>NC_083739.1:14076463-15497088 GCF_033458585.1 Syngnathus typhle | reverse complement strand
TATGTAGATGACATTTCATAAAGTGTCTTGATCTTATTGTGCGGGACAACCCCTTGAGTCACAAGAAGTTCCATTTCCTGGTCTTTGTCATCAGAGGCGCCTTTCTGTTTGGGACGTCCCCAAACACACAGGAGACAAATAAAAATCAAATCACATCAGTTCATCTTGTCGTGGCTCACTCAGATGAAGTCTCACCTAATTTGCTGGCGTCATAAATGACAATGGTTGGAACTCCAAAGTATACTCATGCATGGTCATACATGACATGACAGTTAAAGACATGCATATAAAGAGCTCTATAATTTAATATGTCAATATTGTTGGAGCCAATTGAGTTTCCTTGGCTTAAATTCTTATTTTTGTCTAAGATTTGCTGGCCTTGGGCCATGGACTTTTTTTTTTTAATTTGACAAAGCCTTTGGTCACCTGGTTAGTCACCTGACCAGTCACCTGATCAGGTAAAGATGGCTGTTCCCTGTTAGTAGTCAGTCTTAGCCAGTCTCAGTTAGACAAAGAAAGAAGATAGTAGTGATATAGTTTTTTACCGCTCAAAGGCCGCTACATCAAGCCTGTTCCAAGCTTGTATTTTTTTGCTTTGCAACTTGAAAACTTTGAACTTAGAAAACAAACTTTAGTTTACTTCTTGGAGCCCTTGATGATGAAACCTTAGTTGGATTATAAATAATTTGGATTTGCCCCTGTGTGACACCTGCCTGCCTGCCTGCCTGCCTGCCTGCCTGCCTGCCTGCCTGCCTGCCTGCCTGCCTGCCTGCCTGCCTGCCTGCCTGCCTGCCTGCCTGCCTGCCTGCCTGCCTGCCTGCCTGCCTGCCTGCCTGCCTGCCTGCCTGCCTGCCTGCCTGCCTGCCTGCCTGCCTGCCTTCCCTTGCCTGGCCTACCACCCTTGCCTGCCTGCCATTGCCTCTCTCCCTGCTTGCCTCTATTTTGGACATTCTACCTCCAACTTCAAAAGGGTATGAGCAACAGCTATACACAGTGAAGATAAGCGTGTGACAAGAACTATACAACATCTAACCTTTGGAATTTAAACTGAACTGAAACTGACACTCACAAATAGAATCGTGATATTTTTTCACCTAATTCATGTAACAATGTTTATTGTTGATGTGATTGTACAGCAGCTGCTCTTAGCTTATTTGTATTTATTTATTTACAATATCATCCAAATGATACAAAAAATGAGCTTCATAGGGTTATGTATGTATGATAAGTATGATCAGGTTAGGGTTAGGGGTCAGGGTTGGGTATGTTAGGTAGGGTTAGGTATGCTCTGGTTAGGGTTGGGTATGATCGGTATGATATGTGGGGTTAGGTATGATCTGGTTAGGGTTGGGTATGATAGGTATGATAAGTAGGGTTAGGTATGATCAGAATCATAATTATTGGCCAGCTACGTAAAACAGAGGAATTTGCCTTTGGTAGTATGAACTACACCAGTATTGTAGTAAATGGCACCCATGACAAATAAACATGACATGTTTAGAATCTTGAGTAATGTTGCCATTTTTGTATTCCTAAGAGGGGAGGGGCTCAAAGTGGGAGTGGATTCTAAACTGGTGATTAAAATGTTTATACATACAATAGAGTCAATACTAGGAACATTTATAAGCACATTTTGGATATAGTATAGTAACTGGTGGCATCTGGGATGGCAAGGCATTTGGCGAAGGGGGCAACTGCCCCCCCTTACCACCCTGGAGAACCGCCTCTGCCACACAATGACTTATTTTTCCTTAAATGAAGTATGGGTGTATCAACAGAGTGCGAATCAGCAAAAGTTGAATCATAGCATCTAGCATCCTGTTTGTTGAAGAAGTTGCACCTTTCATCCAAAAGGCTTCTTTAGGTCAACATGGAGCGTAGGTGCAAAGTCCTTCTAATTACGCATAATGCCTTAGCGGGTGCGTTCTCCGGGGGCTATTGTTGCTGGATGCGGTTATAATGAAACGAGCATCCTACATACCAATGAGATGTTTACTTGTCCTGTGGCAAAACAGCTCGTTAGGGTCGGCCAGTCTTCCCGATGAATGAGGCGATCTTTGGGGCAGGAGAGGTCAGGGCATTGTTATCAGCAGACAATCCTCCAGAGATGGATGGCTTTTTAGCTTGATGTTTCTTGTACCCCTCTTTCAAAGCAGCAACCCCCCCTTTCCACATTATGGATGTTATTGTCCTGGAAGGAATGTCTCTTCTTTTTGAGTTGCCTGACGGCTCCTAAACAAGTCAGTGTTGCAAATGTGTATAGTAGTACGAGATCAAACACAGATGTGTTACGTCACACGTGGGAAGGCCAACAACACCGATCTTAGAGAGTGCCGAACCGAGCGTTCATCGGAAAAGCTGAGGCAGCAGTTCAGTTTCCTCTCGTGAGTCCAAAAGTCTACTCGAGGCTTTGAAATGAACGTGCAGCTCCCATTTCACTGTTAGCGCTCGACAAGTCTTCAAGTTTTGAACATTTTTCGTTGAATTTTCCTGTCAGAGCAAGTACCCCATCGATTTATAGCAGGAACCAATTCTTGGCACGCCTGCCTTATCTTCAAGTCGGGAAATGTTTGATTTCCAAGCAAGGGCCCTTGAGATTTTTCAACGGTACTCTATACAAGATGGCTGACATCTCTTCAGAATGTCACAATTTCATCTCTCGGCCGGTCGCAAATTTCCGCTGATGTTCATGTCCAGCGATTATTGTGAAGTTGATTATCTCTGACATCCTTTAAAGATGATCACGTAATCAGATTTTATGGCAGCTCGATTCCCATTGATTTCATAGCATTTTGACAAGAAATGTCTGCGGTCGCTAATGTAGCTAACAGTTCCTTACTACTTATGCCACACATGTGTGGAAGTGCTTTTTATGGTTTTAGCAGTTAACCGTTTACAGGTTAGTTCCTTGTTTGCTCATTTTATTGCACCGCCTGACTCCATGACGACACATATGCATATTATTTTCTACCGTTTTTATCTTATCTTTATGGCGGCTATCCGGACACATTGGTTACACACATCACACATTGGGGTAGAACTTATATAAAATAGAATACTTGAAATGTGAGTAAAGCTCAAAATCTTCTTTAAAGCTGTTTTTCACGAACGACATTGGCTTTTCCAGTTTGGTTCAATACTCCTGGGCAGAGTTTGACTAATTTTGACTTTCATGGTTTCATTTCAATTCGCTTCAATTAGTTTTAAGAGCAGGCTTGTTACTTTTTATTTGTCCCAAAATGCTTCACTTTTGTATAGAGTCGTTTTTGTATTAATTTTACGCATTGATGTTTTTCAGAACTTCACCACAACTTCTCAACCTATTTCTCGGCAGGGGTTTTTGCACTAGTGTCTGCTTGCGTGGGTCACTGCATTCCTAAAGTGGGATATTGAGCCAATGTGGGAAACTTAAAGGAGTCATTTTGCTGGTGCACAAAGAGGTCGCCACACACGTTTAGCTGGGCTTCATTTGTCTTTGGTCAACAGCTGAGCTTTCACTGCAGGGTGCCATTCAAACATTCACAAACGTAGTCCGGACTAGACCCCCGTGGACTCGAGCAGGCCCTTAACAGCCCATTCAGATGTAATGAGAAGCATTACTAGCCTAATCGGGGCCTCGTTAGCATTCCGCAGTGTAACACCTCACTGCATTGTCTCTGTTAATGTGCAAAGAATGTCGGAGGCGTGTGTTTTTATGTGGGAGGAGGTCCGGCGAAAACACATGGCCACATAGCGTCCCTTCGCCATGGTCAACCTGCTGACAAAAGGGCTCAGCGGTGCTGAACCAAATGAGAGCGACCGCTGTGACCTTACGGGTCAGCTGAGAATGAAAAGCTTTCCAACACACACAGAAGCAGCCATGGGAATATGGGAAGAGGTGGAATGGAGAGCTGGAAGAAAGAAAGTGGCTGTGGTTGGAATTCAGGGTCATGCCTTCCTCTCCGCATTCCTCCTGACAATAAAGTGTGTCAGCGTTGATACAAGAGCTTCTATTCTGCACACCTCACATGCATTATTAAACGTCCCCCGAGCCACCACTTGCTGAACTCTTGGGATGGCGACCACGTGCATCAATATTTTTAAAAGCACCACATGATGCTCCAACATTTGTACAAATATAGAAATCCTGAGTTGTAGACATACTAAATCCACTGGTCGTCCCCTTTGTATTTGAGCACCTCAATGAATCACTGGTAGCCATTTGGTCAAATTGCGACTTTGATGCTACTTTTGTGTTACAATTGGAATGGAATGTTAAGTGAGGTCACACTTTTCTAAATACGCAGTCCCGTATTGTATGATACCATCAGACTGTACGGCTGCCATTTTTCCGCTTCCCAAGTTCACCCGGCTTATTTTCTCAGGAGGATGAACTGTCATGATGATGCAGATTGACAATGATTTAATGCAGTTCACTGATGTAATAAAACAAACAAAAAAAAAAACGGCATTAATCAAAATTGTCTCTTTATTTTTCGGAACAATATTTTTGGCAGTAAAAAATAGAACATTCTTCTGAAGCAAACATCAAACTTAAATGATTGGTCAGCTGTCACTATCAAGGTTGGTGCATGCAGGAAAAACAAACAAAAATCTTCATTGTTGACTTAAAGCCAGACACATTTAAAAATAAATAAATAACTTAAATCACAAAAGTCAACTTAAAAGTTCTATACAGCTTTGGAACACTGGCGGCTGGCTAACAGCCTTTGGTTGCTTGACGCTTTGTGAGGATTTTTTTGGACCAGACAGTCTTAAGAGGAAGTGATGTCACAGTTTGCTCTCCTCCTCCTCCAGTGGCCTGTTCAAGCCCGGGATGAACTTGAGCAAGTGCCTCCGGAAGCTTCTGTGTTTCCTCTGCAACGAGCTGAAGACTGGTGGCTTGCCGGGAGCGGCGGGTGGTAATACCGGCCCGCGTGTGTAGCTGCGAGTGCTGGCGCTGCGCGTCAACTGCGTCTTGGCTGATGCAAAGAGCTCGCTGGCGGGCCGCAGGCGCTGCTTCCTGGCCGCCTGCTGTTTGTGCCTTTTGCTCTCGTCGGCGTCTGAGTCGCCGGCGTGATAAAGGCACGTCTGGTACAGGGGGTCGTCTTCGGTGGCCGTGCTGAGGACGCTGGCGCTGCTGCTGGTGCTGCCAGTGCAGTGCGGGGAGCGGAGGGCGGCCGGGCTGGGCGCTCCCAGGCTGCCGTACACGCCCGCCGACTCCAGGGACTCGTACACGGAGGCGTCGCTCATCACGATACCTGGCATAGGTGAGAGGGAGATGCTGTTAGCAGTGTCATCTTGGAGGAAAATAATAAAGCAGCAAGTTGAAACTGCTATCTTAGTTTTTATAATCATGGGTAGGTTTGGTTGACAAAGAAAGGATGCGACCTACCGTGAACAAGCCTCTGCTCCTGCACCATCAACGAGCGATACTCATCCCACTTCTCATGGAGCGTTTGCTGCAAAGGACCAAGCACACAATTCCATTTGATTTCAATGGAAACCACAGTAGACTGCCAAACTTCCAGTTCTCATCATTTCCTGATTTTCAGTTCGGATGTCAGTCGTCTCTGCGTGTGCTGTCCTGCTTCTCTATCTGAACCCAACCGTCAGCCACACACCGAGTCTGTTCAAGGTTTCTTTCTTTTTCAAGTTTTTCGTAATGTGTTGTACATCTGCTCTATGCGTAAAACATGCCTCAATATCACCTCTGATGTTAGTGCTGGCGGATAAATACAATTGAATAGAATTAAGTGGAACGGTCGGTGCCTTCTTATATAACATCCGGAGTTGGAAATGACCATCGTTTAAGTGAGTCTGATGCAGGAGGCTGGCGCTTAATCTGTAAAAACTAGGATTAGTACGTGAGAAGGCTGCCGCGGCTGGTGGGATTAACAGCACAGCTGCTGGGATCTTTTAAGGGGGAAAGTGGCGCTGCTAGGCCACTTGACGGGAAGAATGCCAGAGAGGGTGCTGGGGAAAATGCTGATCCAACAGGTGTGAGCGACAGGTGTGGATGGGGAAGGGGGTCTAAACACGGCACATTTGTGTATGTGCGCTGACCTACGAGCGTGGCAGACAACTCACCTTCAGATACTGCAGTCGCGCCTCCAGCTCGGCTTTCCGGATGGAGTCGCTATAAATCGTCTCCAGCCTTGAAGGGAAGAAGGCGACAAGATTTAACAGGCGAAAGAGGAAGTGGTTGAGCAAAAAAGACGTCTACAAGTGTGGGAAAGAGACATTTAACCGTATCAAAAGCACTTTTCATCAGGCAGAAACAATATACAATAAACAATCTCGTTATGACGAGAAACTAAACATTCATGATATGATTCAGTACTGTGACTTTATGTGGTACTGCTTTCTGTTTCTGTAACGTCAGTAGCAACTTAAACGTGGGCAATATCCATTTTCTGTGTTTATATGACTGCGTTCAAAAGGATCGTTTTCTAACTCCTTGATGTCAAACTTGTAAAGTGTTTCCCCATCCTTGCGCTCTGACGCAGGCGGTTCCACTCGCGTCTTACTGCTGAAGCTTCAAGAAAGGTACCGCTAAATCTACAAGCGACATCAGCAGGATGCAAACGAGTGCCGTAGTGTAAATACAGCCTTAAGAATTAGCTTCTCTATGTGCTGTCCATCCGCATATGAATCAGTTTGTGGAGAACTATAAACAATGTCATAACATTCAAAACTGCATTTTATGTGTTGAACGTGTTTGTACCTGAGAGTGTTTCCGGAAGCCTTGATGAGCTGGACAATCTCCTTGTGTCGAAATCCCTCCACAGGGGCCTCGTTCACACTTGCGATGGTCTCCCCTGCGACAGCGCACACATTCAATGGAGATTGTTTTGATTCAACACACGAATAAGAAATGTGCATCACAGAAGGGAAGCGTGGCTTTTTTTTTTTTCCGTCCCAAAGGTTATTTTGCTACCTCGGATTCATTTAGTGCATTCGCACAATAGCGCAGCAAAGGAATTTAGGAAGTGAAACTGAATTAGTAATCGAAAGAAGGAAGTGGATGGCAGACTGACTAGCTTGTGAACATACACATTTTGTTCAGCCGATCTGAGATTAGTGGGGAAAAAAACCCCATAAGCTTTCACTGATTGGTAGTGAGCGATTAAAAATGGCAGCAATTTCCTAACGAATATTTTGTGTTAATGCTGAGTGAGAGATGCTGACCGTAAACACCACTAAAAAGAATTGAGGACAGACACTAAAGTGTCCATAGGTGTGCTTGCTTGTCTCCATGATTTGTCAGTGTGTGCCCTGTGATTGATTGGTGACCGGTCCGGGTGACCAGTCCAACGTCAGCCGGGATAGCCTTAGCTTGTCTTAAATTTGACAACTTACCGACTTTGAGTCCTGCGAGCTGGGCCGGGCTGTCGTCGTGCACCTTGCACACAAATGTGCACATTTCCACTGTGTTGTGGTCCTGATGATGCAAGCCGTAAGTCTGAAAGACACACAAGGCCTTCCATCAGTCATGCCGAAAAGTAGAAGAAGGAAAAAAAGAACTTCTTCTTTGGTGGCGTGTGGCTTCCGCCACATGATTGATGTCACTGCACTGGAAACGTCGGCGCCGTGTGGCATTGCGCTGATAACGCAATCACAGGATGACGGAGCTGAGGACCGCAGACCATGTGGCTCAAGACACGGAGACGGACGGACAGGGCTTGAACACGCAACAATCAGCCAGTGAAGGTTTCATGACAAAACAGATGCCACTCAGTGGAGCGCAGACCTCCGCCAAGGCAAAACCTTCTTAAACATCTCTGACTCGTTAGGCATTTGTTTGATAAGGTTGCCGTCCAGCCTTGCAAACTGGGTGCTGGATTTGGAGGCTTGCTGTCACATTTGGTGGCCATACTGAAAGCAGACTATAATGGCAAAAAGTGAAAATGCAGAGATCTGCGCCAAAATTTGGTGGATATGCTTACTTGACAACCACCTAATTTAGGAAGCCATTTTTCTTTCTGCTTCTTTGAGATGTTCTTTCTAGGACACTGAAGGAATAATGAATCAGATCGACTCGAAAAGCCCTGACACAATCTTCTACAGATGTGACTGTGGTTCTTGTGGTTGCGACGCTTGGCAGGGACGACATCGCATCCGTCCAATTGGTTTACTTAGTTTTAATAAGGGAAAATGTCTTTGGAATGACTCGCGTTTGTTAGTGAGTAGATCTACATTCAACAAGGTTTTTATCCGTGCATCACAAATGAACACTGATGTTATCGACAGTTATCTGGGAATTGTTTTAAATCGTCAAAGAAATATGTCTAACGGCGCCCGTGTGTGCCACCATTCTTAGAAATTCCGATCAGGCCGGAATTTGGTTGGGCTTACATAAGATCACAATAGATAACAAAACGTTTTGTTGTCATGACAACAACTGCTGCGACTTCCTCATGTGCGCCATTGCATCTGTCTGCGGAGGCACAGCAGACTTCCTCTTGTGGCGATACGGACAAAACCCACAAGCAAGCAGGCCGGGTCGCCTGATAAACGCAAGCGCGCCGTGACGCACATCAATGGACATCACGAAAGGAACAGGAAGGTCCATGTCAAGTGACCAATATGGCAGCCCAAATGCGCCTCACGAGTTCACCACTTCCTGTAGGTGTCGGAAGGGTGGAGAACATCCAAAAAAAGAAGACGTACACTTTGGTAAATAAAGTGTGCCACTTTATCTCACATCCACTTGCAAAGATTTTAAAATAGGGGAGAATAAAAATACAAATGAACTAACCTGAATTTCAAAACCAAATGTTTGCTCCTCTGCTTTCTCCAGCACCACCAGCTTCCTGAAGAGCAGATTGGAAAGGAGCAGAATTTCAAACTGGGGGAGAGTTTAGAATGTTAAGGTCTGTTTTCGTCAATGTCCCGAACAGTCTCAACGATTCTACGGTACGTGACATAACTGTGTGGTTTGCACCCTCAATCTTTTTCCCTACAAACTGGTTTTACCTTTGTGGTTCTGGTGTTGCCTGTATTTGTGGCTTCCATTTCTGCGAACCGCCAGCCTGCAAAAGAGAAACAAGCACGTCAGACACCTGACTCAAAAGGGTATCCCCGGGCCTTTCCTGGACACACCTACTACACGCACGCACACCGCATGAACCGGTCTGTCAAGTCATTGCGCACGTGTACTACACGGGTGTATTTTTAGGCTGCTGAGTCATCCAAAGTTTACACTGAAACTGAAAATGTGTGTCGAACTGCCGCTTGTTTACTTCTACGAGAAGCTAGTTTCACCTTTCGACTAACCTCACCTGTCTACAGGCTTTTCAGACCTCTAGGGAGCCACGATAAAAAGGTGGAGTCTTTCACAGTCCGTACATTTAAGCCAAGCCGGGGTCGAGACCAGGGCCCACCAAAATAAATACGGACTGTATCTGTCCACAAGGCTTCACTTCTTAGCTTCGTTCCAACTCAGTCCTTTTCTGATGAAAGGCCGCTTTGTGCCAGCTCGTAAACTGTTGCTTTCTTTTAAGTCTCCACACTTACAGAATTGTCAGGCTTCTCAATGAGAGCATTTATTATTCCCCAAAAACCCACACAGGGGCAACATGTGGGGGAGCTACAGCGGGATGGACTGCCCCTCACATGCTTACAATGCACCCTTGTTGCCCTCCAGTTTGGATGCTTAAGTCCACTTTCTCAGCAACCAAATGTCCATTTGGCAGACAAATGACCATTGGAGTCGAATGAGGGACAACAGCCAGGAAAATGTGGCATAGTTAGCAAGCGTTACGCAATGCTTAATAAAGGTTATGTCACTCTGGCCATCGGGAGATGTCCTTTATAAATAACAAGGCTGCAAAAAAACATGCTGCTGCAGCTGCTGTCGAAAACACATACCTCAAGATTCCTCCAATTTGCCATTGAATTTAGGATGAATAAATGTGAAAATAAGATAGCAGACTCAACAAGGAGTAACTCGAGAAGAATGCAGTACCATAGACTGAAGTGGACTTCATTATCATCCCTTTTTGTAAACAGTTAAGCATGTTAAATACTAATGACATCACTCATAAAGCTACTAAGGATGACCCTTTAAACTGTTCAACTTTTTGACTGTAGTGTGGACAGTGATGCACCAAAGCAAAACAGTTGAGAGGTTTGTCTGAAGTCACGTCTGCATTATCATTTATAAACAGCGTCAGTTGAACGAGCGAAAGTTTAAAAAGCACACGTTTGCTCCGAATATTAACTATATCTTCAAGTACATAATATTTTGAAAAGATACTACTTCTAATTATGTGTTTCCATTGAAGTCATAAATACTACTGAAATACTGTATGACGTGGAGTGATCGTCGATAGTATTGATCAAGCAAACAACAACCCACCCACTAAGTAAATAGTGGCATTGCTCTTATAATAAAACATATTTATCTCAGTCGTGGACCGTTAGATCCCCTTTTAGTATTGAACTCATCGCCGGAGAGCAGTCACACTCCAATCAACGCCTATACGTTAACTCCTTTAATTGATACATTTCTCTTGTAGACAAATGAGAGCCATTAAAAACCGGTGATTATTTTACCTTTCTCAAATTTCTGGGCAAAGTGCCTCCGGAGTAAGCCAGCGTCTTATAGTTGTAAACTTCCGATGGGTCGTTGTGGAGCGGCGCCGTCCGCTGGCAGCTGTCCGACTGGGACGACGGGAAATAGACGTCGTTGTCCGGGGAGGACGCCGCCGCCGCCGCCACCGCTGAACTGTTCGGCCCATTCGAGTTGACCATCTTCATCCTCCTGAACGTCATGCCTATGCCAAAGGTTTGCTGCAAATCCGCTGAAAGTGCCCCGATGGAGAACGGCGACCGTCTCAACAAATGAACTTCAGTGCGTGCTTGTGTGTACAGTATTTGCGCGTGTGGGTGTGCGTGTTGTTCTCAACGAATCAACGTGTCGTCTCCCGGATAGTGTTGGCTCGTGAGTGAACGACTCGTTCAAAGGAACGGACTTTTTTCAGTGAACGAGAGTGAACCATATGAAGTAAATGACGGGATTTTTGGACACTAATAGTCGTTTTTAAGTAACTTGTATGCATATATACGCCTAAATATTGTTATCCAATATATCTACTGCAATTTTACATTGGATTGCTGGTTTGACATTTACTTGTAATATATTTTAAATAAACATTTATGTTAAAACTTGTCTGGTGTTTTATTCCTTGTTTTATATTCGCCAATTAAAATATAAATATCAGACATTTGATTAACTGCTTTATATGACAATCATGGACACTAAAATAGGTACACTACACGAGGTGAAAAAAAAAAGAAGAAATAAATAAAGGGTTAATTGCACAACAAAAGCACATGTAGGTATATTTCTCACTTGGGCTCGAACCAAGCTCTGACAGAGCAAGAGCCCATGTCTCTACCCAGTCGGATATTTCGACTAGTAGTCATTGGTCGGCTGCACTCTTTTGTACTAGTGATGTGCATTCCAGTTATTTTAAGTGAACTGAATCATTAGAATCGATTCACTCAAAATATTTGTTCAAAAGAATCGTTTGCTACACTTTATTATTATTATTTTTTTTCCATTTCTTATAGTTTACCTATTGTAGTGTTCATGAGGTCAAAGGTCACAGGTGTCAAGCTCTAGTCCTCAGGGCCGCGTTCCAATATGTTTTTCAAGTTACCCTCGTTAATCACACCTGCGTGAAAAGTTTTTGGTCACTTTCACGTTCCGCAGGAGCTAAAACTTTTCACGCAGGTGCACTTAACGAGGGAATCACACGGACACTCCATTAGGTACACCGCCATTTTCAAGAGTACCTAATAATAGGCCACTTTATTAGGAAAATATCATGGTCAAAGGTCACAGGTGTCAAGCTCTAGTCCTCGGGGCCAACACAAAAGCAAATGGCACCCCCTTGTGGCACAAAGGTAAACCGCATGATTTCGTTGTCATTTATTAAGTTTCATTGCACATTCGGTCACTTCAGGCATATTGCAGTAACAACACAAGACCCTCTTGGTATCATGAAATTATTTGACTCCATAGAGCACAGTTACGTAAACATTCAGGATTACGTTTGAGACACACTAATGTTCTCTTTTAAACCTGAACAAATTAATTGATGGGTGATATTTGAAGGCTAGGTCTAATAAATGGCCTTACGTCCCTCTGAGACATTAGATTTACAAACACACACATTACATAATGTCAGCCATTTCCTCTTAAATGTACAAAAGCATTAAACTTCTTTAGCTCGTGGTCCTCTTGTAATATTCTGATCAATATTATCACTGTTATAGTTATTATAATAAGTCACTCCACAATTACAACTCAAGGTATGTGCAGTTCCCAGTGTGTCTACCTAATTTCAGCAGAAGCAATCAAAAAGGCACTCGCTGTCCTTCTCGAAGCAAATTGACATTACTACCTTCAGCATTGGGGCGTTGATTGTTTTAAATAAGTCCTTTGTTTCCTTTTTTTTTAATCTTACAATTATGTAACTATTCTACACGGCATAATGTTACAGACTTAAAACATGTCAGTTAGTTCTATACAGTAATCAAGTCCATGAGTGGGACCAGGCGCCATAGTGTAATTCACATTTTAAGAAAATTTCAAATTGAAAAAATTAGAATTGCAGTTTATTAATCAAAATGATGTTGGTGTAAGTGCTTTCTTTGTCTGTGATGCTTATTTTTGTTTTGTTTCCACAGAAAAGACAAAACTGATATGGCATGCCGCTCTTCAAAAGGAGCAAATGTAGCTCTGGAGTTTCAATTTTCCGGATTTCTATATTTTGTAGAATTTACAATAGTGCCTGGAGACGGAGCGTTTGTTTTTATTTGTAGTTGAAGAACCCAGACGCTTTTGCCTGAGGAGCCATCAGCATGCTAGCTTGGTTCTTGTGCGTGATGTGAATCTGAAAAGCCAACACAAACGTTTCATTCTAATACACAAACAACAATAATAAACACCGACAGGCCAGCTTCACAATCCAAGCGTCATTTGGACGTACCGTGCAGGGCGGTTGCATCCATGGCTCCCCGTCAATTTGCATTGGCAATGCTTTCTTGGTCCTGAGTGGAAACAAATTGGAAACTAATTGTTGTTACCGCCCGCCATTTGCAAAAGCTGCTCATCTGTTAGCAGGATTACCAAAACATATGCAACCGATCACACCACTGCTCATAAATAATAAATGATGTCAAATTTTTATTGATATTTTTATCATTTTGCATCTTAAAAAACATCTTGACATGCTTCAGCGTGCAAGTCTTTGTGAGGGAGACAATGATGTTTGAAAAGCATGGGAGGCAAAGTGTCCCATCCCAAGGATGGTCTGAATGTGTCCCTTGTGTTTTCCCCACCTGATGGTGAGCTGCGCTGTCTTGGCCAGCCTGACGGCGCTCTTCAGGCCTGTGTAAATTTGTCCCATCTCCATGGCGCCCTCCAGGCCCACCACCTCCAGTCTACGATCGCTCAGATCTGTACGGCCCCAGGAACAAAAATATCAAGCTACTCAGGCTACAGTTCTTTGATTCACTCAGCTAAGTATCTGTAGTAACATGAAGACCAAGTGGTATCCAAATGAATTTGCCCATGTACTGCAGGTTATGCAGCATTTCTTAATGTGGTTCAAAGCCGACGTTTTGGCACACCCCAATTTGTCTTTATTATTAAAAAAAAATACACTGAGGACGAGCTACTTCATTTGAAATTTAGACATTCACTTCATCTTGCATCTTGATAATGATTTCTTTTTAAATTTTGTGAGGCTGGGTGGTCCAGCCATTCTATAGTCACCTGCTGCCCTCTAGTGTCTATACATTGCCAAATGCTACATTGCCACCTCCTGAATGTATACAAGGCAGAAATTTTGATACAACTCACAATTCCTTTTCTGTTCTTCTATTTTGACCATCAAGAGATGAAATACCTTGTCCAGTCACTTTCAGGATTTCAGGGTCCACGATCACATCAGGTTCGTCCTGACCGCTTGGCCCCTTGACCTCGCTCTTCTTGCTCTCACCCCAGAGATTGGAACCACCGTGCATGCTGGGAATATTTAGGACGGCAATGCCCTCTAGAGACAGGCTGCTCAGATCCAAAGGAGTCCCGCAGCACTGATGACGGAAGATCAAATGAACAAATGTATTGTTGTCGATGGCGTCATGTTATTGCTGTCTCACCTCTATCGTTAGACTTTCATTTAGTTTTTTGCAGGAGGCTGAGATGGTTTCTGAGGTGGCAAATTCAAAATACCACAACTTGTTCTTCATCCTGCACACAACAAAAAACATCCAGACGTTTGCAAACGTAGATATTCTCCAAAATGTCAGTGTCATACCTGCTGTTAAATTTTTGAGGATGTTTCTCTCTCATGGTGTGAAAACGGTGGGCGATGGAGGCGTCCTGTGCAACAAACACAATGTCGGCAAACCTCAAAGACACACCGTCGTCCTCGTGCAGACTCACCACTCCGATGGAGAAGTAGTTATTGATGATTTCGTATGGCACGGGGTCACCCTTCTCTTCACCTGCCTCCGTGATGACCTGCACGCTCCAGCGGTCCATCAGAACCTCGGAGCTCGTCTCGATGTCCTTCAGGATCCTATTGAGGTCCTCGCCGTCATATCCTGAGGGGGGACGTTTGAGAATATTTGCATTTGAAATTCCTCTCAATTCTGTTTTGACTGGCCTGAGCTGTTTGATTTATTTTGGAAGGGCGATTAAATTAATGAATTAAACTGTCGTCTTTTGGGCTTCCGTGTGTAAAGTGTATTTTTAAAAAGTGTACGCCTGTGAAGTGTTCTTCTTTGCTACTATTACTACTTGGATCATTGTTTAGTTTGTTCTCACCTCCTCCCCACCGCAGGCACCGCGCGAGGTCATTTCCTGTGCCCAGAGGAAGTACGGCAACTGGCGGCCGCGCCAGCATACCGGCTTTGTCTAATCGGGTAAGAAAAAAAGTAGGAGGAGGCACAAGAGGAGAGATTTAACCGAAAACGGACACAGAACAATTTGGTGCACATCCAAAGTAGGATGGTCTGTGCTACAGTGAGTCTGCATTTGCGAGTGATTTTGTGAATGGCGCTCACCGATGGCATCCAGGATCCAGCCGACTGTGCCGTCTCCGCCGCATACAAGGATCCTGTAATCCTGAAGGTCTCTGAAGAAACTCAGGCTGATCAAGAGACAACAAGTTAATATTGCACACACAGAAGGTTACATCAAAAATGGACTGAAATGTGCAGTTATATATGGAGAGAGGGTCAAATTAAGGACACCTGTAAAGGCTATAGTGGATTATAGGTTTATTTCACCAAAAAGTCTAATTTTTGGTGCCTAGGGACAAAAAAATCACAAATCCAGTGGTTGTTTGAGTGGATTTTGTCTTGCAGCACTCACTCACTCACTCACTCACTCACTCACTCACTCACTCACTCACTCACTCACTCACTCACTCACTCACTCACTCACTCACTCACTCACTCACTCACTCACTCACTCACTCACTCACTCACTCACTCACTCACTCACTCACTCACTCACTCACTCAACTCACTCACTCACTCACTCACTCACTCACTCACTCACTCACTCACTCACTCACTCACTCACTCACTCACTCACTCACTCACTCACTCACTCACTCACCCTGCAGCTGGTCCACCATTGGAAAGGTTGTACACCTGCCGGGGGTTGAGCAAATACTGAAATTTACGTAGGACCCTGAAATGCATGAAAACAAACTTGAAAGGCGCATGAATTGTTTAAAATCAACTGAACTGGGTCACAAGAGGGATTTTTAGTCTCACTTTTTTTAGCTACATTATTTGTAACACAAACACACATTTGTTTTTTTTTAAGTTAAGCATTTCACAAAATACATAAAAATGTTTGAACAGATAAATGATGTACTTGTTTTCGAGGCTCACCTTTCCCCTTGCTTGCCTCCACTTTTGGGATTGACAAACACAAGAAGAGGGTGTGTATTGGGCACGGGGCTGATCTGTCACAGAAATAAATATTGTGATCATTTGCGTCCATCGAATAATTTGATGAGAATTCAAGTACGTACTTGAAGGACTTGTCCATCAGGTGTTGTATTGAGCTCAGTGTCGTCCAACTGACCGCAGCAGCCGTTGTTGGATCTCTCCTTCGTCCCACCGAGAGCACAAAAAGTTCCTATGATTATCCATTATCTATCATAGATCAATCTATCTGTCCATCCATCCATCTGTCCGACCATCCACCCACCTTGATGACGGGATAGACGGCCCACGGAGGCAGGATGTGGTCTCGGAGTGGCCCGCACCTGCATTCGCTCGGCTCTTCGTCTGCACACGCATCGTGGCGCTGATAAAGAGAAAAATAAAAGCAAAACATTCCTGAGTCTGAGACACCAATAGTACACATTATACATGATATAAATGCTTAATAAGTTTAGAGAAATACTTGGAACTCTATCGAGCCTGCCCTCCTTCCATCTGAATTTAAATGGTATGTTATCTGCTTATTTCCGAAATTGCATCGCCACATCCTCACCATGGAGTGGCACCACACACAATGTTTGCCCGTCAGGCCTTGGAAGCTCTTGATTTTCTTCTGGCACTTGTCACACTTCCTCGATTCACAGTTGCCACTCACCCAGTCGTGCGCTGGAACCTGAAAAAGGGGAAAGTCTCATTTGGGGGCATGACGGCTGAGGGGGAAAAAAATCACATTCAGTCTATTAAGGTGGTCATGAAGACATCAGCATACCCCAGTTTCTTTCTTGGACTTCACATAGGTTCTGGCGCAGGGGTCTGGATTCCTGTTAGCGCAGCGGCCGTGGACTGTGTACTTGCAGCCTGTCGATTAAAGGTGGCAAAAGTACTGACACTCTGAAATGAAGTAGAAGTACAAATACTTGAGTAAACAAAGCTGATCAAAGTGATGACTCAACTGTGTAATTAATCAAAACAAGTCTGAAACGTACTTTAATAGAAAAGTCAAAAGTATATCTTATATTCATTATTATTTATATTTCATATTAATTTATATCCAATCTCTTTTGATTGATAGACACAATTGAAAAACAACTCAGCACATAAACTTGTCCCTCCCCTTTGTATCCATCAACAGACGTTTACAGTAACACTCCTATTTTGCCAAAGGAAAGTGTCAAAAGTACACATATCTGATAACATCTACTCATGTGCAGTTTCCAGGGCACCGTGTTCACTCAGGCCCCAGTTATGGAGGCACGTCAAGCCCTTGGCGGGGCTGCGGTTACTCACAGGTGCAACACAGGCCTTGCTTCCTGAGACCCAGAAGCATGCAGTGGCAAACGTTGCAGTAAGCAGGCTTGTTGAAATGTTTCATTCTCCACAGGTGCTGTCCGTCTGTCTGTGTCATCTGGTAAAAGAACACAGGAATTATGTGATGGAGTTATCACCGGATTAGCTATTAACAGTGGTTAGTTTATTTTTTTCACTTGAATGTTAAAATAGTTGACACAGGAGACGATTCACATTCACACCTGTCATTAAAGAAAATACTTTTATTGTTCTTAAATTTACTATTAATGTATAGTTATGACATTTAACTCCGCCCTTTTCAGACCCTCAAAAATACATCTTTGGCATTGAATTAGTTTTAAGAAGGTTTAAATGTGACTTCTAAAAATAATTGTCCGTGGTGCCTGCCTAACGATCAGTTAGAACAATCTTTCGATATTTGCTTATTTCTAAAAATGTGCAAGCAGTTGCATTGTAAATAAAAACAATAAATAGAGAGAACACAATGGCCATTGGCCACTCCAGTAAACATTTGAATTTGATCATTTAGAAGAAAAATCTTGGAATAGTTACTAGTACATAAAGTTAAATTCAGTTGAGGTGAGCATACTGTGCGTTCTCGACGTTTTACACTTCTTTAACAACACTCCTTTCATAACACAAGTGTCCCACATTTCACACTCACGACGAGCCTCACACTAATGACATTGCTGATGATGCAGAATGTGTCATGGCGTTCTGAGCAGCACAGCGCACGCTAATCTTCTCAAATTGTCCACACATGATTATGAGGTTGCTTTCAATCGCTTAATAGGGAAACAAGTGCTTTTATCCAAATTACATGGGAATTTTTGTTTGATTCTTCCAGCAGGTGAATCAATTTCCCTGACAGGCTTTAAATGGCTATAAATAGCCTTGGAGGGCATAGCGGTCACTGTATCTTTTGCAATTAATCATTGATACATTACAGTATTTATTTTGTTATATGTGAAAACTCTCAAAAAGCCAATATGTATGTAAAACAATATCAATATGCACATTGTTTAACTTTTCCATCATTTATTCTGACGCTTGTTTGACAATGAATGCTTTAAAAAACATGTTTGTGTCGACTTTTTTTTTCGAGTGATAAAACAAGTGTATTGCTGTTCACACAAAAACTGACAGCAGAAAGAATGCTCAAATGTGAAATTAAATAACTACTTTTAAGTTAATAAATCATTTGCGATAGGAAAAATAGCGCTGCAGGTTAGTCAGTAATTTCCAGCCACAGCTAAAGGCTGATTTATTATCTTGCGTTTTAATCCTTTTAGTCCATGTCATCATGGCAGAATGTCGTGCATTCATGTAAAAAACCCGCAAGAGCACCATGACATGTGCACTTAGGAGTGCTGAGTATGCAAAACGGCCCAGGACATGCGAGAAATAGGAGGCAAAGGCCGGTGGGGCATTGGCAGGAGCAATAAAAGCGTTGACGTCATTTACCTTCAGGCCCAGTAGGACCAGCAGGGGGATGTTGTTCATGCCGCCCTCCACCCACTCCTCCAGAGACACAGTACCGCTGCTGTCGGCATCTATGGCAGTCATCATGTCCTTGAGAACCTGCAGGGGATCTTTCCGTTATCATTTGAACTCCAAACTGGTTTCTCAACTTTAGAAAAAGTGTCAGGTTTTTGCTGTTGTTGTATGTGAAGTTTATCAGTCGACAAATGACATTACACGTGTTCTTTCATAGATCAGAACGTGGTGCTTTCAAGTGCGGCGGAGCCCGGAGGGACTTACCGGCCTAAGCTCTGACACGTCCCAACCCAAGTACTCAGCAGCGTGCATCATTTGAGCAATAATTCGATCCACTTCCTGCCATTCAAAAAAAAAAAAAACATATATATGATCAGAAGCGCTAATCTACATTTTAAAAATGTGTTTCATTAAATTGTAAAACTGTATTCCTAACAGTGGTGGTGGGCGGATCGGTTCAGTCAATCAATAATATAAAGTCGGTATCAATATCGGATCAATATTAGCGCAATAAGATCGACACAACTCATGCAACTTGAACCTTAGTAACAGTGGGGCTGTTTCTTTAATCAATCACATTTTAAATCTCTCTAATTCCGAAATTAGACTGACATCTTACCGAGCTGTCCAGGACGCCGTTGCCGTCTCTGTCGTAGAGCTTGAAAGCAACTGTGGAAAAAAGAATAAAACTAAACTATCAACATAAAAACAGCGGCACTTTTTTTGAGGGGCAAGCAAAAACTTACACTCCAGCTTGTCCCGAGGCTGACCGTCCTCCAAGAGTGAGAAGTAACACGAAACATCCTTTAGAAAGACCTCCTCTGTAAAGAATGATGAACAGAATAATATGTATTATCTATCCATTCATTTTGGATAGCCCTTGTGATCATAAGGGCCATGGGTGAGCTGAAATGTATCTCAGCTGACTTAGGTCAAAGGGCAAACATACCCTGGAATATGTCCAGTACTGATCTGTGTGCGTGTATTCTTACTGTTGCTGTCTTCCTGAGCAGTTTCAGAGTTCTGGAAAGAACGGAAGAGTCGCTGGCACAGATCTGCTGGGAAGTCGTCCACTTCCAAATAAGTCTTCAGGAAGAGACGAAAGCCTTCTTCATTGATGCACTGGAATAGAAAAGTTGGAATCAAATGCGTGTGGGACGTTTAGGGGGGGGCAAGGATATCTCAGGGGCTTCTTCATTCAAATGGAAAACTACAATGCAGAGTGGACAAGTTTTTTTTTTTCTTCAAACACATTACATTTTTTTAAAGTGGACGTATTATAGAATAATGTTTGTAGACAAATAGTCTTCTAAGTCTTCTATGCTTTATTTGCGTGTGTTTCTCTTTTTTCCATCTCAATTAAAATGGCTGTCAGTTATTCACGGCTTTCCCCTATGTTTTTATTTCTGAACATTTTTACAAAAGCGAGCTATTCTACACTTGCGCACCACTGTTATGTAACAGTAGAACTAATCTAAACAAATAACCGTGGGATGCAGTGTCCAGTCACTTGAGGGCACGAGACAAGATTGCCCCAAAAAAAGCATCTTATTTGGGTAAAACAAGAAGTAGGTTGTGAGTGCTTCCAATGCATCATTCCATGGTGTGCTAAGACGTTTGTGACTTTCACCATTGGATGCTGGAGGGCTTCAAGTGAACTCCCTCGATAATACTGAACCACAAACCCATTTCTTGCTGACGCTGATGCCCTGCAGAACTGCCCCACTAAGAAATAATTTACTCACTGTTAATTCACTTTCCTTTTTGTTTTTATGAGGAAAATGAATGTGAAAAGCGGCACGAATATGATGTTCGCGGCCAGAAATGACTACATTAGAATGCTGCAAAAATATATCCAAACTTCTGAAAGTAGCCGGCGAGGATTCGCCGCGTGGGCCCAGGTGAGAGCCTCATTTACATTTGCAATCACAGTATAACGGTGCCGCCTCTTACGAGAGTGCTTAGTTGACACCATGGACGGCTTTGAATCTCATTAGCCGGATGCCCACGTATTGAATCAGCTCAAGAATGAATCAGATGATTTTTTTCCCGCACGCTGAGAGCCGTCCGAAGTTTGGAGCGAGTTTGAAACACTGGTGGAGCTAGAGGGGGACACAGGGGAACTGCCCCTTTCCAGCTGTCAGGCCAAATAACGGACTTTTGGCTGTTTTCCGATTTCCTCACTCCCCCGCTGGGAACATATGGTGAATGTTTGGCATTGTTTTCTGATGATCTTTTGGGGGTTTGCAAAAAATAAAAAAATAAAAACCTATCCTGAGATATCCTTGTCACCCACCCAAGGAGAAAATCCTAGCTACGTCAGTGGTTTGAAATGAGAAGTACACGCTGTCCCATCCCATTCTGCGACCTCACCTCTCCATGTCTGTGCTGAGAGAGGCGGCCATCTGCATCGAATTCCCGCAGCACGTCTTTCACCTTCAGGCTGCAATCTGGAAGAAGTCACACAAGGGCAGGCAAAGGCAAGAGCAGAAATTTGAGGCCGAACACATGAAGACAAGAGATGACAACTTCGGAGTGCGGTACAAATGGCTTTTGGATCATTTTCATCATGACTCAACCAAAAATTAAGTCAGATAATCGATTAGATGAATTCATTAAATTATTTTATGACATCACCATTGCAGGACAAAAAGTAAATTAAAGTTACCTCATTGAAAATTATGAAAACATCATTCATTTACAATATGCTTTTTTCCCTGTTACCTTTTATTGTTTCCTTAAATTGTTTTTAATCTGAGTCTTTTGGGATGAAAGACTATACATAAAAAAAAAACCTTGATTTTGTAAATTCATCGAAAGCACTCTGTAGTTATTATTAAGATAATAATTGAAGAATAAATGCCTTGTTTGCAGCGATGAAAGGCAATTGTACAATTTGGGGTTTAATGCAAAAGTTTTTGAAAACATGCCTAAATTGCACAAATACTACTCTTAAATTTGACTGGCCATTGAGAATATGGTTTTATTATACTTTCACTAAAATAAGTTTTATAATGGTGGCTGTTTGAGCATTGAATTATTTTTTTTAAAAGAATGAATTCCTTCCGCCTGATTGCAACACAACCGTTTATTCAGTCAGCAATCTAGTTGTTTCGAACCCTAGAAAGAAAACCTGTTAAAATGTTCTCCACTCCCCCACATAATTAATACCCATCCTGGATGTTGAGTTTTGTGTTCAGACTGACAACTTAAGAGTTCAGACACCAAGAGTGCAGGTGTGTGTGTGTGAGTGGGTGGAAGTGCAACATGAGGTATGGGTACGTCTGCGTGGGGTGAGGGGGATAAAGTGTCACTAAATGTACTCACATTCAATGTACTGCTGTAGCTGGATGAAGTCGACCGGGTTGAGCTCCTTCACCTCTTTGCCGGCGGGGGCGGACATGCTTCGTGAGCTCAGGTGCGAGACGCGACGAGGCGAAACTGCGGAGACGAGAGACAAGGTAGGCGGAATGTGGCCTGCTTTTGACAGCAAAGAAAAAAAAACTTTCTGCACATCTATGACACACATTAGAGCGATACTTTTTCCATCTATCCCTTTTTTGTAGCTGGAGGCTCGCTTGATCGACTCAAGGTAAGCACATTTAAACAAACATTGTTTTGATTTTTTTTTTCTTTTTAACCAACCCGAAGAATACATGTAAAAACACATTTTCTATGAAAAATGGTGGGAAATGGGGAAATAAATCGATTTGAATGTTGAGCAGAATGCTTACTAATTGGGTTCCAGTGTACAGCCTGTATTTACATTGTCATGATTAATAATAAATGGTGAGCCACTCCAAGCTGTCTTCCCCAAAGTATTTCAAGCTAAAAGTGAACTTGGACTCTCGGGAGTTGACGATCCCAAAATATTTTTGCATTTGCTCATTGGCCTATAAAAGCCAAAATAGACGTGTGAGATTCATTTGAGGGTGAAACTTGGGACTCTTACTTAACTCCACTCCCACACAACCAAAATCCCCCAACACATTTGAAGAGCTGTTCAAAATACACCACCTCACCTCAATTAATAAAGTCAAGGACTGAAATGTCATACAAGGTCTGACGTGGGCAAGGAATTTACATGTGACTCATAAAAGAGTCACAATGGAAGGAGATTCCTCAATGGTGGGAAAACAAGCAAGCCAAGTGTCATTCATCATTGAGGAGGCGGAAAAAGAGGAAAGGAGGAAGTCCCCCATCCTACATTGATGACGACTAAAGTTTAAAGGGCTGCTGACAAAAAAAAAAAAAAACTCCAACGTGAAAGAGCTGCTAGCTCTCTCTGGACAGTGAAAAGGTTTGCAGTGTCCCGGGATTAATTCCCTCCAAAGGTCAGGAGCATTCCCTAGCAGGTTTGCGGCTGACCGAGCGGGTTTGGAAAGAATGAATGGCCAAGTGCCACATGAAGGAATCACGACAAGATCGATGCCTTGGTAACGATTCATCTAGGAATAGGACTCAGCGGGGCGGCCGAAATGAACTCAAAAAAGACTGTTGACGTCTCAAGTTCACTTTCCGTCGACGAATCAGCATTATTTTCCATCAGCCTCTTTTGATGTCAGTCAGTCTCTCTGCAATCACTTCCTGCTAAAGACTTGCAAATTACCCCAGATGAGAAAGCAGAGTTGGAAAAAGCATCCCACAACGGCGCCGTCTGATCTGGATTACTGAATCTGGTATAAATATTTCATTGAGGGCTTTGCAGGAATGTTGTTGAGCCTTGCTTAATACACACCACATGACCAAGCTGACCTGGTGCTTAAATGTAATATGAAGCATTCACACAGAAGTACCAAATAAATACTCAATACATGTCATGATTGACTCCTCTGTTCAAAAGTAAACTGACTTAGCATTTATTAAACCTCTTTATTCAAACCAACAGTGCCATCCAAGGAGTCAAAAAAAATACAACTGGCGTATGAAGCAAATTTGAAACTTTATTTTCCCATCACTAAGCTATAGCCACGCAAATGTCCATTATGCTATAAAACACTATTGTGATCAGTGTTTAAATGAGATTCACCAATATACACGTATTCAAATATATCAAAACAACAGAGAACAATAAATCAATTCATAATTATTTTCTCCAATTATTTATGAGCGAGACACATTCCTGGTCTTCATATTTCACCCAAAGTCCTTTTTTTATGGATTCAAGATGGAATATAAAATACTGCAAGTCCTTCCAGATTTGTTTCCATCATCAAGGGTTCTCTCACAACGAACTGGATGCAACACAAAGAACAGAAGCCTCGCTTGAGGCGGCCCAGTCTGTTCAATGTGTAGACGTTTGGCCTAAAATCAAAATCCATGTTGCTGTAGTTCATTTTCTTACCAAATCAGAGCTCGGGAAAACCATTCAAATAGAACATGTCCTACTTGCTGAGATCCCAGTGGATTTACACATTCAGACTGCTTTTTATTTTTATTTAAAGAAGTAGTTATGCATAGGCTGAAATGAACTCTAACAACATTATGACCTGAATAAAGTAATATTCGAGTATGGATATGTGTATGGATACACGACGCCATCTCTGATTAAAATTTACTGGTGACCAGTGTTACTTTCCAAATGTCCCTGTTATCAGCAATCACAATGCCTTAATGTAAACCTATCAGTAGCAGCAGCAGCAGCCATAAAAGAATCATTTCAAGGTTCAGATGAGAATGACCTTTTTCTCCCACACGGCTGTTTGTGCAGGCTGTTGTAAAAGCCCACGCCTCGTGACGAAAAATCTGCTGTTGCGCAAGCCTCAAATGCTACTTTTTCTTTCATACTTCTTTGAATAGGTAAAGGGCTTAATATTTTCCACCCTCCGCCTCACTGGAGCGTTTGCAGATAGCAGGCGGAGGCGGCGAGACGGAGGACACATTTGGTTGCTAAGGAACGTGTTTCCCTCCATTAGCAGCTGAGAGCGCTGACTGAGATATGGGAGGAGGAAGGTGTGGGGGGTGGGGGGACACGTCGCTGAAAGCAGCTGGCTCAGAGAGAAAAAAAGGGGAGTCCTGCTGCAAGAAGTCTTCCCTGTGTAGCTCCACCTCCTTCTCCGCCAACCTTACGTGGCCTTTCAACCGGAGGAGGCCCCACTCTGCATTCAACAGGCAGATGTGAGTGTGAGTCATTGCAGAAGCAGAGGGAACACTCCCTTGCTATTATTTTGAACTTGAAAGCTTCTATTCTTGCAATATACAAAACAAAACGTAAGCCATTGCATTATTCCATCCACGATTTGAACCATTTAATTTAAGGTCAACTCTGGTGCGGCTGCCCTACTAGTGCGGTTTATTTAGGGACGATAACTGAGGCTAGTGGACTTAGAAGTAAACTTTCTGCCAGCATCAACAACACGATGAACAACAAATAGCCCATCTCACACCCAAACTCAGCTGGGATCGGCTCTAGATCAACCGCAAGCCAAATGAGCAAAATTGCTGAAGAAAAATATTGCCAGTGTAGTGAACACTACACAAAAATACCGAACTATAAAAGTGAACACAGCCAAGATAACATTTCCCGCTTAGCGCAACCCTGTAACCACGACTTCCTCTGCTTGTTTGACATTTTAATTTTTTTTACACCAGCTCTCAAGTAGAAGCCACTTGGAGTCGGATATACACTGTGTACATTTACGCAACACATTTTTTTTTCTTTTGCAAAGCTTCATGTACAGACAAAATTATCAAGACAACTCAACCCGGCTTGTAATATGCATGCGGCACCAGTAGTTGGCGACGTTGACATCTTTGTAAAGATGCACAACACACACATGCAACTCTTTGTCCTCTTAATCTAAAATTAAATAATTTCCTTTCATCAGCATAAGTGTGGATTGAAAACCCGTGCAAGCAGTGACTTGACTTGTTATAAACACATTTCGTTACTGTTGAAAACATTCATACTTCAGTTAGCGTTGAGAAAATGCTGATTAGGGACAATCATTTAAAAAAAAATTACAGGACAAAAATTTTTATTTGGTGCAATTAAAGTCTAGTTTAAGAACACCTAAACTAACAGTTTCTTTAATACAATGTAAATATAGAGCAGCTTTTCGTATTGTCACGTCAGACATGTATCGTAATTTTCGGACTATAAGTCGCATTTTTTTTCATAGTTTGGGTGGGGGGGCGACTTATACTCAGGAGCGACTTATATACATATATATGTGTTTTTTTTCACTTTTTTGGGCATTTTATGGCTGGTGCATTTTATACTCCGGTGCGACTTATAGTCCGAAAATTACGGTATGTGCGCCGGCGTGCGTGTGTTTGTAAAACATTTGTGGTTTACACCTATATGCAAACACTGAAAGGGTACAAAGATCATTTAAGTCCAGTATCAACTCACTGTGTGGTTGCGGACCCTTCAAAGCAAAGACAGCAGAGATTGAAAAAGCATATTTGTTGAAAAGGGCTATACCGTACATGCATGATGACGTTTGATGAGAGCGAGAGGGGGGAAAGAGAAGAACACAAAAGCAGCAAAAGAGTCACGGTGCTGTGAATCACAGTTTTCTTGGAAAATGAAGGGGTGGAATGGTTGGTCGCCTATCACTCAGACTGCGGTGTGACTTATGTAAGAGCTTCTTGTGGGGGCAGCCTTCTGCTTCATACTGCATTAAAAATAAGAGAGTTTATGGTTAAAACAAAGTGTTCAGACTTGTCATAACAGCCACTTTGCTTTTATGGTGGGAGTCTGGCTTCGCCCGCCCACGGATCGATGTGCAGCAGGAAGTGAAATGCAAGCTGAGCTTGCGCATAGGATTTTCAAAATGAGAAGAAATATGTGTTCTTACAAGTGACTTTAGTACAGCATATGAAATTTGACTGGCAGCAATGCCCTAACAGATGGAAGCGAAATGAAATAGGTTTACCATACTTAAGAAAACTGTAGTCACAAATTATAATAATTAGGTTGATTACATTATAGACAGAAAGGCTGCATCAGAGAACTAATGGTTAGTAACACATCTGCCTCATAGTTCTGATGTCCTGCGTTCGAATCTCAACTCCAGCCTTGTTGTGTGAAGGCCACGTGTTCTCCCCGTGTTTCGGGTATTCCAGCTCGCACCCAGGTTATGAAAACAGGCATGTTAGAGGTATGTTAGGTATGGACACTCTAAATTGACCTTAGGTGTGAATGTGAGTCATATCTGTCCATATGTGCCCTGTTGCCCCCCCCCCCCCCCCCCCCCAAGCAGTAGAAGGTGCACCAACCTCTGGCCCAAAGTCAGCTAGGCATCAGCACATCCTAATGATGACAAGCACTATGTAGAAAATGGACAATAATGTATTTGGTCTAATAGTGGCCTCTTCTCTAACAGCTAAAGTGCTCTAATGGAGTACGTCCATTTCCACAAAGAAATGCTGGACCTCTAATATAGTGTATTGATCCATGGTGCATATTTTACAGAAGAAAACTCTCACAGCATGGCACACAATCAAACAAAATTGAAGGGGGGAAAGTAGACACGGTAATGTGCCTTATACTCACTGCAATTGCGTCAATAAATGTCCACGAGGAGATACAGTAGCTATTTGATATTTGAATTAAATACTAGACGCAGCCTAATAATAACAAGACCGGAAGTCTCCAGAGATACTGTCTAAAAACTGCAGACGCATGACGCGGAGTCCTCTCCAAATAGTCCGGAGCGGCACATGAAACTTAATAAGAGTGGCAATAACATGACTGCATGGCAAAAAAAAAAAAAAACCAAAAAAACAGCAGACATGCACGCTTTGAAACGGTCGTTAAACACACTTTGTGATAATTGGCTTGTTGAAACTGCAGCTACGTATAAGATTCGCGAGCCACCTACTGCAACGAGTCGCGCACTCGGGGCTGCAACTTGCACCGAGCGCAATGAACCTGACCGACCGGCGCGGATGTGTCGGTTCCGCTTAAGTCACTTACTTGTCTAATGTGCTGAGCCGGTCGGTCGTCCGAGCTTCCAAGCCTCCAAGTGTCCGTTGACTTTCTCAAGAAGAGGAGGAGGACCGGAGCCGGTGTACCGGGCAAGTGTGACGCTCTTGCGGCCGAGTAAGTAGGCGCCTCCTCGGATCCTCCTGCAGAGTGCGAGCGAGCGAGAGAGAGAGAGAGAGAGAGAGCGAGAGACAGAGATAGAGAGTCAGCAAGCAAGAGAGGCAGTGAGACAGACAGACGGAGAACAGCTGTCGAGAACACTGTACAACCTATTTTGTGAAGTAGCTAACAACCTTGTCCAAAACAAAAGAACACACATCAAAACATCATAGTGAGTTGTCCACCTTCCCCTCATTATAATTGTTGCTAAATAACAAACAGCAGAGTACTAACACTGGAGGCTATTTCAGTGTTTCCCACATTTTACATTCAAAAGATCCCACGGGCTGGCACACTAGCAAACAAAAATGTCACAAAAAGAAAATGAAGGGGAATAATGATGACGCTCCTCTCTCAATTTATTAGCAAAATGTCATCCTCAATGTGAAATCTGTAAATGTGATGTACTGGCAGGAAATGAATACTCTATGAATGGCAGCTAGTGGATAGAGAGATTAATTGTACTCTTTGTAGAAAGGCAGTTATTGTTCTGTCACTGGCATAAATAGATGAACAACAATAGTGGTGACAAACGATTTACAAGTTAAAGTCATCTGAGAACTCAATTTACTTGTATTTCAAAGGATTTGATAAGATTGTATGTCATACAAACAGTCAACATGACCACAAAACTTTCTATGTGATTAAATAATGTAAAATAATATGCCATATTTTTTTGCTTCGGTTCAATGGACATTGTACTGCTCCTTCTTGTGTGTGCGTGTGCCTTAGCCACCCGAGGGCAGTAGAATACAGCCGTTCATTCTCTGTACCGCTTTTCCTCACTTGGTTTATGGGTGTGCTGGAGACCATTCCAGCTAGCTTGGGGCCAGAGGCAGGTGTAAGAATACCCCGAACGGGTCACCAGCCAATCATACGCCACATATAGACAAGCGCACACATCCACAACTACGGACAATTTAGAGTGCATGCATGTTTTTTGGAATGTGGAAGGAAACTGAAGTAGGAGAGTCCAGATTTTAACCCACGACCTCTGAACTGTTATGCAAATATGCCACCCATTACAATACAGACATACGTTGCTACATGGAGTCGGTCACAACTCTATCATTATTATTATTATTATTTTGTCTGTCTACATGTGTTTCTCCACCGTTTGTGTTCAAATATCTTGCCTGAATGGTTATAACACCACAACACTGATGCTATAAATTAGCCTGTCTGTGGTGTTTTGCATTATTTGTTAGGATAACGCTAAGCATACATTAGAAACATATGTGGTTGTTTTAAAAAAAACGTAATTCTCTTTGTTTTATGTTTAGTTTGACAATAAACTTCACTGAGGTTGGCTAACTTAACTGCTGCTATAGAAGTCAGTTCAGTGCCATCACACAAAGCTCGTATATCCAATTTGTGCTTGCAACTCAAAGTAAGAAATTGTGGTGTTGAGTTAATCAAGTGAAATCAAATAATTTCCGGTAGAACAGAAGATGACCGACCGCTCATAGCACACAAACAATCAAAATGGACTAAAGTTACTAACTCTGCTAACAAGCTAGGGCAGGTTAAGGTCAAAAGTACAGTACTTAGTAGTAGACTACTAAATTCAACAATACAATCTGGTAAGAATTGAGTGTGCACAAATTTGACGTTGCATTGAGGCCAACATTTGCGAAATAGTGCACATTGAATAAGGAGCCACAGTGACCGCATCCCGTAATGAGATGTGGTGACAATAATAGAGCCGCAGTGTTTGGGGAAGCACGATTTCACATTCCAGTGGCTACAATGGAGACGGATTAGACGGCACAATGAGAACGAGGCTGGCTGCAGAGGATAATAGCGATGGAAAACATGTGGGTGTCAGACAAAAGCCCGGTCATTCGGGTCAGAAGACAAGACTCGAACCTCGTGACATGGTTTAGCGGTTAAAACATTCCTTCAGCTTGACCCCAATGGGCTGAGTTTTGAAATCATCACTGCCCTGATTAGAGCTTTTATATAATGTATGAAAGAGCCCTGGGCCTCGAGCGCTCCCTAATGGCTCCTGATGACATGGTGTGGCTAAAAAAGGAATTGCAGCACAGTGCAACTCGGACAGTGTATTTGCGTCTAGGACGATGCTTTAGTCGAATTAAAAAAAAAAAAAGTAATTGTCTAAGTCAATTTTGACAAAGCTGTGTACAGCAGGGTGGAGAAAATGTCTGTGCTCCTTTTAATTTCTAAAACAGACAGATAGGCCGAATCTTTTAAAAATGTGGTTAAAACGACGATAACTTGAGCAGACAAATGATGTTTTGCTGTTGACCGGAAAGCAGCGCTCAAGGACCAAAGTTGGACACCTGTATTTAAAAACACACGTTACAAAGATTTTGGTGACCACTCCTCAATAAATCACACTTGCATTGGTGTAAATTTAGAAAAGACTACTATAAAAGTAGTATAGGTCAAGGGTCAGTATTGTAGTTCATCATCAAACCACAGAAGATAAGTTGAGAGCACACATTTGCAATGAGCTGATTTACTCCCAAATAATTTGAACACATTTAATTCATAAGTGTGTATACAACTCTTAGGCCTTGGCCATAATCAGTGACCAAGAAGCGGCCATTTCAAAATGTTGGAGACCTATCGCAAAACCTTAGGACACAAATGCTGAAGTTCCCTTTTGATCCCACTGCCAAAATACTGGTGACATTTTATTCATTTGTCTATACAACGCCATAACTACTAACACAGAACGAATGAAAAGTATTTCCAAAGATAAAAACAAAAGGGTACAATACAAAGTTGCTTTTACTGCTCTTGTGGGTTATATTTGTCTCAGTACAGTTATGAGGGAAGATGGTGACACTTTTTTAAAAGCCACAAGCGCAACTTCACTAATGTTTTACAATCCCCACGCTGTGACCACTAGTGAATGAGATGCTTCCTGAACGCAATCAACTTTGAAAACATAACACAATGAATAAAGGCAACCATCGGGGTCATCACATTAATCCCATACATGTATTAAACGTGACCTTTAACAAATCACTTCACATCTGGACCCCTGCTTACCAACAAAAGGCAACAGAAAACACTTTTTTTCTCCTGCAACAAACTTCAAATGCACCGAAAAAGGCAAATTTCATCTTCAAGCTGTGTGTGTCTGTGCATGTAGAAGGCAACAAAATAAATAAAAGAATGGCACGGAAAATTTACGGATAATGCGTACGGGAATAGGACATCCTGATGGAATAGTCACAACGCAACATCATTATTTTAAAGCCAGGAAACAGTTGGTCAAAGACAAAAATGTGTCTAACAAACAAAAATAAAACTTTCAAACGGAAAACAAACAAGCAGAGGAACTTATGGAATCAGAGAGAGGAGGAAGATAATGACATCTATGACTCAATATAGTATTTGCATTTACAAACATTTACACGATGGGGGTACCAGCGCATTGATACAATTGACAATGTGGTACATGCACGCCATTAAAAAGACGCGAGTTGCCCAGGAGTGAGCCAAGTCTGTAGTGTGTGGACGAACAATGCACTCAGAGCTGAAATCATTAAAAAAAAAAAAAAAAACACACACACACACACACACACAAAAAAAACAGTTTCCGCTTGACGCTTGAGTTCATTGAAAACCTAGGCAGCAAAGTTCCTCCAAGAATGAATCGTTGAGGTTTTTCACTTTACAATGCAGGTAGCAGAACAATCAGAACGTATAATGCACTAAATATAAACGATGTAAACATCACAACTCGTTTATCATATCAGTCATATTAGCTCTACTTGCCAGGTTGATAACATCTTTGTCCTTCCTTTAAGGCATAGGTATCAACATCTCACCTGTGTGAGTCTTTAAAAGAAGCCTGAATTCTTGGTCGCAGTGTAGTTATAGGATCTCCTCCACGCCGTGCGCAAAGATCATGACCAGGCCGGGCTCCAGGATCATGTCCTCCCCCATGTGCTGGTTCTCGCAGGCCATCACCACCACCGCCTGCTTGCCCGGGATGCGCTTGGCTACGTAGTTCTCGTAGTAGCGTCGGTTCATCTGCCGTGTCTCCAGCGAGGCCAGGCCCTGCGGCCAATTGCGCTCATGGGCGTTCTCAATCAGATCGTTGACGATGGAGAGCGGGCAGCCGCTGTCGATGAGCGAGCGCTTGATGACGGCCTGCAGCACGGCGTCCGGGGTGGAGATCATGCCGCCCCAGCGGGTGACCCTGGCAGGCTGCATGGAGTTTACCCACCTAAAAAAAGAAAATTGAGCAATGACGGAGGCATTTGAATTAAGTGGTTGCAGTAGAGAGACACCAACAACAGGAAGGACAGCGGCCCTCCAGGACCTGAGCTGGTCCTAGAAATAGTCCCAGAGCCTTTACTCAAGTAAATGTATCAATGGCCAGAAGTAGTGGAAAAGAAGCAAAGATGCTGAGGCCCCAACCTCCCTGTAAATTTGAGGCAGTAAGTTCAGAATGGCAGCAAAAAAAAGGATAAGGGACTTACTCCAGGATCTCATTATACTCAATGGTTTCCTCCAGGTTTTGCAGGTTGGGGTTAGCGCTGCGGATGGCTCGCATGTACGCTTTGAGCAGCTGAATGTCTCGTTTCTGGAGTGGGAGAATGCCACAGTGAGTGAGAATTGTGGGACAAAAAAAAATGAAAAGAACATTCAAGACAATAGTTGTCTAGAAATGAGCACAACTAAAATGTAAAAGTTTCCCTTGGTGAGTATTGGGGACCAAACTGACACTTATGGCAGCTACTAATTATCCATCCATTTTCTATCGCTTATCTGGAGATGGGTCACAGAGGTAGCAGCTTCAGGAGGGAAGCCCAGACTTAACTCTCCCCTGCTACTTCGCCCAGCTCAACCCAGAGGAGTCCAAGGCATTCCCAGGCCAGCTAAGAGACATACGTAGTCTCTTCAGCGTGTCGTGGGTCATCCCTGGGGCCTCCTTCCAGTGGGACATGCCCGGAACACCTCACCAGGGAGGCATTCTAATCAGATGCCCGAGCCACCTCATCTAGTTCCTCTCAACATGGAGGAGCGGCTCGACTCGGAGTTGCTCTTGGATGGCAGAGCTTATCGCTCGCTCTCTCTCCCTCAGACGGCTCGGACACGTTGCGGCGGAAGCTCTTGTATCCGGGATCCTGTTCTTTCAGTCACAAACCACAGCTGGTGACCATAGGCTCCACGGGTGCAGGCCCGGCCACCAGGCATTCACCATCGAGCCCCACCCACAGGGCGGGCTCCAGAGGGAGGCCCCGATGACCCGTATCCGGGCAAGGGAAAACTAAGTCCAATATCATCATTCATCATAAGAGCCGTGATTTGTCTGGTCCCTCACCTAGGACCTGTTTGCCATAGGTGCCACTGCCAGGGGCATAATTTAGCTCTTTGGATCAATGGGACACGCAATCAATGGGACACGCAAACGTCCTATGAAGGGCTACTAAATGTTTTGAATATTGTTGAACAAAGAAATCAGACTGGCAGACACACGCACGCACTTGTTCGCCCAACTGGTGTTTATGTTCAGCCACAGTTTTCTCCAGATCAGAAATCTTGCTCTGCTGCTGTTTGACGACACTTCGCAGATGTTTGATGCAGTTATGGTTGGGCACCTCGTCTTTTGGCATCTCCAGGCTGCCGGCGGGAGAACAAAGAAGAAGAGTTACTGGATGTTCTCTGACAAGATCGAATACTTTGGATTGTTGAGAATGTTCTTCGTGTTTCATTTGCATACGATCAAATCTGGACATGCAAGTGTCCGTCGTGTTGTTAAGACATCTGTCATGAATGGCAGAATGGTGGATTTCTTTACGATATCCGTCCTAAGACATCTACAGGCATCTGTTCACAAAAGATTATTCAAGTGATCGAGGAGTGCAGCGGAGGAACACAGCGTCGGCCGCTCACCCGCATCCCTCCTCACAGTTGACGGGCCTTTTGGGGTTGTGCTCGCAGTCCTTGAGGTGCGACTGCAGCTGGTCCAGTCGGAGAGTGGCCGTGCAGCCGAAGCCGGCATTGTCACAGCTGATCTGCAGCTTGGACAGCATGTTGCGCATGATGCGTGGCACGGGCCGCAAGTGAGCCAGCGTCACCACCGTGCGGTCCACGGGACAGATCTGCTGCTGGGCGAACCACTGCGTGATGCAGGCATTGCAGAAGGCGTGCTCACAGTGTGGGGCCTGAAATGAGTGCAGGGAGGACAGAATATTATTATTTAGCAATCTTGTTTTTATTATATTTATCATTATTTGACACCATTCAAATCAATGCTTTGGGGATTTTTTTTCCCTCTCTTGAATTTGCTTTATTTATCCTGATACGAAACAACCTTTGAAACAGTATTTCAAGCAAGAACCGAGACTGAACTGGGCTAACCCAGGAAGAACGTGCCTAGATCCCCAAATCATGAAAAAGGAAGCGTGCCACAGCCTCTTGACAATCTTCAATAATCTGTATAAAACAACATCCAAGCGCCCGTGAGACTCCACACTTTACATTAATTTGAGAGATTGTTTGTGATTGACCAGGCGCTCCTTATTTGGTTAGTAACAACGAGTGGAACACTTTTCACAGAGTGTGTGAAGAGTTGCATCAGTGCTCTGCGTTGATTTCGGTTCCCATTCTTTCTTTGCGGGGGTGTCCATTTAGACAGAGGACAAGCGGAGGACACACCCAGTAATTAATTGTCGAGACACAGCATTTGGTAGCGTGGAGGCCAATGTGTGGAGCAAAAGGGTGGTTCTGTTTTCAAATCGATCCTCCTCCAAATGCGTGTTGCGGACTAAATGTACAGCAGTATTGATGTAAACAAAATAATAAAAGCTACTTAAGTTGGCATCTTGTGATTAATAAAAAGTGTCTGTCACATGGATTGTAAATCCAGCCTTACTACTGATTCACAAATCTGCAAGTTTATATGCACAGTGATTTATTTACCTGCACCGGTTCTTCGAGAACTCCGCTACATATCGGACACAGTAGGTCTTCATCCACCTCCCCTTGGAACCTCGTCACGTCGTAGCCCATGGTGCATCACTGGCACCGTCCACCTCCTATGACATAACACTGAAAGTGATTTTTAACTTAAGGGAAAAGATAGCAGAAGAGAAGGAAGATGACAGGTTACCTCACTCACAAACAGCCTCGCATACTTCCATTCAGCGACCGGCACAAAGACTCTGCAAAAAAATAAAACACACACACTCATAAACAACACAGAGGCTATTTAAGGCAAGAAAAAAAAAAAAAAGTTTGCTTTGTCATCCCACACGCAGAAACACTACCACCACACTATTGCGTTTAATGCAAAATACTGATAGACCAACAACGATATGCTCTTGTAATTAAATGATTCAGCACGGAAACCATCCAAAATGTCTTCTGAAGTCTGGCCAGAAAGCTCATCCTTTGATTAGATGGTCTGTGTACAACTAGCTAGTTGTAATTGTTTTGCTTTGTTTCTGTTAAATTACATAAAGCGACTTCTCGGTTTACGACGTCATGCGCAGTTACGAGCTTTAATCTTTTAGGACATATATTTAATACAAATTTGACCGATTACGAACTAGTTTGTGTAGCGTCGTAAGTATACTGTGGACCACCTTACGTCGTCGTCTATTTTTTATGTCGTTAGTGTAAAAGTGGAGTGGTCATGTTTTTATTTCTATAAGCACTGTCGTTTTCAACTACGATGCACACGAATAATTAATAAACATCAGTGATCGACTTTTATTTCCGTGATACCATGATCCAGCCAGCCATGTAGCATGTTATCCACACAGGCAAGTAGGTGATGCTGTGCCCTGATTCTGCCGTCCAAAGGACACTCAATTTCTTCACCACCGTCACACTCACTCGATCCCCCAAAACAACCCAGATTTCAACATTAGCTACATACTGCTTTTACACACAATGTGCAGACAACTGTATATTAAATGCGCGCATCCTAATGCAATAGCGGATGTGTCCGCCTCTTGCACGTAGCGAGCTAGCTAGCGAACCACCAAGCAACATCGATGCTGTCGCTGTTTTCCTCTGGACATTAGCCCCGGAGCTAAATAGTCACAGCGATAATATTGGCAAGTTAAGCACCGACAAATGGCTACCTACCCTTATGCACACTCGACTAAAACACCGTAACAAAGTGACAGACTTACTTGCTGGTGCTGTAAAACAGCGACCGGCGAGGATTTCGGTGTAGTTTGGCTCGTGTGACTGTTAGCTTGGGCTAGTCGCGTCCTGCCGTGCTACATCCTACGCTTGCTGCGTCACCCATACGCTGACGGACGATGACGTCACGACGCAAGTTCTGCCAGCTCTCATCAGGTGCAGGTTGGAAATTATTATTGAATTATTATATGATCATTCATATATGTCCAAAGAAGAATAGGGAGAACTCTATTATTCTCACAATGAAAAAAGAAAATGAACAAAGAATGTATTTTAGAAGCACCAACACATTTATTCTTTTGAGATTTTCTTCAACATTTGGAGTGTGTCTGTGGGAACTGTTGTCCATTTCTGACATCAGAAGTTGGACCTGAGGAGTCCATTCTTGTTCTTCCGCAGCAAAATCATCCCAGTAGGCCTTATAACACCTTCAAAAAAGAAGCACTCTCCAACTAGTTTTCATGATGCTGAAATCATCCATTGCAACAAAACCTTATTAGTTAATTCAAAGCAGACACGCTGATGACACCATACTGATTGCCTGAGGAGTTTGGGAACAGTTGATGAGTCAGCAGAACGTTTGTGACTAAAATATTGCTTAGTTGTTGATTTTTATTATATCTTTTTAAATAAAAAAACACCATCAATTAACAGCGATTAGTTAGAGAGTAATCAGGATTTATGATTTGTAAGACACTTTTATACTTTCTGTTATTTTGTTTTTGTAAAGCGCTTAAAGGTCCATTGAAAGACAAGTTCATAAAATCTAGAAGCTTCCAGTGAGTGAAGCAATTCAGTCTCTGTCGTCATGTATGTTTGCAGTGCCATACGTGTAAAGCAAAAGTCAAGAAGACAGCACAGTGAGTAAATATTTAGCAATAGCACTTTATTCAACACAAACAACCCTAAGCCACAATACTGAATGACAAGACCAATTGGCTGCAGCAAACATTTTATAAAATAGATTCATAGGTTTGAATGTCACTAAATTGTTTTTTTTTCTTTTAATGTCAGAAAGACAAATGCAGGTTTTTCCAAAACAGTGAATGATAATTGACATATTTTCCTTTTTTTTTTGTAACAAATCATCATTCACATGTTCACACAAAGGAATAACAAGGCAAAGTGCTTTCAGGATTGCATTGTCGAATAAACTCAAGAGAACAAATATGAACTGGTTGAGGTGAGGAAGCGGGCTGGATGAGGGTGTGTGTGTGTGTGTGGGATCAGTCCTGTCCTACGACGGTAGCAGATGCATTAGGCTGGAAGGGCGGGATCTGAACCTCATCCTGTCCCCCTTGCTGTCAAAGTGAACATAGGGGTTGTCGCAACTGGGTGGAGACAAGACGCCTACTGAGCAAAATATGGTTTCCGTAAAAACACAGAGTGGATGGATGGATTCTAAAGGCGGACGGCACAGCGGGCGCTCAAAGTCTCGCCTCTGACGCCGAATCAGGAGTCCACCCTTCCACTGTCCTCGTGACAACCTGCGATATTGTCACGCTCCCGGGTAATCAATACTGTTCCAGAATGAAGTTACAGTTACAGCCAGAGGCAATAATGGGATTCCAAGGGGTAACTAAAAGCCAATATGTGGTTACTGGTTTTCTACAAGATGACTCCGCTGTGCGCCACTTCAATGTTAAAGGGGGACTATCATCATAATCTGCATCGTAACATTGTCTGGCTTCACATTCCAGTGGTGTATAGTCGTATAAATGCTTCTCATAGTTCTCCCAGACACACAATCGAGCACACTATTCATCGACACTACTACTGCTTCGGATAAAGTCAGTTTGTATTCCCATATTGACGAGCACTTCTAGTTGGAACAAGGTGGAGAGACAAACCATACTCAAAGCTGCAAAAACAAGGAGGTAGGAGAAATGCTACGGAGAACAGCAAGTGTTGCAAACGCCAAGGTTCACTTCACCAACTGGGCGAGTCGACCTGGAGAACGGCAGCTCATCTCGAAGAGTCGGTTCGGCTGTTAAGTTCGAAAAACGGTCGTTTGCAGTCAGCTGCACTCTAAGTACATGCGAGTTCAATTGATCTAATGTGCTGCTTGATCACTTGAAGGGAACAAACAATGTGCTCGCAACTACTTCCTCTTGAAATGATATCTTGGCTACCCAATGAAAAGCATGGATTTCTATTTTTGGCTTTTTTTGTATTCATGAAGAAACGCAACCGAATCCTTATCATTTGAATGAAAATAATATTTATGCCGATTTAAATCAGAAAAACAACTTGCTCGCAGATATCCGGGAAGATGACAACATCTTTTCTAATCTTGTTACATTCGATATGTTTGCTGAGAACTGCAGGGAATTCTGTTCGGTGTACCTTTGACCTGTGTCTGAATTTGTCCAGTTAAAAAATGACAAAACGCATTATGGTGGGTGGTGGAGAAATCATTCATAATAATAAAAAAAAAAGGAACAAAAAAGACTCGATCAAATTTGCGGTTCAACAAAATTCTGGCAGTGTGAGACTCGATGCGATGAGCTGCTGTGCCAAGTTCCTCAGCCTTCAAAAAATACAAACTATCTTTAAGAGTCTCTCCCAGTTTGTAATTGTCAAAGTCCAATGCATTGGTTGGTCCTGTTGTCATCACAGGTCTTGCTGCTGGTGATGGCATTGACTCCTTTAGCGCACAGTAGAACAAGTAGATTTGCAGATTTTGTAAATGAGGTAATCAGGCTAACTAGGGAACCCTGTCATTGACGCAGGCACACAAGCACATCCACGAGTGAGCCCACTTCATTCACCCGTAAAGTAAAACAACAAAAACAAAACATAAAAGCAAGTCTATTCAGATGGACAGGACCAAGGAAATGGAGTTAACTTTGGAATGTTGGGCTTTTCTTTTTGTGTTCAATGTGAAGGTGCACTGTGAAATTCGCTGATTGTAACTCATCACATGCCCTGATTCAGAGTCCTTCCACTCCTCGATAAGGGCTCACTTGTATGTCCTCAGTTAAGCCACTCCAAGTAAAAACAGGCAACCGATTTTCTACCGGCTTCTTTTTCGACATAAGGCTGCCTCAGCCTGCATCAAGTCCAGTTGTGAGGATTGTTAATAGCTCGTGAGCATCAATGAGGTGGCGACATCTACAGTGACTAAACAAAAGCAATAAACCAAACAAAGACGAACGATCACTCCTAAAATGTCACAGGACATGCAAGTATACATCCTTTCCTACAGTAGGCTATTCCTCGAAACACATTCAAAGGGGGGGCTCCTAAGGGTCAACTTCTCCATTATGGCTCTGTTTTAGAGGAATCACAACACGGTGAGGCAACTTCCATCACGCAGTAAAAAGGTGCGCCGTTGAAAACACAAATGAAAGAAAAAAAACAGAAGAATAAAACCAAAAATCCTTAGCCTTTTTTTTTTCCCTTACCAGGCTGGATTTACACTACATGTGTTTCAAGCGGCAAATTCATATCTGTAGCCGAATTATCTGACCTAACCCAAAACTGTGCCAACATTTACTTGAAAGGCAAATGCCTGTGCAGTAGTGAACACATCCAGAAGGTCAGGGAAAGAAAGTTATCATTTTTCTTTGAGACAAGAAAAAATAAATGTAAATAACATTAAAGCAACCCATGTCATTTAGTTCGATCTGTTCCAAAACATATGCCACAGTTCACTATTTCCATGCAAAATGCACTCATGTGCTTTCATTGTTGTTTTGATTTGCCACAGTTGTGTCAATTGGCAGTTTGAGGTCACCCAACTCACATAAACAGGGGACCTGTGATCTGAACGAATTATTGGCAGGTATCTCATTTATATCCCAATATTATTTTTGATTTAAAATAGACTGATTTGTGGCACCAATTGTTGATTGAACACAATGGAAAGCACTTGCGGGAAAAGCAAAGTGCAGCAGTTGTCTGCAAACAGAGGTGTGGTTGATTCACTCAACTAGTTTGTGGTTCGTACAAGATGATCAACATCAGCTATGCAAAAAAAGAAAAAAAAATGGTGTCACACTCACTATGTAGTGTAAATTCAGCCTAAGTTTTCATTGTCACTTCAACAATGAATGTGAGCTAAGTGCTCCTTCTTCATTTCCCCCAAAAGACATTGCTTCTCTGCTGGTGAAAACAAACGGCACTTTTGAGGGGAATGTTTCTCATTAAAAAAAAACAACAACAAAAAAACAGGACAATCAACTCCAGGTAACAAAAGTATGGAAACACGTACAGTAGGCTATACAGTAGATAGAAATCTCAGGAGTCGGACTGTACAAGCTTTAGGCTACACGCTGAAAAGGGAGGAACACGCAAGAATTTTTAATGCTCAACATTAACACAAATATAAGGCATTTTCAATACTCCTTTTATCCGCATATATCACAGACAGCAGGACTAAATTTTTTTCCTTTAGTTTTTTTTTTTTTTTGGGAGAAATGTTTCATTCAAGGAGGAGGATGCATATACATCTACACATGCGAAGGAACCTGTCTACCAGCTAGAAACCAGAAGTGGAGGAATAAAAGATTCCAAAGTACAACAGTGTCCTCCATGAGGACATACACACGCTCACACACACGCACCTACTAATTCTGTCTACCAGCCAACTTGTACACGGCGCTTCCACCAAGCGGGCGGCTCGTCAAAGCTGGATCACAGTTTTAAGAACGAAATAGCACACACACGTACACTCCCGCAATCAAACGCCATCGCTCGGAACACAAACGAGAAAATCCTTTATTTGCTACAGCTGAGTGAATTTTGGTGTTCAAATTAAAAGCATATTAAATAATCCACGGAGGAAGCAACGGTAAACAAAAGGTTATTGCACTTTTATCTTTTGTCTATTTCCAAAGGAGGTCAGCTTAAGAAGATTCATGCCTCGGTTAAGACGACACGTTACGCCACTTCTAGAGTACGATTCACACGGTTATTAACACTGCACACTGGCTACTACGGTAACCCTACTTGTACTCGGTCTAGTCTAAATGACACACAAATCAACAATCGGTTGGCAAACACAACAAATGATGTGATTCCGCACATCTTCAATGGATAGCGAAGAGCTGAGGAGACTCTGAAGAAGCTCAGAGAATCCATGCGGTTGTCTTTCTACAGTTTGTGTGACTTGACAGTCAAGGTTGGGATGCACCGATTTATCGGGCGGTCGCCGGACTTCTCACCGTCATCGACCATCAGTGACACTGATGGGTGTGGGTGATGCTTCATTTTGGAAGGCAGTTTTATCAAGACCTTGATCTTACAAGAAATACAATTTTGCCTCGTCTCTTTTGCTACAAGGTGTTAAAGGCCGGTTATCACTGCAACCCATAGTCAAACCTCATCTGTACCAAAATACGTATGTCCTTCAAACAAGTTTTTGGGAGGGGCGAGCAGAACTTTGCGGTGCTGTCTTTGGATTTGTGCTTTCATACCGTTTGATCCCAATCCATTCACATGCTCGATGTGCCCGAAGAACTGTCTCAAATGTGCAACGCGGAGTGGCTAAAACCAAAACCAAGAGAATCTGATCGCAGAGGGTCAATGGTGGTGGTGGTGGTGGTGGTGTGGGGGGGGTCTTGGATGGGCCTCGGACTGAGGTCCGACATGCTGAGTGAAATATCATTTTCCACATTGTATAAGGCTTCCGGGAAGTACAAATGGAAGACCGTACCTTTCGGTAGTAACAAATAAAAGGCACCGTGCCACCGCTGTGCTTGATAGTCCACACTGATAGGGCGGGGAAGGGAATGTAGGGTCGTGGCTAATGACTAAGAAAAATTGTTTGACTGGACAAGAAGTAAAATGAAGTAGCTACCTTCCAACAGTTAGACAGTCTCCCACCACCCTCTATGATATGCAATGTTGACTGTCATGGGAAAAGACATTCTTGAGTTTTTATTCTTATAAAAAAAAAAAAAAAAGGGGGTCCGGGAAGAAGGTGAGTTATAGTTAGCGTCGTCACACACAGGATGAGGTAAAACGGCAGGTCCAATAAAAAGTATGAGAAGGTGCAGCGGGGAGCGACTTGCTAAAGGTAGAAGAAAATGCAAGCGAGTGACAATTCCGTCAACATACATTTCCGATTTAGGCTGGTTTAAAAAGAATTGCACGACTCATGGCGAGATGGACTCTTTGCCTAGCTGCACTTCATTTATTATGATTATAATTAGTATCATATTTCCTTTCTGCGTGTGAAAAGCACCGCTTTGAACCCCCTGTGGCCATAACGGAGGAGCCTAAGTTGATTGTTTGCAAGTAAATTCTGACTCTATTCATTCACCGTGGAAAATATGGCATTATCCTTCTCTCGGGACAATCTCTGCACCATGGCAACCTTCAGCGATGTGCTACCGTGACAAATTTGTGTGCTCCTTGACACCCGAAGGGCCAACATGCCATTTTAGCTGTCCCGTCCGTAACCACACACAAGCAGATGTGTCAATGTGTCAGGGATCGGTGGGCGGGAAAAAAAAAGAAAAAAAAAAGTATATATTTTTTAATGCTTTTAAGGCGAACGGCTCAACAGAGGATCAAAGTTGAATCGAAATTTGCTGATTTTTGTTGTTATTTATCAGCATCGTTTCAAGTAAAAATCGCGACATCCATAGAGGTAAATCCATCCATCCATCCATTATCTGAAAATACAATTTTTTCCTCCAAATTCTTATGACATCAACAAATTAGTTCTGACACGTGCCCGCACACGCACACAGCTTGCCGAACAAGCACAAATGGGATTGCTTTGCCTATATCAAAACGAGGTTGTCCAATTACAAAACCCCACTGACAGAGTACTTGTGTCCAAGTATTCAAATATCCCATGCAAATATTTATTTTGCTATATTCCTAAATGGTACAAAGACATGCAAGTCCAAACATTATTGTTATAATAATAATAATCCTGCTTATTAGGGAATAAGTTACTGACCAATGAGTTACATCTAAAGGCAAAAAAAGGTTTCTATGGCACTAAATGGGTATTTGCTTAGGTGCATTTTTGTCAAATATAAGCGACCAAATTCTGATGTAGACCTTTGTCTTGTTTTCTTTTATCCCGGTTGATAAGGCATTCTCAATGAAACGAATGTCAAATTGTCCCACATACACCTTGTTGGCCGCAATAAAAATCCCCGGAAACAACAATTAGCCGCCAAACGGCAAGGTAGATAACACACTCTCAAACAAGAGGTTTACAGCACATGCTACCAGGGGCATTTTCCACTACTTCAAGATCTCTTGCTTGAGGGGAAAAAAACCCGACCTGACATTCATTTCAGTCATGGCTCAGATTGAATGGTCAGACTGTAAACGGCCTGAATGAATGCATAAATCAATTGGTTCTGTAGTGGGCGGTTTCCCCATCCTCCTTACACAGGTTTTGGCAATAGTTGGGAATGAGTCAAAACCCGCATTTGTATTTGAAATCTAACCATTGGCATAAATGACTAAGCCTATGGGGATGGCAACGTTTGTGCTGCATTCAATCTCACACTGTTGCTACAATTGAACCAACCACCTATTTTATCTATATAAACATGCACAACACTTATTACTGACACACACACACAGACAAAGCATGTTTAAGAACACCACAGGTATGTCCCAAACGAAAAGCTTGTATAGTTGCAGGGAGGCAACGTCTCCGTTTACTGGTCACATTTGGACATCATTAGAGAAAAAGGGGGAAAGGGGGGCGGGGGGAGAAAATAGAAAAAAAACATCCCTGCCAGAACGGACAAGCACCTACAAATGGCCGGTGTATGTGTGTGGTGTTTCTAAGGATGTCGAGTCGGCACACTTTGCTCAAAGTGTCTCGGGCCAACTGATCAGGAAGGAAGGTGCAGCCACTCAGAGAATGCTGTTAGAGGACGCTTTCTCTCTCACACAAATGTGCACACACCGAAACGAGATTGAAAAGCCAGTGGGCAGTGGGCAGAGCTCCGAGCGCTCGGAAACACCATTTGCTAATCAATGCAAAGCACTAAATCGACAACCAGCCGACCATTCCTGTAATTCAGCAGCAACACACATGCATGTAAACATAAGGACATACATTACATCTGCTCCATTTTGCACACTTAGAACCTGAATGTACGAAAGTGCGTGCTTGACTAATTAAGTGCTGTGGGATTAAGGTTAAAAAGGGAATCAAATTTCATGGAACATCCCATCCATGTAAACAAAAACCTAATACTAATCATCCTGCTGAATTCTAATTGGTTCATTAATTTCGCTTGCTGCTTCAAGCACAGATCCTGAGATCACAAACAATGTACCTTTTTAAATAACTCAAGAGAATAACGACAAATGAATTTCATCTCAGCAAACTAGCACCGGCTCCTCTGGACCGGAGTCTGTGTCAATTGTAAAATGATGTAAGGAAGGGAGAGAGGGAGGGAGGGAGGATTCGAACAACAGGTCTCGGTCCTCATCACCCATCTGGTCAACTAATGTGTGCAATTGTGCCACTTGACTCGCAGTGGCTACTGTGTAAAGTTATCACGGCCGGCAGACGACGCAAATAACGACAAAAACGAAATAAAATACGTTGCCAACAGCTGTAACGGTGCAATACAATCATCTTTAGTATGCATTTAGTATGTTTAGTACCAGAAATGGGATGACGAGAAAAAACAAACAAAAAGAAAAAACAGCAAAAAGCTCGTATTTGGATTTCTGCTATTCCTGAACTCGGCACTGGGGATGGGCATAATTGTGTGGAATTGATTGCTGAGTCAGCAACTCTTGAAGCAAATGAGGCTTGACGCCGTGAGCTACTTGGTGGAAAACAAGAGGCGCTGTTCATTCAGTCTCAACCAGTGCGGACACTGGAACACGACACTGGCTTGCGGCAAGTTACGCTACGCACGGTCACGGGGTATCAGAACATGCAGAGAAATTCTCCCGTCTCGCTAGAATATATTTCAAAATGTATCGATTATTCCACCTTCATTTCTCCCCAGAGTCGATCGTGAAATTGAATTCAAATGCCATCCCTACTCGACAACACATATCGGCCGAGGCTAATATGATCTATTTTTTTCTTTTAAAATATATTGTCGTGGTTCGTGCTAACGACCGAGAAGAATACGAGATGCTCATAATACTTCTGCCACTGAATTCCAACTGAAATGACGAAAGGCATGGGTCGAAAAAGGCATTTGATGAGACGCCGTCAAAGGCAATCCAGTGCATTTGTGTTGACACAGACGGTTTAAAATGCCCAAAACACGCAGAGCCATTCGTTTAGTCTTCAGGTCATCTGTCACAGAGTAAGACCAAAAGGAAAACCAAACACATTCCAGGGAAACAAAAGCCCTTGTGACAGTGATTGTCTATTCAATTAAACAAACAAAAAGGCCAAAAGAAAAACTATTGCTCATAAGTTGCCAAATCATAATAATAATGATAATAATAAGAATAATGGAGGCAGTAAAATAAGCTGAAAATATGCTTCAACTTGACGACTACCACGAGATAGAAGCTATTAAGACGAGTTCAAGAAAATCCTTCAACACTGATGACACACACACACACGCACTCACTCACACGTGCACAAAAAGGCCTAAACGCCACACCAACCTATCGCTTAGGCCACGCCAACTCTGAAATCTTTGAACAAACACTGTTCAAAAGATGGGAACGAAATTGAAATGGCTTGTTCATTAATGTGCTCAGATATACGACGCTCTGATGAGGTGTTGTTGGCAGATATTACTTGTAAAGCCTTCATCTAGGAAATCAACAAGGCCTCGGTCACTTCACTACATCCTACAGTAGTTTTCCCCGACCTACAAACAAACAAAAAGAACGTCAGGCCTACGGACCCTGGGCAAAGATGAAGCAGCTGCTAAACGAGTTGACGAGGTATATCAAGATCTATTGTCTCTCTCTGTACAGTACAGTTCATCTCAAATAAATAATTTTATAGCCATAGTAGTGTTGATCAACTTTGGTCATAACATATGCTTAGAAACATTCTAGCCTAACAAACACTTAGTTAGCATCTTGAAAATATCAGCATCGGCATTCGGGCCCAGATGCCGGCGTGGCGCTCCTTTGCAAGGAGGCGCGTTAAATGTATTCAGCAGCGTCACCTAATTTTTTTTCCACAATGCCAAAAAAGTTAGGAGCCGTTTAAAAGTACACCACAGAATCTTTGTGACCCTTTCAGATTGTACTGTCGTACATAAGCATTGCACTCATCAGCTAATTTGATTTTTTTTTTCCCCTTGTGTGGTTCCTTCATTAAAAAAAAAAAATCAAGGCTAAAGTAGAATTTAAAAAAAAAAACATCTTGAAAAGAAACTGATCATTTTTGGGAAGGCTGAACGTTCCTCTACAAGGTCACCAAAGTGATATGATTTCACGCAACGATATGACGGTGAGACTTGTTCCAGTGCCGTTATGTAGCTGATGCTTTTAAAGGGTTCAAACGACTTCCGCATGGCCAGATTACATTTGTTTGGATGTCACACTTGATCGGCGTGGCCTTGTAGAGCAACAAACCTCTATGGAGTAAGCACTACTCTGGGGTGGAGGAATGGGGATCTAATTGCATATTAGGTTTGACTGCACCTCATGAGAAGATCAAAACATTCACGCACACACAAACATACATACATACATACATACATACACAGAATAGATATGTAGGCGGTGCTCTCCTGGTCCTCTTGGCCACGTTAAAGGGAGACACCCCCTGGTGGTAGATGACGGTGACAGCAGCATGACCGAGCCCGACGGCGTCACCCCTCACTCGGACAGACAGCCGTCTAGGCCCACCGGGGCGCCGTGGCGGTCTTTGACGTAGCCGTTGTGGAGGCCGTTGCTGGGCAGGGGGGCGCAGGCGGCCGTGATGCCGCAGTGCTTGAGCAAGTTGAGGCCTGGCGACGGGGAGACGCCAGGGGAGGAGCAGGAGCAAGAGGAAGGGTCAAGTTGTGGGAAAGGCTTCATGGTAGAGAGGATCAGAGCCAGGCAGTCAGCCACGTCTTTGTTGGGCGCGCACGCCAGAGCAGGGGTGTGGCCTAGCGGATGAGGAAAAAAGTCACATGACAACACTGTCCAATAAAAACCCTACAAAGTAGGGATGGTCAGATATGCCAATTTCCCCAACCCAAAAATTTTAATAGCTCAATTCTGATTTTTACAAATTCTAATTGAGCCAAGAGATGTATTATCAATTCACTGATAAAACACCAATTGTGAATTGTAGCTTGGTAATGTGAAAATGACTGTGCTCATGTCAGTTTCTTAGCAGGAATTAAACTCAACAGTCGCATTATTTTTTTAATGAGTCCCCTGAGGGAGTGTGAAAAGTGGCAAAATATAGCAATCAAATCGCAAGGTTTGCAACAATGACTCCTTTTGTAATTGAGCTTCTCTGTTCACAGCCCTATTGTCAGTGTACGCAGTGTCGATAAGCGCAGATGAAACATAAAATAATCGGTAAACTGCCAGCACAAGAAGGTTACCCAAGTGTCCCGGAACAGATAGCGTTCAAATTTGATCATTCATGCGATGCTCACCTTCCTCATCCACAGCCAGGACAGTTGCTCCTCTGCTCAGCAGCGCCTGCACCACTGTGGCCAGGCCATTACGAGCAGCCAGATGCAGGGGCCTGGAAGAGATCAAATAAAAAAACAATCATTTCCAACTTATTCTCAAGGAGCAAAAACAAATGTGAACGATTACAAAGGGATTCTATTGGTCCCTAATAACAATAGCATTCATTCTCACATTTGCAGAGCACTGTTGGTAGCGTTCACAAGGGTGGGACTGTGGATCTCTCCCAGAATCAGCAGAGCGCACATTTCATGAGCCTGAGGGGACAGCAAACAAAAAGTGCCAAAAGAAATCATTACACTCTGAGAAACCATGATTATATGGCCTGAAATGACAAAAATATCTGGGCTTTTATTTTTTAAATATTGACTATGAATTTGAATGAGTATAGATTAGAATGAGTACTTGCATTCTTTGGTGGATTAAGACCTTTGATTGGCTATGGTATGGAAGCTCTTTAGCAACACTCATATGTTAGCGTGGTCCTTGTTTAAAAAAAAAAAAATTATATATATATATATATATATATATATATATATATATATATATATATATATATATATATCTTTTTTAAATAAAGAGTGAGTGTGTACCTTGTTGCAGGCCAGGTGCAGGGCAGTGTTCCTATTCTCATCCAGCAGTGTGAGGTCGGCCTTTGCTCGGTGAAGGAGGATGGCTAAACAAAAACAATGAAGTTATGACTTCAAAGTGAAAGTTAATGAGCAATCTTGTAAAAAAAAAAACTAAAAAAGTTCAGGGTGTACCATGCCGACTGCCCATTACGCTAGGATAGGCTAGGATAGGCTCCAGCATGCCCGTGACCCTCGTGAGAATAAGTGGTTCGGAAGATGACTGGACAGTATGGTAAAAACCATAACCAGGTCGCCATTGTAAATGAGAAAATGTTCTCAATTGACTTACCTGGTCAAACATTGAATTAAAAAAAGAATTAAACTAAAATTAAATAATAATAAAAAATTCCACTGCAGACAATAAAATCATTTTGACATGTTTGGGCAGACACTCTTTTTTATTATTATTAAATCTTGACTGAAAACCTTAACAGGAACACTAAAAATGCTGATCAAATTCAACAGGGGATCAAATAATTGGAAGTAGTTTCCCTCTCTGTGATAATTAAGTCAGTAAAGCCTGCCGGATACATCAAGAGCCTTTTGGTTGGCATTAAATCCCTCAGCAGACTTACCCACGGTGCCACTGTGTCCCTTATCGGCAGCCACCATAAGAGCAGAACGTCCATGGCTATCCACCGCATTGATCTCAGTTCCATGGCGAAGCACCAGCTGGAGTCCTGCAACGTCCTCGGCAAAAGCAGCAGCATGCAGCGGGGTCCTGCGGGCGCACACAGCAATATTTGGCCTGTAATGTTGCTCATTCATGTTCTATGACAATCTCAGGCAGGAAAAATCGGCCTAAAGCTAAGACCCATGGGTTGTGAGGTCTCACCTTCCTTTGGCATCTCTGGTGTTTATCATTTGGACCCCGGCACATTCAAGGAGCCGTTCTGCAGCACCGCTGTGGCCATTCATCCTGTTGACAAAGCACATTGCTGTCAAGTGTTCATCTAAATTGACGAGGTTTTTTTTGTTTCTGGAGTTACAGTTGGTGGAAAATGGAATGTGAACCCTGGGGATTTTCTCAAAATCTTTGCATAAATTGCTCCTTAAATAGATTACCACACAAGTTTTATTTATATTTACTCACAGAGCACAGTGCAGTGGAGTGAAAGGGTTTCCCTCTCCATGGATAAATGTTTTGAATTCAAGTAAAACCTCCAAACAGTCATCATGCCCTAAAAAGTAGGACATAAAAAAATGATGTAATACAATATTAAATTGTGGTCGATTCATGTCAAGTGGCTTGAAGTCAAACCTTTGTACGCAGCCCAGTGCAGCGGGGTGTATTGTTTGTTGTCCAGCAGTTTGTCTTGCGGCTCCATAGTGGCTGTAGCAGCTTGCACCAGATTGGCCAAGATCTCGGCGTGGCCCCTGGAGGCGGCGTAGTGCAGCGGCGTCCGACCCAGGGAGTCCCGACACAGCGCTGAGGCTTTGTGCTCCAGCAGTGCTGCTACACACTCATTGTGGCCCAGCAACGCCTAAAACACACACACGCACCACCCCCAAGGGTGAGGCTGTCAACCAAAACCAAGTGGGTACAGTGGCACCACTAAAGTCCAATAGCCATGAGGTCAATTTTGATCCAAAAGCGATCATTTAGCCTTGTTTCGAGGTCCCACAAATTCTGTGCCGTAGTATTTCTTATCTATCAATGAAAAAGCAGATTGTCCTGGCCACACTGGTAAAATTGCACCAGTTGTTTGCAGACGACTTCACAAAGAACAACCAATTCTGCTCCCGTCTCAATCGACAGCAAAATAAAGCTGTATTTGCTCAAGTATGGTTTATGACTTTAGTTCTGACCTAGATGTTCCATTGGCAAGTACCAGCTTTCAATTAATATACTATATGACAAATAAGTATTTAAAACAAAGAACATTTGGTAATTTGGTATCTGCAGAACTAATCATTCACTATGTGAGGCTTTCAGTTAAAAATATGCACATGTAACACTTCAGCAAAATGAATTTACAGTATACACAATTTTAGTGAGTCCAAGAGGAAAAAAAAAAGTTGGTACTTATAGTCCGGACTTACCCCTCTGTGCAATGCTGTGCTGCCTCTCTTATCCTTGGCATCTGGCGCTGCCTCCTTCGCCAACAGGAAGCGAACGCAGTCAGTGTAACCCCCGAGAACGGCGAGCATTAGAGGAGTCCTGCAGTGCACCACGGGTAAAGCAAAGGGAGGATGGTTCATTGAGGACAAGGAAGCGTGACGCTTTTATTAGGAAGGACTCACAGAAGCACTTACTGGCCAAACTTGTCCGCAACGTTGGTGAGGTCACCCTCCTCCCCACATTCGATCATCTTGTGCAGGCAATCAGAATGGCCATGAGCAGCTGGAGAGACACAAACATCAAATTTTACAAATAAGAGCTCAAAAGCAATGGCTAACACAGCACCCGGCATAAAAATATGGAATCACAAAGAAAGCAATTTAAAAATTTGAAGAGAAAAAAAGGCCAATTGTTATTCAAAATAATTTGTGGATAGAATTAAGCAGCAGACTCCACATAGTATTTTCATCTATTACAGGGAGCGGCAAATTTTTTTTTTTTTGGAAAATGACAGAGGCATCAGTCACTCAGCCAATTATGGATCACTGGTTTTAAATGTTTGGTGATGTCATTTTCATTTTCAATCAACCGCAAACAGCCAAATATCTGCCAGAGAGATGGAAATAAAAAAGTGGTGTTACTTATACTTCACAAGGACTATATTAATCGGAAAACCATGTTTAGACGAGTGGGGCCGCATAGAACATTTTATGTTAAAGCCATTTCCTTACTTGACTTCCTCTTTAAACAACAAACAAACCTAACCTAATAACTAACAAATATGACGATGATGGCAGTAGATGGCTAAAATAAAATTGGTGACATCTAAGAATAGTTTCATTTTCCTGGCCTTACGGAGGCTGTTCATGTCAAACGGTGACTATCTGGCTGACATTCTGAGAGACTGGTATGCAATATAACACGCAGCGAACTCTCATACCTGCAACATGAATCGGGGTCCAAATGAGGCGGTTGTCGTTAAGGAGACATGAGGCTCCCTGGGCCAAGAGCACCTCTACGCAGTGGGCGTAGCCTTTCTGGGCAGCCAGGTAGAGCACAGAGCGGCCAGCAGCATCTTGCATATCCACATAGGCAGCCGTCTCAGTCAGCACACGCAGCGCCTGCCAATGACCCCTGTCAGCCTACACATGAGGGAGGGACAAGGAAAGGGACTTTTTTAAAAAAAAATTCGAGTTCAGACGCCATGGGCCCAAGTGGGGGGGGATGTTGAAAGATACTCACAGCGAGATGCAGGGGACTGACGGGAATACTGCTTTCTATGTCTCCAAGTGCATTAAAGGACATCTCCAGGAGCTAACACACAGACATACACTGTATGTACTCAAAATTCAAATATAATAGTCGAGATTCTAATCGAGCTTTAAGTCATTTGGATTTTTGGAAGTGAATTTTTTTTTCATCCCAAATGTTGGTCCAATTTGATGCAGCTCTTTTGACACATAAGAAAAAGGTGCACTTACCAGCTCCAGGTTCTGTGTGTTGCCATGATAAGCTGCATAGTGAACAGCGCTGTAACCCTTAGCGTTGACCATCGAGGGATCGGCGCCATTATCCAGAAGATGCTCCAAGCAACTGCTTGTACGGAGGAAAGACACACGGATCCTTCAGACATGGTGTCACTGACAAAAGGCCAATGTAGTGGAGCGGAAATAAGTTGTAAAAACTCACAAGTATGACTCCTTCACCTCTTCTTCATCATGCTGATGGTTCCCATAAAAATGTCCATCACCTCTGAGGAGAACAAATGGACGAATATTTGTTTCTTAAGTTCTTTGCTGTCACCTCACACTGGTTTCTCACCTGCTGAAGGCTTGCGAGGCTGCAGAGTAGTGCAGGGGGGTGCAGCCCGTTTGGTCAGGCTCGTTGATCTCAGCACCAGCGCTCACCAGGGTCACAGTGCACTGGTACCTCCCATTAGCAGCCGCATAGTGTAATGGTGTCCTGGTAGTGAGAAAGCAAAAAAACGGGTCATGTAGTCCTATTTGACAGACACAGGACAAGACAGTTGCATAGGAATATTATCAACATCTAATTGAGTTCAGTGCAAATGCTCACCTTCCCATTAAGTCCCTCCTGTTCAAGTCTGTGCCACTACTTAAGAGCAAGTTCAAACATTCAACATTTCTGCAAAGAAACACAACAATGGATAAGTTAGTTTGCTTTCACACAAAAAAGGGGGAAGGGGGGCTGGAATAACAAAGATGGGCAGATGTGGGAAAACATTAATCCAGTTGATGACAGATGGAAGTCCAATACATGTTTGGCACTAAAAATAGTGGCAGTGAAGAATTACGTGAATATCACCACATCCTTAGTCTCCGGTCATTACTTCAAGCTGTTCATTCATAATTGTTCATTTTAAGTATTTTCAACAAAGCATCACTGTTATTACCAGTAGCAAAGTAGTGAGTTCACTAGCTTGATGGTAACAAAATAGAAAACACTATGGACAGGCAAGACGGAATTAGCATCATCACTACTGTGATTTAAAACCAGTAAGCAATTGTTGTAAAACATACAAATAAAACATACACCAATACTAAGAGGCATAGATTCTCAGCTCTGCGGAAACAAAACTCCTGGACATTTTTCTTCCTGACATCATTGTAATATACAGTATGGGACTTTTATGTGAACCGTTTTCTTTTTTTTTAAATCAAGTGCATCTTTACCGATCAATGTACTGCAGTTGAGCTTGCAGTGTCGCCTTTTGAAGTTACAATTTGATGGGTCAATAAAAATTCCACGTATTCAGAAAGGTTGTAAAGGCGTTGTCACAGGTCGTAAAGATGGCGGAGGTCAGACCATCTGTTTCATGGCAGGATGTGTTTGTTTGCAGGGGCGCAGATCAAAGAAGGTGAACTATTTGCACCTCATGCATACAAAATGTGATAGTGCCACCAGGGGGCTTGCTCATCCACCCATCTCATGAAGACAGCAAAATCGACATAAAAGAGACCAATAAGATCTGCAGCCTTCTCTAGGAGCTGAACCTGCTGTTAGACTCCACTTTTGTGATCATTAGTTTTAAGCTCTTGCTAGATCTTTGTTATAATAATATAGCTGTGATGTAATGATTAATCAAAGACAGTGAGTATGATATTTCAGCATGCGGCAGATTCGTTCTGAGACCACATGGGAGCACACGTTGGCCCTTTTGCTTTGAATGAGTGACCGTTTATTTATTTGCCAACAACACTTTCTTACCCTCCAGAGGCAGCAGCGTGTAGACAGGTCCTCCCAAAGTTGTCAGGGGTGTTAATGTCAAACCCTGCCGACAGCACGTGCTCCTTGCTCATGGAGGAGACGATGCTGTACAGCTGACCTGTGCAGAAAGACGGGTTCGTGAGTCAATCCCAAACACACGCCACCCTCGTGGCATGCGATATTTTCCATCACAAACCTGAGGAGAGTAACTTGCGACAACAGTCTGAAAACCCGTAAAGCACAGCTAAGTGCAAGGGGAACATTCCATGGATCCCACGTCTGAAAAAACACACAAGGACAGAAAAAACAGAACAACTTTTGAACACAATTCTCTAATTGTTCTCTAACAATCTCTTATCGTTTGACTAAATTAAGTCACTGAACTAGTTGACAGCATTGGACAGCTACTTCATGTTTTATGCGATGGTGTGTGTCGATGCTACCTGGCCGTGTCTGCTCCGTTGGTCATTAGAGTGCTGATCAGCAGTTCATGGCCGAACTTAGCAGCGACATGGAGAGGAGTATTGCCATATCTATCCACACAATCGATTTCGCCACCTGAAATGACAAAAGGAGTTGCACGCTAATTTGGTTGAGGAACCCATGACACAGTGTGCACAGTAAGGGGGTTGCCCCCTCACTTTAGCAATCATTGCTTGCAATAAGAAGTGTATTTTTATACATACACAAGGTGTGAATCTTTGACAGTAAACAATTTAGTGCTGACTCAAATGAAGACTTTTCTGCCTTTGCGTGATTGGTATTTGGTGTTCTATTGATGTTTTACGCAAACACTTCAGTACCTCAAAAATTATTGTTTTGCTTGTTACAAATAGAAAAAATAAAGGACCAATTTTTTGATGTGCGTGAAAACTGTCTTTTCTTTGTTCCCCAAATGAATGGCAGAGTGGTAGTTACCGTTCTGGATGAGGATCTGAGAGCGTGTGAAGCGTCCATGAATGGCTGCCATGTGCAGGGGGCTCTTCCCTTCTTTGCTCTGTTGTAGAGAACAACGACATGTTCAGAAATTAGAACACAATCTCAATTCATGAGCTGCTGGGAATGAGCCAGGAAAAAAAAAAGGCACCCTGTTGAAGAATCTTCTCGAAAGAATCGTTATTATTTATCTCTTGTGTGTTTTGACAGAAGGTCAGAAAGACTGGTAGCAACAGTGTTGTATAGTGGAACGTTGCATAAGATGTCTAAATCAACACTAACTTGCTGGTTGACATCTGCCCCGTTGTTGACCAGCAACTCCAGACAGAGGGCGCCGTTGGTGGAGACAGCAGCCAGGTGCAGCGGCGTGTAGCCACACCTGTTGGGCTGGTTGACGTTGGCCCCGTGGTTGACCAGCTCGGTGGCCACGGCCTCCTGTCCCATGTAGCACGCCATGTGGAGCGCCGTGTTCCCGAATCCGTTGGGCTCGTCAATCTGAGAAGGAAGGAAATTTCCAAAATGTATCGAGTCAAATTGATATGAACGTACACACACGGGAACCACCGTCTCTTACCTCTGTCCCCATCCTCAGCAGGTATTTTACAATTTCGATGTGGCCACTCGCGGCTGCAGCATGGAGCGGCGTGTAGCCCTGCTTGTCCTTGCTGCTCTTGTCAGCGCCACGTGACACCAGCAGCTTCACAACCTCCACATGGCCTGCACCACGTCACATGGATGTCAAGAGCAATCAGTGAAGCGAGGCGCACAACTATCGATCATCTGGCCTGCTATTCCACTCAAAGTCCAACCATCATTTGCCAGCAATTAAAAAAATGTCTTTGAAAGTTAGTCGACTCTCCCAAATCTGCTCAGAAAAACATTGTAAATGTTAATTACTGACTATCATTAATCCTTGTGTGTGCAGTCAATAGTTTGGCTGATCCGATCATTAAGTGACAGCCAGTTAGGAAGCTCGTTTAAGCTTTGGGCTGTTCCCGGATATTAAATGAGTGTAAAAATAAGTCAGGAACGGCAATCAAGTGAGCCGATAACAGTTACCCTAGCTTCTTCTACTACGAAGTTAGAGGCGCATAGAGGGAAGAAATTCGGTGTTAGAAGGAATAAGGGGGGCACTTTTCCGTTGTGAAAAATGTTTTTTTTTTTTGTAGGTTCGCTATTGATCAAGGCAAAATTCCTACAGGGAAAACCTCTTGTTTTGTTTCCTGTACAGTGAAAGACTGATGATGCCTGACAAACAAATGAAACACAGGCGACTTGGCTCCCACTATCAGCACAAAATTTAAGATGGTTGTGAGTTACCCAAATAAGCGGCGGAGTGGATGGGCTGTCGCTCCTTCTTATCAATGGCACTCAGGTTGGCTCCCTTATTCAGCAGCAGCTTGACCATCTAGCAGAGATTCCCCGGTCATTTCTCGGAGCATTGCTTGTGACGAGCTCTCAGAATGCGCGCCTCACCTCCTGAAAGCCGCTCTGAGCGGCATGATGCAGTGCAGTTCTGCCGGTACGATCCGCCATGTTCAGGTTGCTCAGCTGGCCCAGCAAGGCCTCAGCGCAGCGCGTGGCCCGGTTGGCGGCCGCCACATGCAGCGCCGTCTGCCATAACTTGTCTCGGGCATTGGCCTCTGCACCGCGCCTCAGCAGCAAACCCACGGCCCTCTGTAGACACCAAAGGAACTCTGTGCTGTATTTCCTCGACAGTTTTCGTTGTCTATTTCCTCCTACCTGAACGTGCGGCGTTTAGCGAGTGTTCTTGCTGCCATTATTATTAGAGTACCATAATGCAGCTATTGCATTCATTGCACATTTGTAATACACATATTGAAAGCAAAATGACGCTTGTTGCTTACTTCATTCCTGGAAGCCGCTGCCCTGTGCAAGGGGGTGAGCCATATATGATCTTTAGCGTTCACATTGGCACCTGAGAAGACAAAGATCAATTATATTGAGGCTAAACAATATTCAAATGTTACTTCAAACATGGTTGCGCAATTTAAAAAATAAATATGATGGCCACAGACTCAGGGGAAGATTTTATTCACTGTGGCTACGCAGTTTGCATGTTGTCCTGATGCTTGGTTGGGTATTCCCTCTCGTATGCCCAAAACATCATGTTAGGTTCGATGAAGACTTTGCGAATGGATGTTTGTTGACATGTAAAACCTCAAAGATCTTTAACAGTGTCCTCATACACTATAATTTTTCAGATTATAAATCCCTTTTTTTTCTTCCTGATTTGGCTGGTTCTGCAACTCACACTTGTTGGTAGACTCCAAGTACAGTCAATGACCAGAGACAAAGCAGGATATCTCAAAACTACATTCAAAAAAATTCAATGCACCAAACTGCAACGACTAGCATTTAAGAAGAATGCAGAGGGTACGTGAAAGCATTTAGTAATTTATTTGATGCACCAAAATCAGAACAGCCGCTTGTCAACTCAAGTTCCAGGGAAAGCTCTTATGAGAAACTGGGCATGGGTTTAGGCTGGAGGGGCAGTACGGGGCTGGCCCCCGGTCATTTTCTTAGATCGGGCGGGGCTGCAGTTTAGAGAGACGGAATGAGCAGATATATTCTCAGAGATGAGTGGTGTTTTTGGTTTAGCATTTGAAACTGCCTAAAGGCTAAAATTGATTTCGCATGAGACGGCGCTTTTAATTTACTTGCACCCAAAATCCCTATTCGCTCATCATGCTGACTTTATGTGCATTACATTGGTCACAATAACACACCAGAAGTATTTGCCAACTGCTATAAGACATTAGAATAAATGAGAGGGAGAAATAGGAGTCATGGACTATCGCTGGTGACAATCAAGCACCAAAAGTATATGCCAACCACCAAAGTAGAAGAAGAAATGGTCGAAGAATAAGAGCTCAGACAAAAACGTCGTGGCAATGAGTGTGCAATGCATCTGCTGTGGCTGCTAGTATGCAGTGTCCCCTGCAACAGGGATTTATGATTTACCGTAGCAAAAGGTGCAACAACTGATGACCTTCGAGAGTCTAGTTACAGTAAATTCGAAAATCCACTCTGACGCCCACACACCAGAGCAAACAAAATATATGTGTTTACTAAGTGGATTTTTCCCCATGGCGGGGAGGTTTCAAACATATCCCCCCTCCCTATACTATAAAGGGGATTGACTGTTTTAATTAATGAAGTACAACAAGGCAAGCATCTGACCTGATTCAATGAGGAGGTCCATGATATGAACATCACCCATGCATGCAGCAGCATGAAGAGGCGTACGCCGCTCCTGGTCCTGTTCAATTTGAGACAAGAAAAAAAACACACGTTCAATACCCTTCATGAGAATCATGTGTTGAATGACAATATCTGCAGCTGTTCACACATACCAGTGCATTGACATCCTCATTTTTGTGCAATAATAGTTGGACTTCTTCAGCATTACGATTGAAGATGGCCTGGACCAGAGGAGGCTGAAACACAAAACGCAACACATTTACTGGGATGAAGGTGGGGCGGGATGGTTAAGGTTACCTTGAGCCCTATTTGCATGACATCATTTAGTTTTATTTACACTAGTTCTCATCTGATTCATTTGCTAGTCTATATTCTTGATACACACATTTGGAGTTACACCCCAAGTTCGCTGTATCTGCACCAAACGGGTTTTCTATCGAATCGCTAACGGTGCATTGAACCGCTTCCCATCCAACACGGATAAATCGATTGTCGATGCATTAATTTGCCTTTTCTTTAAATGAGCCATTAAATTCTAAGCGACATTTCATGAGATATCGCAGCTAATTAGGATGGAAGAGAATCCCAGCAAATAGACGAATCCCCCATAGAGGCCTACACTACAGTCCGCCTGAGCTATTTGCTCGGCAAATCGAGTGGATTCTGTTAGCCGTGAGCTAATGAGCAGGAACGCAACGATACAGCGGGAATTAACTAACGCAGATAATTAAAATGATTTATCGCCATGATGCATACAATCCCGCCATCGACCTAAATGAAAGGTTGGGACGTTTGTACACAGGAATCTTGAGTCTATTGGGTGAGCGCCGTGATGCGCAGATGAGCTTCCCAGCAAATAGACGGCGCCCATCGTCGGCGTACCTGGTCTGCAATGTTTAGTACTCCCATCTCCCAAACTCAGCCGGGGCGGAGCTCCTTCATGGGGCTGAAACTTGGAGGTATATTGCAGCGTGCTGCTGTTTCCACCCCTTAAACAACATCCATCGCACGCAGGAGAACACGAACGCGACTCCCTCCCGGCCTGATACTGTTGTTGTCTGCATCTGATGTCGGCTTGGACGATGCTGCTTGCCTGCCACTGCGCAGCTTCGCACTGGTCCGCCTACAGGCTCGGCGGGCGCTTGACGCTTCAGTTGGTCAAATGGCGACATCTAGTGGCCAAAGTATGTACAGTAGAGGCCCGGTGACAGGCAGATGCAAATCGTCTCAGAAGGCCTGAGCAGGAGTGGATGGATGCGTTCGGATTTTTCTTGATTTTTCTGCAATTTTCATCTTATTTGTGAGTCATGAACCTCACCGCACGTCACTGCATATTATACATCTCCAGTGCATGATGTAAATGGAATCGTTACACTCAAATCACACACAAAAAAAATCAATCTGGAAACAAAATGTTTATCTTTTTTAATTCGAGCAAATTACTAAAATCGGAACAATATTCAGGAGGAGTTATCAAAAAGCTATAATCTCATCATTCCTGTTGAATACTGTAGAAAATAGTATGTACTGCTGCGGAATCACCAATTTATATATAAAAAAAACATCTGCATAGTCGAAGTAAAGACCAACAGAATCCCACGTGAACTGTCCTTGGCTTTTTGACAAGGCAGCATACTTGCAATATGGCCCTTTTTTGTGCATGTACTATATTTCAACATTTTTCCTTCTCGAAGCAATCAATCTTTGTGTTGCTACATCAATCGAGCGTACCTTTGAATGACGACCATCCTGCTCATGCTCCAACAGAATGACTGCCAACATAATAAACATGTAAACATGTACGGCTGGTGGATCACTACAGGTGTTTTTTTTTTTTTTCTTGTCTCCCAAAACAACCAATAAAGGTTTCACAGACACTGGATACATGCGTAAATAATCGTACGCGGAACGCAAAAATGTTTTCATAGTAAGCATATCATCGGATGCAATATAATTCAGAAAAGTTCAGCAAAGATTATAGATTACGTATGAAGGAGCATTGGATGGCCACAGTGAAAAGAAAAATGGAATCAAATTACAGAAAAGATGCTATGTCATAAGAATAGTCGTAATATTATGAGAAGAAAATTGTAATATGAGCAATAATGTTGCAGTATTACAAGAAAATATATGACTCGTATGTTAAGACCATTACTTCAAGATTGACTTTTCTCATAACATTGTGAATGCGTTCCAATATTAAAATGTATTTTGTTAAAAAAAATCATTCTTGCAGCTACCGGATTATGTCTTTGTTCTTTTGAAATTAATGTTTTCTTTTCCGTGTGGCCCAGATTTGCCGCTCTAATGTTATTTTTTAAAATGAAATAAATTATAAAGATATAGATGTATGCTGTATATACAAATTATAAACAGTCATAATATTTACATTTAATTAAGAAACCAAATAATTTGCCATGCATGACGTGTTTGGGAGGGTTACCGACAAGCTAAGCGGAGGCACAAACACATGATCATGAGGGTCATTAGTTACAGTGTATGGTTGTGCTAGAAAAGCACACAAAATGGAAGGGGGAGGTCTCAAAAATAGGGAAATGTGAATGAATATTTTTCTGTTTTTGATTCAAATGCTAGAAGTTGGTACATTTTAATCATGTGAAAAGAGTCAGTTTAGTACCTTTGCACAGTGGACGAGAGTAGAAAAAATGTAATTGGCACAAATGTTTTTGCTGCAAAATTCTGCTCCTCTCCATCCTGAGATGAACTTTTATCAGTAGCCATTTGTTTAAACTAAATTGAGACAGACTTTGCCTCCAGTCGCAGGGTGTCAGCCACACCCGAAAATAAATTGTTTAAGAAAGCAATTTTTTCTTTTTCGCAACTGAACTCATCCCGCTGATGGCGGTCTGTTGATCAGAATTAAAAATGGAAGACGACAAGCCAGTGTTCAACAGGGATTTGAGGAAAACAATCTCAGTGCCACTTTGCAATGTTTATTTTGTGTCAACATAGGCAGCTTGAGAAAATAGGCCAAGTATCCGGGGTGATGCAAAAAAAACTGGTGTATGAGTAAAGAGCCTGAATGGATCCCTCTGCGGTCTGCGAGGCAGTCGCTTTGGACAAGACCTGAAGTAGCTGCTGATTGGACTGAAATGCTGCTGCCATTGAGGCCGGTTTGATGTTTTTCATGTGCACGCTGCCTCACAAGTTCTCTCCGGGCTGGTACTGAGGCTCAGTGGAGGTGAAATAATCCTCCAGGAAGCCCTGCAGGTACTCAAAGGTGGGTCTCTCCTCGGGCTCTTTCCTCCAGCATGTCAGCATCAGCTCGTGCATAGATTCCGGGCACTCTGCTGGACACGGCATCCTGTAACCGCGCTCCACCTGGTCCAGAACCTCCCGGTTCACCATACCTGGAAGAGGGCGAGGTAGATTTGGCACCTTTTCGAACACATGACAGGAGAGAAATCTTTTGCTGGCTCAGTCTGCTCTTTCAATTGCTTTAAGCTGTGGGGCTTTTTTTCCCAACATAACTCAGTGGTACCACTGTTAAGACGAGCAAAGTGGAAAAACACAACCTAAATAAAGATGTCTTGCCTGGATATGGGACTCTTCCTTTGGTGGCCAGTTCGGTCAGCAGGATCCCGAATGACCAAACGTCAGATTTAATAGTGAAGCGGCCGTAGTGAGCCGCCTCGGGAGCCGTCCACTTGATGGGGAACTTGGCTCCTGCGGAACAAGTTCACACAGCCATAGCTCACATGAATAAATGAATGCCAGTATCCCCAATGTGGAGATTCAAGATGGAGGTCGAATCCTTGCTGACCTTGTCTGGCTGTGTATTCGTTATCCTCGATGAGGCGAGCCAGGCCAAAATCAGCCACTTTACAAACCAGGTTATCTCCCACTAGGATGTTGGCAGCTCTCAGGTCTCTGTGCACGTAGTTCATCCTCTCCACATAAGCCATCCCTGAAGCAATCTGACCAAGAAGAAGAACCAGATACCAAATCAGAACAGTCCTCCTACAAATGTACGGTTGTAGATGACCACATTGTATCTCGTCATGCATTCTCTAATTGTGTACGATTTGTTATCCGTCACTTGGCACATGACCATTACATTGTCTTTCCTTTGAATGTTGGTGCAAAAATGACATAAAAAGCCAAGTGACAACTATTTGTGGCTGACATACACTTACATTCATTTACACAATGAAACTGACAAAGGACACAGACAAATAAGGATACAGCTAAATTATTTCCACTGACCTGTGATGCCATGTCAACCAGCTGAGGGAGTCGGAGCATCTTGCCCATTTCACCTTTGAGGAAATCCAGTAAGCTACCTGTAGACAGGTACACGGAAAGTGACATAGCATTACAACACTGGTTAAGGTTCCCATGTAGTATACAAGTTAGCATTTTGGCAACAGTCATTCAAAATGTTGAATCTGAAGAATAAAATGTTTCTACAAGACAAGCCCAAACCTCAATAAATCTTATATAAATGTCAGTTACAGACAAGGCCCATTGCGTTTTTGTCGTAGCAGGAACTAAACAGATCAGACGAAGGCAGAAAACTAACTGTGTTATTGTGCGTGACGAGATATTGCATAACTAATCAACCAAAATCCATGCAAACCTTTTCCCATGTATTCTGTGACAATGTAGATGGGCTCCTCTGACACCACGGCGTAAAGCTGGACTAGCTTCTCGTGCCTCAGTTTCTTCATGACCTGGGCCTCCTCCAGGAAGGCTTCCGGGGACATAGTACCAGGTTTCAGAGTCTTGATTGCCACTCGGGTTGTACCGTTCCATGTTCCTGATAGAGGACAAGTTCAAGCAGCCAACTCGTAAAAAGAAATAGGACTGTGACCACAGTGTCAAGTCATTCATTAATTTACCAGATTTCTTTCATAGTCTTTGGTTCTATGGTAAAATCGGGCTGGATGAAAAGCCATGCTTACCCATCCAAACCTCTCCAAAGCAGCCCTGTCCAAGCTTGAGGTCTAGACGAAGGGACTCTCTGGGGATCTCCCAGGCATCTTTGGATAAGCCCTGAGTTTGAGGCTTCAGCACTGGGCAAATGTCTGTCAGACTGTGGCAAAGCCCATCAGCGTGCTCTGGAGACACAAGAGACAACAAACAGTGTCAGTGATGGCACACTGGTAAATACACAGGCATCACAGGAAGTGACACCAGAATGCCATTAGAATTGATCATGAAGATTGGTTGAACATTTTCACTATATCTACCGATGTAATATTAAAAGTCACGAGGATCCAATAATGCTAACTGACTTACTACGATAGTGATTGACAAGCAGCTGCAGAGTGCTAAACTGCGTGCGGGATGTGATGTAAAAGCCGCCACTGTCCAACTTCCTGATCTTGTAGTGTTTCACATTCAGCCCCTTGGTGTTGTCGTAGTCCAGCACAGATAAACAATAGGCACCTGTGCAGAGAAACACGGCACAAAAAATATCAAGACTGATAACATTTACAAACACCTCCACTCGTTTGAGTAAAAACAGCTAAATGAAGCAACGCGATGCTGTTGCACCATGTCATACTAGGTGACAGGCAGTCATAAAGTATTAAAGCCTTTTCTTGTCAGCCATTTTGGAAATTACATCACTGGTTGCGGCTGTTGCGCCTTTTTTATGTGCGCTTTGTACTTCAGAAATGATTGTGGATGTGGTATGGGAGGCATTGGCAAAGCTAGGGGAGGGGGTCACTGGCCTCCCCCTCCTGAATTATGCTTGGACCCCGTCAGGTGCCAGTGCATATAATTAACGTTGGGAATTTTCAGATTTTTATGGGAATGTTTTTCAACATTTCCACATATCCCCCGGAACATATAGGAATCTTCATCAGGGTTTTTTTGCAGATTTTTTTTGTAAGGTTTGTGAGAAAAAAAAAGGCTTTGTTTTGCGGAAACCTTGTCATATTCTTCAGCACCCCCCAAAGAAATAATCCTAGAGAGAGATAGAGACAGAAAGAAATTGAGAGAGCCATAGTGTGCGTCCACCGTGAATATCACACGCAATGCGGTGTTTATACCACTAGAGAGCAATCTCAATCAAGTGAAACGTTCGAATTACAACCCACCCCCCCAGACCCTGGTAATGCCCCCCACCTTCTTCACATGTATAAAGTGGGCGATAATGGCCCGTGGTTAAATAGGCCTCATCTCCACACTGACCTAATTCTGTCTGGCTTACCCAGCCAGGACCTACACATTGCTCCTTCTCACATTCCTTTTTCCCCTCTGACTTCCCTAAACTGTCCCTGTTTCTCATTTGAAGCAGGGCCTAATCACCAGAAATAGGACACACACATACATAAACAGCTGAACCCGAAGGGAGAATGCGGCCTATCGGAAGCATCTTTTTCAACATGCCCTACAGGCATCTCATCGGACCTTATCCCATCTGCCCAAGTTAGGCCCGCACAGCTGAGGGGAAAAAAAAAAGCTTTATCACCCTTCTTGTTCAAACATGTCTGGAGAGAAGTTTCATGGAATGTAAGCGGATTCGCATAAACCTGAAAAGATCAAAAATAATGCGGCTGTATAAAGAGCTACAACAATTCAATGGTTGGTGTTTTGTTTTTGTCCTTACAAATGAAATTATGGTTTAAATTCTAATTTCCTTACAATGCCTGTTCTCAAGGAAACCCCCTGATGCTCGGTTGGCCAATGTAAGTATTATACTCACTGTAGCTTTGCATTAACATGGTGACCAGTTTAGAGCTGCCAAAATCGGAACAGCTTGTTTAAAGACGCATTTGGAGAAATAGGCAGTTCCCCCCTCCCAAAAACAAAATACTGGTTGGGTGAATTCAATGGTGGGTAGGCAGTTTGGATATCCAAATATAAAAGCAATTACAAACATTTTCTGGACCTGCTGTCAACAAAAAAAATGGTTATGGGAGAGGTGTCACTTTACTTCCTGACCACCGCTGAGAAAGGCATGAAATCCTATCCAATTCTTGACTGTTGGCCAATACATGTGTGAAGCGGGTTCACTCCTACACTCCAGTGTCACGTCTTAAATTACCCACGAGGCGTACATTTTTGGGTGGTGGGCAAACTATGACAGGGGTCAAGACACACAGCGCTTGAAAATTGCAATCTGTACTAGTGTTGATATTAAAGCTATTAAGTGTCAAATACAATCTATAAATGTCTGTACAGTTAAGCATCCTAACAGACTGTGTTTGACCTTAGCTTCTACTGTATTAAGGTTTAGTTTGTACTGTGAGTTACATTCCTCCGGTTTCAATTGCACATATTGCAAACTCACCTTTGGTGGTTTCGCTTTCTCTCACCAGGAATGTTCCTCTTCTATTCTCCAAACTGAGCAGCAGTCTCTCCGAGTCACGGCGGGTTATCTTGCCAAAATACCACCTGGTTTGGTCGAAGAGGGAAAAAACAAAAAGCACAGGAAAAGAGTGGGTTGGTGAAGGCCGAAGTGAGTTGGTGTTAAAGATAAGAAGAAGGCAACATGCATGCACACACAATGCCATGACAAGAGCCGCTTACCTGGACTCTGCAGTCAGTGAGAGATGACTGCAGAAGAAGGAAGGCAAAAGGTGAGACAAGGAGACGTTTAAGAAGGTTAGTTAAGCATATCAACACTGATCATTCCCTCTTGGTGAGAATGAAAGGAGGAAGGAACCGTATTGTACAGACAAATTCCACAGATAGAAAGTAAAAGTTAAAGAAAAAGAAAAAGTTATTCTCTTTTTGAAAGTCCCCCCCCCTCCCTTTAGGGGGGCTGCATTAGTAGGTGGAGTCTCGGTACCTTATTATTGCAGTTGCAAAAAGAAATAGTTTGACATGCAAGTATGGAGGATATGATTACTCAATCATAGATTACAAAAAAGGTTCTTAAGTTCGTGTTCTGAGCTTGTCATAATTGACTAATTAGTTTGACTTTTGATGATGTGACTCCAGTCATGTGGTCCAAGTCCAAGGACCATCCTTCATAATAAGCAAAGCTAGTCAGTAGCCAGGCTTGTCAACATCTTTCCATTTAGTAAATTATTAACAAAGATGCCTTAGTGCTAATGAGAACCAGGTTGGCATGCAGGAAGTAGAAAAGTGAAGGTAAAACCAAGAGAAAAATGCTTTACTCTTCTGCTTGGATGGAGTCGGACGGAGCAACGTAATTGCTGGGAATATATCCGCTCTCTCCGGTGGCCAGGGAGCGTGCCAGCCACCAGTCACCCTCTCTGAAATGACAACACAAGTGACATGAGGTCCAAAAGCACACACAACTTGGACAGTGGGAATATTTGGGATGGTCAAATGGAAATTATTGCGCACTAGCAGGGATGGGCATGGTAAACACAGTAGAGCTTTGATCAGTATTCTGTCAGTGTGGAAATGTATCAAACTACTATTTCTTTTAAATCAACAGGTTTACGTTGCTGGGTCATAACATGCAGAAGCAATTGAGGTGTATCGTACTGGAATACCAATAACCAATTTTCTAGACATGGTTTTAGAAATAGTTGAAGGAAAACAATATGCTTTTAAACATTGTTTCCGTAATGGCTAGTACACAGCTTGAAATATTTGTTATGCTTCGACCATGTTGGGGAGAAGCCTCGGCATGGTGCAGGTTGGCACGAGGTAGCCCTCAAGGACCAAATGAATACCTCGCAGGACTATTCTAAAAATAACTCACCAGTGAGACGCTCTAAATTTTTTCCAGTTTCTAATTTGAAAAAAATAAATAAATAGTGCCACAATCGAATGAGCTACATCTAACTAGTTTATTAAGTCATGCTTCCATCAGTGTAAAATTGGAAACGACAATATTTATATTTAAAAAAAAAAAAAAAAAACTAGAGCATACCTTAAATATCAATCTTGTAAGCATGACTAAACTATAGCATTTGCGGAACTAATTTATGGAACGACAATGGGAAGATTATTTACTCCAAAATAATTAGAATAATAAATTTATCATTTCAGAGGTGTTTATTAAAATCATAGCCCAAGAAACAGCTAGTTACGAAACGTTTTTAGCAATGACTTTTTAAATGTACTGTTTTACAAAAAAATGTAAAGCACACAATTATACTTGTTTTACTGAGTTTCTGAACCAATTTTTGAAACCCTGTATAGCTATAAAAAGGTGAATTCAGTTAAGATTTTTTTTCACAATCACATTGAGACGTTATTTTATTCGAAAAGGTTTTCATTAAATCACTTAGTTATGTGTTTTCCCCGTTTCCATTACAGGTGGTCTAATGCATTAGTTAAACAATGAACATAAAAATCATTGAAAAAATGGATGGAAATTTTTCTAAATGCCCATCCCTAATTTGTACACAATAGGAGAACACGAGCAAACGTGGGTATGACAATGGGACAGGATTGCGTGTGTATGCTTATCATTATTAGGGAGCAGCCTCTGAAGCTTTGCAGCACTGCAATGAACATCAAAAGTGCTGAAAAGTCTCAGACAAACGTGAGACGAGGGGCGGGGCCAGTGTGGCTTGGACAAATTTATAATGCAAACGTTGAGTAATGCAAGCAAACACGTCAGCAGGCAGCACATTCAGGATGCTTTCACACAGAAAGTTGTCAATCGGCGACTCGGGAGTGAAACAGCGCTAATATACACAAGTTTTATTCCTTGTTGACTTGAACCCATTCACAACTTAAAAGTGGAACTTTGACGTCTATAGTGGCAGTGAATGAGTTAAGAATGAGGTGGAAATTCACTGAGTGCAATTTGCAATCGTTGAATTGGCATGGTATATTGTTCAGTTTGCTTGGTCTGCACTTGGGTTTGGGAAAAATGTACTTGAGTTTAATTAATCCAGAATAAATGGCACTTGTGTGAAAGCACCCTTGAATATAATTCCATTGCAGCTTCACAAACCTGCATTTCACTTTCCTCCTAGGAAAATGTGATGGATGAAGAAGAGAAATGATGACAAAGGGGTTTGGGTTTGAGGGCGGAAAGAGAAGCGACAGTTATAAGCAGCGGCAGAAAAGCATAGCAGCAAATATGCTAAAACCTTCAATCGGATATTGATCAATCTTGTCATGCTTCAAGGGCCACACACTCTCAATGTGACAACCTCCTAGGTCACTGAGTACAAGAATACTCTGAGGAGGAGAATGAGGATCTTAAGAACTCTTGGTTCATTATCATACTTGACCAGATACGGATCCAGGTCTTTTTCTCAAGAGAACAGATGTAGCAATAATTCACCATTGTACTTAGCGCCACCTTCTAGGTCAACACATATTGGCTAAGCAGCACAAGGTTCATTAAACATCTATTGATTCATGAAGCAACCCCACCCCCATTAAAAACAGCCAGAACCCCCTAACCTCTTTTGACCACATTAGGAAGCTTCCCAGCAAATGTGAAATCATCAGAAGTTATGTTAAAATAACCTGAAATATTTTCTTGGCAATCAACTTTGTGATGATTCCAGTCACATATTATTTTGCGAAGCCCTCGGAGATGTAACTCCTCCCAAAAAAAAACCCACATTGGCAAAAATGTGACAATATCAATATTCCTTACGTGTTGTTGACTATCTGGAGACGTTCTCCCTTTCTGAATGATAGATCGGAAGCTGTTCGAGACTCGTAGTCATACAATGCCACAAAAGTCGTGACACCTCCTGTGTGGAGAGAAAACGATTGTGAGTGCGTGACGGGAGTTCCTGAGGATGTGCAATTAACATTGTCAGCATACCTCAAAATAATTCACTTCAGCGAGCAGCCATTTATTAACTTGCATATTTTGATTTTACTTTGGCCTTATGATGTATGTTTCAAAAGGAGTAGCCCATACTTCTCAAAATTAAAATAATGTTAAGCTTTTTCCATATGAACGTTTGAATGTAATCATTTCCGATGGAAACATGAGTTTCAAGATCGATCAAGAACTAACTAATCGATAGCAAAAGAATGAGACTGCAGTTTTGTGCAAAGGTGTCTCACCTGATAGTGTGTTTCTATTCAAAGAGGAGTTGAGGCTACTGTTGTCCACGCCACCGAACAAGGCCAGTTCGGCCTTATTACTCATGGAGTGGTTGCCACCAAGGCCGCCGTCCACAGTCCGACTGGGAGTTAAGGACTGCTGGACGGAGTTCAGGTGGTGGCCACCAAGCCCTCCCCCGGAGCTGAGGTGGGCATCGAGACTGATGGTGCGTGGAGCTGCCTCTTTGGGTTTACTTTTGGATCCCCCCATTGTGAGGACTAGAGGGCATTGAAAGACAGGAGATGGAGGGGAAATGAGGTGATGATTGTAGCCACTATCCAATACAATTATAATGAGTTGTCTCCATCAAAGTTTCTCATCCGGACCCATATTTTGAAGTGGTGACCCATTTTAACAGAAGTATATTTATTTTTCAATAGTCTTTGACATAGAAATAGATGTGCAAATTACAATATAGAACATACAATTATGAAGCATGAGGAAGAACAAGATTACCTCGTGTCGAAATAATTAAATCAATTTATCAGATGCCAAAACTACAAACTCCAGACAATTTTCTGGGCTGCATAAAGACAACACTAACAAAAACCTGTTTGCCATAAAAGACAAAAGTCTTCAATTGACACTTGAGTATGTTCCAAAACAAAGTTCCAGTGAGGGGCTGAGGACACAGGACATTGGCTACATACCAAACATCAGCTGCTGGTCCTCACATTTGACACACGTGAGTGCATGCGCATACACACACACACGTGTGCACATGCAACTCACCAACTCAAATGATCCGTCCATTTTTTTCTACTGCTTATTGTATACTGCTTCCGACACGGAAGCCAGAGTGAACCGTTACACAAGCAGTGAATCGAATCAATTGAAATAATTGATTATATTATTTACAAGACTGCAGGGGAAACAATAATAACCACAATACCACTCAGTACAACAAAGACCTTCACCAAGGCCAACTTATTAGGTTGACCACAAATTGAATTACATGCGTTCCAGTATAAGCTTCTGTTTTTCAATTTGTGGGCTGAAATAACGACAACACTGAATTATGATGCCCTAAAGTCAGTTTCATTTATTGGAGTGAAAGTCGACAGATAACGCTGGCTAATAAATGCATAACTTGAAAGGTTAATATGAAGAACAGACAGCGGAGCAACGGTCCGTTTTGGATCAGTGCATCTTTTTTCTTCCCATTATGCTTTATATAGCGCTCGTGACGGGGCTGTAATCACAGCTTAGTGTGGGAATATGATTACACTAAGCCAAAGCAGCGCTATGGTTGACGGATATAACCACAGGGGGTCTGCTATGAAAAGCTAATTTTCAGAGAAGGCTGATTTGGGAGCTATAGTGACAAGTTGGCAGGGGTCAGAGTGCCCACAGGGAGCGCCAAGATGCTCAGCCTGCCGAGCACTCCGTGCATCGTTTTCATTTCATTGCCATGTCTGCCTCACTCAAGAGGAGCTTGTACTCCATGACCAGAAGTCGGAGTCGTGCATACATGCATGTTTTTGGAATGTGGAAGGAATCTGCAGTATCTGAAGAAAACCCACGTAAGCATAAAGGCCGACATGTTAACCAAGACTACGTCACACTAACCCGCTAACATTTTCAAGCGAACCAATTTTAACAATAAAACACTTGCCTTGCTTAAAAGAAGTTTTCTAATTGCTTCACGGAATATGTCATTACAATTTCTATTATTTTCTATAGGAAAAACTCCAAATTCACAGAATGCATTAGGGACCAGTGGGAATATGACTACGTAGTCTTTTTTTCATATTCCATTTCCAACAAAGCCATTTCAGTTGACTGCAGAAGATCCAATCGCTTGAGGGTTTCCTGGCTTTGAAAAGCATGCAGGAACAGGAAATAAATGGAGACGGGCAATATTGCGTTTGGACAGAACGGAAGCATGTGTGTTAGCTAATAACGTTAGCCTCATTTCGGGCTAATAGATTCTACAACAGAGGGAGGCTGGGCTGCATAAAAATCCCTGTGGCAAGGCGGGGGCGTGTGCTTGCTTGCTTGGGGAGGGGTTTGCTTAATTATGCATACGGATTGGCAAAGAGTTTCAAATCCTTGGAGTCTTTAGGGACTTTGGTTGAATACCAAAAGCAGTCATGCTGCTGGGGCTCTTCCCGTACAAATGCTTTACTTAACCTGGGACTGGAAAACTTCTTCTGTCATCAGAATAGGAGCAGTGTTGTGATCCTCATCGGTTGAAAATTCACAGCCCTTATCATCAGTTCATATTTGTCTGATCTTAGTGATGAAAACGACATGGCTCTTCTTCAATTTTTCTTTTCATCTCATTCGTTTCATCTATCAGGACGTCAAAATTGGCCAAACTTGCTTCAGATGTTTTTTTATTTTGTATGCAGACTTGATGAGAAGATATTCCCCGCTGTGAGGATGAAACAAAGTCAAGTCAGACTGACAGATGGTGAAACTCGTGAAGAGGCGAGTTCAGGCTTGCGCGCTGAGACAAAAACCACAACAGTATTCTTCATTTCTACCAGCGTTGCGGGTACCCTGAACATTGAATGCGACAGTTAAATCACCGAAGCCCAAATTAACCAAAACAAGCATCAACTTTTTTTATTTCTTTCTTTATTGAAGACTGAAACACAACATTTTTAACACAAATTTTGATTACTGATTAATTTACAGCATTTGGTATTTGGTGGCTTTGGTTTTGGTTGTGCAGTATGCAGTTTTCAGCACATACTGATTAACTGTACAGCAATATAAAAAGAAATGATTTACTCAAAAACCTGTTATTCTTTTTAGGGTACTGCCTAAAGTTACACGTTTATGTGAAAATAAACACTAGTACATTTTTTAGTACATTTCCTCACCAATTATTTTGTACTATTAACATAGCAGAAATAATCCAAATTAAAATGTCAGTCACAGTTTAGGCTCATTTGACAGAAACTGGGCTCATAACAAAAAGAAACGGGGGGAAAAAAAAAAAAACAGAAGCGCAGAGATGCAGCCGTTATGGAAGTCCCATTCTTGCTTTAAGTCAAACAAACAAATGAGCTTCCTCTAATGGTTAAATGAACCGGCAGTTGAAGTGAAGATAACACTCTGGTTTCAACGCATTTATTTACATAAGCACACGTCATAGGTGGACTGGCCGAAGTGAAACCAACAAACCAGTTTGTCAGCTTGTTCCTGTGGTCAAAATGCAAACTGACGCGTTTGCCTTTGAATCGTTGCTTCCAGGGGAGACGCATCTGGTCCTTTTCACCGTTTCTCCGTGGCAGTGCTCTGCAAACAGCTGGCCGAGTCACGGGGCTTCACAGATTACAACGTCTGTGGCTTGTGATCCTTATGTCAACCCACTTGTATGCATTCCTTCATTTTTTAATACCCTCCGTCATGTAATTACAACACTACCAGGTCATTCCTGGGTCAGCACCAGCAATTTGCCACATGAGCCAAACGCTCTTGTTTACATTCTGATCGTCACCATCTTTTTCCTTAGCGTACTGGCTAAACCCCGTGACGACGTCCATCGGGGCCTGCAAACAAACACTACTATCTTTGCAATGACAAGACTGGATAGACCAGTCTGATGGCTGCGAGAACTCTCGATCCTGTTTCAGCTAATAATGAACGCACCCTAGCAATGGTCCAAGTTAAATGTCAGCGTGTTCGCTTATTCTCCTCCTTGAACTCAGCTGTGTTTGCACAACTAACATTGATAGTACACCCAACAGCTTTCGCTATCGCCTGTGCCGCCAAGTAAAGTAGTGTGTGTCAAGTGATCTTTTTGGTACACAGCCTCTTCAAGCGGGTTGTGCATTCACTACTTTAACATACTTTTCAAAATGAGAATAATTGGGTTGGTCTGACTGAAAACGGGTATATAGTTAGAATTACTGATACATTCAATTGCTCTTTCATCACTGCACACTGCTGTCTCAGTGACTACTTGTGTTGCCACAACTCATTTATAATATTAGTAGTGAGTAAATACAAAAACCAAACTAGACAGAAGGCATCACTTGAAACTAGTGATCCAGAATCCAAAGATAAGGAACAGCAACAGACAAAGCTAACGTTAGCATATGTATTGTATTGTGTATCCAAACGCACCAACGATTTGGGAAAAGGGATTTTGGGTGCGAGTCCAAACGTTACTTTTATTGGTCTTGGTTTCCGTAAAATAAACGCGACTAATACTCTGAAGCATCGGTGTCAAACTCAAGGGCCGGGGGCCAGATGCGGGCCACCACATCATTTTAAGACAAATTTTGCAACGACTTTATGTCATTACTACAATTACTACATTTCTTCGCTATCGAGTTTGCTAGCGCATGCGCAGTGATACTGACCGGCAGAATAACATCCGGTTGTTACCAAAGATGATCTTCTTTCTGAAATAATTTTACGTTTACGGACTTAAGTAGGAGTCAAAATTTGGGTGCGTATTATACATGGGTACAGGCTTCTTTCCAGCATCGACATGCCATTTTTAGGGTGCGTATTATACATGGGGGCGCATTATACATGGAAAAAAACGGTATTTTGAAAAATGCTAAACTGTTTTGAGACTTCACATGGTTGACCAAAGCGGCTGAAAAGAGCCATAGCGTCACCCTAAGGTAGTGGGAGCAGACGCACTTCGGCCAATAAGCCAATCATAGTGGGACAATTCGCACAAATAAATGCCCACAGTACTAAAGCGCCAGCTTGACTCTTAAAAGACTCTTAATACACGCCCCGACTGGAGGTGGAGATTTTGCTGAGTCCTGAGCATGAGTCCCAACCACAAAGCCAACAGTGCCACCCCGTCATGGACCGATACCGGCTTGGGCCGGAGGTAAAGTCAATATTTACAGCTCCAAGCACAAATGAACATCCCTGCAGTTGCCGTGGACGCAAATTCTAGCATTCCGCAAATCGACACGCAGCACCGATGAATGATGCCAGCTCATGTGATGAGGAATGAGTTTCTGGAAAATGAACGAAGGTGAGACCACCTGCACAAATTACATTCAGTGTGGTGCCTTCGTCAATCGCCAGAGCACAAACATTCCTGAGTCACATTCCAGCCGCTCAGGAGCCGGCAGTGTTTGGGCTTCCACTATAGGACCATGGTCATGTGGGTGGATTTTTTTTGTTCCAAGTGAACTATGTTCAAACCACCTTTTGTTTGCCAAACGTCACCACTAAGCTGACCTTCAAATCATATGACATCGTTGGGCTGGTGGCAGCAGCAGCTGTCTTAAAGCTTACTGAAGAATTCTATGTCCACTTCCAAACAACAAACACTGTTGGCACCAACTGCAAATTCATGGGTTTAACCCACCCCCGCACATCCCACGCTTCTTAATCCAAGTATGACATACATTAAATTATTTTGGATTTCAGGCTCAGAACATATCCAGACCATTTTAGAAAATGTTATTTTTTGCTTTTGCAAGGGGGAGCAGTGAAATGCTATTTAAATGTATGCTCTTTGCAAGCGGCATTATTAAGTGTAATTTCATTTTGGGGAAATGCCTTCATGACCTCAGCCCAGGTACACGCTATACGTGTGGTGGGAGGGGGTCCAAACATGCTGGATCAACCCAAACTGCAAACATGTTCAGATATGTGAGCCAGGTGTGCATGTGCTGTGACATTCCCCAGTATGGTGCAGCAGCGACATGAAGCACAGTCATCGTTCAGGAATGCCGAGGCGAGTTTAAACTTAACGCCTGCTCGTACGGCCCATGGCAGGAATGCACAGAGAGCAGGTATGGTGTCTGTCAGCTCACTGTGTGTGGAGATCCACGCAGGTTAGCCGTTTATGATGAGGGACCGCAGAGGAACCAAGGAAAGTTTGAAGCCTGATCTGCTCATCGTCAACATGTGTGATACAATACTGACGTTTGGGGCCACTGTCATTTATTTGTGTTATTTGTCCATATGTGTCTTAAAAGAATGGACGCTTCACAAATTTCTACTGATTTTGCATTATTTTTCTCCCGATGCTATTTAGTGTTAAAAAAAAGAAAGCTGATGTTTGTTGTCTTCAGTGACTTCAGTTTTCACCAAACATATATACATTTCCCAGGTACCAGACCAGAATTGAATATTGCTCAGTTTTACAAAATGCAGGCAAAAACAAAAGGTTGAGCCTCTTGCCTTACAATATTATGCAAATGCAACCAGTACTGTTTACAAAAAATCATTTGGAGAAAAACTGAGGGATAAAATCGTGTCAAGATTTCTCAAAAACAAGTTGTGACCCGTCATTCCCAGCTACAATTTGGACCGAGAAGGGGATTCGATTCTTATTATTTTTCTGTACATGTTCTCCTTCTTCATTTCCATACGGGATTTCACCTTATCGCCTTCTAAACGGTTCCTTTGTTTTAGCAAGTCTCCATTTCAATATTCAAACCAGCAGACAGAATGAGATTTGAAGTTTGGTGGAGTTTACAGTAAAGCAATTTAAGTTGTATCTAAGTTTAGAAATGTTCTGCTCTACCCAACAGCACTCCATATGCGCAAATAAATTGAGTACCAACGGTCAGCATAGACTACATAACACTGCACGGGTGAAGGCGGATGCACAGCCTCATGCATGAACATGTCATCATCCTGACCTAGCTTGTCCAGCTGCGCTGCCACAAAGCGACACAGAGGCATCTTTCTTCATGCTAAACACGCCTTTTCCTGTCACGAAGCCACACAGAGCGATGGGAACCAAGGTGATAGCTTTGCCACAGAGGGTGGATTGAGCGGAGATGAGTGGCCTCTGTCACTCTGGCTCATTCCCAACGCTGCGGGACAGGAAGTGGCCAGGGATGCTGGGATAGACACAAGTCCTCCACTGTTTGTCTCCATCAAACATCTATCAAATAGTCCATTCAAATTGATGCCAGAGCTACTGACTTGACTGTGGTTTGGGATCGCCCGTCTTCTTTTTGGTGTGGCATTCAGGTAGTGGGAAAGAGAAACGCAACCTTTGCAATCAAGCCTGAAGTTGACTCGATTTGCAGAACAAGTGTCTGATTTGTTCCCCTATAGTCCATACAAGAATTGATACATCAATTCATCATACAATTCCTAATCGCCAAACAAGCCTATTGACAGCTTTTATGGAAATCAAGCGGGCCTGTAAATGGTGGGAGTAATCATGTGAATACAAGAAAAACGCTAAGAAGAAACATCTGTATAAACAACAAAAGTAGGCCACCAACACATCAACAGAAGCAGGTTTGAGTGGATGGGAGAGGTGTGAACAGGTGCTGTTGGTGACCCCCATGACCGGCCGCTAAGTAGCACCAAAACTGGGACAGAACGTCACAGAAAAAAAAAAGAAGCTCCCCATTAGTGAGACAGCGAGATCGACGTATTAAGCACTGGGGAAAAAAAACAGTATTGTGTTTCGAGCTGTTTTGAGTTGGTCTGCCTTCTCTCCTCCAACAAACAAGCTTCCTCTAGTTTATAACATCAGAACATTTACAATATATCCTCCACAAACTCAGAGCCAATTAATCCTCATTTGATCAAAAGGAAAGTGGGACATTGGCAGGATCAAATGTTGATCTCAGCAAGCTGTCGGCTACAGTGTGCTCACTTCAGAACCGTTAAATCCACAGGGGGAAACAACAGCAAAGTAGTCTCGCTTTAAACTGACCTTGACTTGAACATATTGCACGTTTCCCGTTTTACGTCTGCTTCTTTTCATTTGAACATACTTCGCCATTGCGATTACATTTTGATCAGGCTTTTTCTACTTAAAAGATTTTATTCTTACCGGTGGGGTATCAGTATCATGTAATGATATTCAAAGCACACGGTTTGATGTCACGGTACGATAATTGTTGCAATACTGAAATAAGCCTATTGTAAGCCTCAACAGTGAAACATTTCTCTGATTGCAATCTTATATTAGTCTATCATCACTGGTAAATATTGTATGTTTTTATATTGCTTATTTTAATACTCATTTGTAAGACTGCCATGAATTGTTTCAGTTTAGATGATCAGATAAATTTCACACACACACTTATTTATTTGGTATTTATTTATTCATTCATTCATTAGCATGCTTAACCAATCACTGAGTGCATTATGAACTACAACTAATGAACGCTTCCCTCAAATTGTTTACTATTTAATTGCTGGGCCCATTCAAGGAGCTCTAGTTGCTAACCAAAACAGCAGCTGTCCATGTCCAGTGTGGTTGATGGTTTTGTTACGTAAATATAGTCCCGACAAGGGTGTGCAATATGACATCGTCCAACATTAGATCAAGTCTCTGCCTGGCCAACCCTAAATGATTTCGTTTCTGCCTCTCTGAGTAGGCCCACAAAGGCAATTTTGAAAGTGGAAGTGACTCGTCCTGTAGCCGCAGGGCCCGGATGGCTGCGGAAACAAGTGGCACATTGATGCCAGCCAGGCCCAGCGTATCACTTTGACGGGCAGGCCGAGCCGCGAGGAGTCGGAACAAAAGGCTCCAGTCCAAAGCCATGCTGCCAATTAGCAGGAATTTCAGACCCGAGAACCCCTTCCCACCGATCTCCTTTCGAGGCTTTTCGCTGCATGCCATTCATCGGATTCCAAGGAGCATTAGGAAAGACTGACATATGTGAATGGGGAAGAATCTCACAGTACATTGAGAAACGCTCAATGCAACATTTGGGGACATGCTGTTTTCCTTTTGCCAAAAATCCCTAATTCTGTCAGAAAATACAAAAATAACTACCAACATAATCTGTGGGGATTAGTCTAATGCACTACTGAAACGCAGATGGACGCGTGCTTGCATGATGACTGAAAATGTATTGATGCTTCTCTGATACGTGTCACAGAAAAAAAAAAAAAAAAGGTTCACATTTCCGAGAGGATTACCGAGGGAAGAACAAGTCCGACTTTTCAGGGCGGGTCAACTTCAGAAAGATTTTCAAATGCATTGGACGTTCCGAAGTCACTAAACCAGGTTGGCTCATTGAGGACGTGCACGCCAACTGTCGGGACCGCCCTTCCACAAATTACAGGGCGCACCATTGCACCAACGATGTCTGGGCAAAACGCTTTGTTTTCCATTAACGCCACATTCGAGGCAATACTTTAACCATGGAGTCACGCTTCATGGAAGAGACTAATCGTGGCCGCATGACAACTCTGTACGAACGGTTTGGGAAAGGAAAAACGTGCTAGGAATGATTTGAAGCAGCCTCTCCCAAACTTCCAGGCATGAAAATGTCTAAAAAAGAAAGCGCACCGAGGAAAGAAAATAGAAAGACTTGAGTTTGAATGGGAACATATGTTAAGCGTTTGTGGGATTTAGTTTTGTCCATTTGCAATGTCAGAGGTCAACACATTGGCCGAATTGAAAAGGGAAGGTTTGTTGTTTCACATGAAACTCAAGCAGATCCCAACGCTAGTTGCTCAATTTTGGGAACCCCCCTCCACTCCCATACAAACATGCATGTACAGTAAATAAAAACAAACCTAATACAGGATAAAACTACTACTTTAAATTGACTCTGCTTATGTCAGTTAAACTTGTTCTTTTATATCGGCTTTGAACATGTTCCATCTTTGGGACAAAGCCTAACAAAAAAGCCACACACAAAAAACAAAGGTGAGCCACAAAAAAACAAAGGTGTTAATGCAAAATACGTCATTTACTCTTTGAATCTCACAAGTGAAGAGTGTAGTTTTGCAGCAATGTGATAATTTACGTAAATAACTGGACTAAAACATACTAGCCCATTAGAATAAATAAATACAATACCACTGTCACATGGAAAACCAGTAAGTCCGGCGGTGATTGAGCGTGCCACCAAGTGACGCACGATGACGTATTCGTTACGTAACACCGAAACGTCGTAACTCAACCGAGTACCCCCCTGCGCGGGGATGGTGGAAATCAATCCAGTGTGTGGTATATGAGAAATAGAACGCATCACGTTTGGTATAATATAGTCCATATAAGATCTAAACAGGTTGTTAAGTGTAGCAAATTGTTTTCGTATTTATTTTTTATTTGACGCAGTGACGAGCCAGTTAAAAGACAAGCGCAAGTTTACTCACCCAACCCACTCGTGGAGGTATGCGGTGGTCTCTCCTGGTTCCGGTCACGTCTTCAAGTCAAAACATTAAAGTACACGTAGGAAAAAGGGTGAAAAAGAGACCCCAAAACGCCCTACCTCCTCAAATTTTGCTTTTTTTTTTAAAGAGGGGCTGAGTGGAGGGTGGGCGAACAATAACAGCCACACTCCGTCTGTGCCACGATTGAAAGTCGAAAAGGGGACGCCGGTGATCCGAGGTCATACCGCGGGGAAGCTCCCAATTGGTGCAAACATGTTCACGCGGCAAAAGAACAATAAACACGTCCCCCACAAAATGTTGCTTTAATGCATGGATATGCGACCGTATCAGCCCAAGAAGTGTTAGTTCCGTTCAAAACACCGGGATGTGTCAGAGGCATAGGCAGGGGGAGAGGAGGCGTGGCCTTAGCAGATCGGCGAGCATTGATTGGTTGACCCTCTCATACACGAATTAACCCCTGATAGCGTTTAACGATGGTCTGCAGAGATCCTGCAGGCCAAATTACGATGATGGCGATAAAATAAAATACATTTTGAAACATTTTGAATGCTTTTCGTTGTTTAATATATTAATTTCATTGGACAAAATATTTTTAAATGTCCAATACTATTTATTATCCTACATTTGGTTAAAATGAAAACAAAGATTAAAAAAAAATCTTACATTTACTCATGAAATTATCTACAACTGCGTTTACTTTTAATAGTACATACTGTATTGTACATAATATAATCTTGTACAGCACTGCCATCTTCCGTTCAGTGGCATTACATCTACAGCCCTTAGATCTGTTTCTAAGATCAGTACTGTCAGAAATGGGTATTTAAAGATAGATTTGACACGGGCATCAATTCTAAGGCTTCCATTGTCATGACTATGCCGTATATAGGCGTCAAATTTCATTTGTTTTAGTTCCTACGTTCCATGAAACGTGGTTCCAAGTCTTCCAGTTCAGCTGTCACTCGTGATTCCACGCCCCGCTCAGCTAGTGCCACGCCCCCACACCAGATTCGGGCCAAAAGTATCCAACTCGCAAAGCTTTGAACCTGAAAAAAATTAGGCGAATCTGAAAAAAACAAGAGTTGAACCTGAATAAAAAAGGTGAATCTAATAATATACAACAGGCAACTGAAAAAAAGAAGACCTCAAATCTTGAAAAATAAATTGAGGTGAAACCTGACAATAAATAGTTTATCCATATAAAAAACAAGCACGTATTTTTATTTTGAATGCATTATTTTATTTTTCAAGTTTTAAGCTCAACATGTTTATTTTCAGAGTCTTTTTGCTTTTGCAAGTACAAAACTTTTGACCCCAATCTACCTCCATAGTTTACCCACAAGACACAGTTCTGAAGTTTGGCATTCAAATCTTGGCTGTACAACATTGATAACAACAGTAATCTGAAAGATACCCATCAGTTGTGAAAATTTGCATAAAAATCCTCTGGTAGCAGAGGAACTATTGTTACTATTTCATAATGGTGAGCTCTAATTGTTAACCTGTAGCTGCATCAAATTCAAGAGCTGTATCAAAAGCGCTGCCTATACAAAAACATCATAATATCATGTGTTGTGGTAGATCTCATGGTTCAGCTTGAGAAAACAGGTGAGCCGTGATGAACAAAAACCGTTGAAAATTGCTGCTTAACTCCTATTCCACATACGCAATATTAATCTGATTACCGTGGAGGAAAACTTGGGGATTGACTTCCACTTCAAGTAAATAAATACCGAAGTTAATGCTGACTTTTTAACCCTATATTTTTTGATACAGCTCCTGTATTCAGTCTCATAGATAGTAGGCCTCAGCCTTATTGGTGAAACGTACCTACATTTTCCAAATAATGGATGTTGTATGATAACGATGCTTAAAGCGATAATTGAAGATAAAGTACCCTTTTTATTTTACAATCCTTTCTTCTTTCCGTGTTTGTCCACAGGTTGCTGCTACACAGAAGGCCTGCATCTCTGGGAAGACCTCTTGTCCTTTCTGTCCATTCGTCTTTCAGTCAGTCCTCCAAGTCTCGGGTGTCAGACGGCCCGATGGGGAAGAGCATGTCACTCTCCAGGGAGAGGTTGCTCCCCAGACCGGTCATGTGACCACGCAGCATGAAATGCGTCCTCCTCTGCAGGATCCTCTGCTGCTCCTGCTTGAGCTCCATGTAGGAGCGTGAGAAGGTGTGGAAGATGGAGGTGACGGGGAAGGCCATGAGGAGGATGCCACTCAGGATGCTGCTCAGGGCCACCACCTGACCTGGGATGCTGCGGGGCACCATGTCACCGTAGCCCACCGTCGTCATGGTGATGACCGCCCACCAGTAGGTGGCGGGGATGCTGGTGAACTCCTGCGTAGCGGCCATTTCGTTCTCAATCAGGTAGAGCAGCGGCGAGTAGAGGGCGATGGCCACACACAGGAAGAGCAGGAGCAGACCAAACTCGCGTGTGCAGCGGCGGGCGGTCAGCCCCAGAGTCTGCAGACCCAGCGAATGGCGAGCCAATCGCATCACATAGAGGATGCGCAAAGCTCGTAGAACGCGCAGCACCAGGCCCACCTTGTCCAGGTAGCTGCTGCCCGAGCCCAGGCGCCTCTCGCCCTCGGAGGTGCTGTCCATCAGCAGTGTAATGTAGTAGGGCAAGATGGCCAACACGTCAATGAGGTTGAGGGGGTGTCGCAGGAAGGTCAGCTTGGAGCGGTCCTGGATGAAACGCAGGGAGAACTCCAGGGAAAACCAGGCCACACACACCGTCTCCACAATAAAGACGTTGTAGCACATCCGGGAGCATGTGCCCTGATCAAAGATAAAGGCAACAACATTTGTTTAGTAACCACTAGGGGGAGATACTGCATTATGGGGCTTCAGCTACTTAAAGGACATATTCTGAACTAGCCATGGTTTGAAACCCTAATTTTAAAATGAAACACCACTTTGAAACCCTAAACCTAGTTTGAAATCTGTAACATAGTTTTAAACTCTTCTATGAAATCCAAAACCTATTTTAAACTTGTTCAAAAAAATGACTTTAGTTTAATTAACCCCTACTTTGAAACCCTAACCCATAGTTTGAAACCCTTTGTCAAAAACCTTATTGTTTATCATTGGTGGGGTTTTTTTTCTCACCAAGGATGTGAACCTTGTCAGGGGAATAAAGCCACGTACAACTAGCGTGTAGCTCTTACAGGGTGTAAGCGTACCCTTCAAGTGAATTTTTGGATGCTACTCACCGCTTCCTCCTCCTGCCTCAGGGCAGGCATGGTGCTTATGGAGAGGTTGACAGCAGTGATGGTGACAAACAGCACCGATAAACAAGCAAAGATCTTCCCGGGGAGTCCAGAGTGAGGTCTCTCCACCATGTCCCTCAACTTGGTCATGAAGCAATTCAAGCAGGACTCTGCAGGACGCCCCTTGCTGTCTGAATCAGAAAGATCCTGCAGCAGTTCTTCCTCCTCTGCAGCCCGCTCCATTGCCTCAAACTCTTCCAGACGTTGTAGAAGGCGTCGGCGACAGCACCACTCCAGGCTCTCCTCCGGGACCCCCCAGTACAGCAGCTCCTCCCGGAAGGATAGGGCACACATCTCCCTGAGCGAGCGAAGCTTGCCCGCCCTCAGGAAGGTCAGGATGGTCCGGAAGGCGCATGGATTGCGGTCAAAGAAGAACTCGTTGTGCGTGACGTCGTAGTCATCGCAAATACCCATGATCTCATCGAAGCTGCTGCACAGGTGCAGCTGGCCTAAACGGGACAACGGAAAGTCCTCCAGAGTGGTCCAAGGCAACTGGTAGCGCATGCCACCCACATTGATAATGGCGTGGACTTTGCGGGTGTTTGACAGCGACGCGGGTTCTCGTCCGGGGGCAAGCTCGGGGGCAGGCTGCGCCCTCTTGTAGAAGGCTCCCTTGCAGGCCTCCTGCTCCTGCAAGGGTGGAGGGTTGAAGGAAGTATCGGAGGCGCAGCTCAAGGCGCTGTAGTCGTAGTCGGAGCCGTCGCCTGTCAACAGGGTCATGTTTACTGGCCTGCTCGCATGCCTGAGCCTCCGCTTCTTCTCCTGCTGTCGCCTGTGAAAGGACATCAGTTAACTCTAAGTTGTTTGGCAAGAAACATGATTTTTAGGGGATCAAGTTTGTTTCAGAATGTTCTTGCAGGAAAAGACAAAGAAGCATGTTCAGTGCTGCTTCAAGGACCGTTGCCTGAGCAAATTCCAGTAATTGAATTGGATGTCAGCAATTAAAATGTCAGCGCTTGCATCTGCTAATAGCAACAATTGTGCTGTTCCGGAAGGATGTGTGGGCTTCTAAAAGTGAAATGTGAGGAAGTGAATGCTTATTAGACACCTGCATTGTCACACTCAGGGAAATGTTCCACCTGCAGAAATTCTCCATCATAGCCATGGGGAGCTTTTAATATCTACATGTCAAACTGCGCATTTTGTAAAGGAGTCAAAAAGGATGAAAGAAAAAAAAAAGTTAATATTGCCGGATTTATTTGACAGTGGCCTGATAGTATTTCGTTTTGCTTTTACTGTACATATACATACAAATATCCTTTGTGTCAGGTCATCAACCAACTAAGCAGAGTGAGTGATGATGAAACCAATGCGACCAGACTTGCGAGGGAAACTCATCACCGGTCATTAGTCACGGGCCTTCAGTGGAAAAGTCTGACGACAAGATAATATAAATATAAGCTGAAAGATCCCATGGCATTTTCCTCGCTCGGAATACAAGAAGAGGCCAGAGTTGTGGCAGCAGAACTCGTGGTTTCTTCACCTTGGACCGTATGAACCAACTCTTATTCTTCAACATGAAAAGCCTTTACATCAACAAAAATAATCATGTCGACCAAGTTGTGTTGGTGCAGAAGAGGTCATCAATACACCCACAGAGCTCCACCGGTATGGATGTGCACGGGCCTACGCCACTCTTCAGCTGCATTAAATCATACTTAACCCCTCCAGGCTATTTGATTCCTCACTTTAACCGACTGTGCTTTTGCCTCTCCGCACTTAGTGGAGCATTTGTTTGCCTGCGTATTTTGAAAGCCTCCTCTTGCCAGAAAAATACTGAATGTGCTAGCATGTGATGAAAGGCAACAAGGGCGACGAAGGCTGTTCCCTCTACCAGATCGGCGGTGGTCTGGCCTCTCCCTGTGCCAGTGTGATCACAAGCAGGCCTCGGAGCATGTTCTCCAGATTGCCTGGTGACTCACCGGCATGCGTTGTGCTTCTCTTTACACCACCTCGACCGGGAAAGAACATTTTTATTTAGCAGAACTGCTAAACCTGAGCATTTTTAAAACACGTCTTTAACAAATCTAAAATATTCTGTATATTTAAGAACATATCACTAGGGGAAGGTGAGGCAACACTTCCTGCATCGGCAGACTTATCAGTCACTAGATGGTCTTAAATGTCAATCATTGTAGCTCAGTGTGTGTGAATCATCATTGTGCTAACCTAATGTGTAATTACGAACATTTTCATTCAGAATGTGACATTACATACAATTTCTTAATATGTGTCCCCAAATAGTAATAGAGTTAATAGAGATTAATGGCTAAGTGAAGCCATGAACATGGGAGATTTTTTCCAAATCGTCTGAAAGCCAAGGATTTGCATTTTGCTCACTTGAGCAACAATAAGTCTCACAGCCTTGTTATTTTTGCTATGTCTTCTTTTAGTATGTCATCTGAAACTGGAACATTGTCCGTCCCTAAATGACCATCACAACCACATCAAACCTCTTTAATCCACTTCCTGTTAACAGCACACTGTCCTCTAATGGACTCTAAGAGGATGTTGCTTCGAGAAAGTTGCCCAAAGCCGAGAGCTGACCTCCCGATTTCTCACTGGCTCGGAATCATGTTCAATTTGAAGACAGCTCCATATACCACTTTGTGTGGAACATCTCACTTCTAGACCAATGTCTATGTGTCTATTGTGTTATGAAGCTAAAAAGCTGTCATTGACTTCAAGGAGCAAAGTGACTCTCTAAGACTGTGGTCCGCCACAATGTGCATCCATCCATGTTTGTGCAGCATCAGGAACTATGCAATAATGATGATGATGATGCATACTGGCTACAGTGGCTGCATTTACCGCACATATAAACTAAACGAGCCACAAGAGGAGGCACACCCACCCAAACGATTGAGTAGAGTTTTCCAATTTTTAGTCATATAAGGCACAAAGATTTAAATTAAATCTCACAGCATGCCACCAAACTAAATTTTGTGATCATCTCGTCTCAATGTGAAATCTGGGTCTATTGAATTAAACACAGGGCTATTTTTCTATTGTATGAATGGCAACAAGATAGTCAGTCTTGTAAAATTAGTACCTCGATTGCTGTTATGTTTCAGGACTTCTGTTTTAGCAATAAATAAATGTCGGTCATATTTATATCGCGATTGAAATTAGAAATTGGGGCTCTCGAGTCAGACTAGAAACACCAAATTTAGGACTTGCGACTTATTTGGTTAAAAGCTATGTATGCAAGACCTGTCTTAACTTTAACTTGGTAATCAATAGACTGGTTTTAACATTGACCTGAACTGCATGACTTGACAAGTCATTTTATTTCAAGTTTGAAATCTACATTTTTAACATAAGCCGTGTTTTTTTTAAATAACGTTTGTTTTACGTCAATGGTGACAAGAGAGTAACAAATGACTGTGTAGTCAAAATTCTCGGGTCATCATATAGGCGGAGTCAATAATCTCAGTGTGCTCTGTAAATCCTCGAAGCAATCCATGTAGTCTAAAAAACATTCACACAGTTCAACTCCTCCTCATCAACGATTGAGCTGGTGTGACATCAAGCTCGCGCTCTCTGTCTCTCCATAAATCCATCAGTGCTCACAATCCATCTTGCGATTCCCCTTTTCCTGCCGAGCTGCAATCATGCGACCTAACGGCTGTCGGGTGTGACAACAATCACTTTTCTACAGGCGCTACCTGAAGCATTGAGTCAGACCAGACAGTGCATCATTGCCAATACACCTTTTAAAGATCTGTATATGCACAGTTGTTACATCAGTGGGATGGGGGCACTCACCCGTAAAATAGAAAGCTCGGAAAACCATAAAAAAAAAGACACCAGTCAAACACAAGGCATTTTTAGACAGACAACCATTCACAACTATTTTCACACCCATGTCACTGAACAGGAAGTGTTCCCACACTGCACTAAAGACAGACTAGTGACTCTCAGTGACCCTGTGAAGGGTACTCCAGTCAATATTTGTTGGTCACCCATATTTGTTAACCGACCCACCCCGATAAAACGTGAGATACATTTCATGGTACCCCAGTTGTGTATTTCACATTTGCATAAAGATGATACAGTCTTTACAAAAGCTCCAAATCGAATGCGGTTGATGCTCACTGATGCATAATGGTGCACCACTGTTACTTTGTCAATCTGTGACTTCCTCTAATGCAGTGGTCTATTATGCCCTGGGGGCAATTCGCAGCCCGTAGGATTATTTTTCACCCCGTTCCTTAATGTTGGTGGGGCCCCATGCTGTTGCCATGCCTTTTCCCCTTTTTTTAAAGTCAACCCCAGGTGGGATGAAAAGACATCCTGTCACTCAGTCGCAGTCATGTCCTTTTCAAAACCCGCTGTGAAGAGAAAGGTTGGCGACGAGACCAGATCATTTAAAAAAAAATGAAAACGGAGCTCCCTATTTTCATAGGCAGGTGCTCGTGTGCGCGGCGTAAAAATGGATGCATTTTTATGCCAGGGCCAGTCTATTAAGTCGTCCAGCTGGACAAGCCAAGAGGATTTGCTAATACACGCCCACGGCATACCTGTCAATGTAGTGACAGAGGGTTGACTCAAATTTAGGCTAACTACAAGCAGGTCTAAGTTGTGGCGCAGCTGGTGTAACCCAATTTTGGTGGATTTGATGGAATGCCCATTCCACAGCGGTCAACTTTACATCATCCATAAAGGGAAATCTCCTTGTGGCACCTTTTAAATGACTTTGCACACGCAGATCTCCTGCACCTACATGTCACGTAGACTGCTTGCCTCTGTTTGAGATCAGAGGAATTAAGGGATCATCTTCCATTGGATGGCAAGTCTACTCTATGTTCCCTCCGACAACGGCGCACTAGCGGAGGGGAATCAGACAGTTACGATTAGTAGTTAAAACTAGAACAAGTCATTAGTTGGTCTCATTATAGCCATAATTACCTGCAGGAGGGAGAGCAAATGATCTATTGCGTGTCATCCATCTTGACTTCAAACTTTGAAAGACGTGTTGGGGGTGGAGGACGCATCATATTATATTCCTCTCTGGTGTGACAATACAAATAAATCCCCAGAGTGCTTCTCGGACTTAAAAGTCCTGCCCATGCTCTGACTGGGTGACCCTATCACATCAACTGTATTATCTTTACTCAACACAATGAAACATTGTCATGTTTGTATTCAGCTGCTTTGACTGTTGCATTTTAAGACCTATAAATAGATGATTTTAGGATGAAGTGTCATTTTAAGAACTTAACAAAAGCCTTTGTTTTGTAGAATCAAAAAAGACTGGGGTCATATTGTCTCATTAAAAATTAAATTCCACAAAATTCCCTCTCGTCAAATACTGTTGAACATGATTTTTTGTTTGCTTCAAGGCTTTTTGGCTCTGCTTTATGACACTAATTCTAAAAGGCTGCCTCAAGTAGGTCCACATAAGGAAGAACATTAGAAAAGAAGAACATGTTATACCATATTGTCCGGACTATAAGGCGCACCTTCAATGAATGGCATGTCAGATTTTTAATCCAAATCAAATCATTCTCCATTTTATCTTTTTTATTGCAACTTCAGACACAACAAATTACTTTATAATCACAAAATAATGATCCATAGTCTTTTTGATTCACAATTCATAGTCTTCAGCGAGCCACTTATGATTGATTTCATGACACAATGCTTCGGGCCAGTTTAAATTTAGGAATTTGGTCCATATATAAGGCACACTGTCGGCTTTTGAGAAAATTTTAGGTTTTTAGGTGCGCCTTATAGTCCGGAAAATACGGTAAGCGGACACAAGCATTAGGACTCATCATCATATGATCTGAGCTAATTAAAGTACACTGTATTTATTAATAGCAGTGAATTTATTTGGCTGCAATTTTCTCCAAAAATCATTTCGTTTTGAAAGTTGTTGACCGACAAACTGTGTGGAACTAGAGGTTATATACCTTTCTGACATTGTCAAATTACAGCAATACATAATACTAAACAACTAAAGAAAGAGAACAAGCATTTAAAACTTTATTCATTCAGGAAAAAGGTGGAAAAAGCATCACGTCGTGAGATGAGATGCGGGTTAGCGTGTTACCATGGTGTGTGCGCGCCGCATCCAGTATGCAAATGGCTGTCATGTGTAAAGGGCATGCCAGATGCCACTGTCACTTTTGTGTCTCAAAACGGCTTCATTGACCCGAGAGGAGCAGGCGGGCGACAAAAAGTCAAATGCTATCAACTTTTGGCTGCAAGAGCAAACTATGAGACACAAGCATATGAGGTTTCAAGTAAAGACCAATGCACCCCCAACACGAAGATGGAAAAAGAAAAATACTCACCGTGATCTTGATTCCAAGCAGATCTTTTCCGGGGTAAAAATGTGAAGATGTGAAAGAGGAAAGATGTTCAACAGCAGCTTGGCTGCTGATGATAAGCAACAGGCTCCCGTCCTCTCTAGCCAACCCCTTTCAGCTCCCTCCTCTCGCTCACATTCTCTCTCCCTATCTCGAGTGCTGACATCACAATTGGGATGGGCTGTTCGAAATCGAAATCCATGGCAACCACCTTCTCAAGAGCGGGGCTTTTTTCGCCCCACCTTTTAAATAAGAATAATCACGCGCTCTTGATTGTAGCTTTGGACTAAAGGTTCGTGGTGCTACCAGGAGGGAACCAGTTTCGACGCACTGAGGGGTCAAATTTACTTCTTTGTTCCCAATGATTTTTGTGATTTCTGGATTGATGGGAAGAAAACACACATGACAAGCGAGTCAGAAGCCAAACGTGGCAACATCTATGATTTGTACTGGCTAGTGTAAAATTAACAAGTTTGATTTGTGTGACACAACTAAAGGAAATAATTTGCAGGTTTATGAATCCATGCTGAGGCAACGCGGTGGATGAGTGGTTAGCACATTGGCGTTACAGTTCAGCGCTTGTAGGTTTGACTCATGATTATGGCCATCCTATGTGGAATTTTTTGTCTGCCCAATGCTTGTGTGGGTTTTCTGGCTTTCTCCTGAATTCCAAAAACATTGAGGGTTTCAAGTTGTCCTTAAGTGCAGATGTGCTGGCAACCAGTCCAGGGTGATTCCGTAATGGAACGCAACTTGCATTAGATTGCATATTTAGTTAGATAGTTATATTAGTTAATTGGACTATCAACATTTTATTACTTTTAGGCTTGCATTTTTAAATGCAAAGACATTTAGCTCTGAGCCTCACATATCACTCTCGGCTTCCGAATGGCATGCGGGTTTTCCATAGAGCAGAGTGTGTGTGTGTGTGTGTGTGCATGTGTGTGCGTGTGTGTGTATGAGGGGAGGGGTTATTTCAGACGGGAAATGGAATTTTGTGTGTAACTAGATGAATTAAATAGATTAAGTAAGGTCACATTTCATGACACAGAAACCAGAACATTTCGATGCACCTGTAAACCTTGAAAAATACTGTTGATGCAGATTTATTGCTTGCCTTGCTTTTATTTTACGAATATTGTTTAAGGATTTCATTTTCCCCCTGTACGATGTTTTAGGTGTGCAAACTTGTGCCACCCAACAATCTCCATCAGTCTTAATACCGCTTCCTGGAATGAGTGTGTTAACAGGCTAATTGTACACATTGTTTCCAGGAAATACTCCTACGCACAAGCAATCTTCACCCAACAGCATTCTTATTTAGCATTACGTGCAAGTTTGCAAGCACACTGTGAAAAAGGGGACGGGAGGTCATATTGTTAAACTTGTAAAAATGTTCATTAATTTTCATTCCTAGCTTACAATGGCTCTTTGTCGTTTTTATATGTACATGCAGTGGAGCAAGCAAGACAACAAAAGCAGCTTCCCACTATGCCTCTACCGGTGTTAGTGAACATGGAGAACTACAGAGAGCTCTAAACGTGGGAGGCATTTCTTGAAAATAAACTTTCCACAGAGATGGCAAAAAAAAACAACAACACATTTAGAATTCCATGAGTGAACATCTGTTGTGGGCTTATATTGTCCTCGTAGCGAGAGAATTGAAGTGTTTGTGCAGTACGTTCAGCATTCGCAGCACAGGTTAGACAGAACCATTTGAGTTTTGCTTGTGTAGGAGGACAATGAGATTACCTAATGTTGTCATTTATTATCAATCCTGTTTAGAGAAGCCAAGGTAGTAGTTCAGGACATGAGATTCCAATTAATTATCCATCCTTTTTCTACTTTGTTCAGGGTCACATGTAAGATGAGAGAAAACCAAGAAAACATCACTCAAGCACCTCACCAGACTCCGTCTTACGTGTTCTACTATTCCCGTAAGAATTCCAGCAGCCATGATAACAACAATAACAGCTGTCCTTGAAGCTGCTGAGAAGAAATAAACTTTTCTTACAGGAATATCATAGAAGTCCACACAGCTTGACACAAAACAAAGCAGGAGGGAGAAAATACAGTTGGCATGGTAATATCACTTCTGGTGGATTCGCAGCTTTGCCACCACACGTTCACATGTCGCAAGTTCACATGACTCGGAACCAAAAATAGCTATAAGGTCTGTGCCCTGTGAGCGCTTTGTCACAATAAAGCATCAAGATGTCAGTGTACGTAACACGGTGGTTGTCATTACACGCGCCCGTCCGTCCAAGCTGCAAAGCCTCACCTGTCCGTAAAGCCAAGTGATACACCTTGGCGGAATATTATTTTATTTTGCACCGAAGGAGGATAGACCTATACAGGCATCTATCTGTATGTCTCGTTTGGTAATCTCAGTTATATTTGACATCATTTGGATGGCTAAATGAGTCACAAGATTAGCTGGAAAATAAATCAAGTCTAAATAATGAATACATTTTATTTATAAAAAAATTACAATAATTTACCATTTCCAATTTCACGGACCACCTGGAATAACGCCAAAGACCACTACAGGGCCGCGGACCAACGGTTGACAATGGCTGCTCCACATGGATTTTTTGCGCACAATAGCATGGCAAGTACCTGCACTTGTGTTTCAAAAAGAGAAGATATAAATATCCTTGAATTTAGATTTAATTTGGTTTCTATGGTTATTTTGTTGCTGCTAGAGCATAAGTGCAGGCAGTTTACATGCAGTATGTTTGTAACGTGACAACACTCCAATTAGTGTTTACATGCATAGTTCTGATTTTCAAGGTAATGGAAGGATTAAGCACTTGTCTTTAGGTGAGCAGCAGCTCGCGCGTATTCAATACCCAATTACTGCTGTCTCATTGATTTACTTGTGGGAAGCCACCGTGCTGCTGAAAGATTGTAATTAAACCGAAATAATAATAATGGAATCATTTTTTTCTTGCTTTTTGTTCTCTTTGAGACTTGATGAATGAAAATGTCAGCTCTTGGCTTAGCAGGGCGGCTGATCACAAAACGGCGGCTCGCTTCTCTGCGGTGTGCCATTTAATGAGGTCCGCCTCTCATGTCCGGGATGATTGTTATGATTAGAGATCCATTACAGGAACAATGTTCCCCAGCAGCTATTGTTAATGAACGAGCTATTTCAAATTCAGACTTTCACACCTCTGATTGCCAGGGAAGCTTTCCTGCTTTGTTTATTCAGTGTGGAAACGAGCATCTAGGAGCCGATTATTATTATCATTCAAATCACCACCGACAAGCATGAACATACTCTTGGAAATGAAAACGCTTGAAAGCTAAATGAAAAAAAATCTTATTGCATATATACTGTTACCGACACCAGATTGTGTTACCGGCTGATTGTAAATTGGCACTGAAACAGAAGCTTTGGTGACAGATGGTTCACACTTTCACACTTCATTTTCAAAGACAATATGGAGCTTTAGTAAACGCTAATGAGGGCAGTCTGACAGGGCCTTATTTGTGCTCATGCGAATCATAAACGAAAATACTTTTTAGCACGTTGCGGGATTGTTTGTCTGTATGGAGGGATTTGCGTCATTTTATATCTCCCATAAGAATTCTGACAACCAGAACAATCAGTTCCAGGATCAAATTGCCACATTACAAGGACCATTATTAAATGTACAGATTTTCAAACCCCACACACAAGGCCCTGAATTGAGATTTGAAGTAAAAACCTCTGAACTGTGAAGAAGATGTGGTGCCTCAAATTTAATGCATCTGGAACTATAGTTACAACTGTAGTGGTTAAGTTAGTAAAAGACAGTTTCATCAATTTGAGTGTCAAGACAAATCATATTAACTATAGTTAGTGGTATGACAAATAGATTTGAGTCCCTCTCACATCAGCTGACATGACAAACCATCTCCAAAGATGATTTTCACAGAAGCATGAAAGTGATGGATAACAGGAAGAGATGTTTCCATAAAATTCATGACTTCAACTATCAGTCAAATGAGTCATCTGCTTATTTTACACTATTTTTGTCCCTAGCTATGCTGATAATCTGGCTAACAAGCCCGTGGAAAATTATAATGATGGCAAAGAAAAAGGGGCCATGAGATAAGGAATATTCTTGGTGTGCAGAATGAATAAGTGTAGCGTGGAAATCTAATTTCGGACATGAAACCACTGATGCCACTCACTCGCTCCTCTGAGATATCTCTTCAGCTGTCAAATGCAGCCATGTAATTTGGTTTACATGAGCAGTGAGGGAAAACAGACTACCTTTGACCTCACTTACATCAAGCCCCTTTAAAAATCAGCTTAATTCACAACCTCAACTTTTACGCATGTCTTATGTGGGATATAAACTGGCAAATGTATTCTTTATAAGGAACTTACTCGGTGTTAGCAAACATTTAAGCAATTTGTACATGAAAACATTTCATTTGATCAAGGCATTATATGACATATGAACCTTTTTTTTAAGTAGTAGAATGTTTTACTGTGGATGTACAGTATTTCAGGCCTCATAATGGTAACGGATGCTTAAGAATTGTGGCGAATAACACCGTTGATAATAATCCATCCTCAAACAAGAAATAGTGTGCTTTCATTGCATACAAATCAATTGACCGGCTTTTCTGAAGCCCACACATACGCCCACCTTCAAGACACCTGAGATGCTTGAAGATCGGCACAGCAGACTGAGGTCTTCTCCTAACAGCCTCTTTTTAGGCTGCACCTTGAAATAAAGCTGGAAATTTTTAAACAAAAAAGAAGAAAGGTTGCATTAACTTGATGCAAATCACAACATTCTTCTTTCAAATTTACAGTCAAAAGAAATGCTCCATCTAGTGATCAATAGTGGAATTGAACATAAAGTCATGGGGAGCCAGAATAAAATAGTTACAAACTGTACAATTAAAAAAAAAAAAAAGCAAAATAGCAGGAGCACAATCACAGAACCCACGGTGGTGGTGGATTATCAATGATTTTCTCATTAAATTAATGCAAATTAGTTTGGGGATTAAATGGCTAATCGGAAATGTTGGGCACGATATCACCCCGTTCCAGTTTGAACAGCTGTGTATACTCGGGAGGCAGCTCCACACTGAACAAACAAAATTCCAAATAAATCTGCGCATTCACTCTCCAGTATAAAACCAATGCAAACAGGAGCAATTACATAAACTCAACAACTTTGACACTAGCGTTGGTGGGGAGCACAGAAGTGTTACTCGTGGTGGGCGGCAGCTGTTTTTTGCTAAATATTCATGTGGCTTCTGTTTATGGGCTGCTAATGAGCTGATCAACTGCAATTACCGACACACAATTTGTCACAATTTATTTATGTTAATCATAGGATTGCAAACATTTCACGATAGTTTCCCCCATTCATCATATGATGATGACACGTTAAAGTCTGGTTGGTCCACAGGTATTATATGCCAGGGTCACTATGGCAAAAGTGGAGAAGCTATTCTCAATATAATCAATTGCGAGACAGTGTAGCATTAACACGGTTAGCAACACGTTACACAACATTGTTGTTTTAAATTACAATCCAGGTATTAGCCTGTCACCATAAACTGCAATCTAAGCCATTTTCTATTTTTTTTTTCTTCTATATGGCGCTGACGCAGATCAGTGGTTCATAGAATAAACTACCTTCTGTCGGAACAAATGTTCCAATCTTTGTGAACCTGTGAGCTTTTTTTTTTCCTTCAGTAAAAAGCAACAATCCTGATTGTTTGTGCTCAATTAACATATCCTGTAATTCTTCCAAAAGTCCATTGTCTCCCCCTTCAGTCAGATTTTACAAGCAAGACTGCTCTTTCATATCTATACATCCCTTTTCTAGTAGTGTAGCTGTACTTCCTTACAGGAACTGACTTGGGGCAGTGTGCACCCTCCACCAGGATCAGCATACATGTATGTCCAACTAAATCTAAGTTCATGACTACATATATTACGGTAAATGCAAAACCGATTGAACCTCTGTGCATTTAGCTAGATTTCTGTCTTTGACAACTATTGAAAGGTGCATGTATAAAAATGCCGAGCTCATTATGCGTTTCATTTATGTGTTTTCTGCACACGCCTCAGAGGCATTGAGTGCTGAAAGGGCACATGAGTCACGGCGGTACATGTGCGTATGTGCGCGCAGCAACGTTGGAGACAGCAAGAGCCACGTGTTGTCTTTTCATTGGCACTGACATCATAGACCAAAGACTTCCTGAACACAGGGTTCATTCGCAAAGAAAGCACCAAACAGGCTGTCTCCATGACAACCATTGCCCCCATGCCTACACAACACTTTCCTCTTGCCACACACATCCTTGCTGTCATTTCAGGCAGGGGTAAAATGTGTTAAGGATTCAATTTAACCACATTTAATGGCATGAAAGGAGCTGCTTTGATTGGCCTCTCCCACAGGAGCGCAGCCCTTTCTCTCACAGATCCACCGGCCTGCGCTCATCTCCAAGATGACCAACATCTGATTTAAACTAGAAAATATATCATTTTTTCCTTTGAGTTATGTAAATGCATCAAATATTAAGATATAGTTTCACCGCATGATGAATTTAAGCTAGTTAGTAAACCCATTAATGCAACTATCAAACAATAATCAAACCGTAATTTCTAGGACTTTTCTAATTATTTATATTCAACCATGTGACATATGCAGGAAGAGAAATGCGCATTTTTAATCCGTCTTCACTTTATGATTGAGCACAATAGTATCCACGTATCAAACGCACATTTCCCCCCACTTTTGAATGCCACGTCAGATATTTGTTTCTTTTTGGTACTTTGTATTTTTTCTGTGCTACGGTGATATCTTTGCTCATTCCATTTTCCTCCTGGCATCCTAAATTACATGCAGGCGAGTAGCGTGCACATGCTCTGTTTTCCTCGATTCACGCAGGTGAGTAACATGCACGCGCTCAGACAGCTGACGTTCGCCGCTACACATATATTTTAGAGATAACACATTTTATATTCATCACCTCATTTCCTGTAACAGTCTGGAGACTCTGTAGTCTGCAGTGTTCCATTAGATTATTGTAGATTAATTCCATTTATCATTACATTTCCCAATTCCGGAAGGAATATGGATGAAACATTAGGGATCGTGTAAGGATACAGTTTATTGCTACTTTGAAGAATACAAAAATAGCAAGACTTAAACTCATCAGTAAATAAGACATCAGGAAATCCTCACTGAAATTTAACAAGTGAACAAAAACACACAATTTCAGATATAAATGAGGCCGCATTCCCTTCAGTTTTTCCTTGTAAAAAAAAAAAAAATGATATGCTGCATGAGATGCACACACAAAAGACGCGGGACAATATAACAAGCTACACATACCTCAGCATAAAATCGCACTTGGAGGTTTCTATTTACACATAAAAAAGAGGAGATTACATTCAAGATAAGGGAACTGCAATTGTGCTGGACTGGCTCAATGACAAAGATCATTCAAATGCAATATTACAAAATAGAATATTCTGTGTAATAAAAAAAAAAAAAAAAACATCTTCCTCAGATTTTATCTTGCTGTGCATTTCTGCTTTTCATACAAAAGCCTTCAATTTATCAACACGTAAGCGATATAACGATCCGATTAAGCTGTTCTCGGACTACAAATTTCTTTTCCAATCACGCAAAGTATTTAAGGGTAGCGATATATCCTTACGAGTGGGTACGTTAATAAAGCAAGTAAAGTACTTTGTTTGCAATGGGCTGCAAGAGTTTTGTGCATAGGCAAGACTTTGGCTTGGATTATGTATACTATTATATATATAAAAATCTGCTATTCTATATATACACACAGGAAAAGGTTCAGAGAACTACAAATCAAACAAATGCACTTGTAATTCTAAAAGGTCACTTCAATTGTGTCAAAGTGCTGATTGTCACCCAATTTTGAATTTTGAATTAGAACACAAACTACATTCATAAATGCAGCATTGCAGGCCCTGTGAAGACACTTCATGTGAATATATATACACACATGACACAAATGGAATACTGTACATATTAAGTGGGTAGCAGAGGTAGGTATACAGTAGTAGCACACAGGTGACATACTATTTCCCATTTTCCAATTTTATTTTTATACCTGTATACCTACTTTGCACACACGCATATATATTAGGGCTGCACAATAATGGGAAAACATGCAATATTGATATTATTGCGATATTAAACATGTACCATAAGAAATAACATTTTTATTATCTAACAACAGAATAAAAAAACTTCATTGGGCAAAGTAAGTAATTTGAATGTATGATTAGGTAATTAATACAAAATTAGCATAGATAATGTTCAACAATTGGATGGCAATGTACATTTAAGTTTGCATCACACTGGTGCAATTCAGACAAATGCAAACAAACATATTGCATGTCTTTGCGATATGCGTATTGCACGGGCAAATATCGTGATGTTGTTATATTGTGCAGCCCTCATATATATATATATTGATGATATATATATCATCCGGTTATCAGAAACAGTGCACTCATTTGGCAAAGACATCAGTATACTCTTAATTACAAAGTGCACTTTTGAGATGATCGACCGGTTAAGTTTGGATATTCTTCATTTATTCATTCACTAGTAAACAATCGTAGTTTATTTACTTACCAAAAATTACACACAGTTAACTGCTGTTTTGTGCTACCTGCATAGGGGCATTCATGTGGTGGTGTTAGTGAACAAAAGCCAGATGTTGACAACGAAGAGCATCAGAGCTGTCCTCTAGGATTGCGCTTGTGTTTGAACACCAGTCAAGTCCTTGCAAATGATCTCGTTCACTGCAGAGCAAAAAAGGAAACAATTAAGTCAATCATGTTGATTAACCAAGACTCCTGGAAACTAGCTTCCAAAAATGGACTGCACTACTCAGCAGCAAACAGAAGAGTGTGCTGTTGTTTTAGTTTCAATTAGGTTCCAGTCACAGGAGGCGTTTGATCTTGAGGCAAACAAGCAAATAGTGCGCTCTTATTTTAACAATTCATTTATAGTTTTGGAGTGGATATATGAAATATGCAACACTGCAACCAGTCCAAAGTTAAACATTCTTTAAAAAGCATTTTATCTATGGCCTTATAATAAACGTCCTGCGTGAAACAATTTCTAGATGTCAAATGCTGCTATAAATAAACAAAGATTTCAAGAAAAAGCCACACAAAGATTTCTTATATACGACACGAATCGTTCGAATTGGCCGCATGAATTGAAAGTCAGAGGGTGTGCTTCTATTGAATCGTGCTATATAATCACTTCCTGCTGATGACATAAACTCACAAGCCAGGGCGTTGAAATGGAAACTTTGTTTGCACCAAGGTTCTAAAAATAGAGGCATAAAGGACGGCAGGAGCAGGCAGAGGAGTTTTGACAGCGTTGCAATCAGGACTAAGAAAGTACATATACGCACTTGTACTGTCCAAAAAAGTGTTTGTGTTCTTCTTTCCTGTAGGCCCGAAGAAATGAGGAAGTTCAACTTGCTGTCAGCTGGCTTGAACACAATGACGAGCAGCAAACAGAGATCATCACTATATTGCAGGGCACTCAGCGGTAAAGAGTAACTTTGCACGATAGTCAGACGTCCAATATCAAACACGCAACGTGGAGAAAACGTGTGGTTTAAAGTTGGAATCACCCTGCGTGGTTGAAGTTACACAATTCAGAATTGACCCATTTTTTTCTTCTCAAGAGACACAATTGAGATATGTGTCAAAGCAGTGTACAGTAAAGTATATGTTCAGATTGGAAATGCAAATCCAACACAAATTTAAAGTTATTTGCTCATGCGAGTTTGACGTCATGGATATACACCGATTTATACATATTAGTGTCTGCCCAAAAAACACAACAAATGCCATAATACAAAAGATGCGCAGAAGCGTGTTGACCATTGTCTTTGCTTTTAGGTGCCGTGCTTATGTTTTTATGAAACACTCAGAGTTACCTTGTGTAAGAAATACATATATGTTTAAATAAATTTGTCTTGCCTTAAAAGTTGGGGAGTTTTCAAACAAAAATGGATCATTGTTACCTTAATGCTACAGCAAACTACAGCATGTCATGTTGAGTCGGAAATTCAGGAGACCACCAACCAAATTGGCTGTCAAAATAAACAGCTAATGTAATCACCGGTCAAGCACGTGTGTGTGTGTATGTGTGCGTGTGTGTACATTGGCGCTTAGCGACATTATAACCCGCCAATGCTTCCACTATGTCACTAGCGACTCATTAGGTCCGATGACTAATGCGAGTGATTCAAAGTGGGCCAAAAAAGCTCCTTGCTTGGTATTCAGGCCATTACGTAGCTTGTTGTGTCTGCGCCTTTTGTAACCATGGGAACGCACAGCTCCACTCATTTGATCTGAAATCGCTGAATTTACACCGGAAACATTTTGCAGTACAAAACCAAACCATAATGTCACAAAACGGACATAATAACAACACTATACTTGCACAAGACATGACTCATTTATAAGCAGCAAAGTGACACAGGTTAAGTGTGCTTTCTATCGTCAACTAAGATATGTTTGTAATTAATTAATAATGCACGTCGGAGAAATTAAGTGAAATTAGTTTCCTATTGCACAAAAACAGAAGAGCAAGATTAGAAAAAAAGCAGACATATCTAGATAAAAGAGGATATCTGGTCACCAAAATTTCTCAATACAAACAGAGTGAGTCAACATTTCTAATAAACAAGTGGAGATGTCTGACTGAGAAGGAAGTGCCACTACAACTTAACTGTTATTCTCAACAAAGTAACTTCATTGACTGCTGTGCTCTATTTAAAGCCGTCAGCAACATAATGGTGAGTCAAAGGGTGTAACTAAAAATACAAACAAACACCTACATAACAGCTCACTATATAAATAGCATTTGTTTTAAAAAGTCAAAACCGCAAGGGGAACATACTATGGAAAATGAATGACTCAATCAAGCCATTCTAGTATTTAATCCAGAAAATTCAATGTCACTTTCAAGCGCCAAGACGGAAGAGTGAACTGCTGTAGAAGCACGCAGCCAGAGCGATCCAGCCCACAATTACTCGTGCAATCTACTTCCAAACTTACGACTACTCCCTGTCGTCACGGTAAATACAGCCCTGGACATATATTTGTTTAAAATGCAAAGAAAAGTTTGTATCGTCAACAATTCCAAGTGAATAAATGAAAGTACTTTATTTAATGTTAAACTTGCAGACTAATCAAAAGTTGGTTTCTTGCCCTCTAAAGGGCCACCTAAGCACATTCTAACCATATTTCTTTTAGGGTGAGCATGTGAGTAGCTAAACTGGATTCTCTGCTGTCGTCACCACATCAGCCGCCATGTTTATTTTAAGTCTGTGCTGGAATTTGCTTGGCCAGTTAATGCCTTTGGGCCGCTTTCATCTCCCTGCTCGTAGCCGCAAATCTTCAATCTGCCACCCTGGAGCGTGAAACACGTTTAAAGAAGCCGTAACACAGAGTGCTTTAACTGGATCTAATGAAGGCTTGGCACTCTGGCCGCTGCTCACGTCAATAGGAGAGTGTCTGGCTCCCGAGAGCGGCGCCGGGGTGGGGGGGGGGGGGACGACACACAGGTGACCTGCTGGGAGCTGACATTGATGTGTTTGTGCATAGTCATGCGTGCACGACACCTTAGAACACGTTCAAGTAACTGAAAAGACGGATAAAAACAATGATGTCCATTTTTTTTTTCCACTGAGGGCCACAAACAGAAAAATGAGAGCGTATGTATGTACATCTTAAGGTAGCACAAACCATGACCTCTTGTTTGAAGTTATTGGCAGAGGTACCGTATTTTCCGGACTATAAGGCGCAGTGGACAAGAAGGAATGAATGGCCCATTTTAAAACTTTGTCCTTATGTAAGGCGCACCGGACTATAAAGTGCACCATTAATGCATCATGTCAGATTTTGAATCCAAATCAAGTCATTCTCCATTTTACCTTTTTCATATCAACTTCAGATGCAACAAATTACTTTATAATCACAAAATAATGATCCATAGTCTTTTTGATTTACGATTCATAGTCTTCAGCGGGCCACTTATGATTGATTTTATGACACAATGCTTCGGGCCAGTTTATTTTTAGGAATTTGGTCCATATATAAGGCGGACTACAAGGCGCACTGTCGGCTTTTGAGAAAATACTAGGTTTTTAGGTGCACCTTATAGTCCAGAAAGTATGGTACGTACAAATCCTCTAAAACAGGCCATACACGTGTGACAAGGCCATTGTGTGTGCTAAGACGAATGTGTGTCCAAGCTGTCACTGTGTGCTTTATCTCCCTCCACAGACCCAATCTTCACCGGCCGTTTCACCTGCTCCACTGCCTCTGACCATTTCTTTCCACAGCCACTCACCACAATGGCAGAGGCCGTGCCACCTTTCCTGCTTACTTTTTCTGAAGTAACTCGCTTGAGAATGTAGACGACCCTTTGTCAAGTTTGAACATGACCACGCAACATGGAAACGTGTGGGGGTTGCAAACAGAAGCGCTCTACAGGGGAGCAGGGGGCGAGACATACAAGGTTTGCGTATTGCACAGAAGAGGAAAAACCTGACTTTCATTTAACACTGAGATACATCAGACAAATGACAGTTATCACCACGCAAAGTAAACTTACAGTATATCAGGATGTGGCCTCCCACGACTCCAAAAAATGACAACATGTTGTCGGCAAGCTTGCAAATGTGGGGAATGCCCCGTAATGTTTCCATGGTGCATACAACTAAAGTTGTGTTCCTGCTATTCCGCAAAGTGCGAGTGCAGTTGTATATATGTGTCGGGTTATATGTCGAACTAGGGGTAGGGCTTAATGTTTTAAGTGGGGAGAAAAGTGCTGGCACTCCCCTGTTATCGGGTAAATTAAGTGGTGAGTATTAATTAATTAGAAAATATATTATAGATGAGATATTGGAAAAATTAATAAACACATTTTAGACAGACAATACAAAAATGCTCCCAGCGAATGACCAAAAATATTACTGCAGCTTGCTGAGTCATTAACAGTAGTAGTAAAACTCTTCTTCGTCTGCATAACTATTATACTGCCCCCCTGTGGCCAACTCTCACACACCAGAAAGCTGTGCAATGAATTAACCAGATGCCCCAACCGCTGAATTCTTTAGATTCTATTCAATTAAACCATTAAAACAGTATATGTATTTATGAAGTAAAAGATCATCAAGTATTATTTTCCTGATTGAGCACCATTGAATTGGCAGACAATTGGGTACCAAGGCAGAAAGTTGATTGGCTACCGCTTGACTGAAGAGAAACAATGAAAGAATGTGCAATGTTTGCGCTGCCAGTTAAATCCAAGAGGCTTTCGTTAGCTTTTTATCAGTATAGTTAATATGTGGGTGAGGATTAATCACGGCCCATAAATACCTGTACAGACAATATGATAAGCCATAGTAGTGATGTCTCTAGGGACACACTCTAGATCAAACATTTTGGTATGCAAAAATTGCACATTTTAATGCCTGCTCTTTCTGAAGGCTGCTGCTTGTTAGGGTTCTTCACTAGCACAACCATAGTGCTATGACAGTAACACCAGGAAATATGTAAAAGGACAAGCTGAACAAACACTCAGGCACGCTTGGCTGTCACCAACTCGAGAAGACAGGAGCCCAACAGTATCACTGTTCTCCCAAGTGTTCATTTAACAAGTCACAAGCCTGTTTCTGTTTACTGTGGAGAGGAACCTGGTGAGCTCCATCCAAAAAACACAAATTCCAGTGCTGCTGGAATTTTTTTTCCATTGAAACCACACAACACAAACAACCCTTTCCTTTTCCCCGAAAAAATGCCCCTCCACCCTCTGGTTCTATCTCGCACACATCGTGTTGGATTTCTGGAGCGGAGCAGCTGCAAAAAGGAATTCCTGGAGCCAGATTGGCAGAATCGTGCGGTCGGGAAAAAGTCAATCCTCTGGTGGGTTCCCCTGCAGGATCTGGTGGGGGCGTGAGGGGGATACAGGGCCAAGGAGAAGCCCCGGCCAACGACAACAAACAAAGAGGCTTTCCCCGGCTCTCCCCCGGCCAGGCGGCTCCACTCCTTGACAATGGTTGTCATGGAAGTTGTTTTCACATCATAACAGTATCAACGTGTCGACACTTTGATTCGCCTCACTTAAAAAAGGTTTGCTCGATAAACCCATGCAAACATGTCACCTGACTACAAGAGGGGAATCTCCAACAAAGTTTAGAGAACCTTTTGCTCCAAAATAAGGAAGTCTGCTGGATGAGGCCTGACATTAATTCTGTCGGGGGGTATCGCGGGGTGGACAGGCTGAAGCAAAAACATACGAGTCGCCATCGATGTTATTTCCACCCCGAGTGGCGTGTCATCACACCTCGCTTGAGAAGAATGAGCTGTTTGATCACAGCAAGGAGATGAGGATGGTATTGTAAATATCCTTCAATTGTTTGAGAGGAGGCTAAGATCGCCATCTGTGTCTCGGCTGATAAAAGCTACGGCACTCATTCAGAGTAAGTAAAAATATGAACTTACACTCACCGTCATCTAGGTAGGCCTGGTCCAGGTTCTCCTCCTTCACCATCACCCTCCTGGCTCTGTCGGCTGGTGTGCCCTCAGGAGGCACTCTGGGTTTCTGCTGCCCTTTGTGGGCGTACGTCTGCTGCTGGATCACGGTCGGGTATTGCTGAGGGGGTGGCGACGGGTCGTTCCCTTGCGGGGAGTAGCCTTCGCAATAAATGGCGGGCTGGTTGTCAGGATGCACTTGGTCTCCAGCCCGAAGCAGGAGGTGGTTGGTGGGGGAGAACTGGATGATGGATGGGTGCTGGCCTCCGCCCATCGGTTCGGCAGGTGGCGCCTGGGGGCCCACGTGGACCAGGACGGAGCGGTGGGGGTCGGGGAGCACGGGCCCAGTCTGCTGATAGGTGCACGGGTTGCTGTTCAGGCTTTTCCCTGCACGAGAGAAGACGATGGCCGGGCTCTGGTTCGGGAAGCGGGATTCCTGGCCCTGGAGGTTGGAGCCCAGGCGCTGGCACGAGGCCATGCTGGAAACCAGGCCGTGTTCGGGGTGGAGGACGCCGTGTGGAGGGTGGTAGTAGGAATGATGTACGCCCACGATGGGGGGCACGGCAAAGCTCATGTGATCTGAGTCGTACTCGTCTAGGGGTTCAGACTTGATGGATGGAGCTGAATAAAAACAAATAGGCACTCCAGTGAGAAAATGTCAGCTGCGATGCAATCTCAAGAGTTCACTGCATCTCCTTTGCATGCTTTGCTTCAAAAGCTGGCCATCTTTTTACCTGAATTGCTAAGGCCCAATATCAATTTAGCAAGTGTGAACACAGCATGATTAGACTTTACAGTCGCTGGCAAATTGCTTGTCATGTGATGATCTTACACGGCAGTGGCGTGTAGCTGAAATGCTGGGGCTGACTACGTTTCCTCTTCCCGTTGAGCACGCAGAAGGTCACTTTGACAGGATGGCAGACGGACAAGTCGCGGTAGGAAGGCACTTCCACAAACAGCATGCTCTTCAAGACAACAGGAACATTTAAAAGACTCCGCTCTTCATGTGCACGGACTTGTAACACAGATTCAATCGTGCCGTGTCATATACGTACCGGCTGGCTCTTATCTTTGTCCACAGTCGCTTCCATTTCCCAAATTTGCATCCCATCTGAAAGGTGAAATCAGCAGTCGGTTACTAGTCAACATACGGTGAAGATTGCATTTGACCTAATCGGAGAAAACAACATTTTAATTGAATTCTGAACCAAAGTGGACACATAAATGGAATGTCACATTCATAGTATCTAATTGTTTGACTTGGAAGTCTACTTCTTGATTCATGGAGGATGACGTAATTTCGACATTATACATATTAGATCCATTCACTTCAAGATGGGTAAAACTTCAGTAAAAAATAATAAACACAATTTCCTCCAGTATTCACAATTCCCAAAATTACTGTGTGGTCGAATTTTACACTTGTAGTAATGTTATTTGCATTTTTCTTTTTTTACAAGCATAGTTGCTACCCAATTCAAACAAGCCACACCAAGGGTCATGGTTTGTGCAGTGATGGAAACAATTTTTAAAATTATTTCTCAATGTTTTACAAACAAGATAATAGTCAAATAGTTTGGTCTTCTGGTGTGTCAACAAAGAAGTAAATCTTTTGTTTGAATTTTTCTGAAAATGTGTTTACACGCAAGACGTTCTACACTGCTACATAGGAGGGGCTCATTTGCATAATAACCGGCCCCACAAGGAACTTCTCCACCAATGAGCTCAGCTGGGCGAAAATCCAGACACGTGATCAATTACTGGACTTTTTCCAGTTGCTGGACTACACTATCTGGAACAATATCAATACGCAAGCTCCTAGAATGATTCAGAATGTTCCTGTAGCTGGGAAAGCCTTTTGTCAGCTTGCTAATTAAAAGCACACGGCTTAAATGAGTCAGATGGGGGAAAATGGATTCCAAATATGTTGCCAACGGCCTACCGTCAACTCCACTACTCTATGACGGCTTTCTTGGCACTTGTGTTTGTTTGCACTGTGTTGCAACTCCACTCTAAGGGAGACCCCGACATTTGCTTTGCTCGCCCCTCTGGACATAATTATGAGAGGAAGTGGAAATTCAAAAACGGGGGTTGGGCCCAGTATTGCTCAAGCCGGCAGAGCTCCAGACCAACGCAGCTGTCTCCCATTCAAAGGGATTCCGCAGTTGTGCCCGCACAAAATTCTCCAAAACACCGGTAATCCCTTTTTGAAGGATTTCTTCTTCCATGTCAGCCTCACTGTTCGTTTATTGCCGCATGGCGTAACATGGCAGCAGGGAAACCCCGTTGATTACGGTGGTACCCTCTCCAAAATTTGGTATTTTTTGTGTGTAATCTAGCCATATGTCCAACCAACATACTATTTTTTTAATGTATCAATAAAAGAACAATTAATTGTGACGACAATGCAGCAAAGCCAGCGAAGAAGTCCAAGAGAAAGTGAAGCGTCGCAGAGATACATTTCATTGTACGATGAAAATGTCAGCTTGAGAGTGACCTTCTGAGTCAGCAGTCACTTTCGTGTTGCGGTTATTGCAGAACTAGCGGGCGAATGCGGAAAATCACGAGAGGATGTGAAATGATGCCACTCACCCTGCGTCTTCTCCATAAAAACGACTTTGGAATCGGAGCTGAAGTTCTGCCCGCTCAGGATCATCTGCTGGCCTCCCTGAACGGAGCAGCTGTCCAAGTCCTGTTTCTCCACGATGGGAAGTTCATGTGCCGAGCGCTGAGCTGCAAGGCAGGCACTCGTGTTATGAAACCCGTTTCCCAGCTTTTGGGGAAATTAATATTTGAACCTGATGCCGATTGCACAGCCACGAAAGAAGACATTGTTGGGCGGTCTTATAATTCTGGCTTTGGGCATTTTTTTCAACCAAATAATTACTGTAACTTACTTTTTGACAACTATATAAGTCATGACAGTCACTAATTCGTGTACAAACTCATTCGGGCTACATCGCCACCATCTAAAAGGAACTCCGTCATGAACCAAAGACCGCCGGTGCACTATTGAAGGCAGCTATGGCAACAATTGAAACGCGCTTTTCCTTATCATTAGACATCACATCATACAATGAAGTTGCTTTAAATGAAAAAAAACAGAATACTATTCCAGTGGAACATGCAGCTTCCTCTTCCTGCACTTCATCATCATGCAACTGAAACAACAGCGGCAAAGTGCGGTGGCAACAAACAACCGCGTAACCTTTGAACCCTCGTGCACGACTACTACCGTGACACCCGCCTGACGGATGTCTTGCGTGCAGACAGGCAGAGACGGGATTTGACAGACCGGAAATGATGCTTCATAAAGCTGAATTTTTGCTGTCACAATTTTCTCTGACAGGAAAGTTGTGTTCCTAGCAAAGCTGAATGAAAAATGAAGCTCTTGTTTGAGTTTTGATTACACCGTCTCTTTAATAAGACTGTGTAAACAAACTTGGATGTAGCCAAGCTGCACTCACACAGTCGAGCAAACACGGAGTAACTCACGCTGCCACGCGAGCATAAAGACATCTTTGATTGCTACAAACTCATTTGAATGTTGGAGGATCAAAAAATATACAGCAGAGAAAGAAAGCAAAGAGTGTTTTCTATTTTGCTTACAACACTCGATGGGGTGCGAGGCCACTTGTAGAGAGACGCTCTGTCCTCCGGGCTGAGGTATGTGCACGCGGAACACCAGGCGGACACGCGTGTTCTTTCGCCCGACGTCCGTCTCGCCCTTCCTCAGCTCGATGTCGGCATTCCGCAGCTTCAGGATACCAGCACAGTCGATTCTGTGAGACGGAATGAATAAACACAGTGTTGGCTAAATGTTAGAAGTAGCTGTCGGCCAGAATTGGATGCACGCCATTCGTTAGAGAGGTGTCAAAAGATATTGATTCATTGACAACAAATGGATAATCAAATTGATCGGCTTATATTTTAATTATCGAGTAATGGTCTACAGGCATTTTTTTTTAACTTAAGCTTGTCTAAATCTTTTGATTTGTAATAGTTTTCTGATTTCTTACGTTCTTCATGAAAGTGGATTTATTTATTTATTATATTCTCACATTGCTCTCATGTTGTTCTTTGGTTCCAGGGGCATCTCCAGGACTTTGGTTCCATTGATAATCTTCTCTAAGCTGTTAGTCGTCACCGTCTTGCCGGTGATGCGGTGCACTTGGTAGAAGGCGTGCGGCTTGAGAATGCGCTCGTCCGCCGTGCCAATGAAGATTTGCAGGCCGAGCGCCTCTTTGCCTTTGTAGCCGCGCAACTGCAGAAAAGAATGTTGGATTGCGCAATGAGGAACAACATGAAAACGACTGTACACCACACGTTAAACCAGTTGTGTGTCTGCCATTATTTTATTCTTGTGAAAGTGGCTTACAAAACAAAAAAATCTGATGAGCAGCCAACAGAGAGCGCATTGCAGTCCAAAATGTGTTTGCTTGAATGACATGAGACACTTTTTTACTCCTGGGAGTGACATTTTACATCTTTGCAACATCTTTGACGACGGCCAGTAACTATGGCAACCGCAGGGAGTGGACAGAGGAGAAACCGAGCGCAAACATGAGCGGTCGGTCGGTTGTCACGGCGACGTGCAGGAGCAGTGAGTCATGACTGAACACAGAGTAGGAAAAGTAAAGGGGGGGGGGGGGATCTGGTCACATGGCGGGAAGGGTGCAAGGGTGACATGGGGAAGGAGTGACAACGAGGAGGAGAGCAGCCGTGCCCAACCAGGCGGAACCCACCTGAGGCCTTTGGGCAGTGTGGAAAAGATGCAAGAACAACATAAACAATCTCCACTGTGAACAAGCGAATGGGACTCACGGAGCACTCCGCCAAAGGCCCAAAAATTCAGCCGATTGAAACAACAAAGATGGGCGTCGCTAGTACTTGTTTCCTGCTAACCAGCCAATCACAGGGCACAATAATTCACACTCCTATTCGAACCTTTGGATGATTTCAAGTCTCGAACGAACGTAGCATGCAAATCTTTGGAATGGGGAAGAAGCTGGAGCTCATGCAAGCACAGGTAGAACATGCAAAATCCACACCACCACATTGTCATCACAGCAATTGTGACAGCTCAATTCCTTAGAGCTGGTGTGACAATGTTCTTCTTTGGATCATCGGGCAGTAGGTGGGGACACCCTGAATCGGTTGCCAGCCAATCGTATGGCACACATAAATGAACAATCAGCAATTTAGAATGCCCAATTGGCCTTACCATGCAAGGTTTTGGAATGTGAGAGGAAACCAGAGTACCCGGAGAAAACCCACGCAGGCACGGGGAGAACATGCAAACTCCACACAGGGAGGGCTGGAGGTGGAATCAAATCCGCAAACTCTGAACTGTGAGGCGGACGTGCAGCCCAGTGCTCCTCCGTCCAAACTAGTTCAGAGTAATCAACAACTACTGATTGCAGACAAGGAATGTACCAAATAGTGTTTTTAAAAGTTAGTTGCTTGTCTGCAAATAGTCGAGTGTCTAGACTGGATGCCAGCACATCAATATGAAATCAAACAACTAGGTAAATATTTTCATCTCTGCCTCAGACTCGTGATGTGTCTGGCCTTTCAAGCAGGCTGATTTAAACAAACCAAGAAATAGGGTCTAAAGAAGAGGTGAGACAATTAATTGATTAATCAACAAATAATTGATTATCAAATGAATAACTATTATAGTTATTTTTTCCTCTTTTGCCATTTGTGGCAGAAATCACTTTTGCACGATAATCACCAATCAATCACACAAGCGCACAATCGACCGAGTTTTTATCAATGAAAAACAATGTAAATCCACAAAAAAAATTTGACTTTCACAAGTCAAAGCTTTAATGTGAGCTCAAAAGTGGAGTTGAAGCTGTAATAGCCGCCATCAATGTTTCTTCACTTATCAAGAGATGAGACTCGAAAGCAGTGGCAGAGGAAGTCAGGTTGCGTGTGTGGTTGAAATGCATGCAAGCCGCGTGGCGGATATCCAAAAAAAGAATATTTGTATGCGTGTTGCTCGTCCACGCTAAAGAAAACGTTTCGGGGAACATCGTGATAAAATTGTGAGACTGAACTTGTACCATTGCCTGGAATAAGAGCGTAAACAGGCAGGAAATGCAATTGGAATGCTCATAATGACAAAGTCACCTGAAACCAGCGATGGATTAAGTGATGGATTTCACACGGTATCCACAATTGCGAACTTGGAATTTTGATTGGCCACTAGGTCTGCGATTTTGTGAAACCAGCTTAGACCCCACACCAATGCGGGTTTTACATTCAAGTTACAAATGTTCAGGTCTAACTTGTGTTTATCTCATGGTGTAATTTCACTGTTGGCCACTAGATGGTGGCACATTTATATCATTTGAGACGGCGTAAAGTTGAAAGAAGAATCTACCGAAAATTCTGTATTTGAGCACAGCCATGTTTTGTTCGAATTCTTGAACCTTATCTTCTGTAATTCTGCTTTTAGGCCTACAGAAAAAGTGCATACTAAAAGTGTGTTTAAAAAGTTTTCAAAAACGACGTGCCGTAAATGCTATAAAAACATGCCTAGAGCATTTAGGTAGGTTATTTCCATAATGAGGATTTCACTAACTACATGGGTGGTCTGGCATGTGATCCCTGTGATTGCGATTCAATTAATCTTCGCGGCTTGTTGTGGAGTTGCCGTAAAGATAAATTGGCATTTGCGGCAGTACCTGCACCACGGGGTGTCCTCCTGTGTGGGCCTTGACGGCGCCTCTACTTCCCTCCGTCTCGTAGTGAGCTCTGTGGTGCGGCTTTGGCTGCACCTCGATATGGAGCTCATAGTGGTCCGTGCGGCTGAGCATGGGCCATTCCAAAGGGGGAAGAGATGCCAATGGGATACTATGGGACACAAAGGGCACAGATTAGAACATTACAGTGACACTTATTGTGTGACGTGTTCTCTCCAAATTAACCTGCAGATGCTGGAGACCAGCGGCTTCGACCAAATTGGAGGGATGACAAAGAACGGTTCTGGAGCAGGTTTGTTTTTTGAGTCCTGGTCACAGGAGACCAGGTAGTTCCCCTCGCCGTGATGCTCCGGGTACAGAGTGTAGACCTGGTTGGAGGTCTTGATGAGTTTGCTGGGCAAGCTAAAACCATTCATGGCTTCTGGCAAGGCACTGTTTGGATAGTGGGCCCCCATGTTGTGATCCACATGGCTGCCTAGCGGGGATGGGCTGCGGGAACGGATGCCGGGCACCAGAGCAGGATTCCTGTACATGTCGTAGGTGCGTTTGCCCTGAGGAGAGGTGGAACGGGAGCCAGAGCGCGGGGAAGGTGAGCAAGTTCCCAAGTAACCGTCCTCAGTTAGGCCGGTGCTCGGAGATGTGCCCGGGGAAGTGCGCGGGGATCCAGTTTGGATGTTCTGGAACCGGGGGCACAGGTCTCCAGGGTTTTGGCCGCTACCAGGGGACACGCAGGGGGACGCCCAGGGGGAGTAGCTCTCCGAGTGCCAGCTGGTGGACGAGTTGCTGCTGGCAGGGCTCAGGCACTGGGGCTCGCGGTAGGAGAGGTTATCATGGCCGGGTACGGTCAAGGTGGGTCGGGGGCTATTGACGCTCGGGTGGAGGTTCTGCAGGGAGTCGTGAGAGTGGCTGTAGTGCTCCCGGGATGGCGTGATTTCAATGCGCGGACTCAAGGCCAGGCCTGAGGGCCGGGTATTGTCCGGGTAGTTCCGTGCTTCCTGGGCGTCATATCCCGTCAGAACCTCTGTCTGGTGTTCAATATAAGAGCGACTATAGGGCTTGAGAGCATATGGGGAGACTTCCTCCAGCGGGAAGGGTTGATCGGAGTCAGGACTGAGGACTTTGTGGGACGCAAGATTTGGTTGATCTGCGCAGGAAAGAAAAAAGACCACAATTTGAATTATCAATACAGAATTACAATCATGATGCAAGTATCTATAGCACTTTTACAGGATGCTCATTCTTTGCCTGACTGGCAATCATCCCCATCCATTGTCTGACTAGAGTATTTTCGCCAGGTAATTGATTATTATTCTCAATGTACCATGTGAATGGCTGGTGAAAAATGCATTGTTTGTTTATATGAATGCTTTGATTGAATGGCGAAACAAATCCTCAGTCTGGAAACCAGTCTGTTGTCTGACTATACGTGCCCTGCAATTAATTAGTAAGAATTCCATTGCCTTTCTAGTTGTGCCAATCCATTAGTGCGCTTTAACCGACTAGTGACAAATCCATTGATTAATTGGTGACCAAGCCATTATCTGGCCATATGATTAGGTGGTATTTTCAGTAAGTTTTTGCACCCACTCTCCCGGTTTGCGTGCCCATTAAGTTTGAAACACCTCTTACAAAGTGTCAAGAAAAAAACCACGGGTATTAAGGAAAACATGACACACACCCATGGGACCCTAAATGCAAGAGTGGATGGCGGGGGGCACGCTTGTATTGGCGCCAAAATCTGTTCACAAACCTTGACGTCCTCCCTCAGCCTCGCTGCTGCAAGGTGCTTCATATTCAAACAAGTACGCAAAGTCCAGATCCTCGTCGGAGCAGTTGACCCGGCTCAGCTCCTCCTCTACGCGGTTCTGGTCGTACAAGGAGCTCATCTGTCTAACCAACGTCTACTCCAGGTTCGGGACGAAAAGGGCGGGGGGAGGGGGGAGGCGCAATCAAGTAGAGCGCGCACTCAGTCAGGAGTCCAAAAATAAAAAATAAAACAACACTCTCACCAGGGAGCAAGAGTGCGCATGTTTCCTGTCTTGCTTGTTTGCGTGTGACGGCGGAACGATTGTCACATCATATGCACAACGCCCGCCCTCCCCCGCCTCTCTGGTAGAGTGGAACCTCCGCCAAGGCTTGCCATAAAGTCATAGATTTCAGCATTCGCCATTGGGTAGTCATTTATACCCACAACGACAACATTTGTTTTAGGTCTTTTTTTTTTTTTTAAACATGAGCAAATATAATCTGACGTCACGCAATGATGGATTGGTAGTTTAAACTACATTGGAACAAGAAAAACAAAAAAAACGTTACAACTAAATAGAGCAAATACAAGAAAAGTAATTAGGATTATATATATATAAGTCAATATAATACAATTATATATGTAAATAATACACAGCAGTATGTATATTCATTTCATTTATCAACAATCTTTAAATTATTTTTGCCAATTGTTGTATGTATTATGATTAGAATAATAATTAGAACTAAAAAATTTTTTTAACATTCTGGCCAAAAACTTGGTTGAAATAATTAAAAACTGTTTCTGGTTGGATTACAAGCACCAATAAATGAAACAATGCTCATATAAACAAAAAGCTATTGGTAAAAGATTTGAATCGGGGGAAAATAATGTTTTATTTTACAAGGTGATAAACCCGGCTACTTTTTCATGTTGGAACAAGCTTTGCATTGTGCTGCTGCACCCTGGTGTCTGACACGCTGCACTGACACCTTGCAACACAATGTACAGGACTGTCATTTCTTCAATTAAAAATGAAACAGCATATGGGATAATCACCTCATCCTAGTCAAACGGACCCTCTTGGTGCCTTGCCAAATGGACCAGGACCAAGAATACTGCCTTCAAACTATCATCATGTGCTGGATATCCAACACCGAAACAAATCCACTAAAATATTAATACAAAACAATGTTTTGTTTGACAGTTAAAAAAAGTGATACGATTTTAATAAAATAATCACTGTCAACATTTACTTTGAAAATAAGAACATTAAATTTAAACCTCTCCAATGTGACAATTTTTCTAAATTGTTGGCTCTGTCCCAAAACATGGAAACATATGTAAAGGGCTAGGGAGATGGTGTCAGTAGTCAACTGTAAGACAAAACATTACAGACTCGCATCGATTTAGCAACATGTAATAAATAATCAAAATATTTGGATTACCATAGAATCACAACACTTGAGCAGTACCTTGATCCATGGATCTCATGGTGTGGTACTGGGCCAGCCTCCAAGTCCCTCTAAACATCAGGAGGCAAAAAAGAAAAAAACAACAAGAAAAGAACAAAAAATGTTGGGGAAAAGTCAAATTAAAGTCACTCAGGTCTAACAAGCATGGCAAAGTTTTAGCTTCTCAGTTGTTGAAAAGCATGGCAAAAAACGCAAACAAAAGTCCAAGTTGTAAAAAGTCTCGTCCGAGTTTGGTGAAAGGAGCAACGGCGGAGGTTCGGCTGGCCAGTGGTTCTTTGGAGTAGCGAGAGCGGCTTCCCTGCCCCGCTCTGAGTGTTTATAATGGTGCAATGCTGCAAAATAACGGGATTCCCTCAGTGTTTCCTCCTGTTTAGGCGCCCTTGCCATGGAAACCTGGAGCTGCTCCATGTTGGGAGACTCAGGGCTTTTCCTGCAAAGACCCACACTCAGGAATCCATGACGTCGCCCGTTCCCGGGCCAAAGCATTTCTGTGGCTTTCTCTCAGACAGTAGCGCACAAGAAACTCATTGTAGCACCCCTGAAGTCTCCGCAGAGGCACGACCAGTGAGCAACAAAAGACGGATGCTCCGGTTTTGCTCTATGATTACATGATACTCATCATGGAATGGTACTGTTTTTGGCTGAAGAGTTATTTTCACCACTTTCTTTTAAGCAAACATACATGACAGAGTCCTGCAGTAGCATTAAAGCCCCGTGGGCTCGTTGAACTCACCAGCCTTATCCAAATATGCTACTCGCATTTGAATTTATGTCACTTACAGTTGGTCTCATTCAGGCATTGCTAGTCAGGTCTAGTCAGTATTAACTATTCCAAAAAACTATTCTAGTCAGTGTTAACTATTCCAGAAAACGATTCAGGAAGAGATAGAGACTAATTTGCATGTTGTTCAAATATGTGCCAAGCAGACCCGTTTCTAGTCCTAAATCAATCCTATTCATGCAGTTTTTACTCAGTTTGGTCATTATATTTATTGGTCATATTTCCCCCTGTATCAACCCTATTCGGGAAGAGTTAGTTCCTAGTTTGATCTCCAGTATGTTATATTATGTGACAGCCAGACCTGAATCAAATCCATCAACAACTCTGAGTTAGGTCCCATCTAGTCCTCGTCAGGTCACTGACACTGACCTGACTGTCACTGAAAAAACAAAAATGAATCACGTCAACACAAACTTCCTCAAAATGGTTGTTTTAAATCAAAAACGGACTTGTCCTTCAGAAATGAACTTTCTTGACAAAACAACCAACATGAACTTGTCCACCACATTTACTAGGCCACTGTTATACAACTCCCACTATGCATGCATGACTAAATGAATACGGCACACGCTTAAGAGAGGAAAACTGCTGGTGTCCAGACGCCCGACTTTGCACTTCCGTTTTTGTTTTTTTTCTTCTTCTTCTTCTTAAACCCTGTCTCAAAGAACCCGTTTTTTCCAAACTCGTGTGCCACTTTCCATCACTGTAAAACTCACTCAAACTGAGGTCGACTTGTCTGGGTTACTGCATTGCCCTCTTTGACTTTTCCTATAGTGTAAACATGTGGAACTCGGATCTTAAATCCAATCAGTGAGAATAGGATACGGAAATCATGTCTTATGGAATTATTTCGCAGGAAGTACAAGCGGAAAAAGGAAACCTTGCTTCCATTTGGGTCATTTGGTCCACATCTTACATGCCATGCGCATGATAAATGGGTACTATGTATTTGTTGTAAAAATTAGTTTTCTAATATTAACAAAATAGTGATTTTTCCAAAAACGGTTGAACAAAGGAGTATTCAATCTAGACATTGGAATTCGGCTAAAAAAAGCTAACGTTTAATAGTTTGGGCAAATTTCACTCCAGTCCTCCTTCTTGCTATGGAGACTTTTGCATTCTTTTCATGTTAGCATCTGTACTTTTGCTAAATGTATAATTATGACTTTTACTTGCCGATGTCTCTATCAATTGATGTAAAGCTCTCTCCTTGTAGCTCCCAGATTCTCTTCACTATCTGTAACTTAATATACTCGCAATTTATTGTATTTTCAGGACGCTTACATGTTTTTGAATTTCTTTCATCTTTACAATTCGTAAGATTTTAATGTTGGTTACAAATCAAGCAAGCTTATATGTCATCTATTCAGGTAAAAGTCAAATCTGAAACTGAGCGTAGACCTTCAGTGCAATTTATTTTTTGCAGAATCAATATGAGGAGCCAACAGTCAGCTATTCAAATACTTTTGCTTGTATGAAAAACAGATGGGTTCAATTGCGCATCAGATCCAAATGTAAATACCAGAAAATAATAGATGAATGCTGATCTCCTTTTGCACATTCAATTTTTCATTCAAACCAAATGTTTTCTGTCCAACGCGAAAACATCAGAATCGGCCTTACGGTTTTAACACTTCTGAAGCGGGGTGTACACATTAATGGATGATAGTAAAATTATGATCTGAGATTTGGGAGAACCTATATGTGTAGTGTTTTAATTTTTGAAGTGACATCGCCAACTACAGGCTTGACATTGTTCTCTGCACATGAAACTTTTCAAAACTGAAAGGCAAGACTTCCCGTTTGGATTTAGTTGTCCTGTTAACGTACCCTAAATCCCTTAAGATGGACACTGAGCTTCAAGTTGTGTTGATAGTCTTTGTTCAGTGGTCATGACATGTCAAAAAGGCAATCCCAAGCTTGTTGCGCTGGCATGTCCTGGTACAAGAAGGAATCCTATTTCCTTCCTGCCCCAACTTGAGATCCTCTGAGAACATTTTCCTCCTCTTTTTTTTTTTTCTTTCCAAAGTGTGTGAGGTCAGATGTTCCATCAACATGGAAACTCCATACATCGTGATGGAACCCGCCTGCTTATGTAACTAGATTCTGATCGATCTTCACATGTCGGCCAAAAGAATTCAAGTGTCTGTGCTTCCAGTGGAAAAGTGGCAAGCTTGCTTGTGGATTTTCCTTCTTTGGAGCACAATAACCCCCCCTTTTTAAGAGAATAGCTCCAGGTTTCCACCTCCATCTGCGACTATTTCATAACTTTGACACGTTATCTTGGTAAGAAAGTAAAAAGGTATTTGGTTGTCAAAACAACATGGGACAAACTAATTAAAGATTACACTCCCAGTGAACCAAATCAACCAAAGTCAAATTCCCTGTTTTGCATGCACAAACTTGGGCAATAAAGCTGTTTCTGATTACAGAATGATAAAAAAGGAGCACACTAAAAATGTAAAGTTCACTGTATTCTTTTTTTTTTTTTTTTTAGCCTGTCCTGCTAACGATATGGTACTGGCAAGTTCATACCAGTAACAATACAAAAATTATCCAAGCCTCTTAACCAGTAACTAATCATGAGGACCCTCATGTGTATGCTACACTTGACTGTAATCAAGAGAACGACACATCATTGCCCCGGTGACCACAGTCGCACATAAAGACCAACAACCTACTCGAATATAGCCAATTTGGTATTCAGCACAGTGGCTTAAAATGACCCTTCATGACTACAAAAGAAGCCAATTGTTTCCTATCACTTTAATCAACACTATTGTGATTTATGGCAGCAGAAACCTTCTCGGCTAAAGAGACACCATTGGCCACAATAGTAGAAATAAAATGTGATTTGAATAAAAACAGTTTGGGCATTGGGTCCAACTCCAACATATTTCCATGCTATCATCCGTAGGAACTCCAGTCACGACCACGGGACAGTTTGCGGTACATTGGCTTGTTCTCTTCCACTGGGAATGTTTCCGAGCCGGATGGAAAACTCACTCGCGTCTTGACTCGAGGCCCCAGAGATGAAACAAATTAACCTGCTTCATTTGCCTGCCTGGATGTTACGCAACAAGCAACTCGTGCAAGTCCACACTTTGCCCACAACATCTTGGACATCCGTGTGCTGCTCTGAAGTTTCCACTCCCTGGGGAAGACTTTCTACACAATTTTGGAGCGGGCCTGTGGGAATTTCTCATTATCTGTGAGCTCAGTAGCAACTTATGATGATGACTGAAGGAGGGCTCTACTCCAATAACTCTTCTACAAGCCTTTGGAGTTTGTTCTTCTACACCAAACATTCCAGCAGACCTTCAGGACCTAAAGACCTTCCCCAAACTGTTACTGCAAGTTGGAGGCACGCAATCTTCTACATCTTGCTAAATTTAAATCTCTGATTGGTCTTCATTGATATATTATTAACAATGATATCGGAGACACTGATTGTTTGGATTTTGTTTAGAAACTGCACAAACAATCCATAATTTTGACACTCATAATCGTCGTAAGTAAAAATTATGATAGAAAGACATAAGTACTCACCATTTAAGGTCAATTACTTGAGTGGAGAGGGATGATAGCTGAAGGTTTGTGAACTGTCATAAGAATAGAAAAAAATCATCTTCATGGCAGGATAATAAAAGTTAAAACAATTGCACACTCACCATGATTTTGGAGACAGATTACATCTTGTGCGTTGGATGCTCTTCTTGTAATACACCAGATAGCATGGAAGTCAAACATCATTCCAAAATAACAAAGCAGGAAATTTATTTACCATCAGCACAATAACACATTTTTGTTTGGCTTGTCCCTTTCAGACTACAGGGGGGCATTAAAAAAAAAAAAAAGGTTAATACATAAAAATAAAAAGTTATTTACAAGCACCCAGATCATCATGCTTTTCAATTTAATGGAAGCAATAAATAATGTTTTGTTCTTAAATAATAATGACATAAATCACAGTAGGTCACAATAAGATCCAAGGGAACACAGAGAAGGTAAGCAAAAAATATATATATATTGACAATATTAACAACATACAGTATTTAATGCCGTTATGCCTTCTTGTTGAAGCCAGTAAAAGGGCTACTTTTTTTGTTATGGGTTTAGGTCAGTACCGCATTAAAGGTGGCCAAAATAACCATGGCTCCGGGGGTGCGGGGGCAGCATAGAAAGACGTTGGGACCAGTTTAGCTCCAGATGCTGCGGGCTTGCTGACATCGGCCGCCTCCACTGCTTGACGCATAAACAAACGTGACTTTTATGGCCACACAATTGCTTTGCAAGTGTATAATTCTGAACTGCATTTAGAAGTCACAGTTTGCGGAGTGTGAATCAAGTCTCGAGTTAAGCAATAAAACTAGCTAGCGCTGCTTCTAACTGTTCCTTTTTTTTCTTTTTAAAGAAACATTATGTGCGTGAATAAATTAGCAAGATGTGTCGTATTTATTACATAGAGGCAAAACACCCACAATTGTTTAGAACTTAGGATTTGACGTTGCTGTTAAATGTGCCCATGTCACATGATGTCGATCTGCAGTGCTTTGACGATAGCGGACATCCGTCAGGTGGTGGTGCCCCCTCTAGGAGGTGAGCTTTGAGTAGCTGGGCGGGGAGAAGCGCCTACGCAGGTACTTGAGGATGTAGAGGGGCAGGCAGCTGACCAGCGTGATGGACGTCACCTTCCACAGGAACGACGGTGTGGTGATGAAGTACACGTCTGAAAAACAAGAAAGAACGATGAGGATTGGCCATTTTCCCTCTGCACACAGATATGATACTAGAAACCCCTTAAAATATTATCATCAACACGTAAACCATTTGATTCCTTTTATGCACGTAGGAAGGCTTGCGTTATTGCTAGCCTTTCCATTCTGGAATACTACATATTTCCATGATTTGCCATGGGTAGAAGTAGATTTAGACCGCCCATCCTCAAAATCTCAATGTGTTTAGCTTAATCCATCCATCAAAAGGGGGGGAAATCTCCTCGGTTAGCACAATGGCTAACCGAAACGGAGCATGAAGGCCAACCTTTAAAATCTATTCCTATGCACCTAAATGAAGAAACGTGTTCCGAAAAAAATAAATAAAGGGTACACTTGACCGCATGCCAGCCATGACTTGTAGTGGTGGAGATCTCAGGCTCAAAACGGAGCTCCACAGCCCACATATAGTCTAAAATAAAGGCTAGTAACATTTTGGGTGTTACTCAGCGTGTCCACTCATCAGGAACCAACTATTGTGGTCGTTTGTTTGAAACACCTTGGTAACATTACTGCAGGGACAGCACACCATCTCGCATATATGTATGAATGTAAAAAAGTCGAAACGATTCTTGTTTTCTGAAAAAGCTCAAAAAGGAATCATGCTAATATAATCAATCTTAACAATGTGTGTGTACGAGTGTGAATACAAAGTCAAAGCAGATTGCAAGTTCTGTTCCCACGTCATGAAATACACTTGAGCGCACTGGAGGCATCTCACCGATAAAGTCATGCAGAAAGACGAGCGACGCCACGTAACAGGCCAAGCTGAGAAGTTCGGCAACCATCATGAGCCAATGCCACGTCTGGATGGTCAGCGCCACCATCAGCAGCTCAGTGAGGATGAGTGACGTGAAGGAGATGGCCACAATGTGGACAAACTCGGATTCGAAAAGCAGCAGGGCCCCGTACATGATGATGCTGCCTGCGAGCACCAGAAAGTACATGTGGTTTTCATTTGATTGTTTTGGAACATTTTGGGTCCAGAACCCAAATATTTACTATGACTTTTTCTGCCAACCAAAATTAATTCAATTCAAAAAGAGGCTAAGCTAAGCGACGCAATGTAATGTATATTGTCGCAAGGTTTAGCAACCTGACAACAGAAAATGGGGTTAAAATGAGTGCAGTATTAAAAGATGGCAAATGTTTACCGACTAATTCTATTTCCAATTTATCAAGCGTAGAAACAAAACCAAACTTTGTTTAAAATCAAAGTTCCAAGAAAGTTGTAGAATTGAGTTTTAATGGTCCACGGCATTTAGCAAAAATATTATGAAAACAATATTTTAAGATTTGACAAAGTCAAACTGGTCCATTAATGGATAAAATGACTGTCTTAGTGAGTTCTTACCTTGATAAATGCTTATTAAAACCCATATTAGAAAAGTCTTAAAGGACAGCGGTCTGCCCTGTAAAAAGAAAAACAATTGCAAAATATTTACACACTGGTTTGGGTATTATCATAAATATTACATTTGTGCAAACATTTGTTAAATACCTTCAACAGGTCTTTGTATAACTCGGGATATAACATGGCCACCTCGGACTTGACGTCTTTGTCCAACACCAGGGAGAAGACGGGGAACATTGTGTAGATGGACGAGTAGCTGAAACATGTGCAACACTTATTAGTACGTGTTGTCACTTTGGCAGAAGGAAACATGGCGGCAACATATGCGTTCACCCAATAATAAGGAACCCTTGGTAGAGCGGCACTGAAGCAAAATAGAAGACCGATGAGAAGACGGCCTGCGCAACAGAAGAGAGAAGTTGTTGAAGACATAGCAAAGGCATGCACTTTTATTTATATTTATAGAACACATTTCATATACAAAGTAACTCGATCTACTTCACATAATTAAAACCACATTAAAAGGCATTTATGTGCAGCATAAGAGCAATAAGCTACACGACAACAACCCATAACACTGTAATGTGCCTGCGTGGCCTGTTATGCCAGCAACTGAACAAGAGGCTGAATCTTCCACGTGAACATTCTTGACTGAATTGCAGTACCGCCAAGCAACTAATTTTGGCGTGCGGGGTTGGCATGGCTGATGCAGCATTGAGCTGTCAAGTGCCACGCAGGGCTGCTCCCAGCTGTGGTTGTGCTTGTCCAGACATGTGGAGGAGAACCCCCCCCAAACACACACTCCCACTTGAGGCAGTGAGTCATAGGCTCGCCCTCCGTGGCGGCCCCAAGGTTGGACTGGAACACGGTAGTGGTGCTGTGGGGGCGCTCTGACTCATGACCACGCCTTCCTGCCCCACATTGGATGCTTACTCTTGGGTATGATTGCGTTACTTTCTCTCGTTTTTGGCTCAAGAATATATCTGTGTAAAACACATTTGAGTCATTTGAAATAATGATGTTTTTTTTTTTTTTTTTTAAAATCAGAGTTGTACGTAAACTTTTCTAGACGGTTATTATTTTTTTCCCTCAAGGATATCAGGTTTTTATACTACTACTACTAATTTGTAATATATTTAGCAATATAGTGTAATAAGTGAATTAAGGGTTAGTTTCAGTAACAGGTGGAATTTTTCTTCTGAAATATCATAGCTATAAATTACAACACATAGTAAAGCTCACTCGCCCAAAGTCAGCTATGACTGGACCCAGCTCATCGCTGACCCCAAATACAAGTGCTATAGATGTATGAATGAATGAGTGCATTAGTGAAGTCTTTCAGAACTAAAAGGGGGAGAAAGAAAAAAAAAGGACCAAAACGCCAATTGCGGTCTTTCAAAGATGGCTGGTACCTGCATGGTGCTAATGCAAAGGCTCCTATGGATGACAAACTGGCTGAGGGCTGCCGAGCGCTTGTAGCTGTTTCGTCCGTGAACCATCAGGAGACGACCCAAATGTTTGAACTGAGTCACAGAGAAGTCTGCGGCCAATGAGGCCTGTTTGCCTTCCTGTCAAACACAAGGAACACAAGTAGGCCAGTGAGGACTTTGTCTACCTGAGGCGCCGCCAAAAACTCTAAAACAATGATTGTTTTTGTGCTCATGAAACAGTCAACAAAAACACACACATAAAAAGTCAGACTTGTTGCAGCTCAGAGCAATGAGATGTACAAATGCTGTGTACAAAAAAACATGGGTGCAATTCAGAACACTGCTGTTAAGAGATTTTTACCAGAAGAAAAATAATATTGAATAGGAGTACTGTCGTGTTTCTGGTATTTAGTCTGCGACTTCTTTGCATGTAAAATAAATCTTGCACACAGACAATGTGAAATTGTGAGTGGACATGACTTCACATTATGTGAACGCAAAAGGGATATTGACAGGAAAGGCGAACTTTGAGAGAGGTTTGCTCGCTAAGAGTCTCACTTTTCCCTCCACTCCCACGCCACAGTCGGCTTCCTGGATCATGCTGACATCGTTTCCTCCGTCCCCTAAGAGAAAACAAGAGCCATAGAGGTGTCAGGATTCACATCGACGGAGCTCCGATACGACGGCTGCTGCTCAAGGCACGCCCTTAATTTGAGATCAGAACCCATCCATGTCTCAAATGAATAATTCTCTGATTTCTCTAGTCCTTCATGAAAGCAGACGGATTTATCTTTTGTGCTTAGACAAATGAAGACATTTGCAAACATCTGCTTTTACTTTAGAAAACAATCACCATCAATCCTACTTGTGTGATATTGATGATGTTGTTAATGTGAATCACCAAATGAGAAACAAATAAATAAAAAAAATTGGTTAACGAACAGTAATCGGGGAATTCTTTTTTTTAGTACGCTAAGAAAAATAAAACTGCATTCGATTATTCGACTAAAACTTTCAATAAGTGTTCAATCCCAAAGCAGGTCGCATTCTACTTCATGAATACAACTAAATCCCTCAAGTATTTATATTTTACATCTGCCACGTCTGCGCTGTAGGCAGTGTTTGCACAACACATGTGATGTCAGTTGTCAAAATAAAATAAATGACCATTTTATTCTCTTAATGGAAATTTGACCACTGTGCTTGAAAGGAAGCCCAAAAGTAGCATGGCACAAATCTATTAGTTTGGTACACCTTTGATCATGAAAATGAAGAAAAATCAAATAAAAATAATGGATGCGAGATCATATCAGCTTGTCCAGTTGTGTTTGCTACGCACCGACAGCACAGGTGAGCTTGCCCGTCCGCTCCTGCAGCAGCCGGATGATCTGAGCCTTCTGGGTAGGAGCGCAGCGGCAGCATACCACGGCGGGACACTGACATGCCAGCTCCATGAACTCATATTCGTAGTATTTGAGACAAACCTGCAGCATAGGTTTGCGTCGTCAGGAACGTTACCACGTTGTCTTGTTGCGTTAGCTTGATTACAAGACCTTAGATTACCTCGAGCGAGTCCCCTGATATCACCAGAGCGCAATCGTGTTTCCTCCTGAAGGCGTTAAGTTCCAGATGGGCCTCTCCTCGTGTGGTCACCTGTCATTTGAGGCAACGGCCGTTAAAAACTGTGCAGTCCTTGCTGGTGTACCCAACATGCCTTCTCATTAACTGGTTTATTGTTAGCTATGGACAGTCAGTTTGGATAATTTCCAATTCTGTGTATTTTAAATTTTTTCTTTTTTTTAAATTAAGACTGGTTTATGTAAGATTTATAATCGTCTATCACCTTCTGCTTCTTCAGTCAAATCGCAATTTTTGCACGAACCCCATTAACAAATTCTCTGGGCTCAAATTTACAGTTTTGCAACCTGGATTTCGGCCAGTTAGACTGAGGAAACTGTGTCAGCTTCCAAATGAGATCGAAGACGAGCTCAAATTCATCCCTGACAGCCCGTGGAGTTAATCTGTCATGAAGAGTTACGTTAAAGCCAGAACATCCGCCAGCCGCTGACTTCTCAGACGTCAGCGCGCATCAGGCCTTTGGTGGCGACCAGGAAACTAATCCAGATGTGCGTGTCGCAGGCCCAGTCAGCACTCCCACAGTGTCCACTGGGGCTCAGGTTTTCAAGCGTGCCAACCATTGTTATTCTCTTCCAGTAAGCACGGTTATACGCAAACGCTAACCTTAAGTGGGCGGCCCTCTCTCGGAGGTGGCTCGGTGCCAGGCATTGCGTTGCGAGGGGACCATCAAAGCCAAAAAGCTGAAAAACAAATTAGGAAACGAGGCCTCGGCGTGTTCCCGGCGGGAGCGTTTTGCTCGTTCTCTCCTTCAATTTGCTCTCCTTGACAGTGGCTTGGATGCGTTCACCAGTGGAAAGTGATTGATGCCTTGTGGATGCTGGCTGGGCCTGCTCAAGCGACCGAGCACTCGCTAACGGGCCTAAGAGGGGGGGCCGAGGGTTGACGTCTGACCGAGGGTGACCCACCCCGCTAGCGGAATCTCCACACTTACTGGTCTGAAGATGTGGATGTCCTGATTGCGGGTAATCAGGTGGGCATTCTTGGCGGTGCATGTGGCCGTTTCCAGCTTGTCTCCTGTCAGCATCCAAACCTTTGCAGGAAGCAAATAACATGTTTGCATCAATACGTCATGTATTGACAGACAAACCATAAAAGTGGGTCAATAGCAACACATTGTTTCAATGCATGATGATGATGTTTAAAAAGAACATAGCATGTATGTGGTGAAGCGCATTCAGGACCAAAAAAATGCTAAACATTTCATTATTGAATTAGTGACTGAGCAAGAAATATTACATCCGCGCTGGTATGGGAGAAGGAACATTAGCGCTGATTTGGACAATTTGTTATTTTACATATTTTACATTTCCATTGAATATTAAAAAAGACAATCATGGTAATTTCATGATTAATGTATTTTTTAAAAACCTCATCAAGGCCACTCGTGTTTTGATTTGTCGTTTTATATAGAAATGTTGTCCACCTTGATGCCCGCATTGCGAAGGATCTCCAAGGTGGGCCTGACGTCGGCCTGCAGCTGGTCCTCCACACCAGTCAAACACAGGAGCTCCATCTCCATTTCCAGACTTTCAATCACCGTGGCAACCTTAAGGGAGCGGTCGTGCACGCTGAGCTTGGCCTGGACGTAGCGTGCCTGAAGGGAGTCACGGGGAAGACAGATTGAGTCGGATAAAGTGATTTTTTTTTTCCTGGTAGCTGCAGTAGAAAAGAGAATGTCAGAAATACGAGCAGATGAGATGCATAAAAAAACACACGCAGACAGTTGGCTGAACTGAAAAAAAAAAAGAACATTCCAAATATTTCAGTTATAATTAAATAAGCGACATGTTTGCTCTTTCAAGCTCCTTCCAAAGCCACTTCAATGTGAATTGACGGCCCTCTTGTTGCCGCCGTGGCTCCGTGGTCACTCACCAATGAGATAGCGCAAAAACAATCCGCTGGTGACTCATACAGGAAATACAAAGTGTGTGTGCTTGTGACTCACTGCTGCCCACCAGCTCAAACACACAATTATACAGTTCAGTAACTCAAGCCTGCGGGGGAGCGACCCCACCCTTCTCGAACAATGAGTGGGATGTGGGGTCACTAGGGAGTTCAAAGGTTAATCTAATCACCCAGCAACAATCATATTTATTAGGACTGAACATCGACACAAAAATATTAAACTTTTTGTGTTGCTGTTCTCATGGCAACCGTTTCAAAAGAAAACGATTAATCTTTGTTGTGTTGTACATTATGTTCACATTTTGGGGGCATAAACTTTTGAAAAGCAGGTTCTGGAGTGTAAATTCACACAAGCACATCATGTGCCCCATCGCTATGTACGAGTAGAACAAAAAAGGTCAGGCAAGTAAAGTTGCGCTAAGGACATGCACTATTGTTGGCTCAGAAATTCCATTGGAACGTAAATAAATGGTAAAATTGACGCTGTATTTTGCCATTTTAAACTATGTGGTTTTTAAAACTGGGCTTGAAATGGAAAGCAACTGTGAGGCTAGCTTTGGACCCACCAAAATAAGTAAAATAAGGTTTAAACTAGAGATGCACCGATCCGATATCTGGATCGGATATCGGCCCCGATATCAACAAAATAGATGGATCGGGTATCGGAAAATGCAGCCGATCTGCGAGCCGATATTTTCCTTAATCTATTAGGACGCGGGCTACGTCATACGTCAGCAGCACGTGTGCCGCACGCCACGAGAGTTTTCTAAACAAACGCAAACATGGAGCGAACGTTCGCTTCTCTTCCCCGGGTTGCTAAGCGGACGTCAAACCCTGCGCGTTCGCTTCTCTTCGGGTTGCTAATGGGACGTCAAAGGCTGCGCGTTCGCTTCTCTCCCGAATGGGGGGGGGGGGGGGGGCTAATCGGATGTCAAACGCTGCGTGTTCGCTTCTCTTCCGGGGGGGTGTTAATGGGACGTTAAACGCTTTGTGTGCCGGGCTCCATCTAGTGTGGAAACTGAGAAGCTGAGCTCAAGCTTCTTGTGCGGGCCATATTCAATTATGTTTTCAGAATTTGCTGCGGGCCAATAAAAACTGGACCGTTAGTTTGGACACCCCTAATTTAGAGCAAAGAACTGTGTAGTCTGCCTGATGCCATTGCCTTTGGTCTTTTCTGTTCCACATGTAGAGTTATGTAGCTTGTTAAGTCAACCATAATATCGGATCGGTATCGGGTATCGACCGATACGCAAAGTCACGGCATCGGTATCGGTATCGAAACTGAAAAAGTCGGATCGGTGCATCTCTAGTTTAAACTAATCAATAACTGCAGGGAATCAGTGTTTCACACTCACAAACGTACCGCAAAATCTTGATACTGCTCCTCAGTTAGGGACTTCTTGGAGACAACCAGGACTCGCAGACCTTCTCTCGCCATGTTCCCGCACTACAAAACAATCAGGAGGTATCAAACACTCTTTTCCAATTTCATTTCAAGTAGAGAGAACCCCCCCACTCAAAAAAAATAAATAACCAACCTTAAAGCAATGATCAAATTTATGAAATCACCACCCCAAATTTTATGCCACAGCTGCCCTAAATTACCAGCATTGGTAATTATGAAACATCTTTCAATATTTATGTAATGAATATTAATCCATTATGCAAATTCTGATGCTTTAAATTACATTTTAAAACCCAAGAATGATGGCTATTCTTATCTATATATTTTATAATTTATCATTTCTACAAAAACAGTAAAGCGCACATTACTATTGATCAAAACATCAATTTGAGTAATTTTCTTGTAATGCTCCGCTAGGAGAGAATATCTACTACACTAAGCTATTTAATGTGAAAAAATTGAATGTCCAAAAAAAAAAAAAAGGTGACTACCTCTTCTTCCAGCCAATCATTATACTGGACGATACCAGCCATCACCACATCAGCACCCTTCATGTAGAACGTGATTTCTCCAGTCGATTCATCCTGCAATTGAATTATTATGATGTTTAATTTTATGAGTACCCACTGAAATGTGGTTTTCCAGTAGGAGAGTTTAATATGTTGTGAAATGCATGTGCCTCTTGCGTTTGAGCCGTCAAAAGCAGTAAGTCATCTGAACCATTTGCACATTTTAAGACCCCCGCCTTATTGTTCCCATGCACAAACTCAAATTAATCTGTCATGTATTTTCTTCTTAAACCCGCCCCAATGTGTCACCTAGCAACAAACACAGCCTAAACTGACAGTAAAACCTTGGTCTGTTTCTGAACTTGCATTCAGGAAACATTCATGGAACAACAACAAGTATATTGGCACTCACTCGCACGATGATGCCCATCCTCTTGCTCTCATAGGTGAAGGGGAAAATTTGCAGGATGCTGAAATTCATTATTTGGCCAGTAGGGGTCCTGAGTTGCATTGAGGACTGATCTCTCCCCACCAGCGTGAGGCCAACGCTCTCTGTCCACTGCACCAGCGACACCTGCAGACAGCGAATGGAAAAGACCCTGCTTGAGGTTGGACTGACAGAAGACTATTGATTTGAATGCCATTGTGTCACATCAAAGCTCTATTACAGCCTGAAGAGGCTCTTTGATTTTTTGGTCACATTCAGCATTAATCAATGTCTGGAGCATTTGGAGCGCTTAACGTTATTGATTATTGAAACTTCAGGGACGTTTTTGTAATTAAAATAATGTTTGGCAGTGTCTCAATGGATAGAGGAGGCCAACTACTTCCATTACTGAAGAGCATTTCAAAGAGAAAATAGGGGAGGTTAATTAAACCACAACTTTCAAACCAGAAGTTGCATCAAACAACTAACCCATCAACCAATGTGTGACAGGCCTAATGGGAGGGTAGTCAAATACATAGAGCGGCAGAAAACAACACAGGTGACAATATACACAATTAAAGCTATTTGAGTTAGACGGTCAGAGGCTATGATAATAAAAACAAAAACTGGACGATGATACTTAACGATGAGAAACATCTATTGAACGTTCCCACCCAAACTTTAATGCAAGCGAATATCATAAGTTCTTCGGTGACGACGTGATCTAAATAGTTAAAGCACATGGCCAAGAAAGTGACATCATTGACCAGTACTCCTAAGATGAGCAGCACCAAACTGACAGAGTTAAAATGTACTTCCAACAGTCAATAATGTAAATTGGCACTATATTAAGACTTCTCTTCGGCAGCAGGGAAGCCAGTTAAACTTGCCGAGTTCTGGAATGCGCTTCATACTACAAATTGCTCATTAACGTCACATACCAAGAGTCGAGTGGTGCCATTTCCTCCAAACAACAAATGTAGGTGGGCTTTTACAATGACAAAAGCAGTGACCCGTGAGATATGTGCTCAAAGGAAACCCAAAATGGGATAAGTGCAAGAGGCTGGGGAGCACATAAAGGAAATCCGCATTTACGCTGCAGGATGTGGATCACGTTGAATTCAGCAGGTCACTTCCTGGTGTTCAAAGAATGCTCACCATGGAGGACATAAATGTGGGATGACATTTGGCTTGTGACACTTTGAGGAGGAAAGCAGCCAAGTGGAAAAGCCACGGCGACAAACACAGAACGGTCCAGGTTGGGATCGTCTGATGGTGTTATGAAATTAATGTGGGGAAACATGCGAGCAAATCACTCAGCATGGCTGGATGTGCGAGAACATTCAACTCCTGGCTCAACCTGTGTGCTTTTCTTTTCTGAGGGGGACACAATGAAATGACGCATACAGTGGAATCTCCTTACAAGTGGTCAAATCTGGCGTCAACGTCGTGACTTTGCACATCAGAAGATAGACATCTTCACAGGATGTAAAAAAAATTCACTAGAACAGATATGGGATCGTGTCTCAGGTTAGTACCTCATCGGGGCTGGCCGCCTGGTACACCCTGCAGGTGTCTTCATAGTGCTGCTCTGCCTCGGCCTGGTCCGTCACGCCGTTGGACTCGTATGTCGGAGTCACGTTGTGCACTAATGCGATGGCTTTCACCGCCTCGTGAACTCTACTGCTGATGGTCTTACGAACCTTTGTGGCCGCGGGGGTCCTGGAGGCCGGAAAGTCATGAGTGGGCTGAGGAGCACACACAGGCCACAGATGAGGACAGATGAGATTATCATGATATATGCAACCTAGAGATGGGCACCATTTATTGATTTTGGACTGATTGAGTTTAAAGAGGCAATCTGGTGGCTTAAAATTTCATATCAATGATGGTTTGTTGATTTTATTAAATATGCAATGTTTATCTTTACAGCCCGTTTGATTAAATTTTTTTATATATCAATCGTTTCACTCATTCTCTCACTCAGGCCATCACGCAACTCAAAAAGTCCAAATGTAATCATTGGAGTCAGTGCACTAGACAAGAATATGCACATATTTTCAACTAACTAGCCATGTTTTTAATGAACTATGCTTTTGCACTGAGGCCTTTCTATTATTAGCCATTCGCACATTGCAGAGGTTAATGGCAACGTCATTTAACATGTTGGGTCAGCGCATGGCTTTTGGGTTAATCCTGTTTCCTGCTTCACTAACCTCTCGTGTCAAGGGGGACAAAGCCTATGATCAGAGGTCAGGAAGAATTGAGGGGTACAAACAATCACAAATTGTTGTTCCTTTAAAAAAAAAATTGCGTCCTCTTTCTCTGATGGCTCCTGATAGTCAAGCGATAATTTTCTATCTCTTTCCATGTTTTGTACCTGTGTGTAGGCACTGAACACATGGCTCTGCACTTCATCCATGGAGTCCATCCCGTAAGCCACTGTCCCGAGGTGGAGGCGCCGAAACACCATCTCGTTTTGAGTGAGGGTTCCTGCCATTCAAATAGTCAGTCATTCAAATCAGTCACAATTCTACGAAAGGTGGACCTGAATAAAGCATAAAATGTGTGATCAGTAAGGTTTCTGCATCAATTTTTCTCACTGATGCTGATCTGATTTAAATGAGCATTTCTTCTCCTATCCAACCTGTTTTGTCAGTCAGCAGGTAGGAGATGCGGCCCAGCTGTTCGGGTATGGTGCTGGCTCTCACCACCGTGCCGGGTATCTTGGAGTCCTTTTTGATCATCCAACTGAAGACCATCTTTCCCATATCCAGATTGACCCGCAAACTATAGAAGAAAAGAAGTACACAATGAAATAAAGCCACATGTATAGCATCACTGCAGTGCCACAATGTGGAGGCTTTTATGTCCCACCTGATGGGCACGATGTTGGAAAAGAGGAGTAGGAAGCGCAGGATTTGCAGGTACCAGCGTCCCGCAAAGTGCTGCAGGGCCACCATGACCAGAGACACTACCACCAATGCCCCAAACAGGATCTTAGTCAGGCAGTTCACTTCCAGGTCAAACAAGCCCACCTGATATGAACACCACAAATAGCCCAATTAAATGACGCGATTCAATTTGCAATACATTCCGTACTGTAATTAGTCACAATGATGACAGAGGATATTTTCCAAGTGCAATATGCAACAATTTTTATGTTCAACACATCTAAGACAGTCATTTGCATGCCTAGTTTCAGCAAACCTACCTTGTGCCTTGGGTTGGATGTGTTCATAACGCTACGGAGCTCCTTGCCGGTATAGATAACAAGCCCCACTACCGTGCCTGTCACACGGGAACCACAGTCATTCTAATAACCAATGCTAAGATAAAGATCATTCTTCCAAACCAAACCGCTCGGCACCTACTTTCACATCTTTCTGTCGCTTACCTGAGGCAACCACCGTGCTGGCCCATAGAGTATTCTCAATGCTGAGGCTTTCGTTGATGGGAGGGTCACCATCTTCCTGTAAAAGATGAGATGTTGAGGAAGGTTCTTACATTTCTGAAGTCATGTTTCCACCAAGTATTTTTGTTCAATAAAGAGTAAGAAAAAAACAAGTTATTTAAACGATAGTAACTTATTATAACTATAATAATGATTATTAATTTTATATTTACTGGTAATAAGGACAAGGTGTTAAACAGAACATTTCCCTGATGAAGTAACACATCATGAGTTAACACAAATCAAAACCTGTTTCCTTCTTAGGACCAGATAATTTTGCACACACCCTGCTGAAAGTTCCAATAAAGTTATGGATGTCGATGTTTGGCTCTTCTGCGTAAACGTAGGATCGAATCTGTAGAAGGTCCTAAAAGACATCGACAACGTTATTTAGGAGTTGGACATTCATGTTAATTAACGCTATAGTTTGCATGACTTTTACACAGTTTTAGAGAGCGGAAACTTTGGTCCATCACTGTTCATGTACTCACTGAGGCGGTCGGCAGCCTCTGCGTGCATGCTACAGGGAGGCGCAGCTTCCAGTCTGTCTCCCCATCCAGTTGATCAGTGCGAAGGAAGCAGGAGCCTGAGCGAGAGAAGACAAAAGCTTATACCCCAAAGAAACACTTCCACCACTCGGGGGTGACAACAGACAAGTGTCAAGAAGTGACATCTCAATTCATGATCTGTGAGCCAAAATAAGTGACACAAAGTCTATTAGAGCAGCCATCTGTAAGAAAAAATATGTGGCTGTTTTTTTAAATAACATTGGGGGTTTTACTGACTAGGTTTGGCCACAGTAACTAGTGGGACAGAAACCTGACACCAAATTTAGTCACTTGAGTCATGTGGCACAAAAAAACAGTCCAGTCTTGACTCGGGATCTTCATAATAGACCTAATGGTGTCCACATGGAAAGGAGATACCCGCACACTATTTCCAGGAAAACATATCGTCTGTATTCGTTTTCCTGGCCATAAAGTCATAACAACATGCAACCTTGGACATAATTAAAGACACATATGTTGTTGTTGCATTAGTCAAACTTAATCCACATGTGATCAGTCAAATGACATGCTTTTGTGTAGTGGAACCTTTAAAGTTTAGGTAGACAGAAAGATAGCAGTCTTATTTTTTGGCTTTCTTGCAAATTATTATTATTATTTTTTTAAAAAGCGTAGCCTCAGCAATACCGCCCAAACTTCATAGGAGCGTAAGTGGGTCAATAGGTATTCAGAGATAAAAGTCAGAACAGAAGCACCAATATTAAAAAAAAAAAAAAAAAAGTGCATAAATACACTAAATAAATAAATATGTATTGTACTGTATTGTATTGTATTGTCTCAAAGTGCCTTTTCGTGTAGTTCGTTGAGTGTGTTTAAGTTATGATAAGTTTGATCATGGACCAGCTCATTTCCATTTACACAATATTGGGAACGTATCTAAATCTGAAGGATTTCTATCAACCTTGGCCTTGGAATGTATTGTGTTCCAACTTAGTTCCACTGTTTTGATTGGGTTTGCACAATTTCATTTGCAAGACTAGCATGAGAAGGAGGAGAGGTCAATGTTTGGTCTACCTCACATGAATGTATAACTGGAAGCAGCAACCCCTGCCAACCACCCACCCCCCTGCCTCCAACCACGCCAGCTTTGACTGATAGTATAGTACTGGACCCAATTACAATTTAGACATTATAGGACTTCCTGTCCAGGCTCAGGGCTAATCCCTGCACCTCAGCGCCTTTTTTAAACAAGTCATTTCCCCAGCGAGATCTGGATGAATGACCAGCAGATGTTTACCATTTCTCTCTGAGGTCCTTAAAAAGATCATGTCAGCAGGAACACGCTGGTTCTACAAAGAGAGGCAAAAAGAAAAACATCACTTCCAACATCACTTCCTGCTCCTTCACCCCACCCACCCTCCTTCTGCTCTTAAAATGTTTAAATTATCACGTCGCATGTGGCACATTAGTAACATAGACGCAAAATCCCAACACGGTTCTTCTGAGGAGTGGCACGGTGTCAGAAGCATATTCTCCAAGATGTAATATTAAATCAGTCAGACATGTAGACGGAATATGGCGGGCAACATGTGTGACCTTTACTTCGGCCAGTCATTCAGAAAGACGCTCTTTGTTGGAAACTGAAGTATGCCTCTCATATTACGTGTGCAAAACACCTCAATGGAGCTGCCATAGCCACACTTTTCATTTTAAAGGAAAGCGACGAGATATACTGAGCAGACCTAAAAATGAAGTCAAAATGTACATCAATTTGCTTGGATCAATTGATGAGCATTACGTGAGAGATTTTTCCATTTTTGCCGTGCGGAAGCATTTTCAACAAACCTTTTCCACTATTATAAGATCCCCCACTTGAATGTTGCTGCTTTTGATCTTTGCTGTGCCTAACAGGGAAAAGAAAAATACAGAAAACATTAAAGGTAAAACCATCAAACACTTCAAATGTTTCTATCATTAAAATATGGTTTAGAGTAAACAGCACAAATATCTCAAATATCAATTGTAGGAGTGCCAGCTGCTTTCCCGCACGCTGACGTTTGGGGGAAGTAATTTTCCATGCAGATCTGAAGGAATGCTGGGGGAGTTGAGCCTTTCTCTCAGATTCCATTTGGAATTAACAGGCAAATTTGTTTGGAGGAGATCACTGACCCCTGACCTCTGCCGTGACCTCCGGCCAATGCATATGCAAGACATTAAGGCACATATAATATCACTATGCGTCGGGCCCACAGTTCTTCTTTGTCCCATTGTGACGACGGCGTTTCTGCTAAGACATGCAAAAAATTGCATTCAATCAGAACTTAAAATTATTGTGATTGTAAGTATAAAGAAGTTGTGATGGCAACGTGTCGTCCACATTTTGGAGACTGGAGCAAAACAAGTGTGTACAGGGGGCCGCTATCATGGAAGCGGGCGGTCATTAGGTTTACGGCTAAAACAAGCTGCCACATCAAAGTGGCCGAGTGATGGAAACCACGAAAGGTCTTTTGCTTTTTTAATTTTTTTTTTTTTATTGTTGCTCACACTTCATACCATGGCCTTGTATACTCATTTTATGTCTCTGCTTTGAATTACACACCGTTTCCCCTCAGAGCCAGTAAGCTTCAACGGGGCCACTCCTCGACATTTAATAGATGTTGAAATGTAGGAAAGGTGGCTCAGGTGGCAACATGGCTACATTACTCTCCGGAATCTGCCATAAGTTCCTGTGGAACTATCTTCTAAACCTTTACTGTGTATTTGAAAGCAAACTTCAAAGCCTCCATTTGGACATTTTGGTTTAAATACCAATGCAAACATCTGAAAATACTTATTTTATTGTTTATTATTTCATTGCAGTATGTTTCTGCACACTTGTTTATTTTGTTAAGGGATCCAAAACATACATATGAACCTAACTGTCCAAATCTTAAGTGTGACTTAGTTAGTCATTGTGGTATGCAACGCATTAGTAAGCTTGCAGGGGGGTGGAGCTTGACATTCTGCTATCCTGTGATTGGTCAAATGAGAATTATCTGCCTTCTCCAGCATTACAATGGAAGGTATTGAGTGTCAAGAAAACACTTAGTGGTTGTAGAGTGGTTGATAAAAATGAAAATATATATATATATGTTTGTCTGTAAGAAAACATAGGATATGATAACACCAGAAGCTTTTGTAGTTCTGGACTTAAAAAAGATGTATCATATCAATAAATGCTCAAAATGTCTTTAAAGTGAAAAAATATATCCTCATTCTGTGGATGATAGCAATGCATTGTGGGTTTTGCCTATATGTGAAACATCTCCATGTTTTTTTCTCCAATAAGTAAAACTATTGAAGATGGAAAAATGAGATCCGGAGATTTTGTTCAAAGAAATTTAGGGGGAAAAAATAAATTGGGAAAAAAAGGTCTTGACACTTTGAAACTTGACAATTGATTAATTTCCCAATCCTACGCGACCTGACTTTAAGGGCATCCCATGCTTACCTCTCATTGACAGCTTGCTGTAGATCTGCGAGTTCACCTCTTTGTCTCGAATATAGCATCTTATTTCATCAACGGCCTCTCGCATGATGGTGATGGTCAAGACCAGACCCTGTTAAATGAAATTAAAGAATCACATCGTCGGAAAGGTGACTTATTGACTAACAGAGGTTGCGAAAGGCCGCATACCAAAGGGACCCAGTAGGTGTAGAGGTCACCCAAGCGTAGCTCCTCCACAAACTGAGAGCAGGCCAGCAGCAAGAAGTACAAGTTGAAGAAGTACTTGAACTGATTGAAAAGCACCTGTTGGGGGAGAAGACAGACAGACACAAAATCCTAATAAGATAACAAGATAATGAAGTACGGTATTTAGGGTGACTTTCAATTTACAATCCAGTCTGAACATCCTTATGGGAATACTGAACAGGGATTCCCATCTGATTTGGTGAAAATACCGGCAACTTGTGGTGAGGGAGAGTTGCAGTTCCAAAAAGAGCCACTAGAGGGCAGAAGGTTTAGAACAGGGGCCAAGGTTGATACATCTGGTACTATACCGTTGTTTCTTTTAAGGAGGTGGCTGTCTACCATTGATGTAGTAATTTATTGATGCAATAGCCCCACGTGCATTTGCAACTAGTAAAAAAAAAAAGTGTGAATTTTTGCCAGGGAAAATACAGTGCCACTCACACTCGTGTATAAATGTTTGGTGGTGGTCAGAGAGGATAAGAAGACCATTTACACATGTAGACATTAAATCATTTCAATACCTAAAACATCTTACGGAAATGAATTGTGTCCTGAGATTCAACTGTATGTAAGTCTCAGAAATGCCCGGAGCAGACTACAAAAATGTGTCACTTCCTGTCTAGATACGAGAGCAGCCTTAACCAGTATCATAGTCACATTTAACACTCAAGTTACAACCTCATTCAATTCCATTGCCACTAATGTGAGAGATTACTAAAGCTGGGTGCAGGCAAAGAGACCAAATGCTAAGACACACAACAACAAACTTAAAAAGTTCCACTTTGCATTGCAAAAGCCATCTGCTCTTTTGTTTGACAAACAATAACGACTTTCACCAACCTACTGAAGGATCCTATCCTAAGACAACTGAATAGAAAGCAAATGTTCATGCAAAACACAAAACAATCAGAAGTGAAAACAGCACAGCAACCCCCCATCCTTAAGCTCACGTCAAATAAACATGCAGACAAATGGGATGTAACATTTGCAAAGTCATAGTCACATTTGCTGCACTTAATAACTGGCTTAAATGCAAACACGCAACATAAGAATCCAAAATCTTGTAAACTTACATTTATATTAGTTATTCGATAATAGGAGACAAGGTGGCCTCCTGAGCTGGTTTGTTGTTATGCGATACAAATAATCGTCCGACTTCTGAATTATATATGTGGTTGTTGGGAAGTGAAATAGAATTGTGACCTTTGAGTGAAACTAACCCCTGGCAGGAAAGTGAAGAAGTTGTACTTCTGGTTGTTGATGACATTCCGGGGGTACCTCTGCTCCCGCTTTTCTGGATGGCCGAGCCACACCGTGCGGGGACGGAAATCGCACATGCCACAACATTTGGACCACGGGCAGCACCTGAAACAAAGGGGGAAGTTAAAAATAACCTGCCAACAATTCAACTGACACAAGATGATACAAACCCAGCCACAAATAGTAGATTTTCATTCATTCAAGACACCCAAAAAATCCATTTTAAATATTTAAAGACATTGATAAGCACTAAATTGATTTAAATATGCAGTTTTACAGCTAATTCACAAAACACTCACCCCATGCCCTTAATGGCGACTTTGTCTTTTTTGTACATTCTCGTTTTGCATAGCATCTACATCAATGTTTCGTAACACTTCTTTGTATTCGGTTTTACAGCATGAATTCCTCCATTTGAATGCTGTTTTGAGTCCACCACAGGCAAAAAGCCGACAGCCAACTACTGGGGCGCCTTGATAGATGTTTAATTCGTTCTGTGACCAAGCTTGTAACTCAAAACTTTTTTATCTCAAATCATCCCTCCTCACTGAAATGAATTTAAATTCCATTCATCTGTTCTCCAAAATAACCCAAAATGTCAATATGGCACTATTTAATATTGTTCTTTAAAAAGCATACGGGAATGACATAACACAACAGAATGGCAATAAATAATATTTGCTCTGCTTATGACACAGACATGCTTCTTCTGGTGTGTGTTTTATTTCTAAAATACTTTTAGAAAAATTGTAGTCGAGAAAAATGTACTAGTGTGTATGTGTTTCAACTTAAGAATTGCTCCTAATGTATTCGCCGTCACATCTTGAGTTAATGTGTGGCTACAAACATAAACCACACAGATTGTTCAACTGCATGTCCATAAAGAGAAAAAAAACTGTGGTTTCATCAGGAAATGGGTGACCACTCCTAAAGTTCAAACCAAGCCAACATTCCATACGAATGAACTCAGTGACCCTGTGATTAATTGATAACGACACTGTGAGTTATAAACCCGGGACAGAAAAAAAAAACTGTGAAACCCAATTTTGAATCCAAACAAAGTATCTAGGAATGATATGCTGTTCAAAATAGCACAAAAGATTATGTGTATCATATAAGACATCAAGGCTACCTGCACTGGATTCAACTCAGCGAGTATCATAGCATACTCTTTTCTTTGTCCTTTTGTCTTTTCTTAAAAACCCTGTAATGTGAATTCAGAGATTTGTATTACTTTTCTTAAAAACCCTGTAATGTGAATTCAGAGATTTGTATTACTATCTTTGTATGTCTAATTTGAATGAATGCAAATGAAAATAAGAAATTGAGCTTGTAAGTGAAAATTTGACCATTCCCGCTCGATGGTTCCTTTAAATTACTCTTTTGAAAATAAATTGTGTTTCAAAAAAAAAAAGAAATCCGAGCAATTTTGGATTTGACATCATCATTCGATGTCCATCTGACGCAAAGAAACTGATTGAATTCCTTGTTTTGTAATAGGGTTTCATGTCCTGTCATCATGCAATTGAGAAATGTTTCAACCCCGCAGCATTTCCATAATCTTTTGAAAAATGTTCAATAATGATTCCCATCATTGCCTTTGCCATTCAATGATGACGTCATTTCCCCCAATTGCTGACAGGAAGCAGATACGCTCACACAAACAAACAACATTTTGTAAATAAGAGTATTTTAACTACACTGTTGACATTTCTGGGGGGTAAAAAAAAGAAACAATAACTTGGGTAAATTGAAAATGGCCAATTAGTTTGCGACTGCGTCTCGTATTTAAGTCACGGCTGTTTCATTTTAAAAATTGCAGGTATTAAAGAAATATATAGAAAACATGCATCAATAATTGCAAATCGAAGCCCTCTTCAGTATATAGATTTGTTTTCTATTGATATCATCGTTCAGTGTCATGATCTGACGGTGGTTGGATGGCATCACTTTGAGACATTTCAAAAGCCTCTCCATCAAGCTGCACTAGGCCTGTCATCCATTTAAATTAGTTAGCGTAAATTCATGTTAATAAGTAAACTTTTTGAGTGGAAAAAGCATTGCTCGGGGCCTGCATTTGGGTTGCGTTTGCACTGCGACGAAAAGGGGAATATTGACGTCGTCTTCAAGTGCACTTGCTGCACGCTCTCCCCGGAACAAGGATGTAAGCTATATAAGCTAAAGCTAGCTGCTAAAAAGCCACATTAGGAAAACACTCTTTACCTGATATATATATATTAAAAACATAGCTATAATCTATACTGCCAATCGTTTAGCAACCCGGAATTTGTACATTGTCCCTCCCCGCTGACAACACAAAGCAATCGTTTGTCTTCAATGAAGATGGCTGCAAATGAAAGCGACAGGGCTGCAAAAATGAACGCGTGTGTCATTTCAACGATCCTTACCCATGTCTGTGTTTGCTGTTGTTTCTCTTTGGCCGCCGGACAGGCTGCAGGGGAATATTGTCGGTCATTCCGGAGAACAGCCGCCGCGGGCACGCAGCCTGGCTGGGGCGGTTCCGAGCAGAGGCTGTCACTTGCACCGTGCCGCTGTCAGAGAGCCGGGGTGGGACACACTAAGCAGAAAATGGGGGAGGAAAAATAAAACGGGTGGGAGACAATAAACACAACATGGGGGAGGAAAAAAACAAGACTTTGTAAGATGACAGATTCTGACTATTCATTATAGTTGTTTACAATTACTTGAGTGTGCATATATGTTTACCCCAAAACGGGATGAACATCTAATTGGATAGTTAATGGGCAAAATAAGTTGAAACATTCTTTCAAATATAATTGTCATTCAAAAAAATGTTTGATTTAATTCACAAGTCACAGAAGTATATTGGCATTGGCCCTATTACAAATAATATAACTTTTTTTCATGTATCTGTGCCAATGAAGTAGAGCAAGAGGTTTTTACGAGATGGCCAAAGGAACATATTTAAAGAGGCCGTGAATGTATTGTTTGTTTGGTGGTGTACCTTCTGATTTTTCCTCATGCAAACCATGTGCCTTGGCTCTATTGGGAAACACTGTTAAGACTCTTAACATGCATGATAAAATAAGCGTGCAAAATCACCCCAAGATGCAACTCATGGATCTTCTTTCTTTAACATTAACTGCCACTTAAGTGAAAAAAAGGTTCACTTTAAAACTGCTGTAGTTTCTGTGTTAAGATATTAGTTAAAGCACTACTCAACTCCACTGCTGGGACTTCAATCGTTGGTGAATTAATAACAATACTTGTGTGAAAAAGTGAGGACTTTATTTTTCAAAACCAGCAAACATAGTTGAAGGAAATATTTGGTGAAAAAAAAAACATCAAATCAATGTCCACTTGTAAACAGGCCACACTGGCTCAACATTGAATTGTAGAGACATCTTCGAAAAGCAGTTTTTGACAAGGCTCGCGAACACAAAAAGGCACAACTTGGCAAATGCATAATTACTAAGGAATGTACAGCAGGGGCATTCTGACTTGTGTAAAGTGTCCTGTGATACATTCATTGGAGTTCAACACAGCAGATTTAGAGTAGAAAATAAAATATATGCACTCAAGAATGTATTGGGGGAGAAATGTACAGTTAACATTGAGGAAAGGGCGGTGTGGCGAACTAAAATCTAAATGAGGTAGAACTCACCCCCGAAACTCAAGCCTTGTGTATTATAAATAAATTAAAATGCTACAATTTGAAGACCATTCAATCGGAGCACTGGCAAACCTCTTGAGACAAAATTGTAATTTTGCCCTTTGTCCTGCTAAGACAGCATTACGCAGTGGGACTGAGATGCAACAATAACTGTGACCGTATAAACCTCAAATAAAGTGCAGGCTGGACAATATTCTGCATTTGGATCTCAGCCAACTAAATATGACCGCCTTACAAGAAAACACAAAGGCAGCAGAGAGAGTTCTGGAGGTCAATCTGATACACAAGCAATGCAACATGTACAAATCATCATTGATACCAAAGCCTTTAAATTAACCCTCTGGTGCATTGAAAGACAACAGCAACACACACGATTCAAGTTAGGCACTTGGCAAGTAGAACCATGAGTCATCATTCAAATTCAAAACTAACCTGTCCAAATGTCACTTCGATTTGAAAAACTACATTACAAAAACATACAATGTCAGAAATGGATGGCACACAATAAGAAGGAAAGTAGTCATTTGTAAGTAGTCGAGATGGTTAACTGCCAAAGCGCTAAAAGCGAAAATGTCCAACTACTTTGTTTCTTGACATTTCTCATGGAAAGACTGCAGTTTTCATTTTGAAATATTAGTCCCGAAATCACGTCAGTTTTAATGGGTGGATAATAAGTCGGTTACACTAGAAGCTTAAAAGTGTTTTGCCAGATTGGGTCCATCCTGGCTTCAAAGGAATCATTTGATTGATAAACATTCTTCTGTGCTATCAATCATTTTATCTTTGCAGATAGAAAATGATTTCCAAAATGGGTGACAATTTTAAGCTGGTGTTGTGTTCCAAAATAGTTTTTTTTAAGAGTCAAATATGTTTTTACCAAGTTTTATTTTACTTAGCAACAAAGCCTTTAATCGTTATAGTGTGACTGCTTCTTTTTTTTTTTTTTTTACATTAAACCTTAAATGTCAAACCCTTGAAGGATTTCTACTTCAAGGGTTCCACCAAGTTTTTTTTTTTTTTTTTTTTTTTTTTTTTTAAAGGAGACAGTTGGAGTTAAAGCAGAGTTTCAAGTAATGTTGTACATTCAAACGTTTGAATAAACAGCAAAAAAAAAATACCCGTATATAATTCACATAAAATACAACTACAGTAGTTACATTAAATCAACTAAAAAGCAATGCTATAGAATCAATCTAATGAGTGATGTGAACAGATTACTGGGAAAAGACCTTTTCTGCATTCCACGATTGTACCTCAGTTGCAAGAAGAGATTCAGGCTGAAAGTTCAAGCGATTAATTGACCGCAATTTTCCCCTCCTCCATGAAATGTGGAAACTGGGATTTTGGTACACTGTCAGAGCTGTTCTTCTCTATCTCAGCCATGGAGGCAGGCAAGCCAGAGTGAGACCCGTCCATCTTCATGAGGCCTCCAGTGGATCCAATCAGCGGGGCGCTGCCAGCAGGGCTCCCGGGGAGGGGGATGCCTCCTCCCTGGATGACTGAGATCTCATTGGCCTTCATGGTCAGACCCCCGCTATAGGTTGTGGTGTACTGGTTCCACATGGATGGGTCAAAGTTCATGGGTGGAGCAGCAAGTTCTTTGGGGGCTTGCAAGATTTCTGGTAACATCTTTGGCTCAGAGCTCATTGCCATAAGAGCCATGGGATTATCCAGGGATAGACGCTGACCACGTCTCGAGGAGTTGTTCCACATGTGAGTACCAATGTGTACCTGAAGGGGATAAAAAAAATTTAAAAAAGTAAATTACAATCCCCAAATTACAGTGAAAGTGAGTATCTGATAATCGTGTACACCCATTAAAGAACTAATGGCTGACAGAACGTTATGGTCAGTGAATATTATAATGAATTTAGTGTTTGTAAAAATGGGAAGTCAAACCCAGAATTCCTTTATAATAATAATAATAATTGTGATGATAATAATAATAATAATAAGTATCAATATCAGCAGAATTCACCCATTTTATCCATCTCAGGGGGCAGCCATTTTGCCACGTGTTGTCAACTGAAAATGACATCACAATTGTTCCTGAGCAAATGTAATGCCATTTTCAGACAACAAGTGGCAAAATGGTCGCCTGATATGGATAAAAACGATGAATTCTGACTGTTTAATTCATATTCAAACAAATATAACATTAAGGCAAACGGACCTTTAGATTTCCTTTAGTGGTGAATGCCCGGCCGCAGACGTTGCAGGCGAAAGGCTTCTCCCCAGTGTGCGTGCGCTCATGAATCTGCAAGGCGCTGGCAGACGAGAAGTTCTTCCCGCAGACGTTACAAACATGCTGCTTGGAGGACCGACGCGGTGCCGTGGGACTGGGCGATGGTACTGCTGCTCCTGGGGGCATTTGAGCTGCAAACAAACCATGGGTGCCCAATGGGCTCTCTTGAGGAATCTTCATCTCCAGACTCGACGGGATCCTCATGAAAGACATACTACTGGCAGCTGTTGATACAAAAAGGCAATTAGCTCAAAATCAAAACAATTCCAGTGCTTGCTAGCTTGATGAACTCACCATATTCTCCACTTGTGAATGGCACACTAGGCTCCTCTTTGATAGCTTTTGGGGTAAAGCTGCTCGAAGCTGTGAGGTCGAGGGCTCCACTGGATTCACTTCCGTCTTGATTCGCCCCTTCAAGGTCCGGTTTGTATCCATTACGAGCAAACTCTTCTGTAGCAGATTCCGGAGACTTGAGGCCACTAGTGTTGTTGACGGGAGAGGTGGAATGAAATGACATGGCAGAATCAGAAATGCCTGGACTGCGGTCGTTCTGATATTCCTGCTCTCTGGGAGCAGATGGCGATTCTTTGGGTGTCCCCTCGCTCTCAGATGGAGTGCTACCCTGTCGTTTTAGTGCAAGAGCAGAGGTGAGATTCTTCAAAACATCAAGGCTGGAAAACACAGAGGGGCCAGGATGCTTCTGGTCTTCAGCGGCAGATGGGACAGAGTCAGAATTGTCAAGTGGCTTCTGAGAGCTCACCTCAGGTTCTCGAGTTTCCATGTTTGCAGCAAAACCATTGAGGTCCGCAGACTTTTCTTCCGGTGGAGAGGACTCGATTGTGTCGTTGGCCTCAAAGTGGGTTTCCGCCACTGGGGTGTTGGGAATTTGGCCGCCCATGTGCATGCGAATGTGCTGCTGCAGAACCACCGCGTTGGTGAACTTCTTCTGGCAGATGGGACAGGAGTGCTGCATTTTAAGAGGAGTGTTGGCCCTGTGCACCCCGTAATGGGCCTTTAGGTTGCCTTTGGTAGAGAAAGCACGGCCGCAGATCTTGCATTTGTACGGTCTCTCCCCGGTGTGTGTGCGGTAATGCATCTTAAGCGAGCTCTGGCAGCTGAGAATTCTGTGACAGATGACACACTCGTTGGGGTCGTTTGTCTTCTTCTCCAAGCCGTCCACCATCTGCTGGAGCTTTGCGGTGCCAGAACTTTGCTCTCCAGACAAGGCATTTCCATTCATGTGATGCAATGTTCCCAGGAGGTCCTTGGCATCCTTCTGGGTGTGATCCATACTGGTCTCTTGGCCAAAGATATTTGAGGAAACAGACGGGGAGCCATCGCTTGTTGATGGCGAGGGTCTCTGGGAAAATGGGTCACCACCTCCAAAGCCATCAAACGTCTTGAATCCAGAGAGTGACGAAGAATGGAACCCTGCAGCGGGATGACCAAGTATCGGCTTGATCTCATTGGACTCTTCCATGGGGACCGACATTCCAAAGGGAATTCCGGTGCTGGTGGGAATGCTGTCAAGGTGTTCGGGAACTGGATGAGGGTTCATGGTGATGTTGGGATACTTGTCCCTGTGCCTTTGGAAATGCACCTTGAGGTTCCCTTTGGTTGTGAAGCGGTTTCCGCAGATGTTGCATTTGAAGGGCCTCTCTCCAGTGTGCGAACGCAGGTGAATCTGGAGAGCGCTGTCATTGCCGAAGGTCTTTCCACAGTACTTGCACTTGTGCTTATATAACAAGTCTCCATTCTTTGACTCGATTGGAACATTCAGCAGCTTTCCCTTGGCTTTTTTCGAGTCGATCCCTGTTTGGATCGCACCGAAGGTGCCCGGGAAACCGACAACACCCGGTGACTCCGTGACAAGGGCTGGTAAACGACTAGCCAGATCAGGAATGCCCTTCAAAATGTCCATCTTAGAGGTCATTGCGCTCAGTCCTGCCGGTACGGAGGTCGGGATGCCGGCGGGAAGAGAGGGTTTACCCTGCTTGACCGCCTCCGTTGACAGGTTCTGACTGCCGGTCCTTTTTCCTATCAAAGCCGCTGCAGCAGACAGCTGTTGGGAGAGATGTGCGCCGAGGGCTTTCAGGGGGTCCATGGCCGCCCCCACTGATGAGCGCAGACCCTGCGGAGTCATCATGGCCACTTGGATTCGGATCTGTTCTGTGATCTGGATTTGCTGTAGCTGCTGCTGCTGGAGGCACACCAACTGTTCCAAGATCATGGGGATGACCTGTAATGCCTCCTGCGATGATAGAGCTGATGGATTTGAAGAAGTCTGGAAGATGGAAATTTGAGAGTCAGTAGTCACGGCCCCAGAATTGTTTGGATCCTGCATCTCAGGGGAAGGTTGGAAGTGTGTCTCGGGACTGGCAGCCATATCTTCGTGGTCCTCCATGTGCGCGTTGGACTCATCTTCAGTTTTTTCCAGTTGGTTAGCGTTGGCGCCAGCTCCGGAATGGCTGCTGGACCGGCTATCGTCATGGTCACTGGCGGGGTCTTCGGGAGAACCTTGCAAATATTCCTCTGTTACCTCACTGCAATAACCCTCTCTCATAATGAGCACTTTCTGGGTTTTGGTACAGTTCTTTTCGTGTTCCAAAAATTCAAATTCATCGAAGAATTCGGCACAGCACTTGTTGCAGATCCGAGTCTGGTCCATTCGGAACTTTTTCACTTCTCCCTCCGTCTGCTGCTCTGGATCATCTCGTAGAATGCCTGGTGGGTGTTGGAAGGGATAAGTGTCTTCTGAACATATGGCAGTAAACAAGTGTTGTTGTTTTTTTACACTGTGGCATGCAAATCCAGTGAACTCATTTGTAACTTTAAATCAGGTATTTTCACATTTTTATGCCACAATTTACAAAAAGTACATAAACAACGGATTAAACCCAGTAACACTGATCCAACATTGAAAAACCTGGGTCCATCTGGGCTATTTTCCTCTGTTAAGAGCCCTTGAACAACTTTGAATTGACCTTTTGTCCACAAGGCCAGCAGGGGGCAACCAACTACTTTTAACATGAATCTGAACATTGTGCAAGCGCCTAAGGAAGCATTGGTATTTAAACTATATTATGACAATACCTAGCAGTTAATAGGAATGGAGTCGAACCACTGTCATAACCCCCCCCCCCCCCCCCCCCCCCCCCCAACACACACATTTCTACTTTCAGGTAACCACACTAAAAATGATCAAGACCAGTGTGAATTGTCCAAGCACCCAAAATTGTGCATTTTAATTTGTCTCCATTTCACAACATGGGTGTATTGTAAATGCTAATGCCTTGCGAATGGAAGAAAAGGGGCAGACCACCTGTTTGCATTTGCCCAAAGAAACTGTTGGACTTGATAATTGCACAACAGGAGGTACAGGAACGGTGTCACAACACACACGTACACACTCATACACAAAAACACACACACACGTTGCATTACAATACTTATCCGAGGGGGAAACTGCGAACATTTGCGCACAATACAACTCTTATCATAAATACATCATAGTGTTAGCTCCCACCCCCCATGGCTGCAGGCGGCAAATTATAAATTATCCACCAACAAATGTTCGTTTTGTACATTTTGGTTGACTAAAACCGCGCTACGAATGAATCCAGTTAACAGTGAGGCTTTTGCAAGTTTTTCATTCAAAGAAAAGGGTGAGCGCTCTTCTGCTGGAGGTGGGGGCAGAGGGGGGGGGGGGGGGGTCGAGCCCCCCACCCCCTTCCCACCCAACAGGCTCTACCAAAAGGGCCACTGCTTCATCCCCCACCCCCCACATACGTACCAAAGGAAACAGTCATGCATTAAACTGGGGGATTTATTGCCTTTGGGTCAGCTTACTCGGAGTCCCATTTCATACTTTTTTTGTATTGTTGAATGGACTAGTTTACATTTGTTTCAAAGTTGCAACGTTTACAAGTCAATGTGAAAATCAATTTTAAATAATGCAATTTTAATTTGAATGGGGACGATTAAATACATTCAATTAAAACTCGATTTAAGATTCAGGAGGCGCAGATTCAAAAGGAGGCAGCAAAATTAACCACAGAAGATTGTATGAAGAGAATGGGACTTATTTTAAGAACGGACCGGGTCGTTAGTGTTAAAAGTTTCCTTACACGTCCGGGTGAGTTCATTCAACACCACCCACCCCATGAATTAAAAAAAAAAAAAAAAAAAAGGAGTAGAAATAAAATCAACAGATATTTTGAATGATCAAAGTTTGCGTGGCTTAAGGATACGTTCAATTTAAAGATACTTCATATTTAGACCCACACCTGAGTGACCATTGTCGAGTTTCGATCTCAGTCCCAAACTCCCAATCAGCACCGTCATATGGGTCAAAGTGCGCGAGCGGAACTCTTAAAACAACTAATTCGACATGAAACTCACCATTTTGTGCGGACCCAGGCTCGTCCGAGTTGATATGCTGCGGTTTGGCTTGCTTGCGCCTCGACATGCTGCAACCATCTGGGCCAAAAAGAGTTCCGCACAATTATCCTCCTCTTTTTCTACAAATTCTTTTGGCCTTTAAAAAAAAAAAGTCCCCCCTCACCGCCACCGCACTCCTACCTCCTCAAATGCGCATGTCAACGTAATTATTATTATCAATAATGCATTGCGAGTTATCGTGGTGCTCCGACAGCTGATTGGCTCCGGTCCAAGTAGTCGCACATTATTCAAATGAGCAAGCCCACTACCTCATCGATGAAGGGGGCGGGAGGACTCCTGCCAGTGGTCGGACCCGCAGCACGGAGGCCGGCTTAATGACGCCCAGCTCATTGGCCAGCTTCTGCATCGAAGGAAGTCAAATCCAAATACAGTAGTCCACAAAATTCAACCTAAATCATTTCCCCCCCGACGCAATGAATTTATCAATGAGTATGATTCGGATGTTTCATTGCAATGGGAAATAATTGATCATTTAATATATACATTTTGTTTAATTCATGAGCCCTAGTTCATTTTATAACAGATTATCTTGATCACAAATTTTCTTATTTAGCAGTGAGTTAATAAATAAGAGTAACTTTAATTCAGGTCCTTGTCGACAAATTGTACTTTTTTTTATTTTTTATTTAGAAATAACTAATATACTGTATATTATATCAATATAAAAGTAATTGATTTCCTAGATAGCTAGAGACGCTTTGAAGGCAGTGTGGCAAAGTATGGGACCAGGCCACAAAGCTTTCTTTAAACCAGTGATTCGCCAATTGTTGCCAGTTGTTCAGTTTAAAAATAGCCTCTGAAAACTCATGTATTATTTTCCACGCCAAAAGCATAATGCTCACCATGGCTGCACTCTATTAGTTTACCAAATAAACTAGTAGCATGTAGTCTTTTTGTCACTTAATGTGTGCCATGTGGGAACTTTGTATGCCTGTGTACTCTAAGAGAAAAAAAAATCCAAAATACATAATTATTTTACTTTTACTTGCGATCTTGATCCACCCAAAAATATTTAGTTTCCTTGATTCTTTGTCTACATTTTTCTCATGACACCTGAAATTTCACAGGGTATTTTATTTATTTTTTTGCTTGGGAAGAGTATAACCTATTCATGAAGTGTTACTTCTGAATATAGAACAACATGAAATACAGCAATTTGCAAGAATTATTCAAGTAACTTTAATAATGGCTTTGTTAACAGTTAAAAAGTTTGTTCAAATGCAAATATAGAAATGCACTCTTTTTCTTTTCTCTTTACAGTTTGGCCTTGAAGGATGTGCTCTATTGAGTGTCATTCTATGTTTAGAGCATTGAAAACACAATAAGCAGATAGAATTCTGACATTTGGGAAGTTAGTTACAAACCACAAAGTATGATCATTCCAACAACATACACCAAAAACAGTCAACACAAATGCTGCATTTCATCAGCATTTACCTTGTGGGCATAGACAACCATCCCCCAAAGGAAGAGGGGTGGGAAGCGTTCCCAGAAATTGATCACACAGTACTGGAAAGAAGACGACAACTTGATATTAGTTCCTCAAAAAAGCATTTTGTTCTTCCAGCGTTATCCAGATAACAAACAGTCAATAGAATATTAAAGAATAGAATTCATTTGACTCATACTCCTCAAAGAGTTTAAAAGAAAAAAAACACACAGCATATTCAATTCATCAGTGCCCTTCAAAAAGTGACTCGTTCTTTACAATAGTGTCAAACGTAATTATTTTCCTTTACGTTCTCCCATACAGACAGACAGGAATTTATTTTTGGCATACCAGTGACATTCCAAGCCCCGGGTCCAAACTGGTACGCAGACACTAGAAGGGTCAGCTGGGATCAAACGCGTTGCGTGGGAACTTTTGGGAATGCCCATTGTTTTAAGATGAGCTTCAGGAGCGGGCAAGGATTCCTCAGGAGATGTGGTATGATGTTGTGCGTTTACCTTTTAATACAAGACAACAATTACATGGCAGGTAAAATGATTTGTGTACACAATATGGCCAAAAGTGAGGAATTTTGAACAAAATCAATTTGACGTTTATTTGTTTTGACTATTTTTTGGATTGTTTCTTCTTAAAAAAAATACCTGCAAAAATTAACTTTAACATACACTCTTTCATGAGTCTTCTAGCTTGTGTTACATAATGACCCTGTTGACAAAGAGTGGCCCAAACACTCGGACAACCAAATGCTCTTTGACGGTCTTGGCTGAAGGTGAAAAAGAAGGGAGTGCTGTCTAGACGCTTTATGGCCCCAATAAGAAAGTATACTTGAATACACGGTTTTGTTTCTTCTTCTGCGTCTGTGTGCGCTCGTACAACCACGCCCAGCCACACCTCGCACCCATAGGGGAATACTTAACATTAGCGGCAACAAAATGTTCTCCTATAGTAAAATGCAAATCATTTTCAGTCAGATACTTTAAATTACAGATATACTTACAAAGATGGCATTTCTCCACATAGGTTCAAGTCATTTCTAAATGATGAAAGAAAAAATTGTGAAACCTATTCTAAAGGTCAAATAAAGTTCACCTGTAACGGTTTAAGTGCACTTTATGACCATCTTAGATTTTCACCTGAAAATGTTTTTCTGAGGAGTGCATTGTAGGTGTGTACAAAGGCAAACTACTAGAACCTCTCAATTGCACTGCCCCCTTTTGTTCATAGATGGTCCAAATGGTTTTCTGGGAAAATTGACCTAGATTTGCTCCAAATTTTGAAAGCTCAGCTTAGTGAGCGACAAATGTATGTTTTCCAACAATTTGAGTTTTTCAAAAGAAAAGGCCCTGCAGCCTCTCATTTGTATCCCTTCCCCCATTGCTGAGTGCCGGCCAGTGGAAAGATTACTAAACTATTAGAATGATGACACTAATAACCACAATTATTTATTTATTTATTCTATAAATGAAATAAAATGCCATCTATGCACATATCCACAGAGCTCAAGATCTGTCTACCTGTGCCCTGAGCAAATTCACAAAAATCATGTAAATCAAGTAAGTGTAGTTTTGACCACCAAACTGTGAGATGCGTGTGGACACACCCTTGTTATGCCCAGTATATAACTTTAATATTTAAGAAATTTAAGTATTTGATTTCCAATATTAACAGTGGTTGACTTAAAGTTACCCTAAAGAACATTACAATGATTTTTAAAAGGGTTAATAAAGTTTTTATGAGGGCAAGAGTTAGAGCCTACAGCAGATTAATTCCCTTTACATTATTTCCTAAGGGAATAGAAGTGTTGAAATCAAATCAGAGGTCGACAAGCAACCTGGAATAGATTCATCACCTTAGAGCAGGGGTGCCCAATATAGGGTCGGGGGACACATACGGCCCCCGACCCTATATTGGGCTCCGTTCTTAAACTTGCACCACTCAGTCACGATCAAGACTCTGAAAATATTTATCGTCTCAAGCTTTTGTTTTCCTTAAATCGACTCATCATCTGAACCACCTTTATCCTCATAACTAAACAACTAAAACTGAATGACAATGATTGAATTGACTTTAATTTAATTAAAGAACACATACAATATGTACAAATATAAATGTGTATAATTGACTTTTTTTTTTCTACACCGAAACTCAGTGTGTTGATTAACAATTGTGGCCCTTGAGCACAAAGGTTTTTGCACCCGCTCCCACCACCGCCGGCTGCCTTCCAGCAAAATCCATAGTGTACCATTAGATTGGTTATTTCAGCAATGCTGTTATAGAATGTCACTCAGTCATGCAGACCTCCGCCCAGGCAGGACACAAGTGTTTGTTTGTCCATCTGGTTGCCGCAAGTAAATTCCTGTAGATCCAGTTCCCGGCCTAAATATAATGAATTCCTCCTCCTCAAAATAATTTCTACCAAATCTTAGTGACTAACAAACAAATACAGCAACGGTGATGAAAACCTGGCCGTTGTATCAAGCAATGACCGTATGACCATCCCCTTCACCTGCCTTTTGTCACAAAGGGGAGCTATTTTGTTACGACTTATTCAAGGAAAAAACGTAAAGTTGCTGCAAAGTCATGAAACAAGCATGGAATACTGTTAATGAAGGTGTACAATTTGTTGATAACCCACATAAGCATCTTCTGGACCTTCAGGGAGGTCTGCCAACATTTCTCTTCTGTGTTGTTAACATTAACAACCTACTTTTTGGGACTTACCCATCAACTGTACAAGATTGATTGTCGATACAGCGAGTCGGCCCATCGTTTTCTTCCTTTGATGGGGCATTGAGCAAAGAAAGCTATTTTCTAGTAAACAACAACAGTGTCATATTGTTACCGCCATCGATCGGTGAGCTGGCTTTTTTCAAATGTTCTGCTTTTCACGAGCTTTTGTTCACTCACGAGAATGTAGCGAGAGCCCACCGGGGATGTGTGTGGGGGGGGGAGCTGTTGGATGTTTGTGCACATGTCCGCTTTGAAAACACTCCTATGTTTCACATGACTGCCACATGCGAACAGTCAATATCCAGCGTACAGCCTAATGAATGCATAGAATGTATACAGAACTTGTGGCCAAAGCCACCAAAGACATTTCCGGACGTTTTTTGAAGGCGGAGCAAAGCAGAGGAATATTCTTAACAATAATATGTTTTATGCACGCCCCACTTGTTAAAAGACGGCATTCGGATGTATATTGCCTTCTGGAATATGAATTAAGCAGAAAATCCACCCATCTCAGGAGGGCGGCCATTTTGCCACTTGCTGTCGACGGAAAATGACATCACATTGCCTAAGGGCTGGGGTAGCGAGTGATCAACTGTTTTCTAGATTTCATCATGTGACAAAAAAAAAAGATAAAAAGGGAGGATTTTATTGCTTAATTCATATTCCACAAACCCAGTATTAATCAGAATGCCATGTTTAGACTAGTGGGACCTATTAAAGAAAATCGATGACTTGAATTGCCCTTTAACCTTACGTATTCTACAGCTTTATTAAACAAAAAATACATGACCATCTATTTTCTATATTTTCATTTGGTGATCTGGAGCTTATGCTACGTGATTTTACTCACTAAACTGGTCATCACTCAATCACAAGGCAGTTTGCTTGCTAACACACACAACCACGACACTTTGATTCACCACTTGACTCCATATGATCATTATAACACTGACAAAACGAGTTAAAGTGAGAGCTAATACTTTTTCTGCAGTATTGTATTTATTTAGGTAAATGCAGATGAAGAATTTGCATTGCTGAAATGGTGTTGAAACAGGAAGTTTGAATGTACTTTAGGCTAGATCTGAGTCCTGCAAGATAACAAGATGACTGCTTATTTGTCTCACACCGTTAACTCAGAGCTTCGGTGGGGGGCAGAGGAGGGTTGGGATGTGTGGAAGTGATGTGCTGTGGCATTCCACAACTCAATGTTTACTCTGCTCCTTTAATTGATACACCGTTCCAATCTCTGGCATAACTGTTGTGCAGAAAGTGCTGAAGCTTTCCTGCAGCCACACAAAGGGTCGGGGCCAAAATACATGCTTGTAATGATAGATATGTGCCTTGCACAAGTCTGGTAAAAATATTTTTTCATGAAAATCTTAAAGGTGCAAAATAATATCGAATTTCAGCATATGTGCATTTACATTAAATGTGTCACATTTTTGACTCTTTTTTGAGTGCATGCCCGCTACAACCAATTTCATTTAAAGTGGGTCGGGGGAGGAAGTGCATTTCTAAATTGGGACTTGAGCTGAAAAAGTTTGTCGCCGGTGGAGGTTTTGTGCGGGCGGGTGAGGGGCGGGTGAGACATCAGTGGGCCACACATGGCTGTAATTTAATGGAGAATTGCCTAGTGGTTCCTGTGCAGAGGTAAACACACCAATAGTTGGGCTTTTGTTATTGCAGGACTATGACAACTGCCTCCATCAATAAACAATAGAGTGTTGTGTTGTGGGGCAGGGGCACAAAGAGTCACTGTATGAAGAGAAGTCACCTGTGTCCACCTCTCGCTTACACTTATGGTCACCGTCACATTCTACATTGTTTCAAAATTCAACAACCACCTCACATCCGCGGCTTTTAATGAGCGCCAGTCCAGCAATTTATATGGTTGTTGATCACAGCATTATCATTCCTTAGACGCCATACAAAAAATATGGCCATGATTGGTGGGAAGCAGAATAGAGGGGGACAATGAAGTCATGTCAAATTGGTATGCTTGAACAACTATTTGCGCTGAAAAAAATAAGAAGAAGGAAAATTAAAAATGGTAATGATCGCATTATTCAATAATTCGATGATTCACTCGCAATGCCTGGGGACTTTTAATGGCATGAGCTGCTCTTTGAGTCCAAAAAGCAAAAATACACAAAAGGACAAGTGTTTGCCTTAAAAAACAACAACAAAATTATACTATTTTTAAATCAGAGATGGAAATAAACTAGATGGATTTTTTTACACTGACTCCCAAATAATCCTTTTTTCTAGGATACCAGGTTATTGCAATCATAATATAGTAATATATATCCATATATTTATGAATACATTTAGTGCGATTCATGAATTAAGGATTAGGTTCAGCAGTTGTTGGAATTTTTGGGTCCTGCGACATTGGCAAGCTAAACTGTGACTAGTCGTTACCTGAGCTTTCATGTCTTTTCAGAAGACAAGAAAGCAAAATGGCCGCCCCCTGAGATGGAAAATAAAACAGGCAGATTTTGCTGCCGAATTCATTTCGCACAAGCACAGTATTAATCAGACCATTGTGTTAAGACTAGTGGGGCTGCATACAACATATTTTTGAATAATATTTTTGAAGAAATGTTTGACTTGACTACCCCTAAACCCTGACCCGCAGAACTATGAAGCACACATGCTCATCACTACATCAACATGCTGATCAATAAAAGTAATAATAATCATTATGCTTTTTTTTTTTTTTTACAAAAAAACAAGTTTGAGTTATATAGATAAAACAAAGTGGTGATTTTAAAGCGCAGCAGACGCGGAGTGGAGGTGAAAATCAGCAGAATTGGAGGCCCAATAAAACAAAGAGATAGAAAGAACTGGGCAGTCCCCATCAAGCTGTGAGTCAACAGGGGGGCAATCCCTCTGACCAGAGATGCAATCTGCTGCTGAGTCATAAACATTTACAGGGTGGGAAATGCTGGGGAGACACAGCTCTCCCGTTGTAATTAGCTCACCAGAATGCACAATAGATGCTATTAGATGACCTTGTCCCACGTTTTCATTTCAACTCAAGCCTCCAAAAAGGCCAGCTATACAATAACCCATTATGTAATAGATACAGTAGTCTCTCGAGGGTCAGTACCCGTGGATTCATATATTCGCAAATTTTTTTTAATATTGTGTAATTTTTTTTAGAGCCAAGGCCCCCATTTTCAATGATAAATAAATAAATAAATAAATAAATAAATAAATAAATAAATAAATAAATAAATAAATAAATAAATAAATAAATAAATAACTGCTTATCAAACATGGTCACAATAATTTATGAAAATACAATACAATGATTGTAACACCGAGAATGGGTTCATTTAAGTGGTGAGCATAAGCAAAATGCTTGGCTCCTATGTCAACTGGAGTGTGTCGGGGGTGAACCTGCCTGCCATACAAAAGCAACACAAAGCAACATAAAGCCCTTGGCCCTCAATGTGCCTAAAAAGACACCTGGTGGGTTTTCAGCCCCTTCAGTGCTTTACAGCACCCACCATTGAGAACCTCTTGAAAGTCTTAATCCCTACCACTGTAGCTCAGCTCATTCAAGACCTGCTCCACTTCTTTTAAAATGAAAACAACATCCTCAAAATGTTATGCATCTCTATATTGGGGCAACAAAAGAGTCCAGAAGATTTTTTCCCCTGATCTTTTTTCTAAGTTCCAAGAATCAAAGTGAGCTGGAGTACTTCAGCCATACAATGATATGAGTGCATTGAGGTTGTCCTGGCAACCGCAGAAATGTCTTCAAAGCGGCACAATAGTCATGACAGAGGGAAAAAAAATAAAAATACCCACATCTGCTGTGCACCGAGAGCCCCCCCCCCTCCCCTCGCCCTTCCCCAACCTGGATTTGTAGAGATGATCTCTGCCAATTACTTTTTCTTTTTAAAACTGGTAGAAAGGCACAGAAATTAGGACTTCTACAAACATCTGTCGTGAAAGAAACTCTGACAAAGAAGTGAGTGACTCAGCATAAAAATGCAAATGAAAAAAAATTAATCCATGTATCTGGTATCCGTCCCCTATACCTAAAAAAAAAAAATACTTGAGTACAGTAATGAGGTACATTGGTTAAAAATAAAAGATCACAATATGTCTCCTTAAAATGCAGCTATCTAAGGAGGAGCAGTATAGTGAGGCCCTCCTCCTGGACTGAGTGGCGTCATAAAGAACAAGTCTTTGTCCTTTTGTGGCCGAACCTGTGTGACTTGTTTGAATGGCGGATCAATAACCTTCTTTGCTGTCAGCCATGAGGACCAAGCACTGCAAGCAATGAGCATTCACGTGTACATGGTCCACTGACTTGACAGAGGAAGGGGCATCCTCACCCCCATCTATATTGATTAAACAAATTTGCCACAAATCATTTTGCAAATGCCCAGCGGGGGGCTATAGAGGCCAGCGGAAACAGTCCATTCATGGTTTCACCCACCCCGCTGTCACAACGGAGCTCTGACTCTTAGCCGGGTGCTGACAGACTCTGATCTCCATGGTGGTCTTTGTGCTTCCAGCTTTAAAGATGAACTTTCACATTTAAACTCATGTTAAGAGGTAATTAGCACACACTGGTTGATTTGGTTTTAGTCAACACATTTTATGTTCTAATCAAACAACAATTTTCCCATTCAAACCATTTTTTGTTACACGGCTCTAAACTAGGGGTGTCAAACTAATTTTTGTCACGGGCCGCATCGTAGTCATAGTTCCCTTCGAAGGGCCATTATGACTGTCAACCCAAATAAAAGTATGAAGGTCTCATATTACATACAGTATAGGCTACAAAACAAAGAAGAATAACTAGTTTTGAAATCTGAGACTAGTAAGAACTGTTCAAATTTTTAAAAAGATGAATGGTAATAGAAATTGCAAGAAACATCTCTATTTTTTAATGGTGAAGACAATTAACCATTTTAGTACAAAACTGCGGTGCCAGAACAGACTTTATGCAGTTTTTCAAAAAATATCAACTCACTCAAAATTCAAATATTCAGATACTGTTTGTCCTACATGTCATTCCAAATCCACCCAAAAATCATTAGACCTACTCATGCTGTAGTGTAGGATGTCTGCCGTCTAGTGGTAAATGGTGATATTACAAGTCATAACTTTTCCATGCAGCCAACGGTGAACTGCCCCCCCCCCCAAATCTTCAGAAAATTTTGATAAACCCAAAATGTGCATTTCTTAATGAAAAATGGATCTCAGAGATGCATTATAAAAACGTTTATTCTGATTGGTCACCATGTTGAGTTAGAAAATAACCCTCTATCTTCAACACCATTCTAAAAAGTTCCGTTGCTCTTCTGCAAGCTCGAATGTATGATGGACGGACTCAATGGGAATTGAAGAAAATAATTAATGGGTAATGGTTGCAGCAGCTGTGACACTGTTTGTGTGTTTGTGTGTGCAAGGTCAATTCTCAAAAACAGACACCAACAGGTTCCAAGTTGAAGTTTATCACCATCGGCGAGCATAGCGAGTGATTCGAAACTCTTAATAGGACCTTGAACAGCTCACCAGAAACTAAATCTAAGCAGGCCATATTTGGTGGCTCCTTTCAGCTTTTCCCTGAAGCAAGCCATACTTGATTCAGCATCATATGATTTTTGTGATCATTAATTCATAGTACATCAGACCACCAGATGAATGAGCTTGCTGCGTTAAACTGATTTATTTGAGGTTATTTTAGGTGAAAGGGATTAAAAATGTTTGCAAGTAGCACTTTTTCACGTTTGGTTCCTTATAAAGCAAAGATTCTATGGTCAAAACCCAATTCCTAAAAGAGATTTTAGTAAGTATTATTGTTTTACATCTGAGGAAAATTTGGGTGGGCAGTATAAGTTGGGGAGACTGACCAACTTTCTCTTGGACACTTGGTTGGAAATGTCTCCCCCTCCCAGCACACCCTGCCCTCTCGCACACAATGAGATAAATATAGTACTCACTCTTTCCTGCAGATTTTTCTCATAAAAAAAACCTTTGATAGTTTAGCCATCTGGCACCACCGCAAAAAAGGCCCTAATAAAAGAGAGCCAAATAAGGTCGGGGGTCACACCCGCCCGAGGTCAGGGGGCCTTGGAAAGTTGTTCTAGTGGACTTTACTAAAGTTGTCAGCTCAGCTCCCACAACTGCAGATCACTCCTTTTAACCTTATTAATACTATACCAATATACTGTATACCGAATTTATTATAATTCATTATATATATATATATATATATATATATATACAAATGAACAGCTGAACAACAACAAATATACACATATACATATACATATACATATACACACACACACACACAGCTGTTCATTTGTATGTGGAGTGAATTCACATGGTTGCAGAATGAGTTAGTTTAGGATCCATAAACTTTCACTTAAGTTACAAAAGATGCAAAAGATGGTTCTTTGCAATTAAGCACTCCGTGGTAATGTTACTCCATTTTTTCCCATCGGACAAAATCACAGTCCACACATGGTCAAACGGAGAGCCAGCCTTTAGTTAACACATAGTACATTAAAGGTGCACTGACAGCCTGTCATTAACCCTGACCCGTCTTTGTCTCAGGCCTAATATCCAGAGGATGAAAGGCTACTGCCGAATTTATCTCACGGGACCATTGGCCTTTGAACCAGAAATATATATTTTGTTTGTTTTAATAAGTTTTGATGAAAACTGTACGTTGCAATTTTTCAACACTGGGCAAAATTTCAGTATTTATCTGGGCACTATTCAATCAATTTAACAAAATAATGAAGGGTTCCATTTGCAGCATTTGCAGGGTTAGGTGGGCTTTTATGTTGACCAATCATTTCAATCAATCTGTCATTTTTGTAAAAAACAACAACAGAGGATAAAATGTATTTAGAAAATCCGGAATTGTTAATTCATAAATCCAGAGAAATCACAGTCATAAGGGCCATCTGCAGGTGGCGACAAAAATGAGCTAGACATCATAGTAGATGCATGCAAACAAGCAGTCAAATGAATCGTTCGAGACAAGCATCAGCGTATAAACACATAACAGCAGATTCCCCGGTCAAGAGTCGACTTTCCAACATGCATGAGTCTCTTCGGTTCCGGCACGCTTGCATTCAAAGACCCATTTAAATGCCGCTGGGTATATGAAAGCCTCTATGAAACAAAGCCGAGTGTTTGGCACTACACAGATGCAAATCTGTCTGGCAACTATTGTGTGAGCTTCGAGGAAACACATTTAATGCCTGTGCTCCATGCTCCGCTCACTTCCCAGAAAAGGTTCTGTCGGATGATACATGGACACAAGTGTCCAGTTTCAGGGAAAACCATTGAGACAATAGTTGTGAGACGATGAGGTCCATTAAACACGGCTGACGATTGGGCAGCAACACTGTGTATGCTGCAGGTGCGGAAGTGATCAAGAGTTGAATGAGAAATGCATCTCTGAAAACAACGACAACCAACAATGTTTATAATACATATTGTCCGTACAATCAAAATGGATTTTTAAAAAAAATAATAAACAAGGCATATTTGTGTCCATGTAGTCTACTCAGAACTGAGATAGAATCAAGTTGCTCAAATAAAAATCCCAACTTCAAGTCTCGAGCGGTTTCACAGTCATTTTTCATGGTCAGGTCAAGTCAAGTCATAGGTTATCTAAAGCCAAGCCCCATGATAAGTCGTCACTTTATTCATGCGCTGTCTGGTCTTCTTTTTCAAGAGCGAGAGAACAAGATTATTCACTCCAATTCATCATCTCTTCATAACATAACCATAATAATCATCATGTCGGTTTATCACTCCAAACATGTTTAGGAATCATGTTTATATAGTATTTGCTTGAGTGCCCATGCCTGAATATCAGCAATCCTTAACTTTGTATCATAGCAAGATCAAGTTAATGTACAATCCTGACTTTAAAAAGACGCTAACAAATGTATTAACGTTGAATGTGCAGAAAGAGTTGCGTAAACACAGACGGAAATGAATCTCTACCTAGTCAAGTTTTGGTCGACTCGGATGCCAAAAAGAATGCGAGTTCTCTAATGACTTATAATCAGCGTGACTATAAAGGGTGAAAACAGAGTTGTTGTGCCTGGGGGGTGCAAGAGGGAGGGGCTTCATTTTAGCACACTGTTATTAATCTCGGCTAATTGCGGCCTCTTCTATTCAAACGTCCTGCAGGTGTACTTACAGTCGCTAAGCCTGCGTTTATACTTCACCCCAATCATCACAAAAGCGTTTTGGTTCCCACCGAGTATGAATGTGACACATTTCAATCTGGAATAAGCATTAACCTCTGCCGTTTTGTCTTTGGCCAGCACCTGCTCTGCCTGGCGGGAAGTGACGAAAAGAAAGCCGACGTTTGCATTCAGTCGGCTGAGCTGAGCTGGCTAGTGATGCTATCCTCTTTGGAAGAAGGAATGCATCATGCTAGAATAATTGCTCTCTCACTCCTCTCCGGCTACTTAGTGAAAAGGGATTCAGATGCTTTGGGATCACTCTGTGCAAGCACCCCTCCTCCCATGGGGCAGGAAAACATGAGAATTGGGGGATGGGGGTTTGTTTGACTTGGGAGGGCTGAATTTGGAAGTTGCTAGGAGCATTTACATACAGAGGTCAGACTGCACGTGCTTATCTATTTCATTCAAATGTATATTATTTTACCTATCTAGAAGCAACAAAAAAAAAAAAAACACATTAAAGTCCCAAGAAATCACTTTGATTCTTCTCATTAGCACATCTAACTAAAATACCGGACAATAAATATACGACAAAAGTCCACATAAGCCACTAATACAATACAACCCACACCGTTGCACTTTAGAAAAAATGCTATGTTTGATTATTCATAATGATATTATCAATTTTGATACAAGCTGACCAAACGTTTTCCTGCACTCCACCTTTTTTTTTTTTTTTTAGGAGAGAGATGGAAGAAGAGGCTTGAGGAACTCGAGGGGCGTATCACAGTGGTTGACCACTGGGGCCACAAATGAGGCGGCGGGCCCCGTGAATGAAAAGGTGGGAATCCAGTTATTTTTTGGAACAAAGCGGCAATCATCAGCAAGCCCAAAATAAACTCTTGAGAAAGAGTTAAAGAAATATAGATGAAAAATGTAAACTGATTCCTGAGCTGCCATGCTGTTGAGATAATGATCTATCCTTTTCAATATGTTTGCAGCCACGCCCGTGCCAGCGGGGTAATTTAAACAATTTCAAGCACAGCAGAGGAGGATGAAGCGGGAAATGGGGAGGGTGACGTGGCTTTGGGATGTTGGGGAGGATTATTATATCAAAACAAGCAGTGGGGCAACAGCTATGCACACTAGTGGAGGATTAGTGCCCCTTCAGGAGGCGCAGTAGGATGAGTCAGCACTCTCGCAGGACAAAAGTTGACAAATATAAAGCTAGTGAGATTGCGAGCGGGCAGGAAAAAGTCACCATGGATTTTTTTAAATTTATTTGCATTTTTAGTTAGCACAAAAATGAATGTAAACACAAATTTTCAACTTCTACTTATTGAAGGACAATGTTTAGCACAATGCCAAGACTAACACAAGTGTCTAGCAGACCGTCTAACCACAAGGCCAACGTGCTGCCTAAGCTCGCTTTAGTATGTGTCCAATGATTAACTTTGTGTGATTAGCTTTTTTTTTTTCCTGTGGGACAGCAAAATGATTCCACAGTAGCCACAACAGGTGGTAAAAACTAAAAGAAGCCACCAGGGGTCATATTTGCATACTAGCTGTGGTTTGTTATGTATTAGCAGTGTTACAATTCCCATTTTTTTCCCCCCTGTCTGCATTTCCACTGAGCTCCAACCACTGTCAGCGTGGAATTTCTGGTTTAAAAATAACATCCAATCTTGTGTTGCGTTCCGCTACATAAAAATCTGAAGACCCAGACAGATCCATCCCTTTGCCTAAAAGTGAGAAATTTACTGGAAATGATCCGAAAAGCAACATCCTGCTTTTGAAAGCCAAGTCACAGCCCGGTGAAATAAGGTGACTCACATCCTCCAAGATGTCTGTGTTGAGTCACACCTCCTTATATCCACAATGCGGTGGGACTAACTCGAATTATCCCGTCGACAGTGAACGCCTCATCCCCTCTTAGGGTCGTGCGTTTATCTCAGAGGCCAGACTAGATTTATCTTTCCGAGAGGAACTGTATGTGAGCAGAAACAATTGGCCTGATTGAGAACATTCCCTGAAAGGAGTCAGGTTACTCAGGGTACAATTAATAGAAGAAATCTGTCTGCAATGTGATCATTATCACTTGAGGAATAGTGCATCATATCCATGAACTAATTAATTATCTGGAGTGGGGATGTGACAACAGGAAGTGGCCCCGAGCTCTGTGTCTGGGGTCAAATTCTGAGTGCAGGTAAGAAGATGTATTTTTTCCAAAGGAATAATTAAATTATCTCCCCACCCGACAAACAAATCACTCGTTTCCATTTGAAGTCTTTCGCCAATAAATAAATGTACAGCCATAGACTGAAAGACCACCTCCCCCTCAAGGATGCAATTAACCTAACAAAGACGATGCTAATCCAGCGACCAGTATGAGTGCATGGGTGGGATGCATGTATAATGAAGGCCTCTCACATTCTTACTGCCCAAATAGAAGATTCACAAACGTCACACCTATGAAAGACGGCTGGCTTCCTGCTGGCTATAGACCCCCGCTTGCCACCCCCACCATGCAACCACTGGCCTGTGTAAAAATATGATTAGGAGCTATTTGTTAAGCTTGCAAACTGATGCAATCTAAGCACCGTTATCAGACCACCAGCAGATTCATAGCTGGGGGTGGAATCACAAATGCTAATATAAGAGATGTCTGCAACACATTCTGGGCAGCCTTGAAAAACAAAGACCAGCCCCTCATCTCTGGACTTTACCATCATACAAGTATTAGGGGAGGTGCACTTTATTACAGAAGCAGAAACATCAAAATAACAATTTTCTATCAGTGTACAAACGGACGGTTGTATATGCAGATGTACATTAACCACTGAAAGACTTATGAATATAAAAAAATATATACACTGCGCACCACAAGTATGTTTTCTGTTTCAATATCTTAATTAAAAAAAACATGAGTTTGAGACATCTTTGCACCACACCTATTGTCACCGTGCTGTTACCCCTGGAAAAACCCCAAAGACAATTTAACATCTAAAAAGCTGCAATTGGATCTCGTCCGACCAGAAAGATCCCCTTATTTTGGGAAGTCTGTTTGACCAAGGTGTGTATTCATGTTGTAAACTTTCCACTGAACTGGAAGTTTCAGGTGTCGCTGTCCGATGGACTGACTGTGCTGGAGTCTGACGGAATTCATCAGCCATTGTTTTCCAGGCGCAGGCATTTTATGATGTCACTGCAAACATAAGCTTTGTCCTCCGATGAAGGATCAGCCTGCGTTTGTGCCCTGCCGGGGTCAAGCAAACAGCAAATATGACTCGGCTCAACGGAGGGGGTAGGGTGGACGTATTGGTGGCCCAAATATAGGCAGGAGGAGGAACATGAAAAACGGTCCCAATGTTAGAGGCACGGGAATCAAATGAGTCAAATTTTATTCCCCGTCAATTCAACATGAATGCATGAGGCGCACCTGATTTTAAGTCGCACAGATGTTCGCCAACAGTTTAAATGCGGTTTTAGTCTCAAGGAAATTTTGAACATGTTCAAAAGCAGCCAGCACAAAGACAGCAAGTTATCGCATTGTTTTGCTGTTTTTTCATAAGGAGAATAATAGATTTGTTGGGACTGGTGTATTCTAGAACAAATATTGCGATGTCACACTTTTAGCTTTTCTGACCAGATTTAGAGGAGCCAAAAATTCTTATCTCAACACCCCCAAGCACCATCCCATTGCTGCTCCATTCCTGAAAAGGAGCTTATCACAATAAAAACAAGAATGTTTCCTGGGTCTGACACTGAAGACTCAGTCATAAAACAAAAGCATGACAACAGGCTGCAACCCCAAGAATTTAGTTCAAATACCACAAAGTTCTTATTATAAGCGCCAATATTTACCCTATTCTGATTCCTTGAAGCTTAAAGGGGAAGTCAACCCTAAGATTTTCTTTACAATAATACGGCATTCTGAATAATAAATGAATTGAGCAGCAGAATTCACCGGCTTTTATCCGTCTCAAGAGGCGGCCATTTTGCCACATTATTCCTCACAGGCACGAGGGCCAATTTGTATGGTGGCAATTGTTATGATACCATGTGTCAACAATCATGTAATAAAGTCCTCATTTTGTTCTTCATCATTTCTCAATATTCACGTGCAATATTCAAGGGAAGTGCCATTTCTAGGTGGTATCACCAAACAGCATAAGCAATAAGACTTTGTTGATAGCAAAAGAATAGATAAGGCAGAGGCTGTTTGATTGAAGCAAGACAAATACCAGCGAGAGCACATTTGTCTCTCTCTCTCTCTCGCTCTCTCTCTATTTCTCACACACGCACGCACGCACACACAATGGCTTGTATGTGAAAAGATCAGATTTCCATCATGTTTGTTTTCTTAGGATAAGGCATGTGTGAACAAAGACAATATTTTTCCTTGCTAATAGCCATCTGTTGAAACCAGAGGAATTCCTAGCATTGTTTAAAAAACAAGAGTTTTTGTTGGCCAGGGAACAACTTTAACACCAATACGACGGACATACAGTACGCTGTTAGCTTTGTGTAACCCTAATTTTAAAAAAGGAGCAGCAGAAGAACATGAGAAGAATAAACTGCACATCCGTCCATCCGTCCATCCGTCCGTCCGTCCGTCCGTCCGTCCATCCATCCATCCATCCATCCATCCATCCATCCATCCATCCATCCATCCATCCTAATTAGAAAAGAGAGGAGAGCTGGGAGTTGTCGGGGGTATGAGAAAAAATAGGAGAGCTGGGGGGTGTTGGGGTAATGGGGGGGGGCAATTGTCCTGCAAATTTGGGCACAGGAAACACAAAGCAACATGCTGACAAGCGACAACTACATAACTAGGTAACACCTGATGCTGCAACACTCCAACTCTTCTTCCTCCCAAAATATGATGTTTTGCCATCTTAACACTGAAGCACAAAACATATTTGTAATGAATGTTACAAAATGGTGAGATCCTGTGCTGGTCTGCAGGCACAGCAGATACTGGAGCATTCCTTTGTCCATTAAAGGACTTTTATGGGCTTTTGTGCTCACACCACAGCACTAGCTATTGGCTCAATGTTACACATATTTTTCAGGCCACCCCCACCTAGAACTTTTTCTAACTGCTGTTTTTAGTCTTAAAGCAGCAACAATAACAAGACAGCGTGTCAGGATAATGCTTCCTGACAAGTTGGGTGAGATAATAAAAGACAAAAGAAAACACCTTAAAAACAGGCTTTACCAAACTTTTTTAGCGTAAGTCCCCAAATTAGAAATGTACTTCCTTCCTGGAACTAAAATACATCAAACGTGACCATGTTAATGACATACAGGTATATATGCAGGGTTGTCCAAAAATCTCAGATAGTATTTTAGTCTCATGGTCAAGGCTCAAGTGATCGCTCAAATTTTAATGAGATGGGGAGGCGGGGTAAATGTTAACCTTAAATTGAAGTTTACACTGCAAGAAAAGTTGGGTGTTCTAAACATTTCAAGGCAACACATTTTTAAGTTGGACAATTAAGCAATATTTTAAGTGAAAATTGGCGTTACGCTTTATAAATATTTTTTTTCTTCTTTTTGTTTTACTTTTTCCTTTTTTTCAGAATGAAATCCACTAGCAATCAAAAGACATTTTGAGTTTTCAAAAATGCTCAAACACAAACAAAAATGTTCAAGGTGCATTTTTTTTGAGTAAATTAAGTGGAAAGCTGGTTCGGATATCCAAGTCATTCAAAGAGAAAGGCAAAAATGAACTTGCGTTGTGTCACACCCGACGCACATATTTGTGAAGCTTTGTGAAATCGCATGTACACATCGTAAAAGTAGCACGACAACGTGGCCTACCGAGCGATGGCAAAGAGGGAAAATGTGATGACAGCAAAAACTGAACAAAATAAGCTTGCTTGGAAGGGTACTTCATGTCTGCCTGAGCCATTGTGAATTTTAGAACACAATTTATTCATTGTATGTTTCAGTATGATTAATATTATTAGTTAAGAATGATAAAAGAGTTACGTGAGATGTCTCACCTTAAGAAATCTTCCATCTTAGGTTGATTTATTTTTATTTTTTTAACTTTCATCAAACAGCAGTAACTTGTCTGACAATTCCAACAGGAACAAAATAAGAGATGCAGGACCGGTATTTCAAATGTAAATCGCCCTTGCATTTACACCGTTGTCACTAAAGATTGAGTGCTTTATTGTTTATAGGTTTTAATATTAACTTTCCCCTTTGAATTTTCTGACAACAAATGGCAGAAAGCTGGGACAAGAGAGCAGGGTTTCATTTCTTTTCACACTTTTATGACAGGCCCAAACATTAACATGTAATGAAAAAAACTTTGCTTGCCGAGTTAATAAAATATTTTATGGTGGCGACAATTTAACCGTGGAATAGTTGAATCCTACGGAAGAGCGTTACAGAACAGTTTGCATTCAACATTTGAGGGTTAAAAAACAAAATGAATGTTTTTATCGTGCAGATGTGCCAATCCAAATTCCATATTAGTTGCACATTGATGTGTCATTTCAGATGAAAATCTCCTGTTGAAATTCCCCGCCACAGAGGCCTTGCAAATCCACCGAGTGTGGTGTTCTTGGGCGCAACTAAATGTGTAAGCGAGAAGTTTTGATAACTGTTTCTCTGAGAAGAACATAAAACGCCTGTAAAACGGAGTCATTGTGTGTGTGTGCGCGCGTTTGCGTGTTCCTCTTGAAGGTTGCAGCAGTTTGATAATGTTTTGGCACGTCTTCACTTCCTTCCTTCCTGTGTTTGAGTGGGGTCATAAATGCCACCCCTCTACCCCCCCCCCCAAAAAAAGAAGCCATTTCCACTAACCAGCTGCTTAAAGAAATCGTAAGTTTTGCGAGATGCATTCCTCCTGGACATAAAGAAGACAAGCACACAAAAGAGCAAAGCGTCAGCACGTCTTCATACTGAATGAATGATGGTGTGTGTTTGCATGTGTCAACCATTGTGACCTTTGCTTTGTCTGCACACAATGCGCCATCCAGACACTAAATGCCACTAATGAAATGAACTGATTGCTGACGTATTGGTGACCATGACTCGGTTGGCCATACAGTTTGCTTTGTTATTTATTAGAGCTAAATATTTACAATTTTAAAACTCATATTTGTCAATTATATATTTCTTTGGTACGGATTTTTGCTTCAATCTCAAATCTTACTTAAATATTGTAATAAATGTAAAATCAAACATTGAGTTTGTTTCAATTGAAAGCTTTCTTTGATTCCTGAACAAAATTCTTCCGTTGAACAGAAATGTCAAAATAAACGATCAATCAAACAAAGATTCATCTGGAATAGACACAATCAAATGAGATCAAAAACAACATAAAAAATGTAAATACTGACCAAGGGACAATAAATATTACCATAGATCACCGAATACGTTTCTGGTTAAGGCTCGGGTTTTATCTACTGATGGGAAACTCTTGAACCAGTTGTATTTTTTGGACTCCTCTAGATGGAACTCTGAAAGTACACTGACTTGACATTTCTTAAACCCATCTATTAAAACCAACAGTGCCATCTAGAGGAGTCCAAAAATACAACAACTGGTTCATGAAGCAAATTTGAAGCTTTATTTTCCCATCACTACTTTTATCCCATTGTACAGTGTAATAAGTAGTCTAGATATTGCTAGCATTTTTTTATTACTATTTATCTTTTTGAACCATTTGAACAGTTTTTACTAGTCTCTGATTTCAAAACTAGTTATTCATCACTTTGTTGTGTAGCCTATTTGGGATGTATATTGACAGTCATAATGGCCCTCCGAGGGAAACTATGAGGCCTGCGACAAAAATGAGTTTGACACCCCTGTAGTGTAGGGCAAAATAAGACCCTTGGTGCCTTACAAGATGGCAGAAGCATCTGAGGAACAAATAGAATACATACACAAAAGTAAGGCTCACCAAACATTTTGAAACTGAGAGCAACTTCTTGGGTAGCCATGTGTAGAGCATCCAATTTTATGCACACTTCTAAATGACAATTAAACAATTCAACAACATAGCAATTTCAATAAATCTCAAAGTGTTTTACAGCATTAAGAAATCACATTGTGCCATTCACTGGTGAGCTACTTTAAGAAAACACCTGCAGGTAACTCAAGTGGACCTTGGGCACAATCCGGTGACCGTGGGGAGCATGTTGGTGACCCTTTTGATTCAATAAATGTTTGTGCTCAAGACGTATGGAAAATACCTGTATGACTATTTATTCAATGTAAGTACAAATAAACCAATTGGTCATTCAAATTGATAAAATGCTTCAAATGTATACTAAAAATGTTCATGACTAATTTTGTATGATTATTTACACAAAATCATCCAGTTATCCAATGAGACGTTTTTCTTTGTTCACATCTAATTTAGTCCTCAATCATGAACCCAAAATACACATTTAGGGGATGTGGGAGGAAGCCGAACACGAGTACGGGGAGAACTTGCACAGGAACCTCAACACAGAAAGGCCAGAATAGTCTCAAACATTGACCTCCGAAATTTGAGGCAGATGGCAATGTGCTGCAATAACTATAATTTCAAACACTGTTGTCATCACAAAATTGTCAAACCTTTAACTGTACGCACATTGTTTTATGTAACATTTTGACAATTCAAAATACCATGGTTGATCTTCTTATTCTTTTGATTGTTCAAACTGAGTCGCAAGTTCCTGGTGCCCACAAAGCATCTTCCACTACAACTACGGGATTTAGACAGAGAGGAACAAAAAAAGGAAAAAAATTGAAAAAGGAAAATCAATGAATGGTCAAGCGCAACCTTCACTTAAAAAAGAAAAAAAAAAACTAAGTGCTGAAGTGAAGAGAAGAACAACAGGCCAGATGATAGAGGCTTGAAGAGCAGCACTTTATTGAAAAATCAATCCGTGGAGAGAAACAGCTTTTAAGAAAGACCTTGGCAAGCGTTTAGATTTTCTATTTGCAAGATCCACCATGAAAAGGACATGAATGGAGTCAAACTGAAGGTTTAAAAAAAAAAAAAAGTTGAACGCTTGTATCATACCTATCTGCTGCCTTTTTGTGGATAATGTGAGGAACTGCAGTCCAGCTGATTCAGTCGTCTTTCTAGCTCAAGGGGAGAGGCGCCCCGATATCCACGCAAAATTTATGAAAGAAAAAAAAAAAGAAAAAGAAAACGGGGAAAAAAAGATATTTTGCGATTTTGGAATTGCACTTTAGGCCACATTAACACATTTGGAAAGTAGTTTCGAGCATTTCTCAGCATCCATATCCATCTTATCTAGTCAAGATGGAAATTATTCATAAACCTTGGAGTACCCCTAAGGTAAACAAAGCTCCCAATGAGAACGTTTTTGGAAAGTCTGTTAAAAGAATTTTGACTTAATCTCTAACAGATGACTAGAAAATGATGCTGAGTTGCATTTGCGTAAACGATTAATAAAAATCGGACAAAATGTCATTAGCATTCATTTGGAACACGTCGTACCGATAATACAGACAAATTGCTTTGTCTAACTATTAAAAGGTAGTGCGGAATTAGAATTTATCTTGGTGAGGACAAACAGTCCGTTAGGAAATTGAGATGATGTGGAAGAACTGCTCAAACAGCGTTCTATACTCATAGCCCTGAAGTGGCCCACATGCTGCATGTTCCCCACATCTGCTTATGAGAGTACATGAGTCCAAATTCTATTTTCGCAGCATCACTTTATCAATTCAACAGTCTAGATTCTAACAAGAAGAAGAAACAATAATTTGATATCTAGCGTCATGATAAGTACACGGCTAAAATGAACAGCAGACCCTTAAAAAGTTAAATCCAGGGAAAGTAGCTTATGTTGCAGTAAATGTCTATTTAAAAAGTTTCACTGAGCCGCTCACATGCTAAGGCACTGCCCTCGACCATCCCCCGGACCTGCAGTGGGTTCTGCGATCGGACTCTTTGAGGTCACCGTGTCGGTATTCCCTTCCGTCACGACTGTCACCTCTGCGCCGCCCTCTTGGACCAAGGCGCTCAAGTCCTCCAGTTCAGTGCAAGTGGTGATGAAAGTTTGAGGGACGACGCTGTTGTCCTGAGCGCCCATTGTCGAGTGGACCAGCGTTTGCTGCAGAGGGCTGTTGGTGTCTTCGGCAGGGAGGAGTGGTGTCAAGAGGACCGTCTGGGGTACAAAGGTGGCCTCTGCGTTTTGGGGTAACCCGGGTGGTTGCACAGGTCCCAGCAGATTGACCTGCTGGATCATGGAGTTCACCACCATGTCCTGGTGTTCTGGACTCAACAGAATCATCTTACTGGGACTCTCCGCAGAAGACACAATAATTTTCAGCTGTGTGCTATTGTAAGGGGCCAACGAGTCTACCTGAAACGGGACGTCCAGCTGAGTGCTGTCGCCCGGTGAGGTCGCGGGGGCGAGCGAGGTGCTCACTTGCGCCTGCAGAGGAATTTGTGCCTCTTTGTGCTGCTTCCTGTGACTCCTCAGTGAGTCTTCCCTCACAAACGAAGCGCTGCACAAGTCACAGCTGAAGGCTCGAGTGGCGTCCAACTTGGCTCGGTAACGAGAGCTGATGGGTTTCGGGGGGTCGTCGCCCACTCTTTTTCCGCCTCCCCCCTTCTCGGGTGCGTTCGAGTGGAACCTCTTGTTATGGATGACCAAGTTGCTGCGCTGCTTGGAGGCATAGTCGCACGAGTCGCACTTAAAGGGACGCTCCTCAGAGTGGATCCTCTCGTGGACTTTGAGCGCCCCGCGACTGGCGCAGGAGTACGTGCACTTTGGGCACTGAATGGGCTGAACGGGGCGGTGCTGGCGCGAGTGTTGCCGCAGCGCCATCTTGTTGGCGCACGTAAACTCGCAATGGGCGCAGTGGAAGGCGTTCTCGGTGCCGTGCTTGATCTGAACGTGAGACTTGAGGTTACCTTTCATGGCGCAGCGGTACTCGCACAGGTCACACTTGTAAGGCTTCTCTCCCGAGTGGACCCGAATGTGTCTCTTTAAGTCGGAGTTGATCTTGAACTTGGCGTCACACTGCTGGCACTGGAAGGGTGCATCTCCTTGAGGGGGAAAAAAAAAACCCCAAAAAACACCACACAAGCTGTCAAACGGGCGCTCTCACAACTGCAGTTGCTCTTGTACGGTCCGAAGTGAATAGAGAAATCACAAGCAATCAAACCATGTGACCATGCTCTCTTCTCTTATTGGTCACAACAATCTCAACAGGAAGAAGGCATACAGCATGGCCTTGTGTAGTGACTCCAACCACTGTAAACACTGTTGGTCCGTGTGTGTGCCAAAAATGAGAAAATTTCACTTAACAGATTCAAAAATTCTTTATTTACGACTACAAATATCCTGTGCATACAACAAGATGATAGATTTGCGTTTGTGTTATCTGAATGTGTTGGAGACACACATGCAAATTCTACCACATTAGGACCAAATGTACGCTCGAGACAGGCGTCCACCTACCGGTGTGCGAGCGCAGGTGTACGGTGAGCTGGCTGGAGTTACGGCTGGCGTAGGGACAGATCTGGCACTTGAAGGGCCGCTCGTCGTAGTGGATTCGCAAGTGCTTCTTCAGGCTGCTGCTGTCGGCCGCCGCATACGGGCACAGTTTGCACTTGTGTGGCTTCTCGCCCGTGTGCGAGCGGCTGTGCATGTTGAGCTTGTCCCGCCGGCTGAAGCGCTTGTGGCACAAGTCGCACTCGAACGGCTTCTCACCTGACAGGGCAGATCGAGAAAGGATGGCTTCTCACTAACATCTAAAAGGAGTCTGAATATGAGGCAGGAACCTACCAGTGTGCGTTTTAAGGTGCCGTTCCATGTCTTTTTGGCCATACTGTGTCTTAAAGGTGCAGCCTAAAGCAAAGAAAACAGGGTTTGCGAGTGCGCACGCATGATTCTAAGCAAAAAAATTGCACAGTACGGTATCGGATTTAAGACATACCAAATCAAACGTACTTTGAACACTGCATGCTTTCAGGTAAATATGATTTTTTCAAGGGCTATGGCAATTTTCACATGATTGAAAGTAGTAATATACTTTGTGACAATTGCGCTTTGTTCTGCTGGAATAAGACGTCACTAACCTGAGAAACAACAGCTGTATCTCTTGGATGAGAGTGCGCCTTTTAGCTTTTTGGTCTTTTGCGGTTTGGTCAGGATCTTCTTAACCCCTCTCAGGACACACGTCTGAAAGGTCTCTTCTAAAACTACCTCTATACCTGAGAGGGGGGAAATGAGACATTACTGAAAACTAGAAGGAGAACACGGGATGATGATGAGAAGAATAAGTAGTAAACAATGCAAAAGGGAAAGATGAGAGCATCTATAGACAAGATGACAACATAGTAGATGTGGAGGGCTCGAGTCACGTGACTTGACTAAGTTAGACTCAATGTTGTTAATTTTCAGACTTGGAAGGTGTATTTCTGTTAATGTGCAGAATCACAGAGATATGGATGTTTTCATTCAACAACAAATACTTTTTTTGTTGGAATCTTGAACTTGATAAAGTTTTACTTACAAATAAATCTGTTGAAACAAGACTCATGTTCAATTGTAGTTTAAATATTTTAGAACTTCTTGAGATTCCCATGGAAATTTACCGGAAGGGGGCGGAAAGAAATGACTTGAGGACATGGCTCAGGAGAAATAACATGAGGACATAAAGAGCAGCGACAAAACACAGGGAGCAAAAAAAAAAAAAAAAAGAGACCTCACCTGGAAGAGCGGAAGCTTCTGTAGCCGTGGATGGGGTGTCATGCGTGGGTAGTGAACATCCACTCTGCTTGTGGGCCAGAAACACTTCGAAGTTGTTATATTGCTGCTTGCAGAATCCACAAATGTGGATATCAGGGCTCACTTCCACCACCACAGAATGTCCTTAAAGAGGGCAGGCTCGTTTTGACACAAATGTCTCAAACATGCAACATGTTGAGTGAACATTCGACAAAGTTGACGGTGTTTTTCCCTACCTTCTGCGTCGTATGTTGCCATTGTCGAGTTTATTTTACAACACATGAAGTCATCTTTTGGCTGGCGAAGCAAACGCGTTTGATAAAGTGCGTTCACCACAACGCAACCACTTCTGTCGTCATGGTGCTAAAACGAGATCACAATTAACAGTATTGGGTGAAATAAACATAAACAGTGTACGGAAGAAACACTGTCGTCTCGGTTGTATTTCACGACATGCTGCACCGGGTTTACGGCCTTATGGGACACGCATGCGTAAAGAAGTCGCGAGGGTCGCGCACGGTGACGTCATGCGCAATAGGTTATTTAAGGTAGCCTGTTTTGAGGACCATCTCCGCCACTTTTTTAAGCATTTCAATTTGATTAAAGTTGACTAATCTTAATGGAATATGAAAACTTACCGTTACATTACACAAAGCCCAATTTTGCATGCTATTTTAGAATAACAATATAGAATGGTCATTGAGTAATTTGTACTTACTGTATGTGGATATTTTGATGACAACATATTTTTTTAATATCAAATATCAATTAAAATTCTTCAATATCAAGCAATTTAGATATAATAGCAAACAATACTATTTACAATACTATTATACTCATTACACAAGCAATGTAACAGTGAAATAAAAGGATAGGATTAATCATTTGCAGTATGTAAAGGGTTATTGACATTTAAATATAAACGAATATATTCATGAAGAAACACATGAATGATATAAAATGTTAGCGGGATCAGCCTATGCAGCCTTTATCCATACCTATTATATTCTTTCTATTTATAATCAAGGCGAGATATTTTTAAAGCATGTTAAAATCAACAACAAAAATGGAAGCAGATTATTTGTGTTGTAAGCAAAGAATGGACCAAATAAATGTGTTCTTGTTTTTATAATGATACACTACAAAAACAATATAGTAACACTGACGAAACAAATGACAGTTTGACTACCTATATTACTTAAATGCTGCACAGAGCAGGTGTTTGGATATACAGTCCGCAATGAGGCTGGTGATGTTTGTAAGGATCACCAGGAGTCTTTGCTATGTTAAGTAAATTCTGTGTCCAGTTGACAATGGCACCAACGACTACTGATGGCGACATCGTCCATGTACGGCTCATGGCCCTGAGATTTAGCATGGACACGGCTAACTCCAACGAGCTCATATTTCATGTGTAGCTGCTCTTACAGAGCACTTACACGCTCACACACAGTCTTTCAAGTGTGGGCAATTTAGTGGCTTGTTGGGCCGAGTGAATGAGAAAAGCCTCTTTATGCGCCGCTGCTGTGAATAAGCCGTGAACGTGACTGACGCGCGGCGCCATTTTCACTGGCAGCTCCTTAACTGGCTCATTGCTACTGGGAGGCTCAAGACTTTGGCCTGATTCCCACCCTGCTGAAACAGCAAAATCCATGAGGCAAACAGCAAGTGCATGCACACACACACTCGCACAATCACATAAATGATGTGTGGAGACAGACGCAGAGCCTTTCGACAACTCTGATTTGTCTCGTATCGTGCATGACAACGGATGCATGCTTAGCAACACAACATCGCGTCAATCAGAACAATTACAGTTTGGCGGACCAAACTAGATGACACAGTGTAAAAGAGGCCAAGACGGTTAAGCAAATAAATAATTACCCGAGGCTGAGTGAACAGTGTGCAAATCACATGCACATAAATCTGCTGTGGATATATGGGCATCAAAAGAGCACATTTACATGCAACGTACAAATGACCCACAGACGAGCTCATTAGGAAGAACTCGTGACATTTGTCAGGCATGGAGGCCAAGTCCGTAATACATTGATTGTGACTTTATTATTCATTCATTCATCTTTCGAACCATTCATGAGGGTCGCTGGAGCCTATGCCAGCTGACTTTGGGCAGTAGGTAGGGGATCCCTAAGCTGGTCGCAAGCAAAGTGCAGGGCACACACGACCACTCGCATTCACAGCTATGGACAATTTTGGAGCGTTCACTCAGCCTGTCTTTGGAATGTGCGAGGACACCCACGCAGGCACGGGGAGAACATACAAACTCTACACAGGGAGGCCGGAACCGGGATCGAACCCCACACCTCTGAACTGTGAGGCGGGTGTGCTAACCAGTGCACCAGTGTGTCACCTGAATTTAATGAATGCGTGTGTGTGTGTCCGCTGTCACATGATTTTCTCCAATGGAGTTGTGCCAGTTGCTTACACTTGCTTAATGGCTCCAGGCTGTCATCGAGCATCACAGTCTGCTGCTACACTGGAGCGACACATGCTATTTGCACAATGACTTGTAGGAATGTCAACAGCAATTATACCTGGCCTCCACCTGAGGGCACCCCAACAACATCCACCACTCTCCCAACATCCACTGATGCCTCCAAGTGTCTTTTTCAGCCCCCTCCCTCCTCCTCCTCCTCCTCCCAATCATATTTAGGCATCAAATATTAATCCAGCTTTGTCACCTAAGGGGCCGCTGCTGCAGGTTTAGGCTTTGAGTCATTTTGCACATTATTATTTCATGTCATTCAGGGGAGGCTCATTTAAGATGATTATGATTTAAAGGAAGCAAATAAAATGCACGAGTGCAAAGAGTTCACTCGGGGAGATGCTTAAAACTGCTGGGTCAAAAACAATAATTGGACTAACGGTTGTTTTGCATATTGTAAACAATCACCCCAAAAATGCTTTTCTGCAAAATGTTTGATTGTTCAGTGAGTCCAAAAATATATACATTGTTTTGTGTTACTTGTGGAAAGTCACCTACGTATTTGCAATTTTTAGGGAAATGCAACCAAACTCAACCACACTACATCTTTGTTGTTAGAGATGTGATTGACAGGTAGCCAAGAGTGGAGGATAGGTGAGACGGTGGCACCGATATCTGCTGTGGCTCACGGTGGTTTTGCCAAATTAGGTCTAAACATCAAAACCAGCTCAGCAGAACATGTGGACTACAATCAGATGTATTTAGTTTGTGGCCTTCTGTCTGTCCCAGCTTTCATTTCCCTCGGTCACCATCAAACAATCGGTTGCCGCACAAGTCGAGAAAGCGTCAGATGCTTCTGCCCACATCATTGTGCATCTTTCTGACTGTACACACGCGAGGAAAGTGCAGCGACGTTATGCACAAAAGGCACACATGCTCACACGCTATGCTCTTTGTATGTGTGAAGTGATGCAGATGATATGGCTGCAGCACACTGGAGGGCTAAATGTGTTCTCATGGACAAGAATAAAAAGCATCCAAGCATTTCAAGCATGCATCAATCAACTGTCTCCATCACCGTTGGTATGGTTGCACTCATCTCAGGTACATTCCTTTAGTATCTTTGTCTTTTATCCAATAAAAACGGCTATTGTTGGGTGGAGAACTGTTTGATTTTAAGTCAATAGGGGGCGTCCTACATCAGTTTAGCAGAGTGGAGGCCAGTCAGCGCTCCACTTCACTCTGTTGTCCGTCGCTGACATTTTAGAAGCGGTGGGTCAGCAAAAATGGAAAAAGCACGGAGACGTATTAAAAGCACTGACATTTCTTGTCACGGGACACTCTTTAAAATTTTTTACTAATGAGGATTTCTGTGTTTTAATTAGCAGCACCGCTCAGGGAATTGACAATTTTTAGGGTTTAGGTGTCTGCTGATTCTATCTGCTCAAACTGAACCAATTCCATCAAATCAATTTAGATCAGTGGAATGAAGCATTTATATGTAACATACTCAGCAATTCTTTTCAAGTAAGATTTTACAATTTACTAAATTGGACAAAATTTGAATTGGAACTAGGGTCACATTGAAACAAATAAAGGATAACAGTCTGACAATAAAGCAATAATTGACTTTGTAAATCTGACAATATCATTTACTGTAGCTAACTTGTGTTGCCTTGCTTACAGTAATGATTAACATGTACACAAACAAAATGACATCATGACTAATTGGTGGTGCTGCTGTAATGATCAACATGCAAGATTGTCCAATAATTGCATGAAGAGTCACTGAAAAGCTTGCATATTCACACCGTGTATAAAGTGGAAAAATATAGCCTGGCTAAGGTTCTGAAATGGTTTCGAAGCAGCAGCTTACAAAAAGAAGATTACGAAAAGATTTGTGGAAAAGCGAATGTGCGGCTAGTCTGAAGTGATTTTGATTTCCAAAAGTCAACTTGTATTATACTACAGTGGAACCTTTTGCTGGACGATATATAATTCAAAACTTCAAAAAATTAAACACCAAATTAACCACTAATGAAATGAATATTTATAATAATGCAAGTGCACCTCTTCAAATGCAATCAACTTTATTTCTCCATGTGTATATTTTATTATTGTAATTTCAATGAACTTTTACAGTACCTATTCATAAATAAATAAAACAAAGAAAAAAAACTATAAAAATAAAATGGTCTCTCAGTCTCTGCTAGTAAGAAAATGCACATGAATAAAAATGTCAAACCAAAAAAAAAAGACCCTGTTTCAGATTAAAAAAAATAAAAAATAAAATCACTCAAACATAAAACCAACCAGCTGGCTTTCCAACTGTATTAAAGGGCAGTGTTTGTTTTGCAACGTAGCAAACTCCAATTTCTGTGGGTGTACAACATTTTGAAGTGTTCCGCTTATACTCATTGTGTCGACCAAACGGCTAAATTAGGAGTTTAATGTCGGGATGGGAATTTTCTTGTCCATGTTGGTGGGCTCCTGTTATAAATATTCCCACACTGGGGCTGACATTTTGGCTGTATAATCTTTCTTTTTCCTCTTAATTTCTCCTACATTGCCTTACCTTCCACACGTGTGTATAATAGCGGCCCTGCTTCCATCCACACAGACAAAGAGAACGCAGGACCACGGCATTTATTCCTCTTTAAAGGAGCCATCTCATGCTAAATCAACTTTTCTGAGCTTTTAGCCATGTTCAAATGCTAATTCCAAACCAAAGTGGTGTTTTCCTCGATTCACTCATCTTGGAGCATTCCTGCTCATTCCTCCTCTCTAAGCAGCAGCCCCGACCGATCCAAGAGAATGACCGGGAGCCATCTCCGTTCCACCCTTGCAGACCAGCTTCTCATAAAAGCTGTCACTAGAACTTGAGTAGACATGCGGCTGTTGCTACTGGTTTCCAAAAAGTATCTCTCTCAGCTTCAAAATGGTTGATGGACCATTGCTCTCCACTCATGTATGCTTTGTGGACTTGAAGAAGGTATTGGAGCAGATCCCTCAGGGAGTCCTGTGCTACAGCCGATAAATTAGTAAACCACAATACAAACATACTTACGTGATTGTAAGCACATACGTATGTACGTACTGACATTACGCATACATGCTTTTTTGTATGGTTGGACTAATAGCAATGGGCTCAGTCCATCACAAGTGGTACCGCCAACATCATGCGAAGAAAACGTGGCTCATAATTGGAAAGAGGTGTACGGAGATAATGATCCCAGACTTCACACCTGCCAAACCTTGACTGGCTATTTAAATATCACCCTCTTTTAGCAATCCAATAAAAAAAGCAAGGAAGTGATGGAAGGGGAAATAAAGGGAGGGTCCTTGTCAGCACTCCCCCCTCACCCACTCACTTCACTCCACAGTAAATCCTCGCGTGTCGAGGATTTGAGACAGAAAACGACGAAATGCTGCAGCAGCTATTTTGTTTCAAACTCTCCAAAATAGTCGTGAGTCGTCTGCGGTGACAGCGTGCGGAGCCAGCTCTTAGCGGCATGTCACACACTTGCTGTGCCGAAAGAGCGGGAAATCACGTTGACGCTTCAAGAGAGAAGAAGCCTTCACCTGACAGTCAGCGACTGAGTTGCGATGACGCAACGGCGTGAGGGAAAAAAAAGCCACGGCAATTAGGGACGGAGCTCAAAAATACCAGCCGTTTGTAAAGAAACACAAAATTTGACTATTTTCAATGTGATGGAAATATTTTATTCTCAAAACACACAGACAGAAGTGACAGACTGTAGTAGACTTCTATGGCTTCTAGTCAGATTTTTTTATGTGGGGTTTTTTTAGTCGCTAAATGCTAATCAGTGACGTTTTACCCAGATATACAATTAGCGCTGTGACACCCACCCACCCACACACACACGGGGGAGAATAAATGTGTAAAAACAGCTTACGCGACAGGATAATCTGTTATCATAACTTCAAATCAACAGGCCTTTGCTGACTTTGGTCACAAGGGCGGGTCCCTGAAAAGCTTTGTATGCACCGGGCTTAAGGATCCTCTTGCCGGTCTGCAACGATAAGCAAGACCGAAACAAAATCATACGGAAACCAAAAGCTTATCAAGATGAAGTATGAGTAAGTAAGTACGTTGCCATCCTCCATGTATTTTATTGTTTGCAGGGAACAGATTACACGCCTCTTAATTAAAATATTATTTTACCTTCATTTGAATTATTGATGGCGACTGGATTCGTTGTTTGCAAAATGTGTTTTTTTTCCCCCTCATATATTATTCAAAGTGCAGGGTCAGAACATGTGACAGTGTCGTTGTCTGAAGGATCTCAAAATGTCCATCTTTGAGACAATCTACGTGAAATCCGGCGGCCAGAGCGGAGCCGTCCGTTTGCCTTGCGTCGCTAATGAGATGGGGGACGGGAGGGTAAAATTGCAAGTGGTGGGCTGTCAACTGCTAGGTGATGGTTTTAGGACTAAGCAGTGATACTTCATTAATTAACCTTCACATTCTATGTAGATCCGCTCATCAAGATGCAGTTAATTAAAGAAAGGTCATTCCAAGGGCTGCTGGAAGCAGCATTATTACAATGGAGGGATGGCACTGCTTTGAGCCAGATAACACAGGGGGGAAAGGGGGGGGGGGGGAGCTAGGAGGGGGGGGGGTGTAGGCCATCAGTCGCTGTTGAAATGGCAGACAACTTGCCAAAGCCATTTTCTGACTCCTGATCGCAGCGCATGTTCACTGGAGGGGAAAAAAAAAGTATGTTTTTAAAAGCTGTTTTTGTCATTTGGTAAAGAAGCAGCTCAACTTGAGGCTCTAATGGAAAAAGCTACCGTAAAATATTCAGTGCACTCAATTGACAGCATCTATCTTTTAACATCTCTGCACAGTTTTTCCACTTGTCTTTTTGCAGCCACATGTCTTCCTTGTCAATTTCTGGATGGACAGACAGTTTTCTCCACCCTCGCTCAGTCACCTCGATAAAAGACTCACTTAATAATGTATTTGACAAGTAAAACGCATTTCAAGCTATTTAAAGATGCTTAATATTGGTTCATAAAAAAAAAAAAACACCCTTTAGAAAAATAATCAAGGTCAAACATTGCACAATGATGTTATCAGAATTATAATAATCTTCATTATATAAGTATTCAAAAAGTAGTTTGATCCGCAACATTACCGATACGGCAACAAGCATTTAAGTAGGCCTGTCACTATGGAATAATTTTAGAATCGATTAAATCATTGATTGAATGAATAAATGGATATAATTCAAATTTGTATGAAAGTGTATCACAAAAAATCCTATTGTTTAGTAATAAAACCGACAAAACAATTCAGTTGACAGAGAATGAACTTACAAACCTATTTTAAAATGCATTCAGCGGTTATTGTTTCCCCAAGTAACAGCAGTTGATGGCAATGTCAAAATGAATGAATATGAACTGTACACGATTATTAAAATAGTTGTCGATTAATTTGATAATCAATTACCTGTTGATTAACCTTGACAGCTTTACTATTTAGGACGTAACACGTAGCCACAGAGAGTCGTTACGAGCCAACGTGAGCTCCTACTAATTGCACATGTGGACAATATTGCACAGATTGCTTCCAAACAACCGGATCGCTGTTAACTAGGTGCCATGATGACGGCCCCCCCTGCAGCTGTTGGTTGCTAGGTGTTAGAGGTTAGCACATGCCCGGCCAGTAATTGATGGTGTTAGTGCGACGAGGCTCCACGTCTCGTTCGACAGAGTGCCCCGGCACTTTATCAGGCCGCCTGTAAATCAGCCACGTGTGGGTGCGCACCACCATGTTGTTTGATCCGTCTGAGACGCTCTAATAATCTGCACCCTCACTTATTGATAAGTGCACACAACAAAGGATTGCCTACCGCATATGTTTGTGTTGATGTCTACAGTATCGCTAGCAGATGTGTGCATTACTCTTTTGGAGACATCAGTATTGGAGTTTGACGTTTTCTGGGATGGGGGGTCACCAAGTCACCTAGTCATTTTAGTTCCAGTAAAATTCTAACTATAAGCCACAACCTTTCCCCCCCACCAAGATAAAAGATGAAACTATTTTTCAAAATGTTCTATTGTTAGCTTTGGTTTAACTTACCAAAACCGCCTTTATTAATTTTTGTTGAGCTCTTCGTTGTTAAATATTAACTGCTGTGCTCATGGTTTTAAAATATACTTCACAGTCAACACTTGAAATTGAAGTTTTTTTTGTTTTGTTTTTTTATCAGAGCAAGATTTCTGTTAATAGATAATTACCGTATTTTCCGGACTATAAGACACACCAGGGTTCAAAGCTTGTGCAAAAAGTAGCAGCTTATAGTCGAGAAAATACGGTAGTCCAAACAGCAGATAATGAAAAGCTATTTGTATTGACAAAAGTTTAGTCGACAGATTTTAGCAATCATCAAAATACTATACACGTAGGTTGTAAAGAGCTCTTCAATTCCTTTCAAAAGGCACCCGATGGCTTTTCAATGCACGATTGGAGATGAATACATTGAGGTCTCGCCTCCATAAAGAAATACAAGCCTGTGTCCCTGCGCTTGTATCTTTTCTTCAAACGTATTTACTTTTATTCTATCCACGGAGCTCCATCCAATCAAAGTGAATGGCGTTCCTCTCCAAATTGTATTCCCGCTCGTTTGCCGGCTGTGTGCACAAAGGAGAGCAATGTCCCATCCAACAATGCCCGTGCCATTTGTGCCACTCAGCCCCAGAATGTCATTGGCTCGAGCGTGACAGTCCGACATAACTCTACCTTTTTTTTCCCCGACAACACAGCTCCCAATTATTCAGCTCCAAATTCAATAGCAATTTTCCGCTCAATGAAATAGTGGTTTCAATCTCGAGAGTAATGTCACTTTAGAGACGTTTCTGCGAATGGCGTGTCTGCGAGCGGATGGATGGACGCGGGCGAGGGTTCATTTGGAGCCGAGGAAATGATAGTCGTCTGCTCGAGCTTGTCATTTATCGATGAGACGCTCTGTGGGGATGTTTTCGGCCGTGGAGTGCTCTTTTTCAAAAACCTCCACTTGTTAGCTTTCAGTCAGAGCTGAGACCGGAAAGAATGGAAAAAGAAACCTCAATTTTGTCACTTTGTAGCACGCGGACCTTTACCAAGGTTGGACTGTTACAAAAACAAAACAAATGTTGGAGTGATGTATTTTTAGTCCGAGCATATTGTGTCCAGAAGACGTTTGTGCAATCAACACCTTTTTAAATGTGAGTCTACTTATATATACATATATTTTAAACATTTTCAAATGTTTTCTTCTCTTACCAACCCTTGCAGACTATCAAAGTAACTTAATTACCAACCAGCATCAATCAAAACTATATTTCTCGATGTCACATCTGCTGGAGGTCTAAAAAAAAAAAAAAGCAAGCAGATGCACAACCTCATGATTGCGTTTGATCACAGTGCGCTCGTTTTGCTTCAGTGCAGCATTTAAAGTAGCGCACAACAATAATAATGAAGAAAAAAATGCAATTATAAGCAGTGTTTGTGTGTAATATATCAGCGGCCCATCCAGGGGCCCCGTAATGAATGCGATGCAACGTGCGAGCAGTGAGCCGTGCGCGCGCCTCGCTCGATGCGTCTCTGAAAATAAACAGAGCAATGGAAATGCCTCTCATTAGTGTTGTTTTCATATGAAGTCCCTCACACGAGCTTGACAAAGCCGGCTCCCCGCGCCGAGCTCCTCCGGGAGCGCCGCGCCAATACGGCGAGGGCAAACAACAGCGAGCCCGTACCGACACCATTACCACCTTGTGTACTTGCTTATACTTAACCCCACCCACTCACTCTACTCCTCTCTGTGGAGTACTGTGTCTAGGTAGAGCACATTAAGATCTTCCAGAAAGATCTTCCTTTTTCCCCATTTATCACCATTGCCGGTGTTCCTAAAAGGGGAAAATGTCTCCATTGCTCTTATTACTCTGCGTATGCATGTGTGTTCGAAAGTGGGTCCTATTTTTTTTACCAGTTTCTAGCACAGTGCAGTCTAAATGTGCGCATTTTGTTTCAATCGGTATTTTTCTATACTTTGCAAAGGTAGAATTGGTTGTTTGTGCTGTTGTGCGGCGTTTTGGGATGGAACGCCAGCCAATCACCTCCCGTCATTTCCATCAAAATTAGGGCAGCGGAAGCGTATATTACGAATGCAGGAATGGACTTGCTGGGTCAGAGAGATGAGACTGAGCAAATACAAGTAAACACGCCTTTCTGTTATCAAATTGTGTGCATCGCTAACAACGCCCAGAGAGGCACAACGAGGTTCCAAACACGTTAGACTAGACTTGCCTGGAAACCAAAATGAAGATGCGCTCGTTTTTACGCCGAGAGCACCGACCGGCGTGTCTACCAAAGTAGGGCCTTTGGTGTGCGTGATTTCATCAGAGCGTAAATGTATTTATGTATGAGTGTGTATGTGCGTGTGGTGTCTTTTACAGTGTTAATATCTTATTGTTAGTGTGTGTGCGTTCACGTTATGGAAGAATAGAGACTCCACCGTACCCACAAAAGAGGAGGAGTGGTGTGTGTGTGTGTGGGGGGGGGGGAACAGGTGTGCGGAGCTTCTGGCTTGCAGCATGTGTTCCAGTTGTTTCACGCACACCTGTTTGCCTGTTGACACGTGAACTACAAAGCGAACATGCATCGCAACGCCTACGCACAGCTCACATACAAATGAATTTCACACTGTCGTGAAAGGTCACTTTGCTACAACTCAGAAAATTGAAATCAATTCAAATGGCTTTGAGATCCGGATGAAATTGCGGCGCCGCCTTCCCGACCCGCCGGGCCCACCTGACGTGCCATCACAAAAATGCTGTAGATGACCAAAAATATCACCTTTCTCACGATCTCGTGCTTTTCCAGTAAAAAGGGGACATGTAAGTCGATCTGGAGCACTGAGCTGTGATTTGCTTTCAGAGGACATCAAGGTGACGTGAACGGTGGCTACAGAATGCACTTGAGGATTAATAAGTAATGCGGCACAAAAGATGATAGTTGCACTCAGATATCTTGATGAGTGCGCTTCATCATAGCAAAGTGGTCACCTGAAACCAGGAGAAACAGTAAACCCCCCAACCTGATTCCATATTAGATTCAAACAACTTTGAACTTTATTACTTTGGCTATTAAAGGGGAGTTCACGCGGAATGTAATCGAATATGTGTATTGAGGTTATGTCTCCATGTCTGAAAGTAATGCTGGGACAATAGAAGACAATATTTAAAGAAAGGCCCGAGACTAAATATGAAGCCTGAATCACTTCACGCCACCATGCTGCCTGACCCAAAATCACCCGTGGCAACATGTAATGTTCCCGCAACATGACTCCAGTTGACACGGACGAACTATGAGCAGAGAAAATGAAAAGGTATTTTTGTCATCTTTGTCTGCCTTAGCTCCCCCCGGCATTTTGTAATTTCTTGCCGCGTTTCCGCTCTTTCACGCCTTAATATCGCACTATTGCTTCAATTTGAGCCGCAGGATTTTGCTCCGTCTCATTTTTGGCGGGATTAATGTAGCAGGCAGCACATGTCTCAAGGTATTTGTTGTGTTTTGTTTTATCTATGAATTATTTAGAAAGCTCAAAAAATGGAGAGTGGGTCTGAAAGCTGGATGTCCTGTTTTGTGTCTGGAATCCCACCACGATTTGTTTAATATGGTCCTCGACACACGTGGGGTTAGGCTCGGTAATTTCCCTGAAGGAGAACCCTGTTGAATTGGATTGGAATGATAAAGGAGGAAGTGAACATTGTGTTTGAAGTTTATTTTAGCTCTGGTATGAAATGTGGTGCCTCATGTCTTAGTCATTATGTTCACCCAAGAAGTAATGTTTTCTTTGGCTCATTCCTTTTTTAGGTCTTCACATTAAAAAAAATTGGGTGGGGGGGTCGTTTAAAGGTCTTCTCACAAGAAGGGTCCCAGTAAATGAAATATACAGAAAATATTCTTTTCTGATTGTTTCCGAAATGTCAGACACGTTTTTCTCTCATCAATCTTGTAGGATTATCCCCCCCCCCCCCACACACACATTTTACAGTTGATATGAGCACAATGCTCATTGTTCCAGCAAAATCTCTGTTTGTTAGTCAGAAGGCGGAGCTTAAAAGTAACATGTATCCCCAGCTGTGGCAACTCTAATAATAATCCTCCATAGGGTCATTTTTCATCATTTAGTGAACACGTTAAAGTTCACTGGGTCTATTAATGAAAGAGTCCTGCTTTATCTTTACACACCGTAGCACTTTTTAAAAATGCTAATAGACTTCAGTGAGCACCTGAGCAGGGATGAACGTGCCCTAATTCCTGCTCGAAAGGTCACCGGGATGAGTTATGGCGCTTTGAGGACCTGAGAGCTATTCCCTTGTTAGATTTGACAAAGGGAAGCTGCCATTTACTCCCTTTAAAAATAGTGCGGTCTAATAAATGATCATTTGAGGAATATGGGCGCTACAGGGAGTGACTTTTTTTCTCTGACGTCATTTTTATCTGGGCTAATTTACATCACAAAAAACGCAGCCCTCCCCCAAATTTTAATCTGCGCAATCCCATATAAACCACAATTTGAGTGTGAAGGCATCCAGGAGCAACCCAAATAGGAATTTTTTGTAGAATAAGAGCTCATTCATTTACAGAGATCTTGAAAAACTTTGCAGCAGTCAATTCTACATCATCTGCAAGTGATCTTGCAGTTTCTTATAAACGTACTTTGAGCTAATCGATTTCCTGCATGGACTTGAGTGAATCCGTAATTGCTTCCACCATGTGTGCCTCTTGCGCTAAATTTAAAAAGAATGGAGTCACATCGATTGGCTGGAAATCAAGTTGAGTATGTTCAGTCCCACAACGGCGCAAACGTCCATTTTGAACTGTGCTCATCTACATATGGGAAAGTTATGCTGGGTGGCTCCTGAAAGGTGTTCATTGTCAAGGGTGCAAAAGGAGCGGGATGGAGGTGACAGTTTGAGGTGGACGAGTCTATTAATAGTTTTACCTCTCAGCCCAAGCACTCCATCATTTTTGGTGTCTGAGGGCTTCCTGTGATAAAAAAAAAAAGTGAGTCAGGTTGTGTTTCATTTGGTACCTTCATAATTCATTTTAGTAAGGATTATAAATAAACTTCCATTCTGATGGTGCTTTGTCTTGTTCTTTTTTTTTTGAAACTCTAAAGTCCACCAAAATTGACAATACATTTTCCTCGTAGTAAAACATGACATCACAAATGGACAAAATTTGCCACAGAGACAAGCCGACAAGGAAAGTCTTCCCAGGGGGTGGAAGCTGTTGCGTACGGCTTTAAATGGAATGGACTCAACATGTGCCCAAGTGTCATCCATGCAACCAACAGACCTTCCACAACAGAACGATATGGCAAAGACGGCTTGGAGTGACAGCCTCGGGGCCACAAGGAAATATGGGCATCAGAAGGAGTCCAATTCTTGCAGAAGGCAGTAAAATTAAAGTCTTTATTGCCGTCTTTATGGCTTCATTCTCTATGGCAATGACATTATATATGGAAAATGGCAGCGCTTTTGTCATATTATCAGTGAAATCCGGAGTAAGAAGCCTGTGAAGGGTGGAAAATGAATGTGATGCATGTCCTCTAAATTGTAATGGTTGGTGGGCCATGAACCATATTTGGTCACATAATTCATCTCTCCTAGTTAATAATCATTGAATGTAAGGTAATATATAACATGATGATTATATGATTAATAATATCATATGATTATGATGATAACAAGACAACTGTTGAGATGTGCTCATGATTTATCAAAATATACATAAACATAGTAAATGTAACTACTACTACTACTACTACTACTACTAATAATAATAATAATTGGATGTTGCATTTCAGAGTACTGACATGACTTGCTGATTGACGTCCCTCAACTTAATGATTTTATTTTCAGTCGCCAACCAGCTCGAACCTCACACATTGCCGATTGCAATTTGCAACTCATCCATTTTTTAATTGCACTGTTTTTTACCTGGGTCCCATCGGGCCGGTGGCGGTGGTCGTTGTCATCTGTCTGCACTGACAGGAAGAGCATGTGGCACAACGCCACGTACACCCCCCCAATCAGATGTGTTGTCAGGCGTATCACACTGCCGAGCGATCGTGAGGTGACATCCTCCACTGAATCAGTGACATTTCACGGACGGTGCAAATCTATCCATCTTTGTCAAACATTCCGCCTTCATTTTAGCATTCTACGAGTTAGAATATTGATCAGCACTCAAACATTTGACTGAGGACATGTCGTTTTTCTACCTCTTGACTTGGAGAGCCTTTTGACAAAGCTTTCTGCTCTATGTTGCCACCTGCTGTCCAGAACATGTTCACGCATTCATCAGCAGGGGTTTTAAATTTTTTTTTTTTTTAGTCCAAGGAAGACAACTTTCCAAGGACTTTATCATTATCCTAAATTTTAGGACCTAAAACCAGTTCTACTTCAGTATCTCTACTATGTACAACTTTCAATTTTAATTGAATAACATTCAATATTTAGCCAACATTGGTAACGAGACGTGCACAGATTTCACTAACAACTGTCAACTTAGTGATTCAATTGCTATATTTAGTGACTCTTCTGACCACTATTTAGCCATAAAATGAATTAGGTCTTCACTTTCCACACAAGAGTGAAATATCCCCCCCCCCCCCCCTTTTCCTCACCTTCACAACTCAACATAAGAAAAGAGACGTCATTCAAACTGGACCCCCACAAAGGGCCCGTGAGTAGTAGGAAATGGACGGCCATTGTAATTCCATTGGAAAAAAATATTTCGCAGTATGAAAAAAAAAAACTTAAACTCCCTGGCCTCAGAAAATATTCAATTTAAAAATCACTGCTAAACGGGGCTCAAATTAACAGGAAAGCTTTGGCTTCATTTTCTTAGAACATCATCTCATGTGCAGCATGTCAGGTTAGCTTTTAATAATACTTGATTTGGCAACATAGTAGCAGAACTAGGTGTGCCAAAGCATCTTTTGTCATTCTTCCATTATGACATTTGTATCGTATCGATTCAATCTCAAAAGCCGGTTAACACTTTTATTTAGCTCACCTCCTCATTGTTTTGTTAGTCAAGCAGGTGCAATACAGTTTGTTCATCTGTCCATAGACAGACCGGTATATAGAGTGATTGATTCATAGGTAATGTCAAAAGATGACTGGTTAGCAAAAAGATGAGTTTGGCACACTTTGTCGATATACTAAGATTAGACTCTGCTTCCGTGGGCCGCTTAACTAAACAACAATGGATCTTTGTATCATCGCTTAAACTGCAATGGCGCATGATGACACCCCTCTGAAAAAAAAACATGCAGGGACTAATCCGGTTTAGAGTGAGCAAAGCAGCGTTCTGTTTGTCTTTGGGCATAACAATTAATGCAAATCAATGCTTTAGGGAGGAACTCTAGGCGACAAAGGCAGCAAAATGCGGGATCAAACATCTGCAGTGGAGACCAGTGTGTCCAGCGGTTACCAAACGTGTGTGAGTGGGTGCAGATATCACTCAAGGAATGTGAGATGGATGCACCAACTCCAGCCGAAGAGGCCTGCTCATGTGAAAACATGAATGGATGGAGACACGATAATGTGTGGAGCTTATCCAGTGCGGACTGACATGTTCTCAGTGTAATCTCTTGTATTGTGCTGCGAGGAGGGAAGATTATCCTCCGCTGACTGGCTGCTAAAAGGTTGCTAGGCTGTACTTCATGTCTGTGTGATAGGAGAGTGTGGGGGGAGCATATGCCTCTGTGTAAACGATGCTGGCTGCCCCGCCTTCCCTGTCACAGACTGGATTATGTCCAACATTATCCCCCCCCCCCCCCACTACCGCTTCTCACACCGGATTCCAGCAATGAAAGCCGTTACACCTTCCAAAAAATTATCAGCACGTGAGGCAGTGGCTTTTACAGACGCTTGGCATGAATTCTGATGCTGGAAGCAGGATTGGAGGACGAGGCAATGCTGTGGTAATAGTGAGGTTTGGTACGTATTGGAGTTGTTCAATACCACTTTTTTGCAGAACGATACGAGTATGAGGACACACCGATGCTAATACCAAGTAACCGATACGGCTAGTAAATTTGATACCTAAAACTCCTATAAAAAAAAAAACTGCCAACAACCTACTTTTTAGTTTTGTTCAAAATAAATTCAGTAACAAAAATAATACAGTTTTAATTGTTAGCTGTAAAGCATCACACTATAACGTTGCAAAGTAGGCTGACATTTTTACTTATACTTGAAAAACAAAAACATTAATGAGTAAAAAAGAAAATATAACAAAAGACAATCATCTTTGGAAAGTATAACATTCATATTACAAAATATAACTAGATAGAAGTATAATGCATCTTAATAATAAAAGTCTGGTCAGCCATGCATGCCATTTATTTCCTGATAGTAGTACGGCCACAAGCGATATATTGAAATACGTCCATCCATCCATCCATCCATCCATCCATCCATCCATCCATCCATCCATCCATCCATCCATCCATCCATCCATCCATCCATCCATCCATCCATCCATCCATCCATCCATCCATCCATCCATCCATCCATCCATCCATCCATCCATCCATCCATCCATCCATCCATCCATCCATCCATCCATCCATCCATCCATCCATCCATCCATCCATCCATCCATCCATCCATCCATCCATCCATCCATCCTAGATTGTATACATCAAGTGCCAAGTCTTTCAAACCACTTGTGTTTGCAAATACATCAGAATGGGTGAGCGGCACATCCGCTTCGCCATCAAACTTTGGGGTTCAAATCTTGGCTCCACCCTTTCTGTGTGGAATCTGCAGCATCTCCCTGTGCTTTTCTGCAGTGCTTCAACTTCCAACATTCCCAAAACATGCACATTAGGTTCTTTGGAGACTCCAGACTGCCCATAGATGTGAATGTTTGTTTGTCTTTACGTGCTTTGTGATTGGCTGTGGTGCTTTTTCCCGGGTGGGCGGCATGATATGTCTTTGTGTGTGTTTGTGTTGGTGTGTGTGTGTGTAAGAAGGTGTAGACCAGCGGCCGCTCCCTTAATAGAGCCTCAAGCATCTTCTGCCTCTGCCCTTGGAGATCACTTATATCCTAGCAGCCATCACAAAGTAGTGCAGATATAATTTGTCATCAGGGATTTCCCTTCCGTAGGATTATAGAGAAGATACAGGCCGATCAATACTATGGATTTTGCGCCGCACCGGCTGATTGTCCAATTGCCGTGAAACATGTGGCGAGATAAAGGGGCGCGCGGCGCTTGGCATTTTTTTGAAACAGACCGCCAAGTCAGCATGAGGCTTGTCACATGCTCAAAGGCTGCAGTGACAGAAAATGATCATGCCGCAGTGTCCGCGCAAGGCTTAACAATCGTTTCTTCCATGTCATACAATTCATCAGAAATGCCATCTAACCGCCTCCACTCGCCCCCTTTTTTTTTTCTTCTGATTTTGAGAGTCGCACACTTCTACATCATCCAAAGATGCTGTGATAATTGCACTGCAGTTAAATGTTAAACAGTTAAACAGACCTGGTTTGAAAATTTTCTAAAGTTTAGAATCTAAACTGTGGGAAAAAAAAAAGCATGCATAAGATTTTTACAAATTCACCACCCGTAAAAAAATATTTGTACAAATTTGCTCCAGGGCAACAAAGATGAGCAGCAAACGTAAAATCAAGATGTATTTTTTTTCTTGTTAAAGTGAGTCATCATGTCAGTCAAATCATCATAAATAAAAAGACAAATATCTGATGATTTAGTTCCTCCTAAAGCAGTATCAAGTTAAAAGTCGTCCCAATTTGGTAAGGCCCAAGACTGTATGAACCATTGTCATCGTCAATTTCTTTGCCAATACAATTTCACTTCCCTCTGGAGCTGGGAAGACATGCTGCAGACTGACTAATGTGCAGAAGAAGATTCCAGCATATGCCCGGGAGGCGAGTCATATCACATAATGACAAAGCTCTGCTAGCTTTTTGGTGTACAAATGTTGTTTCATTAATATTGCGGACTTAAGTCTCTGCCCTGTGATTGACTGACGACTGGTCTGGAGTTTAAGGTGCATTGATAACTGGTGAAGAAAATGGATGGTTTGGTTTTTGTCACATTTGGAATTGGACAGCCTTAGGGCCATTTGACGTTTTGTGGTTTCATCACATTGAGTAGCATGCACATCCCGCTGTCACTTAAGTCATTTTTTAACGTACCTAGCTTGCACACTTTCAGTGTGCTTTGATTCTTTCTTTCTGCGCAAACCAAATATTTGGTGTACAACCAAATATTTGTGCCTTTTCTGACTTCAGCACATGGGAAAATAGCTCTTAGTTGACCAATTCTAACCAAAGTAAAATGTAGAGTTCACAATGAGGTCCACTTCCACACCTGGATGAGCTCAGCCTAGAAACCTGGGCATGTTAACGCACTCGGGGGTACGAGGGGTGTCGTTCTCATGAACTGGAGCCAAATGGCAGTATACTTAGTAGGAAGGGGAATCTAATTTAGTCGGCGGCTTGGCCCAATCCCACAGGCGGAAGAGTTTAAGAAAGGTCAGGCTAGGAGAAGACAGGGGAGGGAGGTTGGTGGTGGGTTGTGCCGGTGACCCCTCCCCAATTACAGGCACTCCAGCAGAACATATCACAGCGCTGTCCGCAGTGACAGTCATTTAGCAGCAACTCATCGGAGGGGTGGAAGTGGGAGATGGATGATCAGGAAATAAGAAATGATTTGCCGGGACCTGTTAAGCTCTTCCCAGCTATCTCTCCACCCATCGGTGTCGTCCCACTCCCGCTGCCACCTGCACTTCTGCTACACATGCACACGCACACACACACGCATCCACGTGACGTGCCGCCGCATGATTATTGGCGCAATCACTCATGTAACAGCCCGGCATGGCTTTGTGTGGGGGCACCAGTATTTGTCACTGTCACTTTCCCCCAATGCTCCACCATTGTCTTGGAAATTGTATGTGTAAGGCAAGAGATGCCTGTGACCCACTTCGACAAGCAGGCCGGCTCTCACGCGCACACGCATGCGTGCGTGCACAAGCACACAGCAGTTTGATGTGTCCTATTATGTGTCTCAGCAAGAGCCATAAATAATTGTGACACGTTTTTTTGTTGTGCGTAAAAGTCCTTGACTCTGCCTCCTGTTCCAGCACCTCCTCTCTTGTATGGATACATTGCCAGACGGCTCTTCACCACCCCCATACCTCTCCATACACCCCAGCGACCCCCCCCCCCCCCCCCAACACATACACTCCCTTCTCTGGCCCGATGATAGATGGGACGGTGCGGCAAATGACAACGGGATAGATTTTTAGTTTGTGCTTTGGAAGGGATCAGTAATGGTGCTTTGCTGTACAGAGCAATAAAGAAGAAAGACAGAGGGGAGAACAACAATACCCCAAAAAAAAAAAAGAAAAAAAAAAAATGATTGGACAATGGACTGTGGAATTGATGGTTTTGGTGAGGAGTGAATGTCAGCTATGTGAGCTCTTAGAAAAATGACTTGTCCAGATAAAATGCTGCAGTGCTGTTTGGCATCACATGTAATACGCACATCTCTCATTATTGAGTTGATTTTTTATCCGCAGAGGTCAGCCTCCTCAGAAAATAATGTGAACCAGAATGCCATTGATTCCATTTTTTTCTTTTGACTCCTGGAAGGAGCATGCATCGTCATTACATTCATCTTGGTGCCGCTAAACCAATCCTTTAACTTTGAAGACTCCTTTCTTCCTGTCAAGGAAGTAATCCTATTGAGTTTTCAAAGATTTATGACACAGCAGGCAAAACCTTGAAGTAATATCACGGGTAGTTGTCTATTTCAAGCAAGCAACGGTCAGCTCTGGATTTTGAGAACATTCTTGTTTTCCACCATTCAAATCAGCAATGAATTCATATCTAGATTCTGACTTTCTTTGTTTTGTGTCGCAGTTAAACACAACACAATCTTTCAGTATCATTTCATGTTGTTTATCAATCAAATTTCTATAGTTCTTTAGTTATTGTGCACAACTGGGGTGTAGAATGTAGATTTGGATATTCTGTCCTTGTTTTTCTACCTGCCAAGGGAAAATAGACATGCTAGAATGTTTTTACTCGGCTTTACACAGTCGTTTTTAACGCTTTCTATTCCCGGACAAGCCTGCACTGCTTCCACACAACATTGTCCATGAAAAATGGGCCTGGATGTCAGATAGAGTACCTCCTGCAGGTTGTGGTGCCAGGCAGGCAGGATGCTCGCTGACATCATGATCAGTCATGAAAATGAGCACTGGACTCACATGCAAACATGTTTTTGAATTATGGCACTTTGAGGTTTTTTTCCAACCCGAACAGCAGTTTGTAGTTCAACCATTCCATTAACCTACCTACCTACCTACCTACCTACCTACCTACCTACCTACCTACCTACCTACCTACCTACCTACCTACCTACCTACCTACCTACCTACCTACCTACCTACCTACCTACCTACCTACCTACCTACCTACCTACCTAACCAATAGTGGTCTCATGGAGATGGAATGAAAATGTTGTGGTTTTATTTTTTGTTTTTACACCTAAACCTTCCCACCATGTGAGCGGCTTTGTCTTCTTTATTTGACCACAGATGCATTTGCTAATTGCATTCTGCTCCCTCCATCAGTGGCCATGATCATTCATGTCACCGCATCAGATAGTTAAGGAGCGGGCTTCCGTAAAAATCCATCACGTACATCAATGCGCATTACGGAGGTAATTAAACAGGAGGTAACGCCACCAGATATTAAAATATCACGGGGTGATCATACGCCCCCTCGCGCCGTGCAGCCTCAGCACTTAGACATGATGCAGTGGAAGAGGAATCATCTGCGGGGTAAAAAAAAAAATCCAAATGGAAATGTAATTTGTCTACTTTAAACTATCACTTCCTTTCCTGATGAAAAATGATAGGAAATGTACAGATTGCAGCACACTGAGAAAGTGGCATTAAAATAATTACTCGAGAGCCCGCTCCGAGTTTGTACATTGAGCACTGCAGCACCATTAGGAATAATCTGTCCAATTAAAGGTTGTGTAATTAATTAAACACGCGTTGTGTGAAGTGGAGCGAGGGGTGGAGACGATTTATCAAGGTGCTGAAATACGACCTATCTTGTCCAAAAGACTAATATGTTTAAACAAAAGATGAAAATGGATGACAGCATTATTTGTAACAAAATGCTCACAGTGCAACTATGATGCATCTGCTCTTGGAGTCGGCTTGTCCTCATAAAAGCGGTGATGTATTGGGCCCGGCTACGTTCAGTGAAGGGTACAGAGCTCGAAACGCTCGGTGACTTCATCGCGCCTCAAAATCTCGCCCTGTTTTTGTATTTTGACCTGCAAACGCCAACGCTTTGCAGGCCGTTCCCAGTCAGCCCGCGGCGTCACGTTCCGGAGAGGGAGAGAATTCGTGTTTGGCGCCGAGCGCATGTCCTGGTAGCGCCATCTAGAAGAGCGGTGGAGCAGAAAATCTCTAGCTGTGTGAAAGCTGTCTGGTTATTTGTGTGATTGGAAGTCAACGTGTGCCCTTTTCTCACCTGTCTATGGAGACCGACGACTGTAGGGCAGTCAATAAAATTGAACCACAAACGGTGAGATTTTTCTACCAAGTTAAACAATGTTCTGATCAATATTTGAGAATATGAGTTCAACAGCAAAATTCACGCCTTTTTTATCCATCTCAGAGGGCGGCCATTTTGAGATGAATAAAAACGGTTGAATTCATTTTCCACAAACGAAACATGAATCAGAATCTTTCGACTAGTTAGGGAGGGTGTGCAAAACATATTATTACAGAGAACATTCTTGGCTTGAGATCTCCTTTAAAGGTGTTATTGACATGGCTGAAAACAGTTTTAAAGTCTCCTTTAAAGGGTTTGCTGTAGGTGCAGTGTTCACGATTCCTTTCTGTTTCCCCCTAGTGGCAAACATTAATCGTGCCGCTTGCGACCTGCCGGCCTTTCGATGGGACAAGCACTAAACTTGGGTTCAGGCCCACTGCACAGGAAGATGAATGCTGTGAGCAGGTTTTTGTTTGAGCTACACGAGTCCAATGAGGCCCATGTGCCAAATAGTGAAGAGCAGCGCCCTTGCCATATCCCAAACTGTCAATCAGCTGACATCTCGCAGCCTGAAGATGGCAGTGTGGAAGCCGGAGGGGGGACAGGGAGACATAAATCCCGAGTCGTCTATAAAAAGAAATACTCAGTGTGTCAAGGAAAGGTGGGATGCCTTAAAATGAATGATAACAGACTCATTAAAAGTAACGGCCTGCTAAATGATGAATAGGCGGCCTCCTGGAAGGTGCTCAGGACAACAGCTTTGACAAATTAAGACTGGGCACCGCTCGGACGACTTTTCACCCAAATATGTATGTATATATCTGAACTTATCCCCATATATCATTCAAATATGTTTCATTTCAATAAATGCCCTCTCCACTCAGGTGGATGAAAATCCAGAGTCGCTTTTATATAAGTGACTGCAGATTTTTTTATTTTTGGGGGGGAGGGGGCAACCTGTGCCCCACTATTTGCTGAAAAAACCCCTCATCTAGTCCCTGTTTTGTGCACGTCACAAAGCATTTAGCGCAATTTTGTTGGAGGTTGGCGGACTAACTCACTTGATGTGAGTTGAGGAGCTTCATTTGCAAAATCTTGTGGCGTTATTCGCATACTTTGTGCCAGCTAATGGGGACGCAGTGAATTGTTCTGCCTGTATTTCACTGTCATAGAAGTTGAACAATCTATTGGATCATTTGATAATGAGAGAGGGTGTGGGAGATGCTTTGAATGATGCCGGTAAGATCATCCAAACAATCCCACTCAGTTTTAAAGTGCAGTCTTCTTTTTCAGGCTGTAAAAAAAAAGCACAGAGTGTAAACATTTACATCTGCGTGACATAAACACATCCCAGCACTGTAAATAGTTCCGAGAAGAGACAGAACTTGGGCCTGTCATGGGGAATGAAAATGAGAAATGGATGAGTCGCGCGAGCCGCAGAGTTCCAAACTGATAGACGTCCACTCCCAAACAGGTTTGACGTGTCCGCTAGTGCACCCTCACACTGTCTCTTCTCTAAACACTGACATTCCGCGTGGATGAGAAGTATTTTTCTGAAGAATCGAAAGGCGTTGTACGATTTCAACATCAGGAGCATGATACGTACAGCATTCTTTCAAAAAAGAAAGTCTTGGTTTGGAATGTGCGTTCTTAGATAAACATCAAAATCTAGAAATGTTTTACGCTGATCTGTCCTAGTGAAACCAAAGAAAATGCAAAATATATACAATATGGGCAGTAAAAGTGGAGTATGTATCTAATTTGGGTCTCATTCAAACCAAGTTATCAAAGCAGCAATTTTCATGAAGTTGAGCACAATGAGAGGTTCCAAGCACTTTGTCGCTCGATTATACGCAACCACATGGCGACTCGACATCATTGTCATGTACCCGCCATCCACGCCATATGGATGCACCAAATGGAGATCACAGGCTGGCAAAAGGCAATCAGCTTTTTAATTAACAGAATTAACAGCGCGATGTCAAGGCGTAATGACAGCATTAAAGAAAAAAAGCGGTTGATGTGACAAATGGGCACAGAACTCAACCACTTTATTTTCACAAGACAACATTGAAAACAAAGAAAACAGGAAAGAGTCTGAAAGGGCAATCACCCATTAATAATGTCAATGTAAACAATGAGAATCCATAAAATGAAACTGTAGCAAATAGCAGGGTAGTAAGACAAGGAACTATGCTATATTTGCTTATATTTCATATAAAGTATCAAAACAATATTAATAAAAAACAACAACAGCACCACCAGAACTCCAAAAACAACAACAGAAGAACAAAAAACAGCAACAGAAGACAAAGATGGCAGAAGTATTCATATTTTGTACAAAATTAGCTAACGATAACTGAAAAAATACACTTGAATGAATTGAGCCTTTTCAAATGATGGCAGACAAAAAACAAAAATGAGCGTTAGAAGCAGATGGAATTTAAGCAGGCACAAGACGCAAGCGCCATAAATCTTCAACAATGTCATGAATGTGAAATAGTTTGCTTCTCTGAATCCTTTGTTGCTCTCGTTATTGCTCGCTGGTACATGTGTAATGGATGCCAACTTGAGTTGTAAAACCTCGCTTGTTACAATTCCGTGAAAATACCGCTCATGAGAATCAACGTGCACAAGTTCTAATTCATGGTGAGCGACTGAGCTAAAGTGCATCGCAAAGAAATGAGGAAAACTGAAACAAAAACACAAATAATTCTCAGTATTTGTCAGATTGTAGCAACTAGCAAGTACCTTCAAACATACCTAATGTGTTTGCAAAATTCACTTTACAGGGTCTCTAATGAAATATTTGTTCTTTGTTACTTCCAAGCCCTGAAGAACAATAACGACATTAATTTTCCAGCATTTTAATGTTGTTCAGAAAGAAGAAATGACAATCAAAAGCCATTGAAATTTATTTCAGCGCCAATTACTATTTGTTGATTTCTAATCAGCATTCACTTCAGAGTTGTCAGTCAAACTTCAGAGAATTGCCGTCTCTTACTTAGAGACTTCATCAAAAAAAAAGAAAAAAAAAGCTGTTTATTGACCATAAAGCCCGTTATACAAAGAGCCTCACAGATGGCGAGATGGACCTCAGCACGCGCCGTCCCCCCTCGCCGCACCCCCCGGCATGCAGCATGCAGCCCAACAAAAGAAAGTCAAATTATTAGAAATAATGAAAAGCCATCAATAAGAATTCAGCCGAGACTCATTTCATTCTGTTTTCGCCGACGCTTTTCAGCCCATTATTTTCTGTAAATGTTAACACGGCCGAGCTCGCCTATTGATTCTATTATTTTTGACCTTGCATTAGTGTCGGCTAATCTCGCATGCTATAAAATTTCATTTCATGGTGAAAAATGCTGCGGGGCCCTCAGGGTGAGTTATACGCAGGTTGGGGGCACCCTTGGGATTCATAAGTGCGCATGCGGGTAAACAAACGGCACATTTAATGTTTCTTAGATGAGTGAGCAGCACCCGCACTTTCATTTCATTCCTTTGTTTTTTTTCTTCTTTACAGCGAGGGTCAGGTCGAGAAGCTCATTCCAAGACAAATGTGAGCATCTTCCGGAACATTTGTATTTTCTCTGCCGATCCCGAGTGAGCCTTCCCGTTGCGCGCGAGCGAGGCGCGGCTTGAAGAATACTTCTTCCCTGCACATTTTAGATCACAGAGAGGCGTGACCCAAACCTGACCTGGATGAGAGAACAACGAATGGCATCTACTATGTTTACCATGCTGCTGAAATACTCTCCACTGGTCAAGTCAATTCAATAGAAATTCATTTTTGAGGTCCCCTGATATTGACATCTTAGTGATCGTAGGCGTGGCCTTGGACTGTCATTATTCAATGCAAGCAAACCTTATTCAATCTGATAAAGGCATTGTGATTCATAGAAGTCTAAGGTGTGTGTCAGCAATGAATCATGCTACGCAAATAAAGTCAGAATAGAAAAATAAATTGACAAAAGTCAATACTTTTTGTGAGTTTATAATCTTTTCCAAGGGTGTTGAAGGGAATTGTAGTTAATTAATTAGAGCTGTCAAAATTAATCGATTAATCAACAAAAAAATCAATTACCAAATTAATCGACTGCTATTTTAATAATCGAGTAATCGTTTGGGGCCATTTTCCCTGGGAATCGTCCAACTGCTCTAATGTCAGAATATCAACAGTACTTCAATAATTGTTGTTGTTCATTCAGTCATCATCCAAACCAATGATCCTTATTCGTTTTAATTATTCATGAGAACGAACAGAGCCAAACAAGACATTTGCAAATGGTGTGAGGTCTCGTGGTTAAGAAGTTGTCAGAGTTGTGACGTTAGTGACTACACGTTGGGAAATATATGTTGGCTACTTGAAAGTAAATCACGATAGGTTAGGCACCCCTGTTTTAAATTGTCCATAACCTTTCATTTCGCCTTTCACTCAAAAGTCAGCTGGGATAGGTTCATTATCATGATTATGAAAGCGTCCCCACCAATCAGCTCCATTTGTGTCCTGTTCAGCTGTGCTTGTCTGTCTTAGTCTGCAATTACTTCCTTTGTTTCGCTTCACTTCTGATGACATTGCCCATTGTGGTGCCCCTTGTCTCACGTAGCGCACCAGCACAATTCTTTGTTTTTTGGGAAACAAAGAATTTCTTGCATATGAAGGCTGAACGAAATCAAATGAGTGTTTACTGACCATGATGACAAACTCGCAGCAGTGAGCTGCGAGTTGACATCTAAATTTCAATCTCTACCTTCAGGTAAGTCATGCAAAACAATATAGGACTGTGCAAAAGTCAAACATCAGATGTCCCCCAATGCCAAACTGTTAATAATATGAAGTGGAATTTTTGGACAGTTATTTCATATCACACGAAACGACAATTTGTCAGAGACTGCTGTTAAACAGTTAAACAATTAACTGATTTGGTCTCAACATACTCAAAAAAGTGTTATTAGTTTCAATTTGGTCTTTATATTTCTCTTTGAAAAGCACTTTAAAAATGTGTCTTATTTGTTACACGATTATCAACAGAAGATGGTTTAAAATTGGCCTAAAACAACTGTGACTTGAAGTTCAAGAAAAATCGGGCACTCCTATTTTTTTCATTTGCAAAGTCATCCATTACACTGGAATAAAGATTGTCTATTCCGAGCGCCTGCATCCTAGATTGATGAAGACTTGGATAAGGTGGATAACAGGTTCCACAGGGTGATCGGAGAGCCAAATGGAATGTTGTTTTTCTTTTGTAAGAGTGATACCACTAGGTGTTTGTTCTTTTAAAGACACAAGTTGAGAGTGAAAATTAGCAATGTTCATTGGGGGCTCATCCAACTTTAAGCAAGCAGCAAGGACGTGCTCTTATGGAAAATGTCATGAATAAATGAAGAGATGAGTTTGGTCCTGACAAGTGAGGGACATGGCACTTGCCTATGCATTTTTGATAGTGATCTAATTCATGTGGCAGGCGTGGATGTTGATTAAATCACAATGTCAGCCACTTGACAGGACAAGCGGCCCCAACCTGTTTGAACAGCCACGAGCCCTGCAAGATGGCCAGGGAGATTCGCCACGCCGCCGCCCAAGTCAGCCTGCCGCCCTCTTATCGCTTTCTGCAACATGTCCACAGAGACAGACTTATGGACGTCAACCAATCCGCCTCTTGTCTACGCTCTCGGTGTGACATCGGGCCAATGTGACACTAGGGCAGTGCTTCTCAATTATTTTCTGTTACGCCCCCCCCTAGCAAGAAGAAAACTATTCGCGCCCCCCCTCCCCACCGTGACTATCCTAACTTGTCTTGTAAGTCGTAAAATGTTGCACTGTCGCAAACGTGACAGAAGTAACAATGAGAGCGCCACTGCCCCCTGCTGTAGTAAACGCGCAATTACACTTTATTCTAGTACTGCCAAAAAAAAAGCCTGTTCCCCAGGGTCACACGCGCCCCCCCAGGAATAGCACCGCGCCCCCCAAGGGGGGCGCGCCCCACTATTTGAGAAGCACTGCACTAGGGGTAAACACCAGGGTGTGATGGCGCCGTCGTGTTCCTCCACACCCGCGTGCAATGTCAAATGTGGATGTCAATTAGAGCACTTGAAGCTGGACAGACCCAAGTCATATTCTGTACCTTACAAACATGGCTGCCATAGCTTGTGTCATACAGCATCAGTGGGAAATCAGATGGAGGATTGAGTCCAACATGCATGTTTTTTTTTAATGCAAGAGGAGGCCACATAAACATCCAAATGCCAAGACAAGACGGCTGGAGCCCGGCTTCGAATCCATTGTTTGGCGGTTGTGCTAGCAAATTGGCAGATTAGAAAATCATTGATAGAATATCAAAGAACAAAACAAGTTGTGTAATAAAACAAATATTTTTGTCACAATCGTGTGTTGCTTTGTCCTTGCCTTCCTGCATGTACAGTTCTGAGGAGGTCAAAGTTCCATGTAAAAAGTCACTTTACTAATCTCATTTGTCACTCATAAAATTTACACATGTCCCTCATGGAGACCTGTCAGTTTGCCACTTGCCCGTGGCTGTCACACAACACAGATAATGGCTCGCTGGAATCAGCTAAGGTCTTGATTATTTATAGTGAGCATGTCTGAAAAGAAAGACAAGCACTTGATGTGGCTTTGAATGATTCCTTGTCAGTAATAATACAAGATTGCCGTTCATAATAAAACAAACAAACAAAAAAAAAGGTCTTTCCGATCATTAATGATATAAAGCCAACAGAATAAAACTCTTGGGTGACTTTTGATGCTGACGGATATTATTTTTAATACATGAAATGAAGATTCTCTATCAAAAGTTTCAAAGAGCGATGTTAAGGGGCCTTTTTTTTTTTTTTTATCATTTGTGGGCTCGACATAAAAACGAGCGCATCATTAATTTTGTGCCCGGGCCAGTCTAATTTCCCGTGTTTATGAATTTGTTAGATCACATGACGGAACCGATACACAAAATTTCAGACTACCTCCAAGCAGGTCTAAGTTGTGGCGCAACACAATTTAGGTGAATTTGTTCAAGGCGTAGGCAGACAGATTCTGAGCTCGGCAGATGTGTGTGCTGCATGTCATCATATTTCATTCAAAACTATGACAAATAATATGGGACAATCTCTCTGAAACATTTTGGAGAACAATGTATTGAACTAATTGTCATCATTATGTCTCTAAACTATTTTTAATTACAACTCCCCAACCAAGTGGCATTAGTATGAGTGTTGAGTCGGCTGCAACGGTGCAAATGCCCTCTTCAAGCTGTGCTAGTCTAGCAAAATAACAAATGAAAGAAAATTCCACCTATGTTCAATGTGTATTACCTGTACCTGTGTACAGTAGTGTGTCCTCCACCAAACAGAAGATGGAGGAACCAGAGGCCCGGCACTTGAGCAGGACATGTGAGCCCACCCATGCAGGCCCTCGGAGGAGGCACAAGTGATCTTGTTTGCTGTCGTGCCTGCTCTTTGAATGCAATCATCTCCAATGGTAACATGATAAAATTCAGATAAAAAGAAACAAACAGCTCTTGATTCCACCGATCAGTTGCTGAGATCTTTCACATGTCAGCAAAGACGACGCTGCCATGTACGCCTATTTTGTTTTTGGTTTTTTTAATCTTTTAAAAGTAGAAGGAACAATGGCTCCCTGTCTGTCTTTTACAGTGTGTCACATCCAACACTCCGATTGATGACTTGAAACCAAAGTCAACAAAAGCTTAAAAGTAACACTTTTGTTTTTTGCACAAATTCCTCTGAACTGAATTAAAAGATGTGAGGTGCCAGCAAGATATGAAACTACTTCTGTCTCACAGTATTGTCTTCATACGTTTGTTTAATCGGTGTTTCTTAATGAGCACTCCACCAGCAGCAATAATGAAAGTAGTCCAGTTAGCAAAGTATTAGCACTAGAGTCACCACACTATGCATGTTGACTTGTTTGACAGGTCTGGAGGAAAGTGTCCATCATACCGAGTGAGGCACCAGGGGCAGGTGGAGCACGGAAGGGCTGATATGAACATACAATTATATTCTCGTCCCGAGCCCGTTGACAGTTGTGTGCGCTCCGTAAAAAGGCCGTAAAAGCTATGAATTTCCCGCGACAGGCCCGGGCAGCGGAGAGAGGAGCACTCGGGGAGGATAACTAGTACTGCGCAGTATAATCTGACATTTGGACCACGGGGGAGTCATAGCGCATTGCTCACAAATGACAGTGTCACTGTTGGTTTGCATCCCCGACGGAGTAGGTTAAAGAGAACAAAACATGTTTTTGCGGTGGAGTGCCACGCTTCAAGACAGCAACAATAAAAATGAATTCCATTTGCACTGGCACTGTAGAGTGAAGAACCCCAATTCTCCACCCAAAGACCCGCCCCTCGAGGAAGCATCGCTCACTCTGGATGCCCACCGCGTCCCATCAAACTCCCACAACTCGTTTACAAGCGTCTCTTCATCATCTTCAGCCCCTGCCATATTTGAGTACCTGTCAAATCTTTTTAAAGACACCACGCGTGATTTCATTCTGGGTTCGATGAGATGGTCCGGGAGGAGCTTTGTGAGCGTCCGCTGGGATCATGTAGTGGAGCCAAACTGTGTTAGGCAAGATCTTGTCGGTTGCTAATGAATTGGCTACTCAGATGGAATGGCATCATGCTAAATTTCTTTGAAAGGATGTGACAGTCAAGGATGCGAGTAGTTTTGTTCATTCAAAATGATTTGTTTTTGCAAATACTTTTATGCCTGTGTGGAACAAAAGGACAGTGAAATGATTTGGGTTCCGGGACTGGAACTGCAGCACTTTTGTCCTAGATGTCTACCAGGCATTTATTTAAGCAAATTATGGCCATTGTTGATCTGATTTGGCGCCCTCCTTCTCTTCCTCCACGACCTCTTGCTAGCTCATACTCGCTGGGTCCCGCGACTCCAACGCACAGATAGCAACGATTGTGCACTCCCAAAACACATTTGATGCACAATTCTCAATTCCTTTCAAAGAAATCAATCATATCATTCGATCCAAGCATCCATTTCACTACTACTCCTCCTTCCACAGTTGTCCGTCCTCCCTGCAGATGCTCCCATAACCCTTCGGGTGCCCCTGAGGACGCCAAGGTGACGACACCCTCGTCATCGTCCGACCCTTGCCGCCTCTCTCGGGAGGAAGTGCTAAACAAAGCCGCACGCTTGTTGGGGGGGATGAAGTAACAGCAATCTTCCATCACGGTGTACGGGAGCCCCCCGCACATGGGGGGGGGGGGGGTAGTTTGTTCAACAACGAATGCTGAATCAGCTGATTGATACGCACGCAATCTTCCCGCCACTTAGACACTGTAGTGCTCCACCAGGTTTTATGGCATCTTGCAGTTTCTTTGCATACTCCCCTCAAAGTGCCTTTGAAGAGGGAGAGGCGCTAGTGCTAATAAATAGACGTATGGAATATGAAGGTAGGGGACGTCTTTACTAGTCGACAGTAAAGCCACGCTAACTGTGGCAGCAGAGAAGACGAGGTGCTCAGTTGAGATTTGGGCATCAGCAATGTGCAGGCAGGTTTTTTTCCAATGATATCTTTGAATTATTTCTTATGGGTGTGCATAATGGCTATATAAATCTTTCCGGGTGTGCAATTACAAAGACTGGCATGGTCTATTCCCCGCTGGGTGATCGCCTGAGAACAATGACATATTAGCAGCCGGCCTGCAGTGGTCATTAAGAGCTGATATGGGATTTATGGCCAGTCTTTAAACACGAGATGGCATTAAGGAGATTTGAATACAGTCAAAATGGCACAAAGAATCCGACTTGAGCGAGACGGCGCTAATGAAGCGCGCTTGGAAAGCAGGAGGACATCCGGTTATTTTGGGGGTAAGCCATTTTCTCGGTAGGCGAGCATTGGATCGTCCATAACAAGCTGAGCGTAATAAAACACGGTATGGTTTTTATGTGAGGATGTTGCGGCAGCTGCATTGGCTTCCACAAAGCGCAAATCGCAGTTTTATTTGAAACATGTTGCAATTTTATTAATAATACTTGAAACCATAGCATCAACTTCTTTATTATATCGTCTCAATAGAAAGTTAAATAAATAAATCCTTCTATTTTTCTTCATTTGTTACACTAGCTGACAATGCAACTGGGGCCAAAAATAGAATTTACTTTTTTAATGCATTTTAATTTCTCATAAGCAATTAGACTACATTTGGAGAGAGATTTATCATGGTTATTTTTTCCTTGTCACCTCTGCCTCACACTTATCATTCCTCCATTCTTCAATGTTGAACAGAGGGTGTGTTTCTACCGAAGTCAAATTCCTTGTTTGGCACGCTCAAACATGGCGAATAAAAAACTCTTGAATCTTGAATCTTGAATCTTGAACAGCTAAGATTAATCGAACCTAAGGTATAATTTCTGTCTACACAGTTAATAATAAAGTACCAAACCGTTTGTTTCGTATAAAAAAGTTTAAAATCAGAGGGTCTAATATACATAACTCCATTTCAAATATTCGGTGAAAAGCAGATTACAGAAGATGATTCCAAAAAGGAAAATTGTGTCGTGTGAAAATTGGTATCACACGAGTCGAAAACGATCCCTGCTGAGTGAAAGGAAGCTGCTTAAGTATCAGGTGTGCTCACTGTTGAGGTGACAAATAAAGACTTTGCTTCGTCATATTAGCGCCAGACCTTTAAAGCAACTCGTGGGGTTTCTAATGAGCTGTCTGTTGGAGTGTTATTCTAATTAGTGGGTCCGTTTCCAACAATGACATGATTACCTTGCCGGGCTGATGTTGTTTCCTGAAACAGCCTTGAACGCAGACTATTTCAATCTTGTTTCCAGACCTTCCTTCTCTCTCGGGTCCACAACACTGACGAAGACAAAAAATAAATCAGAACTAGCTCACTATAAAGAGCAGTAGGCACTGTATGGTGATAATATAGCGCTTGTTTTAAATGATAATGAAATAGCCTTTTGGAAAAGTGTGGATTTTGAATCCCTATGAATCCACTCCGCAAAAATGTGATTTCCCTCTTCTGAGTTTAAGAGGCTACATAAACCTTTCCTATCTTTGATTCAATTACTGGTAGCTCCTCACAGTAGCCACATTTGTTGAAACAGCGACTAAAACCAGCCATTATCAACAAATAGAGAGAAAAAAATAAGACTGAATTCTGATCCGCTCTTAGATTTGACACCCATCCAGCATGAGAGACAGCACAGAAGTGAAGGTAAGCTGAAAGCTTTCTCTGTGTCTGAGGATTCCACTTCATGTGATTCTGACTTGTCTTCCTTCCTGGCTGACAGGCGGACCGGGGTCTAACTGACACTTTTTTAAAAGCACCTGACAGAAGGAGCGCATTAATGAAGTCATTGCTGGACTTTAATTGTGTTAAGAAGTAAAAAAAAAAAAAAAAACTCATATGAGAAAAGGTGAGCGAGTCCTCATCGATGTCACATTTTCTTCTTTCTATGAATATTAATGAGCCTAATGAAGACAATCGACGCTTCATCTCGCCATCGTTGCTTGTGTAGGTGCCAAGTGTTCTCAGCCACTGATTTGTTGTTCAAGAACAAATATGTCACGGGAGGAAGTGACTGCCTTGTCTTTTATCTCAAAGCCATCAAGCAGAAACCTTTCTCTTGCTTTTTAGTAGAAGCAAAAAAAGTTGTCAAGGCGTGTTATTAATATTATTAATAATTAATAATTATTGCGAGGGCGGCGAACAAAAGAATATTCTCATTTCTTTGGTAAGATATATTTTGTTTTAACTGAAATGTCGATTAAAATTGCCCCACTAAAAATGAATGACAAGAAAATATAGTTTGCTGTTATGAACAATGTGACTTTAAGAAATAGAATTGCATCTATAGAAAAATGAAAGCAAATTGTTCATTTGTTATATTGTCATATTTTTATTGTTTGATAGGAATTAAGATGTGACGATGAACTTCGAAATGACCAAGATGCAGTTAGCAAAACTGAATGAAGTTATTAGGTACACTAAAATGTATAACGCTTTAGGACTCTGTGAGTCCGGTGCCGGGATTCAAACCCTGTGCCTCAGAAATGCGAGGCAGAAATGCTAACCACTAGGATCACAAATATCAATATCAGTCATGCAGATATGGCTCCGCCAAAACATTCTAATAACTAATAGCAAGGCTGTTCCTGATAAAACGCATTTAGTTCCTAAATTACATTTAAATCTGTTGAGCGATGACAATGCAATTAATCTCGATAAAAACAAGCAGGAGAATAACAAGCGGTAGAAGGCATACTGGCAAGTTACTATAAATCACTGAGCCGCAACACACGTCGTCCTTCGTCGCTCCCGCGTGTAGCTTCTCAAAATTGGTTGTTCCAAAGACTGGGATTGACGGGTTTATCATTTCAAAATAGGGTCGCTTTGTACCACCGTGTACTACAAATATACAATTGTGACGACACCACAAACAGAAAAAGAAGCAAAAGAAAATTGTGTGAAAATGGCATTACAACATGATCTAATTGTGAATTAAGTGCGGAATCACAAATATGGTATATAACAATATTGCCCTGCAAGATGCAAGATGGAGATGCAATGTTCAGGCATGGCGCAGAGCCTGAGGGGAGCCGGGGGGGGTGGGCGACAACAGCAAGCGGGCCCTCCAAATGCAATATTAAGTGGACACAATGATTGCCAGGCATATTGAAGAGACAGAAATTCAAATTAACCTCCGTGCCCGTGATAAGGAGACCTGAACGTGCGTGAAAGATGAGCCGGGGCTATTTCGAGAGAACGAGCTCTCTCGCCACAGGGCAAACCCTGAATAGCCTCTCTCGGAATTACTACTTGAAGAGAAGGACTAGGTGATGCGCTTGGCACTTGTCATTGAAGGAGCGCCTTTTGTTCTCACTGATGTCATAGATCTTCATCTGACGGGACTGTACGGAAAACGGTTGATGTTTTTGTGAATCCTTTTGTGTAAAATGTATTTGACAATGAATACTGCAACACTTGGATTCGCTTTTGGGGAGCCTGCTGAGCCGCTGTTCCTCTCCAAATATTAGATGGCGGCCTTAAAGGGGCTTCATCACCATTGCTAATTGATGCGGTGAGACGACTGCTGACTGCTGAGGGCGAATGATCGGGAACGACGTGCACGAGAATACGACTTGATTGCATCTGACGGAGATGACTTCTTTCTGATGTCATTCCTCAGTCATTTGGGACACACGCGCGCACGAACACTGAAGCTTCGTACTTAAAAGTTTCTTGCTTTCCAACTTTTTGCGTTTCCAATATGATAATAATTATAATAAATAAATAAACAAAACAATAAATAAACTAGAATTTTTGCAATTTCTGGAGAACAATATACAATAAATAAATAAACAAACAAACAATACCTAATACATTTTTATGCCCCAAAAAAGGATGCTGGCATTGATTAAAATAGTCCAAACAGAACCTGGCAGCAGCCAAGACTTCAAAGTCTGCGGTCACATCAAGCGCCCACGGCGAAACGCCTTTCAAGCACCCAGCGTGCAAAACGCCTTTGAAAATGTCGCAAAAGCAAGCGACTGTCCCCCACAAACGCTTTCTGTAAGGTCTAAAGCCACGATTGATGCAATAAATAAGACAATGAGCTGACTAACCCCGTGTATTAAATGGATATTAATATGAAACGGCAGCTTACCCCCCTTGTCACATGACCAAGGTCCTTCTTCAAGCAAGCATCACTTGGATTTCAAATAACCAAGACAGCCATCTTAAATGTAGGGAACCTTCTGATTTCCACTCATTATTGTTTAATTAAAGATTCAGATGTTAAATAGAGGCGACTCCCCGGCCTGTGGAAGGCGCGCCCTGAGCGGGCTCCCCAGGCCGAGGCACAAGTGTGGTTCAGTGTTAAACGTCATGAAGGAAAATGCACTCTTAAGGTCAGAGCTGAATTTAGTTTCTTCTTTATTTATGGGGTGACTTGACAGCATCCTATGCTGATTTCAACTTTATTCTCCACATGGAACAAATGAAAAGGATGAAAGAACAGAGAACAAATGAAGAGCATGCCTCAGAGAAGTAATGAAACGTTTTTTCCGACAACGCTTTGTCTCCGTCCTTCGACCAAGTCTGGGACACCTATTAACGTTCCCTTTAAATTATTCATCCTGATGGATAAAAACACCTCCGCTATTAATTACACGCTGGCCACTGGACCCCCCCACCCCTCCAATAGCTAAGGCTTTTTATTTTATATACAGATTTTTTTTATACCAAATTTTTACTCATGGATTGACTTTGTTGAGGGTATATGTTTTGGTCAATCGAAGTCAATCATGACATTTACAGAATGCTTGCAAAGTGCAAACTAAAGAGTTACTGAACGAAAAAGCGACGCGGTAAGCAAAGGGACCAAACAAGCGTTGTGTTTTTGCTGGGCTATTTATCTGCCTTTGGGCTCAAACGGCTTCTAGTCATCTGGGAGATTGTTAGGCATCCGTGAAAACTACGGAAATGCAGAGGAAATGGATGAGCAACACTTCATCACAATTAATCAAAGGCAACTGATGAATAAAAATAAAAATTCAGGGGATTATCAAAAGGACACTGTCCTTGTCAGTTTGATTAACAAGCTCGGAACGGTGGGACGCACTGAAGGGAGACGCATTCTTTCGCCCATAAAATAAATATTGAATGAGAATATTAACTCGTTAACCTTGACAAGTATTTGTAATTTTCATAAGGGGACTAAAGTAGCGGATTCAGCACAAAAAAATGCCGTGGGGGCTACAGCGAAAAGGAGGGGTGGGGGGGATATTGCGCCAACACAACAAATTAGAGAGAATGAAGAATGCTACTGCATGAATCCTGCCATTTTTATAGGCTGCGATGATTAATTTGTTTGTTCAAATTCTCAATTAAGCCCCACGGACCTGGCAGAATGAGAAGAAGACGAGTGCAGATGCGGCATGGTTTTGTGGTTGTGAGGGGTGGGGCCCATGCAGGGCGCTCCTGGTCCAAGCTGCAACCAGGTCAGAAGACAGCTCCTTTCTGTGTCTTAAGGCTGAATAATAATGACCCAATTCAGATTTTGCTCCTCTTTTATGGTCCAGTTCATATAGTCATATGGTGGTGTAAGCGGAAGAATTCAAATAGGGGACCTTTTGTGTTAAATCGTTCAGTCCTCTGGCCTGAATCAGCTACTGGCTTTTTCAGATAAAAAAAAAATGCTACTCAAACCAAACAGTGTGATTCTTTATTCTAAAACCCTAGAAAACAAACCACACCAATAGAAAAACAAAACTACACTTATTAAAACGGATGACTGAAATGTAAAAATGAGATGTGAATGATATATCTGCCAATATGACTGCAGTGTAAGACGACAATGGATTTTCTATTCTGCTGATCAACGGCACAAACAAAGACAACTGCTGGGGGGAAAAAATGCAAAAGTGGAAGCTCATTTAATGTGATGGACATTAGAAGTCCGTATGTCATTAAAAATAAAGTAAGCACGGTACGTTAGATCCATACAGGGGCGGTGCTAGCTTAAATAGGACCCTGCAGGAGACCAATTACTATATATGAGTTATTTGCATTTTATCTTATTGTGTTCATCTTATTTCATATAGTTAACTTGTTTGGTGGTTAAGAATGACAGAATGGCATGTTTAAATATCTCATGTAGTGTAAAGCTTGTGTGTATGCGCGCATTTGTGTTTGAGTGTGTTTTCTCATATCATGGCAACCGTTTCGAGCTTTGAACAAGTTACATTTATATTTCCACTAAAATGTTTAGAAATTTGGAAGTCACAGAAAAAGATTGTGTTTGGAGCTTCCGCCCTATACAGTAGCCTATTTAAAAACTCAAAGGATTTTTTTCATTTGTATGGCCTTGAAAGCAAAACTGATAATGTGCCACTCAAATGTTGATTCATGAAATAGTAATAGAAATAAAGCAAAACAAAGTCATTAAAACATTAAGACCTGCAGTGTAAATCCAGTCTTGGAAATTCACCTCAAAATGTACCGTGAGAGGATAAATGTAAATTGAAATATATTTTGCCAAGCGCCTTGATAAATCACTTTGCCTTTTCCTTTCATTTGTTCAGGTCGCCTTGTCAAGGGTAATGCCCTTAAAATGTCAATTGTCAGTGTGAGCGTGCATTGCATTACACATAAAGAACACGCTCACCCTCTACAGAAAGAAATAAAATATGGAGCTTGCACTTCTCGTTCCCCCCCGGAGGCCCTCTGCTCTTATTATTTGTCAGAGTGACAGATGTTTCTCACGTGTGTTGAACTTCTAGCGCTGCTTTGACCACCGGGGACCACAGGTACGTTCCGCGCCGTCTCACAACGGAACCCTCCGCGGACCAACTCCCTATGCTGAAAGGAACGAGGACACGACATGAGGAGGTTGGCCAGCAGGTCTGTGAAGGTGATGTGAGAGGGGTGTTCGGGACACAATGCTACCCTGACTTTGCCACCCAATTTGTAACTCAATTTACTCAAAACTATTTTGCAAATAAAAATTCAAGCTTTCCTGCCTCCCAATGTCCATTTCACGTATCCTTCTCAAAATTTGCAAAACAGGTAATAGATTTTGAGGTAGTTCTTGGTGTAAAAAGTTTGACAACCACAGATCCAGATCAAATATTGGTATATATGTGTATGTGTTGAAAGTATTAAGAGTAACTTTTCGACTTACTGTCTTAATTGACTTTTTATGCTGCTTGCCGTTGGACAGTTTTTATCTTGAAATCACTCTTTTCCATGCCAGCAGGTACTTTTAATAATAGTGTCACCCACTGTTCTTTCTTTGCCATTCCAAGGTGTCCTCTGTGCATCTATTCAGAGCAACAGCATCAACTCAAGCCAGCACTGTGAAGCAAAACATGTGCTTATTAGTCAAAGAGTCCCATTGGGATAACACCATCACGGTCAAGCGGCAATGAGGAATAACTGTGGACAACACCGTGCAGTGCTTATTCTGTCGGGCCTAGGAAAAAAAAACATGATGGATCCCCAATCATCATGGGAACGCACCAACTATGAAGGTGCTGCTGATGAGCTTAGCATCAAATCACAGCATTGTGCTCTAGTTTTGCGTAATTCCATCTCAAGGAATGCAAATGAATCACATTGGCATGAACTAAAATTCTCTGCCTAAAACATGTGGGGACATGTTTGATCCACCTGGAGGGTACTTCATGGTCACAAATCAAGACCGAGAGACAAAATGGCCGCCCCTGAGATGGGTAAAATGGGTGAATTTTGGTGCTTAACTCATATTTCTTAAATCAGAATGCAGTGTTTAGACAAGTGGGGCCACATACAACATATTACTGGAAGACATTTTTCGGGTTGACTTCCCCTTTGACCCCGCTGCTCTAAATGCTGCAGCCACTTTTCAATATCAAGAATGAAGACGGGTTTTAAATTGAGGGAAAAAGCGGATAAAAAAGAAAAGCAACTTTAACTACCTGTGTTGGCGAATGGATTTATGTAATTGTGTATCAGCTAAATGCTACACAAGGCATAAGTGAATAATAGTTGAGTGTGAAATGTGACGTAAAGTCGCACACTCTGCTGATTTAATTCATCATCTCAGTTTAACAGCCTTTAAGAGGCTCTGTCATTAGCGAGTAAACCTTCTCAAAATAAATTCCAATCCCAATAAATCCACCTCTAAAAGAACCTGCGCCGTCGGAAAAGTGACAGCGAGTGACCTTGAGATTTATTTTTGTCGCGCCGCAAAACTGTCTCGCTCAGCAACGAGCGACGTGCCTGTCCAGATGGTTTTGTGTGGCGGCGTCTTGCTAATTGTCAGTGATGCCATCAAAGGGACATAGCGGACCTGACAAGTTAGCTGATGAGCAATAAGAGCAGCATGGGGGGTGGATTAGAGCCAAAAACATGTGACAGTTATTTTGTGCGGCCCACCTATGCTTTGAAGTCATTTACATCACTGCCATCGGCTTCTTTTGTTTGCTGTTCTTCTCCGATAACACACATTAACACGCTTTACCATTCATGCACAATCACATCATGTTGATAGTTTCTTTATAACTTTATATGGTATTTCCTTTAAGAATTATTAAAGCTTCTCGGCTGCTCACCTAACTTGAAAAATTGACTTTGTGAGTTCATTTTATCATATATCATGGAGCAATCGATCTAAATTTTCCTATTTAAAAACATTCTATACTGCTGCAGGTGCACGTCATGTAAGTTTACAAATAAATAAACCTCCAGTAAAACTTTTTCTTATTATTATTATGCTTATCCTCAAAAATATTGCTGATATTTCCTAGAAATCGACAAATTCCACTGTGTTTTGAGTTTCAAAGAGAGACGTTGAAGGAATTTCATCAATATAAAGGGTTAAGGTCAACATGGCTAGACAGCATTGTTGAAGTAGGACTATATGACATTGTTCATTAATTACGCCTCTGCAAAGTGTCTCAGGAGGAATAAAACACTGTGTTTTGAATCTTATCACCTGTCTAAGTGAAATTTAAAGTCAAATAGGCGGCAGCAGAGAAGACATGACGTGGCTCCCCGGTGAGTGTAAAACATGCACGACAAAACATATGACACGAGCGGGGAGACTGACAAATGCTCAAATCCATTACAGTCATCGCCTGGATAAAGGTCACGTTGGGTGCTGTTCTAAATTGGACAGGACAGCTCGGCCATACAGCGAGTGTCAAGGGGGAGGATGACTGAAAGAAAATCCCTCGGATGATTTGGGACATGCACGCACTACCACTCACACACACACATTAACGCACACTTGAGATTAGCACCACACTTAAACATCCCATTAAAGGGAGTATGCAAACACTGGTTGAAATAAAAAAAAACAAGAGTTGGTCAAGTTATTCAAGGTAATGGACTCCACTTGTATGAGTTGTATTGGATGTATCCATATCTTTTTTTAAAAATCTCTTATTCAAGTTAATATATATCATAATCTTTAGAGTAACTACTTCATATGGATCCCAGAGTGACCCCGGGCAGTGAGGCACGTACACGCACGGACACTCCCACATCTCAACTAAGATCATTTTACTGTAAATAAATGGCACGTGTCAACAGAATGCACGTGAATTACATTCATGAGACAATTATTGCAACAGCCCTCCGCCCTACTTATTAATTTCAATTGAATGAGGGTAACCTAGGCGTTACGTTGCTGTCTGCAATTAATTTGTGTGAAGTGTTACTTCAGAGCAAAACATCAGAATTGTGTCACTTGAACCATGCAATGTAAATCCTACCAAGGTGGAACGGATATGAAGGCGTGTAGCTCCCTGGAACATAAAAATGGACGCATCCAACATTGCCCAATGAGTACACCTCAAAATTATGTAAAACCCTCTTGAGGAGACTTCAATTACTACATACCGCTGGGGATTAATCGAGGCATGTCGTCTGTTCGAGTGGAGGCATTGGTTAGAGGAAATACAGTTTTTTATTTTTTTATATTAAACATTAAAACACAGATTGCGGGACAATACAACTATGGGACAAGGGCAGTTAGAGAACGAATAACCAACAATGTAAGACAAAAGAAAGGAAATGGGGCGCTGTGTTTCGGAAAGAACTGAAATAGCGATTTGTGTTTGTTGACTGGCAGGAGATCTTTCGGTAATGTTCTGAATAGATTTAGCTTAATTACATTGTGAAATTGCCTTCTTTGTTGTTATTCTGAAGCTGGTTGAAGAATAGTAGGCGGACAGACAGACAGACAGACAGACAGACAGACAGACAGACACTTTGTAATTTTATTTTTAGTTGATATTGCGTGTGCACAAGAATTGCAATTATATGGCAATTGCTATACCTTTGCCCCAACTTTTCAAAACAAAATAAAAAACACCAAGAAAATTTGCAAGTTTATTTGTGGCAATATAAATAAAATACTAGACAAAGAAAACTCCAGAAGTCTGGGAAAAAAGTAGCTAGCGCAGGAGCAAAGTCTTTGCTCTGAGATCCAAAGGGAAACGACTTGAAAGGAAAGAAGCAAATGACTGCGATGCCTCATTAGGTGGGTTTTATTTGACCGTAGCCAATTAGAGCGCATCTGTAATTTAAAACAGTCAACCTAAAAAAGACTCAACAAAGAGCGCATTTCTCTCGTGGGAATGAACTATTTTTCCCTTGTTTCATTCACAGTGGTTTTTTTTTCCCTCCCTGATCCCACAGTGCTATTTTTCTTTATAAATATAAATAAGACTCTCACATGTGCATATCATAAGTCTTAAAGTTGACGGGTGCTGGGGGCTCTTGATATGTTTTTCACATTTGGTTTTACTCAAGTTGCATACTTAACACTTAAGTCAAGAGTAAAACCAACGAATCAGTGTATCGCTAACAAAAATAACAAAGATACAATTCTAATCCAATTATAATAAATGTATTGAAAGAGTGGGGGACTGACATTATGTGTTCTGAGATGCTAGTGAATTTAAAAGGAAAATGGAAATAAAAGAAATAAAAAAATAATCATCTTGTCTTCATATCAACATTCATTCAAGTGTAAAAAGAACAACACTGCCAATATGAAAGTAGTTTGGTATATAACATATAATACATTACAGGGAATCCTCTGTCATTGGATTCTTTCATATTTTGGGCCTAGCTGCATTTTGCCTCCAATAATTACTCTAGCCAGGTCAGTGATAGATTATCGTCAACATATCGCGGCATGTGGTGACAGAAATAAACCAACAACAATAAAAAATAAGAATGGACTACAAGTGATGCTGCAGCTCCTAACTTCCTTGAAGGCTGAATTTTTTGCATTAGATTTTACCAAAAGAAAAAAAACAAAATACAAAATAAAGTAAAAGCACGAATCCTATGAAGTTCACTTAACCAAAATATTCTTTAGAGTTCTTAAGAAGTTCTTTAGAGGGTCCGCCGTCTAAATAGATTTGGCATGGTGGCTTGAATGCTCACTTTTCCAAACATCCTGTGTGGATACGGTGAAAGTTCCGGAGGAAAAACCATACCGATGGCAGCATAAGGCTGGCGCATCCCAAATGTGAAGAAAATTGAAGAGGTCTGAACTCTTTGAAGACGCCTTAGTAACACCTGTACGGCTTATCCTGGTTGTTAAGCATTGGAATAAAATTGTGTGCAATATGCATCACCAAATGTTGGAATAATGAGCCATCTGCATGAGTGAGGTCCCTTCCTCAGAGATGCCAAGAACGACGCCATCTGCGAAGACGCTACCAGCTGTTTTCTTTCTTATTACGTGTTTATTAAAACCTGAACTTGTCCTCTTCAGGAGGAGGGGAGGGGGCAGCTTGGGCGGGGGGCCTCTATCGCCACTGGAAAAAAACACACACACCCCCTTTCGCTACATAAAACATTTTCAGCAGAACAGAGGGAGCGCTAATTAAATAGTGCGTCCTAGCAGGAAATTAAGAGAACAAACATGAGATGAAGTGCCTGCAAAGCAACAAACATGAAAATTCTTGTGAGTGACTCTAAACCAGCCTGACGGCAAATAAATAAGTCAGCCATGCCCCGAAGCCCCACCTTCACTTAGCCCTCTGGGGCTGTATTTTCAAAATCCTGCCCAAAAAGAAAAACCCTCAGTGGTGCTTTTACTCATCCTTCTTCTCGCATTGTTGTCAATTTTCAAAACCTATTAGCAAGTGATCGATCGACCGCAATTGAGCATTTATGCACAGCAGGCAACCCGCATCCCTCCCGTCAGGATCCCGTCCCGTCTGGCGTAATGGAGGCTGACACAAGTGCAGACCACCCTCTGCAGCTGTCAACAGATTTCAGGAGCTCAAAGGAAGACGCGTCAGGCAAACGTCCCGAGCCGAGTGATGGACATCGGGAAGGAGCGCTGGAAACGTCCATCAGCATGCGCTGCCATGTGCTCAAGCAGACAGGTCGGGTCGGAATAGACGCTGACAAACCCAACGTGGACGCACTGTCCGGGCGCACTAAATACGATGCGGAGCGACAACTGACAGGCTGCTGCCATAACAGCATCCTTGGATCGCTCGAATCCCACACGCACTGTTCCCTCGACCCTAGGTCGGCAAAAACGGGCCAGCGCAAGTTCTGAGCTGAGGGTCAAGTTTGTCTGGAGTATGAGAAGAACCTCTCAAATGTGAAGCAGATATGTGCGTACCACTCGACACCATGCTCCCCAATAAACATTTAGATGTTATATGGCCTTCTGCCTAATAACTATCTAAAAAATGTTCATATTCTACTCCCTGACCATAATCAGCTAATGAAAGTGCTGCTGCCACCTACTGTAGTGGATGTGCAATTACACTTTAGTAGCTAAGAAAAAGAAAAGCATGTTCCCTGGGGGAGAAGGACCGCCCCAACCCATGTGTTTAAGAGATGCACATTTCTTTTATCTCCTGAGTTACTGAGTAAACTGCACAATCTTTCAACAGGAAGTAAAGACCGTTTCTTCTCATACAGGAAGTTGCCCACTGTTGTCATGAGAAACGCATCGATTCAGAATGTTTGTTTCTCTTTGTTTAAGACAGTAGGTACCCCTCTGCGGTGAGCATGTTCTCTGCTCAGCTCAGTGCTCAATAAAACAAAACAAAAGGCCCTCCAATTTCGTTTCTGTACAAACAATTACCTGCCATGGATTTGCAACCTTATTGGATCCAGTGGAACGTTTGAAATAAATCATTAAAGGCGCTGACAGGGCATTTATCTTCACTCGTGCTTTAATGCGCTATGCACAAAACTGTGTGTGTAAGTGTGCTTGTTCGTGTGTTATCGTGTGTGTGTGTGCATATGTGTGTGTGCCTGCGTGTGTTGCGTGTGTCAATCCTCCCGTGGAGCCATGTTCTCAAAGCTCTTCGTTCTGAAATCAAGCATGAATAATTAAGCGTTTTCACAAGACTGCTTTAACGATACATTACACGAGAGGAAATAGGTCAAGCAGCAACGTTAGTGCGATCGCTCGCATGGTTTTTTTTTCCTTCTATTATTATTATTGGCTTCATGGCCAACAATAGATCAACAATACACGCTTCACGATGGCTGACGGCTTCACTCGCTTAAATGCAGATGTGATGAGAAAGGTTACGTGTGGGTCAGCGGGACATCCTGTCCTAGCTTCAATTTCCCTGACCTTTTTTTCTGTGACTGGATTTGATCACTGGAAAATCGTTGTCGTCAATTTTTTTGTAAATATACTTTATACAATAGAACCACTAAAGTTTGGTGCCTGATTGGGTCTTGCTAGCTTCAAATCTGTAATGTGTGAAAATATCAGGTCAAAAGTTGAAAAATGTTAAGCCAGTTTAATATTATACACAATAGCCATGTGTGTGGTCAACAGCAAATATAGTATAGAGATGAACTTTGTGATGTGAATTTATGATTTATGATTTATCATCAAAAAGTGAGGGAACAAAGACTTCTTCGACCGACTCCTTAACCGATGGATATCATGCTAATTATTCTGCTAAATATTCTCAAACACATACTTTCATGAGTTGTGCTCGGATGAAGCACACTTCCACGCACTTCCCACATGCCATCCATAACTTTGGGACAATGCACGGGACAACAAGCTGTGGGCGTGCTTTTGACTTTGCAATTCTGATTCAGCATCCGGCGCTATACTCATTCGTTAACATTGTTGTTAGGTTCAACAAAAAAATTCCCGTGGATAAATCGCAAATCCATTGAGCGTGATATAACACAACTTTTATTTGCCTATTTCTGAAAATGTGCCTGTGAGGGATTGAGGGATGCTTCTTGAGGCTGCCCCATCAAAACAAGAATTTGTTTTTGCAGTGGTGTGGGAAGTGTGCTAAAATGATTGATCCTTGAGGTATTTAGACAAAAGTATGTTTGTTCCCTGTGAAGGTTTGCACTGCATAAAACCTCTCTGCAGTCTTGTTTTCAAGAATCTTTTGATATGTTGAATGCCTCGACTACCTGATGAGCATTAAGGTTTACATGGGTATTAAAATTGTTGGGGGAACCTCATCCTCGCTCCTATTTTCACCTTGGAACGAGACGAAAGTATTCAATGAATGAATCTTAATCCTCTAGTATTCTTTCAAGGACGACATCTGGGAAAACCACAGACTGTTTAATCCAATGTTAGAAATTCATGTATGACAGGCAGTCTCTAATTGAAATTGAGAGTTTAATCCCTTTCAAAGTGAAACATCATCCAAAACGCTTGCTTGATTTTCACCGGTTACGCTCAGGGAGAGGAAACAAAATGCTGAAAACAAAGATCTATGTCAAACTCTGAAGATGTACAAAAAACATGCTGCATGATTGACAAGCACATCAAAATGAAATGAGATAAGACCCGTGTACAAAGGCTACAATGTATGATCATGTAAACAACACCCATTTTCGCTTTTCTGGAAGGCATTCAGCAAGCAAAGGGGGTCAGAGATGACCATATTCATACAAAAAAAGCCACATCACATTTGAGTGCAAGCAAAGTGGATTGAGTTGACGTGACAGTCGCTGCTGTTGAAAGCAGTAAAAGCAGCTTTGTGCTACACGACGTGTTCTGTCCTCAGGGCTGAATGTAACGGATGACGGAGATCGTTGGAACCTTTTTCCCCCCCATCATCACTCAGAAATTGATGTTTTGCCCCTTCTTTTATCATTTTCATTCATTTGCTTTATATATATATATATATATATATATATATATATATATATATATATATATATATATATATATATATATATATATATATATATATATATATATATATATATATATATATATATAAAACATCAACATATGCTCCTGGCAAGATCAACCATGTTGCCTCGAAGCCAGGATGGAAGCAAAACTAGAAATCTCCTTTCACGTTAACTTCCATTTGGTGAATCCTAATAGTTATTTGTTGTGATCATGCATCTAAGGAGGACATCAATCCACTGTCACTATCTGCACTGCTGCAAACACTCTGAATTTCAAGGAACATGCCGAGATGTGGGCACCAGCACTAAATGTTGGGAGTGATAAGGTGTGTGTGTATTGTCTGTGTTGGGGTGGGGACGGCGGTTGTTGCGTAAACACAAGGTGCTCGCAGCTGTCAGGCAGGTACGACTCAGGCATGATCTGAGGCGTGATTGATCGCGGGGGTTCAGGCGGAGTTCAGCGGAGGTCTCCGGTATCGGCTACGGCGTGAGTGAGTGACAGACACAAAATAGGCTGATGGAATATTATCAGGAAGCCATTTGTAATGTGGGCCGAGCCCAGATCTCTGAGGACTGTTGTCTCGCTGGAATGAAGTCATCCATCACCATGGCTTCATACTGGATGAAGTCATGAGCAGATTTTGAGGGGAGACAGAGAGACACTTTCCAAATGTTCCCACACATGAAATTCAAACTTTGAGTAAAAGCACGCCAATTTGAACTGAGGATAGTGAAAGACGACTCCATTTGGTTTGTCCTCCAAATAAGAATAGTTTCAAAACTGATCTAAAAGTAACCCCTGGAACGAATGGAGCAGGGCGACCAAATGCAGCTTGGACCAGGGTTTATTGGAAAACTCAAAGAAAGACTATAGGAAGCTCGATTAGGGACAAGACTAACTGAACAAAAGACAAGATAAAGACAGGACCGACGACGACAGACGTGACGAGAGACGAGAACAATCCGACGGGTGTGACACGCAGACAGGATTTATATACGCGACAGGTAACTGGAGGCAGGTGACTGTGATTATTAGTACATAGATTGAGAGGAGACACAGGAAGGGAGGGGCGAGCACACTAACACTGACACTATTAGAGAACAAGGTACTACCAATCTGCTTGTTTTGTTTTTCTTTGGCTTCTTACATTCATTCCAAAAGAAGGAGCAGCAAATTGAGGAGTCTTAGTTGAGATGCTGAAAAATAAAATAAAAAAAATCCTAATTATGCTTTTAGTAGCCTCCATTACTGTGAGAGCAACAGTCTGGTACCTTCCGGTTACAAGCAGCAGCGGGCAGGCAGAGAAGGTGCCATTGATGATGCATGCTTTTGAAACTGCAGGAGAGAGCGAGCGGGAAACTATGACAGCCGGGAAAGCAGTTGTAACATTTAAGATGACAGAAGTAACGTTAGCTGGCTTCAATTACACGCCTTCAGCAATGGCCATCGATTGATGTTACTAAATAATATCATACTAATCAATCACCATTGCTCAAGCGTCGTCACATGCATACTTCCCCAAATCCTGCAGGCACAGCACCTTGTTCTAATAATATAGCACATTTTCAAGGATGAGAAGTCGCAGAGATTAGGTTACATCATGACAATTGAGAGATCTTTGTTATTTATTTATTTATTTATTTATTTATTTATTTATTTATTTATTTATTTATTTATTTATTTATTTATTTATTTATTTATTTATTTATTTATTTATTTATTTATTTATTTATTTATTTATTTATTTATTTATTTATTTATTTATGATAATAAAAAAAGTTAGGTACAAAATCAGTTTGGAACAAACAATCCCTGTACAGACATGTGCATGGCAGCAAGCGCCACGCAGCCTCTGTTCCTTTAATAAACTGCTGCTTATCTGTTCTCACAAATGTCTCGCTGCCATCATCGTCGTCAGGTCCGGCCCGGTGGAAGGAGGGAAACAGGGAGGGAGGGAGGAGTTTTCAATGTTCAGTTTCTCGCGTGGATCTCTGCGCGCTGACATCGCCTATCTGCTCTGCCCGTACCCCCTGCACCCAGCAGTCCACGCTAGCGGTGCCAAAAGCCCTTTTTTGTTGTTTTTCTACATTTTTTTTAATTGAGCTCCACCACGCGTTAAGAGTCGACGGAGGTGGAAGTGGACGCGCGCGCATACGCGGGGACCAGCGATCAGATGGACACGAGAAGGGGGGCGCTCTGTCCCGCGTAGAAGACGGAAGAAGCTCTGATTTTTTTTATTTTTTATTTAATATGTATTGATTGATTTGCACGCTCTCGTTTTATTTTTGATCTGCTTTGCGACACAAAGCGAACTGGATTCTCCCCGGCAGCCAGCTTGCAAGCCACAAGCGACGTAAAGAAAACAAAAAAGAAAAAAACGAAACCACGCACTCCAAGCGCGTGTGCGCTCTCTATGCGCGCGCACGAGAGTGGCCCCGCATTGTGGTTGCACCTGGGCACGCGCGCGCGAACGGCCACCCCGCGGCACCATGCCACGCAGGAAGCAGCAGGCGCCTCGAAAGGCTGCGGGTAAGAAGACGTCTCATCCACTCTCGTTGTCTTCTTTTTATTAGGAACATTGTTAGGCTTGTTTTGCCTTTGTTGCCATGGTCACCGCCTCACCTAGGTGCCTCCTCCCACCAGTCCTCCCTTCCTCCCTCTCAACAAACTTTTTTGGCTTGTTTTCATACAGGACCCTCTTATACATACGACACATACGATGCATTTAGTTAAATTGATATTTGATGTACCGCAATAAGTTTGTTTTAATGTATGATAGCAGCAAGGCATTTTATTGGGAACACCTGCGCAACATCCATGTTCTGCGCAGCACTTAAGATCGTGGTCCGCGAATGAGGTGGAGGCAAGGTGCATAAGCCAACTTCAAGTTGCCCTATCTATATCTATATCTATATCTATATCTTTATCTATATCTTTATCTATCTATCTATCTATCTATCTATCTATCTATCTATCTATCTATCTATCTATCTATCTATCTATCTATCTATCTATCTATCTATCTATCTATCTATCTATCTATCTATCTATCTATCTATCTATCTATCTATCTATCTATCTATCTATCTATCTATCTATCTATCTATCATCAACAATTCGTTTAACTTGTCCCCTTTCAATGATCCTCCTCCCCTTGCATGCCTGTATGTGTAGTAGTTGTAAAAGAAATAAGTAATGCTTTCCTTGTCTGCATGATGTTTTGTGAAGCCGCTATATCCTGCATGTGAACTCTCTGTGAACTCTTCATCATCTTACGGACAGACTGATTTTTTGGGGAGGGGCTTTATTGTATATGACTTAAATACTTCCAGTCTTTGGGGATGCTAAATTCGCCAAAGGGTGCCATAATCTGTGACCTTTGCCCCCTTGTCACCTAACCCCTTAGGAGTGTTTTCAGAGGATGCCCTTTTTTTTCTCGCGCGTGTGAAGCTGTGAGAAGTTATCAGTCTTTATTATGGCTGCGGATGCTGGGAGCAGATGGCGATTGTTTCTCCGCCAATGATAGCGTTGCTTTTCTACGTGACGAAGATACTAAGATTTCACACACATGCCCGCGTGCGCACACACACACACAAATATAGTCACGCTCAAAATGCACCGAATATTTTTTTCTCACATTTCAACCTCCAAAGTGGTCCTTCCCTAAAAAGCCCTTGCTTTCATTATTTAGAAGTGGGTTGGGGGAACTTTTTAGACGGTGCCTAAGTGATCCCTTTACACGCTCCCTAAATGTGTCGGGCCTGTGCGAGCGTACAAATAAGCCCTCCAGAAGAGTTTCTTCATTGTTGAGGTAATTGTCTTCTGGCTGACAGGCACATTCATCAGTGGCTTAATGGTCAATCAAAAGTTGGCAGGCAGAGTGTTTTCATTCTTTCCTATCCACTACATTAGGAATACTTCATCAAAATGTCGGCCCGCTAATGGCTGTGAAGAGTTCATGACTGACTGATCCCTTGTCTGCGAGCCCCCCCCCCCCTCCTTCCTCCTCTCCCCAACCCACTTTTCTTGAAAATTAACAGCTCTGCGCTTGTGAGATGTGGGCCCGCAGATAAACAAATTGTGCATTAATATTTCATCTTCAAGACCTGCGTCGGTGCCGCGAAGCGGTGGAATATTCCCGGCCCTCGTTGTCATTTTTCTCGTTTTCCCGCGCCCCTCCTCTTCGCCGTCCTCCCCTATTCTTGAAGGCTCTTTGCAGCTGTAACTCATTTCACTTGATGACTTTACTGAGGTTACAGAGAGTGACGACAAATTGATTACCTGGCAGAGCAAGAATGGAGCGAGCGGAGACGGCGGCTGACAGTCATGTTATAATAATATGTTTAATGATGTGTGCAGCGGGAACAAGGGGAAAGGAGGATGGAAATAAGTGCACACAAGATGCAAAGGAATACATTTTTAAATGTGTTCATTGTTGATGTAGAGCCCTTAAAGATGCTATGTCCCTTCTTTTTTTTTTCAATCACAAAGCAGTCAGGATGCTCCTCTGGGATTTGTAGCATTTATTAATAGATGTATATGGAAATGTCAGATCATAACTAGACCCGCTGCACACAATATTAGGTATACCTGCACAATCTAATGAGATCCAATACAAGAGAAGGATCAAATATCAAAACACTAGAATACGGCACACAGTCGAAAGCAAAGCAAAGGCGAGGCCAAACAAAGTCAAATTGTACGGCTTCTTAGATTATTTGTTAGGTTATTTTTTTAAGAATTCAAAATTTAGAAAAAAAAAAGTTACCGTTTTTTTCCATGTATAATGCGCAAAATTTAGCTAATTTATTGTCCTAAAATCTGGGGTGCGCATTATACATGGGTACAAAAAAAAATTCTCAATTTCTCTGCTGTTCACTTCAAACACACTCCATACGAACACAACGCTCTCGTATCAGACGCTTGCTAGATCACCTGCTCGTTTGCTGTCACAATGTACCCTACACAAAGCCGAAACATTTCTTCGCTATTGAGTATGCTAGCGCATGCGCAGTGATACTGACCGGCAGAACATCCGGTTGTTCCCAAAGATGATCTTTTTTCTGAAATAATTTTACGTTCACGGACTTAAGTAGGAGTCAAAATCTGGGTGCGTATTATACATGGGTACAGGCTTTTTTCCAGCATCAACATGCCATTTTTAGGGTGCGTATTATACATGGGGGCGCATTATACACGGAAAAAAACGGTATTTATCTTATAGTGTTTTGGTGATGACTTTTGATGAGACAAACCAAAAGTCACAACAATAACCTGTCTGTCTGTCTGTCTAGCACTGCAAAAACGCCACCAACAATTTATGTAGCAGGATTTTCGAGGGAAAAAATAAACACCACGCCACAGTATTGCGCATTACCAGAACATAGGTAATTGCAATATAAACAATAAAAATACATCAATTGGCATTGTGCGACACATTCTGAAGTGTGAGTCATGACCAACAGTTAGTAATATTGTACACACTGATTTGATGCTAAAACACACAAAAAGTCTGCAGCAACATAGCTGAAATATTAATGGTCGTTTTTCGCAAATGCAAGTATTATGATATGCTCTGTCAGCATTTTTCGGACCACTTATGTTCAAATACACATTTTCAAAGGTTTATAATTACCACAACCGCAGTGTTAGTTTCATTAAGCCATCTATGGGGATTTACATGCATGTTATCATTAAGCCAACCCTCTATTTATCCTAAATCCATCCATCAATCCGTTCGTCCGCACGTCAGTCCGTTTGTCCATCCATCTGTGCATCCAGTAGTTTTTCTTCATGCGGGGTAAAAGTTTGAACAGGATAAAAAGAATGTTTGTAAACTGCAGGTCTTCCCTGTATAATGAAAATGGATTTAATAGCGCTTTGGAGAAGAGCTCTTGGAGTGCAATGAACCTTCATCACTGTGAGACGTTATCAGCCACATGTTGTGCTTTTATTCAGTTTAAAGGCGCCGTAGTAGCGCAAGGTTCATGTTTGAGTGAAAGGAGCCATATGTTACTGCGCGACCCGTGGGAGGATCCCTCTCGCTGTTGTTGTTTTTAATTTTTACAATAGCGCTGTGCCTGTAACCCAATTTGCTGTTAACAAGATGAATTGGGGAGCAGACAAAGGCATTAAGTGTTGCAGCGCCGGCTCGTGACTGACAGCAGCTTGTGGGAATGGCCTCGCACAGATTCTTCCTAAGTGGCTCGCTCAGAAAACATCCGAGCATCAAGGCAGATGTTGTTGATCTACTTGAGGTGGGAAAAGATAGTCCAGTTTGAAGGAAGGACTAACAAAGCTTGTTCTTTTGTTACCGGGGAATTTGACACCTTCTCTTCAGCGATCACGCTGTCTTGGTGCTATATTGTTCTGACATGCTTTATGTGGTTGAGAATTATTATTTATTCTTTTGACGTCTTGATTGTGTAAAAAGATGACAAAAGTCATTCAGTAGAGCACAGACCTCCACCAAGGTCAAACAATCCTTATTTAGGATACCGCATTATTGGGATAGGGTTAGAGTTACTAGTTTGTTTTTGTGCCACAATATTTGTTGCATTCAAATTTGGCCCAGTTTCCAATTCTCAAAGTTTGGTAGAAAGCATTTCATGTGTAATCCAGCTAATAAACAAACAGCCATGAATACAACATGACCTATTTCCACTCTTAACTGATCCACACTGCACCACATTTTGGCGTCTTTCCGTCAGCGTATCAAGCGTAGTGGTACGGATACCTAAAGCTCGTGTGTTGATTGTTGTGTATGAAGCGCTCACTTCCAAACTAGTGGGGAGAGGAAAAAAAACAAACTCAAAATCAAAATTAAAAGCAGAAAAGTTGTGTAACTTTATTTTGTGGAAACGTAATTATGTTCTGGGGCACCGAACTTCGGCTGGAGGTCCAGGAAGTTGCAATGTGATGCAATCATTAGCGGGCATTAAATCTCAGTGTTTCTCTGCGACAAGGTTGACGTCAACAAATATTTTGATCAAATGCAGTCTCCCGAGCGTGGCGCACTTTGCTGCAGCGTATGCAGTTTTGGGCTCTCCCACCTTTGAGATTTCCCATAATAACTTCCTCTTCATCAGCGACTTTTTACTGTAAAATGAGGAGAAATCTCAAGTCAGGTAAGATGGTGGCAGGTGCCGCTAGCTGCTTGTGCCGATAGAGGATGGAGTTATGTTTTCTGCGTCATGGTGAAGCGAGACTCCTGCGCATGAGCTGATTTTTAGTGGACAGACGCACTTCCTTTGTGTGATCAATTGACTTCATTAGACTGTTGCATTTTCCATTTGAAAGGACTTTTGGTTCTTGTTTGTTTCTGAGGGTTTCTCCCTTTGACATCCACTTTGGGAGGTAAACTACATGCTCTGTTGTGATTGTCTAAAATCTTTGTCTTGTTGCATAATCACACTTCTGCTGAGTCCATTTCTCTGTAAATTACTAGAAAAAAAGGATTTTGTGGACTTTGTGGAATTATTGTGCAAATACCACCATATGCATTTACATTGAACAGAGATAGTTACATTATGTTGATGGTATTTAGTTTTCGTTTAATTTACATAATATAGTTTCTTGCACTATGCACTAACAATGCCATTATGCACTCACAATGTGGTTCCCCCAAAATGTCTACGCTGAAGCTTTTAAAACAACACGTTGACGTAAAAATGTCCAACTTTCTTCTCCCTCCGCTACACCCGTTCACCTCGGCGTCCTCTTGAGACATGCGCCAGTTTCCAGGCAAACGACACAATTTAATTCATGTAGACGTGACACAGAAAATAGTCAATTTCTGATTTTTCATCCATTCCTCATTAAGTGTGACAATAACTAGAATATTGGGATGTGAGTTAAGTGTAAACCTGCTAAACCGATGCTTTGTGCGCATCTGAAGGATAGAGTAGCAACGGTCGGCCTGCAATCGATTACACGGTGCTGTTGGAGGTTGTCTGTTTTATGTTCTTTGCGCTGAAATGCTCACTTCCTCATGCGCCGTGTGTTACTTTTACGACGAACATTCCCGCCAGAGCTCTCGTTTTGGTAATTTATGCCCGTGGCCCCACGTCATTTCCATCTTTTCCATACACGGAGATTTAGGCGTTCATCTTGTACTTGTTGACCTACATGTGTAATGTCGGGAGGTGGGGAGTGGAGGGGGGCGCGTCTGCCATATGGAGGCCTTAAAAACAAATCACAAACAGATTAGGTTCACCTGACTACCAGTGTACCTTTCACTGAATGAGACCAAATGATGTTCTGCTTTTGTTCAGCAGCCGCTGTGAAATAATATTGATTAAAAAAAAGAAAAAGAACCAGCACTATAGTTGGATTGAAATGAGCGCATGATACACCAAAAATTCCTGTCACGAAGGGAAAAAAAGAAACAAAGAAAACATTTAAGTTAAGTTATCTGATTTGCTGCTTATCAAACTTCTGATGAGCCGCAATTAAGATGAAATATGTAAATTACCCCTCGCCTCCATGTGACTGCGAAAACGATGGAAACAATGTGGCTAATTCTAATGGAGTGATCTGTGGTAATTGCGAAGGAAAATCAACGTCACATGATACACATCCTCAGGGAGGGTCATCGTGGGGACGTTTATATCCAGGTGACGAGGAAAATGCCTTGTTTTGTTGGCCACTGTTAATTAATTCCCAACCTAGTTAGGTGCCTAAACGGGCTGCAGTACATGAAAAAAAAAAAGTAATAAGCCTAACTCTGGGCGGTACGGTTCTGAGAAAAAAAAATGCGATGAATAATATCACAATATTGGAAAGACTTATGCTGACACTTTTGGTATTTTGTTTAAATGTACTAGTGGTTGTTAAAGCAATATTAAAGACTTATTTGAGCTAAAAGTATTTTGAGTATTTTTTTCTACCGTACACGTACTCAGCTGTTATAAAACTGGACATGAAATTCCTCAATTGATTGCTAATTAATCCAGCAACAAAGGGTCTAATGTACATACTTATATTACATCATAGTTTAATTGATTGTAATTAGGAACCAAATTTGGTTACTTGAGTGGATTTCAAAATTGATTTGTGAGGGTACCCTAATTTGAAGATAGCAAAAAACAAGACATTATTCTGGCAAATATAATTTAAGCATGACAAGCTAGCGAAAAAAATAATACCCAAATACATTTTTGTGAAATTTAGAAACAAATAATTAAAAATAATTTTACACAAAGGTAAAATAAAATCTGTAAATATATAATTGAGTTTTGAGTGTTTGCGCAGATTGCTTCAGTATAATAACCACATAATGTAAAAATACATCCATTTGCTTTTTAAATTATATGATTTAATTATGTTGATTTCAAATAAGAAAAATAAAATCGACTTGTAATTATCAATTTTTTAGCTGTGAAAATTTCAATGTATTTTTGCGTCCATCATGACAATCCGCAATCAAGGAATATGATTGGTTATTTGACAGTCAATCAGAGTGCAATTGAAAAAGCATCTCACCAACATTCTATTCAAATATATTTAACGATCACCGCATGACATTAATCACCCACTCCCAATTAGCTTAAAACCTCGCATAATACTGTACTCCGGCTTCGGGATGCTCAGCCCACGTCACCTCGGTAACGATGAGCATGTGAGCAGAAGACGCGTTGCTGGACACGTTCCTGCGGTGCTGTATAAAGTGCTGAACTTTGCACCTTTGGTAACTTCGTTTAGCGTCGGGCTGATGGCACCCCGACAGCTTTATGCGGCTCGTGTTTTATGAGTCGTCATGCGGTGCAATTACACACGACCTAATTTGATGAATCAAGTCGATGCTCAGCCGCCATCGTTGACCTTGCTAGACCGCCATCTTCCATCTCGCGCTGCGGGTCAAACAGAGGTTTTATGCATCTCTGATGAGATTTGGTTACTAGCCATTATTGGATTCTTTTAAATGCACTTGGATAAAAGAACAGTGAGTGAATCATGAAGCAAAATTATTCAGCTTGCAGCAATATCCAAAATTATTGTTATGTTTCTAAGTTTGTGCTCATAAAACAAGCTGATCTATGATGTGAGCAGTGTCATATGATAATAATACGTGAAGCTGCAAGCAGCAATGAACGGGCCCTCGCACTGGCTTTCTTAATGACAAATCCTGAAAATTCTGATCAAATTGACCCTTGCTTAAATAGCGTAGACACATACCCAATGTTGGGGAATTTTGATCCAATTAGCAAGGTTTGCTCATTTTCTTTTAGTGCTTTGAACATTGTTCAAACTGAAAGTCTTTATAGTGTGTATCAATGTCTCACATTAACGTGCATTTTTTAAAATATATTATTTTAAGTGCAGTAATCACTACTTAGATCACATATGTTGCGCATCACCATACAGGGTGTTGACATGTCTCACCTCCAACATTCTGCTACAGTGAACTGTGGTCTCTCTGAGGCACCGTAGTGCGCGTGTTTCAAAATGCACACGCTTCGAACTTAGGTCATTGCATTCTATTATTCCGCCACTAGATGGTGAAAAAAACGATACACTGTCCCTTTAACTGCTCTAACCAAAGCTGTGTTATTGTTTTGTCTTTAATGTGGGCCAATTATAGCCAACATACGTGTTGCCCGAGACAAAGGCCTGGATTGCCTTGACTTGAAACACTGATTTATAATTTGAGTTTTTACAAACACCAAACAGTAACAATATCGTCTCACACAAAGAGGTGAGCTGGCAAAGCAGTAACCGCGCATTTCCCTGATTGCAAGTGCGTATAAAATCCAAATGAAGCCGTTATTTGGGGCTAAAACGACGACATATTGTCACGTTAAGCCCGCTCTGCCTGAAGGTCTTTTGTATTTGGAGGTCACCCGCCCGCCTGTGTCTTCCCAACGTGCTGAGCGAGTCAGTTGAAGCGACTTAATTGATACTCATTAAACAGCGGTGACAGCTTCAGTGTCCGTGATGGATGTGGAATAATTGTGTTGTGCTCACAACTTGATTAAGAGAAGCAACAACAGTGGCTGACGAGTGTGTCGGGCCGCCGCACCCGCGGGACGTCCTGAAACATAACAAAGCCTCGAAAGTCGAACCATTGATTCAATATCATCGGAAGGCCCTTAGTGATCTTGAAAAAAACAATATATACTGGATAAGTCACACTTTTATGACAGTTCATTTTAAAAATGTAAAGTTTTTAAGATGGTGATGTATTTAATCCTGGTGCATATTTCATTTATATTTGGTTGAAATTTAGATTTAAATCTGGAAGGTGAACTGTAATCCTGGAAGACATTTTCTGTAGAGGCTCTATTTTTATGGAGAGGCTCATGTGAACTCATGAACTCCTGCAATTTTATTTCTTCTTCAGAAGTTAAAGACAATGAGTGGAGCCGGTTTCACCGGCCAGGAAGTAAGTCGGCTGTGTTCACTCTCACAATGGCGCTGACGCCCCTTTCTAACTATGGAACTAATATGAAAAAATTCCACCCATTGACTTGTGTTGGGCACCGAAATAGATCCCTAGGTGTGAATGAGTGTGTGTGTTTTTAATTGACTTATTTTCTGTCTATATGTGTCGTGTAATTGTCTATAAAAATAGATGGATGAAATTCCACCTTGAGGAAGTTCTCAGATTACAGCACAGTGTATAAAATGCACATTTAAAACCTCTTATCCGCCATTGTACAGCACTGTGCAATATATCTATAATTGCAGTTTCGATAACTTTCCAAAACTTTCATTCATCTGGGTATTATATTTGCGCATACAATAAAGTTGTCTGGTGTCAGCCGGATGACGAATGTGCTCCGAGTGTGATTTGAGTTTGATATTGGAAGCGTTTGGAATTGACTGTCTCGCTAATGAGTCCATGACGAATGGTGCCATTTAGAGGAGAAAATGAATGCAGGAGAAACTTAAAAAATAGTATTGTACTGTCTTCGGAATGGATAAATTCCACGAAGCTGTCCTAATTTGATCAAATAGTGCATCAAATTTTCTCTTGATGTTTCGCTGTAGGCTAACCTGTGAGCAGAATAAAACATTACGTTTGTCTCTTTGAAATTCGAAGGCACTTACAGCCGATTATAGCCACACCCCTTGAGGACATTAAAGCTTGGAGGATTTACAACTTTATCCTCACATGATTTATATAACACAGGGAGGTCTTTGTACAGGAAGCGGCTTGCTCGTCTGGCGAAGAGCAAAGGCCGCCGGTGGGAACTGTGCGGACACGTCACGCGCACACTTCCCGTGGGCGGCCACTGATGTCATCGCCACTATTCAGCACGCTGAGAGATTGAGCAACAGCGGAGGCCCTTTCGAGCTGGCAGCAGCTTTCTACAAGCAGCGTGGGCAGATTGTAGTCTGTTTTGACCCAGTTTGCTTTTTACCTATTTTATTTTCAAGGTCATTCATCTTATATTAAGATGGCACTCAGTAGAGAACAAGGCCAGCCAAGCATAATTTAGATCAATACAGTTACAGTAGATATACATACTAGTGTCTGTATGTCTCCAATGTTTCAAAATCTGACATTCTGTTGTCAATTTCTATTTCTACACAATAGAAATATTACAATATACAACAGACTCTCTTTGTTGTAGTTATATACAAAGGGACGCTATTAGAAAACAGTAACATTTTCTATATATATCTTAATTGTTTTAAGCAATAAGGGACTAAAACTATATAATGAATTGTTGTAAGCAATAAGGGACTAAAAATATATTATGAATACGTTCGACCGACGATCCATTTTATATATTTTTTTGTATTGACGGGTTCAATTGGTTCTTTGGAATTGTATTCTGCCAAATGTCATAATTAGTATTGGCCTAAAATAATCCCCATCGGATTGGAATTGTGTTTGAGATGTTGGGACTGACCCATCTGAGAAGTTGCGCTTCTCTCCAGCCATTTCCTTGAGGGACCTCATGAGCCCATCTCCCCCTCTTGCCTGAGGACATCCATATTCATTTCCTTCTCCGATTTGGCTGAAATGATGAAAAGCCGCCTCGGCTCTTGCCCCCACCCCTCTTATTTCCTGCCAAAGGTCGCCTGCATTTCCATTGGTGGTAAAATCTCGAGAGGACCTGCTAAAACACGAGCTGTGTCAGCTGCCGTGAGGAAAATAGACGGTTACTTTTGAAATCGTCTGCGCAGCATGCGGCCGCTCCGTTGATAAATACTATTATTGTCGTCAAGTTGGCCCATTGTCTTGTGCACGTGATTCTTTCCGCTGGCTGTCTCCTCACAGACATCTACCACCACCCCCACCATAAAATAAATATGGCATTCAGTGTCAAGTCACGAGGGCGGGGTAATATCACAGAGAAAGATAACTGCACTGTGATTAAACCGGTGGGTGGCTGTTTACTCTTTCAGCCCGGACGGGAAGTAAATGATCATCAAAAAACGTACGGCCGTATCTCTGCTCTCTAATTACCGCTGGCGTTTGATGACGAACCTCAGGTAGCCTATTCGCTCGGACCTGTTTTACACACACCGCAACAGACAGGGCGTGGAGGCCCGGCCCCGTCGTCACAGCAACATCAAACACACGAGTACACAAAGGGAAGGCCCTGTCGTAGGTGCGGATCATCCCCACCTGTGGTTGGATAAAAAGATGGAATGCAACTAGAGCCATGTGCATGGGGAAGGGTTTACAAGCAGCCAGCTGCGATTGACAACCCAATATGTTCATTTACATGACGTTACCATTATTTGGGTAATTTGTTTGGAGTGAGCTTTTTTTTTTTCTGCGCTATACCAAAAGGGTGGAGCTGGAAACACCAAAGTGCTCTGTGCTGTCGTGAGCTAAACTGAACACAGCCGACGGTTGGCTTTAGAGGTGTCTGGTGCAGATTTACGTCCCTCGGAACCCTATGTGTCTATTGTTGGCCTGTGAATCTGGGCCACATGTGATAACAGCATTATCCTTTTGTGCAGTAAGCCTGTGGAAGCTGAAGCTTTCAATGGTTGAGAGCCGAAAAATGGGCAAACTGGGTGTAGACTAGTTTGTTTACATACATACTGATTTTTAGCATCTCATCCCGCTTCTAAAATGTGAGCAACCGCGCACGTTCTTATTTTTTGTTCATTTTAGTCGCTTCCTCGTTGGCCATTGTTGTATTTCATATCACGATTAGAGTTTGTGGCTCGGCCCAACTCCGTGTTGACCACAGAAGGCTTTGGGATCGTACCGGATTGCACCGGTTTAACATTCAAGATATTTGTCGGTTTATCGAGCAGATAAAAAAAATCGCTCTAAACTCATGGGCCAGGAAAATCCTGAGACGTCTACTCACACTTTTACTAGAAAACAGGAAACATGCTTAAATTTGTGTAATTTTCGGTACGTGTGTAGCAGGGTTAATATTATTCCGTTTTTTTCTAAATTTATTTTCGTATTAGTTTTTGTATTAGTTTTAGTTTTTTTTATGTATATGGAGAAGCATTTGTCGAGTGCCAGATAAAACTACAATATCCAAATGAGATCCGTGTGGCTGTACAGTAATACCCAAATGAGTGCAACAAAGGATATTTGAGCTAATGTCAAATGTTTGATCGGTTTTTTAAAACCACTCTTGTGTTTTCTTGCACATGTGTCTTTGTGTTTTATTATGGAAAATACCAATTTTTCTGACGGTTAATAAAACTTTGAGCACTGCTCTGGGACGGCGTCCAGCTAATTGTAAACATCTGCAGTTGATATCAGTCGTCAGACTGCTGACGGGCCAAGCCCAAACTGAAAAACAATCCAGGTCCAGTCCTAGCATGAAAATCTCACAATTCTGCCAGTTAGAGGAAAAATCTTCACAAACTGACATTTTGAGTGGCCGGAATGGCCAAAAGTGGGTAAAACCGAAACATAAACAAAGACTTTTGACCTTGGCTATGTTAGACAATCCCAAAGGGTTTTCAAATTTCGAAGCCACTTACGTGCTGTTAACCTGGAAGTAGTTACACCCCACCCCATCAAGGAAGTCTTTCATTCCTGGGCTGGGTCAAAGTGACACAATTTAATAATGTTTCTACGATTGCTAAATTTGAGGCTGAGAGATGAGAGCTGTGTGACCTCACTGATGAGATAATTTTTAATTGGAGGATTCCTGGTGGGATTCATCATGGTCATCTACTGCTGTGCATTTTTTTTTTCCTTCAGACTGTAGCAGCATTGAGCACAGCTCAAACTGGAGCGCTGGAATTCTTTGTCTGTTCATTATTGACCCACTTTGATTTAATTTCCATTAATGACACAGGCGTGACTTTAGTCTGTCATATTTCTGCAGAAGTCATGTGTAGCACCTCACACATTCACTGTGATCAAGAGGCAAAACATGGCCTTGTTAACTTGCTTTAAAAGTGTAAGTTTGAAAAGTTGTTGACTGTTGAACAATGTAATCGAATTCCACCTCAATTGTGTTACTTTGCTCCTTTAAAATATAGCCACTCATCAACTCAAGTGTCGAGCGCCAGAAATACTGCCTACATATTTTTGGTCATTTGGTGCACATTTTCCAACAAAGCAATCGCTGATAGTGAGGTCCAGTCAGTCACTTTTACATTTCCGGAGTCAGACCAGAGAAGCTGAGAGGGCCACAAACAACAGGGATGTGCTTAGAGGCTGGAAACGAGGAGGAGATGAACTACACGGCTCCGGTCCACAGTATATCATCAAGCGTGCGAGTGTGTGTGCGTGTGTGTGTATGTGTGACTCTACACATAAATATCCACCCCAGCAGCACAACACCCTCCTCCCCTCTCCGAAAAGGGCCTCTCTGATAGTGATGGCGAAAGGATGTCGCTGTCTGGGTGATTGAGTGCTGCTGATCCCGGCCGGCCCTGGGCACATGTCGCTGCTCGGAGCCCAAGAGGCAGCCCACTGCTGATCGCTGGCCCGAAGGGGGTGGTGTGAGTGAGAGTGGGACTTGTCTGAGGTCCTGCAGCAGGAGGTGCCTCCTACCATGCACTTGGATTTACATTGTCAATCCTGAAGTCTAATTCTGATTGAGTGACTTTTTTAACGACTACTCGCTGCTATTTTTATGAGACACTAATATCGAAATGATTCAGTGACGATTTTTTTTCAGTCTGGTTGGCAGTCGGCTTGGATAGTCTTGAGCTCCCACCTGCGATAGGTGATAATCTGAAATAGATTTAGCAATTTTACCCAGGCTCAATTTCAAATGATTAAAAAACTCACTTATTTTACTCACTTTTTTGTTGACCAGAAATAGATCATGAAAAGTCACTTTAAGGACACCAAAAAAGAATTGTTCTTCATTAATTTGAGGCTTTCTGAAGAGAAAATGCAGGTGACTAGTATGTATGTATACTATTTTAAAATGCACTTTAAAACCAATTTGGCAAAACAATTTCAATACGCCTGTTTTTCATGCCCTACTTAGCATTCTGATTGGGGAGGCCGAGCACTCCTAAAGGTCACATCCCAGAAGCCTCCCCAGTCGCTGTGGCTATTTGGACATTCAAGCGCCCATACAGTAGTCTAAAATTGGCCGCATGTTTTTTGAAAGTAATTCCTGAGCTCACTTCAGATCTGTGCAAGTTCTCCCTCAAATCAGCTAAGCGCTAATTAGCCCTGCTCGCAGCGGTGTAATTGGGGGCAAAGGGAGGTTGCGCATTCTCGTTTCTTCCTATTTTGCCTCCGTTTGATAATTGCGTATTTTAGCCGAGCCTCTGTTAAACAGCGCGACCCCTCCCGAGCTCGCGTTTGTTTTATTGCAGCAACTCGTGTCTTTCATCAGTCGTAAGAAGCATTTTGAACCCCCGTCCATTCCCTTTTTGGGCTCCGGCAGAACCCCCCCCCCCCCCCTTCCTCTGAGAGCTTGATGCTGTCCAGGTCCGTCCTACTTGGCGAGTAGGAATACTGCACTGAAAGACCGAGTTTATTTCCTGTTCTTGTGAATCATATATCAGTACAATTCCCCTCTGTGCTGTTTGGCAGCGGTGGAATGACGGGTGTCATTTATCATGCCGACTGAAAGAGGCTATGGGAAAAGGGATTTGAATCCTCCTGGAAGCGTGTGGACGCTCCTCGGTGGTGAATCATTAAACGGAGGCAGGATATGAGTAACTCCTCACTTTGCTACTTCGACCGGCTGCGTCGCTAATAGTCTCAAAGATACGATTTTCCGGTTTGAAATAAACGGCTAAACTTTGATTCGTCCCGCTGAGTCCTTTCAAAGTCACTCTCGATTGTGAGGCTCCTTGGCCTTGTTTGATCATTTGATTAGCGACACTTTTGTCACATCCTTGTCCGTCTTTTATCAGCTCTTTTCTGCCTCTTGGTTTTTTCGCATTGTGCTTTATAAACATTTTGCGTAGCTTTTGGGTTTCTCTTTTCACTTGTCAGCGATGGTTACTCCCCGCCACACGCCTCCCTTAGCGTTTATTTTTATTTTTTTATTTATTTTTCAAGACGGCTGATCAAAGAAGTCAACTCATGACGGGCTGTCATCGGCTCCTCAGCCGCGATGGCAGCAAATAAATATGTGCGGAGCTGTTACGTGTCCTCTGAAAAACACACTCCTAGCCCCTGCTGCTCTAATTGACTTCCAGAAAACTGAATACATTTGCAAAGGTGACAAAAAAAAAACACGCATTGGAAGTTTGGCATGGATGACATGGCCACTGCGTGCCAGTCGCCGACTCACATTCAAAAATGGTCAATTGAGGCCCAACCTCGGTGGGTTGCCAAAGAAAGCAAAACTGAAAGAAACAAAGGCAATGGAAGTATGGAGCAGGATTATTTTTTTCAAAAAGACAGTAGTAAAATCATGTAAATAGGGCGATACTAGATAACAGGTGTCAAAGATGGAGTGCGATTCCCCAGATTAGTGTGTCTACTGTCTAACTTTGGGTCATTGTGAGCATTTGTTTGTCTGCCTGACTGACTCGACTGCTTCCACATGTTGACATGCTCACATTTCCCTCACTACTTTATTTTCTTACCCTTGGCTTGTCTATTTGAATGTGAAGACGTTTAGCTCTGAGCTTCAGACTCCAAGCGCTTTGATCCACCAATCCATGTTAAAAAAAAAATCTATACTTGCACCATTATCCTGATCCTCATTAAAATATAATGGCTTCTTTCTCGGTACTCTCTTCAATTTTTTTCTGATTGTATGTGTCCTGCTATTTCATCTAAGCCAACAAGACCGTTTTTAAAATTTAATGTGGTCATTTAAAAATTAAGTAAATGTAAAACTAAGCTAGAAGTGGACTACATTTTTGCACATGACTGAAAATCAAGAGCTAGCTGCCTCGCTGTCCAGTCTTCTAGCCTTGCAGTTGCTCTTCAATCTGTCTTGCACATATTGCGGTTTCCCAAACCAAAAGTGTGTGACCCTTTCCAGTCCTGCCACCGAGTACAGATGCCCCCGAGGTAAACGAAAACATTTGCTTGTTGCCAGAGCAGCTCACGTCCAGCTTTGTAAGGGACAACGCGAGTTGGCAGGTGAGGCGTGTACAAAGCCGAACTGGAGACTGCGGCGGTGGCCTACTTCTTTTCTCTCCGTGCGGGCCACAACCCAGAAAACACAGCTTAGTTTTTACCGCACAAAGACTGACCTGCATTCAGGTGAAACTCAGCCTCTTCCTCCCCTCGCCCTCTTTCTTCTCCTCATCCTCCTTTTGTAAGTTCTGCAGTTCAACTTGACACGGCGGCACCATCATCTCATATCAACATCTGCAATTACCAGACAAGCCACACTCGGGTCCCACGGGGGAGTGTGAGCGCAATTAAAAGCATGAGGCAAACGTTAATTAAGGAAATGACTTGAAACCCGAAGGAGGGGATGCTTTAAACGTTTGTCACTTTTAACCTCCACCAGCTTCAATTTTCACTGATGCAAATTGTCTCTATGCTGGGTTATCATTAAGAACATACATTATGCTGGTTTTATTATTTTGACTGCTTATGTGCCAGTTTCCCAAACTTCACAATGAAAATGAATGTCGGGAATTGCAGTGTGCAGAAATATAGTACTACAATGAAAAACTAGTTTGAAATCAATTCTACTTTGGAGGTTCTCTACATATTTTGTATTTATGTTTTGTTGATCTCTGTTGGAATTGTTTATCCGCAATACACTTAATTAGTATGCGGCAGATTGACACATCCTAACCAGTACTGTGGGTCAAAGCTTGTTAAGAGTGAGTGTACTTTTTATTTCGAGTACCAAGGGACAGACTGAATACTCCATTGATTGACCGTTAACAATTCTTTCTCTGTGTGGAATTGACTGTTAATTGTGTCACGAGTCCGAATGGAATGCAGTACTGGTTTACTACCAGCAGGTGCTGTTGATTCAGTTTGCTGTCGAAAGAGCCCCAATTTGGCATCAGATTGTTTTTTTAACCCCTACATCGATTTATTAATTGATTCTTCATTTTCCCATAGTTTATTAAGGAAAAGTAGTCAAATGTCCATCGCTAGTAGTCTGCCATCCTGTCTGTCAAAAGCCAACATAAACCATATCCGAATAGCCTCTTTTATTATTTACATTTGGAGCTTCTCGGACGCACAAACTGCTGGAGGAATGTTCACCAGCTGACACCGCCGCAGTTCATCGGGTTATTAAATCAGAGCCAATACGAGGCCGACTTGCGGCCATTGTGGTGATTGATGAGGCGAGCTTTATTTGCTGAGGCGGTGCGTTTGTTCCGCCATAATTGTCTACCAGATGGCTAAGCTAACTGCTCTTCAATGCCTTCAGATCAGCAGGGGTCTGAACATCTCCCCTCGTACTAATGACTTCTCGTCCCTACACAACATTGTCTTGCTTTTTTTTCGGAGGTCTCATTTTCGAGATTGCTTCCTTTGTCGGAATCTGTTGTTAATTTGCCGTTTCCAAGCCACTCGGTCTTTAAAGTCAAAATAGAACATTCAAACGTGAGAGCGGATTTGAGGTCTACCTTGCGAGGGGTCAGATTGGATGAGAAAAAGGATGGAGGTGGCGGCGGGAGTCATCCATCACAGCCCCTCAAGGGGAGCTGTAGCTAAAGCTGCTCTGAAGTGTGATCTGTCAGCTGCTCTTACGCTTGGGGGGCGGCGCACGGGGGCAGTTGTGGGGGTTTAGCAAAGGGGTCGCTTTGGGTTCATGCAACTGCCATGGAGGTGCTCTCGTCGGACTGAGCCGCATCCCGCTTTTTATGAAAGGTCTCTCTACATTGCGGATGAACCTAAACACTCGCAATTGTTTTTTTTCTTTTTTTTCTTACTAACGTCCACTCTGCCCCGCCCACCGCAATGCAACCGCCAAGCGCATCCTCACAGATGTTGAGCCACATCTGTCAATACGTCCCAAGATGGATCGTTGTTCTGCATGCTTATTGATTCGGCACAGGCCAGAGATATAAGTATCATTTGTCATTTCTGGAATTATTTGGAGTGCTAGTTAAAGCTCAGAGTGGGAGGCGCACCGGGCCCGGAGGGGAGTGGGCGGGTTGTCGGCTGTTGGGGGTATTTTTGGACTTTGATGAATGACTGCACGGCTTTTGTTTTTTACTGCGGGCACTGCGGCCCTTTAACTGCCATTTGCTTTCAACGCGCTCCAAGAAAAACAATGCGACGGCTCTGAGTTCTGAGTAGCAGCATCCTGTCATGCGGCGCGGCCCGGCCGGCAGGGTGGTCCCGGCAGAAGCCTCAGCGGCGGCAAAAAGAAGGGAGGGGTTAGGCTTTCGGACATTACGTGCTGGAGGCCCTTGTAGGACGTCCTGCTGGTGCCTGGGCACAGGCACAGTTGATGGCCACAAACATGCTCTGAATTAGAATAGTTAGTCAAAATTGTCCATACCACAGCTTATCTGTAGCTGGGTTGCCTGGGCAGCAGCTTCAGCAAGCTCACCGTTTGGTGTACTTTGCTGTCTTCCCCCATTTTCTCAATGGTTACTTGTTTGAATTTGTGAAACCCTACGAAAGGAATATTCTATTTAAAGATGAAAACAAAGCTTAAAATGTGAATTAGTGACATTTATGGCAATAATTTAAGCACAAGCGAGTTGTTTGTTCCAAAATATTTTTGCTGAGTTGTTTTCATTTACATATATCTTTAAGTTGGAGGACAATACAAGGGACGCTTAGCTCTATAAACTGATATTTGTTTGTAGAAAATATGCAGTAACAACTATTTTCTAACGTATTTTCTAATGTTGGACAGCTGTACTTGAATCAAATCAAAAATGAGAAAAGTATCCCTCAAGGATTTGATCCCGTCCCATTTCGGGCTTCGAGCCAACAGAGGACCGAGCTTCATTAAAGTATGGATCATCTTTTAAGACCGTTAAAGATCAGCGCGAGCTACGATCGGCTAATGACTCGGAGGAGTTCATTACTTAGCGGCCCTTTGACTTGTCGAGCTCGAGAGTCGATCGAGGACTTTGGTTTGAGTTTGGCGAGCAGACGAAAGTAACGAGGAAAAAAATGATAAAAGTGGGATGGCGAAGAGAAAGAAGTCCGACGTTTGAATGACACCTAATTATTTGCCTTGTCTATCAAAGTGTGTTTTGATGCAGGGATGCGATCAAACATGATCTGAACAACTTCAAGCCTTCAAACGGAAATGATTTTTTAGCACGCACACATTCGCTCAGGACCGATTGTATCGCCACAGCTTCTCAACGCTCGATGGCCATTGTCTCTTCATTTTCATTCCGGCCTGCCAACATGTCTGCTCACAGTGGGATGGCGGGCGAGCGAGTTCACCCATAGACACCCCCCATCCCGTCTTATGGCGCATAGGCCCGCTGTATTTGATTGGACCCAAGGAGGGACCCCAAGACAAACAATCAATTATTATTTACACCAGCAATAAAATAAAATGGGGAAAAAAATATTGGAAATATTACTCTGCTATTCCCTTTAGAGTCACTTGATTGACTAAAGTCTTGCTGAGCAAAATTTAATTTGTGTCGATTTAATCTGCTAATGAATTTTATTTCTGACATGCTTTAACATATGCATGTTTTGTTTGTGGCAAGACGGCGAGTAGGGACAACACGAGCGTAATCTCTCTGGAGGCGAGAATACAAAGTGATATCTGCTCCAACAGCCCCCTTCCATCAACCCAACCCCCACTTTCTAATGTCTTTCCTAGAACTTGAACAAACAGCATGTGCGTGTAGGACCCAGTGGACAGATGTTTAGGATTACTTTCACCTCATTGCTCTATTGTGCGCACGTTAAGCGAGCTCAGCTGATGTGGAATGCCACTCACGCTGGCTCCTGCAGGGTTGCTCCTGTTTATCAAAGTGCCATCTGCACTCAAGACACACCGACGCCATCGTCAAGATGGTGGCAGCACTCACGTTTGTGTACATGTCTGATTTTTAAGACAAGAAATCAAACGTGCAAACTCTCAGGTCAGTTTGACAATTTGTTGACCCTTCCCGGAATAAGGTTGCGGCCAATGCACGAAGACGTGGATGCTTAAAGACAATAAAGAAACAATTGAACATGCAAATGTCATCACTGAGATGAGGGGCAAATTAATACAACTAAATTGAATTGAGGGGGATTTTTTTTCATCAGTCAAACTATTGAGTGTATTTTAAAAGTGGAGTCCACTATTTGACAACTAATACACAATTAGTCGTCACTGTTGCTTCGAACAATAATCGTTGAAGAGAAAAGATGTGAGTGTGAGACTGATTGATTGTTTAGCATATCGCTGCGATTGACTGATGACCAGTTCAAAATGTATCCTGCCTTTCTCCCCCAATATCAGCTGGGATAGCCTTCAGCTCACCTATGACCTCGGACTGCATAAACACTGGAAAATGGATGGATTAAGAATGGCAGCCTTTTCAGACCCCGGTCATGTTAGTATTTAGCCTACATGCAATGTTTTCCTATAGAACCATGAAGATGTGCCTAAAAATGTACTAAGAAATTTGTCAAGTATTGTTTTTGGGAGGAAGAGGCATGGAAGTTATCTTTTGGCACAGAAACTTAACTCGTGGCGGAAGTGTGTTTGGGTCAAGAATGCTGCATCCTTAATTACCATTGATAAGGCAATACAGAGGAATGGGGGAAGACAGCCGGTGGGTGGGGGGTGGGGGGGCGAACCCATGTTCACTTTTTAATTAAGGCTCCGTAGTGTAACTCGTCAATGGAGATTATTGGAAGAATGAACGTCAATGCCGTTGCTTTTTCTCGCCCTCCTTTATCTCTGTCAATGATTCCCAGACATGATTTATGGTTCGTCTCCGTCTTTCAGGATCATCCATCAAGCGCCGCCTCTGCCGCAGCGCCACCCGTTGTAAATCATTCTGAAAGCCTGTCACTCATTTCCATTAACCGTTCCTCTGTCGCACCGGTCCACGCAGCTCCCCCCCTGTTACCGCCCCCATCCCTCTGCCCCCTCCTTTGGCGCACAACCTACAGCCGTGCAAGGTATCAGTTCCGTGCCGCTGCTTCATCCGCCTACCATCTTTTCAATAAATTAACCACTCTCTTCTTTCTCTCTCTCTCGTGCCGTGAATAAAGAAGAAAAGTCAGCGACCTACTCCTCCTCTCTTACCTCGCAAATGTCACGCAGGGAAAATATTGTTGTGGCTCTGACTTTTCCAGTGGCAATATTTGAAGAGCTGTGATGCATTTGTAAGACCGCATCATGGGGCTTATGCTACATGAATTCTCACTTTCTACTTCAGCTGATCTGCGACAAACCCCCTTGATATGAAACCAGAGGTTTGTTTCTAATATCAATTTTCACGCCACTTTTCAAGTGAGCAAAAATATTGGAACGGAGGTTATTAAATTAACTTATAGTGATTTACATGGAAAACTTGGTGGAAAAATTCTTGTAACAACTGCATCAATCCTACAACCGAGTGACTTTAGCAGAATGTTTTATTCTTTTTTTTTTCTCTGCCTTTACTGCATCCTCCTTCAAGTTCTTGTTTGCTTCTGGGGGTTTCTTCCTTCAATCTCCTCTTCAGGAGAGAAAATGCTTGTCAGTGATCGACCTGACCGGTATCCAGTTTTCCCCACCTGATGAAGTCCTTTGTTGAGTTGGCAGTGTGTTTTGGCCCCATTGTCTTGCTGCAAGTTTTTCCTGATTAGGTTGAACGCATTTAGCTGTAAATTGGTTTTGTAAACTACAGAATTAATTCTGTTCCGACATCTAAAACTCAAATGTCTGCAGTGTACATCCAAAACAAAGGAATTGACCTTGCGTATCAAGGTTAAACCAGCTCAGATTGCAAAGCATTGACATTTCAAATCAGCATAATTCGTAGTTTTATGGCTAATTAAGCCAACGGATTTTGACCTGCATTCATCTGTCAAACTCAACGGAAACATGTTCATGAGTCAAGGTTGTCAGCTCTCGGTTGATAAAAACAAAGAATTAAGGGTCAGCTCAGGTTTTAATAGTATTGTCGGTGTGCTTTCTTTCTCAGACGATGAGAACGTTAGGTCTGTAGTGGACGTAAATGCTTCATAGACTCTGCTGGCCAATGGCCATACCAGTTAAAATCACAATAAAGCATGTTTTCATTGGGCATTTACATAATGTTAAAGACTAAACTACACTATATTGACTTGCCGTGCCTGCGAGACTAAACATTATAGTTTTTAACATCTCCATTTCAAAGGCTTCATTATTGCATTAGCGCTGCAAAGGCTTCAGCTTTAACCAGACAAAGGAATCATTTCCCAGTGGTAAAAGTAATACTTAGTGGGGTTGTATGTTAGAGCCGTCATGTCATTTTTTTATTCCGTATGACTCCAACAATGACAGCAGTCTTTTAAGCAGCTTTTGTCAAAGAGAAATAATTGGCTCAATGGAGTGACTGTCATTGCGACACAATGGCTTATGTGCTGCTCCGGGGAGCGCCGATTCAACGCAATTCTTTTTTTATTCTAATCAACACGCAGATATCCGCGCTGTAGAATATCCACAAACAGCCGAGGGTCTGTTTTTGGAAGAGGGAAACTTTCAACTGCGGGGCTGCCAACACCCGTCTCTGTTTGGGCAGCCTTGTTGTCACGACGGGCTGTCAGAGTGACAAAGCTCCATTCAAGTTTTGCACTTAAAAATGATCATTTTATACTGGGGAGGCTTTTATTGGGGGCTCCTTTCAATACACTCGTTGTCTTGTCACATTTCGGTCCCGTCAGAAACAACGGGCCGAGGCACTCTCGCAGCCGTACCTTCCATCCGCAGCCTCCTCATTGTATTTAATGAAGGGAAAAAGTGGCAATCTACTATTAATGAAGTGGGAATGTTAAAAAAGTGCCTCCCTTTGCTGAAAACTTAAAAGTGCTTGTACGAGGAAAGCTGCGGCTGGAGCGCATCCAGCAGCCTCGTAAAAAAAAAAAAAAAAGCAGGCAGGGGGGAGTGACATGCAGATTGTTTTTAATAGGATACACACAGCTGCACTATCACATTCATCAGAGCCTGACCTTGATGGAGGCTGTTTTTTTGGGGGAGGAGGACAGGTCGTTGTTTTGGGTTCATATGAAGGTGATGTTGCTGGGAGAGAGCCATCTCAGGGGGAGTCACCGTAGGTCCCACCGGGAGTGAGGGAGATATAGTTAATGAAATAACAAGTGATGTCACAAGGGCGCACAAGGTCGGATTATTAATGCACATTGATTCTAAAGGCTGAGGTTTCGACATTGCTCGATTAATTTGTAATTTTGGAATGTGAACAGGTTAACATAAAACTACCTTATAGAAAGCTCAAATCATATGCTTCGTCTATCTAGCACAATATCGCTAATGGCATTGCTTACAATGGCAAGTCACTTATGGTGTAGCACATGTATAATTTCAGGCAAATACTCTTATCCTAGTCAGCCATTTTTTTAAAATTATTATTATATTTGATCGAAAGACTTTGAGGTCAGACCTGATGAGCTTCAACTGGGATATTTCCTAATTCATTGCAGTATGTAAATGCAGCATGACTAAGTGCTGGAGTGCCACGGCATCTTTAGAATTCTGTCCATTATCTTACGGAGAGAAAGAACCGTCCCATCACAGCATGTCAAAGCAGCCTCCTGACACCTTGCAACATGGTTGTGAGCACAAATGTGATGACGTCAGCGCAATCTGATTGGACATAGAGAAATGACGCGTTTCTGTGATATCATCATGGCTTTTCTGAAGGGGATGCAGTAAGTGTTGGAAGCAACAAGTGATCTGTTGAGGAATGGCCATCTGTGTGACATTGAAAAAAATTTATTATCCATCCATTTTCTTTACTTTGGTGCTGGTCATATTTACACCAATGTACCGTCTTCAATAGGGGTGCGACACTTAATCGATGAATTGACAACTAATCAATGATCCAATTAATCGATTACTATGTTTGATAATCAATTCATCGTTTAGTTTGGTAATCAATTCATCTTTTATTTTCAATTAAAAGTTCCACAAATGCTCAGAATTCCAGCCTCTAAATGGTAAATATTCTCAAATGTATGTACTCCTTGATCCATGATAGCTGACTGATTATCTTTGTGTTTAATCAAAATAAAACTTTTTGATTTACTTTGGAAAACAATGATCATTATTTTTGCCAATTATTCAAAATATTCCGGAGCAAACCAGTAAATGCATTGTAATTATTTCTGAACTATTAATTTGAACTAATGTCAATGTAAAGAAAGGGATTGTTCATCTGATTTATTGATTAATCGAAAGTTGAATTATTAATCGACGGATTAATCGATTATCAAAATAAGTCATTTGTTGCAGCACTTATCTTGAATAAACCTAACATGGACCTTTTTTGAAAGTGGGAAGAAGCAGGAGTAGCCGTAGAACAACCTGCACGAGTTCATCATGCAAACGCCGCACAGGAAGGCCTGCAAGAAAACTTGAACTCAGAAACTTTCAAATGAGAAGCAGACTTGCTAACCACAAATTCTACCAAAAGAAAAATATTTTACAGCTTAATAAACCTTAATAAAATAAAATAAAAAAACTGGTTTTCAAAATATTCACACTCCATTTACTAACTCCGTACCAAGGGCATGATTCCAAAATGTTTGTTGGAGTTGGAATGGCATTAGTTCTGGTGCTGCTATTCATCATAATACAGACAAGCGGATGAAGGACTGGAAAAAAGAAGGCAAATTTCAGGATGTGCCATCGCGTTAGTGTGAAAGCTCATCTCTCAGCATTCACACAGTGAGTGAAATGAGGCGCTCAGTGTCTCCTAAGCAGAACAAAGGCCTCATGTGTTGCGAGGTCCTTTAAACGTCTGCCCACTTCCCTGGCGGCCGCCACGCAAACATTCCTGACTGACAGTCCATCAGGGAAATCTGAAGGCGAGCAGGATGCTCTTTTATTAGCGCCGCCCTGTTTGCTGGAGCGGTCAGCTCCAATATGCGCCGCGCTCTTTGAGTGGCGTACGGCGAGATGATGGCTCCCCCACCCTGATAAGGGTGAACGAGGGGTAAACTGCTGTTCCGCAGAAAGGAAGCATCGGACCTCATCGCATTGCTGCGGGAGAGCCGTGTCATGAGTACGGCCGGCCCGGTTAAGCCGACAGACTGGAACTGGGGGTCTGAGTGAGTGGATCGGCCGGGGCGGGGGTGGGAAAAAAAATCATCTTTAAGCTGACAAATACGAACTGGGGCTTTTGAACATCCTCACTTGTACAGACTTCCAACACTCTCCCCCGATGGTTTCTTGTTTACCTTCTAGCAGAGGAAGATGCTATGGGGGTGTTTTAGTAACATCCCTCCACTGACCTAGCAATCATAATTTGGATCAGTACCAAATTGTAAATCATCACAGTTACATACATTTTCTGTATGTACTTAACGTTCCAATAAAATCAACATTAAATGTATTTAATTAGTTTTTAGTGTGTGTTTGTTTGTGTGTGTGTGTTATGTTTTATATCCCAATTTTGCCTCAAAACGTCAAAATTGTGCCATTTGAACCCAGCAGTAAAAATCTAAACAAAATGCCAAGTGGGGTTTGTGGAAAAGTCAAGCAAGATTAAGGAGCGGCATCATACTGTAATCTTTGCTCAGGTCACAGTCGGGTTATCGGCTTCGGGGCTCCTCCTATTGGTGTTAAATGCAATTGTATCTCACATTGGAGTCATTTTTCATTCTTATTTCTTCATTTTTGTTTGTAGACGTTGAACATTTTTCTCATTCAAAAGATATAATCATCCTTATTATTAAGCCTTGATTGTTTTGCTTATCTACATACTGTGTGCTGTAAACATTGCCATATATCATAAACAATTGAAGGATGCCCGTAAGGATATACAAGAGCACAGCCTCAATCTAATGTCTTGCATTTGAGGTAAATATTGACTGATTTGTGTGTGTTACTAGCAGCACTGTACACAACTCTGAGTGGGAATGTTAGCATCCGAGCTTGTACGTGAGAGACGTCTCGACCGTCTCCTGGTTATTACAAAACGCTAAAGTAGTTGATCCGCGGGTCACCGTTATTATAAGCCAATATAGGATGGCCATGATTTCAAAGCTGTTGTTTCATTAAAAGTAATTCAATTTAATAATTTAATTATTCATCTTACATTTTACAGCCTAACCTCAATTAATTGAAGTACAAATGGGCATTATGTTCACGGCTCCTACAGATTAATGCCGCAAATGTTAATTGGGAGCACAGATTGTAGTCAATAAAATGTATAAAACAATACAGCACATATGATAATGATTGTAAAGATTTTGAAGGAATTTTAAAATGATTTTAGAACAGATTTGTTGGACAATTGCAAATGCATTTGCAGTATAATTGTGGCTGCCTGCATCAAGATGAAGTGCACTAATGATGCACAATATTCTCCTTTTTTATCCTCTAAAAGAAGACAAAACGAACCAGGACGTCAATGCCTGTGTGTGCGCGAGTGTGTTTGTGTGCTGGTGCATGATCTGGCTCCGGGTCTGTCGGTGCAGCAGCGGCCTCATGTGATGCGTCATCAAAGTGATGACTCCGGGTTCCGGGTAGCAGATTGTGTCGCTCTCGGACAGCTCGCTTCCAATTAGGCCTCGGGTCGACGGGCGCGGAATATTCTATCATCAAAAGGGGTGTCAACCTCACTGGATGACATCACAAGCGAGGTGGTGACTGGGTGAATATGCTCATTAGAGTTGGATGTGTGCTGAGTGTTTTTGTTTTTTTCTGCTTAGCCAATGTGGCTCATGAAAACATTTCTTTGATTAATTGCCTTAATTATTGTGATCCTTTTTGGCCAAATGAAGAGCCAGATGGCAGGAGATGGTGTCGCATCCGCCATCCCGTCGTATTAATCTGGCTCGGGGTCCAGTTGAGCGTCGTTTGCCGCGCACACAATCTGTTGTCCTCTTTTGAGCCGCAAGTTTTCATGTGATTATATTAGGGCATCAAATATTCAGGTTGAGGCTGTACGAGAACGAGGCATTTATCTGCATGAATAACTTGTGCTTAGTGGAGGACGTAATGTGCTCAAAGTAGAATCTACGTCAGAAGTAAAGATGGGCTTTTCCCTGACTTGTGCTTTTTGGAGCCAAAACCAAATCAGCAACCCTCCCTTTCAAGACACTTCGTCTTATCTTGGGATATGCATGATAAATCAATGTATCCATTCCTGCTCAGGAGGATTTGGGTTGAACAAGTGCAATTTTAAATGTGCATTTTCTAACCACATAAATTAATTTCTTCAGGAGACCAAAAAGCTTTATACGGTTTTCCTTTCTCTTATTAGAAAATCGTGAAAATTTGTCTCAATCAATTTTGAGCAGTCCAAGTAAAAAGACACAGAGAACAATCATAGGTGAAATTCTAACTTTCATAATCCTGCCGGCATATTTTTGTCACTAGATTAATCTCCCAAAACAGTTTGATGACTAATATTTGAGGATATTTCCTGTGCACCTTTTGCATTCATCTTCATCAACTAATTCAGACACAAAAGAAGAAACGTTCCCATAAATAAGAACGTAATTGAACTGTTTTTGCAAAATACCTTCTGAGCGATTATAGCTTTTTCAAAACTGCTATCTGGGAGCTTCCCCAGAGGCATATCTGAAAGAGGTGAGCGTCAGATCGGCCGGCCAGCGGCAAACTCCCCTCATGGCGGTTGCTTCTTAAGTCTTGAATTGTTGTTTTTTTTCTTTTTGCTTTTCCGCCATTCTCACAAAAATTCAAAGCCCGATCATAGTCGAGAACAAGATGCATTAAGTGGCCAAGTCCTGTGTTCTTTTTTGTCTAAGAGGAATAAATAAGCGGAATCACTATCGTGGGTTCACTAACTAGCTTGAAGTTGTGGCTGACCGACAGCCATTGGTTATAACGTGATTCGAACGATGACTTCACCGATTCCATTTTCTCCATCAAGAGATGGAGTCCAAATTCCCATCCCCAATCTGCTCATTGCAAAGCAGTGTGCAGTGTGCCATCCACATCCGCTAGCTAAATCCCTGAAATGATCAGTCGTAGCATGGCAGAGTAGTTGAAGTCCCTCGAGGGCGTCATCAGAGCTGCTTGACTCAAGACTTGCAAGGAAATAATGGGTCAGAAGGGAGGTAATGACACGCTCCTGTTTAAAGGCAAATCAAATACTATTTCATCCCATGATGTCAATTAACCTCCAGACATGTTTTGTCAAAAGGAGGCAGCCCAGGCTTGATTGTTCTGTCTGCGTCCTCGCGTGCACCGCGGCTGCTTCCTGACAGGAAACGGTGACGAGGAAAAGCATTCGCAGATATTTACAGATGGCTGCGGGGCTCGGAATTAACACTTGGCCATTTTTTTCCCCCCTTTATTTTTGTGACTGTGCTCAGAATTAACATCAGACGTCAAGCGTGTCATCAAGTCTGTCATCGGGATGTCTGACAGCGTCGGCGTTTGATCGTGACTCACACACATCGTCAGATCTCAAGATGTCAAATATTACACCTTGTGGCGGGTGTGCGCCGCCTTCTAATCATAGCTCACAGAGGACACGACTTTTATTTCGCTTGTTCTCGGCACTAAAACAAGCAGCTCAACTTTGTTTGGAAACCAACTTTATTCTTTTGACTGACATCTCCACACTTATTTAAAGTGTTTTGAAATTGACACACACCATTAATTGGTACTTTGATGTGAGGGAGAAGGTGATAGTTACCACAGCAACCACAGAACGTTCACTGATGTCATTTTTCTTGCGTTTTACGTAGCATAAATCTCCAAGATGAAAATGTCACGGGGCAAGTTCATTTTCCAAAGAGGTTTTGATTGCCATGCACATGTAATTGATTGTTGCAAGGACAGCGGGAAATCTGGAAATGTCATAACAGTCCTGCTTAGGTCGCTCCCGCCGCTAAGCAATCAATGAGAAGTAAAAAGAGATATCGATCGGCGGGCAGCAAAAGTGAAGCCTGAGACAGCCTGAGAGCCTTTGTGGGTGGAGGTGTGCATGAGGGGGGGTGGGGGGTCTTGTATTTTGGTGAGGGTAGTTGAATATTTGGAAATGCGAGTATCATTCCCCGTCATGGAGAGCTTTGAATTAGCAAGGTGTTTACTCAATCAATTTCTTATATGTAATAAATGTGAAAGGTTGAGAATCATGTGGATTCTCCACATGGATTGTTTTAAGAACAACAGCATGTGTGTCATTGCTGCGGCTACTTCATATCATCTTCAGCCAAAATACCTTTGTGTCGAATAAATCATGACATACGCCTCTTAGTGAAGTTAAAAAACGACTATAGTTTCTTTTAAACATTTTAAATGTTTTTGTAGTCTTCTTTTAACGTGTTTCAATTTTGTCTTTCCATAGTGCATTTTTTCAGTAATCGTGCCAATCTACTTTTGTTTTTGCTGCTTTGCTTCTGAATGCTTTTACCTCAATTTACCTCAGTCTCACTATCACAATTACATTTTGTTATTTCAAATGTGACATATTTTACACTCTAACCTATCTGTTTGTTTTAAAATTCAAGTTGATTGATGCATAGGACTGTAGTGTCATTGTGTAAGCTTGGAACGTTTTCCAATCGTCGCCAACTCCATCATTGTGTTAAAGCTACCAGCGTTAATGCTAACTTCATAACTCAGAGTTGGATGCAGAGATTGTACAAATATGCAAAAATGCCATATTCAACACTGTTTATTTCAAGATGAAATGTTATGAAGACGATAAGTTGCTGTTTATGTTGAACTCGCACAGGCGTTAATTTTGTTAAGCTGCAGAAGCAGAAATGTAGCAGGAAATGGCTAAGAAGAGATTTGTATAAACTCACTCTGTTTTACATATAAAATGTACACCCCAATCATGTGGGTGCAGCTAATGGTCACGTGCGTCACATGGTCATTTCTCAAATACTTTTTAATTCCGTAATTTTCAACATTAACCCACAAAACGTTGGACACATGGTTGAAAACATGACATCCCGCCTTAAACTCGATGGATGTAGCAAGTATTTTTACTAAGAATTTAATGAGGTGTTGACCTTTTTGTGGGCGAAACATTCTTACACGCTGGCGTGTTGAAACAGGAAATTCCTCAAATGATTGACACATCCTGAGAATCGTCTCTCGAGCAGGCAAGCCAGCATCGTCCGCTCTTAAGTTGCAAACGTCGCACTAAATATTTGGTGCTGTACGCGCTTCGCGATCGGCTTGGACAACTTGCTGCCAGTGGGTGGATGTAGCCGTAAAAGTAATCTAGTATGGCCGAAGCACTTAGCCGCTTTCTGTTGACGTGAGAAAAAGAGCGTGTTGGCTGACAAACAGGCGGCTGCCTCCGTAAATCTCGGCCTCACTATGCCAAGAGCCTGCTTTCACGGATAAAGGTTCTAAACACTTCAGTCGGTTGATTAACGACAGACACCTCGGCTTTTTTGACCTTTGCATATCTCCGTCTGAAGATATAAATTTGCGTTGACACAGATTGGAGGCTTTAACGGTGCTTTACGACATGCTAAATCTCCTGTAAGCCATGCCAGCTTCTTGTTTTGCAAGCTAGGTAGTCAGGTTGCCTTCTTCCGACCCCATGGCAGTACTTTTGGAAGACCTCTTGGGTAATGCAATCTCCATCCCAATAGGAAAACAGTTGCAGGACTAGGCAACATCATAATTTGAATTTAGGACATCAATTGTAATGGGAATAATGATTACAAATATATAAATGTGTTTATAAGAAAATAAATAAATAACTAAAGAGGAAAAAGGGCTACCTCTAAAATATGGTCTGTAATTGCTGCCACTGAGTAAATGTGAGTCTTGCGTTTATGACATTGCTATTACCGTAATTATCCATCTTTGGTCTTGTCCTTGAATCTCAATCTGTATAAAAGGCTGTTAGGAAACATTTGAGTTACAAACGCCGAATGAAAGGCAAGAGAGGGACTTTCCGGCAACGCCTGCCAGAAGGTTAATTGGTGCCTCTGGAAGTTTGCTACTCGGGGCCATCTGATAGAACGGCGTAGAAGAGCGGGAAGGGCAGCTGTTAATCTCCCACGATTCTGCCCCGTGCGATAAGACAGACCTTCGTATTAAAACTGATATTACAGTAAGCGGTGAAACTCCCTTGCGGAATGCACAATTATTTTCTTAAAAAAGAGGTGAAGTTAAAGTGAATTTTAGAATTTACAACAAGCATTGGCGTTCAGTTTCCCTCCAGCCTAAAAACCACTAATAGCCCCACTTTGACGGTTGTTCTTGCCACTCGAGCTTGTCAGAGCCGCCGGTGTTCTCCTTCTACATATAAAACTCTAAATAAAATATACGTCCACGTTCCCTCAGCATCCAGCGTGTTTTAGAGGCCATCACGGATGTCAGTCGGCCAATCAAAACGTCGCTTCTACGGTGGATCAAGGTCATGGCACGGTTGAGGGCTCTTGTGTGTTCATGATGCCACATTCTCTATATTTGTTTTAAAAGTCCAAAGCCCATCTCCAGCTTGTGTCCATTAGCTGGCAAGCAACACACCTCCAGGCTTTCTCTGGAGGCGCTTGTGAAATATTGATTCAAAAAGGAAAAAGTTTTATTTTCAGAAAGCAAAGAAGCAAGGCATTTCCAGAGCCGTCCGGCCACCCGGCGTGGGACCGGCGCATGCCGCTCTGTGGAGAGAGGAAATATTAACCACGTGAATGGCATAAGTGCACCCGGACATGGCTGTTATGTCCCATTCATTTTTTAAGCGGGAGAGCACATCTGCCAAGTCTCTCTCCCAAAATGCACATTTTCCCCGCATGGCTGCGAAGTGGAAAACATCTCAGATTTGTGCTGACAAACTTCGTTTATGGCAAAGTGTCTTGCGAGGAGAACGGCAGTCGTGATGTCGTTGACGGCCATTTAAAGAGGAGATTTTCCTTCGCTTCCCGCAGCCACGTGAAATGCTCCGTGCTGAGTCAGATTTCTTCTAATTGCGTGACGGGAAGTGTGCCAATTAGTAATAGTGTTGTTTAATTATCTGTTAATGAAAGCAATAATGTTTGTGCAGTATGAGTTGGGAGAAGGAACAGGTGAATAATGAAAGATGTAATTACTGTTTACGAGGCTGTCGGGGGGAATATAAAGACCTGACAGATTGCCGGTAATCTCTCGAAAGTTGTTATTTATGTGCAGTTTCATTGCTCTTCATCATCGCTCGCATTTGCAACATAATTCTGTTTCGCCGTCAGCAAAATCAGTTTCCTGATGTCGAATCGCTCGCAAAGCATCTGCTGAAGTCATGTTTCCCCGTCGCCTTCTAATTTGTTGCTCGCGCATGTCGCGACATTAGTACGTCAAATTTTTGTGTTGGCTTCGGGGTTGGCGCAGAGAAGCACAAGGCTCGCATTTTCTCTGCACTTCACGGCCTCCTTAATCACTGCGGAATAGGTCATTTGCAATAACAGTTAACAGGCCTCCAAAGAATCAATTTGCTTTTGTCACTCAGTCGCCAATGACTGTTGTAAACACATCAAGTTGAGGCCAGAAAAGCCTTGGACACAGCACTAAGTCGATGGCCCGTCGTGAATCACAGACCGCGCCGGACTGTTGGTCAAGACGTCGCATCCGGCGCCAGCCGGTCTCACGAGGCGCAAATGTCGGCCCGAATGTGTAGTTTATATTCTGAATTAGGGATGAGCATTTGGAATGGTATTCACCATTTTATGACAGTAATTGCAGGCAAGTCATGAGTCTCAGACTGCATTTACAATAACCATTATGTGCACTCCACTTCAATGCATCAGCTTGCCTTACGCGTCCTGCACCATTTTAGTTTGGTGCGTGATATTACTCACAGCAAGACTTTCTTCTTCACATTAGCTTAAATACAAATTTCCTTTGACTATTATCGTTTTAATAAGAACAAACACAATAGAGAAATGCTTAGAGTGTTCCAAAGAAGAAACTTTGTTGGCATGAAGCGAAGAAATTCAATTTTGATGAAGCATTGTGTTGGCCATGTCTTGACTTCTTCATTAATTCCTCTGTGTCTTTCATTTGTCATTTCAGTATACATGCCTGATGATGAAGACGCTGCTCTTCACGACTCCATCGTCGAGGAAGATGCAGAAAATGACACCCTGACGGAGGAGGAATCCTCAGAGAAAACGAGCCCCAAAATGTCCGAAGATCGCGAGCTGGACAACAAGAGTACCAACAGTTACAGCAACCAGAACTCTCCCTCCAGTCTCCTGTCGAACCAAGAGGCGGATCTGGAGTCCCACCTTAGCGACACCTGCGACAGACTGTCCGACTTCAAGAACTCTTCACCGCGTGATGGCCAGCCGGATGAGGAGAGCTCTAAACGCAAAGAGGAAACGGGCAACAGTTTGCAGAAAATGAGAGCAGCCTATGCAAACTTTCTTTCCGATTCCTACTGGACAGGCGTTGGGACGGAATTGAAATTGGGCCGAAACACCAGCAAAGCCAACTGTGACAGCACCAACGGAAGCGCCAAGACTGAGTTCGACTGGCACCAGGATGCTCTGTCGAAGACCCTGCAGCAGACCGTCTCCCCGAAACCCACATCCAAGCCCAACCTCTTCAGTTCGGTCCACTTGTACCGTCAAAGCAGCAAACCCTGCGGTTCAGTCTTCACAGGTGCTAGCCGCTTCCGCTGTAAAGACTGCAGTGCTGCTTACGACACCCTGGTGGAGTTGACGGTCCACATGAGTAAGAGTGGCCACTACCAGGACAACAACATCAGCAAACAGAGTAATTCCTCCACATCATCCTCTAAATCCAAGAAACGTAGTTTGCAGGATCTGGAAGGGAAGGAGGATGCGCAGAAAGTTCTGAAGTGCATGTTCTGTGGTCATTCGTTTGACTCTCTCCAGGATCTGAGCGTCCATATGATCAAAACTAAGCATTACCAAAAAGTGCCTTTAAAGGAGCCAATCCCAGTAATCACGCCCAAACTACTGCCACCAGCAAAGAAGCGCGCCTTTGAAACCGCTAGGCCGTGCTCCCCCGACTCTACAACGGGCGTACCCGGCTACGGCGACACCCAACGCGCCGGTGCAGTTTCGAACGCAAACAATCGCTTTGGCTATCAGAACGGTGCGAGTTACACGTGGCAGTTTGAGACGTGCAAGTCTCAGATTTTGAAATGCATGGAGTGTGGAAGCTCCCATGACACCTTACAGCAACTCACCACACACATGATGGTGACGGGACATTTCATCAAGGTGACCAACTCTGCTTCCAAGAAGGGTAAACAGCTATCGCTCGATCCCCTGTCTGTGGAGAAAATCCAGGGGTTAGCCGAGCCCACTGCCGGTGAACCAGATGGAGAAAAGTTGTCTCTCAAGAATGTTTCCCCTGCAAGCAGCGAGACAGATGGCCAAGGGGAGGGCGCATCAAACAAAATGGAAGAAACGGAAGCAAAAGATGACAAAGAAAAAGAGGGTGAAGATCAGAAGGCAGGAAATGGGGGATTTAAGTACCCTTATCTTCGGGAGGAAGATCTGGAGCAGGACTCTGGTGGAGGGGGAGACATTCTTAAATCTTTAGCTAACACAGTAGCCTCGGCTATCAATAAAGCCCAAACAGGGACGCCAAGCTGGAGTGCCTATCCGAGCATTCACGCCGCCTATCAGATCTCTGGTATCATCAAAAGCAGCCCCATCACAGCTGCATCACCCCCTGTTCAGCTGAAGCAAACGTTCAACCAAAAGCTGAGGGTGCTCGCCCCAAAGGAGAAGTACCTTGGTGCCACTGGCGTTGAGAGTCCCCAGGGGACGCATAAGAACTTGGACATCAAACAAGAAACGGTTGTGATTAGTGACGGGAAGGAAAGTCAAAGTGTGAAGCTTGATCTGATGGAGACGGACGACAGCGATTGTCAGGATGATTCCTCTTTCTCTTCAAAGCCAGATGCCGACTGTGGCAATGACGGGAGTGAGCCGATCAAAGGGAAGCTGAGCCCCGATTTTTTTGACAGGGGCAAGACTCCAAGCCCCTCTGCCGGCGTCACAGAGCCTCTCAAAGACACTCTGGATATCCTTGCCGTAAACCCTCTTAGTGCACTGCAGTCAGTTCTGAACAATCATTTGGGCAAAGCAAATAAGCCCAACAACTCGCGAGCAGACAAACTATCTTCTCATATCCAGTCTATTTTTGCAAACACTAACAATTGCAGCAACAAGCCCTCGTTGATGCTCAGTAATCCCGCCAGGAATAAGCCGAAAAAAACATTTCTTTTTCCAACCGATGACCAACCGATAGACCTGACTAAATCGAAACACAGCAAACCAAGATCTTCTCTGCTGCAGTCCGCCACCCCGATGCCACAGAAGTACGCCCTGTCCGACATCGCCGACATGGTCAAAGTGCTCCCCAAAGCCACCACGCCAAAGCCGCCCACCGCATCCAGGCTCCCGGCCATAAAACTGGAATCGGACGTCAGGCGCTTTGAGGACGTGTCCGCCGAGGTCTACTCCGTCCACAAGCGCAAAGGCCGCCAGTCCAACTGGAATCCTCGCCATCTTCTCATCTTGCAAGCTCAGTTCGCCTCCAGCCTCTTCCTCACCTCGGAGGGGAAGTATCTTCTCTCAGACCTCGGCCCTCAAGAGCGGATGCACATCTCGAAGTTCACGGGACTCTCCATGACCACCATAAGTCATTGGCTAGCTAATGTGAAGTACCAGTTACGGAAAACGGGAGGCACCAAATTCCTCAAGAACATGGACACGGGTCACCCGGTCTTCTACTGCAATGACTGCGCTTCCCAGTTCAGGTCGCCAACCTCCTTCATTTCCCATCTGGAATCCCATCTGGGCTTCCAAATCAAAGACATGAACAAGATGCCGGTGGAGCATCAGATCAAGGTGGACGAGGCGGAGCTCCCGAAGATTCTCGGCGTCCGGGTCTCAGAGACTCTGGTCCCGGAGGAGGACGGTGACTCTAAGTTTAAATGTAAGCTGTGCTGTCGGACATTCGCCAGTAATCACGCCGTCAAACTCCATTTGAGTAAAACTCACAGCAAATCCCCTGACAACCACTCGCAGTACGTGGAGATGGACAAAGAATAGTTTTACTAACACAGTTCTTGTTTTAACACACGGGTCGGACATTTCAACTGTTTTTCCCAGTTAGCGTTGCGTAGTACTGTTCAACATTTGACGGAGTGGCGGCAAAGACACACTGGTTCGGAAAACGTTCGGAGACACTAAAACAAACGTTTGCACCCTGCTCCAATTCATCACCAGTAATGAAGTCGATTACTGCTTGAAGAAACATAAATGCTTGCATGCGTAGCCACGGCTATGACTACTATTTATTATTTGTATGATATGCCAAGTTTCAATTGTATTTGAAAGTCAACATAATGAAACGATAATTGTACTTTGCAACTTTTGGGATACAGAACACCTGAATAGATGTGCAGCGGGTCGTTCTGCGCAGAGCTGTACAGTCTATTTCTATGTAAAGCCGTTTCGTGTCCCATTGGAAAAGAGAGAGCGAAAGTAAAAGCACTTTAGTCTTTAATCATCAATTTGGATTCTGTACTAGTCTCAAAAGTGACCCGAGCATTTCAAAAAGCAAAAACTATTTCAAATGAAAAAGAAAAACATGCAATGAGGACAAGCTGCAAGACAAATGTTACCGGTGATCCCTGCACCTTTTTTTTTTTTTACATATTCAAATAAAGAGTTAACATTTGATAACAGCTTGTATTGTTATTTTATTCATTTCAAATCATTGACCATGAGCGAAATATCGTCACGTAACCAACCTGGTACCAATTACAGACTTAACAAGCGCAAGTCCCGATGGTGGAATTTGTATCTTTGATACCTTCAGCGGTTATCACAGGAGACAGTAGCAGCACGTTAATAGCCTAACATTTTTTTTTATCAAAAGATAAATATAAAATGCTAGGACATGACAGCAAGGAAGAGAAATATTCTATTTTGGATATGTTTGTTTTTTTTCTTCCTATTTTAAAAATAACTCCATTAACTGTCACCTTTCTGTCTACTGATGTGGATAAATCAATCACATGGAAAAATGTGTGGGGGTTTTTTTCATCAAAATTCAACACGTAAGTTGCTTGAAGGGGCAAATAAAGTGAATTTAAAATGTGAAGAAAATAAAATGTTTGCTGATGATTAGAAATTGTGAAAATAAATATCTTCGATATATCGAGTATTATATCTGTATTATGCAAATATGTCAGTTAAATTTTCAAATCAAATTACCGAAATAATCGAACACAACTATATTTTAATTTATTGATATCCAGTATCCACTTGTGTATTTTTTATTTATTTGTAATTATTTCTGTTTTTTTATATATTGTATTTTTTTAAGTTTGATTTATTACACTCAGGGCAATTCAACTTACACTCCGCTCTCTATTTTTGCTGCACTGAAGTGAGTTTTGTGGGGATGCCTTGCTCAAGAGCTTTCTTAACCGTAATCGGGATGAAGATGGCGAGAACTTTTGCACTTGCCCCCCCCCCCCCCCCCCCCGCACACACACACACATTATAAACCCCTACCACTGCTCTTAATAATTGTGTCCCGCAAAGGACATTTCTTAGCTCCTGCTAAATGGAAGTGGCCCAGAATTAAATGGACTCCTCCTTAGCTCAGCCTTCACTCCTCCACAAATGTCGTAAAGATGCCCCTGATGGCAAAGAGAGAGGGTGTAAACAACAGCTAATAGTGATGAATATTGGCATGGACTTGAAGTACCACGTTTGCTCTGAGGACATTATTAGGAAATGATAGAGCTGCAGGATGCATCTTATTCAATTGTGGAAACAGGAACACATTTTAATCTCACAGTGAGAAGCGTTGTGAGATAAAGGACAACAAGGCCGCAGTGTACAATACTTCCTCATCTCCACATAATGGCGTTTAGATGCAGCGCCGAGATATTTCCTCATGTCGGCCTTTATTGCTTTTCTGCAAGATGCTATCATAACAATTAAACATATTTCTTCCAGCTCTATTATTTCAAGGCTATTAAAAAATAATTGCCTCCTAAATTCATAAACATTTTATGCAATTCATCTCTTTTTCTCGCAGCAATCAAGTCCTCAATTACCTCGACCCATCAAATGGCTATTTTATAACAGGCGAGTGACATTTGATGGTAAATGGGTGGAAAGCGGCAGCCATTCCAATGCGCGTGACACCGACGTGGCCCCCATTGTTGGAAATGAGCCGGCAATCACCTCGTTCATCAGATGACTCCTAATGCAGTTAAAGTATTCCGCTATAATTTCTGCACGCATTTATAATTACTGTCAAAGAGCCCACACCTCAGTGAGCAGATTAAAGCGATCAATTATTTAAGGACTTTTTATCCCCCCCAATCCCCCCCGATTCGCCTACGAGGCCATTATGTTGGAGAGCAAGCGGCATTCCGAAGAGGCTCTTTGGAGGGAAATGACAACAAAAATATAGAAAGTTTTTGATCCGATCACTGGGTTCAGACGCCTTTTTTTATGTTGAAGTTCTGGAATACAAACAGTTTCTAATAGAGAAGCTTTTATATATTTTTTTAGATGATTGTATAATCGCCTATGGTGGAATATGTTATACTAGCACACAAAAGATACAAGTCTGTTTTATAAGAGAAAATGTTATCAATAGGTGTCAAATCATTTGACTTTTAAGCATAAACATGGAAAATGTGGCAATGAAATTTGAACGTTTTTAAGCGATAGCAACTGTCACCAGCAGCAATAACAAACAATGATACCACAACAACAAAAGCAATTTTGCAATGCGGAGTGCTGTGTAGTCTTTCCACATAACATCTTTGATAAGATGCAGTAAGATGAGATTTCTTCTAAATTGAGTCTACCAACATCGACTTTGAGAATTATACTATATCTGCATTCTGTTAGCGAGTTAGTTTTTTAATTTTCTTGTACGGGTGGCAACTATCATCATTCAGAGCATAAATGGGCCACGAATACATTCTGGTGACTCAGCATTTTTCCCCGTCAACTTATCAAAGACTGTCTCTAGCTGAGTAATCACAGAACGATAAAAAAAAACAAAAAAAACTTTTGGAGTAGAATCTACTCCAACAGAAAGGGAAAAAAAACTTGAGCGGTAAGACCAAATATGCAGAAATTTACTGTACTCCACCCTTTTTATTTTTCAATTTTAAAACACCACTGCAGAGCTTTTCATGCAGTTCTTAAGTAAAAAAATCGGACTCGTCGTTAATGCCAAGAAACAGCGCTTCGATGATGTTGCAATCCAAATGCGATCGCTCGGCAAGACAACAAACATTAAGTGTGTGTGTGTGTGTGTGTGTGTGTGTGTGTGTGTGTGTGTGTGTGTGTGTGTGTGTGTGTGTGTGCGTGTGTGTGCGAGATTGCGTGTGTGTGAGATTTTGCTACCCCCTGCGCCACACAAGCACAGACGCTCTGCATCATTGGGCCTGTGAAGCAGAGGAAGAGGAGGAGGGGGTTGCTGTGAGAAGGGCGGACAATGTTCATCAAGACTGCAGCAGGGTAATGACTAGCTCATGTGTTTAATGAAGGCCTTTAGAACTTGGAGCCATAATGACCCACATCCTGACTCCCCTTCCTCCAATTTATCCTCCCCGCACAGGTTATTACATCCCTTTTGGAGAAATATCCTGCCGAGAGCCTCGCAAGGTTTCTTTCTTGGAGATGATTTCATTTTCCCCTCACCGCATTGACAAAAAAAATTCAACGAACAAATGTACGACAGAATATTATAAAGGTTCAGCGGCATCCGCTCCGAGATGCCAGCTGACCTCCATTTTGTTGTATCAAAACAAATTCCCCCAAAGGAAATAACAAGAATGGAAATCAGTTCCAGACTGTCACCCACATAAAAACTGTTAAAAAAAGTATTTCGACTTATCTAATCTTTAAAAGCTCGACTAATGACATAATATTGAGCAGAGAATGTCAGAGACCTTTTGCAATTCCAGTGAAGTTGGGTTGTTGTGTAAAACCTCCAGATACAACCTACACAACCTTTTTGTTTATTAGCTTGCAGACTATCTTCTAATTCATAAGGACTGACTTAAGATGAATTTGTCTTTCCAAGCAAATAATTTTTTGCAACTCAAAGGCCAATTAGAAACAATTAATTTGGCATCCAAATCTCATGTAGCTCTCATGTAACAAATAAAACAAACGGCAATTAAAACAATATTCATAGACTACGTATGTGCACAATACCATTTTGAAAACATTTGTCAATTGCTTTTTTTTCCCTCCTATTTCTCCAGTTCTCCCCAGCATGGCAGAAATGATTCTTCGTCGTGCCGTACTAGACAAAGAGGGATGTGCGCTCATCTGCATACATACATCATATCTCACAAATAGCCCATAGTGCTGCACTCTTAATGGTGTTGCTTCAAATATGCTAATTAAGCACAAAATGTGTGATGAATGGAATACATTTGATCAATCAAGTATAGGCCCAAGCCGCCGGTGCTGCATATTCATTGGGCATCATGAATATGAAAGCCCAGTCATTTATCAAGTATCCGTTGCACATTTGTATCTTATTAATCATACACGCTGGAACTACTGTCTCATCTGGAAAAAAAATAGCTGAAGGTTGATGGAGCGCTTGGAAAACGGATTATATCCGCAGAGGTCTAGCTAATGTTTCATGCAGTATTTGCACACTAAACAGTCAGATTATATTTGGGGATGCTTTTTCATGTAATTCTTGATATCATTGGGTTTCATCTAGTATTTACATTTATGAGACATGTATGCTTTCCGATTGCAAATTCAAAGATGCCGTCCGATTAAAAGCATGGACATCCGACCTTAGCCCATATTTTCTGGACCAATGTCAGGCATTCCTGACAATTATCTATATCTCAACAATTAAAAAATATATACATATATTTTGCATGATACGTCCCCTTTAATACTTTGGCTCTCTCAAAGAAATGGAGATCGAGATGCATAAAGCAGACTCCAATGTTTCCCTTTTTATTTTTAGCTGATAAGTGGCATTCTAATGGGCCTGATAGCATTAGCTCGGTGTAAAAAACAGAGACACTTGATTGCCGACACTTCATGAGTTCATCGTTCATGTTTGTCCCTCAAGGCAGTGTGCAAACTCAGATTGGAGCTGACTTCCCCCAAACATGAAAGCAACAAATCACACTTTTTTTTTCATCATTATGATTATTGGGCTTCATACGCACAGCCGTGTGCTCCCGCTTTGCACACGTCAGCACAATCAGAGATTGCGTGCTGATCTTTTTTTTTTTTTTTTTTTTTTTTTTTTTAAACGACTGAATGCTCTGCAACAACTCCCGACATAGACAAGTGCCTATTAGGAGGCTTTAAGGCCGCAATGTGCCGCATGGAAGAACAACATTGTACTTTGGTCAAGATGCGGATGAGCTGAAGATTGAGAATGAATCTGAAAACATGTTCACTCCTATCATATCTTGGAGGCAATGCAGATATTACGCTAGAACTTATTAGCTTTTGTTTTTTAGGACGTGAATAGAAGGACAAAAACAAATGTAGACTTGAAGCCAACAATGACCACAGAGTAGTGACGAATATTTAAAAAGTTGTTAAACCAAACGACCTGCTAACCCAGCAACCAAAATCTTGCCTCAAACGCATAAATCAATGAGGGCCCATCCTTCAACAAAATGTGAAAGTTTTCAAAAAGACATTCATCAATAGGGATTTTGCACAGATACAACACAGTTCATTCTGAAGGTTTCAAGATTTTCTTTTTAAGAAGGGACAGTTCATTCTGAAGTTTTCAAGAAAAAATACTTGATGGGACTAGATGGGTGATCATTCAGAAGAAAGAGAAAAGTGACCAAAACACAAAGTATGAATATGACTAGATATCTCCACAATCTTTCCTCACGAATCAAAACCCACCCAATCCAACCAAGCAATTCTTATTCTGACATACCACAAAAACACACCAAAAAGACTGACTAGTGGAGTCCCGTCAAAAACACGTACTGATATCCACCTATCAAGTATCTCCTCTCAAATATGAAAATCAAGTCTGACAAGGTTTGTTGTTAAAAAAACAAAAAACAATCTTGATGACAGGTAGGATGGATTTACATTGCAGGTTGGGTGACAGGGAGTAAACAAAGTTGAACATTTTGCTCTGGTTTCAAAGTCTTTAGGAGTTTTATACTAAAACAATTTGGCATTTAGAAAAAAAATGCTAGAGAGAAGACAAGAAAAAGAAAATGATTTAACCACTAAACTAGGCTCCGAAAAAAAATCCACCTTATACAAGAATGGGTCTGAGGAGCGTAGCAACATCAGTCAGCTGATCACAAAAGAAGACACACGCTTGGAAGAAAAACTGCAAATTGTGGCTGCTCTCTGACATTCCAAATTACATGTATTGCTCCACAGGGAAATTTGATTTCCAAAGAAAGCGAGAGATCGGATGTAAAATGGCCAAGATGGGGCACATTTTGCAGGTGTTTGCGGGGGGCTCGTTTTAGCAAGAAACATTTTAAATAGGCCATTTTTCCTAAACATTGGATTCTGGAAACATTTTAAAAGCTGCGTGTGGTCTAACAATTATGAAAGTTTTCAGGAAAGACTGCCAGAGTTGTTCAAGGTCGTCCTTGCAGAGCACTAACTAGCCGAATTGGAGGCAATTGGATTTGGACCCCTTAGATTGTGTCAAGAGATTTGTTGGTTTGTTGGCTCGGTCGCAGCCGACAAGGACGTGTGAATACTTTGGTTTTGCCCTGGTGAGGCTGAATCATTGCCCTTCACTACCCTTTCACTGGCCACTTCATTAAGTACACAATATCTTCTATATTCTTTCTGTGTTTTTGCAGACGTACATAGGTTGAACGGGCGTTTGCGCAAACACAGTCGACTTGCTTCCCAGTCACCCAGCCAGAATTTCCATCTGGGCCCCATGTGGGTTTTAACATGGGCTATGGGCATTGGTGTCAGCTGGTTTTGCTCCTGGGTTCCACAAGGGGCACACCTGTGTTAGCCCACATGATCTCCAACTAGGTCTTAGGTTGTTTCCAAATGTCCAACCTAGGCCTCATGTGTATTTGACTATAAGGGCTTGAACTGGTTATCTGAATGCTCCTTGTGTGAGTTCCCACTGGCCAAATGATATGCAACCCATGTAGGCCTCATTTGTGTTTGCCCATCTAGGGCTCCAAGTGGTTTTGGTGACTTAGGTGTAGTCACGTGCTAGGACAATGGCAATGCCAGATGACAGAAGACTTGATCCAATTTGGAAAACATTGTTATTAAACTAGGATAGATGAACACAAATGTGAAAATTAATCAAAAACGAGGATGTGCCAAAGGTTAGACACACCAACAAAATTATATCCGCAAGACAAACAATTCAAAAGAGTCACATGTACTTACGGTAGCAAGAAGAAGAAATAAAATCTATAAGAGCATGGAACATACAAAGGTCACCGCTTAGCACACGAGAGAACTGAGCTGGCAAACGACAAGCCGCATGGAAACAAGCCATGCAAACATTCAGCACCAGCACATAGCTGAAACTGCCCTTCAATAGCTGCCGATTGGGAATAGATGACAGGTGTGTGGCTCAGGTAGTTCTAAGCCATGCCCACTTAGCCCATACACAACGCTTATTGGACCCACCAAGTTTACTCAGTTCGAGCCCATGCCCACAAATCCAAGATGGAGGCTGTGTGGAGCCCAATGCTTTTGCACACTTCTAGCTAATAATATAAGATAATGCAGGCTAACACACGTGTGCCCCTGGTGGAACCCAGGAACAAAACCAGATGAAACCCATAGCCACTTGGTACCCAGGAAACAAGCATTCACCCCACGTTGGGCACCACTGGACATGTTGGCTGAGCAGTGGAGACGGGTCTTATTCACTTTAAATTCAGTGCTGGAGAGGCTACGTGGGTAAAGAATCGCTTCGCTGGAGTCCACGCTGGAGATCGAGATAGATATTTACAAGATCTCCGCTAACGGATGATGTCAAGTAAGAAAATGTGCTGATTTGTTGGTTATTAATTTCAACCAATTTTTGGGTAAAATGAATGACTCCAAAAAGTTGGGTTGGTGTCTTTTTGATCCCTGTTTCTATAGAGTATTTTGAAATCCATTTTCGGGCTATGACGTGTTTTATTCATGTGAACAAAATGATTCACTTGAAAGACTAAAAGTGACTCAATGTAATGGTTAGCCTTCGCTTACCTCTTCTACCAGCCAGCCAGCATGGATTGTGGCCAAGAGGGGGGTGGGTGATGGATGGAAGTGGGGGGTCCCCACCTCTTGGCCCCCAGCCCGCCCCCTCCCATGCTGTCATCATGCCGCCTCACAGCAGGCCAGAGGTTGTGTGCATTTAGTTGCCTTGTAATCCGTCTGAGTGTCTGGCTGCCGGCTCTCAGGTCAGCTGTCACTCAATGTGACATGAATCAGCATTGACGCCGCCAAGTTTAAAGCCATGTAAACACACACACAGGTCCACGGGCCTGCAGCATACACATTTAAAGAAAAAAAGACCAAGCTCATGTTGCCCACCCACCGCAAAACTACTTTGGTGTGCCATGAGAGCCAAAGTAAGCTGTTGCAGGTTATTTGTGAAACGGCAAGGTTATAATATGAAATGACAGGCAGCAAATGTGACATGATGTGCAGCTCCTAAGCCCGTACTCAGCCACCCATCAAAGTGACATCACTTTTTTTGATGACCTATCAGAAGTTTTCATTTAATTTTGAAGGAATAATTTGGTTTTGTGTTCAAATCTGTGATTGTATTATACTTCAGTCCCTGGCATTTGTCAGGAAGTTTGGTGAATTGTGAGGTGGCTGTTTTTTCTCTGCCCCCTGCAGGTCTGGAGAAGGACTAGTGGATATTTTGTCTCAATGATCTCTGCGTCTATTAGTTGATGTGACAAACACAAACAAATCACAATATTACTTGAACCATGCAGTGTAAATCCCGTGCAGCTAACTAAAAACCCGACCAGTCTCAATTGAGCATGATGTTCTCCTGTAGCCTCATCAATCGCCACGAGGATCGAGCAGCAGTACGGATTATCTCCCGATATTTAAAGTTGTGTTTTTCCTCAAGTAGCACATTAGAATGCAGAGCGCGTGGCCAATGTCAAGAAAGCAAATGGATCTAATGATGCAAATGTAAGCAACGTCGACGGTGACGGGCGAGGCACTTGTCACTGTGGTCAAAATTCAGACGTGCAGTCTTAAAAAGGCAGCCGCACGTTGGACAGGGAAATCAATACAGCATTTTGTTATCCATCTCTATCTTACCAGCTAAAAGAGAAGGATGATGTGTCATAGAGTGAGCCCAGGCAGACTTGGACGAGATCTATCATTGTAGAGAGTCACAGGCCTCTTCCTGTGTAAATCATGTGTCACATGGGCGGCAGGTTCATTCTCTGGCCATGGAATACATTTAGGCCTTGGACACCCGCTTCCATTTTTCTCTTTTGATCGAGTTCCTCCCTGCAGTGGTGTACCTGAAAGTGGATTATTTTGCGACACGGAGCTTTTCATTGTTCGTTTTGTTACTGCCGTCCACGTCGGACGGATCAAGCGGAGAGGAAAAATCATGTTCTCCAACTAGTGATTGATACATTTTAATTAGCCCACCTCTGGTAGGAGCGCAGCTGTCACAGCTCTCGAGGTTTTAATGTGACAAACGCTCCACGATGAGACGAGAGAGGCGAATGACAACACCTGTGGTAAACTTGAGCGAGGACTCGATTTCTCTCGCTTGAGCACTCAGTCCTGCGCATACGTAATAGAGGTCCAAATCTTAAGCCGACTGTTTCGTCTTGAGAGATGGTTGTACATTCTTGGACTAATGACGTGTCAATCACAGGACTGCCGCACAAACACCGAGAACGAACAACATTTACACCGACAAACAATATTGCCTCCCAGAAGCCATATTTTATTTCATTCTCCATATTAGAATAAATATATTAAAAATGATGAAATCCCTGTATTACACTTCAAAAGCAATTATTATTTTGTCTGGACTGATTAGCTGGAAGACTGACAACTGGCAGTGTTCATTTTTAAAGCCCACTTAAGTGAGCCAATATGGCTCCTTGGTTTATTAAAGAATCACATGAAAAGTGTTCACATAGGAAATAAGAAAAAAAAGCGTCCTGCACTGATATATTGTTTTGCCAAAGACAAAAAAAAGATACAGTGTGGACGAGTGCATTACTGAAAGGAAACCTTGTTATCAAATTATAATAGCCGAGTTGAGATTGATTTTACAAGAATGACAGTTATACTGCTAAGCGTAAAGACATAAAGTAATTGATCCCTCGCTGCAGGCTCATGGTGATAGCGCAGGTCTCGTCCTATGCGCTTAGCATAAAAAGACAATCTTGTGGTGCAGCTAGCGAGGTGGGAGGCGCAAAGACAAAGCAAGCAGCAGGTAGTCAGTCATTGGCGACATCTATATTACATCTGTGAGATGAGCTCTCCGAGAGACAATCATCACGACCATTCACATTGGCCACAAAAGAATCATCTGGTGTCATCAAAGTGTGTGAAATTGTCAGACAGCTCCCACCTCCAGCTTTCATCATGTCGTCCCGGAGCGTTTGGATTTAATGGGAGTGCGCCGCCAAGTCTCTCTCATTTGCTTTTAATGAAGTTTTTAAACTTGGTGGATGGCTTATGGATGAATGTCACTGGATGCAATATAATGCAGTCTCAGTCTAGGTAGCTTTCCATTCATCCAACCGTATAATTTGATTTTTACCTATCTGAAAAAGTCATATTTAATCCAAGATGGTAGTAATGTATGTCTTGCAGTAGAGCGGTTCTGCCTTTGAATCTTTGCTCCAGCTTTCCTACGTAAAATGTTATCTTTTGTTCGCAAGCCATACGTGTTAACGTCACCATGTTGACCCCCCAATAAATTTGTTTAGCTGAAAAATGAGCGGTGCTTTGCTGAGAAATGTGTGCCCCCTCTGCACCTCCTGTTGATTTTGACCTGCCCGGTCGTCCATCAAACCTTAGTGTATGAATATATTATGGCCTGCTGGAACAGTTAATATCAAGTCAAAGGTTGATATTAGAGTCTCAGATATGAGCCTTGAGTGCGGAAATTTGTCCGATTAAGCCCCACGTGGCTGAAATTGACCCAAGTTTACTCGAAACAAAGAGGCGGTAAATGTCGTTGTCGACACAAAGACAATGAGATGTCCAAAGAATTTCAACTAAGAATGAAATAAGAGACAAGATCAGCTCGGAAACGCAGATGGGACTGAGGCAAAGCATCAGAACGGAGAAAGAAAAGCGTCGCATTAGAAAGCCCGAAGGCTTAATACAAAAAGTCTAATCAGACTAGCAATCCCTGATGTTAATGAAGGTGTCACACATTGCACAAAGAAAGTTGTGCCTGGCAATCTTCCATTTTTCGGCTGCCTACACCAGTGACATTTCATCTCACATTCAAAGAGCGGCGAGGCCCCTTAATGAAATGCATAATTAACATATTCTAATTGTGCTGAGCACAGTGATGGTTTTGACAGAGCTCACTTTCCATGTCTAATTCAATGCTAATTTAATCTGTTCTTTTCCCGCCGACATGACCTTTCTTGATTGAGTTTCACCGCAAAGAATTCTTTGATGGATTGATTTATCAACCCCTCACAAGGCGACAAAAGTGCCACTTTTAGACCGACAGAAATCAGACAACTGTGGAGGAAAACAACCTGCAATGAAACACAGCCAGCTACACTGTGTGCTATAGCTACTGTAGTGTGACGTTAAAGCGCTACGTTGCAAATGCCAATGAGCGAGATAAATAAATTGATTGATTCTTATCTGTAAAAGATTTTATATGTATGGAATTGATCAAACGTTGCGTCAATGAATAAACGTTAATTTTGGCTTACTGGATTCAAACCCAGCACCGCTTAACTGTAACCAGTGTTCCACCGTGCCGCCCGGTTTTCCAGGCCTTAAACGGGATTTGACTTCAATCCACATAAATCTTTGAGCAATTTCTTGTCGGACTATATATTCTAAATGCAAGTGACATAAATCTCCTCGTTCGCCGTTCTGTCTATAAGGCAACAACCAAGCAAAATTAGGGGGAAAAGTCGGCGTTGGGGAGAAACGCCGAGCTGTCAATCAAGCCGTCAGCGGGAAGGGGGATTATGCCGAGCTCAGAGGCGTAATTGAACACCGTCGAGCCCGCCCTCATTTACATCTCTCCCTTCCGCCGCCTTTGATTGGCAGCTGTACATGAAATGTCACATCGGTTGAAAGTATGTCGTGAGCTGGCACTAACAATCGCATGGCTCCGGGGAGACCTGCCATATTGTAATTTGGTTATCAGGCATGAAGGAAATAATTCCAAGTGCCAGGAAATGTGAGGCAGAATAAACGCTTCGTCGCTGCAACTCGCCCAAGGTGACAGTTCTTATTTAATGTACCACAAAGCGTCCCGTCGCCTGTAGATTTAGACGAGGGGTGGGCGGAAGTGTGAAAACAAGAGAGATCATTAAGGAAACTAAGAGAATGCCTTTTGCTGACAGATTTCAAGTCTATTTTTACCATCTTTAATTAAATTGAGATTCGAGGTAGCGTCAGTTGGTCGGATTGAAATACCTTGATTAGCAAAGTCCTAATTTTTCAATTTTGTTGTTTTGTGTTGCCAGGAGGGTTAATATACGTTAGGAATTTGAATTATAGTTTTTATTTCATTTTGAGTTCTGTTTTTTGTGTTATTTAGTTTTCAGGATGGCTTTGTTAATTTTCATCTAGTTTCTTCCAAAACAGTTTTAGTTTGTTTCGTGTTATAAAAGAAGGTATTATTGTGAATGTTGATGAGTACCAAATTCTGGTTTTAATTAGAAGTTGGAGACAAAATCATGAAGAGCACAGAAGCAATACAGATTTGTGCGTGCTGCTGCCTCATTTGCTTGACGTGGTGAAAATGGGTCCTGAACGCAGCCACTTCACTTAAGTGGCCTGGGCCTTATTTGTTATGATGCACTGTTTTTTTTTGTTTTTTTTTTCACGGGGAATCTTTTCTCTTGAGATGGAGCTGTCACGTTCTTTAAAAAAAAAAAAGAAGAGAGAGAATAAGAAGGGAAGGGGTGGGGTGGAGAGAAGCCCACGATGCTGGCAGCAGCCCCCGGGCAAAATGAAAACAAGTAAGTGGCATAGATAAATCATGCCAGCCAACGTCTTGTTGATGGATCAGATAAGACCAGAGCATCTCAGGAACAGCGCGCTTAATGGAGGTCCCAGTAGCAGCTGTGGGTGGCTTCATCATGACTGACTCCAAGAGTGCTTCTTTTGTTTACGTGCTATCACTACACAACTGCATGGATGGCGTGATAGAGATATAACGTAACGTACAGTTAGAAACGCAAATAGGGACAGCTTGTTTTGCCACGATGGATTTGAAACACATCAAACAGCCAGTCAACATGTGATTCGAGTATTTCGGAAGACATTTAACACAAATATGGCTTTTATTATTCAGGAATTGAAGACATTTACTACATGCAGAATACATCCATTTTCAGACAGATATAACCACTCCCAATAAGCCTTAACCAGTTAACCAGTCTATTTGTACTCAATGACAACGGGCCACTTTTAAATGCATAGAAATGTTCTTACGTGCCGCAGAAGTCGGAAGTATACACAAAATCACAGTTGGATTCATTACACCAGTCAGTTTTCTTCTCAACATGATGCGAGTCCATGATTTGCAAATTTTATCAACCATGCCTCCTTTTACCCTCCATCAAAATGACATTGGCGAGGAGGTTGTAAGTTGCGAGACATGGTTGTGGAAAATAAAAAAAAAGAAGAATGTGCCGTGAGCTGCCTTATTTTCATATCGTCTAATTATTCATCAACTTGTCAAGTGCACCCTTACCCGTGTGTGCGAACAAAGTGACAGTGATTTGATGATTGACATTCCTTGGCAGATTGACCATCATTTGTCCAACCAAAGAGTGTCAAATGGCACCACGTGCGGGCGTCCAAACAATGGGCTCGCTGCTGGGCTATTCGGCCCGCTTGTCAACGGGGATTGGCCCCCATTTGGAAGAGGTCCCCTCGGTCGACATCCTCACCCACTTCGCAGAGCATCATTAGATGGGCCTGCCAATTTCCGGACTTGTGTTAGCCGGATGCAATAAATACAAGGCATCGTTCCTCCTCGTGTTTGCATCCATCCTGCTGCTTGATGAGAATGCTGTTTGGTTCATCAGCATCTTGTTGATGATTTGTTTGCCTAATTGTGGCCAACCTGACAGGTGACCCCATTGTAAAGCATCACATTTTTCTCCTGCAAAATCTGCAATGGGGCTAAAATAGGTAAACATTGTTTAAGATAGTGTACATTTATCCTGACTTCAGAGTGGATTTGTTCAGTGCCCATAAAGGGCCGAGACAGGTTTAGAGCATCATTACTCCACAGGGAGTTTGTAGAACCTGAGTAGCCATGCTGGCGCATGGCTAAATTGGCTGCTTGTCAGTCTACTTGGCTGTTGTGAGGCACTAAGGAGCCTAATGATGTCTGGTCCAGGATGCTCCACTGTTTGGACATTTGATCTTCCTCTGCGGGTTCTGTAAGGTTTGAGCTGTTACCTGCGTGTTAGCAGCAACACAATTTTTACAAATGCATGTAATGTGTCCCAGCGGATAAAAAAGGATACGGGATGGAATATTGATTTGAAGTTGGGGCCATTGAATTTATTGTCCCGTTGAGAGAATTACACTGCTTTGTTTGGAGACTTCAACGTGGCCCTTCCAAGTTCTGTGCATTGTCCTGAAAGAAGACATGATTTGGAATTGCGAGATTGTTGTGTGTGTGTGTGTGTGTGTCGTATTGACACAATGAAGCCAAATTGGACTGCAAACCTGGCTTGGATTCCACAAAACTGCGTGTTGGATTAATTGAAGGTTAGGTGTGATTGTCTTTTTACAGAGTGAGCCCTACAAATGACTGACACATTTTACTGGCACACACCTTAAGTCAGCTGGGCCCACTCCAGGTCATCTGTGACACCCAATAGAATTCCGCAGTGAGAAATAACATGTAAACCAACATTAACATGTAAGGAAATCAAACTCTTTTAAGTGTTAGCTCCCACTGACGTGCCATCTAACTCTTTTAATTCCCAATTCAAGCCGTCTAAATTCATGTGTGCTCAGGGCAAAGCAGGTCCACTTCACTCTGTCCCTAAAAGGATGAATAATGAATCAAGATCATAAAGTATACACAGTATTTGACATGGAATTTAGGTTCCACTTCAGAATGATCAAAAAAAAAGATTAAAGTGATTTCTTCACTGAGCGGGATGATTTTTGGATGGGATGGAGCCAACCAAATGGGGATTTATGGACTTTAGAACCATGCCCACATTACCCCCCCCCCATGCTGAGACGAAATTTCCTGTGTAGCCTTGACACCTTTGACAATTGGGACGAGAGGCAACCTTCACAACTTTCAAGAGCGCATAAACCTTAGATCAGTTGTATTTTTTTAAAAGTGCAAAGGGAGCGTTGCGGCTCACCACCGAATCAACATTTCAAAGTCTTGCCGGATCCCTTGACTTGTGCGGCGCATCAAGGCAAAGACTCATTTACATTGTTGGGACATGTGCAGAACTTTAAAGGAAAAAATGCTCACTGTATTCGAAACTTCATGTAAGTTCATGTAAAAAGGAATAGATGAGAATAAAATAAAATGATTTTTAGATTCATATTAAATGTGAGGATTGATATGGGGTGAAAAAAGGAATAATTGTGCTCAAATAGATATAACATCTCTCCACATTCAGGCTGAAGGATAAAAAAAAATCTTTAATGAAAATTCATTAAAAAGAAAAAAAAGTGCAGTGAATAAATTAAATTAAATAATATTCCTATTTGTGGTCCATGCGATTAATGTTGATTAAACTCTTAAAAGAAAAGTGCATGTTGGCGTGACTTAATCTTGCATTTCGTCATAAAACTAATAAAAGATTATTGTGTTTCCAAGTAACTTTATTTTAATGATTCATCAATAATCTTCATTTATCAATTTCTGGACTTCTTATCTTCCCAATTAGGGTCACTAGGGAGCTGGAGATTATCCAAGCTGACTTTGGACGAGAGGTCCGTTTTATGATTACGATTGGCTTAGTGTTCTGGAGTTCAATGTAAACTCCACCAAGGTTACCAAATTCAGGTCCTTGCTTGACATGAATTTAAGAAACAAGACAAAAAGGCAACTCCCTGAGTGTATGGTCATTTGATGAATACACCTTGATTAGCATTCTTAAAAGACAAGGCCGCTCTGTATTATTTGCATTCCCATTTAGCAGCCATTTTGCAGCAGGAGCTCCGTGATTAAACGTGTCAAGAGACTTGATTGACAGGGTCAAATCTCTACTGAAATGAAGAGGGGGAAGGGAACAAAGAGAAAAGTCAAATGGACACTGGATGTGTCAGCTTGTGTTTCCTCCGTGGCTGTAACACTCCCCCTACCATTCTCACTCAGGAATGTTTTAATTTTACTACTTTGATTCCGCCCGTCAAGAGGAGCTGGATGGCCCTTAGTTTAGCCGAGTTGATGTGATGGGTGTACAAAAAAAAAAGAAAAAAAAGAAGAAGATTAGGAGATGGGCGAGGACAAAAAGGAAAGAGCTCCCTTTATTGGACAGATTTAATTACACTGAATAGAGATTAAGGCAGGCGCTCCACTGAGGTGTGAAATTAACCCTTGATTACTGATGGAGGCTGAAAACAAGCGTTTAAGATTGACCACTTGCTGGTGCAATTATATTGCAGATCACTGCCTTTTTTTGTACTCGCACACCAATAGGTAATGTTAGCGCACATAGATGAAGAGCGAAAGGTAACTACATTATTAAGCGCTCCGCTGAGAGAGAAAAGACTCGATGTTCGGCCAAAATCGAGCAGCCCGCTTGCATCAGAGCACGTGACCTTTCCGTTACGCTGGAAAGAAGAATGAAGAGGGTAAACAACTGCAGATACCAAAAGTAGTTCATGTCATCAGCTTGGTACAAAACAAGATTTTACAAAAACCTCACTGGCCTGCATTGCAGATTTGTGTTATTGCATAGGTGTCAACTTCAAGGCCCGGTACGGCCCGCCACATCATTTTACATGGCCCACGACAGAAAATTGTGCATCCACTTAATGTGTCAATGATAGAATTCAAAATTGTCTTCACTTTTAAAAACTAGAGATATTGCCAGCAATGTTTATTATCATTCATTGTTTAAAATATTTGAACAGTTACTAGTCTCTGATTTCGAAACTAATTATCAGTTTGTTGTGTAAATATACTGCAAGAAGACGATAGTCATAACGGCCCTCTGAAGGACACTATGACTACGGTGCAGCCCGCGACAAGAATGAGTTTGACACCTTTGTGGTATTGGATGCATAAAAAAAATTTAGTGAGACTTGAGAAATGTCTTACTTTATTTTCAATTATGTAATTATTCTGAAAGTAAATATGTTTGCATTGAAACCAGATAACAGAAAAAAACTCAGCTGTGTTATAAATAAATAAATAAATAAATAAATAAATAAATAAATAAATAAATAAATAAATAAATAAATAAATAAATAAATAAATAAATAAATAAATAAATAAATAAATAAATAAATAAATAAATAAATAAATAAATAAATAAATAGTGTAGCAATCAGCCCAAACGTCACCAAGATTTCAAAGTTTTGTGAGGAATATAAAGTCATAGATATACTAATAATTGCCATGAGGAACTACCTGCCCATCGTATTAACAGTATCACAAAACATCCTTTGTGTCATTTTGAAAACTGAAAATGAAGAACAATTGCCATCATAAAGCGGTCACATTCCGCCAGCGGGCTGCTGCTCTTCCCATCCCACACATCAAGTCAGTCATCCAGGAGGGAAACGTGCGCATCCTCTCGTTCAAACCTGATGTTCACGACTCGGAGACAGCCAAACGCGCTTTCCCCGCGCCAATGCTGTAGCTGTTTTGTATAATTAGCAGTAATTAATGAGCGCAAAGTCAGGAGTCGTTTGTGTTTTAAATCATCTTAAACGATCCCATTAGCACTTGTCATAGTCGTGTACACCAAACAGCGTGAGATCAATTAGATTTTTGTCAAATTAAAGTGCATGCTTTCATGATGCCTTATTGTGAGTCTTCCAGGGGGGCCACCGGACCAGGCCCGGGCTAAATAAGCACACGGCAGAAGACATTGACCTCTAGCTTGTTTGAATTTGGAATCATTTTCTCCCACAGGACATAATTGAAATGTTAGGCAGGTTCTAGAGGCCATCATGAAGCCATCTTCTCCTTCTTCTTGTTATTATTCTTACATTTGGTGGTTGGTAGATACTTCCGGTGGATTTCCCCCACCATCTGGCCATTTTTTACCCATATAAATAGATCCTTCCCCCAAAAAGAAAAAACACTATACGAGTTGAGTTAACTACTAGCATTACCTGAATTCTTGATTTTGTCTCTATTTCTTCTTTTTGCGCAACTTCAGAGGTGTGCTTTTCACAAAAAAAAGTCTGTAATTTTGTGCTTTGCACCGTAAGCACAAGTGCTGGCTTCCAGGTTGTGTGTGCGTGACAGTGTGCGTACGATAAAATATGTAGCCTGTCTTGTACGTTTCATTGCTGCAAGCTGAGCAGACAAGGGGGGAGGACATAGAGAAGAAATAAGGTGCCATAATGAATCTAAAAGGCATAATTCATTCAGATCAAGCGCGCTCTGGGATGAGTCATGCGCCGGTAAGCCCCCCAACCACACCCCCACCCCCCGTCCAGACCAACACATTGGTCTGAAGACGACGGCCGAGACCATGAAGGCGGGATTGACGAGCGCACATAAATTCTAATTATTCCCAACGCATGCCACGCTGCAAATGGCCGTCCTCACAGTGGTGGCCCGTGATGCCTTACTCTAACAAACGAAACCTTCCTTCTCAAAGTGTCTCCTTGGACTATTTCATGAAGAAGCCAGACACGAAGGAAGAGACTATCACAAAGGGCTGGGAAAATAAGGTAGAGCGATCAATTAATCCAGCCGGTAATTGGACGAGTGTGTACATAAGACGGTAATGTTGTAATGAAAGTCATCCATTGTACCTCCCCGGCCGGTGAACCCTCCCCCTCCGGCAACCCCCCCCCCTACATCATCCTCTGGATCTCAGGTGCTTAGCCATGCAAATCTGCCTGACAGCCCAGTACATCTCTGTCCGCCTAATTGGACAGTATGGAGTTGTTTATGGATATCACAGACATTTAGGGCTCAGTCGGGAGCTGCTCAAAAACCATTAGCAAGCGGCCCCCGTTACTGGCCTGTCAGCTTCGCTTCACCCATGTCAAAAGCACGAGATAAAGAATGTTTGTCTCCAGCGGCGGAAGGAAGCCAGTTTCGTACAGACCATGAAATAACTTGCGGAATGTTCAGACAAGAGTGTCCGCATTTTTAAGACATGCTGATGTTTTGTTTGCATTTGTGGTCAAAGGCTGTGATGGGACTAACACTGATTCTCCAGGTATAGTAGTAGTACCACTAGTACGCAAACTCCCTCTAGTGATACACGAAAGTATCACAGAATTAAATGGACACGCATATTATAATGGTTTAAATGTTTTATTGTCATCCAGTAGAGTACATTTGTCAAGTACAGTCCAGTTGTATTTAACTATTAAGTACATTTGCATTTAATAGTTTAGACCTTTCGATCTTTTATTTTGGTACCATCTTTAGTATGTCCAATGAATTTTAAATGAATAATTATTTTTTAGATATTTTTTTCTATAATTAACAATTTTGATTGAACTTTGTGTCATATAACAGTGGCTATTTGAATGTTTTTAATATTGGTCATTATGGTGGTAATTAAAGCAGTATTTTTCATGGTGTTACTTGGTACTGTGGTGATAAGAGTTTTTTTGTTCGTTATGTCACGAGCACCTCAAAGCACCACCGTATAAAATGTTGTAATAATTGTAATTAAATAAAATAATGTTAAAATATTTTTTAAATAATAAATTCAATAAAATAAAATATTTTTTGCAAAATCCCACTAACTGTGATCAAAATAAAATGCCAAGTGAAGATGTTTCCAATTTGGGTAAATTACAAGCTTTTTTTGTTTTAATTACCCAGCTGATTTTCTAAAACTGTCATTTTCAAGAGACTGTACTTGAAGACAAAGTCGTCCCAAAGACAAACCGGCCATCGCCATCGTCATCAGTAGCTGCCTTTTAAAAGAGGAAATGATTGATTGTTCTCATTTTCCAAGACTTGATGCAATGCACAAAAACAGGTGACAGGACAAGGGTACGATCAAGGTTCAGCGATGCTCACTCGGACTTTTTTTCCCCCCACTGCCTCTTGAAGCCGTTCTATCTTTATTGGTGGACCAATCAATGGCTAAGCGGTGTCTATTGTGTGTTCTGCGCTCGGGCCACCGGCCTCCTCCCGCACCCTACCATTATAGAAATGTTTCTTCCCATCAGTGCCTTTACTTATCACTTCCCCGGTGACATTGAACTTCCGATGCCCCCGCCGACGAGACAGATCTCTGAACTCGCACAATCACTCTTCATCCCCCACTAACAATTTAGTAATGAAGTATTGATTTCCAGATTCCCTCTCTTATGGATGATATTAGATTTTGTTTGATAAACTGTGCCCGGGCCTCTAATCTGCACGCTCCCTTTTCCCACTGTCTGTAAAACAAAGTGCCACTGGAGGGATAATGACCGGGGAACATCGATGAACTCATTTCATCAATTTGTAACACTTGACAATGAAAAAGGGCAGGCATTTTTCAAACGGCAATGTCAAAGTTTATTGCTCTGGGTACAGTCTTATTGGAAGCCAGACATCTTGAGCGGCGTTGGGCCCTAATTTATAGGTCCCGGTTTGCCAGTTACTTTTAAAGGAAATGTTTGGGTACTGGGAGGATATTACGGCTGCACCTGGCTCATCTGATTCCAACTGGCTCCCCGGGGGGTTTGCGTGCCGTGTTAGAAAATAGGAAAACAGCAGAGCCGAGCTCGCTTACTTGCAATGCAATGGATGCTGCTTTGAGGACATAAATCAGTGGAACATGCGTGTTTGGCTTTCATGGCTGCAGCAAACGTGAACAACGCTTGGACGGTGTGTCTCCAGCAGGACATTGTGCGTTTGATATTATTTGTAGCACTTTACAAAAGTCCACCTCTAGCTTTGTTGTTTTAATTCACTTCTTCACACTCAATGTGAAACAGTCGATTGCACATAAAAATATAAATCTGTAAATGCATGGCTATTAAGAACAATTACATCTAGATAAAAGGTGCTGATGGAAGAATTTAGTTTCATTAATGGAAAATGACAGAAATACTGTCGACAAATTTCTAAAGTATGTATGAATTTGTGAAATAATGTCGCCCATTGTTATGAATGTATAAAGAAAATATTGCAAAGGGTAATGAGTAGTTGGAATCATGTACAGACACAGTTTGAAGGGCAAATCTTGTAAATTGGGCCAATCACATGGTTACTATGAAGCTGTTTGTGTCTTTACCACCATTTGCTCTGCCAATGAGCTCTAAAAACAAAGCTGTGGCAGAATTAAAGTCATCATCACGGTTTATGATTTTATGGAAAAGCAATCGTGTTCCGCACTATAAGGCGCACCGGATTATAAGGCGCACCTTCAATAAATGGGCCATTTTAAGACTTTGTTCATATATAAAGCGCACCGGATTATAAAGCCTATGGAATAAATAACTCAACGTTGCTCAAACGTTAATGCAATCACAATATAGTAACACTCGAAATAGTGAAAACAATATATCAATAACTCAACGTTGCTCAAATGTTAATATCACACAACACACAAAATAAACACGTAAAACTTACTTTAATAAATTAGTCCTCATCCACGAATCCATATCGGTCCATACATAAGGTGCACTTTTGAGGAAACTGGAGGTTTTTAGGTGCGCCTCATAGTGCGGAAAATATGGTACGTTGGATTACTAATAAATTAATGTATCTATTTCTTGAATGTCTTTACTATTATAGCCTAAAATTTTAACTTAGTACTAATAACGTTTTGAAAACAAGACTTCAAGAATGGCTGTTTCAGCATGGGATACATTTACACATATAACCTAACTGTCATAAAATAAAATAAAAAATAAAATAGATGGGATTCAATTAAGGTACAAGTGTCTTTGCCGTTATTTATCAAATGTATGGAGTACCCAAATAAATCAAAGTTGAAGGGAAAAAAATGCCTGTCTGATGGGAAAATGACACACTTGACTTTGTGCAAAATCACCCAAACGGCTATTTACCATCAGTAGACTGACAATCAAGTCACCATGCAAAAAGTTCATTTAAAACACTCATTCTACGATTGCAAAGTTGTAAACCTGGCGGTTCGCAATAAAGCAGCTATGCCAGTTCTGGGCCTTGTTTGCTGGCAGAGCTGAGGATCGAACCCAGAGAGCCTGCTATGGCTAGGCGACGTTTGCTACATCCTCTTTTGCAGCTGTCCCCAGGCATATCAGGGTGAGAGAATGCTGACGCTAGTGTTCAGTTCAGTGCTTTTCCTCCCGAGTGCTCATAAACTGGTCCCGTTAAACCAAGGAACCAGAATCTCATTAGCCCCAGTCGGCTTCGGGAAAGGAATTAATCTCCGCCTTCACTCGCCTACTGTTAGTCTTTGTTATTCAATAAAGAAACATTGAGAAGTTTGTTGTTCCGCCTACTTGCTCTTATATCTCCGGCAGGTGGAATGCATCGAAAGCTGTGCCTCTAAATTAAGAGTCCTCCGAGACACTACATGAAACATCAAACCTTTTGTAACTTTTCCACGCGTTTGCTGTTCTCAGTCTTCACTCGCTCGTGAGCCTCGGGCGCTTTATCTGGTGCAAAGTCAAATTGTGTGTTTTCCCTCATTCATCCTGATGGAATGAGGGACCCAAGGAACAACAGCCAATTTAGACGGAAAATCCCACTTCGGTTGAGGGTAATCTGATTGCTCCGCTCCCTTGAAATCTACATGTATAGTGTTTATCAAGTGGATTACTGGCAGGTAGGAAAAATAACCCAATTTCATCTTACTTGTTTCTTGCTGTGTAGTATTCAGTGTCACAATGAATTAGCAGACAGTAGCTATTGCTTTCTCTGGGAATGGATGTGTAACTTGCTTGTTCCACTTGTAGAAGCTCATTTACTTTTTTTGCTTTTTGCAGCATGAGGTGAAACAAACCATCAAATGTAAATGTTCGGCAATCGGATCATGGCTTTGAGCGAGGGATTTAAGTGGAGGATTCAAGCAGTGAAAACATATTTGAATACGTGTTTCACTTTTGAAGGCATGTGTTGGCTCTACAATGTTTTACTTTAGGCTAGTGTAATGAAATGGTATATGTGATGCTTATGACTCAGTGTCAGACTGGAATTTTCAAACTTGCTTTGTGTGGCTGAAGTAACGGATTGTACCTTCCCTCCCTAACCATCATTAGTACAAAAGTCAATCGCCCTTGAGCAAGAGCAACACTCCTCCCAGAGGTGGTTTATGGTTGACACACCGATGTAGGCATGAGCGATATCACCCACTGGTCCAATCATTTCTCCTCCTAGTTGTGGACAGGGAGACCTTGCTTAATGTACAAACACTGTGGCGGGACACTATTCCCCCACCTATTGAGCGACCATAAAAGAAACGGAGTGGAAACCATTAGGGATGCGAAGGGGGGAGGCTGTGAGAGTTCGTCCTCACGTGTCTCAGCCAATCATATTTCCTGATCAACTTCGCACTCGCGCACAGTAAATGCACGGCGTGCACAACTCTTGCTTTCCGTTGTCTCATCTTTACAGTAGATAAAACATATTAACGCTCTGTTATGCAGCTTCATAAGGTTTGTTTACATCGAGCCGCTTTCATCGATAGTGCTTTGGAAGTTGCTGTAAGAGCCATTTTTAAGGATGGCTGTGGAGTTCTTTTAAAATCAATAACTCATTCCAACAGCATCTGTAATAGGCATATAAACACATAATGAACATTTGATAATGCGGCACGCCATATTGCAATCACAAGCCAGTTGTAAACTCTTACGGCAGTAAGATGTAAAAAAAAGATTTGCCCGAGATGTAGCTTGGAAGATTAAATTGGTCATCATCATCATTTGTGGATAGAAATGTTTTTGTTTGAGCGTCCCAGTACAAACCGTAAAGCGCAGCACGTCAGGAAAAACGACAGTTGCTTCTAAAGGAGGCTCCGATGTCACCTTAGGGGGAATCACATGGCTGTCATCCCAGAAAGCCTGCCTGCCTGCCGCATTGACGCCCGCTTACCATCTGCTCCCCATATGAGCGAAAAGGCACCTCAATCACGCTGTCATTGAACTATCACGCCAAACGTCTTCTCCGCCTTTGGACCACATCTCGCTAGAATACGCAACGGTGCTATTTGGCTGCCGCAGATAAGGAGTGAACGATTGTGCGAGAACGGGAGAACATGTAAAGTGTACGTCATTGTCCCGCCGCCTTCCTCCTCACTTGGCATCTCAACTGGAAGCCTTTAGACTCTTGTAAATAACCCCACCATGCCTTTGGCTTTATCATTCCCTGACTAAATTATACCAGGCCTCTCCGGAGTCGATGAGAAATAGCATGACTTTATGGCATGGAAAAAAGGTGGAGATAAAAAAGAGCAGCCAGGGAGAGTAAAAGGGAGATGGGGCTAAAAAAGGTCCTTCAGGGAATGTGGTGTAAATGAAGTTCCGGGAATGACACAGGCAAGCAATGAGGCGTGGATAGAAAATATACGCTGCACATCATCAGATAGAGATGCCGGTGGAAATGGCTTCATTGAAGTGTCAACCCTCATCCATCAATCAATCATCCGAGAGAAACAATAACGCTGCTGCGGCGGCGGCAGCGGGTCGGCTTTTATGGGGCTTACTCATGGGTATCGGAAACAGCACTTAAGTGTAGTTCTGACACCGGGCGGGAAACCGAGGTGAGCTGCTGGGCGTATTCCACATGCAGGTAGATGGAACGCATTGGGGGTAGTGGAACACCTCACATGACATTAGACACAAACAGAAGAGTTTCATGGGCTCAATTGTAACGTCGATTCAAAAGTCAAAAGTGTGGATTGTGTTAAATCCTTCAACAAGCATAAAGGCCACCATATAAATATGGTCAGTTGGGGCTAAATGACTTGATTGTAAGCCTGGATGCCGAAAACGCATTTATTGTATTTGTGCACAGCACATCTGATGCTTCAACGTGTGTGAGTGACCTCAGATGGTGATGATGATGACGGTGATAATAATGATGATCTTTCCGAGGATCACAGGTGTACTAAAAATGCTAACAAGGACGTTCAACGGATGAACTGTAATTTGACCCCCCCCCCCTCCCCACAACATCTGCGATGCCGCAAAAAAATCTTAAGACTGAAACGTACCACTCGCCGTTGTGTCAATGTTCCTCTCTGAGTGCTTAAGCTAAATGCTGCTAGATCTATAATTAACTCATCTACTTGGGTCGATTTTGGTGCTAAATTACAATGTCCAAATGTAGGAAAGTATTTTACGATCAGAAGCGCTACGCTAAATCACTTCCAAAAGAATATAAAGTCATGCAACATTGTGCTGGGCACTCTGACAACAAAAATAAGCGGCCCAAAAGCTTAATGGTCCAACAGTCACTTGCTGTATATGAGTCTTTTGAATTCCCCAAACCGAATCTCCTGATGGCTTCTGGGCATCATGAAACATGACACATCATCCATTATTCTGTACGTGTGCCCTGCTATCTCAGCTCGCTCCATATGGCCTCTGTTGTCTCCAGACACCCAAATCCCTTTCCTGAGGCCAGGGGCTGTTTTGTGGGAACCACTACATCGCTCCTCTTCCTCAGAGGAGCGCCGGCTGACGATGATGAGCTATCACAGCCGGAGCCCAGATTCCGCCTCGATATACTGACAGGATGTGCAACAATCGACTCGACTGGCTTTTCTTGGCCCAATTGCTAATTCATGCAAGTTGACAATCTGGAGGCAACAATTAGGAGTGATGAAAGCGGCGCTTTGACGATCACAAGAGTTGAGAGGAAGAAGACAGAACATTTCATTGGCCTTCAAAACGTGTACGTACCTCAGCTGAAACAAGGGGATACTACTAACGCCAGCATGAAAAGCCATTTGTCTGTGGAACGGTGCACTCCGATGGGTCCAAACTCAAAAGTGACCAAAGTGACTTGAGAAGGACCTCAGGTGCTACATTCCCTTGTGATGAAATTGTTTTCGCTCTGGAAACGCAGACGGCTGTTATATGCCATCACACTTGATGAGTTACTGTTTCTTAAAAATGTGGTCATCAAATTGATGCTATGCCCTAATTACATACTTGCTCCATCCACTTAAGATAAATGTGCTCTCCCTCAAATTGATGCCTGTTTTTCTGTCAGGAAATGTGCAATTATTAGAGTTTATTGACACTATTATCCACTCACAAAGACAAAATAGTTCAACTAGCCAAAACAGCAGCACTCACCAAGGCACAATAGGGGAATTGATTTCTTTGAGTGTTCCATCTGACTTTGACGTGACCAGTATGCGATGCTATTGAAAGTGACATTTTATTTTGTCTCCTTTTGCATTTGATATAAATTGTAATATAGCAGTATTTCAAACATGTGTTAGTACAAATAAAGGCTTCCTTCCCATCTGCAGTTCAGTAACTAAACAACCACTGTTTGCAGATATACACTAATTAAGGTTTATGATTATGATGATTGTGAAAGGAGGGCCTGTCATGCTGTCTTTGTGTCAGGTCTTAAGATGGAGGTAAACATCTGGCATGGCACAATCTGTTGTTTCCTGTTGTTCTAGTACTTCTGCAAATAAACCCGGGGCGAAATTCAGAATATCTTTGGCTGCTTATAGTAGAATCAATCATTTAAAATAAAAATAACTAAATAAAACATACCCTGGCGGACTCCGAGACGGAGAGTCGGCGGACGGATGTCATAAGCTTTTGTCGACTTGCGACGAGCGCCGCGTGTTTGCGCAGTGCGGGGGAATATGAGGGTGATGCTAAGTGAAATGCTCATTTTGCGTTCGTGATTACCGAGGCCCATGGGCAATATGCACTAATGTGAGCTAATGCAATAGATTACACAGTACTGGCCCAGGGGAGCAGACAGCAAACAGATGTGGTCTACTCAAAGGAGAGGAAGGGGGTGGGGGTCAAGAAAAAAAAAAAAAAAAAAGCCCAAACTTGAAAGTATTCACTGTGCTGAAATTGTCCACAGTCTTTTGTTGTTTACACGATGCTCAGCCTTGATGGAATCTGTTGTTCTGTTCAGCAGTGCTTTGTTTTTTTGGGGGGGTAGTGGGGCTCTGATATACAGTACATTACGTATATTTTTAATTAAAAATGAAGTTTGCGCCATGTTTTGTTAAAAAACTCTAAACTATAATACATTAGAAAAACGAGACCGAAAGTGCGATCACTCCCCCCCCCCCCCCCCCCCCGCAAACAACAACAACAAAAAGGAACGGGGCTATATATTGACGATACATTTACAAATTTTCTGTCCGCACACCAAGACTGCCTAATATAGACCAGGAGTTACCACTTTTTAAGATAACCAAACCACCACCATCAGGTCTATGGAAGCTGATTTCTTCCAAGTGAGTGCTTGAGTTACATTTGAGGAAAACATAATGGCTAACTTGCTACCCTGTTTGATTAAAAATTGCAATTATCTTGTAGTTTACTTCCATTTCATTTGATTTTCTAGCTAATAGTCAATTACAATGATCAATTGTAATGACAGCCAACGCCATTTTGCATACGGAGATCGATGTCTCATTTGTTCAAATCATATCTAAAAAGCACAATGACAAAAATATCTGTGATAATTCACAACTCTAAACTTGACTGTATTTGACTGCAAATCGATTGTAAATGCATTCTTAAAATCTGCAATTAATGTAATTGTGTTGTGACGGACTATCAAGGCATCTATACTGCATCCATGCAGAAACGCCAGTAACGTCAGTTTACAAAAGATTCATCTAGAGCTGGTGCTGGCCAAGTCTAGCCACCACGTAGTTCCACCCCTAGTTTACAATATCTTCATAAATGTAAATTACGGCCAGCATTTTTTATCATGAAACATTTTGTGTCATGCAACATTTTTTCGATAGTAGACCTTTCGCTCAGTCAAAGTACGGTCGCATGCGGCTGTAATCATCATTCAAGCCATTTTGCTTGTATTGTCAATCGCCCTGACGTGACTGCACTGGTCGTACCAAAAGTGTGACGTCATGGGGAAACGTCCGACAGTCTGACAGGTATCGTTTTAAGCCGAATGATCAACATTGGATGACTTAACTCTTTAGGAGGGACTACGACAGAGACGTCTATGTCATAGGGACAATCAATTTGTATTATTGTAAACAAAATAAAAATTAAAAAAAAAAAAAACTGGACAACGTTGTTCTTCACCTGCAGGCCCATGGAATTTTATACAGAACTGTACTTAGTAAATATTGCCCTCTAGCGGCAGATTTCTACGACCACTGTTGAGTTCAATAAAATACAACAACCCTAAATGTCAAGTCTGTGCAGGTGATGCACTCATTGTACTGTATTGTATATAGGGAGGATTTCATCACGTTATCAAAAAAATGTTTCATTACGATTAAACATGCAGATAGATCGATAAAGATAAGAGACATAAGTTTAAAAAAAAAGAGCCTGTATACTATATTTTAAAAAGTTATTATATATGGTTGTGTCAATGGCAGTCCTGACTGTATGGTCACTATAACCAATGACACAGCAATAACTGACATGCATCTCTTTGCCTCTTATATTTTTATTCAAACATGTTATACAAATCTCAAACAATATATTTCATTCAATTACACAAGTTGTGGAAGAAAAAACAAAATAACTTAATCTCAATTCATGGTGGCAGATCAGATTGTAAATCTGACTTGCCTGAGATCTTTTATTCACATTGACAAATTGATTCTGATAGTATGTAGTTGTTAAGGCTGAGTGTTCATTTTTGCAGCCCTGAGAACCCAGTCGCTTTTAAAGATATCAAGGCAGGATGAACAAATAATATATGAAATTAAATACTTTCAAAAATGTGCAAGACTTGGAAAACTGAAAATGTGCCGTGGAACAACAACGTACAGCACTATTAATAACCACAAAATCTGAGGACCATTTGACGAACAGTACCACACAAACTGTGCAGACCACCAGGGGGGGCTTGATGTACCATGTAATTCTACTCCAATCAAACGTTTGACAAAAGGAACACACTGCTCAGTGCTTGAGGAGAGGGGCTTTGCTGATGAACATATAGCAGCAACAATATTTGGTACATCAAACGCTCCCCGGATATTATTTTATGTGCTAAAAAGATGCACAAATGCTATGTGGTAAACTCTGATCAACATTAGTGTGGCTCAGAAAGGAATTTTTTTCAGCCCTAAAAAACAACCACAAAACATCCAACAGTCCTGAAAATAAGGTAGCAGCAAATGATTCTGATTTCACATTCTCAAAAGGACCCGATTGTGTCAGATGTGCAGAAAGATTGCATAAGTCCTTTAGCGTGCGTTGACCTTTTATGTTGTCTTATCGGAGGTCCCATGGTGTTGATTTGGGATGGGTGCTGGGGGCTCTCTCCTGGGAAGGATGGGTACAGTGGGGAAGTGCTGGAACAGCACACTCCTGCCTCCTGAGGAAGATATGTCATGTTACCTGTGACCAAAACCCAGTTCCCGTTAGCCCACCCCAGAGCAGCTAAACAACGTACCTGCTCTTGGATGAGCCAGCTCCATGTGGCTTGGGTTCCCCAGGATGCCGCGGTAAAGAGATGCCAGGGTGTAGGGAGTGCAGGCACGCAGGAGATTGTTCCAGTCGGCATCCAAACCTTCTCCGAAGGCCGTGCTCTTGCTCGGAGCCAAGATGTCCGCAGGTGCACGCAGGCCTTGCGGCAAAGCTTTAACAACACTCCCTTGGACACGCAGATTGGTTCGTCCATTACCCGGTGGTGGTCCTTTGAAACCCACGTCCACACCCCCTGCAGGTTTCATTTGCTTAAATCTCTTGCTGGGCGGCTCACCAATCTGGGCCAGGCTCCCAAACTGGCCGGGCAGGAACAGGTGAGCGGCATCAGACTGCCACATGGCCGCACTTCTCTCAGGGAAACTCCTCTCGGCGGCCGCCACTTTGGTGAAGGTGTTTGGCTGGTACGCGCCCGCCGGGCTGGATTTCCTCGCCTGCTCGGTTAAGCGAGCAGACTCGCGAGCAGACTCGCGAGCAGACTCGCGAGCAGACTCGCGAGCAGACTCGCGAGCAGACTCGCGAGCAGACTCGCGAGCAGACTCGCGAGCAGACTCGCGAGCAGACTCGCGAGCAGACTCGCGAGCAGACTCGCGAGCAGACTCGCGAGCAGACTCGCGAGCAGACTCGCGAGCAGACTCGCGAGCAGACTCGCGAGCAGACTCGCGAGCAGACTCGCGAGCAGACTCGCGAGCAGACTCGCGAGCAGACTCGCGAGCAGACTCGCGAGCAGACTCGCGAGCAGACTCGCGAGCAGACTCGCGAGCAGACTCGCGGTCAGACTGCGACGCCCGGTTGTGCCCGAAGCGCTTTCTCTGGTTGGGAGGCGTCGTTTCTTTGGGTTTTGTCGGTGGAGAGGCTGGGGGTGGGGACTTGGTTCGGCGAGGATGGCGCCTGTCAATCATAGCGAGCGGGCTGACGTCTTTTCCGTGGAGCGCAGGTGGGCAGCCTGTTAGGCGCTTCTGCTTGCCCAAAGTATTCTTTCTTGCACCACCACATTTATCTTTGTGAGTCAGCCTTTTGTGCATACTCAGGACCTCCGGGTAGATGGTTTTATATGTGCAGAATGAACACACAGAAGGAATTAATGCATTTCTGGGTTGTCTGCTGGCGGGGACGGAAAGAGACACTTTTAAGGACAGATCTAATGGGGCCTCACACTTGTCGTCTTTTATCTCCTCCTTTTCCACCTTCAGATTAACAGCTACAGGGCACTTTACGGTCACGTTCTCAGTTCCGTTGAAAGCTGCATCAGCAATTACTTTTTCGTGCTCGTTCTGCACAGCCACGTTGTGGAGCTCGCCGACAAGGCTTTGCAATTTATCCATCGGTTCTCCCTCGGCCTCAGGAAACCAAAGTTTGGATCTTTTCACTGCTGAACTTGCTTTCCTCTCACTTGGTGAGGGCACGGGAATAACGGGTTTGCTTGGGATCTCCACGTAAGGTTTGTCCTTGTGGCGTCGTTCCAGGTGATATTTCAGCGATGTCCTCTGGGCGGCAGCATAGTCACAGTAAATGCACTTGTAGGGTTTTTCACCTGACACAAAAGGAAGGAAGGTAACAAGAATGAACGGAGCACTTCTATAAATGTACAGAAAGCTTTTACAGCGCCTTTTCTTGTAATTGTAGTTGACTTCCCCTTTAAGATCGAAACCAGAAATTGGAGTTATTTTCATTTAAAGTGGTACCTACATCCCTGTAGCGGATAGTAAGTCAAATAAGAAAAAAAAAAAGTCCATTTTCATTTCAGCATCCCTTACACAATATCAAACTAGGTTGAAAAATGTTCTGGTTTTAATATCTTACAAGCAAAAGTTGTTGACTTATAATTTCATACTTGGTTGATTGTTAAAAATGTTAAAAGTACTCAAAATGTTTACGGTTTATTGATGGCGAATTTTTGTCCGTGATTTCGTAGGTGATTTCCTACGAGAAGACATTTCACATTTCAATTGTATCAATTCAAGTGGGATGAATGTACCTGTGTGAGTTCTGAGGTGCACTGTTAGGTAATAGCTTGAGCGAAATGATTTGCCACAGTAGCTGCAGTGTTTCGATCGCTCTTTCGATTGGTAGAGGCCATCCTCGCCTTAAACAAGAGAACACAGGAACAGAAATCAACAGTGCTCAAAGACCTCAGATCTCCAAATACACAGAAACAAAAAGGCCCAGGTACATGGAAGAAAAGTAGCAAAGATAAGGCAGCAATATTTTGACAGTTGTTCTGGTCTTTAAATGAAGGTGTGATCAACTAAAATGAAAAAGATGGATAAATACCTGCGTCAAAGCCTTCATCAGTCCCGCCCTCGACGTAGGCTGCTGAACCTGCTCTGGCCCACGTTCCGTCAGTGGCCAAGGTGGGGCTCTCCCCTCCGCCTCCCTCACGCTTGTGTACCCTGGAGTGAAGTACTAACTGGTGGTAGGTCTTGAAGCTTCGCTGGCATTCCTCACAAGTGGTGGGCCTCTCAGTCTCTTTGTTCTTTTGCATCAGGGATCCCCGTGGTGGTAGTCGCGGTTCTAGGTTCGCTGCCACGGCCTGCTGGTGCTGCGATCTGAGCTCTCTGCCTAGAACTACTTTGGTAGTTTTGTCTCCATCAGACCCGGAAGCGCTCATCTGTTCCTTATCAGAGCTGCAGTCCTCATTGTCTGTGCTGGCCTCCGGGCCCATCTCTTTCGTTGTAATAGGACCAACTGCAATCTTACCTCTTGTGGCCAATTGCCAGGCCTGAAATGTGTTATAGGGATCCAGCTGAGGAATCCATTTTGACGTTCTTTCAGGTCGCAAAGACTTGCCTGCGGGACGAGGCTTGAGATTGAGGCTGTGAAAAAAACTCTGTTGGGTCAGAGGTTCAGTCCCAGTGCCGTCAGAGTGTTCATCTTTGGCAGGCCTCACGTCTCGGTTGTGTACTTTACTATGTTCTACCAAGCTGCTGTGGTCTGGAAAGAAAAACCCGCAAACCATGCACATTTTGTAGGCGGTGACCACAGGCGCTGACGCAGGCTCTTGAACCACGCCGTTGACAGTGACAGGGCCCTCCTGGTCTTGCAGTGCCTTGCTCTTGGTCCCGGACTTCCCGTGCATCTTCATGTGGTTTTTGAGGAACCAGGGCTCTCTGAACCGCCGTCCACACACATTACAGCAATAGGTGAAGTAGTCCTTGTGCTTCCTCAGGTGGGTCTCCAGCTCGCTGGCATCCTGCGACACCAGGCCACACACGATACAGGTGTGGACTTCCTCTTTGTCCGGCGCCAGGCTGACTGGTTTGGTCCGGGGTCTCTGCCCCGGGATCCGAAATTCCGCTTCAATTCTGAGCACGGTCGGCTCAAAGAATGTGGTGGGGTGCTGGGTGAGAACGTGTTGCCCCACCTCATCTTGGTGAGTGAACGTCTTGTCGCAGAACATGCAAGATGGCGAATCGTTCGCTCCGCATTGTGCCACGGTCTTTGAGAGGTAGGTGGCGTGAGGAGTCATGCTTGAGCCAGATCCCGGGATGCTGGCGCTGTTGCTAGTCAAGCTGTCTTGGGTGAGTCCCTCCGGGCTCTCCACAAACGGCAGCAGAGACTGAGTTGGCATTGTGGGATGGAGCAACAATGCATTAAAGACGGCTGGGAATCTGCAAGCATAAAGAACAGAGTCTCCTGAGGCTTTGCTCAAAGATGAAGAATAATTACCACGCAATGTCGTGAAACAAGAAATGTAGCTTTATAGCAATCGGGTTCAAACAAAACTGATTGTGTCCACATTGAGGCCACTTGGATAACATGGATTTGAAATTTGGTATGCGTTATTTATGCTAATGACAAAAAATGATGTTTGAGGGTTTTTTTTCACCAAAATATGACTAAAACCAGACTAAGATTTGGTTTACATTTAACAAAACAAACACATTAAAAACAATTGCCAGGCTTGGATGAAAGCGCACAATGTCGATTTGCTCTATTCCTCCACTCGATCGTAATTTGACTTTAATGTGCCAGTTCGGCCCAAAGGTGGAGTAACTGGACCAGCCAGTTATAGTGTAAGCATTGTAAACACAATACTTACTGTAACGCATCACAATGAAACGTGTTATTCTCACACATGCTTTTGTATGTGTGTGTGTATGTATGTGTATATATATATATATATATATATATGTGTGTATATATATATATATATATATATATATGTGTGTATATATATATGTATATATATATATATATATATATATATGTATATACCGGTATGTACCGGTAAATTAAAAAAAAGGGTGTGTGTATGTGTATATGTATATATATATATATATAGGTGGGGCAACATGTATATATATATATATATATATGTATATATATATATATATGTATATATATATACATATACACATACACACACCCTTTTTTTTTTTATTTACCGGTGAACTTCTGCAGTCATCATTGACTTGTGACCAGAATTTCTTGAAGAAACTAAAACTCACACTAAACTTGGAGTCTTTTGCACTTTTTCTTTGCTTTTGTGGCTTCCTTGTGGCAGCTTTAACAGAGTGAAGAGAAGAGCATAAGAGGGAAAATAATTTGAACATAAGGTTTGAGGAAATTAACAGGCTCATTTTTTCATAGCACCTAGACACCAGTGTCATCGTACAGTATAGCTCATCCTTTATTAAGTTTCTTTTCTTCTTTCTATTCAAGGTGGTTAGCATCATTTGTGTGAATTAGTTCAAAAATATAGTATTATCATAAATATATATAAGATGTATGTAAACATGTTTAATTACTATAGGTGAATTTGTTATTAGTACACTTCATTGATAAAATATTCAGTACACATATGTATAAGGCTTTTGTTTGTTTTTGCATATATAGCATGTATATTTGAAATAGTTTACAAGCCATGCTTATACTGGTGTTAATAGGAGCTCACTTTATTTTGTTTGTTTTATTTTGTTTGTTTTGTAAACAGAATGCCAATTCCAGTGACATCATCTAACCTAAACCTGCAAATTATAATTATATTATCAATTTTCCATGCCCACTCAAATGAGTGAAATTACCACCCATTAGTGTAGAACTTTTGCAAACTAACATTTCACAAAACAGGCGATTCCGCTTTGTTTTTATGTTCTAATGTGGTCCGAACCAATCAAAGTAGATAGTTGATCAGAAACTGTGGGTGTAGAACATACTAGTTGAGACCCTTTCCATAAATAAAAAATATAATCTGAACCGCTTATCCTCATAAGGGTCATGGGAAATTAAATAAAAAAATACACAACCGCATTTTTAATTCCTGCTAGTCCACAGACTACGTTCGAGTTCACTACAATTCTGGAGTGTGGGAATTAAATGGCAGGCTTCTTGTTTGGGCCATGGCAACAAACCTCTACAAAATGTAGCAGGAATCAGTTCTGTATTGTTATATCTGAGCCTGCGAGCTGTGTTTGATTGATTTAGTGATTAAAAATGACCGCCAGTAGTAGGAAGCAACAAAGCACAAATAAGTTGCTGTCGTACTCAATGCAGATTTTTCAGGCATGCAAACTTTACATGAGTATCCCATTTCTTTTTCTGACGGCTTTGTACATTTACTCTCAACATTTGAAAACTGTTCAGTATTTACTACTCCTTTGTCAAAAAAGTGTTGTTACTTTTTTTCGCATTTCAATGGCAATTGACTGTCCTGGAGAGCTTGATTGATTGATGGTCGGTTTGATTGATTGACCCAAATCTTCAGGAGTTAGCAGATGAAAGGACAGGGTGTCCGTGTATTTTGTTCAGTTGTCATCTTTATGTATGTAGGTTTATAAAAGGGAAATCTTGTATGTGCATGTTTTTTTTTTGTTATTCAAAGTTATCAGAATTGGCATTGTTTATAATAGAACAGTATAGATTCAGTTGTATTTTCGTGCTTAATTACATTTCAGAGTGTACGTTCTTGTTTATCTTAAGAACAAGCGTTGAACCAGAAATACTTTTTTGTAGACAAGCATCTGTACTTTTTCTACCTAAGTGGAGACATTGAATATGAGCCACTTCTGATGACTACTGGGTGGGGGTCATGTAAAAACTTACAAAGTAATGCAGAGTCTTGGATGGTTCTTCAAAATCACTGACCCAGTGATGTTTCAATTAAGGTATGACGTCACCAATTTGAAGCAAAACCCGTTGAAAAGCTCCACGAGGTTAGACAAGCGCACATAATTCACATTACCGTATTCATTCACATCATGCGCTTCACAATAACCCCCCCCCCCCCACCCCTCCAAGCAGGAGCGAACAAATTCGTATTGTTCCTTATTCTTATTGCACGTCCAAGGTGAACAACACTGCTACTGTCACACACACATACACTTTAGTGTGCGCACTTCACTTTATAGGCATCTTCTTCAATGGGAAGCTGCCCTAGATGTCTTCATTGTTACGTTTTATTCGGTATTCGAGTCCCGAAGATAAACGTTTGTTAAGAAACGTCCTATTACGTTTCTATTATCTACCTCTGGTGTGCAACACGCTGTAATGTTTCCTGATCCAATGCATCTCACATACATTACAAAAGACAAACTTTTTTGCAGTACGTGTACTTACTTTGGGCGTATCTGTGGTGCGTTCAGGCTCCAAACAACGACTTAACAAGTTGTCTTTTTTTAAGAAGGAAGAAACAATAACCGAAGCACTCTCCTCTCCCGTTTCCGGTTTAATAGCACCGACTTCTTTAGTTTTTGTTGAGGTTTTTTTTACCTTTGTCGAGGGGTGATCTTTTCAAAGTTTACTTTGATGCCCTCTGTCTTGCTCGGCTCACCTTTCCGCCCCCAACAAATTGTTCAATCATTTTAGTCAGCCGTTGGGGAGAAGATGAGGCGCGTGCACGACACTCCCCCCCCCCCCTCCTCCTTCCCTAACCTAACCTAACCTCACGCGCACGCGCGTCCTCCCTCTGAAGAAGACTGATGTCACGTGGTTGCAACGAACAGCTGAGATGAAAGTAAAACAGATAACTGCAAGAACTTTGGATCGTGCAACTTATTATTTGTTTCATAAACTTGCAATTGAGTCACAGTGATCGTTGCCATGCCAACGTCACAATATTCATCAGCTGCGAACGAGCAACTAATCACTAATTTGATTTGTATCTGCTCAAGTACACACTCACACACACCCATCGCTGCTCCATACAGTCAAATTTGGCGTATTTGCAGAAATCATAAACGACATGTATCATGCATTGTATCAAAGTGTGCGTTGATAACTTTTCTTAAACTTTTCATTCAAGTTGGTGTAAACTACCTTTTAAAGCGCTGCTGCTTGATCCTCTTCCTCTTCTTTTTTCTTCTTCTTGAGGCACCATGTGGGGGTGGGGGAAGGGCAACCTCCAACTTTTTCACAGTTACATGAGGAGGAGTTTTTGCAGAAGCAGGTTGAGTGAGTGAGTCAGCTTCCTCCTAGTTCACATCGAGCTTCAATAATGACAAATCAGTTAACCTGATGATAATGGTGAATATAACATGTGGAAGGTTTGAATGAAGCGTTACAGCTTTGTTGTGGGAATAAAATCTGAAGCATTTTTTTTCCCAAGAGATACTGTACACAGTAAAGAAGGAGCAATGTGAAAGAAGCAGCCCCTCCTCCACCCCTCAAAGCAGCCAGACAGCATGCATTGATAGCGGTTTAAAAGCCAACATACATACAATGGTACAATCAATGAGTATATTCAGCTGAACACAGCCAGGATGAAGAAAAAGACGAGCATTTTGTGAAAGCTCGCCCAGCTGAGGAACAGTATAACAAAGAGCATGTGTGAGCCCAAAGTACATGAGTAGATGTTTTGTTGGTGACCATTTTCATTTCACTGGATGAAAAGTAGATTTGTAGTTTACTCAACATGTCTTACAGAAATATATAAATATAATGTCTGCAATACAAAAGCTATACATTGGCTGAGTGAGCACCAGGCACACGAAAGAAAAGCACTTTGCTTCAATAATGTACAGTAATATTCACCAAATGGGTCAAGCAAGAACAATAATAATAATAATAATACAAACCAATCTTAATGTGACTCAAGGAAGAAACATCAATGGCTTTTGGTGTACAGTATTGAACTATTTGAAAACATATGCAATTAAAAAAACAATTTTCAATGTGCTGCCAGGTGGAACATTTGACCATAAGTCGTCCATTTGTCATGTATATGTTATATATGTTGATTTGATGTTACACAATAACAACTCTGTCTATTAGTTCCTGGCTTTTCTCACATGTTTGACATATGTTTATGCAAAACAAATATTGTTTTAATGACCTTTATACAGCTAACATACAGTTGTACAAATTGATACAGACTCGTTGTTTACATTTATTTGAGTGGTTGCTTTTGTCTTTGACTTTCTAACAAGTGCATAAAACGATTACTTCCAGTTAAATACAGCAACAACAAAGTTAGCATTCATGGTAATAAGAAATCAATGTATGCAAAGGGTCATGTGCTTTTTGTGCTGACTTGTCAGAAGCAGCTGACCTCTTTGTTCTCCAAGTTTCATGACCCCAACCCCCCCCCCCCCCCTTTCTTTCATAATGGCCACTCAAAAAGAGAGTGATCGTATGAGATCTCCATACACAGCTTTGTAGACTCTATTGTATTCTACATAAAACCAGCTGTTGAGGTGCCAAACACTGGAAACATTCTCAAACCTGACTTTTTGGACTCCTGAGAAGAATTGGTGGGCTTCCTCAAAGGCTTTCAAATACGTCCTTCAAAATCTGAAATTTCAAACTCCTTTGTATTTAGAACGCTCTCTTGAATTCCGAACGGACCTCTGGATCCTTTGAGAATTGCAGATGCAAAACAATGAATGAGATTTGAACCTGATAAAATATAAACATGTAAATATGCAGTTAGATGGTTTAAACTGGGTTTGACATTTATATAATCCTGCATAACAAATGGAAGAGAGAATGTCATCAATCAAACAATAAATCACAAACTGTCACACATCCAACCGGTAAGAATGAAAGTAGCAAAGAAAACCTCCCTTTACTGAAATAATACAAATCCAAAAATATGCAAAGAGACCTTTACTCCCTCATGACATTAATGCTGCAGTTTCTTTGAGGAATTAATTATCTCCTTTGTTTTCTCTCTATTTGTTGCCTTCAGTGATGAGTGTTATGATGGTATTGATTTATTTCGCATCATGTAAATGCTTTTAGTACCTTCAGTCAATAAGAAGATAAATTAATTGGGTCAATTGTAATTATAGTTCTTATCCAGCCATTGTCTACAGTGCTTGTCCTTATTTTGGCAGAGTCGTTCCCAGCTGACTTTTGCGAGAGGCGAGGTCACCGGTCAGTCACAGCACATAATTTGGTTTCAATTATAATAATTCAAATAATTAAAAAAAATATATAAAATGTTTTATTCTGTTTATAATTGTACATGTTTTGTGAGCTTTAGCTCCATGTCTAATTTATAAACTCATTCTGGCTGTTGGAAAAAAAAAGGTTAAATTGCTTTAAGTAAGAATATGATCTGCTCTATTTTAGTTCTCTACATTCCTCAAGAATTATTTTTGAAAGTAAGTTCATCAGTGTATAATGTTACTTTAAATCAGACTCCAGGATAATTTCTAGGCATTCAAAAGGTTTCACTGATAACAACTTTGATTGCCATAACAATGCCCCCCCAAAATTCCGCCTGCTGTTTTGAACCTGTTGCTGTTCATTCATTATTGTCAGAACGCAAAGTTGTTGTTCCAGATCTCCATAAGATGGGTGGATGCTAAAATCTCAGTCAGATGCTTTTTGGGGGTTAAGAAACTTCAAAGAATCTCGGGTCACATGATGCAGCAGTATTGTTTTGTGACCACTTCCTTAGTAGTTCAACTCCAGCTCCCGCCCACTTGTTTCATCATAAAGCTGGGAGTGTGTCAAACGACCCGGGCGATGTCTTCGCTTTTCCGTCATTGCCTCTGCAATTAGACTGATGCAAAATTGAAAATGATCCACCTATTACGCAAAGTAACGCAAGCAAAGTCTCCTTGAGAACAAAAGAGCGGTGTGAGTTATGGCTGCAAGGGCTGTGACTCACCACTTAATGGAGGTTGAACGCCTCCCGCTCGGAGGATGCTTCTCTAAAACGCATCATTCCAAAGATGTCACACCAGGCCCGTTAATCATGGGCGATGACATCATAAATGTTTAAAGAAGAGTCGAGGCTTTTCTTTTAGCTTACTATGTATGGGGCCTCGGTTCAAACATCTTACATCACATATAAATGAGATTATATTTATTATACGATTATGTGACAGGAATAATGATGTGACCAAATTCTCAAACAGGTGAAACAAGCCTTGCACTGGATCCAAATTTTTGTACTAGTTTTTACCCTTGAACGCAGCTAGGGATATTTAACTACTCACTATTCATACTATTTATTATTTTATATTATTTACATATGTAGCCCAGTAAACTCAGCTAAATAAAATAGCTCCTTGTGAGAATTCCTGTTTTCTTGCAGCTGTCAGTCAGCAATCCAAACGAAATCCAACTATGACTATAAATTTACAGAAAGTGATTGATGCATCACACTTCCCCTCAAGTTCACCAAACACATGAACGCGTCATGTTCTTAATAATGTTCAAACCCAATGAATCATCGTGGGTTTTATTGAAGGCTTCTCTGTATGAACATTTGCCAATGAGCAAGAACCGACAAATCTCTTTATTGTCTTCAGGAAGTAACTTACACATAAACACATTAATGGAAGCAGACAAAAACATAATGTTAATCACACAAGAACATGCCACAAGACAACCATGACTTGACAGTTCAGAGGCAACTTCATATTGATTTGGTGTCGGTCGCACAACACGTATTTGCACATTGACAATTATATTATCGAGTTCATTCTCACATGGATTTGTTATTTTCAAAGCTTGCAATTATTCCTAGACGTAGCGACGATTGTGATATATCTCATGTGTCCAGTAGATGGGGTCAATAGATGTACGAACATCTCACATGAACATAACAGAATGTTGAAGTGCAATTTTCTCAAGCGCAATACACATTTAAGAGAAAGATTTCTGTTGCCGCCCAGCAACAAAAAGTAAAGTGTGCTAGTGGATCCCGTAAAAGGTGTTTGTTAGTACAAACAAAGCTAATTTCATTTCAAGTCTTTGATTTGACCAAATGTTAACCTCCTCCACATTGTCACAAAGCAAACCATCCCAAAACTACCTGCACTCTCAGTTCATATTCACTTTCATTTTTTTCGCCTCCTCGTATTGACCTTTGAACTGCTAAACTGACAAAAACAAGCAATTATTAATATGATGGTTCCGTGAAATGTTGCCATGAGCCAGCGAGAAAGATAAACACAGAAGGAAGTCTATACAGAAGTACTTGAGTGTAGATTCTGTTTTCATTTGGCTGGAGCCACGGTCACTGGCTCGGTCTGGACGCCGGCATCTGTCGAGTGACGTTTCTGACCCTGAAGAGAGGAATTTCAGAAAATGGATCAGACTTCTCTTGATGTTTGTACTGTTTGATTACAAATCATACAACCAACTCCTGGACCAGCTCGTTTTTGGCGGTTAATGTGAAGAAGGATAATTTTGACAGTGTTGTCATCTGTACGTGTTGGTTTATTCTGAGTTCCACTCAGAGATGACTCATATACTATAGACTAACTGATTATATTATTATTATATGGACTGGTTATACAGTCCAAGAAAAATCCAATACGACCATTGTAATACGACAATATATATACAATAAATAAAATCGAGGTCATGTAAATTGGCAAGTTGTACACAAGCAAATAACGAAATAAAGCGACTCTGACAAAACTACCTTCCTATGGTCAACACAAAAGTTGACTTATTATCTGATGAGCCTCTGCTGCCACCTGGTGGAGACAGTTTCACAGCATTGTGCAACGTGTTAGGCCTCCGAATTAATCTGTGGGGATCTGTAACTAAGTATTGCTGGTGTGCGTGTGTGTGTTTTTTTCTACCAGATGTTTCAAAAAGAGCTGGATGGAGTTCCTCTTCTCTGACTTCTTGGCTGCATTGGCAGCGCTGTCGCCAGCTTTGGGGGCCACTGAGGCTGCTTTGTCGTCTATGACCACCTCGCATGACTTTGCTGCAGCTTTGGGCTCCTCTTTGGTCTTTACTGTGGGAGATGCATCTGCTGCTTTGACGGGGGCAGGGCTCACCTTCTTCGGATCACTCGCCTGAAAGCAGTGAATGCAACACACCATGGTGCATAGTAAGATCGTTTGCTCGGTTCTTCGATTAATCTTTCAACATAATTTCGTCCGTGACTTGCTTTGGTTCATCCCACAGTACAAATGAGTCTCATTGTTCAGAAGATTTTTAGTGAAATATGAATTTTTGCATCAGCAGGGACAATCTCCATCTTTCACAAGTAGCAGAAAATGAACAGATGTTTTGTCGATTGCTTCTTACATTAGGTTTGAAAAAGGAGAAGAATGATGACTTTGATGGGGTTTTCTTCTCTTGTTGAACCGGTGGTGGTGGTTCTTGCTTGGCAGTGGCCTCCAGTGTCCCAGCTTTAGAAGGATCCACCTTCTTTTGTGAAAGACAAAAAATAATCATAAGCATGACCAGCTAGTTTATGAGGATAACGACTAGAACTGAGTTAAAGTAGAAACCTAAGAGTGAAAAATATTGTTAGGAGAGGAAATGTTTGAAACCAGACCCAAGTCCCTGCAAGAATAGAAAAAAGCACACCCTGATTTATCTATACTGAATATTGTCTTGAAAATAGTGTAAGTAGAATTATCTTAGACTCATGCAGTATTCACAAAGAAGAAAAAGAACAGGTCACCCAATAATTTTATCAAAAAGTAAAATTAATTCCTAGAACTTTCCACCGATGCACAAAAATCTGGATTGATTTGGCCCATGCGTCATGACTCAATAAAGTTTTATGCGGCTGGTTGAATTATTATAACCAGCAAACGTGTAAACAAACTGTTAAATTAATGACCAGAGTTGACCCCTGAAGGTCAAAGAGGAGGAATAGATAATAATTGTGCAGGATTATTGAGACAAGATGGAAGAAAAGAACCAAATCCCAGCAAAGATTTCAATCTCAAAATGTTGATTAAATACAACCAAGAGATCCTTTGTAAAAATAACACAATAGGTACACATAATAAATGTAATCTGAATGTTCCTGAATAACTCCTCTTGTTTATTACCTCGTTTTCTACCTCAGGCGGTGGTGTCTCTAATGTCATCTGCAGAAAGGAAAAGGTTTTTATTTTTGCACCAAAACTAACTAACTAACTAACTAACTAACTAACTAACTAACTAACTAACTAACTAACTAACTAACTAACTAACCAACTAACCAACTAACTAACTAACTAACTAACTAACATGAGATATGAATGAATGAGTTTGAAATAATTTGTTCTTGAATCATAAAACCACCTCCAAATTTGTCCGATTGTGTTTCTTAACATTCTCAAAAGGGGAAATTACAATTTTGCAACTGCTAGCAAGATTTGAATGTAGTTTGAATTTAACTGCAAGTCTACTGCGACTAAAGAAAGAAAAAACTTTTGTTTACATCTGCTACTTTACCTTCTCCTCTACAACCATCTGAGTTTCCTCTCTTGCCTGCTGAGGTTCTTGAGCCTCATTTGCAAATACAAATGAAAACATTTTTTTAGATAAAAAGATTACTTCTCACAAGTGAAATATTTACGTTCAGTGATTTACCTTAACCTGTACAACTGCTTGGGGCACATCCACTGGAGTTTCCTGCAGGGTAAATTAACGTTTGCTGTTGCTGTTTTTTTTTTTTTTTTCTTTTCTTAATTTTAGAGTACGTAGTTGAGGCCTAGCATGAATAGCTTCAAATAGATTCAGACACTTCCTGAGAGCAGCTGGACAAGTTTACCTGTTTTTCTACAATTGGATCTACTTCAGCTTCTTGCTCTTGTGTCTCCTTGTTAGGCTGCAGCACATTGAAACACTTAAGTTAAGCATCATCATTGTTAAAGGCAAACTTCACTCATCTGCTATTACTGATCTTACATGATCTGCATATACAACATTTGTTGTCATGAAACAAAACAATGCAGTACAAATAACATTTTCCTCAATTGACTTTGGTATCTTCTGACTAAATCCCACATTAACTATGTATCTTTTTTTCCTTGAAATAATTGAACACAGACCTAAAGAGATGTATTCCACCAAACACTCAGAGAATGTAAAAAGTCTACACACCACTGTTTAATGCACGAAAAACAAATGTTGGGTAAACATTCTTGACTGGGCTGTCTCATCCCAACGTGCAGCGAAGTCATTTGATCGTAACCTGTAAAGTTGTTTGAACGTAATTGATAAAGTCATTCAAATGTATTGGTAAAACAGAGGCTGAATGCTAAAAAATGTTTTCTCCATAATTCCCATCGTTCCAACATTTTTATCAATACGTGCAAATGACTTCAAACATGTTCAAACGACTTTGCCAAATATGTTCGAATGACTTTACGGAATACAGTCAAACAACTTTACCAAATACATTTTGAATATACTAGAATAGCATTAATGGACACAATCTTATATTGTGTATATTTACCTTTGAATGGAAGAATTTGCTCAGGACATCTTTGGCTGACTTCCCTTTAGGGAATTCCGTGCCCTTTGCCGCAGCTTTTGTTTTTTCTTTGGAGGTGGAGGCTTTGGCTGCTTTGCCACTTAGCTCCACTTTGACTTCCAGTTTTGGAAGCTCTGGAGGAGGAGGTGGCGGGATCAACATTCCCTTGGAGGCGGCAGGAGGATCAGATACTTGTGCAACCTTTGGGGGAGAGCTTGAGTTAGGATGTTTGTCTGCAAACATGGGGAGGACAGATGTTACAACTGCCGAGTACTTAAAACCAAGACGATTTGAAAATCCATCAAGAGTTCAATAAAGGAGATTTAGCAGGAGGTTGACCGAAGACAAAGGCAGAAAGGAACCCAATAGCTTGATAAGGAAACAAACAATGTGCTCACAGTGGTGGTTGGCGCTGGCTGTTTCTCCCTCTGTCGCTGTTTTGCAACAAAAGAGGCAACATTTTAATGTAGATCAGTAAAAAATGCATCCAGTTTATTGGCAATAAATAGAAAGCTACTTTAACTGCCATCTTTAACCTGCATACTAACCATCAGATCAAAACATCCATTAATCTGCGTTGGCTGATCTTTGTTTTTTAAAACTAAGCATTGGCTTTCAGAGTCTTTGGACAATTCTGCTAACCAATTATAGTTGATTTCAATAAATAACTGAATGAATGAATGAATGAATATGAGCTGTTACCATGTTTTTTAAGGGCTGGGCTATATAGCAGGACATGCTTTGGATTACAGAAACTGCTAAAAAGACAAACTAATTGATTAATTACCGTATTTTCCGGACTATAAAGCGCACCGGACTATAAGGCGCACCTTCAATGAATGGCCCATTTTAAAACGTTGTCCTTATATAAGGCGCACCGGACTATAAGGCGCACCATTAATGCATCATGTCAGATTTGTAATCCAAATCAAATCATTCTCCATTTTATCTTTTTTTTTTTTCAACTTCAGATGCAACAAATTACTTTATAATCACAAAATAATGATCCATAGTCTTTTTGATTCATGATTCATAGTCTTCAGTGGGCCACTTATGATTGATTTCATGACACAATGCTTTGGGCCAGTTTAAATTTAGGAATTTGGTTCATATATAAGGCGCACTGGACTATAAGGCGCACTGTCGGCTTTTGAGAACATTTTAGGTTTTTAGGTGCGCCTTATAGTCCGGAAAATACGGTACCCAGTCCTGGTTCAACATAAAAAAAAAATTAACATGATGAGGAAGTGGATTTAATGAAGTCATCGGGTGAAATTAACATTACATGTACAAAGGTTGCACTTTGGGCAGAATCTCCCACACCAGACCCGGACCAACCAATAGTATAGATTTGAATTTTAAAAAATCTGGACACAGAAGGTTTTTGCCCAACAATGACAGATATAGTATCATAAATAAAAAATTGGAGAATACCATCTTGTTTTCATTGTGATCATCTATGACCATTTATTTTTAGTCGGATTGTGTCATGGTCACCTGATCTGTTATGACTTCAGAAGTTTCCTTTTTGGATGTTTTAGTAGGAGTCGTCTGCCGAACAAGGGAAGGGACAGCTACGGTTAAATTCTGTCATGAAAAAAAAAAAAAACACAAAATAGAATAATAGGTTGCCCAAGTGTTACATTATTAAAGATTGCATTACAAATGTTAAAGTTGAACATAAGGCACATTAGAAAGAAGGTCGTTCATAAAAGTACGAACAAAATAAGCGCTGTCGGTGGCCATGTTGTGTACACAGTGTGTCGCTGTCAGAGTGGCGGCCATTGTGCTCTGGAGATGGCGTAGGCCTGCCCTCGCTCTATCTTTACCAATCTGAACTTCTAGCTGCACAGGCCTCCCTTGTGAGCTCACACGATGGCTCCAACAATGGGCTGCCACATTCCCGCATGTTCCAAGCCTTGATTAGCATCGCGCGAGGGCACTGTAACTCTTTAAAACGCCACACGTTCCAAACGACGGCATGATGAAGAGGAAACACAATGGCTGCCTGTTGTGCATCAGGGCATCATTTGTTATGGATAGCTTTGGTGCAACGAACAACGTCATTGTTACAATTTATTTGTAATATTAGCAAAAGGAATGCGTTAAAAAAACAATAATCTGGTTCATTTGAGTGATTAAGAGCTAATCAAATCAACATTTTATGAAATTCTTCAATCCTGGTGGTCGAAGAGCAACATTCAATAACCAAAATATCACAAACGTACAAATTATTCATGTTTACATTTAAAATGTATCACTTACTAAATTTTTGAAGAAGTTCATAACTGGACTCTCTTCTGGGTTAGTCTTGTCTTCTGCAGGTGGACAGTTAGCGTTGTCAATTGGTTCTGGATTCCCACCGTCTGGTTCCGTCAGTGCCTCTGGGTTTTGGTTAGCAGTCGCCTAAGCACCATCACACAGAATTAGCCTTTGGAGGGTTATGCAGTAGCAGAGCAGTGCAACAGCGTCTTAATCACAGCATTGAGATGGGAGCACAATTCCAACCATGCCTCTGCCTACTCTGCACATTGTAAACAATCACCCTTTTATTAACGTGCATGCTCCCCCCTCACTCATTGATATTCAAGTATGTTGGATGGTCATTTTTCAAAGAATTGTTAGAAAATCCAAATACCTTGCTGTGGCTCTTTGAAGTTGCTATCATTGATTTTATCGTGATTGGATAAATCTAATGATAATTATGGGAGGATTGGGTTTTTTTTGCCACTGAACAAAAGTAACTTTCATAAACATCTGTTTAGTCTTCAATGAACATGAGGTTTGTTATGTGCAACAGTCTTCCATCAACTCCATATCAGACATAATGTAATATTCTAGTCGCATTTTTCAGTTAACAATGAGGCTACTTCAAGGGCCTTACATATTTTGTAATTTGTAAACATCACAGCAAATTCTACAGAGCCACAGACGTGAAAAAAAAAACAATTGTGACCACGATTTTGGTAAAGCATCCTGACAAAATACTAAATTAGCTCATAGCAATCACAGAAAATGCACGTCACGCACATGCAGTCCATATCTCAATTTCACTGCTTATATTTTAGTTGGGTATTTTGAAGGAACCATGTTTTATAAAATATGTTTTTTGTTTTGGATATTACTTAAATGTTGTCGTGGTGTCATGTTAAACAATCAAAGTCAGTTCTACTTTGGGTAAAGCAAGCCAAGCAGTTGTTTATCTATCTATCTATCTATCTATCTATCTATCTATCTATCTATCTATCTATCTATCTATCTATCTATCTATCTATCTATCTATCTATCTATCTATCTATCTATCTATCTATCTATCTATCTATCTATCTATCTATCTATCTATCTATCTATCTATCTATCTATCTATCTATCTATCTATCTATCTATCTATCTATCTATCTATCTATCTATCTATCTATCTATCTATCTATCTATCTATCTATCTATCTATCTATCTATCTATCTATCTATCTATCTATCTATCTATCTATCTATCTATCTATCTATCTATCTATCTATCTATCTATCTATCTATCTATCTATCTATCTATCTATCTATCTATCTATCTATCTATCTATCTATCTATCTATCTATCTATCTATCTATCTATCTATCTATCTATCTATCTATAATATCAGTATTAGCAATGGGAATGGCAGTGCTTTTTACTGTGATGAATAACTAGCATGAGTTCATTCAAATTTACTCATTTGAAAGATTCATTCACTGAATCGTCATCTGCGGAACCTTTTGCCCATTCACTCCAGTGTTGGCTCCTTTACATTAACAGAGCTGCTCTGAACATGTGCATGTCTCCTCAAGCCCAACCGATAGACGTCTTCTGTGGAGATCATTGTGTTGGTGGAGGTCTTTGCACTTCCTTCTGTTGGGGAATTTTCTGCATTCCTCCATGATGGACAAATAAGAATAGTCAATAGTTTTTTAAATTATTTTATTGTCAACATTGCTACATTACAAAGTGAATTAGATATTTAAAAATACAGGTGCCTTGACATTGTCAAAATGCAATCACGTTTACAGCAGTGTTCTGTACATTTAAAAGCCTAAAATAACAACAACAAAAAAAGTTTTTGTGTTTCATTGCTGTTCTTCTGGAGCTACTTGAATGACAACCATGATCTTATCACTCGATGAAGATATGTCAAAATATTGAAGTCTGTAGGGTGAATCTTCAACAACAGATGTACATGAAGACTCCAGCCTCATGAGTAAATCTTCCATGTGTTCCTGGCGTTCCAACTTTTGGTCTGACCACTCTTCAGTAGGCATAATTTCTGTTGTGTTGACACTTGATTCAGCCTTTGAGGTCCCAAGGCAAGCTTCATCTTCAGGAATATCTAACGCTTCCATTAAGGACAGGGACTCTTGAACATCATGTTTTGTGTCCTCAGTTTTGACAACACTGTTCTCTTCTAGTGGATCCTCATGAACTGAGCGACATGAATCCAGATCCCCCCCTGTTAATGATTTTGCTTGCAAAGTGTCTGTAGAAGTGGTTGTACAAACATCAAGATTTTCAAACATCCCTTTATCAAAAAGCTCTATTCCGGTTGTTCCTTGAGTCTTGTGAGGGCTTTCATTTTCCTCTTTGGGTGCATCTGAGATTGCAGAACTTTCGGCTGGTGCATGTTTTGATGATTGACAGATCTCACCTTCATCAGATGTTTCTTCAAAATGGCTCTTGTCTTTGGCAGAGATGATGGGCTCCTCTACAGTTGGCTCAGAGTTTTGTGGGATTTCACTGGGTGTTTCAAAACATTCATGTTCTGACAAAGAAGCTTCGGATGTTATTTGTGCTTCACATTTCGTCATTTTATTGACTACTCCATTTTTTAGCTGAGTAAAATCCTTCAAGTGAATCTCATCTTGAGCATCCTTTACAATTGGCTTGCAAATTGCAGGTATTTGATCAAGTGGTTTGGGACATTTGTCTTCTGCCAAAACTTCCAAAGATGCTTCACAAGATGATTTATCAATAGGTGTATTTTCCTCAGTTTTTATCTGTGGAGATTCCTCAAAGTAACCTTTCGCAGGAGTAAAATTCTCATTCTTACTCGTCTCTGAGATCTCAGTGAGTGGTTGCGAACAGAATCCAGCTCCCACAAATGTGTTGGTGACATTACATTCAGAGGACAATTCTTCATCAAGTGTACCGTCATCAATGACTTCATTTTCTTTCTTTGTAGATTCCTCAAAATGTAGGTCATCTTTAGTCGGAATGTTGGTCGCCACAGTTTTTCTTGGTACTGCGGGGATTTTGATGAGTAGTTCCGAGCGGTATGCCACAGCTTGCACAGCTGGTTTGGTGACTTCACATTGAGAAGATAATTCTTGGATCGGTATAGCTTCATCAACACTTCCTAGGACTGCCTTTACGTCCTGTTTAGATTCTACAGAGGCGATCTTGTGAATGGTCTCCATGAAGGTAGGCTCTGAATCACCAGCCTGCTGTGCAGAGGATACAAACCTGACTACAGTGTTGGCTTGTTGTTGGTGGTCATCATTGGCAGGTTCCAGAAGCATAGTAGATTTGAATTTGGGGATCTGAGAGGGGAGAGCAACTGCTTTCTCTTTGTTACCATCTGCAGGAAAGTCAGATTCTGCATTGGTTTCCGGTGCCGTGTCAAAGTCTTTATCATCTGCATCCGCTAAACATTTAACAATATGATGTTCAAGAACTTCGTCAATGATTGACAGTTCTTTGTACCAAATAGTGGTTCTTTCTGAAGAATCCTCAAGCACATCAACACGTTGAGCAATATTCTCAAAGACTCGCTTTGGTCTCTCAAGAAGCAAATGCTCTTCCTCCTCTGAGATGGTTTCCATCATTGTGATTAGTGGCTCAACATTGGCTGATGGGATGTCATTTCTTCCCGTGATATCATGGGGGATGACTTCAGGTTCAGCAGTCTCACTCAGAAGTGTTTCATCCGCTGAGCCGCCTTCTCCAACCTGAAGCCGAGACACGTTGACGTCATCAGCTATCTCAGTGATGGATCCTACTGGCTGATATTTGACTGGGATTTTTGTATCAATTTTATGAGTGTCATCAAGCCTCCTTTTTTCAGGATTCTGGATTTCACCAGTCACCTCCACCCTCTCAGCCCTGAACACGCTATCCTCATTGATGATGTCAAAAGTGGTGATCCCTGTTGCCTGGTTGTCCGACAGTTCTTCAATCGCCTCCCTTGCGATCACGATATCGGATTCACTCGGTTCGTTGGCTCGATCCGTTCCGACCAGGACCTTGGTGGTCAGTGCTCTCTCCGCATCATCTCTTGTTTGTGTTGAAATATCTGATTCAACTATTCTCTCTGTCTGAGTGGATGATTCGGCTTGATGCAGATAATCCGGTTCCATTTTGGGTGCTGATGTGCTGACTCCATCTTCTCTGCTTGAACTGGATTCCTTTATCATGAAAATCAAGATTCACATTTAGATTCATACTTTGGCGTTTGACCCTGGGACAAATAATAACCATGTTTTTGAGCAGGATGTATATTGACCCATAAAATGTAACTTCATAGGAGTTGGTGCAACAGATTAAATGACACTTTTATGTATTTGATTTCAGAGGCATATGATTGAAGATTTAAATGACAAATCTTAAACATAAACAAATAGTTTGATTTTCATGTGTAACATTAGACACTATAGAGGCTATGTGATTGTTTGACATTGGACAGAGAAAGTTAGCTTAGCGCCTCACGATATCCGGAAAGATGGTTGAAAGTGTGATACGGACACGTCACTTTTTTAACCATCTTGGCGCTGATTGGTTAATGTGACCGGAGCTCCAGTAATATGCTGCTTTTGATTGGAAACCTTAGGGGCGATACGAGCACTTAAACTTGTGCTTGATAATGAAAACTTACTTTACTTACCGTACGACAACAATGGTTGTCCACTGAAGGAGTCTTTAAAATTCCTCCACTGGCAGCGTAATTAAGTAAAGAGTGTCTTTAAGTTTTATATTTTGTAAATATTAGTGGTTTAGTTTTTAGAGTTTCATATTAGAACCTTTGCCAGAACTCACGAGAAACTTAACCGCCTGACCTAAGACCCAGGCCCAAAGTTTTCTCTCAGAATTATATTCTCATCCCATTTCAAAACGAACCCTTGAACCTGGTCTTGACCCCCAACCCAACCAGAATCTCCATACTCTTGGTCCCTTCCTTAACCATAAAAGAGAAAATACTCACCAGCTGTGTGTCTGTGGTAGGAAGACTTGCTTCTATTGCAATATTCTCATGAGTCTCTTCTACAGCAACATGCTCTGCATCAACTGGCGCCTCTGGTTCTGCTTTCCTTTTGAATATTTTGTCAAAAAAATGCATTTTTGCTCCGGGTTTCTCAGCCTCTTCTGTCTCAGAAGTGGCGGACGGCTTTTCGGGAACAACTTGGGTTTCAGCTTGCTGACTATCCAAGTGCATCACCACATATTCAGAATCTGCGTCAGAATTGAATGCTGCAACCTTGCTGGTTTGTTGGTTTGGTGTCAAACTTTCAGCTAAAGAGAATAAAAAAAAAGTCAAATGGTGACATAACAATCATGACTGAGAAATCTTTTGCGCTGATAATTCTTTGGAGGCCACCAATCCCATTAAAGCTGTGTTTTGTTTTCATTTAACTCATCTGAGTGTGTGTGAATTTGCTGAAGGTTTGCCCTTGCAAAAACAGGCACAAGCTTGATTTCTCAAATAAGTAAGATAATCTACTAACCGGGCGCACCCAGGATCTGTTTCTGCCAAACTGACAATATTGACACAGAGTACTTTTTGAACCTTTTGGGAGGAGTTTATACAAATATACATAACCTTGTTCAGGCAATGTGATTTTCTAAAACCTGTAACCAACAGCATATGCAATCTTTTAGAGTGAACACACAAGTTAGCCTGTTTTGGGGAATTACAATAAATCAGCTCAATGGTGATTTTGTCCCAATTTTGTCCATCATAAACTGAGCTAATTTTATTTTAGCATTTTCCTTTAAAAGGTTGTTCAAACTAATATTTGTCAATGATTAAATCAGTTAGAGTATAACTAATGCTGTGTCTGTTCTTTGAAAGAATCGTGCTCCATGAAGTAAACATGGGCTTGTCTACCCAAGAACATGAGATTAACCCGATCACCATTGTGTAAACATCATCTCACTGGATGATTCTCTCTGCAGGGACAGTAACTGCACCATGACAGATTAAATAGCCCATTTGAGAGACTACGCCTATAGTTCACAATAGAGAGTACAAGAAACAGTCACTGTTTACCTAGCATTAAAAAGTCCAAAGGACGCACATTCATCCTGCGCATGAGAGGCTGATTTTGTTTACCACTGACAGATAGATACATAATGTGTTTTGAAAAGTAAGCGAGGAAAAAATATAATTATGATTATGTACGATCTAATTTGGCAGCTATCGATGTCAGCGTTATAATTATAAATATAGTAGAAATGCGAAAGCTGAACAGGGCACCTTTGACAATTCGGAATTCAACCAAAGGTTTTGGGGAAAATGAATTTTTATAGTCACGCATATCTAGTCATAAAATGTAGTTCGAATTATCTTTTGATTTTTTTTGCAACTAACAACCTCAACAAAAACTGTGAAGGGAATTGTGAAACTGAATATAAAAGGAATTTACCATTAGTTAAGATCACTCAAATTTTCTCTTCGCTATTAAAAATGGTTCATTGGACAGGTGTAAAGAATGTTTAATAATAATGCGAGTGCAACTCACTATGTTCTGCACTTTTTTTTTTTTAATATATTTTGTTTATTCTCAGCAATGTTAACAGTGGTAAGTTCTTTTCACATTTATGTGGTAAGTAAAATATTACAGTTACATAAACCACTGTCTATTTATTAAAGATGAAAGTCGATTAGTATTATGCTAGAATACATTTTCCATTTCCATTTTTTAGAAAAACGTGTTTCCAAATCCCAACAAAACAGTGATATGTATATTTGAAGCTCAACCATACAAAACTGTGATATGTATATTTGAAGTTCAACCGTAACATTGATATAAAAAAACTCACCTTCATTTTCTAGTCCATTTGATGTCATGTTTTCTGCTAGGCCATTCAGTCCTCCATTTTTATCACACTGATTGACCTATAAACATATAGTATGGAACAATGAAAAGAAAAATGACAAGTGAAAAACATAAGTAAGCATTCCTAAATGCTACCACATGAATATGATAACAATCTAACAATCAAATGAATAATCATCATAATCACCTGGCCCACTTATTCTCAATGATTAATAAAATAATCAAAAATTATAATAATGAGAATTGTATTATTGTTCTTAGTTACTAATAGTTTCCAAGGTGAATTTGCTTCATCTGTCATATTACCTTGCTTGGATCTTTGTTTTTGGAATGCTCACTCCCCATACTTACTGTAAGACCAAAAGATGCAGGGAAGCCAAGAGAAATTAGAACAGAAGTAACTGCAGCATTTGGTCACATGTAATGTGAATCAATTGCCTTACCCAAGCGGCTCTTCAGGTCTAAGTAAATGAGATCCTCCCTTGGAAGACAACAGGTAGAGTAACACCCTGTCAAAAGGGGTGGACTCGTCACTTCAGCCCAACTGTGCTTACCTACCGCCGTTGTAGACAAGATCATTATATGTGTGCTTGCAGATGGGTGGGACTCTTCTTAAATAATCAATCAGATTTTCTCCCTGGAAGGCCCAAAAGACGTGCAGCAGCAGCAGCAGCACATGATTAGTTCAAGCCCTCTTGAGCCTTCTTCCCGGTGTAAAAATAATAGTGAGTTTTATACTTAGTTAAATTGTATTTTTCAGGTAACTAGGTTTTGAGTGACAGACTCCATTACGGCATTGAACATATGAAATATAATGTATAGGAGCCACATAAAGACCACACACTTTCAAATCTGCTTTAATTGAACAAATGTGCAGAAGAGTATCTCAACATATTTTGATGCTCAAATGCACAAGACAACCATTCCTCATCTACAGACCCATTGAATCAAACCAAAAACAACCACATGGTGTTCTTTTTTTCTTGCTATTTATTTATTTATTTATTTATTTATTTATTTATTTATTTATTTATTTATTTATTTATTTATTTATTTATTTATTTATTTATTTAAATTATTTGGGCCTGTGCTAAGCGCTCTCTAGCATAAAAAGTCCTATTCAAAACTGCTGTGATTTGTGAACCCAAACGCACTTTATTTTTTTACAGTCATTCTTCCAGCCCCAGTGTAAAAAACGCTGCGGTCCTGTTGTTGTTTTTTTAACAAAATCAAGATTTTTGCTTCTTTATGACAATTCAGCCTTGGTGGCGCTGCACTCAGCTGAGTGACATTCCAGTTGTCTTATTTGTTTATTTTATTAAGATTCCGGTTCCATTTAATCAAAACCGACATGAGGCTTAAAATATCGAATGTGACATTATTCCATTTCAAAGCAAAGATGTTTGTGACTTGTCAAGAGCGAGTAAGGGCTCCTTTTGATCAGAGCTCATCAAAAAAGACTGAGCTCTGTGATTAGATCATTGTTCCGTTAAAGATTGCACAATGCCTCTCAATTCTGCAAACCTTTCACCATCCAAGATGACAGCTCATCAACCGATTTCTTCCTTTTATCAGTCTTGGGTTTTTTTAGCTGTCGAAATGTGTCGCGATTACGGGGCCAAAAGTTCCTTTAGCGTTTGTTTTGTTTCTCTCAGAAGCCAACACTGACATCACTCAGTTACACTGTGGAAGAAAAACATGTTTTTTTTCTTTTTAAATGGACCTAAAATGTGCTGTATTGATGGTAAGTGTTGGAATGCTTGAGCACAATGTACCAATTGTGACGTGCACATTAAAGTGGGAGTTGGATTCCCCCAGTCTGGAGTGCGCTCTTTATATCAGACGTGGTGGCAATGACACATGCCAATTACACAATGCTAAAAAAAAAGTGTTTAATTCACAATACATGTATTTAATGCACTTTTTTCATGGCAAATGGATTAAATGTGTGTGTCAAATAAGATTTTTTTGGGCTAAGAATGCTGCTGGGCTCATACAACGAACATCATGGAAAAGATTGGGCTCGACTTTTGGGGTGCTACTATGTATGGCATGCACATTTAGAATGGATTAATGGTGTTCTTTCTTTACAGATGTTCAGTAAATATTTGAGTTTAGGGCACGGTACTGTTTGCTGGAGATATAATGACAGTGGACTCATTTAATAACACCTCTGACATTTTTCATACATGTTTGTATCCAAATAGTGCCTGTCCACCCTTTAAATGTGACATTCTCTGCCACTGCTTAGCCTCACTGGGTACATGGGTGTGCTGGAGCCTTTCCCAGCAGTTTACAACCCATGACCTTTGAACTGTATGGACAAACCTGTCAGATACCATGCTGCCAAGTGTAAAATTAAGACAGCCTAAAACTGTTCTAAACTGTGGGAAAATGCAAAATATGCCTCATGCAACAACAAAAAAATCTTGTAAGGTTGTGCCCACTTCCCTGTTCGCGAGAGAGAAAAAATTGTGGTCTACCGCGGCGCATGGGGGCGCTGTTAGTTCCATCCTGGCGCTCGTTTCCCCACTGTTTCAACGAAGAACTGAAGATGGCTGCAACCATAAAATCAACACCCGTAAGTTGATTTTAAAAGACTATTTCTGGTCTCCAACATATGCTACCGCTTTTGTATAGATGTTGTGTTTTGTAAATTAAACTGTCGGTGCTGTAAGAGCGCGCTTCCGATGATTTTTGATCGCGGTCACACCCTCATTTCAATCATAGCAGCGTGTGCTAAGTAGCAGCCAGCTACCTCGCCAGTCATTCTGCGTAATTATTCTGCGATTTATTAGTAATTAGTTGGATAGCATATTCGTTGCACAAACGATCTCTCATTTTTTTAAATAAGCAGACAGACAAATGAACGAAATGACAATGGAATACGTTTGTTAAATCGTTCAGATTCACCTATTATAGCAGTTGCAGAGTTCAATCTCGCTTCATTCTGTTCTCAGTTGGGTTGCGTGTTCTGTAGGTGTCCGTAATTTCTGGGTTTTGGAGAAAAGGTAGCGTAATACCATGCCCGTGTCGTTTGAATTCATGAATGATAACATCTACAGGAACGTAAAACACAGCAGTAGTATAAAATCGTAGCAGTTCTACTAATTTATGAATTGAGGTGTTGCATTGTACACTCCTAAAATACATTCATTTTCTCAAGGGCATGCGTGATTATCAAAATGGAGTTTTGTGCATGTTGAGACCTCCAGAATATTTCCTAATCACAGAATTACAATTTATTATGCAAGTTCAACAATGCGTGTATCTTGTGTTTGACTTCACCAACCTGCATTTCTCACTCCTAGGGGGTCGAAGATGTCAATGTCACTTTTGAAGACCAGCAGAAGATCAACAAGTTTGCCAGGAGCACGAATCGAATGGCAGAGCTAAATAAAGAAATTGAGGCAAAGAAGGTGAGGTTTGCTAATATTGTGAGTTTGTCTGCGATTCCCACCACTGATGTGCTCTCTTGCCTTGCAGAAATCACTGCAGAACTTGGAGGACGCCAGCGACGACCTATTAATGTTTGACGATGACTCACTTTTGATCCCTTATCAAATCGGTGACGTTTTCATTAGTCACACGCAGGAAGAATCGCAAGAGATGCTGGAGGCTGCCAAGGTAGTTCACTTCACATCTCCTATCACCACACTATGCTTATCAAGTTGATGCATTGTATGAAATGATTTCCATTGATTGAATGTAACTGTACTTTTTGATTGTGTTACGTTTTATGCTTTATTTTTTTTACGGGTATAGAAAATGAATTATACCTGTGCAGGGTAAGAAACGTTTTACTCTAACCCAAACAAAACCATGTGAATTCTCCCAGCCATTCAGTGAAGCGAGTTTATGGTTAAAAACCACAAATGAATAAATTAGGATTAAACATGATGGAATAAACGTACACAAATATAATGGTCAGTTCTTATTGACACTGTCAGAGAGGTACTCATTTAAAAACAAAGGTATAACTTTGGATATAGTTTGTAGCTCCTCTGGTTTTTCACTCTCCTTATTTAGGTGACCAAAATGCAAGCGGCAACTCTCATCATGATACAGCGAAGTTGTACGCCACTAAAGTTTACCTTGGGTTCTACAGTCTTGTCTTTCTTTATCGTATTATGTACTGATTTTTTTGTTTCACGTCCAACATGGGTCACTTTCATCTTTGGTCCTAGATCCGAAACACATCTCTCTGAACTGAGAGGTCACATTTATCCGACTTTACGTAATTAAAAGGCAAAAGACGTCACCATTCTGGACCGGGAATAACAACAGCCCTGGCAGACGATGAAGTGAAAAATAAGCAGTGAACTGGAAAACAAAAGCCACTGAATTGTTCTTTGGAACAGGCCTTTGAATCATCCACTGTGTGTAATTGTAAGTGGCTTGATTGTGTGAGCAGGAAGCACTTAAGCAGGAGGTCAAAGAGCTTGATGAGCGAGTGTCAACCATCCAGCAACTGTTGTTGGATCTGAAGGTGCAGCTCTACGCCAAGTTCGGTACCAACATCAACTTGGAGGCGGATGAAAGCTGAGGCGAGACATTGTCAACACACCTCGTAAGGACTTTGACAGAACTTTCGACACACAAACAGAAGGTCCAGATGGACCCGACTTGTGATGTTATCGTGAAGAACCTCAAGAACAACAATCAACAATGGGGGGGGAAATGAAATAAATAAATGCCATTCAAGTATATATTATTCAGTCTCACTTTTTTTAATGTGGCAAGTATTTTAAATCCAATGGTTTCAGGGATCAAATCATGGCGCCAGCCTTCTGGTATAGATTTTGTATTTTCTTCCTGTGCTTGTGGGTGTTTACTACAAGTAGTCGGGTTTCCTCCCACTTTACATAAATATGCATGTGATATTCATTTTAGATTCATAGATGACAAAGTGTTATCCATGTGTAAATATGTGCTTTCTGATTGACTGGTAACTTATCCAGGATTTAGCTCATCTCTCGCGCAAAGCTGGCTTGGCTCCATGAGGACAAGTGCAGTAGAAAATAAATGGTAATGATGAGGGTCAGTCGTGGGTAGGTAAGAAAGACAAAAATGAATCACAACTACAGTATTGTACAAGATAAGTGCAAATTGGGTAATAAAATAGTTGAAGTAGACATCGCTGGTTGATCTGCTTGTGGATCACACTTGAGTGGTACCCTGCTGGTGCACTCTCTTGCTCCACATCCAAATTCCTGATAAAGAACTACCTGTAATTAAGACCACACAGCATCTTTACACAGCACTTGTTAAAAGAAGAAGATGCATGGAAACGACTGAACTTATTTCCCCTTGTGATCTTGTTTACTCTCTTCTCATGTTGATGAGCTGAGTTGAAGTGCACTGGGGAAACTGCTTGTTAGGCATTTTTCCATGCAGTGGGACTATCAGCTCGGAAACATTTAATGTTTGTTTTCATAGGATACTTGAGATGTAGTAGAAATGAAAATACAGATTAACTTCTATTAAGTCAAGCACAATCCCCTTAGACACAGGTTATAATTGAGTTTTAAGACTAACCGAAATGATCAACTCAAGGTAGTCATCGGAGGTTTTTCTCATTACATATATTGATATTCCCAATGTTTTGCAAGTGATGCTACTTGCAGTGACCTTCCACAGCGGGTCGCTGTTTCCCCAGCACTGAAAAACAAATGACCACGGCCAGAGAGAAGTTATGTCAGTCGGTCTCGCCGCACCAAAACACGTAATCAAAGAACCTTGAAGAAACTGGAATATGACAAAAGCGAGGCTAGAGTGGAAGTCTTTTTGTACGTGCTCTTCACCTACCTCTGTTCCCCAATGTTGGCTCATCTACGTGATCTCCTCTGTGGCGCTACAGTGAAGAAACAATTGTGTTTGCCCTTTGCTCCTGCACGATTGTCCAAATGTCAGAACAGTCAAACATTTCCACGGAGGATGCTGCAGTTTCTTTATTCCATGCTGCACCTTTGATTTGTAAAAGTCAGCAGCCATAGTATCACTTCTCAAAGTAATACGTGTCCATTTGACCCGACTGGGCTTTTTATTGTACAAAACAACCCCCAAAGTGATTGTTTAGTTTGTGCTAAACAACCCAAAGTTGGGTCAATTTGACCCACTTTCCTGGGTCAACGTGACCCACCTTCCTGGGTCAGTCCAATTTTTAAGACAGCAGTTTTAATTTTTATTTTATGTTGGCCAGGGCGGTGTTTTGAGCATATAAATGTTGATCAAATTATATAATAACGTTTTAAATTACACAAGAAACACTGGTTTCTGTAAACGCTTTGAATGAAAAGGTGACCTGGGCCCGACATTTTACAGTGAAGTCAGATTATAAACTGGATTTATTGACTACTTGTGATCTGGTGACAGACATTTTAAAAGAAAGGCCAGGTCACATAATGTGTACACTAAGTGACATTCCATGGACAAGTGAAATTGCTGTTTTCTTTATATACTACTGAAATATAATTTCCCACGAGCAGTCTTAATAAAAGCAATATCTACTTTTACTTAAATACAGTTGAGTGGGAACAGGGCAGAATGGATAGTTATTATGTATGCATTTTCCATTAGACCTCCATTAGCTGACAGTGTTGAAATTATTTTAAAGCCTGCGACATTGTTTGGCTGAGAGCATTTTGTTTTTCAAAAATAAACTGTCCCAAATTTGATTTAATGTAGACGGAAATAAAGTGCAAAGTGTTTTTGTAAATCAAATCATTATTTCTGATGTAACATCCATAATGCACTCTTCATAAAAGCCTGACTGAGCAATGTTACAGAATGCAAAATGAGTTTCAGCTATTTTCTATACAGAGGCTCTCATCCTCTTAAGGTCAAGGGTCAGCTGGGACCTAGATAGGAGTACCCCCTGGACTGGTCACATATAAACCAGCAATCATTCACTCTCACATTCACACCTATAGACAATGTAGAGTCTTCACTGAACCTAACATGCATGTTTTGAGGATCTGAGAGGAAGCCAGAGTACCCGGAGAAAACCTACACAAGCATCCGGACAACATGAAAACTCCACTCGGGAAGGAAATTCAAACCCATAACCTCAACTGAGAGGCGGCCATGTTGAGCACACACCTTCGATTGGGTTAACATGCAAAAGTCGTCATGTGTCTTTTACCAGAATGTGTTGTTCCTCTTGTTTTTGGAAGACAAACTGTGTCTTGTTTACTTGTTTATACTTACCCAAATAATTGAGTTGTATATAAACTTCAAATTGTGGTTTGAAATTAAATATTATATGCACCGTCTTGTAGGAAAAATAGCACCATACCGAGTCACCACTTTGCAAATCTTAAACATTTTACAGCCACATTGCAGATGCTTTTACAATGCTCACTGGAAAATTTGATTTAAAAAAGAAAACAACTCATAATTCGTCCTTGTTATCCCTCGGTTGTAGCATACTATTAGGCCGTAAAAGTGAGTCCTTGTGTGAGAATGACAACAGCGCATGTTGTTGCAACATCAATTGAGGCTAATTGGCTGACAGCAGAGCTGAGTCGGCGTGGCGCTAATATGACTGATCTGCTTTTTAAAATCTTTTCTAGAGCATAATCCTGCCGGGGTGAATGTAAAGTAGTCATTCTTCTTTGGTAAATGCCGTCTGAGGAATATTGAGGCGCAACATGTGGACTTTTAGATTGGCTCGCTGGAGCCACCCAGAGGTCATCAGCTTTGCTGATGTGAACTGACCAAATGCTTGCGCATTGTCATTAACATCAGTGTCACTAAGAAAAGTTATAAGAGTTCACTTTTGCATCAAAATTCAAAAGTTTTGTAATTCATCCCTTTTCTATTATAGCCAGTTCAAAGGGAAGGCTATTGGCTTGTGCATTTAGCTGGCTAATACTTTCAAACGTATTTGCAAGAACGTTCAAACGTATTTGCGAGAACGTTCGAATGTTTTTGAGAGAATGTTTGAACATACCTGTAATCATGTTCAAACTTATATCATATTTGAATGTACTAACTGGAACATTGGAAACGCCACACTTCTGTGATTTTGCATGTAGCTACATTTGAATTTTATTGGACATGTCTTACATATGGAGTACGTTTTGTCAATGGTATTTTCATTTACAATTCCACAAAACCTGAAATGCTAGCTAACATTAGCCTTTAAAGCTGATAAATGAATCCGGTCTGTCCATTTGGGTACCAAGCACTTGTGACAGACATACAATACCGTATTTTGCAAACTATAAGGCGCACCTAATAGTTGAAATAAAAAAAAAAATTGAAAATCATGAAATTAATCATAAGTGGCCCGCTGAAGACTATGAATCATGAATCAAACAGACTATGGATCATTATTTTGTGATTATAAAGTAATTTGTTGCATCTGAAGTTGAAATAAAAAAGATAAAATGGAGAATGATTTGATTTGGATTAAAAATCTGACATGATGCATTAATGGTGCGACTTTTAGTCAGTCTGGTGCGCCTTATATAAGGACAAAGGTGTAAAATGGGCCATTCATTGAAGGTGCGCCTTATAGTCCGCTGCGCCTTATAGTCCGGAAAATACAGTATATGGTTGGGAGGTTTACCTGAAGCCCTCTTAGTCAGGCATCTTCTAGTTATTCTGCACTCTGAACACTCTCCTCAAAGTTGCTATGCTACAGTATGTCCAAAATTGTTTTTTTAATAAATTTAGCCACTGGTAATGATATTCATAGAATTTTTTTGTATAATGACTAACTTGCTTACTTGTGTTGTGAAAATGGAAATCCAACATTATGCTGCATACACAGGGCAGGGGATGTGATTCTAAGGGAGCATTATTGTGGGAATAAAATACTTCCCTTGATTTCTACTTCTAGTCATTCATAAATGAAGATAAAGAAATCTTTAAATAAACCGCAGGCTGTTAACTCGGGGAAAACAGTGTTCCCAGGGCGCTTGCCCATCTTAATTGCAAACACACACACTCACACACACAGGCTGACTTTGTCTTTATTGTTGTACCGCTTAATGCTGCAGTAGCACGTGTCTTTGCAGTCTTGGCTGATCAACGTGATAGACAGTAATGAAATGAACGACATCCCTGCAAAGCGTCCAAGGAAGCAAAGGGACTCAACTCATTATTGTGAAACTAATAAAAGTCCCACACATAATACCTCAAGTTACAACATTTGTGTGCCTTATAAATCTTAAATGATTGCAAACATCAGGTTTGTGTCCCACACTTTACCTTAAATCCTCAAAGTCTTTACGTCCTATCACTCAGATTGTCATGGTGAGCTTTGTGATCGAGCCTATGTGCAATAAGGGCGGGCTTGTGATATTCAACAGACCTCCATCGCCATCCTCACTGTCTCACTGCTTTTTAAGCAATTGGATTCCAGCCCATTTATGTATCCCCTTATTTCATTACACAGTTCTACGTTCTGTTCATTTCAATTTGTGAAGGTAGCTATCATCACTAATAACTGGATAGCAACGAATGAGCACCCTGTGGATTTTTTTCTCCTCCGGATAGTTTTTCTACTCGTCCAACGCACTTACGTTGTCCTAGACAGCGATTATTATGACTCACTTGGTAGAGAAGCAATAACAATGAAGTGATCGTGAAATTGTGAGCTTGTACATAGGCCCTGGCATATCTAAGCGCATCATGGATTTTTTTTTTTTTTTTTTAAACTCTAGATTATTTGCAGTTATTCTCTATTTTGCACCGTGACAGTTAAGAGCTTTTAAAAGGATCTCACGTTTATTGTGGTCAACATTTATGCCTTCCAGTATAGCATTTATCCATTTTCAAAGCTGTTTATACTCATTAAGGTCACAAGCCTACCCCATCTGACTCTCTCCATCTTTTTGATGTACCGTAATTTTCGGACTATAAATCGCACCGGAGTATAAATCGCACTAGTCATAAAATGCCCAAAAAAGTGAAAAAAAACATATATATGTATATAAGTCGCTCCTGAGTATAAGTCGCCCCCCCCCCACCCAAACTATGAAAAAAAACCGCGATTTATAGTCCGAAAATTACGGTAAACATTAACGAGGATGAAAAAGATTCAATCTTGTGCATTGGTATTCTTTACCATATCTCTGTTGACAAGATTTTCATCAACATCATTGACCTCCCAGTTTTTTTAATTTGTATACCGTTAAAAAGATTTGAGTCAATCACAGTGACATCACATTTTTATATGAATATGTATCCACACCCTCCTGGGGAAATGCTACAACAAATAATACTTGTTTTTATTTTCTTGTTGATATGAAATACATAAAAACATGCAACTAAAATAGTGACCAATGATTGTAATGCCTTAATAAATGGAAAAGAAATTGTCAGAAGGAAATGACTGTATTTTCACTGCATGTACACTGATGGACTGGTTTTAGAATGGGTCAAGGGTGCTGAATATCAAAGTGTCCTTTTTAGCCTATTTTTCTGTATGCAGCCCTTGGAGATATTTTTTTAGTGCGTCAGTACATCCTCGCCTTGGCAGTTCCCCTGTATCTCTGTCCTGCCATAAGTCTCCCTGTCGCCGGTGTTCTGATTTATTCACTTGAATTTTAAACATATTCGCTAGCCTCTTGAGAGTGCGCATTTGCGTGCAATCCTCTTATTTCCAGGATGATGATTAGTTGAGCATCTCACTTTGAGGTGAGATCGCGTCTCATTTTTGTCTGGGCACACCTCGAAGAATCACAGCTGTGCACAATTGTGCCAAGGGAAAATTCTTCATCAAAGAAACTAAACTGACTTGACTAACTTATGTCAAGTCCTTCTTACACAACAAAAATGCAAAGTTAAAAAAAGCATGGGTGATCCAACTTCGTTTGGTTTGATGAGCACTCCCAGATAAAAGCATTCCATCAGTACTGAGCCACTTTATTGCCCATGCAGAAATGCATTCATAAAATAATGGAAGACGTTTGGACTAAATGGAAATTTGTGTGCTGTTTTTGCACGACACGTAAGCACTTTGGAGACACGTCAGGTTCAATTTCAAAGTTTGGAAGCGAGTGGGCTGGAGTTGAAGTTGTGTGGAGTGTGTTTAAATGATGCCTGCACATGAGGAGGAATTTAATGCTTTAGACTCTTAATGCGGCCATCGTGTGACAAGCATACCAAGCAGACCAGTTGTGTTTCCACAGCAACTGAATTGGTTTTGTGACAATGACCAATCAGGCCTCAAGTACTTCCGGCTCATTTCCAATAAAAGAGACTAAGAAATTCAGGTTGACTGTTTGAAAGCGTGTTGATTTCGTGGAATCATAGCCAGGTAATCAACGTAGAATGTTCTTTTTTTAACCTGTGACCACTCAAAAGTAACTGTGCCCAAAAGTTCTAGCTGCTCTGTCTCATGCATGAATGTAAAAAAATATGTATGTATGTATGTATGTGTGCGTGCGTGCGAGTGAGGAAAAGGGAAGACGTGCTCGCTCATGTGCAAACTCAAAACACTGGATAACGGCACCAATACAAAGTATTTTGTTTTTTTGCATCACATTTTCTGACCACTCCACTTTGTTGAACTGGAAGCAAGATGCTGATAGCGACACTGCATGGTTTGAAGGATATTTCCATATTTGTATTAAGTCACATTACCCCATCAGTATTCTCATTAATTCATACTGATCCATGATCCCTGGTAGCAGATGAATATGCCGAACATCATAGTGGTATATTTCCCCCCGCCCCCATATCATGATGCTTGCGCAACCGTGGTTCATGTCATCCGTGTTTTCAATTGCATCAGTGGCGTGCCAATAGGCCTTTTCAAGAAATATCGCGTGAATGTGAAATGAGTGGAATGCTAGTTCACAGGTCAACGTGAAGTTGCGAAATAGAATTGGAACATAAAATAACCACACCGTCACCCTGAATTGGAAAAGTAGTGGTGAAAATGGATGAATGGAAAATAACCACTAGCATTCTAGGAAAATATTGAATGCATTCTGAAATGCCATAACAAAAAATGTCCACCAACATTCTTTAGAGTTAGTTATATAATGCAAGTTGGTTTAATTTAGAGAGGCATGCAGTAGTAGAGGAGGGAGCACAGCAAATGCGACATTTCTGAGTGCATGTATGAGTGTGTGGGTGTTCCTGTCAAATCACACGAGCATCTCTGAAGCTGCACCCTTGAGGAGGCGTCCCCGTAGATGGGATGCACCTCTGAAAGCTTCGTGGAAATTTCTTGTTTGCATCATAACATGCCCTCAATCTGACCTTAATACAACAATGCTAGGTGGCTGCATGTTACCATGACAAGTCACATATTTGAATTTGATGCCCTCATGATGTTAAGTTTATCTGGCATTAGAATTTTAAATGAGGCATAACTGCAGTAACTGTAGACTAGCATTAGATAAGCAATACTTGTATTAAATATCCATAACAAATATATTTGATGGGCTAGAATTTGTGCAACTTTGTCTATTTCTGTTTCCACAGTGTCAAAAACGTTTTGCCTCTTGTGAGCTTGTTTTAAAGGCAATGAGAGGAGCCGCTTCCATTGGCCGGGAAGCAAATGTTCTTTAACGGCGCAAACAAACGCTTTAAACTGTGGATACCATGCACGTTATACTATGTTCACAAATTGAGCACTTTTGCCACTTTAATATCATTTCAGTCGACAGTAAGTGACAATACAAGATAAAATGGCTACCCTGAGAGACAAGAAGGGGTGGATTTTTCTGCTTAATTCATATTCCACAAATCCAACATTGATCAGATTATCATTTTTAGAAATAGAAATAATTAAGAACATTTTTGACTTGACTTTAATCGCAGTTGTTGAGAGGGGCGCTTTATCAGAAGACATGGACCCTGCCACCATGTTTATGTCACCATCTAAACTTTGCTTTCACGAGAATACGTTTAAAGGCAGTGTGGCGGAGGACACGGCTGTAGCTAATATTATTTCTCGGAGGAAAAAAGCACGAACACACTGAATTCACATCAGGCTTTAATTTAATCGGGATTTGTGCTCATCCTCCTTGACTGCAGAGTTCGTCAACTGAGATAATTAACTTTGGAAAGACATCCCATCATCCAAACACTGTGATCTATTTGATTTGAAGCGTGTCCACTCAGGCAGCCGTTTCATTTGATGATCTCAATGTGTGTTTGTGTTTGGAGGGAGGTGTTAAAGGGATTTGTTCAGAGTAATTTGCATCCCCTCTGTGATTGGCTGATTAGACGTAGCTTAAGTTTTGGGGCCAGCACAGCGTCGAGAAGTTCATAGTGCACGAAAAACGTAGGAGTCATCATGGCCCAGAAAAACAACCGTAAGTTAGGATGAATTTTCTTTAATTAGCTGATTAGATCAGGAATAATTGTCACATTCTGTGAGGTGTTTGTGGTTTTGTTATTCTCATCCAAAGATTTCTATAGTAACCTTTGTGATCCTGATTTGAGTTGTGCTTTTTACATTTGCTCTTTGCATCCATTTGGTACAGAAACTGCCTTAGCCAGACCAGAACACTGTTCTTAGCTTCCATATCAGAAAATCCAGCAAGAATGTTAAAGCTGCACATAGATTAGCCTCGCTGAGCTCTTTCTCCTGCTTCCTTCATTCAGTCCAGCTCAACATCAGGGAATACCGGCCCTCTGATCAACGTGTGGTCACAGAGTTGTTTTGTGACGGCGTTCGTGAGAACATATACCCGGCCTTCTTCAAGTCCATGAGCCACCCGGACCACGTGGGTGTGGCACTGAGCATCTCTATGGCCGGCTACGTGCTCGGCAGCAGCTCCTACTTCCAGGCACTGCTCTTTGGCGCTGCATGGGCAGGGCTCATCTACTTCTGTTGCCACGAAATCTACGAGGGCTACATGCTAAGAAGGCTGAGCGCAGATATGGCTGATATCCAAGCCAACTATCTGGATAACCCAAATAATGGCTTCTGGGTGGCGGAGGCGGGAGACGGAGAACTGTCCCGGGTGGTGGGCATGGTGATGATGACCGGGAGAAGGGAAACCGAAGAAGAGCATCATGACATCCTGAACGGCAGATTAGGGACAGGATCATCGGCCGATGGGAGCGGCGATAGCGGAGAGATGTCCTTCTTAGTTGTGGCGTTCCCGTGGCGTCGCAGGAAGGTGGGCTCCCAGCTGACCCAGCGGGCATTGGACTTCTGCAAAGAACGGGGCTTCGCTCGTCTTTTGCTGGATGTCAGCTCACCACAGACGGGGGCTATCTCCCTCCTCCGAAAGAGCGGCTTTATTCCGACGTCATCGCACAACACCACGCACTCCAATCGCTGGATCTCCAAACTGGCCAGAATCAGTGTGACGCGCATGGAGAAATTCCTCTGAAAGACTCCAAGACCTCTTCCAACCTGGACTGTGAAGCGCATATTTTCCACTTACATAATGCAATATAATTTGTAGCTCCACTCAAATAGATGTCAACCCAACTTCAATACCGGGGTGTGTCATCCACTTGACCAAATAAATACCTATCCTCAAATAAATGCCTCCATTTGTCTCGTCAAGAAAGAAAAAAAAGCTGTATTTACATTTGGTGACCTTTGATGTCACAAACAGATATGACTATATGTGTGATGCTGCAGTTGACCAAAGAGTTGAAAGAGACAAATGGTTTCAGGGCAGTGTTGTGCCGTTTGAGGGAAATGTTTGGGCTCAGAAGAAAAACAAAAAACAGAAGCGCTATCTGATGTCCACTGACAAAAAGAGAGATTGCCTCCCTTGTGGGGGAGTGAGTTTGCAAGGACTTGGTGTTAAAATGAGTTTAGTCCATGAGGGGCAAACACAAGTAGTCGAGTAGTGCCCAGAAAAATAATGAGAAGCAGTTGAAGAGGTTGTAATATCAAATCGACATTATTTTCATTGCACGTTCCAGAACGGCCCGGTACTTTTATCTCTACCTGTCTATCACAGATTTCACGAGTGGATGAGCCTCAGCCGCTGGTTTTGCTGCGATTCAAAAACAAAATTGTAATTGCACGATGTGGCGATGCAAATTCTAGCCCGTCAAATGGAAAAAATGTTTCACACAGATGAAAAATGATTTCATGAGTCTTTTCACAACAGTCGTGCAGAGCTACAGTTCATGTTCAACATGGATGGTATCAATGGATGTGACTGTTTAAAGAGTATTTGCACTTTTCCTGGCAGGCATTAGGAGAAGTTTAAATGGTGTTGCGTAACATTGTGACATACTTTATGATCATCGTAGCATTGATTGCCTCATTCACTGCCAGCGCAGTTCAAATAGATCTTTGACATCCATGGTAGTGAATGAATTAAATAATTCATCGAATCATTTGTCCAAAATTTACAGAGACAATACTATATGTGGAGGATGGCATTGGAATATTCTTTGTCATCATGTTCGTTCGTTTTTCAAACAGTTTTTTTTTTTTACCCTAGAAGTTTGCGTTCAATTGAATTAATGTCCGTGTGCAACATACTATGGACAATAAATAGCGCCCGTGTTGCGGTCTAGCTATTGTTCTTGAGCGTGCTCAAATATGTGAGAAGTTGAGTCATTTGGAGGTGGGGGAGAACTTTGTGTTAAGCCGCTTTCCAGGGAGAAGTTGAATCCGTCTACCTCGGAGGAATTAATGCCAGCCGTCTTCTAAGACCTCACAACTCTGCTTAAAATACCAATGAAAAATGCAATAGTGTCAGGACACTGGGAGATTTCAAATTCTTTGGAGCTGAAACAGTGCGGCATACAAAGAGGATAACGAACGGAGTATAACGCATTGCATTCAGGCCGGCACGCACGGTGAAAATACTGAGATTAGAACTAATGACAAACAAAAGAGGAGCGTTTCCATTTGTGTGCAGGCGCAACTTCATTTGTTATCATGTCGCATGATTGCAGGGCATGTGTTGTATTGTGTTGATTGAAGTTGCATCGTATAAAATGTATCTTTCAAATCATCTAATGCCTGACCTCGGTCCCAATCAGCACTCAAACCAAACAAACAAAATAACATGGAGCGAAAATCAAATGCATTGAGTTTGCACGAAGCACAGAATCCATGATGGCTGCTGGTGGGTCTCCACACTGGGACATCTTTGAGTTTTGACATCTCCGGCTGTTTTTGTTTGTACTCATCTCAGTTTTTTTCTTGGATTTTATTCATTTTAAAACTGCCCATTGTTGCTGTGCTATCGACTAAAAAATGTTTGTCCCCCTCTACGCTTTTTTTCCATGTTTATTGCTCAGAATTTGACTTGCATCTGTGTGAAGGCTTTTGAAATGGAAATAAGAGCTGATACTACAAGAGGGGCATAAAGGGCGAGGCCGACCAGCGACTGCTGATGAGGATCAACTTTTTGGGAATGAACACGCATGTTGGCAGCCGCTGCGAGCATCCCATGCTCACCTTCCTGCGGGAATGGAATGAGTTGGGTTTTTAATTATCAAACTATGATTTCTAAATGAGTTTTTGGTGTGTGTCAAAACTGATAATAACTGAAGACAGTGACGAGCCTGGGGAGATTCCAACATGCTGGTGAAGAGACAGACTGTTCTCTCTTCAAAGCGCTCAGAGATTACTAACCTTCACTCTGCAGTAAAAGATGCGAATAAAAACACTGGCGAGACAATTAAATGACACGGTGGCATCAAGGTCTTTCTAATTATTGTTGACGGCATGAACAGAACTAATCGTTTTTCAAACCAAATATATAATAGTCTGCAAGGGATTTACCTTCTTTTTAACATAAATTCCAAATATATAGTCTATAAAATAGCATATGAGAGTGGAAGATGTCAGACAGGGCTAATACTGCATTAGGGGCAGGCAGAGCAGTGCCCCACCAAATCCAACTGATAGTGGTGGAGTTTTTCCTTTGCAATACAGTGAATATGGAAGCTGGTTGGCTAACGCTTTGTTCCGATTTAAAAAAAAAATAATTCTCATAGTAAAAAGGAAAATGGAATAATCTGTTCCAGCGTCTAAAAACACATCAAGTAATTTTCACATTTTTTAATCAGAGATGCAAGAAAATATTTGTTAATAATAACAATAATGTTTATGAATTTAAAGTTATGTCTGCAACAGATGGAATTTGATCTGAAATATCACATCTATGAATGGTAATCCATTCATAGATCCATTCCTTATCCATTCTTCTGTTTTCTAAAGCACATATCCACTAAAAATGAGTGAATGATTGTCTACATGTGCTCTGGTCCACTGCAGGTTTTAGTTACAGGGTCACATGTTCATATGTTGAGACGCTAAACCTCAGAGCAGTTTTAAAAAAAATCTAGTCAATTAAAGTGTTTTAATAATTATAATTATCAACAAAATCATGCAAAAAGGTTCATTTAAAGCTTGATGTATGTTTTCTGTCATATAGGTTATGTAAGGTCACAACAACTTTATTTTGAAATTCCACTTGGGGAACGATTTCTCCAAATCTGGAATGGCCCACTGTGTGTACGACTGGAGTTTATTTTTTCTTCTTCTGACAGAATACGATAGTGGCACACAACAGCCGTGATTTGTAATGAAAAACTGAATGATCAAAAGAGCGCATGCAGGAAGTCAGATGCTCTCATCAGGCATCATTGTTGGCGCTTTGTCATTCATGCCGAGTCGGCTCAACGTTTCTCTCTTATGTTCCCTTCTTGTCAACGCGACTCAGCGACTTCCCTCACCTCGTCGTCGCAATCACGCTGAGGGACCAAAACCACCATCACTCATTTGACCTCTTTGCAGTTTGCTGCTGTTTAGATGCTTAGCGAGCGTTCCAGAATAAAATCACTGTGTTTTAGTCAAGACTATTACGGAATGAGTTGAGATAAGGTCACAAATATTTGGAAACTATTGGATCAATACCAAAGTGTAGGATAACATTTTTCCAATTTAAACATCATTGCTATGGACAGTAAATGTTTTTGCTATGATTTTTTTTTACCCTGGAGTGAGGCGAGATTCAAAGCGTGGACATTAACAAAGTTTAAAAAGCCGACATTCATGTAAAGGAGCTATCTTTTGGCTGGGAGTAATTTTCTCAAGATGAAAAGTTATCTACCCTTTTCCTCCCTCTCAAAGAGCCACTTGGGTCTGAACATTCTGGAATATATTTTTCTACAGCTAAGACTTTTCATCATTTTTTTTTGTACATTCAAAAGTGTTGTTGAATTTCTTAGTGCCATCTCAAGATGTTGATCCCCCCATTCCTGCTCACTCACATAATTAGTCGTGGAAAAAGTTTGTTTTCCTGTGCAGTGGACCCTCTCTAGTCATGGAGGATGGGACTGGGTTGACCCGTGAATAGAGAAATGCACGTCCAAGTGATGGCTATTGAAATGCATGGGACGTTTTGCACTCAAATAAAAAAATAAAATAATGTGTTAAAAATCCCAAGTTACAAGTCACCAAGACTCCAACTACCTCACAATGATTGCCTCACCCCATCTGCTGTTGAGTAAACAAGCCAGCCTCTAATTTTCGGACATATGCTGATACTGTAGGCTGTCATTTGAATATCTTTTTATAATAGTATTATTTCAAGAGCTTACAATCTGCCTGCGTCTGTCACAATGTTTAAAACACTTCTTTGTGTGCTAATCATGAGTCACGCGCTGCCTGTGACCTCACGCCGCCATCTAATGAGCGAAAGTTCAAGTGGCGTTCAGCAAGCCGATCACGTGGAGGAACTGCTGCTGGCCGCAAGGCAACACAATGGCTGCTTTGACACTATCCAAAGGCACAATCCAAATGGTTGACAAGTGATGTTAACTTTAACCTAAGATGAATTTGACTTCAATCAGTACAAATTAGATTTTAATTAGAAAAAAATAGCCATACAATCCAGTTAAAAACATCACAGTCTCTAGAAAACGCTGACTTGGCTGTTTAGCCCAACAGTTGTCTGACCCGTACCAAAAGCAACGAAAAAGAAAAGGAAACAAACATCAATAACTGACACTGGAAGAAAAACAGAAGATTTGTTCTGAGAATATGAAATGGAAAGCAATCCCTGTGAAAAAAGATTTCACGATTTAATCCTAATTTGAAACCTTAAATCGAGTTTGAAACCCTACTTTGAGTCGATTTGAGTCGATATTTAGGGCTTATTAAAAAAGTAGTGTATTAATAAGACAAACGACATTTGTAAAATAATCTAATAACAGACACCAAGAGATAAAAAAAACACCTGGTCTGACCCAGATGTTGGTTCATTTTTGTGTGCATGCCAAACTCTACTTCCTGTTTCTTTTCTAGCAAAGCGATTCCTCTTACATTCACCTCCACCTTAATGCCCTCATTTTCAGTCAAAGTCATTTATGCGCTTGTTTTTCATAGGAGCTGCCGTGACAGAAAGCAGACCGCCCTTATCCTTCATCACAGACCAGACTGGCAGTTCAATGACGTCCATCAACTTGCCATAATGCAGCTTGCTCACAGAATCATGCAAAGGTAAAAATTGAGGGCAGGGTTGGTGGGAGTTCTGCTGAAAGCCGGCATGTCACTCGTGGTTAGCGTCATGACAAGGGCAAGGATGAGCCGAGCAGGAGATGATTGGTCCCAAAATGCTTTTCCCCTAAAAGACAGGAGGATTACACCAGTGATGTATATCATGACATGCTAGCAATCACCACCACAGGCAGAAAAATCAGCCTGAACTCTAACAACTTTGTGTGGCAACATGCAAAAAGAACCACGGTATGACCCTTAAATTGCGCTCCAAACATGGCTGCACATCTTTACATCTTGGACAGTGGTGGTTCTCACAAGGATTCACCCAAATTAATCTGAACTGGGCGGTTGAGAGATGATAATTATTTTTCTATTCTATCATTTAAATGTGACATGTAAATTACACAGCTGGCATTGTTCGCATCTGAGCAAAATTGAACGATTTGAAATCCTCCACAGTGTGTTTCAACACAGTTCAAGTTGTGCCAGGGCACTTGTTTTGAGAAGAGAAGAAAAAAAAAATAACAGGCCTGGTTGTACCTAACGACAGTTGCTGGGAAAGAGCTGCTGGTTGGGTCAGGGGCGTCTTTTGTGCCCCCTCCTCTCAACAGAAATGTGTTTTGTTCCCTTAAGTGGCTGTGGGAATGAAAGGAATGAAATGTTCTCTTCCTTCATGGGCATTGCACCTTTGACGGGAAGCAGGGTCACACACATCAACATCATCATCACGAGCCACCGTGTTTTTCCTCATTAGATAGACTCCATGCCGCTCTGACTAATGCTTAGTTACAGTTCACTTCAGGGGGTATTTATGTGACCCAGTGGATGCAATCAAGGAGAACGCTGGAACGTGAAAAGTATAAAGCTCTGGAAAAATGGAAGCAAAAAGAATGCGACACTTTTATTACTTTTTTGTTAGTCGAAATGGCCAATATTTGTGTCTAGGAGTTATGTTGTCAGTAGGTGATAGTAGTAGCTCCTCCTCTAAGTGACATCTGTGTTATTTTTTTTTATCATGACTGGGATCTCTCTTAACTCCCTTAATGATAGGTTAAGATGATTCCCACTTCAGAAAATGGAAGTGAAAGAAATAAGATGAGTAAAATGATTATAAACTGAAAGTAAATGTTCTGTGTGGAGGTATCATTGATTCCAAATGAACTTTTCTTACAATCTTTTCAAGGAATCGCTCCATCAAAGAGTACAACTATTTGCAAAAGAAAAGAATGATTTTTTTTCACTCTCTTATCTGTCAGAGTTAAATCCAAAACGTGTGGGAATAAGCTTTTAATGAAAGCTTTCCTTTTATAAGTTGTGCCATTAGGAATGTCAATTTATCTCGCTATTCACCACATGTTTTAAAGTGCTCATAAAATGTAATGTAGGTGGTGAATGTAAGTCAGGAAAAAAACAAGTCAATCCACTGGCATTCATTTGGAGATTTTCTCTTTGCAAACGTTTATTAAACTCACAAGAAAGCTTGTTATCACAACAGTGTACCAATGTGTTCCCAAGCAGAACCATTTGTAGCTATAATATGTTGATCATGAAAGAAAAAAAAAACATGCAGGCATGGGGAGAACATCCAAACTCTACACAGCATGGGCCAAGATTTGGATGTAAAACTGAAAAATAACCTGTTAGAATTGAACCTTGCACAGCAGTCAGTACAACTCCAAGGTCGTTCAGCACAATTAAAATGACAAGGAGAAGTTTACAAGAGTTTAGTAAACAGATCAGGTAACATCCTAGCTCCTTCTGTTTCTTCTTCGAACGCTTTATGTTCTTGTAATTTGTACTTTCTCTGAGTATGTCTTGGTATTGCAACAGACATCCTTTTCGGGGAGGAGATTTATGATTATTGGTGAAAATCTTGTTACGTGTTCGGTAGGGGTCAAACTGACTGGATGGCTAATCGATGCGCTGGCTTTACGACTCCTGAATAATGGTCATAGATTGTGTTTAATTAATCGGGAATCACGTGTTTTGGCATGAATAAAACAGATGGCTCGTAGGTCATCGGTCGGTGAAGCAAACTAGCAGTGGTGCCTGAGGCGTGTAGAAATGTTTCCCGAAAATGAGACTGGTAGAAGATTCACTTGCAAAAATGTAAGTGTATACTGTAATGAGATGTAATAAAAGCCCACCTAAAAAGGCTTTTGTTAATGCTAGCTAATAAACAACATTACATTGACCCTCGGCATATTTATCAATCGCCCTACACTAACAGTGAAAAGACAGACAAGCACGGCTTATACGATGAAACCAAGACAAGCAGCGGTTGCCCCATAACTTCTTTATTGTCGTTGTAATATGATGTGAATGAGTAAACTTTTGGAGACACACAAAAGTTGTCAACACAAGTTGACAACAGAGAAAATTAGGGATGGAGAAGTACCGATACCAGATATCTACATCAGTACCGTCAGCAGATTAGATTTTAATTTATAGTATCTGAAATTAAGGGCGATTTTTGCTTCTTCTAATTATTAGAAGAAGCAAAAATCGCCCTTAATTTCATTAAGAGGACTACAACTCCAAGTTTGACCTTTTCTTCTTTCGGCTCGTGGCTGTGCCGTAAAATCGTAAATAATTGGAATTTAAATCAACCCCAAATAATCGCGTATTAAATTAATAGGTTAATAAATTAATAAAAAAATGTGCACTGTGTAACATACAATGGAACCTCTGAGGATCTGAAACTCATTGATGTAAATAGTTTGTTCCATGGTCAAACTGTGAACCATCATAAAACCTTTACAGATCATTTTTTAGGTAACATTTGAACGTTCTCAACTCTTATGCAAATGCAAGTAAAACCGTCTTCCACAAAATGATGGGACATAAAAAAACAGTCATGTGTAATATATATGTGATAAAGGCATTGATTTGCTTTACAGTCCCACCTCACACTTGTCACATCAATTTTCTTTAAACATTCTTCATCATCCTATAAATGCAAAATAAAAGGCTAAAAGGAAATAATGCTGTCTTTGCTTTGAGAACTCACAACGGTGTATGCTGACCACGTTTTTCCGATTCCACTGTCCTTTCACTGAACATCCTGTACACAGGGTAACGCTTCTGTTTACGACTGTCCCGAATGCACCGTACAACATTCCAAGATTACAGTGTGTGCAATTGGAAGATGTCGTTGCGCCCCATCTTGAATATTAATGACCATATCGTAATGACAAAGCAAAGTCCAGCGATTTTAATGACTCCATTCACTTTAGCGGTCTTATCATTGAACATTAGTTGCCCAATTCAAAAAGCCATTATGATTTCCTTGTATTGCTTCTTGGATGTTACCCCTATACTTTCACTTTCATCATATGTAAAAATGTGGTTTACGTCAATACCTTAGAAATGGAACTCTACTGTTTTGGCTGACTCTGGAGTCATATCTTCTTCCCATAATCTGGTTCGCTAACAGTGTACAACCTCATGGCTGTTCGGCTTTAGAGGTTCCAATGTATGTGACTTGATGAAAATTTCTTGTCAGTTGAGACAGCACCTTCTTTTAACATGCAGCATCAGATAACAGAGGACACTATGGACATTCATTTTAATATATCACATATACAGCATATAGAAAAATAAAAAGCTGTTTTCATCGTTGTCATATAACGGACATGTATTTTTTTTTAATTGAGGGTATGTTTGGGAGGTTAGCTACGTTTAAAGCAGATGTCATATCAAATGGGTTTTAGCGACAAACTAAAGAGCTCAGTTAGCAAAAAGGCAGACACACCTGAGCAACAGTTGTCATGACAACAAAGCGCTTGCAGGGTGTGGAAGGCTTCTCTCTGGGAGCATCTTGATTGACAGGATCACGCTAAACAAAGCATCTTCAAAACCCAGTTTTGTGATGCTGCTTTGGCAGTCATGTTTTTATTTATGCAGCGACGACACATCACGAAAGAGAAGTCGGTCACTTTACAAACCGTTGTGGTTTTCTTATTATTCACAGAGGAAAGACGAGAAAGCCGGAAAATGTCGAGTACTGCCATCCGCCGACCAGGTTGCCCTTCTCCAATTTCAGGTAGACTTTGTCCTCCTTTTCCAGATAGAGCAGAACTCCATTCGTGGCGGCCTCGCGAGTTACGTCCTTGTCCCCCGCAAACGCTGAAATGACGGGCCTCCCGTTTAACATTAGGTTCACCTAGAAAGTCAGACAATTAAACAACTGTCAAATCATATCCACATTTTTAGGCTTTATTCAAGAAAGAGAAAGGCAGCGGCCACCATTGACAATGACAATTGTTTAATCCCATAATCTGATACAATTGTCAAATCAGAAAAAGAATGGTGTTCATTTTTATAGTTAGACACTCGAGTGTCCTCAAGAACAAAGAAATTGTGAAATGTCTCTGCCTGGGACCCAATCAAGGCTTTGTTCATCATAATACAATAGGAGCAGATATGGAAGTAAGTCTGCGAGAGCCTTTGGATTAGTATATTTAAATAGGAAAGGAAAGAGGAAAACGAGCAAATCCTTCTCAAAAATGAAAATAAAGTGAGATATTAGCATAATTTTAGTCAGGAGGCTACTTTCTGGTTTGCAGAGGAAACATAACTTTTATATTCGGCCTGGACTGAACTGTACCAATCATGTCATAATCACTTCAATTTCCAACAGTAAAAATACTAAATCAATCTGCACCTTTATCGTGATCCATACTATAATTTTTTGTCTTGTTTCTTGGCCAGCACAAATTTTATAAGGCATGCTTCAAAGACCAGGCATGAAGTGATAAAACACTGCAGGTCCAAGTGCCTCATTGTGATTTAATGCCTTACATCTGATGTTTTCTACTATTTCCATGTACATTTCAAGTGGCACATATCCGACACGGCGATGCTTACACTGATGGAACACAACACAGGGAGACACACTGACTGACAGGCAGACTGAGAACTTTGACCTGTGAGGAGTTGTGTTGGTTAGCCCCGCCAGACTTGCTCAGCCGTACACTTTCAGAAATAAGCAGACACTCAAATTGACTTGGAGCTTAAGATCAGGGGATGCTTTGAGAATAATTGTCAATTTCTGTCTATGTGAAGCCCTTTGAGACTGCTTGTGATTTGGGGCTATACAAATAAACTTGACTTGACTTGACTTGACTTGGTTATTTAATTTTCCTTTTGAGAGGAAGGAGACACTCCAGAGAACCAACTATTTATATACTGTGCTAACATTAAAAATGCATTTTCTATAATGTCCCCTGTGAAGGTTAATATACAATTTTGTTGGCTTGAGCTAACTCTTCTCACCGTTGATTTAATAAAGGGTAACCTCGGTCGGCAATGAGTATTTAATGACGGGCATGCCTCTCATGTAAGATATGCATATTTCATTTTGATGTATTCAGATGAGGTGAAGTTTGTATCATATTAGATGGTCTTTTTGTGCCACTTGAGGGCAAAACCAAAAAACCTCAATTGGGTTAACGGCGTTCTTTCAAAGGCATACCTGTATGGTCTGGCTCTGGTACACTTTAATGACATGGAAGTTGAAACTGTAGACTCCTTTTCTTGGGGACAAAAACACAGACTCAAATGTGAAGAAGTTTCCAATATTTACCAGAACCTACAAGAGAAGACAGACAACAGAAGCTCACAATCGATCTTTGTTTTGGAAATGACAGGACAGTTTTGATGACATTTGGTGATTTTTTATTTTTTATTTTTAAATTTCATCGATATAATCTGTACGTTTATCTACAAGGGGCAGTAAAGTGGTGCAAAGTGAATGGAATGAGGTCACCCAGGCTCTATAGTTGAAATTATTGCATCAGCAACTTGAGCTATTGTTGGAATTGTTGTGACAACTCCAAATCAGATGTTATTAACAAACTATCATGTTAAATATGAAGAATTACCTGAAACCAACATTTCATTTTATGACTAAATATGCGTCTAACGTCACACAAAACTATGGGGTTCCATTTGATGTCACGTGCAACCCTAGTTCAGTGTGACTCAAAGGATTGCGCACGTGCACTGGTCATAACATGCGCATCCTAATATTTATGTGGGAGCAAGTCTAATTTATCATGTTTGGAAATTTGAGAGCCCATGTTACGCTGTGGCTGTTTTTTATTACACGCCTCGCAGCACACCTGACAATTTGGTGACAGAAGGTGGCTTGGAGTTTAGCCAGATTAAAAAAAAAAAAGGTCTAAATTGTGGCACAAGTAATGTGATGCAATTTGTCACACACAGACGCATAATTAGGGTTCACGGCAGCCAACTTTACTAAACGTACTAAGCTCTTGCCAATTTCTTGTACCGATGCCAGCAAGTCCGTTCTGCTTCCGCCAGGCAAACGGCGTGCCTCTCTTGTACTGAATTTAAACAGAATGACAGGAACCGTTTTGACAGGCTGAGAATCAATTTGCTTGTGTTTACTCACACAACGACACAAACACCCATTTCTAACTGCTCCCATCTACAAAAGTACCACAACAAAGAAAACTCATGCGCACAATTAGACTGCATTTACGCTCAACTTGCGCCGGGCATGAAAATAGTGGTTCATGTGTTTTTCCTTGTCCTTGCCATCATTTCACTGAAAGAGGGGACTCTCTCAACAAGTGCTTTTAAGATTGATGGGGAGGAGGATACTCACAGAAGCTCACTTTCAATGCATCTAAGTCACAATACATGGTCATCATTAAAAATAACATTTTTTAACCTTGAATCATTAATAGTGGAAACTTATTTTCACATTTGTATGACAATTAGGAATTTGTTAAAACGTTGCCTATAATAAAGAGACAGATTATTTCAATTTCCACGATTCACATTGGGGAAATTCGTTTGGATGGATGGATGGATGGATGGATGGATGGATGGATGGATGGATGGATGGATGGATGGATGGATGGATGGAAGGATGGATGGATGGATGGATGGATGGATGGATGGATGGATGGATGGATGGATGGATGGATGGATGGATGGATGGATGGATGGATGGATGGATGGATGGATGGATGGATGGATGGATGGATGGATGGATGGATGGATGGATGGATGGATGGATGGATGGAGCACTTATTCATAGGTACATTACAGTTACATTTAGATTATTTTTGATCATGATAAACATTTAAAGAATCCCCACCCAAAATACATAAATGATACTTTTGTATTTTGGGGGGTTGAGTTTGGGGTTGATGGTTGATCTGCAGGTGATGAGATGGACAGGATGGACCCCTCCCCCACTGAATACATGACAGCTCTACATAAACATGGCAACTGTTGTATTGACAAGTAACACGCAAAGGTTCTGGACCTGGTCGAAGTAGATGATCCTGGTCTTGTTGCTCATCTCGGAGGGTTCATGGTTGTTGCTCCGCACCGCCGAGAAAGCCACCTTGGAGTTGGCGGCGCGCACCGAGATGCCGAGTGGCGAGTTGGACGCCCGCCAGTCGGCAGCCGGGTTGGAATCACAGACCACCAGACACTTGCCCTCCAGCACGATGGGCTCCGTGTCGTTCTGGGCTTGCAACGTCGCAGCCAGAACCCACAGCACGCTCCAGCCCAACAACCGCATCTCCGCGAGTTACCCCGCGAGTTGTCCACTAGCGGCTCCGCACATGCGCCGCGTACACTAGAGACACCCTCATCGCGCACGGCATCCTTGTTGAGTCCAAATTCCCAGCTCGAAAAACGTCTGAGCGTGTCATTCAAATAAAGCAAGCAAATGAGTAAAGTTGGTGCGTATGCGTGCGCAAATCAAAACTCTGCGATTCCTTGATGCAAGTCAAAGGATGATGCACCTGCGTCCGTCCGCTCCACGCACAGATCTGAAGATATTTGCTCAGTGGTGCTGCGTGATTGAGCGCCCAAACGCAGCCAGCCGAGCTCTCTGCGCGGCGCGCACGCGCACCCGAACCTCAATTAACAGTTGTCAGATACCGTCTTGCACGTTACACGCACCATCTCACTTGCAAGTTGCGACAAGAACTTGACTTAGGGCAATTAGCAGGGTCTTCAATTCATGTTTGCTCATCAATTGGTTCCATTGGTTTTGTTGATCACAATTTAAACAAAACGGGGGGGGATACTATGTTCATCGAGCTGCTGGGTTTATCTAGATAAGACTCAACTGCAGTTATACTATTTATTTGTTTATTTATTTATTTATTTATTTATTTATTTATTTATTTATTTATTTATTTATTTATTTATTTATTTATTTATTTATTTATTTATTTATTTATTTATTTATTTATTTATTTATTTATTTACCTGTCACTTGTGGCTAAAGCCACACTGTGGCAGGGTTTTTGCAATTTGCTATCAGTTTCTTTGCACACGATTTGACAATCGTGCTTTTTTCTTTATGGATCAATAAATAGTTGGCGAACTTGGTACTTCAAGACATTGTTGCTTGGATTACTTTTTTTTTCACCACGTAGTAGAGTAGATGAATGGCTGGGACAGTATATCGGGAAACAATCAGACAAAGTCAAACGCATAAGAATGAAATCACTCAAAAACAAAATGTTTATCTCAGAAACACATCATTTATTCATTCAATAGTACTCCAAATACAGTCCATTTAAACACAGCCAACAACCGTCCCACTTTCCTGAAGTGTAAAATGGCCATCAAAAGACACAGCATGACCCAAAACACATGAATGAAGTGGTGGTTTATGCAAGAATCTAAGTAAACTATTTCCTTCTTTTAAACCAAGTCAGACAGTAGTCTCAACACTAGTTGTATTGTTTTCAGTCATGTGGACATTAATAGAACATTTAGCAAAATTACACAAAAAAAATACAAAACCGCAGAGGGTGGTGCAAGAATTCATTTTCCCCATTTGAGTATCTATGACGTTACCCCAAAATAATAATGGGACTGCCCAGCTGCTCATTGTCACGCATGAACCAGGAAGACGTCTGCGAACTAACAAACAGATGGACAAACAAACACAAATCGGAATTTTTTTTGTCGGCGCCAAGACATGCATTCGTTTCCCTTCATACACTTGTATTGCAGTCTTGGTAATTAAAATATTGTTTATATGTTTAATTAAGGTTTTACCGTGTGGAATTGAAAACACATGCTTTCTATTTCCATTATTTGACAGAATGAGTTTTCACCATTTGATTGCTTGATTTAAAAATGCTGGAAAACAGGAACAGAAACCAAATAGTTGATATTCTCGTCACGTATAGAGAATGAATTCTAATTTCCGTTGCCATCTATATAACCTCAGCGCGGGCCCTCTTGAAGTCGTGGATGAATTGACAGATGAAGCCAAAGAGCTCCTGAGAGTCCTGGTCAGCCGCCTCTCCAAACTTCACCTTGTAGCAAGAGAAAACACACATGTGGTTATTTGCTTGGGAGGACACATGCACACTCAATTTCAGCTAGCGCAATTAATTTACAATTAGCGAGCGCCGTTTAGCCTGATTAGTGCGCCCATTCCTGGGTGGCGTACGTTTGTTCTTAACACCGGTCGAATTAATGACCTCATAAAGTGCCGCTGCATGCCACCTGCTCCGCTGGTGTATGTTAACACTGACTTGAACATGGATTGCTTACTTAATACTCATCTGGACCCTTCGGGGTCACCGACACCAAACTTTCTAAAGGTCGATTGGGGTTAAGTGGCCTAATTAAAGTGCTGCATGCTGGTGGGAGTGCCTCTGAGGTTTTTCCTTTTTTAACATTTGAACAAAAGGGAAACACCATTTATTGTCTTATATCACCAATTGATTATAAATCTATGCACGTTTGACAGAACTAAAAAGTGTCGGCATATTTCCAGCGAACACAACATCTAGTTTACAGCATGTCATGTCTCCTTGCACTATTACCATTTCCTTGCCTCAAACGTCTTTACAAGCAGCCGTAATGTTTTATACATAAAACATCTCAACTATTCAAGGTCATCGTTAAGTATTCTGTGCCCTTGTGACCAGGCTTAATATTATTAAGTCATATGAGTCCTTTTGCAGATCCTCTGCTGCAATCATCTGTCTCCATGGCGTTGCAAGTAGCTTTGGGTTACATCACATTACTCCGCACTACATCACGTTACTCCGCACTACGTACATCATATTACTCCACACTACATTACACTCGATACAACACCAGATTGAAAGACATGAGACAAAATAAATACATTTCCAGGTCTTCTCAGCCCTTATGTCAGAATGGATCATTGAAATGATGCACTGCCACAATTTGATGGTGCAAGCAAAAGCTTGTTCATTTATCCTCTGTTGAGCATACCTGCTTTTGACTGGGCTCATTTGGGCAAATTCATGAGTATGTCACTAAAACTGGTGTCAGGGGCAATTTATTTATTTATTTTTGAACTTTCCATGGGGGGTCATGTTCAGGTCCTCAGTAATGACCTGGATACCAAATTTTGACTACTGATACTAGATTTCATTAACATTCTAAGACAGTCCACAATATAATGTCAAAGCAATAAACACTCAATAACAAACAACAGAGTTTGACAATAATCAGAGAAAGTAATATTTTTCATCACACTTTTTGCCCTGGAGTCAAACTTTCTCTCTAAATACTGTCACATGGGTTTTTGACTTAAGGAGGAAGGTTTTAACGGGACGAGACAAAACGTCAGAGGGTGAACGTTTGCTGCGCTCACTCCAGTCTCTCGTCGTCGCTCACTCGAGTGCAAGCTGTGGCGAAACAGAGCAATCTCATTTTGGCTTTGTGTAACCCAATTGTCTGCTCTCCTAGCGCTGATTCTATACCGCTCATTCCATCATAGCCAGTGGTGAGCATGTGTGGGCTTTCAATGGAGATTGATAGAGGCCATATGAGGGATTTTTCTAAAGGACTGGCTTTGTTCTTTCGGGAGAAAAAAAAGAACCCCAAAATATTAATGTGAATTTAAGGTGCTAGCACAAAATAGCTTGTTGATAGATGGGAAAGTATTGAGATATCTTTTACGACCTCTACCAAGTAAGGTTGGTCCCATACTGCTTACGCTAAGGCAGCATTTCCAAAGTTTCGAGTCAAAGAAGGTATGTTTTACGGAAGAAAAATAAATCTAATTGCACACCATTCACGTCACAAAATTGGATACACAGACCAATGTGTGTACTTTTTGCAATCTAATAGTGGAGCATTTTATTGTTCTGTCAGCACTGCAGTTGTCACTGACAGAGATAGATGAATTGAGATGTATTATTTGTAGCAAATGAAAAATGTTTGGACCATTTTTTTTAGATTGGATAATTTCCCATGGCACCCTGGATTAGAACCCCAACTCTTAAGGAAGTCTGGACGGTTCGAAGTCAGTCGTCGCCTATTAGAGGACTGGAGCAGGTACTTTGGATTTACTAGGCTCTGACATTTTTATGACTATTATGAACAGACAAATATTTATGAAAGACAATACAGTGCTACTTTCTTCATTAAAAACATAATCCCACCCCCCCCAAAAAAAATGGCTGTTTTTGCGGCAGATGGAACGAATTAATGACATTTCCTTTCATTTAAATCGGGAAGGCTGATTTGAGATACAAGTGGTTTCAGTGTGGTCACGAAACATAATAAACTCAAGTCAAAGTACCTCTGTACTGTCATGGTTTATACTCTCGAGGTTAAACGGAGACGGATGACAATTCTACTTTCTGTTTTCTTCTTATAATGATAATACCCCCACGGCCACTGGGCTCGCTCTGGGGGGGTCCACGGTGGCTCTGGAGCCTCGTGCGCCCGACACCCGGGATGAGTTCCAGGCGTTCGGCTTGTATTTTTTCGACCTCCCTGTGCTTCCGCTGCACAAACGTGCAAATACTTGACACCACAGGACACTGGAACAATAAAAAGAAGATTTTCATATATAAAGTCCGGGATTACCAAAATGCCAGAGTAGAGCTTTTTCATCTCCTCGCAAGACCTCATCAAGTCCAAAAGCTCTGTGTTGTATTTCTCCACAGCCACCTGGGGAATAAAGACAATAGAGTGCAGCAGGTAAGTGGCTTTTCAATCAGACAGTCTGTGCTCATCACTAATTATTCTTTCAGAAAATTCCAGTCTGTTTAGTATGCTGTGTTCATACAGTAGTGGTTGCTGGATGAGCTCTGCTAATTAACCTCTGACTCACATAGAAACAAACTACCTTTCTTTCATATAGGGATTGAACCATCTACTTACCTACTCAGCACCAAATTTTTGACCTACCAAACTCAAAGTTGAAAAACAGTATGTACCTTTATAAGTACCAACAGATATACTTTGAATCAAATTACCGACCAATTTATCAGAAATCAACTGACATACTAATCTATTACCGTAATTTTCAGACTATAAACCGCACCCGACTATAAGCAGCACCAGCTAAAATAACAGCCCAACAGCGGTCCACAGCCTTTTTATGAGTGTATAAGTGTATTAGTCATGAGAAAAATTACAGAAAAACTCCTATACAAGCCGCACCGGACTATAAGCCGCAGGGTTCAAAATTTGAGAAAAAAGTCGCGCTTTATAGTCCGAAATTTACGGTACTTATAAGTTTTTAATTTTACCTTCAGGTCTTTGCTAAATTGTGCATGATGCGCCCCAACATTTTTCTTCTTGGATGTTTTGCCGTACTGGATGACTTTTTGCAGTTCATTTTTCAGGACTGAGAGAGCACAGACACAATTTTGATGCTGCAGGCCATTGGGGCCAAACTCATAAGATGCCATTTACTCACCATCTACCTCAGCAGTTAGGCCTTTGACAGAAGCTAAGGCACACAGGAAAAAAAGCTGTTTCATATAACTTAATTTTCTTTCATCTTCGATCAAACATTGGGTCGTAAATACCTCCTGGGACCGCTTCAAATTCCGCCAACTCGTTAGTAAAGTTGGCCAATACTGGCTCGTGTAACATGATCTGCTCCACAAGGGCATGGAGCAAGGTGAACGTCCGCTCTCTACCGCGAAGCTGCGAGAGCTGTGGATTGACAGCGCAGACAAACAATGACATGGCAGAACCTTCTTTGTTTAAAAGTACATTACATTGGTCGAAGGGTTTGTGTGTTTATTCTTAAGTGTTTCTACATGTAAAGGCCAGACAGGAGATTGTCGATGGAAAGATTGATTCCTTCAAGGTGACTTTTTTGTTTGTTTGTTTGTTTGTTTGTGTGTTTGTTTGTTTTACTTTGTCCACATCATGAGTGTAGTGTTTAATGTCATAATAGGATCAATACAAGTGAAAGACATCTGTCTCAGCAAATCTTACAAGAAGTGTCCAGTGAGTTTAAAATAATCTTCAGTGCCTTTTTCTTGCAGTCAGGCGTTCACTCAAAGAGTGTCTATCTGTCTGTCACCTTAATAGCCCAATAAGACCACGCCTCAGAAGGGAACGGAAGGCCTCGGCTTCATTAGAGCAGGTCGAGGACATTTTAGGTGTGGGCCCAACATACGGGCCCTTAAAAACTCCCGGTGGAGACACTCGGACACGGCAGAAGTTCAAATTAAATTCGGAACAGTTGCATCACAAGACTCCAAAGCCATTTAGACTTTTAAGCGAAACATAATTATATTTAATTCCCCCACGTGGATTTCACTTTCTCACCATGTCTAGCAAGGCAAAAAACATCAGCTGGTGACATTCAACATCTTACAACTATGCTGTTTTGCTATTTGTGTGCAATGCTAATTTCTGCAATGATGCAGTAAGCTCATTTGTTCCATACTATTCTATGCTATAATATTCAGGCAATGCTACTGCATATTGTCGATACGACAAGTATTTTTACTATCTGTACTTACCTAAATACAGAAAATGAGTACTTTTGCCAACTGTCTTTTCCACCAAACTATAATGCGACAAATTCCTTTATTAGAACATTTGTATTGCTTTATGTAAGCTGTGCTATTCCCGTGCCTACACTGTGTAAATGTTCCTTTCATTTGTGAATTTGAGGTACAAAGTGATCATTCGTCAAAATGTAAGCGTGAGAGACCCGAATGTACTTAAGCGGCCGCAGCAGGACGGCCGTGAGTCAAAATGAAGAGAAGCCCTGTTGTGTATGTCAATGAGCGGCGTCTTATTAGCGCTGCGCCACAGCTCAACAGCGGAGTCATACTTTAGCTAACGTTGAGAGGCGGAATCCCTTGGCCTTTTTCTTTCCGGCATTCTCATTGAGGTAATTGCCGATGGCCAGCAGGTACTCCAGCACGGCATCGAATGACCTGCAGGTTTGCAGCTCTGCAGACATTGCAATCTTCTGGCCAATCAGCTGCAAGGCAAACAACGTCTGACTTTATTATTTTTGCTTGAATTAATTTCCCCGCACAACAAACATGTTTTGAATGTTAAGTTTTAAGGTCAAAATAACTCTGGGCAATAGTGAGGGTTTTTTTTTTTTTTTATTCTAAACACCACCTCATTTGACCCAATGAGATGAATAATCAGGCCTGTGTTGTTGGGCAAGATGATTATTTTGTATGGAATTGTGTCAAGTGCTAATATCCCTCTGGAAAAAACACACAACTCTGGTTTAACAAGCACAAGGCGGAAGTGAAAGTAGGACTGCTTCAGTTTTTCCAATGAGCTGTTTGGAGCAGAAAAAGAGGATGATGTCGGAAGGCACACACACACAAACGTCAATGGAAATACGTATCTTCAGAAGTTGGTGATTTGCCACATCTGAGCTGCAAATTTAGTTTGGACGAGGGATCTCAAACATCACAAAGTCACAATAACTAATGTTTTGTTGCATTTACCATATTTTTACAATTTACCACATTTTTACAATGGCCTAGGTTTCTCATCTGCACTGTGACTTTTGCGGCAATTTTTTTGGCAGTTTATAATTTGGCCAGGAAATCAGTCTGTCACGTTTGCCCATTCTTTCCCACAACCGACCTGTTTTGGCCACGGCGGCCTTCAACATGGCTGCTGGGAAGTTAATGTAAACATTAAGATGGTGTAAATCGGCATGTATACCTCGCTTAAATTACAACCAGGTAGAAATAAAGTTTTCTATTTTTCCATTTTAGTTGAGTGTGACGCAGCGCCACTGTTTATCTTCATTCAGTTGAAATGAAAGAGAAGTTTGTGAAGAATAAAAAAATAAAAGAGTAGAAGAAGAGCTGGGAGCTGTTGCTGTCTGACTTCAATAACTTCACAGCCTGCAGTCCCTAAAGCCAATAAACAATGATCCTGTGTAAGAGAGTCACACTGGCTAATGATGAAATATTGATCCTCATGCCAGCAAAAAACACTAAAAACTATATTTGCTTATTTTGTTTGGACCTCTCTTCATTCATTTGTCTTCATAGAGAATTGGAAGTTTTCCCAATGAAGTTAAATTGCATTCTTTGAATTCTTGGCGGCATCTTCTGAACAAATTTGATTTGATTAAGATCCTTTCTCCTCGTTCTCCATCACATCAAGAGTGTGTTTTGTTTGAAGTCTTGCAAATCAAATAAAAAGCGTGAAGATTCAAAGGACGGGGCAAAGAGCTCTTGCTCCATTAATAGTGGTTAGCGTGATGGGAGCTTTTAGGGATGTCGCACACATGACAGCAAGGATTTGACCTTTTTTTTTTTTTTTTGCAGGTCACTGCACTCACAGGCTGTAGGTCCCTCATGCTGATGGGAAGCTCTCTCAGGGTCAGCAGCAGGTCTAGTTGTGTGCTCAGGTAGGGAATGTCACACATCTGCAAAACACGAGGAAGCCTTTATAAAATGACAACCTAGGAAACATTTCACCTCCAGATGACAATATTGTTAAATGATTCCTGCTCACACCGTGAGCCCGCTGTTCAACCAAAATTAAGCGTGCTCTAGCCAAAAACGTCACCTTGTTTTCTTTCCTTTTTAATCTGCTAGCTTTGTGGGATATTCCACACTGTGTGTTAGCTTGCCACAAATAGCAAACAGTAATTGGGGATGTTTATTTATTCTGGCGGACTGCCTGGAGCTTGTCACAGGTAACATTTGCCTGCACAGAAGAATCAGCATGTTGCACATGCAATGACGCGCTCGTCTTGCATCTGAAATCCCTCTCAGGTCTACCATCCTGGAAGCCATTGTGGGATGTTTGTGCTTTTTATCTCTTTTGACCAGGCATGCACACAGAAATATACACACGGAGGTCAGATGGGTGGATATTTTGTAAGAAAGCATCTTGGCAGAGTGAGAATGTTATTGAAATAGGGCCATGTGTGTTAAATCTGAAGGTGTTAGTCACAATCGAGAAACTTAAATTCTACCTCCATCATGTACTGGTCCACAATATGTAGCTCACTCACTGGTCCTTTGTAGGATTCATACATCTCCACATCCTCCAGAGTGGGAACATACCTGTCAGGTTTGAAAACACATCATCAGCCCAGTGCAAAATTCTACAGTCACTTCTCAGAAAAGACTTCTCAAGAGTTTCTTGTCGAGTTGAAAGCGTTGCGAATATGTTAATTGACGTCTCACACTCCCAAGACTTTGTTAAATGTATCACCTTTTAAATCCAATTCTAAGATCTTAATAGCTAAACGGAGGATGATATGCCAATTGAACTTTCTTTCCTTTTTAATTATTCATTTTTATTAGTATCATCCTTCTTGGCGAGATGGAAGGAAGGCACAAGTTTCTGCTGCTTTTTAGCGAGCGGGTGGCATTGATTTTGAATTAAGTGAGCCAATGTGGTTGTTTGTCCTATCAAGAGATGTGCTGCATTTCAATTTCTGTCTAGTGCACAAGCTGTGACATTTCAAACCATGCGCGTGGATACAAATGTTGCAAATGCAAAGGTTCTTTCAAATCGTATATATAGACAAAATCTTGCAAAGTTTCACCAGAAATGTAGACACTAAGCACAGCTAAAAAAAACATCCATGAATTTAATTTGGACACAGCTTAGTAGGGACACAATGACAAACAGAATGACAAACAGAATTACCCTGTTTTTTTTTTTTTTATGCCCATTCGTTGTCATATTTATGAATGAAATAAGATGATTTCCTGGAATAGACTTGTCGACGCTCAAAGTGAGCGTTGCTGAAAATACCCCGACAGCATTTGCCTTAGGTAAGCGTGGTATCAAGGATGCGGGAAATAGTCTCAATCAAAAATTGATAAATACCAGCTATCAAATCAAAGCTGAGAGCTGCCACATCAATCACATTTTTTTTAGTTTCATAGAGGCCATTTTTTCTGGGCCTCAAGATACGCCCCTACGTTGACCCTTTTATGTCATTCTGCCCATTTACGTTTAGACCGGATGCTACTCTCCGGTCGGGGCAGAGGCGTTTAGTCCCTGCACTGACTTTAACCTCGGTCGTGTGCGGTCCAACTTCCTCTTTCTGTCATTTACTCGGCTTCTGAACTCCAAACCAAACGCGGTGACTTTTTCATGAGGCCGCTTCGTGCCTCCGGAGCGCCACCGGACATTAATATTGCAGCACCTGTTGGGAGAGCTTCTTTTTAAGATTGTATTCCTGAGGCACACGTAGTGGCGCATTAAAATATATATTATGTTTTCATAGAATAAATAAAATCCTTCCCTTCCACAGTACATTGGATCAGCGGATGCCCTACAGAGGGGGTCAGCATCCAAATGCAGTGAGTTAACTGCAAGTAAGAAGCCACTTTCTCCATGACCTTCCAGAGGGCATGTCAATAGTTTCCATCTCCACAAATATCCCAGGATAGAATTTTCATTACCGCTCTGCTCTGGTAAAAGGTTTTGCCACTGGCTCTTTAGTATGACAACCCCGAGCATGCAGAAGAGCGTGCTTCAAATGGGGCCTCTGCCGGTTGAGCTACGTGGGCCAGCTTGGCCTTCTTTTCTACTTGAACAATAATCATCAGAGAACAAAGCTACGCTATAACTACCTTTGTGTTTTCCTTCTCCTTTCTGCTTTCTTCGATCTGTCTTCTGTTGCTTTTAGCGCTGATTGAATTGGTATTGTCAGAGTTGGACTGACATCTATTACAAATGTTGCCATCTTTGTTAAATAGAAAAGAATTAATCACGCGCTTGTCACCGGGAGCAAACATACTGATGCGCATCTCTGCCTTTCAATTAATATTGCTACGCTAAATCATTAAATAGAATTGTCTCACTTTATCTTCGTTATTCATTTGTTTACATCTTGTGTTGGCTAATAAAGCACATGGGAAATAAACCAACACTGAAGGTGAGCAGGACCATACGAAAATTGCCAAATGTAATCGATATTTGATGGCTCAAATTCCACCTGATCGGTAGAATCCTTGGTAAACCAAATTGAATCAAACAACTTATCATGTCTCTCATTAGGTTCCACAGCCTCAGTGCCACGTGATGGCATTAATATCCTCTTGAAGTTGGAATAGGAGACCAGTGAAGGCCAAAGGGTGAAATCCGCCGTTTCCCCTGCTCGCTGACTTGGGCACAAAGATCGAGTCGCCTCTCGTGGCAGCGAAGAAGGAATACAAATGAGCAAGTTGGGGCCTGAAAAAGTCGTACCTCCTCAGAGATGTGATGTGCTCGTCAGACAGGCCTCCGTCCTCCTCGTTAATGATGAACAGTTTGTCCTTCAGCTCGGCGGGCTGCACCGCAAAACTTTTGAGGAAAATGTCTGCAAGAACAAGAAAAGCGAGAGGGTGAGCTCGGCTCTTTTTTCTTTTGTCTTGTCTTGTATTGAAATGACTCGAACCAAGAAGACAAAAGGTTTGCACCCTAATTATGCCTCGTTCCTCCTAACACCTCAGGGAAACACATTTGCAACAGCAGGTCGATTTGTTTTGTTTTTACACAAAATTTGAAAGCAGCCGCGTGCGAGAATCAACTGCTTAAAGAGTTTTCTCATTCATAAAGACTCATTCAGTAAATATATATATATATTTTTTTTTTTATTCAAGCCGTCATAAAGGAAAAACCAGAAACTCCCCTTTTACAAACACCAGTGTATAAATGAATGAATGTGTGTATGTATGAATGAATGGGAAAGAACAAATGAATGAATGAATGAAATCTGGAGGTAATGAAATGCAATGTCTGGTGATGTCTTATGCATTCCAGACTTCCGGCTGTAATAAACCAGAATGGATTTTCAGTTTTAGAAAGTTGTTTAGATGATTGTTAATTTATCCCAATCCTTTTGATTGTTCAGAAAGGAGCAGGCATTAATATAAATTGTGATTCCTACACCATTTACCTAATTGTAATATAAATAACCCCAGATCTAAGATAAAAGTCTCCAGTAAAATCATATTTAAAATCCATTGTGGTAGTTTAAAACAAAAAAATAAGAGAATTGAGTCCATGAGTCCGTGTCCCAATATTTATTGACCTGACATTACATAGCTCCTTCCAAAAGGTAGCAAAAAGTCAGCCCAGGATAGAGTTCAGCAACACACACACACACACACATGCACACACACTGATAATCACACACAACTGCACAAGAGCACAAACACACTCTGCACACTGTTTGTGAAATCCCATCTGATAAGTGGTGTGGAATGAGATATGAGAAGAATAAGAAGAATAAACAGCAGCAATGCTGACTTATTTTTCAAAATCATGCAAATAGTGCACTCTGTGTGTGTGGGGAGGGGTGCCTAGAGACCACAAAGGGCGGAGAGGGAAAAACTCCTATTAAAAACTGTTTTTTTCCACCCATATTTGCATTAATGAAACTTGACTCCAGGGGGACTTTGTGTGTATTTTTAAATCCCCAAAAGCAAAATAATAATTGTCTTCACCAAACCATTGAAATAAATATTACATGTCGATATTTTGAGTTCACATGGCCTCAGCGGCAACATTTTCAGGCCTTTGAAAACGACAAGCTGAGCAATTTCTGAGGTAGTCTCTGTCCCACAGGGGATCGCAGCTATCTAGAACATTCTGAATCTATATTTCATAAATACGTGGACTCTAATTATGTTGCCCGCCTGCACATTCATCCTGATTCCATTCAGCAGGCCACCGCTCACCGCTCGGTCCCTGAGCCTGAGCTACTTGGAGGACTTGGTGACGGAAGCTTGTGAAATGGTCTCCCCCGACTGTGCTCTTGAAATATACAAGCAGCACGCCATCAGTTAATCAAAAAGCTTTTGAAGAAGAAAAACAATATGACCCACTTCTGGCGGGCTCTGCTGCAGCCACTGATGACAGACTGCACCCTGCAGGCCAAACAGGCTACCTGCTTCAAAATGGTCCAACTCTCAACTTGTGTTTTTTCTTTCAAAACTTTTATTTGCGTGAGCTCGTACATTTAATAAATTGGTAAAACCCACAGATTAAGCTTCAGCAATAATGCTAATTATGTTTGGTTACTCACTGAAGTTGTGTGCAATCTTCTGGTTGAGCATGATGTGTTGTGTACCGCTGGGCTCCGGTGCTGCAAAGGACCCCACGTTTTTTACAGAAAACTGCATGTACAAACGCCTTGTGTCCACTTCAAGCCTTTGCTGGCTCCCTTTTCCCCAAAATGATTTCATAATCTGCAAAGAAACAACACGTTTGCAGGTGAAATGAACACATTATAGAAGAATACATGATTAACATACTATATCACAGCGTATCACACCAATCCCCAAATATTGCAGAAATGTGCTTTGTAACCAACCGGTAACAACAATGGACGTGTTAGGTGATGTGCTACCTTGTCAGGTCCAACTAGGTCCCAGTGAAAAGCCTTGGTGCGGTTCTTTCTTGGACTGATGTTTAACTTGATGGTGGGTAAAGGTGGGGCTAGTGGGATTGTCTTGCTGGAAGGGACTTTTCTCCCTAAGGATTCTTCTAGATGGTTTGGAGGGTTTGTGTTAGAGGGTGGGGGACCAGGGTGGGAGGGGTTAGGATCAGGGGCGATCTGTGTGGGAACATCAGGAACTGCTGAGGAGGAACTTTGACTTGGTTCCTCAGGCAAATTTGGATCTTCATAAACATCCTCACCAGGAGACTCGACGTCAGAGCTGTTATTGTCCTCGCCTGTATCTTCTGCTATGCTGAGATGCCGGAGTCTGTCGCTGCCCGCAATCATACACTCACTCTTGGACTTTCTTTTCCAGTCCGAACACAACTTGCTGATGGCATGGACCCAAGCATCTCGTTCTGTTTGCACAGCACCGGGAAGTGGCTGACACGATGGGGGCACTCTGAAGCTGTAATGAAACAGATAATGTCCTTATCCTTTGTACTATTTTGATGGAATATATTGTTGGAAGGTGCTGGAAATAATGGCACTGTCCTCAAAAATAGCATTCGCAATATCAACAATTCTTATGATTATAACTTTTATCATGTTGAGATGAAGACTTCCACTCACTGGTATTCATTTCTACGAGTGACGAGGGTAAAGGTATCGGCACGGTGACGTTTCTGGACACTGGTGTCGCCGTCCGACAGATGGATCACAATGCTTACAGGAGTCGAGGACATCAATTCGCCCTCGGCGGTGGCTCGCCGACTGAAGGGCACCAAGGTTAGTTGGCCAGGGTGCAGCTGGACCTCATATCTGGAATGACAGTGGAGCAGATCATGCAATTTTTAAGGAGCAGATAGACTGGAGTAGCGTAAATTCTGGCCATCCATCCAACAGATGCTATGCCCAAATTACTTGCCTTTATAAGGACCAGTTTTAAGTGTCATTTTCTTGTTAGGAAACTGACAAGAAACCACTTGAAACCAGAATGGCAACAGTCATGTAGATGTTATTCTTATTCTATCAACATTACGCGGTACCACACACTTCAAGGTTCTTCTTGTGCCTGAAGCAACAAAACAGCCCCAGGGCATTGTGCTCCCACCATCATGCTTCACAGTGGGAACAGTATTTTTAATGTTGAAGGTCTTCCCGTTCTTTCTCAAAACAAACGCATCATGCTGATGCCCAAACAGCTAAATGATCATATGTTACAATAACATTAGTAAAATTAGACAGTGGGTCCTTTCGGCTTTTCCCCGAAGGGGTTTCCACAGCAGCACACCCGTATTTTTTGTCCGGAGGATTTGCATGAGAAGTGTTTGGCAGAGTTTCTGAAGAGAGATCTTCTGAAATTGACAGGGCTAGGGTTTCCAACTAGGATTTCCAACTAGGGCAAAGGTTTCCAATTGGGCTTTCCAACTCGGGCTGGGGTTTCCAACTAGAGACAACATTGGACAGCTGTCACTTGTTGGGAACCTTTGAATGTTTAGTCTTATCAATTAATGTGTTTCTGAGGCCAGATTTAAAACGTGGCTGCTGGTTTTACCGAACCTAACCCATTAAAAAAAAAGGCTGAAAGAATGAAACGATTCTTTACAGGGAAGCCCGGTTAGCTCAGTCGGTAGAGCATGAGACTCTTAATCTCAGGGTCGTGGGTTCGAGCCCCACATTGGGTGGCCTTCACTTGTTGGGAACCTTTGAATGTTTGGTCTTGTCAATGAACGTGTCTCAGAGGCCACATTTAAAATGTTGCTTAACACTTTCATTGCCCAAACCTAAAAAAAAAAAACTGAAAGAATGAAACAGTTCCAAGGTCGAGAAGCCTTGCATTAAATTCGTGTGTCATTACTAGAAATGCAAATTGTCTTCACTTTTAATATCGTCTTTTAAAATATTTCACCAGTTTTTACTTGTCTGATTTGAAAATAAGTTATTTGTCAGTTTGTTTTGTAGCTTTGACTGTATATAATGAGGTGCTCATACATTTATTTGGGATGAGTCATAATGGCCCTCCGAAAGAAGCTATGACTACAATGCCTAAAGAAATGCGTGCCCCGTGTGAGGGTCGAACTCACTACCTTCAGTTTACTAGACTGACGCGCTACCGTCTGCGCCAACGGGGCTATGAATAGTGGGTTTTACAAAGATATTTTACTGTAAAATTGATTCTACCTCGCCGTTTTAATTAGACTCAACTTCACGGACAGAAAATTTTATCCTATTCTGAGCAACCTGCTATCTTCTGAAATTGACAATGATTTTACTGTGGACTATGGAAAACAGTGAGGGTCGAGCTCACAACCTTCAGATTTTGAGACTGATGCATGACCCCTTGCACTAACAAGGCTATATGTCAGTTGCATTGTAATTCTCTTACTGTAAATGGATTAATCCACAGTCTATTCTTGTCTGTAACCACTGTGAACTTAAATTGCCACTTAAGGTTGCAGTCATCAGAAGTCGTTGCCTTGTTTCACTTCGCACAGTCTTACACATGGCTATGTGGCCTAATGGATAAGGCGTCTGACTTCGGATCAGAAGATTGAGGGTTCGAGTCCCTTCATAGTCACTTTCTTGTGTCATGCTTTAGAATTCAAAAGGGTTACCAACTACAGCTAGGGTTTCCAACTAGGACGAGGGTTTCCAGCTCGGGCTGGAGTTAGGGTTAGGGCTTGTTTGGACTATATAAAAGTGTGCCCCGTGTGAGGGTCGAACTCACGACCTTCAGATTATGAGACTGACGCGCTAACGAGGCTTTGAGTATTAGGTCTTATAAAGCGTTTTTACTGTAAAATTGATTCAATCCCCAGCCATTTCCGGCAAACTGAACTTCATAGAAAGAAAAAGTTACTTTAGTCTGAGCATTCTGAAACTAGGGTTAGGGTGTCCAACTAAGATTTCCAACCGGGGCTAGGGTTTCCAACCAGGGCTAGAGTTGGAGCTCATTTGGACTATATAAAAATGCACACTGTGTGAGGGTCAAACTCACCACTTTCAAATTATGAGACTGACGCATTACCACCTGCACCAACGAGGTTATACATTTGCTGTTTTTACAATTCTTTTTTACTGTAAAACTTATTCAACCAGCGGCCATTTCCATCAGACTGAACGTCATTGAAAGAAAAAGTTACTTATGTCTGAGCATTCTCAAACTAGGGTTTCCAACTTGGCTCAGTTTGTCCAACTAAGGTTTCAAACTGGGGCTAGGGTTTCCAACAAAGGCGAGAATTAGGGTTAGGACTAAATAAAAGTATGCCCCGTGTGAGGGTCGAACTCACGACCTTCAGATTATGAGACTGACGCGCTACCGCCTGCGCTAACAAGGCTATGACCAGTGGGTTTTACAAACAGTTTTTACTGTAAAATTGATTCTACCTCACGCCATTTTAATTAGACTCAACTTCACGGACAGAAAATTTTATTCTATTAAGAGCAACCTGCTATCTTCTGAAATTGACAATGATTTTACTGTGGACTATGGAAAACAGTGCCCCGTGCGAGGGTTAGGGTTAGGGTCCGCAAAAAAATCTGATTATTGCCAACGAGGCTATGAATCATGGGTTTTACAAAGATATTTTACACATGGCTATGTGGCCTAATGGATAAGGCGTCTGACTTCGGATCAGAAGATTGAGGGTTCGAGTCCCTTCATAGTCACACTCTTGTGTCATGCTTTAGAAATCAAACTCTGATTTCTTCTTTGTTTTCAAAGTTTTCAGTGCAACGAAGTGACAAAAACCGAAAGGAAAAAATGCTTTCTCCATTGCACACTAGGGCCACGTTTCCAACTAGGGTTTCAAACTAGGATTTCCAACTAGGGCTAGGGTTTCCAACTAAGAACCATTGAACTAGGGCTAGGGTTTGCAACCAGAGCTAGGGTTTCCAACTACAGCTAGCGTTTCCAACTAGGGTTTCCAACTGGGGCTAGGGTTTCCAATTAGGGCTAGGGTTTCCAACTAAGGTTTCCAACTGGAAAATTGCAATTGCGGCGACACATTATAACAACAGACCAACTGGGGGTAAAACTAATTACCCATTAAGAAAACAGAAATAAATGAAAGACTGCTTAATGACAGAAGTCCGGTTAGCTCTGTCAGTAGAGCATGAGACTCTTCTGAATGATTTCTTGTCAGGATTGGACTCACGACCTTCAGATCATGGGTTACCGCCTGCGCTAACGAGGCCATGTACTTACAGTCTTACAATTCTATTTTGCTGTCAAATTGATTCGACCACCAGCCATTTCCATTAATCTAAACTTCACTGAAAGAAAAAGTAATCTTAGTCTGAGCAATTTACTACCTTCTGATATTAGGGTTTCCAACTGCAGCTAGGGTTTCCAATTTGGGCTAGCGTTAGGGTTAAGGCTTGTTTGTACTGTATAAAAGTGTGCCTCGTGTGAGGGTTGAACTCACGACCTTCAGATTATGAGACTGACGCGCTACCGCCTGCGCCAACGAGGCTATACACTCACCGTCTTGCAATTCTTTTTTACTGCAAAATCGATTCAATCACCAGCCATCGCGATCAAACTGAACTTCACTGAAAGAAAAAGTTATTTTAGTTTGAGCAACCTGCTACCTTCTGATACTATGGTTACCAACTGCAGCTAGGGTTTCCAACTAGGACGAGGGTTTCCAACTCAGGCTAGAGTTAGGCAGGCTTGTTTGGACTATATAAAAATGTGCCCCGTGTGAGGGTTGAACTCACAACCTTCAGATTATGAGACTGATGCGCTACCACCTGCGCTAACAAGGGTTTGAATATTGGGTTATGTACAGCGTTCTTACTGTAGAATTGATTCAATCACCAGCCATTTCCGGCAAACCGAACTTCATAGAAAGAAAAAGTTACTTTAGTCTGAGCATTCTCAAACTAGGGTTAGGGTGTCCAACTAAGATTTCCAACCGGGGCTCGGGTTTCAACAAAGGCGAGAATTAGGGTTAGGACTAAATAAAAGTGTGCCCCGTGTGAGGGTCGAACTCACAACCTTCAGATTATGAGACTGACGCGCTACCGCCTGCGCTAACAAGGCTATGACTAGGGGCTTTTACAAAGATTTTTTGCTGTAAAATTGATTCTACCTCACGCCATTTTAATTAGACTCAACTTCACGGACAGAAAATTTTATTCTATTATGAGCAACCTGCTATCTTCTGAAATTGACAATGATTTTACTATGGACTATGGAAAACAGTGCCCCGTGTGAGGGTTAGGGTTAGGGTCCGCAAAAATATTTCTGATTATTGCCAACGAGGCTATGAATCGTGGGTTTTACAAAGATATTTTACTGTAAAATTGTATCTACCTCACGCCATTTTAATTAGACTCAACTTCACGGACAGAAAATTTTATTCTATTCTGAGCAACCTGCTATCTTCTGAAATTGACAGGGCTAGGGTTTCCAACTAGGATTTCCAACTAGGGCAAAGGTTTCCAATTGGGCTTTCCAACTCGGGCTGGGGTTTCCAACTAGAGACAACATTGGACAGCTGTCACTTGTTGGGAACCTTTGAATGTTTAGTCTTATCAATTAATGTGTTTCTGAGGCCAGATTTAAAACGTGGCTGCTGGTTTTACCGAACCTAACCCATTAAAAAAAAAACCTGAAAGAATGAAACGATTCTTCACAGGGAAGCCCGGTTAGCTCAGTCGGTAGAGCATGAGACTCTTAATCTCAGGGTCGTGGGTTCGAGCCCCACATTGGGCGGCCTTCACTTGTTGGGAACCTTTGAATGTTTGGTCTTGTCAATGAACGTGTCTCAGAGGCCACGCTTAAAATGTTGCTTCCACTTTCACTGCCCAAACCGATAAAAAAAAAACTGAAAGAATGAAACCATTCCAAGGTCGAGAACCCTTGCATCAAATTCGTGTGTCATTACTAGAAAGGCAAATTGTCTTCACTTTTAATATCTTTTTTTTAAATATTTGACCAGTTTTTACTCGTCTGATTTGAAAATAAGTTATTTGTCAGTTTGTTTTGTAGCTTTGACTGTATATAATGAGGTGCTCATACATTTATTTGGGATGAGTCATAATGGCCCTCCGAAAGAAGCTATGACTACAATGCCTAAATAAATGTGTGCCCCGTGTGAGGGTCGAACTCACGACCTTCAGTTTACTAGACTGACGCGCTACCGCCTGCGCCAACGGGGCTATGAATAGTGGGTTTTACAAAGATATTTTACTGTAAAATTGATTCTACCTCGCCGTTTTAATTAGACTCAACTTCACGGACAGAAAATTTTATTCTATTCTGAGCAACCTGCTATCTTCTGAAATTGACAATGATTTTACTGTGGACTATGGAAAACAGTGAGGGTCGAGCTCACAACCTTCAGATTTTGAGACTGATGCATGACCCCTTGCACTAACAAGGCTATATGTCAGTTGCATTGTAATTCTCTTACTGTAAATGGATTAATCCACAGTCTATTCTTGTCTGTAACCACTGTGAACTTAAATTGCCACTTAAGGCTGCAGTCATCAGAAGTCGTTGCCTTGTTTCACTTCGCACTGTCTTACACATGGCTATGTGGCCTAATGGATAAGGCGTCTGACTTCGGATCAGAAGATTGAGGGTTCGAGTCCCTTCATAGTCACATTCTTGTGTCCTGCTTTAGAAATCAAAAGGGTTACCAACTGCAGCTAGGATTTCCAACTAGGACGAGGGTTTCCAACTCGGGCTAGAGTTAGGGTTAGGGCTTCTTTGGACTATATAAAAGTGTGCCCCGTGTGACAGTCGAACTCACGACCTTCACATTATGAGACTGACGCGCTAACGAGGCTTTGAGTATTAGGTCTTATAAAGCGTTTTTACTGTCAAATTGATTCAATCACCAGCCATTTCCGGCAAACTGAACTTCATAGAAAGAAAAAGTTACTTTAGTCTGAGCATTCTGAAACTAGGGTTAGGGTGTCCAACTAAGATTTCCAACCGGGGCTAGGGTTTCCAACCAGGGCTAGAGTTGGAGCTCATTTGGACTATATAAAAATGCACACTGTGTGAGGGTCAAACTCACCACTTTCAAATTATGAGACTGACGCATTACCACCTGCACCAACGAGGTTATACATTTGCTGTCTTACAATTCTTTTTTACTGTAAAACTGATTCAACCAGCGGCCATTTCCATCAGACTGAACGTCATTGAAAGAAAAAGTTACTTATGTCTGAGCATTCTCAAACTAGGGTTTCTAACTTGACTTTTTTTAAAATATTTCACCAGTTTTTACTCGTCTGATATGAAAATAAGTTATTTGTCAGTTTGTTTTGTAGCTTTGACTGTATATAATGAGGTGCTAATACATTTATTTGGGATGAGTCATAATGGCCCTCCGAAAGAAGCTATGACTACAATGCCTAAATAAATGTGTGCCCCGTGTGAGGGTCGAACTCACGACCTTCAGTTTACTAGACTGACGCGCTACCGCCTGCGCCAACGAGGCTATGTATAGTGGGTTTTACAAAGATATTTTACTGTAAAATTGATTCTACCTCGCCGTTTTAATTAGACTCAACTTCACGGACAGAAAATTTTATTCTATTCTGAGCAACCTGCTATCTTCTGAAATTGACAATGATTTTACTGTGGACTATGGAAAACAGTGAGGGTCGAGCTCACAACCTTCAGATTTTGAGACTGATGCATGACCCCTTACACTAACAAGGCTATATGTCAGTTGCATTGTAATTCTCTTACAGTAAATGGATTAATCCACAGTCTATTCTTGTCTGTAACCACTGTGAACTTAAATTGCCACTTAAGGCTGCAGTCATCAGAAGTCGTTGCCTTGTTTCACTTCGCACTGTCTTACACATGGCTATGTGGCCTAATGGATAAGGCGTCTGACTTCGGATCAGAAGATTGAGGGTTCGAGTCCCTTCATAGTCACTTTCTTGTGTCATGCTTTAGAAATCAAAAGGGTTACCAACTGCAGCTAGGGTTTCCAACTAGGACGAGGGTTTCCAACTCGGGCTAGGGTTAGGGCTTGTTTGGACTATATAAAAGTGTACCCCGTGTGAGGGTCGAACTCACGACCTTCAGATTATGCGACTGATGCACTAACGAGGCTTTGAGTATTAGGATTTATAAAGCGTTTTTACTGTCAAATTTATTCAATCACCAGCCATTTCCGGCAAACTGAACTTCATAGAAAGAAAAAGTTACTTTAGTCCAGTGCTTCTCAAATAGTGGGGCGCTTCCTGGGGGGGCGCGTGTGACCCTGGGGAACAGGCTTTTTTTTTGGCAGTACTAGAATAAAGTGTAATTGCGCGAGAAGCACTGCTTTAGTCTGAGCATTCTGAAACTAGGGTTAGGGTGTCCAACTAAGATTTCCAACCGGGGCTAGGATTTCCAACCAGGGCTAGAGTTAGAGCTCATTTGGACTATATAAAAATGCACACTGTGTGAGGGTCAAACTCACCACTTTCATATTATGAGACTGACGCATTACCACCTGCACCAACGAGGTTATACATTTGCTGTCTTACAATTCTTTTTTACTGTAAAACTTATTCAACCACCGGCCATTTCCATCAAACTGAACGTCATTGAAAGAAAAAGTTACTTATGTCTGAGCATTCTCAAACTAGGGTTTCCAACTTGGCTCAGTTTGTCCAACTAAGGTTTCAAACTGGGGCTAGGGTTTCCAACAAAGGCGAGAATTAGGGTTAGGACTAAATAAAAGTGTGCCCTGTGTGAGGGTCGAACTCACGACCTTCAGATTATGAGACTGACGCGCTACCACCTGCGCCAACGAGGCTATACACTTCCTGTCAGAATGTGAAAATGAACTGATCTTTTCCCTCAGGTGTGTTTAACGGGTAACTTGGATGACTCATCCCGAGGATTGGTGTTCGACACCCCTGGAAGCTAGGGTTAGGGTTTCAAACAACTCGTCTGAGTTATTTGTCAGTTTGTTTTGTAGCTTTGACTGTATATAATGTGAGGTGCTCATACATTCATTTGGGTTGACAGTCATAATGGCCCTCCGAAAGAAGACGACAGCGCCTAAATAAAAGTATGCCCCGTGTGAGGGTCGAACTCACGACCTTCAGTTTACTAGACTGACGCGCTACCACCTGCGCTAACGAGGCCACGAATAGTGGGTTTTACAAAGATATTTTACTGTAAAACTGATTCTACCTCCCATTTTAATTAGACTCAACTTCATCAATCCATCCATCCATCCATTTTCTGAACCGCTTAGTCCCCACGTGGGTCGCGGGAGTGCTATCCCAGCCGTCATCGGGCAGTAGGCGGGGGACACCCTGAACCGGTTGCCAGCCCATCGCAGGGCACACAGAGACAAACAACCAATCGCACTCGCACTCATACCTAGGGACAATTTGGAGTCTTCAGTCGGCCTACCAAGCATGCTTTTGGGATGTGGGAAGAAACCGGAGTACCCGGAGAAAACCCACGCGGGCCCGGGGAGAACATGCAAACTCCACACAGGGAGGGCCGGAGGTGGAATCGACAATGATTTTACTGTGGACTATGGAAAACAGCGCCCCGTGTGAGAGTCGAGCTCACAACCTTCAGATTTTGAGACTGATGCTCGACCACTTGCAGTAACAAGGCTATATGTCAGTTGGATTACAATTATCCTTTACTGTAAATGGATTAATCAACAGGCCATTTATGTCTGTAACCACTGTGAACTTCACTTGCCACTAAAGGCTGCAATCATCAGAAGGTGTTGCCCTGTTTCACTTGGTACAGTCTTGCACATGGCAATGTGGCCTAATGGATAAGGCGTCTGACTTCGGATCAGAAGATTGAGGGTTCGAGTCCCTTCATAGTCAATTTAATGCGTCATACTTTAGAAATCAAAATACTTCAGTCTGAACCAACTGTCAATGGAAAGGATTTTGTGTTCTGAATTCTTTTTTGTTGTGCTGACTCCCCCCCAACCTCCGTTTTCAGTGCAACAAAGTGACAAAAACCAAAAGAAAAAATGCTTTCTCTACTGCACACTAGGGCCAGCGTTTCCAACGAGGGTTTCCAACTAGGGCTAGGGTTTCCAACTCAGGGTAGGATTTCAAACTAGGGTTTCCAACTGAGGCACGGGTTTCCAACTAAGGTTTCCAACTCAGTTAGGGTTTCCAACTAGGTCTAGGGTTTCCAACTAGGGCAGTGGTTCTTAACCTGGGTTCGATCGAACCCTAGGGGATTGTAAGTCAGTGTCAGGGGTTCGACAGAGCCTCCACTGCGGAGGTCCAAACACACCTGATATATTGTGTAAATTCATGATGACGCAAATCTTAACTGGTCTTGCAAAGGCAACTGCAGAAGCCACACTTCTAGTATTTGCAGGTATGTCATTTGTTGTGAGTTCATGCATTGTGTTGGTTTTGTTATTTGAAAGAGGTAATGTTCATACATGGTTCATTCTGTGTACCAGTAAAAAACATCTGTCTTGAATTTGAGAAAAAAAATATTCTATTTTTCACCAAAGACGAGTTCGCTGAATGCGCATATGAAACTGTTAGGGTTCGGTAACTTCAACAAGGTTAAGAACCACTGGTCTAAGGTCTGGTCTGCTTTCTGTCAAAGACTGTCATGTGCGCCGGGGAAGTGGAATAGAAAATGGGCTCCACCTGTTGAAACACTCAGAAAGGTGCAACACGGTCTGCCAAATTCCAAAACACAGTAAACTACTAAAGCTGAAGGGAAGTAAATGACTTAGAAGAGAATGTTTGTACTTGACCCATCGGAAAGAAGCCAGTCCGCCTCTGTGCAGCATAAGGACACTTTCCCGGAGGGTTTGGGGTGCTTGAGGTTGCTGCTGTGCCCCTGCACTGCCCCCCTCAGCATGACTGTAGATGTTTCTATAAATGATCTGGTTAACAAGCTGCATTATCTGGAGTGAAAGAAGCACAGATGTTGATGGAGTCAAAGCAAATCTAGTTTGTAGTTTGAAATGTCAAAATTCAACCTTGTGCTTATCGTCCACTGAAGTAGCCTCCAGTTCGTAATCATTGTGGCCTTTGAATGAAATAGAGAATCTGGAACCGACGCCATCATCACAACTCTTGACCATAACAAAGGGAAGTTGGCGCTTGATGATGCCTTTCTCAATCGTGCACAGCATTTTGGTGGTGAAATCCATCTGCATAGATAGACAGATTTATTTTTTCCATAGATAGATGGATAGAGGGGAAGGTGGGTAGGTAGGTAGCTAGGTAGGTGATACCTGAAGAACGCGCTTCTTCCATCTGTAGCGTCCATGCTTGTGCACGCTAAAGTTGTACTGTGAAGGAAGCTCCTCCTGTGTTGAAAACCACAGCATAAGAAATATTGAAGACATAAAAGAACAAATTAATAGACGACAAAATAGTATTACCATTTAGTAACTAAGTCAATTTTATACTTGTTTCCTGTCTGAACAAATGAACTACAAAATTGATTGGGCAAATTGAACAAATTAATCATCACTGGCTCATGACTGTGTGTGTCACATTTTAAGGCAATAAAAATGTTTTGTAATGCAAATTACTGTATGAATGAGACTACTAAGCGAGTATTTGTTGACAGATTTTTGTTGAATGATTCCAGCTCAGCGTGTCAATGTGAGTGAGAATTCTTGATGTTTATAGTATGAGCCCATGCTCACCTATGAAAATGAATGGATGGACTAAAATGATTGTAAATACATCACCATCTTTCTGTGAGCAATAAAGTTGTCACAGTATGATAGCATCATAACTTTAGGTCGGCACAAAGACAGTAAGATTCGGATGTTCTCTCAATCGAAATGTTCTGACCTCGTCAGGGGAACTCTGCAGTTTGGTTAACCGGTCCCGGTCTTTCCTGGCCAGTTCCAGAGCGTCGTCGATGGACAACTCTCCAGTTTTCACTTTATGCATGATGCTCAGCTGCATTTCGTTGCTAAGCTGAAAACACAGCACATCGCAACACTCTTATTTCAAGTTTTGACTTTTGTCATCACGAAGTTTCTGTTTGTTTCCAAATTAAACTTTCAATATTGTTGCTACGTTCATTGGCATTTTCATCAAGTATTACCTTCTAATATGTCTAACAGGCATGTCTTTCGAATAAAATCCACACATGAGGATAGCATGCAATCGCCAAGCAGAGAGTACTCGATGCGAGATTCAAACCATGAACCTCAGAACTGTGAAGCAGCCACGCTAACCGCTAGATCACAGATCTTTGAAAGAGGAAACACTACTGTAGATATAAGCTTGCCCATGAGAGTCTTTGCACAAGTTACAAGGAAGTAATACAGTTTCAGATCCTTCCAAAAGGTAAATAAGAGTCCACATTCTGTGTTACGACATATTAGACTTTGGACGAGTATCTGCTTTTAACACAATCTCTCTTGTACTGATTGGCGTTCTCTTACCTGTGGCAAGTCCTCAATAAATCTCTCCATTGTGGACACATTGTCCTTCTTCTTTGCTCCTAAACTCGGCATTCTTGGAGTTAGCCTTCAAATCCAGCACCCTTCCAAACTCCACTGGACTTGTTTTGTTCTATTCTTGCACTGACCTGCTCCTCAAAAAGAAAAAATCCAACCGTTGTTATCATATTCTGTCTGTGGCAGTTCCCCACCCACTTTCACCTCAGGTTCCACTTCTTGTAGGTATGCCAGGCCCCGCCTGACTATATAGGCCCTGCCTCTTGCCCCACCTTGCAGCTTTCACCTCAGGCTATTCATTCGGGTGGGAAATGTGCCCTCATAAGGAAGTTTAAAATGAGGAAGAGGGAGAAAGGGGACACTAGAAACTAATGCTACATTGCAAGGTACGTATAACAACTGACAGCTTTTCACTTTCACACCATCAAAACACGACAGAAAGAGCAACCAGTTTGGTCACATACCTAGATAACACAATTTGTTCTCTTTTTTTTTTCTAACTGTGTGCGTGCATGTTAGCAACAGGAGTACCCACCAAATCTACCAGATGGCCCAATTGTTACCCTTTGAAACTTTCATGGGAAATAGTTTCATGGGGGAAATAGTAGTGTAGTACTTAATGAACTGCACAGGCTATGTTTTAGGTCATAATTGAACATTGAACATGTAAAGCTTAAAAAGTAATACATAATAGTAATGGATGACTTGAATGACAAACTATCATAATCGTCCACAAATTATTGTGTTATCTATAATTAATTCTATTAAAATTAATTAATCCTGATGAGCTAGAATGCAAAATATCCAGCTATCAATTTTCTAAACCACTTGATTAGTTAATGCATTGATTTTTAAGCATTTTTTGGAAGGAAGACATCAACTAATGCAAGGAATTACTGCCATTTTCATATTGATAACTGAACAGGCTGTGTCGGGCACGTGGGCCATAAAAATCGCCCACCTTTGGATATGGTAGATATTGTATCGATCCCAACAGAAATTCCTAAAAATAACTTTCATAATACAATTTGAAGCTTGCTTTTGATGATGGTGACACTGGAGTCATGCTACTTCGAACGTGGATGCTCCTTCTTTGGGGAAGGGCAAAGAAAAAGACTTTGAGGGAAAATGATTTAAAGGCATGGTTTCACAACATGCACAACACTAGGAAAGTGACTCCACCCCCTTGCCATTGCCTCCTCCCCCTCGGTAAAAGGAGTCAGACTACCGACGAGTTGTACTGATCTCCGAGTGGCAGAAAGAGACGAGCCACGCATCCCGTCGGAGAATTCTCCACATTGACAATTATCATGGTTCTAAAAATAATGCCGATTCTGTGGGCAGCTGTGGTGAGTACTCGTCAACACCTCTTGAAATGCGATTTCAAAACAACATACGTACTTTCGCTTTCACTTTCGTTTTGACCGCATGTGTTGGCCGGGGGGGGGGGGGGGGGGGTGGTCTGTCAAAACGAAAGTGAAACCATTTGTTTTATCGGTTGTTGACCTCCTAAAAGGAACTTGATGAAGTCTGAATTTGCTCTAATGCATTAAAAAATAAAACGTTGTAATTACAGTAATGTTTAATGTTCATTCACATCTATGCCACAAATATAAAACAATCAAATGAAAAACAATAACAGGGCGTTCCTTTTTTGCTCTGCTTATTATAAACTAGTTCAAAACCTTTGTTTCTTTGCAACCTGTAATTCCACGCAACTGACCCTTTCCTTAATGATGGGACAATGAAGACTTGCGTTTTGTTTTCCAGGTAATTATTGCACCTCAGCCTCTGTGTGACCCCTTGACTCAGTACGGACTTAATGGAAAGTGTTGCCAAATGTGTCCTCCAGGTAAAGTAAAAATGTCTACATAGTACATAAAACATGTAAAAGACGGCACTACTGCTAATCAACAATGTTCATTCAGCAGCAAGAAAGTCAAGAAGCAAATAACCGAAACCTTGAAATTATCTTTAACATGACTGAGGCCACTTTTTTATAACATAAACATGATTTCAGGCACTAGCATGTCTGACTTGGGCACATGCACAACTCCTCAGTGCCTCCAATGTGACGAGGACGAGTATCAAGACACATACACGACGGACACAAAGTGTAAACGTCAGCCGTACTGCGACCCAAGTGAGACAACTTCCCCACCCATCCATCACAGCCTGATTTGTTCAACGGTGCTGAATTTCGGTGTGTTTTTTTTCTCTTCCAGACAAAAACTTTCAGATTTCGGTGCAGACGAGCAAAACCCAGAAAAACACCTGCACGTGTAAACTTGGATCCCATTGTTCCAGTAAAGCGTGTTTCACCTGTGTACCTCACAGGCGTTGTGAGCCCGGATGGGGGGTGCTATTTAAAGGTGTGGCATTTTGAAGTATACACAACACACTAATTTCCCCTTGTCATTTCATGAAAAATGTCCTTTCTGTTGCAGGAAACCATACTCATGACACGGTGTGCCATAAATGTCCTGATGGCACATTCTCCAGCCAGACCTCATGGGACAGCGAATGTTGGATATGGACCAAGTCAGTGCATTTCAAGTTTCATTAAACATATGTATCCACTTTTCTTTTACTTTAAAAGATGTCCACAGCAAAATGTCTTATTACAATAAGCATAAGCAACAACGCTGAGCATAGACTTCAGATGTTTTCCATGTTACTTTAATTTATTAAACACGGTAAAAACAAAACCAACAATCAATCAAGCATTTCTACACTGTTTAAATAATGCAGTTATTTTGAAAAGCTTCTACTGCTTAAGGAAAAGTTTAGTGGTAGTGGCAGTCACCATCACTCACGTCCCACCACTTTTTCCTCTTCTTCTAAAGCTGTCCGCAACCACTGCCTCTCTAGTTCATAGCTTCACATGTGTTCATATAAAAGTACAGTCCAGTTATGTGGAGCTCATAGCTCGACGTGTTCATATAAAAGTACAGTCCAGTTATGTTTTGTTCATCTGTTATTTAAAATGGACTGATCTCATGAAACGCAACCTTCTCTGCAGGTGCGAGAGCGGTTATGTGATCATGCAAAGCGGATCGGCCCAATCTGATGTTGTGTGTGGTAAGTTATGTGTGCAGACCGGACGTGAGGCTTCCTCACACACAATGTTTAGCTCTGCTTCAAAATGAAGCTTGTCATCTTTCTGTGGTAACTGTGATTTCTTCTGTGGCTCATTACCTGACACCTACCCACAGTTTGCGCTATATTTGTCTCCCTAGACTCAATATATGTGTGTGTTTGTGTGTGTGCGCGTGTGTGTATATATATAAACAGTGATCTCCAAGTACCACCATCATGTGTGTTTTTTTAACAACGATTACTTCTCGAACATTCCTTGAAAATAATACGCCATCACCAGTGAGCTGTTTTAGAACAGGCCTGTTGGCTACTCATGTGGTTGTGGGGGGCTGCCTTTCGCCTGCTTGATGGTGTTTAACGGTTTAAATGCTAATGCAAACTTACTGTGTTGCAGAGAAGAACCAGCGGACACACATAGTCATCGCCTGTCTTTTGGTACCTTTGATCGGGATTATGCTATTGGCTGTAATGAAGATTTGGCACACAAAACGTACGTGTATTCCCGAATTGTTAAAGCAGTGCTTTCACGGCTCCTCAGTTTAACATTGTTTTAATGATCAACACATCTGCAACAGAGAAAACTTTTTTCTTTTGGTTTTTATTGCACTGAAAACTGACATTGGGGGGAGTCAGCACGACAAAAAAGAAATCAGAACCCAAAATCCTTTCCATTTAAGAATTGGTTCAGACTAAAGTAAAGCTTTTGATTTCTAAAAAAAAAGCATGACACATTAAATTGACTATGAAGGGACTCGAACCCTCAATCTTCTGATCCGAAGTCAGACGCCTTATCCATTAGGCCACATAGCCATGTGCAAGACTGCACCAAGTGAAACAGGGCAAAGCCTTCTGATGACTGCAGGCTTAAGTGGCAAGTGAAGTTCACAGAGGTTACAGGCAGCCTGTGGATTCATCCATTTACAGTAAAGGAGAATTGCAATGCAATTGACATATAGCCTTTTTAGTGCAAGGGGTCATGCATCAGTCTCAAAATCTGAAGGTTGTGAGCTCGACCCTCACTGTTTTCCATACTCCACAGTAAAATCATTGTCAATTCCAGAAGATAGCAGGTTGCTCAGAATAGAATAAAGTTTTCTGTCCGTGAAGTTGAGTGTAATTAAAATGGCTGGAGGTAGAATCAATTTTACAGTAAAATATCTTTGTAAAACCCACTATTCATAGCCTTGTTAGCGCAGGTGGTAGCGCGTCAGTCTCATAATCTGAAGGTCGTGAGTTCGACCCTCACACAGGGCACACTTTTATTTAGTCCTAACCTTAATTCTCGCCTTTGTTGGAAACCCTAGCCCCAGTTTGAAACCTTAGTTGGACAAACTGAGCCAAGTTGGAAACCCTAGTTTGAGAATGCTCAGACATAAGTAACTTTTTCTTTCAATGACGTTCAGCCTGATGGAAATGGCCGGTGGTTGAATAAGTTTTACAGTAAAAAAGAATTGTAAGACAGCAAATGTATAACCTCGTTGGTGCAGGTGGTAATGCGTCAGTCTCATAATATGAAAGTGGTGAGTTTGACCCTCACACAGTGTGCATTTTTATATAGTCCAAATGAGCTCTAACTCTAGCCCTGGTTGGAAACCCTAGCCCCGGTTGGAAATCTTAGTTGGACACCCTAACCCTAGTTTCAGAATGCTCAGACTAAAGTAACTTTTTCTTTCTATGAAGTTCAGTTTGCCGGAAATGGCTGGTGATTGAATCAATTTGACAGTAAAAATGCTTTATAAGACCTAATACGCAAAGCCTCGTTAGCGCGTCAGTCTCATAATCTGAAGGTCGTGAGTTCGACTCTCACACGGGGCACACTTTTATATAGTCCAAAGAAGCACTAACCCTAACTCTAGCCCGAGTTGGAAACCCTCGTCCTAATTGGAAATCCTAGCTGCAGTTGGTAACCCTTTTGATTTCTAAAGCAGGACACAAGAATGTGACTATGAAGGGACTCGAACCCTCAATCTTCTGATCCGAAGTCAGACGCCTTATCCATTAGGCCACATAGCCATGTGTAAAACAGTGCGAAGTGAAACAAGGCAACGACTCCTGATGACTGCAGCCTTAAGTGGCAATTTAAATTCACAGTGGTTACAGACAAGAATAGACTGTGGATTAATCCATTTACAGTAAGAGAATTACAATGCAACTGACATATAGCCTTGTTAGTGCAAGGGGTCATGCATCAGTCTCAAAATCTGAAGGTTGTGAGCTCGACCCTCACTGTTTTCCATAGTCCACAGTAAAATCATTGTCAATTTCAGAAGATAGCAGGTTGCTCAGAATAGAATAAAATTTTCTGTCCGTGAAGTTGAGTCTAATTAAAACGGCAAGGTAGAATCAATTTTACAGTAAAATATCTTTGTAAAACCGACTATTCATAGCCCCGTTGGCGCAGGCGGTAGCGCGTCAGTCTAGTAAACTGAAGGTCGTGAGTTCGACCCTCACACGGGGCACACATTTATTTAGGCATTGTAGTCATAGCTTCTTTCGAAGGGCCATTAAGACTCATCCCAAATAAATGTATGAGCACCCCATTATATACAGTCAAAGCTACAAAACAAACTGACAAATAACTTATTTTCAAATCAGACGAGTAAAAACTGGTGAAATATTTTAAAAAAAAGATATTAAAAGTGAAGACAATTTGCATTTCTAGTAATGACACACGAATTTGATGCAAGGCTTCTCGACCTTGGAATGGTTTCATTCTTTCAGGGTTTTTTTTATGGGTTTGGGCAATGAAAGTGGAAGCAACATTTTAAGTGTGGCCTCTGAGAAACGTTCATTGACAAGACCAAACATTCAAAGGTTCCCAACAAGTGAAGGGCGCCCAATGTGGGGCTCGAACCCACGACCCTGAGATTAAGAGTCTCATGCTCTACCGACTGAGCTAACCGGGCTTCCATGTGATGAATTGTTTCATTCTTTCAGGCTTTTCTTTTAATGGGTTAGGTTCGGTAAAACCAGCAGCCACGTTTTAAATCTGGCCTCAGAAACACATTAATTGATAAGACTAAACATTCAAAGGTTCCCAACAAGTGACAGCTGTCCAATGTTGTCTCTAGTTGGAAACCCCAGCCCGAGTTGGAAAGCCCAATTGGAAACCTTTGCCCTAGTTGGAAATCCTTGTTTGAAACCTTAGTTGGAAACGCTGGCCCTAGTGTGCAATGGAGAAAGCATTATCTCTTTTGGTTTTTGTCACTTCGTTGCACTGAAAACTTTGAAAACAAAGAAGAAGTCAGAGTTTGATTTCTAAAGCATGACACAAGGAAGTGACTGTGAAGGGACTCTAACCCTCAATCTTCTGATCCGAAGTCAGACGCCTTATCCATTAGGCCACATAGCCATGTGTAAAACTATACCAAGTGAAACAAGGCAACGACTTCTGATGACTGCAGCCTTTAATGACAATTTAAGTTCACAGTGGTTACAGACAAACCCCAGCTCGAGTTGGAAAGCCCAATTGGAAACCTTTGCCCCAGTTGGAAATCCTAGTTTGAAACCCAAGTTGGAAACGCTGGCCCTAGTGTGCAATATAGAAAGCATTTTTACTTTTGTTTTTTGTCACTTCGTTGCACTGAAAACTGACATTGGGTCAGCACAACAAAAAAGAAGTCAGAGATTGATTTCTACAGCATGACACAAGGAAATGACTATGAAGGGACTCGAACCCTCAATCTTCTGATCCGAAGTCAGACGCCTTATCCATTAGGCCACATAGCCATGTAAAAGACTATACCAAGTGAAACAAGGCAACGACTTCTGATGACTGCAGCCTTTAGTAGCAATTTAAGTTCACAGTGGTTACAGACAAACCCCAGCCCGAGTTGGAAAGCCCAATTGGAATCCTTTGCCCCAGTTGGAAATCCTAGTTTGAAACCCAAGTTGGAAACGCTGGCCCTAGTGTGCAATAGAGAAAGCATTTTTTCTTTTGGTTTTTGTCACTCCGTTGCACTGAAAACTGACATTGGGTCAGCACAACAAAAAAGAAGTCAATGTTTGATTTCTAAAGCATGACACAAGGAAGTGACTATGAAGGGACTCGAACCCTCAATCTTCTGATCCGAAGTCAGACGCCTTATCCATTAGGCCACATAGCCATGTGTAAAACTGTACGAAGTGAAACAAGGCAACAACTTCTGATGACTGCAGCCTTTAATAGCAATTTAAGTTCACAGTGGTTACAGACAAACCCCAGCCCGAGTTGGAAAGCCCAATTGGAAACCTTTGCCCTCGTTGGAAATCCTAGTTTGAAACCTTAGTTGGAAACGCTGGCCCTAGTGTGCAATGGAGAAAGCATTATTTCTTTTGGTTTTTGTCACTTCGTTGCACTGAAAACTTTGAAAACAAAGAAGTTTGAATTCTAAAGCATGACACAAGGAAGTGACTATGAAGGGACTTGAACCCTCAATCTTCTGATCCGAAGTCAGACGCCTTATCCATTAGGCCACATAGCCATATGTAAGACTGTATCAAGTGAAACAAGGCAACGACTTCTGATGACTGCAGCCTTTAACGACAATTTAAGTTCACAGTGGTTACAGACAAACCCCAGCCCGAGTTGGAAAGCCCAATTGGAAACCTTTGCCCTAGTTGGAAATCCTAGTTTGAAACCTTAGTTGGAAACGCTGGCCCTAGTGTGCAATGGAGAAAGCATTGTTTCTTTTGCTTTTTGTCACTTCGTTGCACTGAAAACTTTGAAAACAAAGAAGTTTGAATTCTAAAGCATGACACAAGGAAGTGACTATGAAGGGACTCGAACCCTCAATCTTCTGATCCGAAGTCAGACGCCTTATCCATTAGGCCACATAGCCATATGTAAGACTGTACCAAGTGAAACAAGGCAACGACTTCTGATGACTGCAGCCTTTAATGACAATTTAAGTTCACAGTGGTTACAGACAAACCCCAGCCCGAGTTGGAAAGCCCAATTGGAAACCTTTGCCCTAGTTGGAAATCCTAGTTTGAAACCTTAGTTGGAAACGCTGGCCCTAGTGTGCAATGGAGAAAGCATTATTTCTTTTGGTTTTTGTCACTTCGTTGCACTGAAAACTTTGAAAACAAAGAAGTTCGAATTCTAAAGCATTACACAAGAAAGTGACTATGAAGGGACTTGAACGCCTCAATCTTCTGATCCGAAGTCAGACGCCTTATCCATTAGGCCACATAGCCATATGTAAGACTGTACCAAGTGAAACAAGGCAACGACTTCTGATGACTGCAGCCTTTAATGACAATTTAAGTTCACAGTGGTTACAGACAAACCCCAGCTCGAGTTGGAAAGCCCAATTGGAAACCTTTGCCCCAGTTGGAAATCCTAGTTTGAAACCCAAGTTGGAAACGCTGGCCCTAGTGTGCAATAGAGAAAGCATTTTTTCTTTTGTTTTTTGTCACTTCGTTGCACTGAAAACTGACATTGGGTCAGCACAACAAAAAAGAAGTCAAAGTTTGATTTGTATAGCATGACACAAAGAAATGACTACGAAGGGACTCGAACCCTCAATCTTCTGATCCGAAGTCAGACGCCTTATCCATTAGGCCACATAGCCATGTATAAGACTCTACCAAGTAAAACATAGCCATGACTCTGATGACTGCAGCCTTTAGTGGCAAGTTCACAGTTGATTCAAACATGGCAGTAAAAGAGAATAGTACTGCCATTGACGTGTAGCCTTGATAGTGCAAGTTGTTGTGCGTCAGTCTCATAATTCAAAGTTTGTGAGCTCGACCCACACAAGGGGCACGGTTTTCCATAGTCCGCAGTAAAATAATTGTCAATTTCAGAAGAAAGCTGGTCACTCAGAATAAAAGGAAGTTTTCTTTCCGTGAAGTTGAGTCTGATGCAAATGAACGGCAGTTGAATCAATTCTACAGTAAAATAGCTATGTAAAACCAACTACTCTCTTACACTCTTATTTAGTTCGAGCCCTAGTTGGAAACCCTAGCCCCAGTTGGAAACCTTAGTTGGACAAAGATGAAAACAGCACACAAACAGCTTACCTATATTTTCCTCTTTCAATTTGATGATACACTAGACTTGAAGACAGTGTTTAGATCTGAAATCTTATCCATTAGGGCACATAGCCATACAGGAAATTCTGACAAGTGATAACAGTGCAATGATTTTTGAGCATCTACAGTTAATCTACAGCCTGGATTCAAGTGAAGTTGACTGACTTTGGATCAGAAGATTAAGAGGTTCAAGTCCCTTCATTGTCAATTTCTAACATTCAATAATTGTTTTTGTTTTGTTTCTGCATTACACAATACATGTCCTTCACATTGTGACACATTCTCCCATTATCTGTCTGTGTTAGGTAGACAAAAAGATTTCAAAGGAAAGGTAAGTATTGTTGTGTTGTATTGTGTGTTGTCATTACTTGTCTCTATGGCAGACATTTTTCCTCTTGCTGAGTTAAGATGAGATAACAATCTTCTCCAGGGCTGCAATGAGGCGTGCGTGCAGCATGACAAAGAGGTGTTACTAATCCCTAACGGCATCCATGAAGCGCCCATGTCGCCTGGAGTGCAGGTGTCGCTGGCAGACAGCAGCAGCGCGGGGGAACCCGAAGAGAACGAGGACGGTCCCGGTCTACCGGTCCTGGGAGATGTACTCTTAAGCGATAAAGGCAATTTCGTGACGCAGGAGAACGGAAAAGCGGAAGTGCTATCCCGTCAAGAATCACAAAGCAGGACTGAGACCAGTGGATTGTCTATTTGAGATCTTTGCTGAATGGCGGTTACTTGTTTCTGCACATGCTTGACAGACACCTATGTCACCTTTATCTATCAAATGCATTCACTCCCAGATTGCATCACACTCTTTCAGAGCTAAAATCAAAGATGTGGAGTTTAATGCCTGACATGAGTGTGTGGACTCATAGTTTAACACAGTTTTACACTTTGCAGACTGAACTAATTATCTGTCAACAGGATTGTGAAATATTTGATGCAATATCCTGTTTTCAGTTGTTAAAGGCAAAGGTGAGAAAAACTTATTTGCTAATTTTGCAGAGTCTCTAATTTATTTGTTCACTTTTGTGAGAGTTACATGTGGTAAAGTGTTATCTTGTGTGTTAGTCTTGGTGCTGAACTCTACAATAAATGTTGTGTTTATCTGTACATGTGATTGTATTTTGTCAGTCGCTTGTCTCCTTTTGTGACATCATGCAGTTTTTTTTTTTTCAAGTAAAATGTCATGGAGTACTTTCATTAAAATACCAACAATAATAGTACACACCCCATTTCTTGTCTTGCTGAATTTAGCCAGTTTGAGAGAGCATCCCTGTGTCATGCAAGTAAGCAGCTCAACATCGGGTCCCACATATTGTGCTACGTGCTCTTTGTTTTTTAATTTTATACTTAATGGGTAGGTACCTATTTGTTTTTTAATTTTATACTTAATACCCTCTATTTACGGAGGATAGGAATTCAGTCAGCCCTGACACAAATAATTGCCCCCCCACTCCATTAAATTAAGCTAAATAAATCTTCGCCCACCAGAGGGCGTCAGATGTTCAACTTCAGCGACGGAGCATTGCAACAGAATATACCTAGATGAGACAAAAGACAAAAAGTTTAATCTCCTGAATAAGAAATATAAAATATGAAATACTATATGTTAAATTCAATCCTGATACACACAGTGTTGATGTATCTAAATGTGCCCCAAATAAAGCATCTGAATAAAAAACAGGTCTGATTTTTTATTTAAGTAAAAATATTCCTCTTTCAGCAGACAAAAAAGACATGATATACAGGTCTGTTGGAAAAATACATCTACATTTATTTACATTAAAAACATCTTTGGTCTGGAAACAGATTTCCAGGGATGAGCTCCGATCCCTTTCGTCTGAGAGGTTAAAGTGCATCAATAGTGGACATTGTCTAAGGGTTGTGAAGGGTAGGGGATGTCATTAGTGGATTTCGTGGGCAGTGTAACAGGCTGGCAACAGGCACGCGCTGCGGGAGGCCCACTCGGCCCACATTTTCCCCGCGGACTGGTATGCGTGCTCCTCTGGTTTCTTCAGCGTCTCTGATGTGGCGGTCTCAGCTAGTGACCAGATTTTGGGCTTTGGAGTGTCTGCTTGTTTGCTCTTCGCAGGTGAGGGCGTGTGGTGGGCCTCCACAGGCGCGCCCTTGCCCCCATCTTGTGATGTCACTCCCACGTCCGCCGCAGTTTCCGGCACACTCTCGACACCCGGCCGCTCCGACTCGTCTACAGCGTTTGTGTCGCACTTCCTCAGAGCCTCTTCCTCCTCTTCCTCTTCGTCCTCACTCTCTTCCTCATCTGACTTGGACCTGGAGGAGGCCCAGCTGACACGGTTCTCCTTCTTGAGGCGGCGGCGCGCATTGGCGAACCAGGTGGAGACCTGCGTCAGGCTCATCTTGGTGATGATGGCCAGCATGACCTTTTCACCCTTGGTAGGGTACGGGTTCTTCAAGTGCTCGCCCAGCCACGCCTTCAGCGCCCCCGTGCTTTCACGAGTGGCCACCTTGGCCACCCCGCGCCCGGGCTCCTCTGCTGGGCTGGGTCTGAAGGGCGGGAAGAAAGGGCCCCCGCGGGCCAGCAGCGCATGGTAGTAAGGGGAGACGGCGGTCTTCAGGTCAAAGGTATTGCCCTGGGAATGAGACACACGGTTAGTAACAAGAAGCCAACACAAATTGCATCACAGTAGAAATAAAAGTAGTGCTTTGTCCCCACCTTGGTACTAAGGAAGTAACAACACAGTATGTTAAAGTGGGTTGAGAGGAACTTCATTTAGACAACAGCAGTGCTTTGCCATAATGACTTGAAGAGCTTCATTTAGGGAAAGTGAAAGCTTAACCTCCATCATGTAATATCTGTGGACAATTATGAACGTAGACCTACAGTCATGTTTTGTCAACTTTGACCCCAAAACCTCCTCAGTACAGCTCTGTGGAAAGTTAGGAATACTTTGGCCACAGCACCAGTTTGACCATTTCACTATTTAATGGGCGAGTCTCAAGTACACATACTTGAAGTCAAACATGAAATCTAAAGTTTAGCATTCATTCCTTTTTATTATTACAATGATTTTTAATAGATCCTTATTTTTCTATGCTTTTTAAACTTTCCTCTACGAGCTAACTGCAAGTTCAGGGTCAAACTACAAAAGTATACATTCTATGGAATGCATTTGCTTTTTTGGTGGGGGGGGGGCATTTTTAAAAGGCAGGCATTCCTGATAGACTAAATTGTTAAATATCTGTTTAGATTTGTATCTATTTTAATTTGTGTTTTTTCTTGTATTGACCGTCAAAAGTACATTGTTGTATTCCTGCATTTGTAACAAAGTATTCTGCAACGTTGGCACTTTGGGAGGACAAGCGCATCACAATGCGGTGCTAATACGTTGTGCTATACCAAGATAAGATACAACAGAATGGAATAAGGACAATTTTGCAACCTAGTCTAGTTTTTCTTTTTTTATATATTGTTTTATTTTCTACTTTTGATTCTTGAAAAACAAATTTGTAATTGCTTAGTAATTCACAGCTTTTCATTTGATTCTCAAATTTATTTAATTTATTTATGTTTCAAATTTATAATCGACACATTCTTACGTATACATATTTAGGCTAATGCATGAATGAGATATTAAATAAAAATACAAGTTGAGTACCTTAACAGGTCAACCTTTATCATTTCAATTGAGTGTTTAAGTCATGGTCTGTCACGTGCTGGGTATGAAAAGTTACTTTCTGATACCAAATAAAATTAACAAAAGATTTTGGTTAATAAAAGGATTTTGAGCACCCAGTTTGATTCTGGCATTCATTATGAATTTTTGCAAGCAGTAACATGTATTTGAGTAAATGGATGCATTTTATTTGGAGAATTTAGCGGGGTAAATGTAAAAATGTCCAGAAATGTAGTCAATTACTGATATGTGAAAATTCCAAGTACAACACTGCTCACCAGGTGCGTGATTTGTCTGTGGTGGTGGTGGGCTGCCAAGGGGATCAAGCTGTATCCGTGTAGTCCCGAGTAGGAGACAGGGACGCTGAGGTGCTGTTGCTGTGCCCCCAGATAGCCGGGGCTGAGGGGGCCCATGGCCATCATCCCCATGCTACGGTCCACGAAGAACGCACCAAAGTCGGGCGGCGAAGCTGGCATATTTCCCTGCGTGTTGTAGGGTGAGGTGAAGAAGAGTTGTGGGGCTGCTGCGGGACGTGCGTGGGCTTTTATCCCGCCAGCTGCCCGGGGGGTGGGGGGGGGGGGGTTGAAGAGACAAGGGGGGCACAACTGTTGACTGACAGGTCAAGCTTTCACTAAATCCCATCAAAGCACTGCTGTTCCTTTTAGTGTTTGAACGCTCTAATTCAACCTTTAAGTTTGCACAAAATCATCAACATGTTATTGAATTTGATTTGCATACTGCAGTCGTCGATCTGCAAAATCGATGGGTGAGTTTTAGTGGCGTCAAAAAAGTTTAAGTAGAGCGCTCTCCTGCTCTCTCTTTGGAAAAAATATAGGCACCATTCTAGTTATATTTTACATTTATACTTAATTGTTTGTGTTTAATTATATTTAATGGAATTTTCCCCACGGTAACGCAGTCCCTTTAATACGCTTTGAAAGGTATGTTATGCGTAAAAATCACAGAAAGTGACGTATGTAATTGTAGCATCATACAAAACGCATTTGTATTTAGTAAATGGCAAATAATAAAAGGCGAAGTCTTTGAGATGGTTGTGTTACTTTTTGTGTTGCAGTGTTGCATTGCTTTGTTAACAATTTGACACGTCTCACGAGTCACGAAAGAAAAAAAAAATGCTAGTGGGTGGGGGTCATATCGCTGCATGTTACTAAATGATGCAGCACAGCACTTTTCACATGCATGACATGACATAATTGAAATGTATGAATGGTGCACATACGTGTTGTTGCGTATTGTAATTATTTGTAGAGTAAACAAAGTGTTCCTTTTGACTTGTTGCTGCTCGGCTATTGTTGTCCTAATGAAAGCAGTTTAGGGGAAACAGGTGTAGACTAATGTATATGATAATTGTCAGATAACAGATGCTAATGCATGTTGTTGCAAGTTTGCACTTCTGAAAAAGAACATCCACGCACAAACGTTGACGTATCTCATGTAGCCAACTTGCTGCAATGTGAACTCACACACTTGATTTAATTGTATGACTGAGATTAACCCCAAATATAGTCCCATGGTTGAGCCTTACTAATGCAACACAGTACACAAGAGCTGCAACACTTTTTTTTTAAACAAATATATACAACATATAAAACATATATAATAGATAAGTAATTTTAATTTGTTTAAGTAAAATATGAATTTATCGAAAAGAGTGTAGTGGGTGTATTTGATTTGAAACAGGAGAGTTAGTAACTTCTAATAATTAAATAATCCAATTAAATAATTAGAATTGTTTTGAATTAACCAGTAAAATGTCAAAATATTAGTAATTGTGAAAACAAGCATGATTTTTTTTTCTCCCCATTAATTTTTAAAACTTGAAAATTGTCGATTTAACGTAACATAACTGGAGAGTTACTCAATTCATGAATAATATTATAATTAATTTAATTTATATAGCTCTTTTCAATGACCCATAGACGCTTTACAGGGAATAAAAAGGGTAGGGACCTACAGGAGGGGCGAGACAATAGCATATAGTTAATAACAATAACGACTATTATGAGTCCTTGAACTCAAGTCATCGTCTTGTCAAGTCATGTTGCACAATTCCAACTTGAACAGTGTTGCAAAGCAGCTTTAAGAAAGCAACGTGCACTACATTGCAGACCTCAAAAACCTTGAGGATCAACAGCTCCCACATCTTGGAGGAAGTTTTCCCAGAGTATACCTTTGTCTTTTCACTTCCTGCTGATGCAGAAAAATTACTGACTACTTCTATTTTTGTTTTGTTTTTAGCAGAAGAGAGGGATAACCAAGGTCACAATAAATGTAGCAAAGTCCTTCGATGTATGAGCCCATCACATCTCACATTTTTTCAAAAAGAAAGAAGAAAATTTCATCTTTGTTCCTATTCACATTCAAACATTGTCGTATTTAACTTTTAACGGAGTTCGAGACTAACTTTATGCATTGGTTTCAGCGGTGCACCAAACACCAGCACAAAAGTGAGTCCAAAATTTCTACTGCATCATATTCAACACCACAGTTATATAGGTTTACTTTTTTTTAACAAAATTTCCGGATGGTGCAGCCTTTAAGTTGATTTTGTGCCGTTTTCGAATTGACACAAGCAAATTGGATATGTGATTATATGTAAATGGGAAACAAGATACAGACATGAAAATAAATTGTGGAAGAGTAAATCTAGCCGAATGTAAACACAACCAGATTGGAAATGTGTCACTTGAAATGTTCATGGATGTTAAGGGTAAAGAAAACAATTTGGGATGGGAGCACAAGGAACAAATATGATGCTGTTGGTATGATCCTGGGGTGAAAAAAAATGGGGGATTTATTTGGGCTTGGCCCACAAAGCCCTCGAGCAAATTTGTACAGGGACAACAATAGCCAAGTGGAGTAGCAGAAGAAGAAGACAGGGAGGCTAACTGCATCAGGAGAAAACATCTCAAGACAAACAAGCTCCGGGCAGCTGCCTTTGTCCCATGCTCGGACTCTTCTTTTCATCCTCTTCCTCTTTTTGGGCCCCGATGCAGGTGTCGGTGCTGCTCCGACGAGTCAGAGCGGCGCTGTTTGCTGTTAGGATGTTGCTCGTTTACAGCGGGGGGAGCCCATAGTAGAGGACCAGGGGGAGGGAAGTGACCAAATGGAATCTTGATTGTTCTCCCAGCCTGATGTGATAACATACAAGATAGCTCAAAGGATTAAAAAAAAAAAAAAAAAAAAAAGAAGTGTCCCTGGGAAGACCAAGACCGGAATTAAGACATGGGAAAGTGTTGTATCACTTGAAATCTTGTTGTTATTGGCAAAATAGGTACGTAAACAAAAAATACAAATGATCAAAAGTTGTATATTAAAAAAGAAATGATTTTATTTGGTTAGTCCCACTAATTGCACAAACATATTTGACCATTAAGTCGACATTTCATTTTGGGGAGTTTTTTTTATTTTTAATGTACAAGTATACTGAAAAATATTGGGGAAAATAAAATATCAAGATTTGTCAACAGTGAGTATGCAAAAATGAAGTTTAGTAGAGGAAACAAGTTCAGAAGCCCACCTCATTTAAAAAAGTATTATTGTGTATTAGTAATACCATTATTTTTAATTCTTCGGAGGCCACTCAGAGTGTGAGCTTCTCCTTTTTCACGCACACGGCGCTTATCACCATACTGTCAAATATTGAGATGATGGTGTCACTGGGACGTGTTTGGAGGTGTGAAGCCTGTTCAAGGTGGCCGCCAAACGTGTAATTACAAGTGCTCGTCGGCATGCGAGCGCAAGACAACAAGAGACCAAAGCGACAATCCGCAAGAGTTGTCGACACCTTTGCCACCTTGTTAGTTTATTTTTACACGCAGGACACGAGTCCCAAGACACACAAGTTATTGTCATTGCATGTAAAGATCAATGTTGCGATTATTGCCGCCATTTACATGAAATGCTTTACGGCAAATATCCAATTGAGTTGCCTAATGGGATTTCCCTGGGGGAGCAGCACAAATGGGGAGATGGAAGCAAAGTGTGAATGTTATCATGCCTTCCCACTTCTATACTATCTAACCCCCTCCCAGAAGACCCCCTTCCATTCTTTGTCCTTTGTCATTGCTCTTATCAGTACCACTCTATCATTCTTTCAAAATAGTCGTGGCGTTGAAAGCGCCTGCAAATGTAAGGATGTCTTTGTTTGGGGCCGGACCGAGGTACGCCCCCCACCAGACCCGCCCCAGGGTGCGGGCTGATTGACGGCCCTCCGCTGGGTGAGTGACAGGCGCCATTCATTGGTTCGGGAGGCAACCAGGTGGTGCTGCCCCCAGTGGAATATCATTTGATAACCGGACGGGATTCTTCTTGTAAAGCACGTCCTTTATGGTGTGACTGCAAAGCGATGTGTCAATGTGCAAAACGAAAAAGAGGGTTTTTACTAGTGCACCAAAAATGAAATGCGGCAGGTGTTTCGACCCTTTCATGGTGGTGGAGTCATTCACATTATTTTTCAAAAGAGTACCAATGGTCAAACTGGCGACATTTTGACTTTCATGCAAAGATGTCAAAACTATCACCATTCACACCACTAGAAACAACTGACAACTCTGTAATACGCATGCCAGGCCCATACCATAGTTTGGCAAACTTACGTGTATTTCGCGGAAGTCAAGCAACTGAAATAATGTCACGTATTATTCATTTATAATGCTTTACTTTCATTTTGTCACAGAACGGTGTTGACAAATTTTGGTGCAATTTGAGTTTGCGTTACATGTTTTACATCAGTGTACACGGCCTTATCAAAAACATACATTAAAAGGTCAATAGAAATAAAAGTTGATTTTTTTTTAAGTCTCTCTGAGAGTGTTGCATAATCAAGCTGACTTACTCTGAAAGTAACATGACCCATTTGAGACACTTTTTTATCCACAAAATAATTTTAGTTTTTTCGTCATAAATGATCTCACCAGAGATTATCAGCCAATAATTGAGGAGCACAGTTGGTAAAAATAATGTCTCCCAGCAATATTAATAAATCTCAAAGTGGTCCTGTCAAATCCACGCGATGCACAAACACAACAAATTGAAGTTCATGCACATGTGTTCTCTCCAGCCACTAATGGGCATCTGTGACATGACATCTACATTCGGGGCCTATTTGTGAAACAAAGACAACGAGGAAGCCCGGGACATCGGGCCCTGTGTTTTCCGAGTGGAAATAACAAAGGCGAGCGGAGCGCCGGCGGGAGGCTGCGCTCTCATGGAAATGAGCAACCGAAGCGACAATGTAGCGCCTAATCTCTTCAGAGAGGAATCGGTTACACAGCAGTATGCAGCCCTCGGTGCTTTTCACTAGAGTCAGCGGGCTATAGAAACAGCAGCAGTCACTCCAATACTCCCCCCACCCGCACACACAGGCGTCACGTAGCCACAGGCCTCGCTCTTACAAGCACCAGAAACAAGGTGGGCCCCCCCTCTCCTCAAACAACAGAAGGGATGGAATAAATGGGGCAGAGGGAGGTACGGGGGTGCGAGGCCTCAAAGCATGGGATTAGAGTTAATGTGCCTCCCTGGGTTATAATCTCTTCAGAGGGGGACTTTGTTTGAGGGGCTTGAGGGCAGTAAGATAAGTATCTATTACAGAAACTCCCTCTTATCCCGCCAACATCCCCGCTTCAAAAATGAGGCACAAAAACACTTGCCCTCTTCCCCCCTTTGGTGTCGTCCGATATCCCGAGATCCCGCGAGGAAGTGGTGCCCTTTTCAGCTAATCAGGAATTAAAATCTGAAGTTGTATGGAGAGTTAGCAGCGTCCATATTTACTCCATCTGTGACCAAAAAAGTCAGGTAGTTGAAGAAACGTCGGAGGCGGTGTTACTCGGGGGGCCATTTACATGAAAACTCGTTTTCACTAACAACTCTGATCCTGTTTCTAACCAGCAATTATTTTCATCTGAGAAGCATTTTATAAATTTAGGTGATCTATCTCACCCCACCATGCCTTCTTTGCGTCACTGCCTTGTCAGCATCCTCTTGAGTATGAGGTAAAACTTTCGTGCATGTGTCCGTGCGTAGCCCACTGCAGCTAATACAATTTTAAAGACACTAGGAGGTGAATTTAGTAGAAAATAGTTCAATACATATAAACAATGTATTTATATTGTTTAAACAACAGTCACGGTTGGTACAAGTAACTGAGTTACAAATTGCAAGTATCGCCTTTCAACAGTAAAAAAAAAAAAAAACAGAATTCCCTTTGAAATATAAATTGGCACAGTAACACTGCAAATGGCATCGACAAGTAAAAACTAGCGCTAAACTTAATTAAGGCACTTAATTATCCGATGCCAGCATGAAAACGTTAATTACCATACAAATTCACATCGTCTGAACTCCAAATGGCAGCCAAGTGACACCTTGAGCCATCATCTGACATCAAACTTTGCAGACTTTTGGTTAGTTTTTAGAATGTGTAACCCCACCCCCCTCCCCCCTACTCATGCTGTAAATGTCCCAGTAGTCGTTTAACAGGTCACAATTTTTAGATGATCTTCTTAACCTAGGTATTAAAACCCGAAGGCAATGTGCTAATCACCTAAAATTTACAAGTTAGCAGTATGAAAACAATGGTTGGGGGGTGGTAGAAAAAAGTCACTGCACACAGCTCCCTTTCAAGCCAATTATGTTTGCTCTCATCTCATCTAAGTGCATAAAAAAGTTTAACATGGCATAAAATCTAAGAGCTTTCCAGCAAACAAGATTGAGCGCTAACTGTGCAGGTATGAGCCAGTACGTAGTGGTTGTTTTGGATCAAATCTGCAGTTAGTTCAAACTACAGCAATAAAGCATTCACTTTTTAGGCAGTTAATTAGCTTTTCACAATAAAAGCTATTTTTTGGTTTAAGGGATGAAAGTGTAAACATAAACACAAGAGAATTCGATAACTTTAAAATGACCCGGAGCTCCAAGGCTAGCTGGTTCTATATGTAGCGTAAGGCAATATCCATTCAAGTGTAAATACTGATGTAGTCACAAAATAATAATAGATACTACAGATAGAAGCTGTATGGAGGATGTTGGTGTCCACAGATAATTGATGGTTCAAAACCAATGCAGCAATTAAGCAAAGTGCAAAAGCCGCATTCACAATTAAGCAGATTGTAAAAACTGAATTCAACTTGCAGAACAGTCCTGAGTGTCCATTGTCCCTCAGCGTGAAAACTTCCTGGGTCTGAAAGCGGGAACGGCCAGCTGATGCGTCGTCGTTCTCTCTTCCTCGATGGGTTCCAGGTCCTCGGCAGAGCCCCACTTCTTCTTGGACTGGAAGAGTGACACCAACTTCCTGTTCTTGTTACGCTCTCTGGCCTGGGACACTTGGAATTCGGCTGCTGTGAAAGACAACAAACGCTTAGAGTCGTAAACTTGCTACTTGACAGACTTAACAAGTATGAAAGTAAAGGGCACTCACGCAGCTCGCAGTCCTCCTCTGGACCTTCTGCTTCTTTCGGATTGAGATAATGCAAAGCAAGACGGCCACTGTAATCCCTCAAATTCTCCTTAGCACCTGATGGGAATATTTTGCAGATATGAATATTATCAAACATTGTGGATGAAATAAGGTAGATAGAGAAATAATCCTGGGCAAAGATTTTGGGAAATTAAATTCTGTAGCTAACTCTGCTGATTCCAAAATTGCAGTCTGTTCCATTTCATAAGTTGTTTCATGTCACGTTTTTTTTTTTTTGCTGTTCATTTAAGAAAACGGTCATGAATAGCTCAAAAACGTGACATGATAGAGAAAAACTGAGTTTGGTTCTGGAGGGCCCGAGTCCTTCTGTCCAGGTGCTTTTTTGCAAGGCACATTTCTTCCATCAACTGGTGCATCTAAGCTGATGAAGCACCCTGTTTTAATTTTGGGCCGTGTCTGGAAGTCTTTTTTATTTTTACCATAAGTCCCTACGAGCAGATCAAGAATGTTCCGATGTCCATGCAGCGCCGCGATGTGTAAAGGTGTATAACCCTGAGGAAGAGGAGATAATGTGGATGAGTAGAGGGAACAGTGATGACATTCCTGTGTTGGTGTGACCGTAACGGGGAGGGGGTGTTTTGGAGTACCTACCCCCTGGAGTTTCCCAGCGCCCAGGGTGGCCAACGCAAACAGCAAGGAAAGAAAATAGAAATTAGAAAAGCTTGTGGAAACACAAAATAATGATAAAAACATAATTGCCAGGTAATTTGTTGAAAATTGCGTTGTTTCAGAGCGGTGCATGCCGGGACACAGACGCCCTGTTATAGGAGACTATTAACGTGACATGATGTGATGATTTATTAGCCGAGTGCCTGCGCTCCCATCGTGCATTTGCACAGCTGGATCTTCGCTAAGATTGCATAGGAGAGCTACGGCAGGAGATGCTGGCTTGTTGGCGGACTTATGCTCTGTGCCACATGGCAGGATACTCACATGCTGCAAAACAGAGATGGACGAGATGAATTTAAACAATGAATAAAAAGATTCCACATGATAATCTTTTGATTATTATCCCTAATGTACAACAAGTATTTAAAGAAAGAAAAAAAAAAGCATTGATGCATTTCTTTTTTTACTTCTCGCTGGCTGCAGAGAGGAAATAAACTCACCGATTTGGTGTTGACATCAGCGCCGGCATTTGCGATCAGAGTTGCCATGTCCTCGTTGCCGTGTTTGGCAGCCCAATGCAGAGCAGTCTGTGGAAAACAGCAAAACGTTCCTCAACTCATATCTAACTCTTATTTACAAGAACCAATTTTATGCTCTTCTCTATTTCTACATGACCGCAGTTCAGAAATCAAGCACACATAGGCCTCCTCATTTATCTGAGGCACCTCTCAGTCATGATGTTAAGAAACGTTACACGCCAAGATGGATGTGGCTTGGCTACAAAATTGTCATCGGACTTTTTTACTCGCTGCCAGTGAGACCAGCTGCACTCAAGAGGGTAGGGGATGAATGGAGGGATGGTTTCCTGCCATCTAACGGAGCCTAATTACAAAATAACACAGCGCGGTGCGCACGCTGGTGGGGGGGGGGGATGCCTGTCACCACAGGCAAGATTGATGATGTTAGTGTGACCCGCAAAGGGGAGCCCCACCCAGACACAACTGTCAGCGCACGTCAAAGCGCAATAACGACGCTTTGCAAAGATACGCCCACAGGTCGGCATGCAATGTGAAAATAATAGACGCAAGTATGTAGCAGGGAAAAAAAAACACACGTCCACCTGTCGCACTGTGATCTCCCATGTTTTTCCATCACTCTTTAGAGTGTGTAATTATGGGCCATCAACAGGTGTCAGCTAAATAACCACAACCATCCTGTCGGAATCGGACCCTTAACACGGAAAATCAAACACAAGCCACATCAAAATGACTTATTATTTTTGGACAAGTGTAAATAACCTCAGATGGGAATAAAGCCTGCTGGATGGGGGACTGTATGGAAGGTCTTAGAAAGAGTTCATTGGGTCAAGTTGTCTTGGGCCAACGTGATGTTTTTCTATGACAGTATTCTCTTTCAGGGTGGCTACAAGTTCTTTGAACGTGTGCCATGGGAATGCTACTAAAGCTACTTAAACAGTTACTGCAGGATACTTTTGTTCACCTGTCCAGAACAGTTTTTTATAACGTTACAGAAAAACTAATAAGGGGGGTGGGGGGTAAAATTTTCTTAATATTTTATGTAAAGCTGAGGTCATCCAACTCTTCATGTGTCTAGGCCACCTTGTCATTGCTGGATTCTTGAAAGTTGTTAAATACCAAAAAGCAGCAATGTCTAGGGCCTGAGCAATTAATCGGCTGGCCAATTGAGTGAGACGATTACGTCCTTTCAAACATCGGCTAAAAAAAAAATCAGCCGACTGGCCGATGTTTACCAATTGTTTTTACCTATATGCATTCCGATCATTTATAGCAGTTATGCAGAAGCAGCATTGGTTTGAGTATTTATTAAACATAAATTGACAATATAACCTGTTATCCCTCAATATATACAGGAAATTTCTTGATAAGGTCATTATATGGAGCTGTATTCAAAACAAAGCACATTTTCATTTGTACAGGGGTTAGGTGAGCAATGCAAGTTGTGGAAGGAATTGACCTGGAGGTCACTATTTTACACATAACCTAAAGTCATGCTTTGTAAATAAAATAAAATGTTTTGGTAAAACAAACATACATACATAACGACCTTGACAAGGTCACAAACAAGTCCTGCCATCCCAGGTTTTTGCCCTCCCAAGTGCTATATTTTTTTTAAAACAACAATGGTAATGGGCTAGGAGGTGTACAGGAGACAGAACACCATAAATTTAGTTTGGATCTAGTCTCTCCATCTCTATTGTCAGCCCGCTGTCACAACACAAGACTGATTGGCCAAAGCTCCGTTTGTCAGAAGACTCCTAGTGGGAAAGAGTGAGTGACGAGCCTGAACAGGATACAGCTTCTCCATTTCCTGCATCTTGGGTTCCTGAAATACCCACACCCACCCTCTGTCTACTTGAAAACATGAGGGATGCCACTACCCCGCCACTCCTACTAAATAGGCTCAGTGAAGGAGGAAGATGAAGAGGAGTGATGGGCAGAAAATGTACTTACAAACTGTGTGGCCCGAGAGGAAGAGCAGGTCCCAGCAGGGTGCGAGGTCCACGTCATAATGGGAGCAGAGACACAAACACATAACGTGAGGGTGCTTTCACACATGTTCACTCGCAACCTTAAACTCACACAATCCTCAAATCAATATTTGGTCAGAAACAGGAAACTCTTAATTCTCCCTGAGAGTAATCCCTTCACCAATCCCGGTGAAAACCGACATTTTGAGCTGGTTCTCATGAGTCATGTGACCGACCGCTTTTGACTCGGGGTAAGGTAAGCGTGGACGCCATCTGTGGAAAAACCATCTTCCTCTCCACTAACCAGGAAGTTAAAAGGGAACATCAAAGCGCACCAAAAGCGATTTAGCACCTTCCCAGGGACACAAGCGGCATTGTTCTACAATTAATCCCAGCCTGCTCTATTACTTTCAGATTATCTTTAAGTAGGTGAAGTCTTTGTGGGGAATTAAGACTCTCCTTAATCCATGACCCCCCCTCTCATTGCCGTGCACTTCAATGGCGGCCGTGCTATCTTGTCCGGGTGGGGACAGCGGTGGCTTAGAAGGTGGTCCGCAGTGACTGCAAGACAGTGTGAGAACTGTGACACTGGGGAGGGACAACAAACATGAGCTCAAATCTCTTAAGCGCACAGGGAGACAAATAAAAGGATTTGGGTTGTCAAGGGGGGCACAGGAGCTAAAAAGCTATCTTTCATAATCCTTTTGATAGTGGACCTTTGAAATGCATGATCTGGATGTTTTAACACGGCCTTCTCGGAATTCCATTAAGAGGGGGACAAAATCTCAGAATGACTGCATGAAAGTTACACAAGCGGAACGCAGGTCTGAGGGCAGGCAAGCATCGTGCGCCCGCTTGTATCTCAAATAAAAAAAATAAAAGAACTTGAACAGTGTAAATAGTTTAGGAGCAAAGAAACTCACCCCCTGATGAATACGGTGATAATCGAGGGCATGGGAAAAAGAAAACAGACAGAAAAAGAATTATAATCATCAACATACAGTTTAAACCTTTCACCGACTTTTCAGGTTTCCCTATTTAACACATTAAAACAGTCAACAACAAGAGACATTCATGTGTTCACATCATAAAGCATCTTAACCAGGGGAAAAGAAATTTTTGAAGGACTGCTTATGGGTATCCCTGACTGTAAGTACATGCAAGAGGAAATGGATCAAATACTCACTGATGTGAAGTCCTGGTTTAGACACAAAACATAAAAAAGCATGTTAAAGACTTGATGAGACATTTTTTAAATATTTTTTTTATTTACACTGTTCCATTCATATTGTCCTGTCCCAACTGAAATTCCCCTTATGGTAACATCATATCATGCATAAATTCTTAAGCGTCATTTTTCTGATTTAAAAACCAATGATCTTTTTTATCTCTAATCAACTCAAGTCACATTCAATTTAAAGGACTATGATTTGTTTTTTAACAAGATATATAATTCAGCTTGTGAGCTAAACAAATGAACATCAGTTAGCAAATTGACTTGGAAGAGAAAGTAGATTTGAACACAAACTAAACCAGCAAACTCCCTGGTGGCCATTTATTACCATGACTACAAGTACTTCTGGTTCAATTTATTCCATTTCTTTGTCTACTTTATTTTGCCAAAAAAAACTTCAATTTCTTTTTGTTGGGAAATGTTTTTGGTGCTAATCTGAAATTCACTAAGGCACATATTAGCTGGCTCCGTAACTAGCTTTGACCACTACCTATCTAAACAGCTTTGAACACACCCAGTGCTAATCTGGCATGAGGTGTCATCTACATCTGCACATTGGTATGGTAGACCAAGTAAAGGCATTTTCGCAGACCCATGCAGGCAGGTACAGTTGTGGGTGTGAACAAAGCCTACTTGATTCGCAGTCAACTGATTGGTACTGTTTGTAGTGTTGAACAATGAATTAGCAAGCATAACAACTTTGAACAGTAATTTTAAATAATAACAACCCAGGTAATAATAATAATAACCCAGGTTTGACCTGCACAGACTTGCTGGTAACTAGCTATTCTAAATTCTTTAACTTTAGTAAATTTGTCTACTGCTGTCATATGTCCAGTATAACAAACTAAACTAGATAATGATGCTACCTTCTTGTTGGCAAGTGATGGGTCTTGTCGAAGCAGATGAGAGAGGTCAGGAACTCGAGCACCAGCCGCAAAGTAGATCCACTCTTTTTCTAAAGGGTCCAGCTGACATGGAAAGAGAATGGGGTCTTACACAGATTTGTTTTCTCCCCTCAAATATTTTCATTTTGCTACTCATTTGTCCATGCACTTAAAACAGCCTCACAAAGAAAACACAGCTCAGATAGCTGTAACAATTACAGTGTCACATTTGAGACAACAGTTTTATTTTGCTAGTTTGACAATCTGTCAGCTTCTACTGTAAAAAGTAGAAAAGGTTGTTACAATAGACTTACTGCGACTGCAGCAGATCCCATACTACCCGTCGACTCCTCGTCTTGCTCAGATTCCCACTGAAAGATGGACAAAAGGCAAAAATAACTAAAAGTATGACGCAGTCAGCCATAACCGCACACACACGCACACACACACACACACACACACACACAGAGTTGTGTAAGGCTGATTCGAAGTCATCCTGCTGCTAACCAAAGGGTGTCAGACGGAGAGAGCTAACAAGACAGCGAGAAAGACGTTTTACACATGAAAGGTAATGAATAACAATCCACTTAGCGAAAACAACACACCTGAAGCGCAAAAAAGGAAAAAAAAAAAAAAAAAAGTGACCCACATGCAGAAGTTAAAATTAATTCTGGTCAATTGTTTGCTGTACGCAGAAAAGAAAAATGCTTATTTTGAAACATTTTGACCTGATTTGACTTGTTGTTTTGGATGACCAATAGTAAACCCTCGTCCTCAAGAGTGCACAATGCTCTGACTAATGTGTTTAACGAAAAAAGACAATCTGATCACATACACAAGCATGAACCTCCAAAAAGAGTTGCACACTGTATGTCTTTAATGTGAATGTGTGTGAATTGCTCTTAATAGGCACAAATGATTATTATCTTCCTAATGAGTCCCAACATGTTACTGCTTAGCATAATAACAGGGGATCTTAATTTAAATGGAGATTGTGCCCCCCTGTGCCTCCCTCGCACTCAATGAGTCTGGTCTCTGCTGCTTCAAATGATGTAGAACCCAATTAATCTGGCGTCACCTGGCGGGTGATACTGGTACTGCTAGCATTTAACAGTCAAGGTTAAGCGGCTTGGTAAAGGAATAAAAGAAAGGATAGTAGAATGTTTCCGGGTTCTTCCCAAGTATAAAAATTGGAGACTGCTGCGTCCAACCCAACAAGCGCTGACATAATGAAATCTGTTATCAGACCTGCGTTATTTTAAACTAAATTTGCAATATCAGACAAATTCAACACAGATAAACACCAAGAGAAACAGAGAATGACAGCTTTTCTTTAGAGAAAGAGAATTTTTTTTTCATTTCACCTCTGCAGCACTGTCTGGCTCGCCGTAGGTAATCAGCTCATCCCGACATTCCCTTTCTGTTGCCTCCCTCTGTGCTGTCGCTGGCACCGTGGAGGGACTCGAAAGTCTATGCCCGTCCGCATCGGACCCGTGAGTTTTGTCTTTGTCTCGTGCTAGCAGCAGCTGTCTGTATTTCTTCTTGAGGAAAAGGTACTTATCTCCCTGCAATAGTAAAAAAAACAAAGGCAATGTTATATGTTCACATAGCTATGTGAGAGGGGTTAGAATAGTACAAAGAAGAAGTGCAGTTTTGCACTACCAATGCAACATAGTACAGGGCTTCCTTGTAGTTCTAGTCCTACACTGTCAATGTGACCCAAATTTTATTGGTAGGAAAAATGAAGCTTCAAATTTGCTTCATGAACCAGTTGTTATATTTGTCGACTTCTCTGGATGGCACTCGAAGACATGGCAAGTCAGTGTGCTTTCAGAGAGAGTGCCATTGAGAAGAGTAAAAAAACAAAACAAAAAACAACTGGTTCGTGAAGCAGATTTGAAACTTTGCTTTGCCATTACTCCTGTATTTTTAAGCAAATTATAATGTGCCATAGTCTAGCATTAGCACAGCTGTAGTCATAATAACAGTACATTTTACTATAAAAAACACCTCTAGTACCTACAGAGGTAAAAACAAAAGTCAAAGGCAAATCAAGTTGTATAAAACTCAAGACTAAAAAAAACAAAAAACAAAAACAAAACTTGATTACAACAATGTATATGTACTCACATTTTCAGACTTGACCACAGCAATTCTGTCAATAATGAGCTTGAATTCCTCTCTGTATTTAGCTGCAAGGACATGAAAACAAGTTCACATTCTGGCTATATTTAGTGCACCATCAACCCACAATGTTATATAATCACATCATATAAGCATGGCGTGAAGGTCTAGCATGTCTAGCATTAAAAATCAAAACAAATAAAAACTAATATACCAAATAAAGCATTGATCAAGACAGACATTCTACTAATGATAGATTAACAGGGCTAGTTTCAGCCATGGAGTTTCATAGATCAGACCGGCCCACTAAAGTTAGCTTTTTAACTATTCCCTCCAATGTTTTCGTGATACTGTATTTGATGGGAAAAATAAATACTGCTGAATGTGTTTACAAGGCCGCCATCCTTGTTTATTTAACGGATAGCTAGCTCGGGCACTGCAGCCATGTTGTCCTCCCAAAAGGCTATTTTCAAATGAACAAACATCTGGCAAGTCAGTACGCCAATATTGGACTATTGGCTGGCTGTGTATTTGCGTACATTCCTACGTGGACTATTGAGAAGTTTCCTCTTCCCGGTGCGGACACAAAGGATACACACTGGTGGTGATACGCACTGGTGGTGATCCACACCGACAACAACAGGAAGCGACAGCTCACATGTGCTTCACACAGATATTAGATGCTTACGACAGCAAGTTACAAGGTCCAGTTACCCATTGACCAAAAAAATCAATTCCCATCCACCCCGCTTCTTCATTTGCCAACGTGGTCCACTTTTCATATCTATTAAAAAATCCCCCATTCACACTCTTGTTAGAAGACTAAATCCCGTCATGCGTGCAGACTTAATTGTGATTAAAATACGATCATCAATTTTACAACACGAGGAGACTCAACCACATGTTCGGGCAAACATGGTGGGAAGCACTTCTCTAATCACCGGATGGCCACGTCAGATGGCGCTGACGTCACATCTGGACCACATGTGGCAGCAGTTCAAGGTCACCCTGGATCAGAATTTGTTTGGCAAGATTGACATATTTGCCTTTCGGCCTCAGACGAAGATAAAAAAAACAGCAATTCCAAAATGGCCATTCCAAAAGACGAGTTATTTTGTGTATTGCTAAATTTTATGCGTGCAGAACGGCAAAAGGTCAATTTGCAGGGACACTTGTGATCCAGGAATTTATGTCACTAGTCTCTTTTGGAATCAACTTGTCCATTATCATAAATGTAATGGCTGCAGTTTTGTCTCTCATGGAAACAATATAAATCAAGTAACATCTTATTTTTGGCTAACACATCATAGTTTCCAGATGAAGGAGAGGGATCAGAACTACTTTCAACAGCAGGTTAGTTAACACAAGCATCTTTTACCACGACTGACAGTTATGATTTGGCTCATGCAGGAGATGACGTCAGGATGTCACGTGTAGTTTAGCATGGTGGGGTTCAAGTCCCCTACATGGGGGAGGAAATGGCAGCATCCTTATTCAATTTTCTTTCAGGTTTATATTTATTTATCTTACGTAAAATACTTATCATAGAGCGAGGGGAACACAACAGAAAAAAACTCTTTGCAACATTAAAATACGCATGACAACACATACAGAATATGAACTCTGTCGTGCTAGTTATGTTTTGCTAAGTTAACGAGATCATGATGCTACTTACCACGCAACTGCACGTCACTGTGGCCAATAAAAGGCTTAAAAGTCTTCAGTATGTCTGCATTTCTCACTTTGCCTGAGCTGCCCGCAGTGTCGTAGAAGTAATCCAGCAGAGACTCCTCGCTCACATCATTCATATTAGCTGCAGTTTACGTCGAATTTAAGACACTTTGGACGCTGCGGCTACTTTTAGACGCCCTTTTTGCGGCTTCTCTTTTTCACGCAGCCTCCCCCGGAAATTTCTTCACGGCTAATTTGCGGCTTTTCATGTCAACATCTCACTCCACCCATGCTAGCGAGTTTACCGCCGCAGCTGCTGCTGAGCCTCCTCCAGTTCGTTTTAACCCCTTCCTGAGCTGAAGTCGCATCTTCCCTCAGTTTTGGGAGAGTACTCGTTTGTCCGATTTTCTGTCAGTGGCATTGAACGCCTCTTTGAAATGCCACTTTCGAACATAAACGTTTGTCCACTTCATTGAAATAACATAGCGACGGGCGTGCAGTGGTTAATGTACTGGACTTAGAAAAGTGCATAAAATATAAACAGTCAATACATGCAAAGGTGGTACACTCTGTACTACTACTTCCAGGTTTAAAATGGCATGTAAAGAAGATGTGTTGATTAAGTTTATATACACAAAAACCCAAATGATAAGCAAACCAGAATATGTCCTTGAAAAATACAATAAGACAGCAGCTAGCAAGCTCTGGATGCTATTTAGGTCACTTTTTTTTTGGTCGTGTACGCGCGTTGACGATAGCCGCATGCATTAGACAAAACACATTGTCTGATTAATTGCGCGGTTGCGCTGTAAATATTAAATGTAGGAGACTTACACGTTAATCCCTCCATGGTTTCTCTTTGAACGAATTCCGTTTAATTTGATGAGTGCGTCCGTATTTGAGGACAGGACAATATTGTAATTACAGTAAGCTTCTTACGACTGATACAATTATTGACGTGAGCAGTTTACACGGTGGCGAGAAAAAGCGGGACCTTATGCTCATTCAATTTCAGAAACAACACAACTTTCAAGAGGATAACGATATTTGATCCTTTAGCATATGCCGCGCCTTTGTGCATTCGATTCATGCCAGAGAGCAGCTGACCGCACGCACGTTGGTCACCTAGAACACTATCGTTCTAAATGATTACCTTTTATTAAGGTCTTCTAAGCATTCAAAATTGATTTCACTGTCAGTAAATTAAGCTACTTTACTTTGCTTTTTTAAATGACTTTGAAACAGAAGTCAACCCCCAAAATTTCACATTTTCTAAAGCTGATTGGTTGTAACCTTTACAGTCGACAGCAAGTCCTGGAACTTTTCAAACCTCGTACTGCATGTAAGCCTCTCCTTGCAACTGTCTTCAAACACATCTGAGAGGCATTGCAGATGTTGCCATGTGTCATTGTGAAGGTCAGGGTGTGCAGGGGTCGGAGGCCAGATGTCGCGCTCGTTCCATATGCCGCCCAACTTGTAAACACGCTCTAGTTCTCTGTTCTTTTTTTTTTTACCCCGGACTGGAAGTGTCCTAAATCCAGCCATTGCATCCCGATTGAGATGATGATGATGAAGATTGGGAATTGTTACAGGCGGGCCATAAGCTGGCACTGAGAAGGGGGCGGTTTATATGGGGATTGTTCGTACAGACAATGGTGTCTACCAGTTTTTAATCCACCCTCACGATGAGTGCACGACTGGGGTCGAGTTTAATAAAGGAAAGTGCTCCCATAATCGGGATTTGTCAAAGTGCCCCTTTTGTGTTAATCGGACATTTTTTACAGCATGTTTTGTGACATCTGCCACAGCAAGTGGTATTAATCCTTTTGCCCTTTCCTTCTCTTCCCGGCTGCATGTACAATGTGAACATCATTCTTAGAAAGACGTGCTTATATGAGTCACATTATTTAAGTGTCTACCAAAAGTGTTCCACGTCGCACAAACTTGAGGAAAAGTAAAATATGTTCCAACCTGATTAATCACTTAGCAGAGGCTAATAGGACAAAGATCTGTAATTACTTCCACACCAAAGCTGCATTTTCATAATTAAAAGCCTGGTGAGGTATAATAAAATTGTTTCTAAAGTGAAGGATTACAACCGTAAATCCTGCACGGTCCAGATGTGAGAATGATGATGGGTGGGATTCTGGGCTTCAGATTATGGGACAAATCCCACAGGCGGGAGCGTCGTCGTGGTTCCCCCTGCAGTTTAGTGGCTCGTGTGGACTCAACATGCTGTAATCTGCAGATTAGCTGATATAATGAGCTGTAAATACAGTACAGCAAGGCCAGCCGCACTGCCTCAGAGCACCTCTGCTGCCAAGGTCAAGGTCGTTTAATATCGGACCGATCGCTGTAGTCAGGTCAAAAGTCTTGGGACATGATGTCAACCTGGAAAGAGTCCCCCCGCCCCCAACCATCTTCTGTAAAGACTGTACAAGCTGTTGCAGTGTATCCATTTGATTTGACAGGTTTGCTGTTTCACATCAAACTCATTGAAGGGTGCCTTGATATACCTTATTTTAAGCACCTTCAGTCATTCAACAGAGCCACCACTGCTGCCCGCTTCCAGATGCTCTACTGAGTTACAGACGGTGACATTTTGCACCATCCCAAAATAATAATAAAAAAAGATGTTCTCTCACCACCTGTTGTCTGACTCCGAGAGGTTTTAATGCTTGATGGCTCCATTAGGGTGGATTAAACCATTAAAGCAGGGATTGCAACACACGTTTGCATTCTTTTTTTTTTTATTCCGTAAGACACTTTTTAAGTCAGGAAACACATGATTTCAGTTGGCAGCACATTGGTGGCCGACAAGAAAACTCATTTTTAGACTACGTCAACAAAAAATAATGTACAAATATTGGAAGCACAACAATATTAACAACATCTTATTTATATTTATACATAAGCAAAATAACAAAGAAGCATATTGACCACATTGGAGAGGGAAAAAAAAAACGTTACAATATCAGAATGAAATCATATCACTACATATAAATTCCCATTGAAACAAAGGAAAAGGCCCGAATTGGACTTGTGAAAGAAAATATATATTCTCTCTCAAAAGAACTGTGATCAATAATACAAAATGTTTTTTTTCCTGGGATGAAACTATTTTTGCAATTTCTTTCTTGTAAATTATTTTATTATCAACATAGTTTGGGTTTCAGATTAACTTAATCTCTTACATTTACACCTTCATTCCCTTAATATTTTACCTTTTTCTCATGGCATTACAACTGTAATCTTGTAACTTTGCCCTTTCAGAACAGCATTTTTTTTTCTCTTCAGTGAGACATTCATGCTCCTTTGTACAAAATAAATATTCAACATTAACAAAACAAAAGTAAACAGACAAAATCTTTGTTTGGAAAGCTAAGTGTTAAAGTGTTTTATCTCCTGGGAAGAATTGGCGTAATATACTCGTAATATTCGACATCCTCTTCCAAACAATTTTTTTCCCAATCTTGCTACAAAAGCAAAAACACGACCGGCAAGAAGAGGTCGTGTGTGTTGCAATACGTCGTAGTGCAGCAAAGCCCTCAACAGTCACTCCCGTTCTGGTCATGGTCTAGCTCCCCCCCGCACCTTACTGGGCAAGAAAATCAACCAAAACTAGAAGCAAGAACGCTAACCAAGAGAAAATAATTCTGAAAAAATGTCTTTGGTTGCTTGGTCCACTTTTGGTCATTGATGATTCAAACACAAATGTAGTTTTACTCCCTAGTGACTCTTCTTGTTTTCCTTTACAAATGTGCAATTACCTTTCCTCTTGTTGAAGCACATCAAAAAGTCTCAACAACACCCACTCTGGGTCTTGTTCAAGAGGTGCGGACGACCCCTCACGTTCTCTAGTGAAAGGTCAGTGGCGCCCCCTTGTGGTGCTACGTCCTCTGCAAAGTGCAAGCAGTGAAGGAGTCTCTCGGCTGCAGGCTCCCGGGGGACGACCGTAGCGGTGCTTGTTGTTGTTGACCACGTGCATCGGCTGCCCGGAGCGGCGTTGAGAAAGAGAGGAGGTGTGTGGGGGGGGGGGGGTTATTAACAAGACAGAGTGCAGTCATGTCTCCGGGAAGAAAGTCAAGTTGGTGGTTACACCTCTCTGTGGAAGTGAGAAAACAAAAAGTAAGTCAAATGTACTACAGTTGATGGATCGATCAATCAAACAAGCCTACTCACAAAAAGTTGGGATATTTCGAGATGAACACATGAAGGTCACTCTAAGCTTTACACTGACAAAGTACGGTTTGCAAATACCATAGCACAAATATCCTGATACTCCAGCCGAAACGCCACAAATTTTGCAACTTTTTGTGAGTAGCTTCTCTTATCTGTGTAAATGAGGGCACTTACGATGCGGTAAGCGTGGAGTTGAGGACCAAAGTGGTGCGTATTCGATAAAGCTCTGCTAGCGTCAGTTTTTGGTGCTGCTGCACCGGCGATTTCCTTGCTATGGGCAAAATTTCTCCCGAATTGCAGCCAGTCGGATCCGACTTCCTCTTAGCTTCTACGTCTGCGACGCAAGGACCGCCCTCTTTGAGGACAGCGCAGCGGGGATCCTCTGGGAAGTCGGCGTCCTTACTCCCGAGCTCCGACAAGCTCTTGCTGTGCACCAGTGAGGCCGCGTCCGTTGGCGACGGCTCAGCGCTGTTGAGCGAGGGCGCCGTTTTGGCGTGGAGGCGCTGCAGAAGGTTGTCCTCGGAGCGCGATAAGACCAGAGTGGACACGTTCTGGAGGCAGTGGACTCTTGACTGCACATGAGGACGTCGACGAGGTTTGCACGGCTGGACCACTGACAATTGCGAGCCAAGCGAAGCAGAATCCTCCTCTTCTTCATCTTCCTCTTCTGCCTCCTCTGTGCCATCTTCTTCACTTTGCGGGGGCTGAAGTTCCCTGAGGAGTGACTCCGGGGAGAGTGTACCGTAGGCGCTGTCCATGGACAGAGAGCGACACTGAGGGTCAAGCTCGTCGCCCTCGGGATCCGGCTCCTGATCCACCTCAGAGTAAACGGCGGAGCTGGTCCTGTGAAGAGCTGTGGGCCGCTCAACGTCCGACAGGGCAGAGACACTATCGGCTACATTGCTGTGTCCCTCGAGGCTAACGATAGCGGCAGAAGGTGTTTGCGATTCGGCCGGCTCATCGACATCCATCACTGACAACGTCTCAGTGGAACCATCTGATTGACTGAAAATTAACAGAAGAAAATATGTCAGGTTCATAGGTTTTACTTCTATTTATTTATGTACTGAATATGGGTATATTTTGTTGTTCTTATATCCATTTAAACATTTTTAAATTACAATTCTAAATTACGTCTTTTTATATGTTTATTTTCACATTTATTTATCTCTGTTTTTAAAGGCAGTTTTGGTCCTGCATATTCCTCCTCAAGTACCTTAAGTCATGCTCATCTTTGTGCCTCAGACACGGGGAACTCGCGTTGGAGTTGCTGCTCTCGTCTTCCTCATCTCGCTCTTCTTCAGCCTCCGTGCAACTCGTCTGAGAATTCTGCAGTCGAATCACTTCCTCGTTGCGGAGCCTCTGGAGTTGGTTCTGTGTCGTGTAAAATGACAAGTTAAACAAACTCCTCCTGCCACTTTACAAAGGAAGAGATGCTGAGAAAGCAAACCTGGACGTTGCAGATTGCCTCAATCCAGCTTCTCCCCTGGGGGGCGCTGTTGGCTTGGAAGGTGTAGGCAGCCACAGCGCTCCTGAACTCATTGAGGTAGATGAGGATGAAGGATCCTTCAGAAATGAGAGAGGGCAAAATGTTACATAGGTGGATTATTGAGGGTTGGCACAAGGAGGTCGGGCCAATGAGCTTCTAACAAACTGATTGGGGGACTCTTCAGTGAATTTAAAAGAAGATCCTTCGGTAAGTCACAACAGAGACGTCAGTGACATGTCACCTGTGTCTTTCAGCTCCTTGCAGACGACGTTGTGGATGAGGAGAGGCTGCCGGATGACTTTGACCTTCTCAACTCTCTTCACGGGCTTTGTGATGAGGAGCATGTCAGTGAAAAGGAAGCAGTAGACGTCCATCTATAGTGAAGAGAACCAGTCAATAATTAAGAAAACATAACACACACGCACACAAGGCAGAAAGATTAAAAGCAGGGGAAAATTGGCTTTACCCGGCTGTCTTTGCCCTCCTTCATCCTTAGAGCGCCCTCCAGGTGAAGCTGCCGAGTCTCCTCGGGAGACGTTCCTCTCATGGGAGCCATGAGGTCAAAGTGGTTGAACTCCTTGAGGATCTGAATGGGAACACGTGGGTTGTCACCAAATAAATGCGCGTGTTTGGGTTAAATCCAAGTTTTACTATATTTGCCGTCATTTCTTTTTTTCCGGCCTCATTCTAAACTATCACTGAAAAATTACCCTGACCAAATACACAGCGGTGTAGGTCAAACCTACTGATATTTAAAATTGCAAATCCTGTTCACAGTTCCAAAATCCTGCTGAGCGAGCTCCACCGTTTTTTGTCCTCACCTTCTCCACCTCCTCGCTACTGCCCTCTACTGCCTCGTAGGAGTCGATGCGGGCACATGTGGTGGCCAGCCTCTGCTGCTCCTGACGCTGACGCATGTGGGAGTTGATGCTGTCGATGAAGCCCTCCACCGAGGCCACCTAGAGGTCAAGCATGATCGTTTAGGGCGGTTTCAGGCTTGTTTTAATGATAAATGTCTGATAAGCGTGTATTCGATGCGCCCCTTACCATGCTGCCGATGACATCTCGGTCGTTGGGCTCATCCGTCTTCTTGAGCACGCTCTTGAGCAGGAGGGGATATTTGGTCAGCCGCTGATGAGGTTTTGCTAACATGTCTGCCAATTTCAGACGATTGCACTGCTTGTGCGTCTCTGCCCACTGTCAACAGACAAGAGACTTGTTACACACCACAACACAGAAACAGGAACACACACTAGACCATTGGCTGTTGCCTCTGACTCACCGTAACATAGGTCCTGAAGAGTTCATTGTCCCTGAGAAGTGCTCGCATGTTCTCCATGCAGTTTTCCTCCTCCATGCAGTAGCGGATGTAAGGTTTGAACCTGGAGGCGAACTGAAGACAAACGCAACACTTGGCTCAGTACATGCACGTGAGGCTGCCACTATCGCTTGATGGTACAGTAGAACTATTGGGACAAGTACTGTTCCAAAATACGTAAATACATCAAAGTGACTGTGAAGATGTGGGACCCTCTGTTTCAAAAGCTGCAACCCACCGTCCTGAATCCGTGCTCAAGGTCGGTGGGGTCGAGAAGAGCCCGCGCCTGCCTGGCTTTGTCTAACAGGGGGAGCATGACTTGGTTCCAGAAGGCCGTGTGCAGACGCACTATCTCCTGGATGTTGCTGAAGAGCCGCTGGGGTTCCACTTCGGTGAGCAGGCCACTCTCCTGAAGGTTGAGCAGGCCGCAGAGGAAGAGCTGCAAAAGCATTGATAAATTTAACACAGATGAAATGACTTGAGCTCCATGAGCGCATCACGTTGATTGGCTAATGTTTCAGGGAAAGGCTACTTGGTATTTTACGACTTCCAGCAAGTGATGTCTGTCATTCTGTGACCTTTGTATGTCTGCGTGTGGCTGTACCGTGGTTGTTCTATTGGACTCACATCAGTGATGACTCGGAGTTTTTTAATGTAGGTGGCTTCTGTGTGCAGCAGCTCCCATATTGCCTCCTGTTGGTGAAACTGTCTCCGTGTCAAAGTCTAAAATACACACGCACAAACAAACAAAGAAACAAAACACACAAACACGTGAGTCAAACAAGTCTGAGCCTGAGAAATGTGCACATATCAGACAATGTAAATTTATAGCATGTTATATAATCATAGCACATGCGTATCGCCAAAGCAATAAATGGCTGGCTATCTTGGTTAGTCATGCACTTGCGCTTGAAATTAACAGCAGTGCGATAATTGTCTTGTAAACATCCTTCTGGGAAATCAGAGAAGGTAAACCATATGGAAGTAGTGTACTACGAGACCCTTCCAAGATGTTTTGGATAATAGTTTGTGGTTCATTTTTGGTTTAAACTATCAACAATGTATACTATTAATGTGCACTAATTAAAAACAAAACAAAAAAAACACTTAATATGCAATTAAAATAACTTTTCGGCCACTGTGCTGCCACTCAAAGATTAGTGGATGTTTGTACTGTAAAAATTAGGTAAGAGTATTTTGTTTTGTCATCACAGCAACAGTATGGCATAGCAAAATGGCTATTACCATAGTTGAGAGGTTCTGGATATGAATTTGTTTGGGTTACCTCAGCATTGTCCAGTAACATCCGCCAGCTGTCTTCCAGGACCAAGTCGGGCTCCTGCTCGTCCTCCTCCTCCCAGGAGTCCTGGTGGAAGGAGAGCAGCCGCGGCACCTTGGGCAGCCCGAATAATGTGTACGAGTGCAGCTTGCTATGAAGCTGCTCCAGTCGGTCCACTTCCTGTTGGCCACAAAGTTGACTGTTATGATGGAACATGGCGACGCCGGCCGGCCGGCCCTTAATGTCATAAGAACGAATTGTGTGCAGGGTGAACCTTCTAACAATGGGCTTCAAAGGAAGTGATGTCAAACGGAAGAAGAGGTCCTTTTACGTAATTATGAAATCAAATTAAGATTGGGGAGAACATTCTAACAATGGGCTTCAAGGCAGGGATGTCAAATGAAAGAAACAAAGGACGACCAGGGGTAGGGGTCATAGATCCATGTTACTCAAATGGGTATGTGCGTGCGTGTGTGTGTGTGGTTGGAGCAAATATTGAGGTGCAAAAGGTCTAGGTCCCGCTGGAGGATCTCAGACTCTGGAGAGGTTAAAGGGGCTGGACAGGGTGAATAGACACGAGCCCACCCCTGACAGGTGACTGACAGATTGTGTCTCTAGCTGACGTCTGTCCCTGGGTGGGATGTGAACTCACAAGGGGGAAGTAACACAATGTTTTTATGAGGGCTTTGTTGCAAGCAAGGTTTACTGCTATTTAGGACCGTCAAACACTTCCATTCTCTGCTCAGCTCTTTATTCTAAAGTCTAAATATTTACACATTTGGATAGGTTGTTTATTCCCACGTCAACAAAGGAAAGGACAACAAAGGAGTTCTAGGGCCATACCAAGAAAAAAAAAAAGTAAAATTAAAAACTGGGTGTGACCAGTAGCCATTGTCAGATTAATATCTGGCAAGATCATTGAAGATTTGTTACAAATAATTCTGGTTTCACTTTGCCGAGGAAATCTTTCTCAGGAAAAGACACCATCACATCCAACTGTTAATGCTGACAAGGGTGATGATTTGGCAAACATTAACTTCATTGCTTCTGAAACTTACTGTAAAATCCACTAAATCACATGCACATGTGTATCATATGACCTGCACGCCCGCAATCTGAAAATGATCATTGTTTTCCAAAGTAAAAGCAAATGTATTATTTCAGTAACACACAAAGAATCTGCTGTATCTGCTTATGGAGGACAACAGAAATCGGTGATACTGTTGAGAGGTTCAAATTCTAAAAATTTGATCAATTTTAAGTTAAGGTATTAAAACAAATAATTATCGAAATAATTATTGATTTGATAATGGCTTAATTTATTGTTTCGTAACATAGTTTTGGCATTTGTGCGCATCACAGTAATTTGATATGAATATAAAAAAAAATCTAACTTTAATTTAAAACAACGGCCTTCTACTGTTACACTAAAAACTTCCATAAAGAAAATAACCAACGTCAACGATTTCGTTTTTAACGTGAGGGACAAGCAGTACGGAACATTTCCTCTGACAACTCATTTCCAAAAGTGCTGGCAGGAAAATATCTGAGCCAACAGTATTTGGAGGGAAATGATCTCACCACCTGGACCATTGAACTCCACCCCACAGTTGCCTTACTACAGCTTTACTGTAATGTTCTCTTTTCAGTACCAGCAAGCCATTAAAGCCAAACAGGAAGTCGTCACACGGTTGCCTTGGTCTGCTAATTTTTAAATTTCTGGCCCACTAGACGCCCTTATTGGTCAAAGAAGAAGAAGCCATACGGGCTTACCTTGCCGAAGGATGCTGCTGCGGCGTTGGAGCTGAAAAAGCCACTGAAGCGGCTGGCGGCTCGGTTCTTCCAACTGTCAGGACCGGAGCCGGGCAGCGAGCCACCGAGCTGACCGAGCGTATCTGGTGTGGGAATGTTGGTCTCTCCCAGAAACTCGGTCATGTTCTTCCTCCGCCGAGACTGACCCTACGGGTGTGGAGAGGACGGAACTTAGCAAGGAGAAACTTGGCAAAGAACATCACAGCACTTTTGAATGTAAATCACTGAATGTCCACATCTTGACAATTTAGATTTTTTTAACATTGAATTTGAACCCCCTACTAGTCTCAAAACAGGACTCTGATTAATATTGTGTTTGTGGAATATGAATTAAGCAGCAACATCCACCTGTTTTTATCCATCTCAGGAGACAGCCATATTGCGATTTGGTGTCGAGTGAAAATGACGGGATTCGTCATTACCAGAAGCGAGCAACTGCGATGTCTTTTTCAGTCGACAGCATGTGGAAAAACCCCCAAGACGGATAAAAACAGGCATATTGCTCAGGTGGCTATACATTAGTTTTCAATGTAAAATTATTTTAACTTGTGCTATTAATTTTTACTCGCAGAGAAAAGCATTTCCAACTTGCAAGTATCGGTTCACCATGCGATGCCATTGTTAGACAAAACAACATTAAGGCTACTTTAACATTTAAAATCATTAAGCGGACAGATAGACAGACAGCACACGGTGGTCACAGGACAGTGACAATAAAAGAACATGAAAGAAGTATCGGTATTTTCCCCATCTCTCGGGAAAACAGAAATGTTCCAGATGGATGAATGGAACGAGGGAAATACATAAAGGGGAGACACAAACAGGAAGTTTTCCGGGGAATTTGCCGTTGGAGATGACATCAGCAGGGCCATTAAAGCAGTCAGACACAAACAGGAGAGGGAAGGACGGCCACTTCCTTGCAGTGAATGCTCATTACATCACAGAAAGTTTGCGCCATTCCAAGACTGACCACTCATAGCCCCCCCGACACACACACACACTACCCCACTATTGTTACCCTGTCAGCATGCCCTGCCGTGCACCCTTCACTTTACGAGCACCAACCGAGCAAACAAACAGGGGCCTCTGCCGCCGTATCTGAGGAAGCACTTGTTTTTTACCGCCGCAGTGTCAGTGATGAGGAATCTACCGCTAAGGGGGGGGAGGTCAGGGAGAGAATTCCCCCCGCACCTTCAAATATAGTTTCAGGAACCTCACATTCCACAACGTTGACACCAGCAATGGAACACAATTCCAAACAAATTCCTTTGCAGACGCAAACAAACACCAGAGACACGTTTGTGCTCAAAGCTGATTGGGTGAAGGCTTATGGTCAGACCCAGGAGGAGGTCGGTGCATGGACCATTAAGGTTTCGTGACCTTTACACAAGACAATTTGTTAAATGGAGAATGGCCTCCACACACAAGAAAAAGATTGCTTTGATTTTATATTTATATTAAACCACAAATTGTATACTGCGAGTCGGAATTCAAAACAAACATGGAAATGGAACAATTTGGTGTCTCTCTTGTCAAAATTTGATGGCCAAACAATCCGATTACTTCTCAAATCAAGCAATTATTCACAATGAGTAAAAAGAGCTGGATCACAAAAACCTGAGTGAATACACAATTGTAAATGACTTGATCGTCTCATCTTTTACAGCCGATGGTATGATTCCATAGCTTTGAAAAAAGAAAAAAAAGAAATACACTCCATTCCATTCACGCAATCGTAACAAAGAGCACCTAACCTTACAAACGAAAGATAAGGAATAAAAGATAACTACCGGTTTTTGAGGGACTCTCTGGGCCAACAGACCGAATAAGAAGGTTTTCAGGGACTAATGAGGTAAGACTGGTGGAGACCTCCACAAAATCTGTTTAAACTATCACCAACATTTCGGAACTTCCTCCACTTTGTCTGGGGGAAGAGTAAAGACATTCAGTACAACAACGCGACGGTGAGAACCACTTATGATGATTTCTTTGAATAAACCAACGACCTTGGCATGTCAAACGCAGAAGCTTCCTGCCTCCGTTTTGGTCACCTCCATGCATTCATCTCTGATTATTTAAATAAAGGAACCAAGATTGTGACCAAAAGAACTATTGCTCAGCAAAATGACGACTACTAATAATTGTGTTCACAACTTCAGTAATTGGTAAAGGAACATATAGAACCGTTTTGGTCTTTCAGCCTATGTTCTCCTCTGCTGACAGTTGAACTGAATACAATCTACAATTGATTTCTTTTGGGGTTCAGGGTTCACATTTGATGATAATGATGCAAACAAAGCCTTTGAAAAAAGAAGAAAGAAAAAGGACGAAGCAAACATTGAGGAAATTCTGATTAGTGTCCTTCTCCACTCACCATTGAAGTCAGAGGCATGTCAAAAGTAACAAAAACCATACTGATCCCTCAAATGGACTCATGGGTCGCAGGCCATTCTGGAACCAACTTCTGCAGTTTTTCTCCTTTTTAAACTCTGTCCTGCATCCAGTCGACTCGCGGCTCTTGTCTACCTGGAGGGGTTACGGTCCAGGACCCGGTTGGAGTGGCCACAGGGTAATGCCGTTCCACAAAGAATGATTATTTTCTTGACGAGGGGGACGCCCAGGCGGTGTAGCGAAGCTCCTGGCTGCTTGCATATCACGCAGACACTGGCATGAAGTCATAGCAACCAGGAGGATCCTGCCTCATTGTGTTGGCCAGGAAAGAGGACGCGAGGCAGCAGACCCCTGCCCCCTCACCTCCCACCGGAGGGAAGAGGCTGATTTGAATATTTGGAGGCAGAGCGTCAAGGCAACAGCTTGCAGTGCTATGATTAAAAGAATAATTTCTTCAACGTTTAGTTGAAACCATGCATGGAGCAGATTATTTCCATGTTTATTATTTGCTTCCATTTGTTTCAAAATCTCTGAAGTTTTGCTCACTTGGCTAACTCTACCTAAAGCATTTGTGAACGTGTCAGGCCTGGCAGTGATGCTCCAAGCCACAAAGCCTCCATTTATAGTAAGAAAGTGAGGAGGGGGGGGGGGGGGGGGGGGGGTTGGCGTCCAGGTTAATGATATTAAACCTCACTCACAGCCTTATCTTACCAATGGCCATTTGCGGCAGTAACCTTGGCTGAGAAATGGGAGAACCCTTACATGGGAGAGGACTGTATGTTAATACTTCCCCTCCCCCATCACTGATAACAATTCTCCTTGACCAGGCAGGTTTGATTATCGATGGGAAAACACAACACTGCAACCTTCCCGAAAGCTCCAAAACACACATTAGACATTGGCCTGCACAGAAATGTCCCTTGAACAACCAGGAAATGGATGTGACAAGGAATCCCCCCGCTGTGAACACATGCTTCACACTGAAGAGGTCACAGAAACTGTTGACATGGAATTGGAATAAAAATCTGGGTTAGCCCAGTGCCTCTCAATTATTTTCTGTTTTACCCTCCAGGATGAAGATAATACCCCCCCCCCCCCCCCCCACACACACACACCCAACTCTCCTTGGTTACTATATTTCATTCGTCTATAATGTTGTTATAAGGACACCACTGCATAAAATTGTATCCTTAACTGCACATCTCTGGTAAATATTGATAGCTAATTTATTATTGCCTACCACGGCCAGTTAGAACAAAGACTAATCCATAGAGGGATGATTGAAACTATCGATTTATTGAACAAATGCTAACAAAGTGACGTAAACAAAAAGTACATTCCGAGCACACCTACCTGTAGCCTCAATTGAGACTGTCACTGTACACCACAGTGACTAATACAACAACCAGACGCCGTTTCCGCTTGAGAGCTTTCTAATCGGTTTCATAAATAAAACAAAAAAAACATACGGACTGCTGCAGGTTGCTGATTTTGTCACACAAATGTGGAGATAATCAGATGTTGACACGAGTTAAATAATAGGAAAAATGTATTTTACATAACGGTCCTTTTAGTGATGCACATTTTTAAGAAGGAAACCTAAAGTGAAAAGGCTTGATCACATTTCACCAGTGGTCCAGAAACAAAGATTACTGGAATTATTTACTATTATTTATTATTTGTTGTATTCAAACTAACTCTGAAAAAAAATGCAAGACAAGCATTTGATATGCAAGTCATTGCCAACTTCATTTTTGAAGGTTTGCAAAAACAGGTTTTAATCTTATTGTCTGTAAGTGAACATTTTCAAAAACGCCAATAGATAAAACAATTCCCATTGAACAGAATTCATTGACTCATGAAACAACAACTACGCAAGGCTCAGTGCCTCTCACCTGACAGTCATTTGCTTGGTAAACGTCCGGTTGTGGAGACTCTGGGATCTCCAGTTGAAGAAGGTCCCAGCTGTACCATGACGACAGGCGACTAAAGCGCATCCTTTAATTAGTCACGCAAATCAATATTCAAAAAATTCTGTCGGGAAGACAGGGCTCAGAATAATAGCAGTAGTTCAAAACTAACGAAAATGAACTAACGCGACCTGATCCTGCAGGTACAAAGGGCTACAGGCCGAAGATCACGCATCCACTCATCCCCACCTAAGGGTGTCAGGAGATCTCTTTTGTCCTACAGCACGCACACAACACACACACATACTTCTGCTGCTCCACCCACAAGACGCAGTCAGCATATTAAACTACACTAGATCTTTGCAGGTTCGATTTAGCAAGAGAAAAATGAGAAAGTCAAAATATTTAAATTTGGTACACTTGAAACACACAATTTAAAATTTATCAATATTAGTTTTTATCATTGGCATTATCGTTTTTACCATAGGCATGAGGAGGAAAACTGAGCTGCAAAGTGGTCATATTTTATTTAAGGATTGAGTAGGGATGGGCAAGTACCAAAACCAATGTAAAAATTAGAAGAATAGAAAATTGCCATTGATTTCATTTAAAGGGAAAATTTTATGTTTGGATTCATTCATTCTAACCCTAGCCCATTCTTTAAAACTATCTGTCATTGTTTTGGGGGGATTTTACGTATGAAAAGTACTAGTTGCATTGGTGGTTGGTATCAGTAACTATTCAAGAACTGAGTACTTGTCCCGGTATCGGTCTCAAAAAAACTGATATTGAACATTCCTAGTATTAAGTATGTTTTATTAAGCCATTCACTGATACTTGCCTGTTAACAAATTATATTGTTGGTATTAGACAGCGACTCATTGGAGAGCGAGTCAGATCAAACGCCGCCAAGAAGACACATGTGACCGCCACTCAGTCGGTCATTGACATGCAAAAACAGCCACACGCTAGCCAACGTGCAACCCAACACTCCCATTGTGAGCCATCAGACAAGTCTGATAGAGACTGTCAAGCTGTGTAGAAATAACATGAAGCGGATTCAAGAGTTAACTGCATAGTTTGGGGGAAAAGGAAGTTAAGTTAATGAAGACAATTGCTTACACACAAAGAAATGAATACAATACAACAGAGGACAGAGTGTAGAAATACTTTTGTTCGTTGGCCACACTCGTCAACCTCTTATCACTCACATGAACTTTACACAGTCGTGAAGACTTCTGGTTTTTTTTTTAAGTAATATTTCCAAAGTCCAGATTTTATCATGAGATAATGGTAACCACCTGCAATGCCAGTACCGTAAAAAATTACACACTAAGTGTATTAACGCAAGTCAAGTCAGCAAAGGCCTTCTTGTGTAATGTTTCGTGATATAGGCTGTAGGCAAGCTGGTTATGTATATATATATATATATATATATATGAAAAAAAAAGAAAAAAAAGGGGGGGGGGACCTAAAAGTATGTACTTAGCCAAATCTATGAAATTCTGCTAACTCTGACAATTCAGTCCAAGTAAAGTGCTGTGGTTTCAGTCAAGCGCATGACCTTTGAGTGTAAATTGCTAATTTAGTTACTTTTTGCATGGGAGCCAAAGTTGAACTTGAGGTCACTTTTAAAAAGATAAGTCACTGCCTTTATAGGAATTATCAAATAGTATTGCCGGAATTCGTCTTGGACCAATCAGATTGCTCAGCTGAGGCTCCCTTGTAAAATAGTCATCTCATCACAACCTTGAAGGAGATAATAACAAGCAGCAGTTGACTACGATGGAGTCTTAATAAAATATAAACAAAGAGTAAGCCAGTAGAGAAGTGACCGACAGAAACCTAAAGCTAGGACATATTTCAGCAGAGCCCAATGGTTCCACAACATGGAGGTACTTGATTTTGAAGGGCAATTTACTCAAGTTTATTCATCAACCATATATCCAGCTATCAATTTCAGGCCCCCAATAACAACATTATAAAATATGTACCAATTATTAAAAGAAAAAAATTCCGGCTGACATGTCAAAAACTGCAATCTGTTCATATAATATTGACGTGCTTTTCGACCCCTATTGACCTGATGATTCATTTTGTACTTATTTCATAAGTGTTTTCCCTGTTTCACTGCACCTAAGAGGGTCATTTTAACAACTGGTTTGCCATTCCTACATAAAAACAACTCCCGACTGGATGACTAGCTGTAAAATAATGACTGTGTCAGTTTACAGACACAAAGACATATCCCATGATGCATCGGGAGGTCTGACGCTACTCGAATCAAAGAGACTTCCTTAGCAACCGGGATGTTTGTGTTTTGTTTCGGTGTGTGTACGCGCTTGCTGACTAACTTTCCAGACTTGCAACTACAGCTGTCAAGAGAAATTTTTAACCGTTTTACCCTGCCCAACTCCACATTGATATGAGCACCCACAGTCTCAGCTTTGACAACCAGTTTGAAGAGATAATAGGCCCACATTTCAAATACGACTAGGAGCTTCTCTAAATTGTGTCCTGTGTTGTTTAGTAATACACAAGGATGAAGATCAAGTATTGTTTTGGGGTTGGTATTTTATACAGGTTATCAAACTTTTTTGGACAGTGCAGTATGTATTTGGCAATAGTAACGTTGACCTAACGCAAAACCCTATTTAGCTGCTTTGGTGTGTGAGGAAACTTGGCTCGTTTAGTTTAGTCCTCTCCACAGATACGGCCACTTATGTGAAGCCTGTATTTTTTCCTCAGGGCCAGCAGGGGGGGTCTGGCGGCAAGGGAAGTAGGTGCTTTGCCAATACCAGAAAATGTTATACTACTTAATGACAATAAAAAAACATTAGTATTGCTGAGACCTTTTCCTTAATTTCTTAGTGGGTTTGGTTTTTAATTTGGTTTTTAATTTGCCAGTAGCGCCATTTCGTGAAGGAATTTGGAGATCGGCAAGTTAGGCATACAAGGTTAAAGAAATTATTACAGCAGTGTTGGTACAGAAGTGGCCTAACTAAAGCAAAGCAAAGTATGTGGGATTTAATGCTACCCTAATCCAAAGTGACATGCTGGGAAATGAAAGCGAGTTGTTCATCTTCAGGAAATAGAACTCTTGGTCCATGTGACAAGGGTCATTAGGTAGCATCAACTTGATGACTCGAGTGTCCTACTTCCACACCAGAGTGAGGCAGGAAGTGGACTAAAAAGTATTGTATCAGGACAGCCACACAATTCCAGACCAGTTCCACTGGGGAACATACTCCTCGGACACCGAGGTCATGATTGGATCACCGACGAGGGATGCGATGGCAATAAAGCATGATGGGAGTCCAACAATAGAAGATGAAGTGATGGAAAGAAGAGAAGGGTGTGTATGTGTGAGATGACTCACCAACGGATCGGCGCCCTCGCGACGTCCCAGAGATCCGTGCTCCACCCTCTCATTGGCTGGTGTGAGGATGTATGGGGTCTGACTCCCAGCGGGCTTCATGTTGGGCAAGCTCAGCGACCTCATGTCCTTCACCCCCTGTTCCACTTTTAGCTCGTCGCCAGGCCGTGCTTCAGGACAAAACAGAAGCCAAGTCGAACATGGTATTTAAAATATATTCTATGCACCCTCACTAAACAGCGTTCTGATTATTATTTTAGTTTTTCTTTTCTTTCATCTAAGGCAGCAGTGGAAACACTTGCCAGTGACTGAAATTAACATCATAGTGCCAAAGGGCTAAGGTAATGACCAATCACGGCTCAGCTTGCAAACATCTCATGACCAAACTCAGAAAACTGGGGGGGGGGGGGGACACACACTCCACACAAAGATGTTTGATGTTTGAACCTCGAACCTGAGAACTGAGAGGCAGGTGTGTAGCTGTTCTGCACACACACACACAAATATAAAGTGGTAAAATAAATGGAGTGAGGATCTGCAGGGGAGTGAGGTCAATACAGCACATCAATAACTAGGTACCTCTGGAGCATTTGCTTTCTCTGCAAGAATCCATACACACTATATTTACTTTGTCTTGAATTGTTTTGTCTATTTGAATGCGACCATATTTAGCTCCGGGCCCGAGCTCTGCTGCTTGCTTTTTAATCAGGGTAGACAATCTCTGTTACAATTACCCTATTTTTCTCCAGCACAGATATAAACGAGAAGAAGGTGTTCCACCTCTCCTGTTAGCTTTATTCACTTGAAGGAGTCCACTCCTTTTCCTCTTTTAGTCAGGACAACGGGTGTGAGAGGAAACTGGTCCATACAGATTACCCTCGTTGTTGTAAGGGTCAGCTCAGATAAGAGTGCATATGTCAAATACACCACTTGGCATTGAATCAAAAAGCTTCTTACTTTCTATGAACAAAGTGGTATTGTTGATGCCAGTGTCACGAGTCATTTTTAGGTTGGTAAGAACAATAGCATCTGGCAGACAGCAGCTTTTGGACAAACATCATTTGACAGTTTGGACTCCAGAAAAAAACCCAAACCTTCAGCCAGTATTAAAAAATGAGCAACCAATGAGACATGATACGACTGTGGTGCCTTTACCTTTGACTTTGAGGTAGTGTCCGCCAAATCGATAGGCCTCAAAATTGAGGGACAGCGGCGTGTTGGACTGATCCAAGAACAAGTCGACACGGGATAGCTCGATGCCGTTCCTCTCAAACACTGGACCTAGAACCTCTCTGGCACCAGGAGACAAATGCCATTGAAAGAATTGGGGAAAACAAAACATGTTAATCCACAAGGGTTCTTCCATCTGCATGATCTTTGCAGAGATTAAATGGTATCAAAGATGTGAGCAGTATGGTGACAGGTATGAAAATTCCGATCTCACCTCAGGGTTTTCTTTTTCATGGCGGGCACTATTTCTGTGTTGATGTCCACGTTGAGGTCAAACTTAAGACTGAAGCACTCTTTGCTGGGGTCCTGAAGGAAGAAAGGGTATACACACTCTTAGCTTACACAGAAGCTCCCCTGGCGACACTGTTGATGGAGCACATGCGAGCTCTTAGCACCCCCACAGGGAGGCTCATATGCAGTGCACTCTAGCTTTAAGCCTCAGGGCAGCTAAGGAGAAAACTCCTAGCAGCATATGCCCTTAAAAATGTTGGGTTAAAACCAACCCAATTTGGGGTTAAAAGAGGGACAAAACAGCCCATTTTTGTACAAAGCAACCCAACAAACAAACCAAACCAAAGTTGGGTCAAATTGACTCAACTTTCTGGGTCGGTCCAATTTTTAACCCAGCAATTTCAAGCGTGTAATGTGCAAAAAACAAATGTATGCTTCTGCCTGGTGGGTTTTATGGTGCTGCGTGCAGGAAGTGCCTTGAGTCAGGATGAAGACATACATCAGTGTGTCTCCTCCTTGGCTTCTTCTTCACCAGCTTCATACCCCCAGTTTTCTTCTCCCTGCAAATAAGGGACACTTGAGTTAAAAAAAAAAAAAAAAAAAAAAAAGGGGGGGGGGGGGTGATTATATCATTCTAATAAGAGGAAGGTTACCAACCCACGGTCACTGCTCCCCTCATCTTCTTCTTCGAGGTCGGAGGGGGCGCTGGTGCGTGGCGGGCAGGATCGCGTGGACACGTTCCGGGCCAGGATGGAAGCTAAAGAGGTGTTGTTGAATAATAACAATACTGAGTCTAAGTACCACATCATTGCCATGCAGTGGAAAATGGCTTTCCTGCTAACCAATATCAACTAACGGTGATCAAATGATGGGAGAGTGAAGAAAATGCATGCTACCTTGAGGTTGTAAGTCAAATCGGGGGTGCCGGTCAAAGTGCATGTTGTCGTTCTTCTCCAAGTGGGAACGTGAGTCACATGACTCACACAGGTGTAGGGGGCTTTTGCTATTCAGGCCTTGGCAGTCAGGGTGGTGGCAAACCTGTAAATTACAAATGTATACGTACAAAAATAATTATGTAACAGTCAGAAACTGGACTCAAGCAGAATAAAGTACAAAGCAACTACTTGATAAATCCACCTTTGGCAACACCTCAGCGATTTAAATGACAACTGATTCCTAAGATTTGGAGACTCCAACCTTCCCACCATCTGGTTTAGTCTGTCAGCTTTTCACCTCTGAGATCGGCTTACTAGTTCACAATCCAAAATGGCCACCCAAGAAATGTTAGCAAGCAGCCAGGTTTGACTACGATCCAGCTTTTTTTTCTCCAGAGTCCAGACAACAGGCAGCAGAAGGCTGCAGGATTAAGGAGATCTGTCTCAGACCAGACAGATCCAACACTCACCACCAATCTAACCCAGTGACCTCTCCTCATCCCTCACCTCGAGGGGTGGTAGGCTGAGAAACTCCAGGAGGCTCTTGCACGCCTCCGCCACCATCACGCACACGCGCGTCAAGGATGCAAGGATGTATAGTGAGATACAATGGCAGTCCCGCTAATGAACTTCCTGTTATTGTGCTTGTGCAGATTCTGTGCATGCACAACAGTGTCGTCACTAATGTTAGAGACGCCCCTGCAGTGACCTTGTGCTTTGAGATAGCATCTGTTGTCAATCGGCTCTTCAGCAATACATTAAATAAAATTAGAGCTTATTTTTATAGTCTCTACACATCGATCATTTAATTAATTCATCGATTAATCAGATTTAAAAACAAGTTTTAACTACTCAACCTATATCGACAAAAAGAAAAAATCTTCCAAATTGACAGTGCAGAAAATGCACAGATTAATTCAGTTACCGGTGTGGTCAGTTAAATAATTTGATTAAGTTAACATACTTTACACGATGCATTATGGCAATACTTAACTAATCATCTTAAGAAGAAAGAGGGGGGGGGGGGGGGAAAGACATACCCAAAAGTGATTTCATATCCTCAAGTGTGACTCCAATGACTTAACAACCAAATGAACAGAAAGAACAAATATTCCACTTCCTGTCAAAGAGGAAGTAGTCCGTTGACATCACGGGAAAAGGGCCAAGGACATCACCAAGCTAGAGTAAAACCGTGTCTGTGCGACACAGCTCCATGTCTGCGTTGACTAAACGTCCATTTGGCCACCTTGCCAGGCGGCTAGCAAGCCCCCCCCCCCCACCTCATTAATTAATAATCCCCTCCTCTCTCAATGTCTAGCCAGGTATAATCGCAGCTTGCAGGGGGCAGGGTAGTTAAATAAAAGCGGAGGGGAGAAGGATGAGGGATCCCACTGAAAATATAAAGCAACATAGGAAGGAAAAAAACTTTCCACCAGAAGCATTTGGGAAAGTGTTTCTCGCCTAATCTTGAGGCCTAATTGGTGCCTGTGCTCTGTCAAAACCATCTGACGGTCCAACAGAGATTAAACAGAGCTGCTCGGCCTACCAGAACCTCCTCCTTCCCTTTCTCGTGGCTACGACCCCTCCCTTCCTCTTCTTTCCAGCCACACTCACAATAGATGGGCCAGACTGAGCTGGGCCCTGAACAAAGTTATATTTAGAAAGATACTGAAGAAGTTCTCATTGAATGCGTCCGTGTCCAAAAACGATTTACTGTACTCTACATAAATCTTGTTTTCCCTTCAAGGTGGACTTCATTTTTTTGGTACTTGATTTATGTCAGAAATGGTCTGAAACGATCAATATGTTAATCTGCTCAATCAGGAATCTAAAAAAAAAAATGCATTTTGGTTTTATTTGATGTATTCTGAAGAACAAGTTGATTCGGTTCGGTGATATACTTGCAATGTATAATTCCAAAAACAATGTTTTGATTCAAATTGTTTTTGTTACAGAACACACAACAACTTTGACAAACTCTAGGCCGAGCACTCACAAGGTACTTTGACGCCCTGGGTGACATCATGCATGGTCTAAAAGTTTTCTGTGACCCTACAAGCATATTAACATGTGCATGCACAATTATTCAGAAAAGCTGAATAAAATCATCTCAATTACAGTCTTGGAGTTAACATTGCATTGTGGAGAGCTGTCTGAAGGTCCAGAAAGGAAAAATCAATTGACCACACAGTGTTGGTGACCTAAAAGTGATGGTTCCTTGTGTGAGGAGCAGACTGGTAAGCATTTTCCCTCCAAACTCAAAGAACAGCCCGCCCTGCCACAGTACACCTTGCACTTATGCAACACTGTGTTCATGTTTGTGTCTGTCCGGTCCAAGAAGGAGAGTTTAGGGTGGGAGGATTGGAAGAGGGAGGAGGTTTACCTACCGCAGGCAGTACCTCCTATCACAGTCAAGGTGAGTAATCAAAGCTCCATTTATTTCTGCTCTATAAAGTTTATGATGTAAATATGGTCCATTAGAGGCACATAGACCATTAAATGCGGTGTAAATATGGCACAATAGCGGTAGGCTGCATACATCGTTAAATGTAATGGACAGACTGATCAGAGTTTTGGGATATGAAGCGAAATTAAGCTTTTAGTGTGTTTGTTTCTTATTCCCCAAAATAAGCAATTGAGACCTGTTGATTGAACCTCAATGGCATTTAAATAAACCCATTGTCTATACTGTCATCCAATTGGATCCATCCATTTTCAGCACAAGCATTTGAGGTGAGACAAAGCCAGGCCCACAGCTCAGCTTCATCTGACCAGCAGTCAGAATATGGGTGGAAGGATCAACTGTGGTCTAACTGGACCAGACAGCACATCCACCACCACAAACTGTCAGCGCAATCCTCCCCCCCCCCCACGCTTTTTTCTTCCAGATAAACTTGCACTATCCCCTTGGGAGGCGAACATGAGACTATTGATGGGCCCTTTCAAGCGTTTTGCTTTTGAGTGGGGATCAGTGTCCGGCGAGATCCAAGGGGGGAGGCAAAGCAAAGCCCTGCCCATGCCTTTATTTATTATCAATAAATAAAGAGAACATGTGTTGAGCTGGGTGCAGCAATATGCGCCTGGAGAGCGCTTATGCAACCCGACTGGGCGCCTGTCCGCACGCCTGCTTTACATTAAACAACTTGATTGTGGCCACTCACATGCGGAGCTACTCAAACAGAGGCGCTTGTCTTTGATCCTTCAAGGTGGAAAACAAAACCACCGTCTTGGACTAGTCCATCGCTTTAGCTGACATGTACAAAATAACACAAAGGCCGTCATACAAAATCTGGACGCTGGCTTTCCTTCAATTTGTCTGAAAGAAACAATGGTAACAACTTATCTGTTACATGTGTTGGTCGGCCATCGTAACATGTTTGAGTAGTTTACAGGTCTAGTGTTTATGTATATTTAGATTTATCAGCTCCACTTTTGGTAATAACCACTTACTTCCAGTATCGTCATTACAATCTTATTTCACATATTACTGACACCTTTGTACAGGTTTAACCCAAAACTTTTAACTAATAATTATTTTAACGAGGGAGTAATCTGTTGATGTTTTTGTCGATTTATCGATGATGATTCCAATTTATACGTATGTATCGCTATGGTTCCACTGTAACTCAAACAGCGCAAGGAAAAGAAAGCCAGATTCCTTCTACATGCAGCACCGAATCCCAGTTGGATTTTTTTCAGAATGTCATGAGTCATGACTTCAAATATGATTTGTGTGTAGACCAAAAGCCAAAGAGGCGAATTACCTGGACCTTGTCTGTATATGTATGCATGTGTGTTTGCACACATGCACGTGTTTTAAGTGCACAGTACACACAACAACCTACGCGATCCACACACTCGCTGAATTTAAAGGGGTAAAAGATTGAATCGATGGAATGAGATTAAGATTTTAGCTAGTGGACAGCTGCCAATCAAAAGATCATTTCAGCCTACTTTAGCCAGCATTGCCCATCTATACTAAAATGTAATACACACGTCCAGCTGATTTGCCGCCAAATTTCTTTTTCTATGGACTTGCTCTAAACAGGGGGTCACCAACCATTTTGAAACGGAGAGCTACTTCTTGGTTATTGGTTAATGCGAAGGACTCCTACTTTGATACATACTGTACTTCTGAAATAACAATTTCAAATTAGGTCAATAATAATTCATGATTTTCATCTACATCACGATTTTTTACAAGGATTATCACAGATTTAATAAAGTAGGAAAAAATTCTTTTCTTTCTTTCAACATTGAGAAAGGATCACATTGACAGATTTCTCAGTAAATCACAATGTCCCACCACAGCTGAGCGAATCAACAAAACTACAATGTTGTGTAAATTAAAATAAAGAACAAAACAACAAGATTCAACAAGCGAGGCTCATATTTATAGTAAATCTAAGGTCATGTGACTCAGTGTCTAGAATGAAGCCCTGCTTCAACAATCTGCCTCATCATCTGCTCATGACGCATGATGACAGAAAAGTAGACTTACCCAGATTGGGAAATCATTGGTTACGAACAAATATACAGTCGTCTATGCATCACAATCAAAACAACCATCAGCAGAGAATCATCTAAAATCAAAATTATACATCAGACTGTTGCCAGAAGGTTTCTCTGGAAATCATTGACTCCAACCACCCTGACGACATGCTCACATCAATCTTTTCCCCTCAGAAAACTATTAACGCGATTGGTTGAAATGTGAAATTTCGTTTTTTCTATGCACTCCAGATCCATGGACTGTGGACATGAACCTGCCTTGTTGTCGTCATACAAATAAAGACACACTGAAAAGCGGTTCTTGAAATTAAAATCCCGGACCGTCCAAACCATGACAGGTAAGTGCCACTCACCTACAGCTGGGACTCAGAGTCAAGCGGAGCAGCAGCAGCTCGCACAATCTATGTGGCAACGAGCGACCATTCTATCCATAGCCCGAGGGCAGGCACACCGATAGACAAGTGGGTGCACAGGGCCCCAGAATATTCAAATCCCAATACTGACTGCTGATTTGGATAAGAGCTGTTCCAAAGTTGACACAGAGAAAGATTTGTCTGAAACTTTTTTTTTTCCTGTTCAGGAGAAGGTTGGTGTGTGCCAAGAGAGAGGCTGGTGTGTTGATATAAGAAGCAGATGTGAAATATGCACACTTGGGAAGAAAAACAGACAAAGTGCTGTTCCACTCAAATGTGGAAAAACAAAAGCGGCCATTGTAAATTCTAATGTCACACACCTGCCTTTACTTTGAGCAGGAACGAACGGAAAAGTTTGAGAAGTCAGTCGTACTACAATCGAAATTAAGTGCATATTGAAAAATGACCTACCATAGAAAAAGGCACCTTCCCAGGAACGACAAGCCTTGGGAATTGCAGTGAAAAAAAACGATCAATATTGACAAAGTCCAAAAGATACAGCAAATGTTAGAGTTCCAGTTGCGACCTGACTCAAACTGGATCTTATCGTGCGAGGCGGTCCCAGTAACTTTCCTGCTTGTATGATATTCCTGATCCCAAACGATGACAGTGGATGTGTTCTCTTTATGACAGCAGTCTGACAACCGCACACACCAACACAGGCTGAGAGTCACAGGCCCCGCCCACCATCCCTTCCCCTTCCCAATCCCAATCACACCCACACAAGTTTACACGCATCAAAACTGACTCACGTCAACTCCAGTTTTGCTCCCTAACGTTCTGGCTGATTCACATCACGTCACTGTAGCCGCATCTTTCCAGACTTTTCAAACATGAAAGGTTTAATAGTCACCTTGAAGTAACCCGGAAAAGGATGGCAAGTAATCTTTGTCTTATAAAGGTGGAAAAATCTAGCATCGTGGTTGTCACAAAGGTCAGAATGCATTGAAATCATATTTCGACAGACTTCAGAACTGAAAATATCAAGGAAAAGTTTCACAGTTACTTTATCTCTATAATACTCTTGTGGGGTTCAAAATCTGAAAAGTGAATTGCACAATCGAACTATTACACCTGGAGGCATCCCATTTGTGTTTTTATGACTTATTATTGCACAAGCTTTGGTTGTTTTTTAGCAACGCAAAACATCCTGCTCACTCGCAATCGAGACCGTCCAACCATTTGAGGCCAAAGACATTTTTGGACTAGAGGTGGACTAATCCCAACTCTGGCGTTTTGAAGCAGATTCAGCGCTGGCCCATTAAATGAAATAAGAAAAGGAAAATAATGATTCTGGGAGTGATGTCATTCCCAAGTTCAAGTTCGGACTTCCAAGATAAAAGGCGGCGCAGTCCGGCCGCTCTTTTATTCTTCGGTCTAATCCGAGATGACTGCATTTAAATCCCTCGCAATTAGCTAGCTCACAAAAACAAGGGGGCGCCCCCAGGGCAGAAGTGGGGGGTGGGGGTGGCACATGCTTGCGGGTGGCTCTTAATGCCTAACAACCCCCACAGCAGTTGCTCCAAATAAAGCAACCTGTTGAATCCATGTCCCCCGCTGTCAGTCTTAATTAGAAGAGGCTACTCTTAAAAGAGGGGAGGCCAGCAATGCAATTAACGTGAAGGATTAGACCCCGCCAGCGATGCCATTGTTGGGGGAGAAATGAATAGTTGGCTTGCCTCTGTGACCCGACCTTGGCATTAACCCCCTGACCGAGCGTGAGCTTTGAATTCCACCAGGTCTTCCCGGGGAAGTCTGCGGCGTCGCGAGGGCAAACAAAGAAAAGCGGCAGTGTGAGGATAACGAGGATGAGCCGCGTCGGCATATGAAACGGGCCACGGACGCACGGAGAGGATTAAAGCCAAATATTTCCCCTGAGATACTGCTGTTAGTTTCCACATATTCTTGGCCGCTGGCTTGGTTGGCTTCAATTTTGGAAAGCGAGCGTGCTGAAACTGGGCAAGCGTTTGTGAAAAAAAACTTTTGCGCTCCATCTGTAGCTGAGCCGTGCGGACTCAACATTTCATTAAGCTAATTTCGGGCGGCTTGTTTCCGTAACCCCTCCTCGCTTAGGCTTTTCCGTGAACTCCGACCTATGGGCCCGTTACAAGTAACTTTTTTAGTAATGGATAGTCTCTTCCTGTTATTCCCTCTCTGTTGCAATGCTTCCTGAATCCTAACAGGGACACGCTCTTGACGGGATGAATTGGCGTCATTTATGTTTACTATTTCCTGTTAAGACATCAAGTGCAATAGAAACATTGCTCTGGGATGAGTTTGGAAATTGATATTTCCAGGTTCAAAGTGTCAGAATCACAAAAACATAACCTCTTGGACATTGTTTTAAATACTACTTTAGAAATGGGAACGTCGATATTTTCAGGTGCTCCTTCTGTATTTGTACTGCAGCACTATTTTCATCATCAATGGCTGCATGGAAAAGTACTAACTGGCAGAAAAGTGCGATTAGTGTGCGGCTGACAAAGTGTGTGAGTGTCATGGAAAGCTTGGAGCATGCTGAGGTCAAAGCTCGAATGAACCCTTTTTTCCAGCGTTCGGATTTTTCTTAGTTATTTTCTTTAAATAAGCAAAACAATCGTTAGTTGACGTGTTCGGGACAAATGACATTTCAAATATTTTTTTCCCAAAAAGAGCAATTGAAAATCAGATTGTTGTTACTAAACGCTAATTAAAAACAGTCGCTTTGCTTGGGTTAACCGCGCAGCTTTAGCACATCAGCATGTCCGCACTTGTTAGATTTTCAACAGCAGCGGCGGAAAAGAAGGGATAAACGCCAATTAGGAAAAAAGAGGTGAGTTTGGGTGAAAATTAAAAAGGCCAAATTGTGACGCAAAGGCGAGAGTGACAACACAGACAGCCTTGGGCTCCAGCTGTTTGGAGGGAAGGGCCTGCTTCCATGGAAAGGCAAACCTCACAACTTGTCTTGTTTGGTCCTGTCCGTTGAGGCTTACGAGAGGGAGAAGAAAGGCAAAAAAAAAAAAAGACAAGCAAGCTGAGACTAGCACCAAGCGCAATTTGATGCAAAACTAGCGAGGGCTGCTTCGAACGCCACCAATCCACCTTGTAGGCAGTATTTAATCTCCTGGATTTACAGCAACCCGCAGCGCAAAGTAATGGAAATAAACAACTAAATATTTGGACAACACACGGCAGCACAATCAGCAAAGACGATGATTTCAATAAGGAGGGGAAGGAGGTCTATTTATATTTACTTGCTAATCAAATTGAATTTAGAGAATAAATCCAGTGGCAGGATGCAATTTTGCTATTTAAGGACTATTAAAACAGATTCATAAATAACTTAGGATAAGATCGAGAGATATCAAGAGAACAAGATCTGATAATAAATCCTTCTTTATAGCCAAGAAATGCCAGAACAAAGATGGAGGGAGGTGTTTTCCTCCTCTCACCCCACACCTCCATGTCATAAATTCAAGAGGAACATTAGAAATTGTGACATTGGGGAATATCACATCCGCAAAAGGCCATGTCGATGCGAGTCAGACCATGAGAAGAAGTGTTTAAAAAATGACACAGTAAGGCTTGGTGTGAAACCTTACATAACTTTCCCAAATAAGCAGACAAACCTGCGCTATTTTTGTAACTACTGACAAATTTAAGACCATCCTCAAGCTTCTTTATGGGGATTTGATGAAGTGTCAATTATTGATTACCTTGTATTGGGTATTTAGGGGCTGACATGGGAATCACGAAAAATGATGATTTGGGTATATCATGTGGAGGGCGATAAAATAAACAACATCAGAGATTCTTGCAATCAATGAAAGCCCCTGTGATTACCTCCGACATGCGACACCTCCATGTAAACAAGAGCCCTTCCTACCCTAAAATACGAGTCTGCAGGATTGGAAAGGCATGCAGCTGCAGGCATTTTGCATTTTGCGAAGCAAACAGCTGATAAGTTGTGGTGTCTACCGTCGTCTTTTGAATGTAACGACCATACATGATGGTGGTTGGTTCTGTACAATATTCAGAGGTCATTTTTTACTTACTATGTTCCCGTTTTGACTGAAGATTGTGAAGCTGTTCAAGTGTAGAAATAATATATTAAAAAAAAAAAAATTGGTACTCCAGTACTCAGTGTTTGGTGTCCATGTACCAACCGCAGAGTAGAATTCGGCATTGAACAATTCATCGCGAACACAGGGCAGAATGAACTATCTTTATTTCTTCGTAGCACACTGCAAAAAGTTTTGATTTAAAGCACGTTTAGCCTTTTCAACTAATTATGAAGATACATTTGGAATTAGGACCATGTTTTCTGAGAATAATCCAATAATGTCACTAGTGACCGCAATTGTACAAACAGTTGCCGTTTTCATCCACATTAATGGGAATGAGTGTCACATAAATTTGGGGCTAACTGTATAAACATCGATTTCAACAGTTCTCTTCTCCAGGGTGGAACGATTAACCATTGTACATAAATAATCTGATAACAATAATTTTGTCGTCCAATTTTCCCTTTTTTTGGGGGGGTTTCTCTGTGGAGAAAAGGCAGAGACAACATGATACTCAAATGAAAAGAGGAACATTCACGTGATGCCGGGGTGGAAGGGAAGCAGGACAGAGAGCAGGACAACCAAAACAAGCAAACGGCGAGCGGACACCGTCTCCCTCCGTCTTCTGGCCAGACTCCCATTGTCAAAACTGGCGGCTTCAAAGCACTAATTCATTAAACGCTCCGGCGGCCAGACACAAAAGGCTCGACACCGCTTTCATACTGTTTAAAAGACGTGCGGCGGCTTTAGCCCTCGGCCTGACCTTGGAGATATAGTTTGCTGTTACTAAATCTGATGAAGAAATCAACACGGGAGGTGGTTGGCCTGCTCAAGTTGCTTTTTGAGGTTCCAGTTTACCAACCCCGTTTAAAAATCTCAGCAAATGAGTATTATGCACCGTGGGAGGCTACGGTCACATGATCGTAAAGCTCCGATTTTAAATACCTGTCAATCAACACTGTTCTCCCATCCCTTGCAAGTCTCTCAAAATTTAGATTGGTTGTACTCGATTAACTCATGTTAATTAGTTTTGTGTAAAGGTTTCATGTCTTCTTTTCATATGACTTCTAAAGGCATTTCGTGTTAGGTGGTCTTACCTTTGAGGCCCTGCGTCGATCGGGGCACTCGGGGTGCTGGCACACCACCCAGTCCTCCTCCTGAACAGGCTTGTCATCTGAAACAAAACAAACATGTGACACCACATGAGAAAAAAAAAAAAGACTTAATTACATGAGTTTATTAACACTCCTTTTTTGGTCAGGCTGTTGAAAATATGGCCAGGACTTATCGCCTGAGTTTACAGTATGTATGGACAATGTGGAGGAGGGGGTTGGGCAATGGGGGGTGACCAAGCGGCAATAGAGAGCAAAGTGAGACAGAGTAAACACAAGCCATGAGGGACCGAGGTGGGGAGGGGGGCACTAATGGGAAGAGATCAAAAGGACATGAATAATGAGTGACAGGACTGGAGCAACGGAGTAGAAAGCTTCATCCCTCTTTTTTTTTTTTTTTTTTTTTTTTTTTTTTAAGTGCACTCACTCCATGGTCCACAATAACAAATCACTCTTGTCAAACAAAGCTCCGAAAGCTACTCCGTTCGTTACTATTGAGCAAGTGATTAAAGGCCTTGTTTATGTCTTCAGCTTGTCCGAGTACATACGGTACACGAGATAAAGACATGATAGGAAAACACGGGCATGTTTATCCATCCGCCTGTCGAATGAGGCCTCACGTCGGGCGGGGGGGTGTTCACAATAGGGTAGTGTCACCTGTTCCCTTTCAAAAGAAGCCAACTATAACATTTCACCATGGAGTCTAAGAAGGTAAAAGGCACTTTGGAAAAGGTTGTTGTTGAAACATGAAGCTGAACATTTTCAGGCCAAGAGGAGGAAAAAAAAAAAAGAAACGACCCAAAGCCCTGTTCTGCATGGTAAGACTTTTTAGTCATCCACTTGATCACAGCTAGACCGACAGGTCAGAGGTCCTTGTGGGAAATGGGGGAGTAAAACGGTAATTGCTGCAGACCTCATGGTCTGCGGTTTCCTGTGGTCTTTTCCCTAGCTTCCTTGAAAAGGCAACAAATGTAAACCTCCACCCCAGGTGATAAAGAATTATTTTAAAAATTAAATGTATTCATCAATGGATGGCCATTAGGGTAATTTAGATTTCTTAACAATGAATTGTTAAATGGAATGAATCTCGTTAAGATCGTAAAACTTGCATTCTCTATTTTTTTATACACTGCGCCCCATCTTCCCGTTGACTTCCTCATATCATGCTGACGTTCCATCTCACACTTGCACTCTCTCTCTGTCTCTCTGATGAATCGGAATTCCTCAACTCAGCAGTGCTGATGAAGTCAAAAGCTAACACAAGCTATACACGGATACACACGTGACAGTGCACAAAGAGATGGCACACTAAAGAGACAGTGGACAATCTCTCTATGCCGCTCGCTGCAAACTGAGGTATGTGCCAGTTGGAACTAGTCTGTTTACTTTTCTACCAAACAAATGGCAAACTCAGATATACGCTATGACTTGCGTCCTTATAACTTCAATCATGCGTTGCGCCATACAATGCATTCTGGGTGCCAAGTGGCTTTACTGTCATAACCATAGATCACTGACGTGATAGAAAGTGGGTCATGACCATGTTCACATTAGCAGCTAGCCATCAATCACAGCAAAGAGTTTCACAATGGGCGGGGGTCGCTGTCTTGGCCTGTACTGGACATTTGGGTTTGGTCTGTTCACTATTTTCAAAAGTCTTCATTTTATATTTGACTTGAACATCATCCCACTTCAAACACAAGGCGGACATAGATGGCTCATTTGTTACGTGTGGCAAAGACAACATCTTCATTAATTGAGAAGCCCAATAAGCGTTGTCCCATTTCCGTCAAATTCCCTCAAAAAATCTGCAAAAAAAAAAAAGAAAAAGGTTTGCAATATGTTCTTCCATTCTTGGTTGGCAGCAATGGTGCTAAATTGCTAACCCTTGCAGCCACCAGCTTGCATCAACAAAGCCAGACAAACGATGTGGAAAAATAAAAGGTAGATATATCGTCAATTGTCCATTGATGAGGGGGGTAATATATACCAAAGTTGGACTGTCGTTTGGCTTCGGTTTTCTCCGGAAGTTCACTCCAGTACAAGCTACCTCTGCCTAAGGTCATCTGAAAACGTCAGGCGTGTGTGTTTCAGCGCCAGAAGCTGTGACAGGAGGATGTTATGCTGTCAACGTTTTCCCATATGTCCATGGGGAATGTTAAGAATGCCACACGCAACTTAATGACGTCTCACAGAACATGAGATGGAGCAAGCTCACCCCCCCTTCGTTTGTATAATTGTCAGCAGAATAACAAAAACATCTGCCGATATTTGAGAAGGGTGAGCGATAACAACAGCAGTGCCACTGCAATATTACGCTCTGTCCCTTCTACGGTGCGGGAACCCGTAATCTCGTCAGTGTGTCCTCACATAAACGGCAACTTGTCAAGTTGACAAAAATGTCAGCATTGCAAAGAAACAGATTTACAATATGCCATCCGGGAATTACCTGGGCCCACAAAAATAATTGATTAATAATGCTTTCTTACCTGCCACTTAATGTCCATCTATCTCTCAGGATTATCAAAAAAGTGCCCTCTTTTATAGACACTTTAAAAAATCTGTTACGTTTGTTTAGGCCGAATTTCAGTAGGATCTAATTTTATTTTTATTTTTTGCGTGTCGTATTAAATGTGCAATGTTTGTGATTTTGTATTTTGTCCATGGGAACTTGCATGATTTTCACAGATCATGTTTTTAAATCGCACATGCAGACAAATGGCTAAAACTGAGGTTTGGGTGAAGATTTGGGAGAAGATGCACCATATAATCAAATCCCAAAACTGTAATAACCAGAAACATCAAAAGATATTTTTGATTAAGAACTTTCCTATCCAGTGGTTCGGTCCCGCACATGCATGTGCTTTCTTGGTTCCTACATCTGAGAGGATCCCCTACCGGGTCTCCCATCTACATGCAGTATGAAGCCACAGAACAACCAAGTGAACAGTGTTCCAGAGATGGGAGGACATGTTCCACGTTGAAACATGCTGACAAATCAAGTTGCATTCAATGTACTCACTCATTTTTGGCTAATCACATATTTCAGTCACCACGTTCAAAAGCACTCACGAGGAGATTACCGCATAGCCCAAAGATCTGAGGGTATTTGTGTCACAAGGTACAGTAAGAGGACAAAAGCCAAACGATTATGGAACAATTTGCCTTTATATAATACGGTCTGCCGTAAAATAGCAGATTTGAGCAAAATGAAGGCATTGTCATTGTTGACATATTCATCCATATTATCGTAGTAAAATGTCTGTTCTCCATGGGCCCTTTATACTTTATAGCAGGGATTGTCAACCCGTGGTCCCTGGCCTTGTAATGTTCCGTGGCCGTATTGCAGGTGGTCTACAAAATTGGAAAAGGTAAATAATTGTAAAAAAAATTAAAATACATTTTATGGCTGACTCAGACTTGATATATTTTCCAGCTAATCATGCGAATCATTTACCCATCCAAATTATGTCAAATGCACCCAATATTCCCAAAATAGACATACAGATGCAAATAAATAGCCTGTATAGGTCTCCTTTGGTGGAAAATAAAATAATATTCCGCCAAAGCAGTTGTCCCCGAGTTGCTTCTTGGTTATGATAGTGGTCCCTTGGAATAAACCTGTTGAGAATCCCTGCTTTATAGGTCCATCATAGGGCTACATGGATAAAGCAAAATCAAAACCTAGACAATTAATCAGACCCTCCAGGGTCTCACTTTCTCACTTTCGTGCTTTTTAATTCAATATTGCATCCACCAATGTCCTACGACCAAGAATAACAGCAAAAAACATAGAAAGCAGCATTCCGTTGAGCTTTAAAGCTATGAAATATGCAATACTGTGGTCAAACAAAAGCAAGCTGCCAAATCAAAATGAATGGATGTCGAATGTATGTCACATACAAATGACTGTCAGACAAGCAACAGGAAATTTTCTTTTTTTTTAAGTTTACATAGCGGTAATGTTGGTTCACCAAAGCCTGTAACGAAGAAAGGCGTAGTCTTATGTGAAGGAGAACTCTTCTGTGTACGTGTGTTGTGCGCCCATGTAACCTTGGAACTCAAATTACAAATTCAAAAAGTTAAATGTGGACAGAGAGGTTAGAATTAAAAATGCACTGATCAAAACATCTCGATGACACATTTGTCTGCCAAACGGCTTCGCGTCAGCAGCCACCGTCTTTAAGATGGCTGGAAAGTTCCAGCCTTTTCAGACTGGCTGGCAGGGTGGTTGAGGAACATTCTTTCACAGGCCAGTGTTATCACATCCCTTTCACTAATAGCGTGGATGAGGAAGGGCAGCGGAAAGTGACTGCCCCGGTGCCACATCACTCCCCCAAAAAACTGAGACAGGACACACAGAGGTGTTTTGGAGCAGCTGTGCACTTTTTTAGGCAGTAAACACAACAAAATGAAGTCATGTCTTTTACAAAGTGAGGGATCAAATAATAAATTGCACAATAATCGTGCAACAAATGTCTCGCATTAAACTGACAACAGTGTTGATGCGTATAAAACATCGGGAAAAGAACAGAAAAAGAGGAGCATTGACCACACTGTGGGATGACGCACAAGTTTTTAAAGACCAGAAAGGCTTACTGACGCAAGCCGGCCATTTATGCAGGCTTGCGACCGGCACCGGAGATTCCTCATGGCTGGGTGTTGGCTCAGAACTGATGACAGTGCTGACTGATGCATCAAAAGACAACACGGTGGAGCGCAAAACCGACCGATGTCTAGACCATTTGCAGTTTGACATCATCCATGTTTTTCTTTAAATCTATTTGGTGGTCTTGAATTTGTTCAGAATTTGGAATTGTTCAAAAATAGAAAAGATCTGTTGCTATTGCCATTCCAACAAACTCACTCTAGGATTAGTTGGTGATCTTACCGCACAGATCATGGATGGCGTCCAGGGATGACGACCAGTAGTAGCGCTCCATTCCCACTTGGGAGCAAGACGATGTTGGTGGCTCCAAGTCATAAGCGCCGCGCTTCTTCCAATACAGGAACATTTTGCTGACTTCGACTGATTGACCCTATTCATGAAAAGGCAACTCTTTAAATGATGCTATCAAATGAGATATGACCCAGCCGAGAGTGGCCTGTTGAGTTTCTGATCAGCCTGCGGTTTCTCCACCAAGATGAGTTCATCTTTCAAAACAAAAACTTGCCAGTTCAAAGTCTGCCAATAGACTCATTCCAAACATCCACCTGCACGATGATCTCATGCAGTCTTGCCGCCAAGCTTCTTCTTTCTACATCTCGAGGAGACCGGAGAAGCTCCTCCTATAAAATTGAGTTCAAATCTAAACAACAGAACAAAAAAAGTCCTCCTCCTGTTGAGACCACCAGTCACCACCTTGTCAGAGTCCTCAAAACCATTCGAGTGATCCCTTCCGTCACCGACGCTCTCTCTGAGACTCGAGCGTGTCTGTGATGGGCGTTTCGCCAACTGTAAAACATTTGTGCGAGCCAAGCTGCTTGTGTAGGACGTCTCGACCGCAGGGGGGCTTTTAGGGCCCACGCAGTCAGACAAGTGGTGCATTCATGAAGGGGTGAGAGATGCATGCTGGGGTAGTCTGGACCCATGGCTTTTGGACCTGACTGCACAAAGATCTCTTTTAAACACCCATCCTACATGCACTACTTTGCAGTATCTGCAAAGGGCTTATATTCTGCATTAATTTATGGCTTTGCCCTTTAGCTGAATTTGGTTCTATCAATGAGCTGCCTTCTGTCTGTGTGGGAGGGGGCAGGGTAGGCTTACATACTATGCACAGATCAATATGAAAGGTAGGGATGGTGATGAGCACACTGATGAAGTCAACACAGTCAAAACAGTGGCCAGGGGTGGGTGGTAACCCGTTCCATTTATTCGAGCAACTTTGGAGATAAAATGTACCAGAGTAGTTTTGATGCACTTGAGTCTGTATGTTTTTTTTTTTTATCCATTTCTTAATTTATTGCTTGTGAAATTGATTAGATGTGTCAAGGATACCAAAACCTTTTGCACAGTACTGTAAAACCTTACCCAGTGATCCTTGAGGACTGACTCACTTCTGTAGCACATCTAAAAACGGGAGAAGGAATAGTGCGAGATTGAGTCTGGCCGGGCCGAGAAAAGGGAGGGATGCAGTCACATGTAGCAACCAACATGTCCAATTTTGGGATGAGAAATTAGAGGGTAGGATGAGAGCCGGCCTTGCTGCGCGGCTCTGGGCTTTGCAGACATGTGGTAATCATCAAAAGCAGCTTTGGGCAAGAAGCTTCCCTTTTAATGAAGCAAGCAGATGTGAAGCATGAGAACCAATATGCCAATACAAGGGCCAATTTCCACCTCCTGCAGAAACAAAGGATGTGTGTGGAGGGGGGGGGGGGCAAAGGAGATATGAGACAACCTCGCTTTCATCATCAGGTCACCCTTTCATAATAAGACTCTCCACAAACAAAGCACCTGCATGTTGCACACATGGCATTTACATCTGGATGATCTCATCCTCACAAGGTTTGCATTAGAAAGACAAACCCACGTCACTCCGACATCCACAAAGATTTTTTTTTTTTTAACCCAGTACTATACTACTCTCTTGGAGACATTTGCTGCCTGTCATGTGCATGCCAAAGCAGCAGGTGGCGCTATATCCCCAAGATGAAAAAAAACCAACATTTTTGCCATTGTTTTTTTCTGGAAAATATGTTATATAAGTTTCATACAGCAAAAGAAAGAACTGTCAGTTCTGATAAGTACCTGGAGATGACTAACTAAATCAACTTAATTGTGTGTCGCTGCGAAGGCTCATCGTATTTAAGAATTTTAAAAGGGTGTGATCCAGTCTGATGCCAGAGGGAGTGCACGGCGCTAGTCCATGCCCGTTATTTAGGTTATAGTTAGCACAGCAGACCGTCAAAGGCACAGGCAATAACTCTTAACCAGTCATTTATTAGTAATCATTAATGAGGGGGTGTCAGGTAGTCGAATTTTCAGATTTTTGCTACCATTGTTCAGTGTGTTGGCACACTTTGATTCTTAATTCTGGTGAGCAATTGTTTTTATCAGGTGGATGCTTCCAACTTTCACCTGTGAGGACTATTTCTGGGAAGTCAACTATTTCCTCCAACAAAGCAAGGTGCAAAAACAAACATAGTATGCCACATGGATGATTTAGGTCCGGAAGACCAGGCCCGTTGATAAAACCGACAATGGATAATGTCGTTCCAAATTTTGAAAGTCTGTGTTGAATAAACATACCTTAAATTCCTTGAAATACCAAGTTAGCAATAATATGATATGGGAGCTAATTTTGGATTGAAGCAGTTTGGCATGCAGATCTGATCAAAAAATAAATTCCGAGCACCTCTGGGACAAATAACAACACACCTGTTTTGCAGATATTTTTAAGTGCGGTGAATCTACATGGCACAAAAACAAGAACAGTGACTTTAAATAGCAGTGACGGGTACAAAAGTGAAAGAGGAGCCCGGGAGTTAAGATCAGCATACACTAGGCACCATGTTTGGGAGAAAAGAATGATGGGAAAAGGCACACGAGAGACGAGTGTGTGTGTGTGGGGGGGCTCCAGCTGTGACCGTGTTTATGACGGTGACTTCATCACGGAATAAACTGAAAAAAAAATGACACTACAGTGCAGAGTTGACGACATTGCCAAGTCCCAACCCTCACGCAACACTTATAAATTCCATCAAATAATTATTAGCTATTTGAAGTCATTCAACAAGAGACCAATGAGAGCAAGCTGTTTTAAATCCTTTAGCTTGGTCAATAATGTGTCAAATTAAATTAAAGTCACAATTTTGTTGAATGTATATACAATATATTTTGGCCACAGACATAAAACAATAAAATACGAAAACATTAGTTGGGTGGTAACTAACTGCAACTTCTTGTACCAAAGGAATATGGCTTAGGACAATAACAAATGTCGGAGATTTTTTTTAAATACACTGTACACGCAAACACACTAAAAGTATCATTTAAAATGTCTAAAATACAACACATGTCCGGATTATGGGCAAACAACAAAGACAGGTTGACTGAGCCTTACGGTATCCAGAAATATAAGCCATGTAAGTGCAGTATAGAAACGTATAGATGACGTTAGTCCTGAACAAAAGAGAGAGAAAACAAGAGACCTGCCTCGGGATGAAAAAGACGAGAGAAAGGAAATTACTGTCGAGCATAAAGTAAAACAATGGAGGCGGAAGTCTAAACTGTAACAAGTCACGTGGCGGGCCAGAACCAACACACACGTATGTGGATGCACGCACGCACACACGCACTTCATGTGCGCACCTGAAAACATGAGCACTCGTGACTCCACAAGTTGATGTTAAAGAACTTTCAAGTCCACTCAGAACAGTCTGGTCCAAACCCTGTGTACTATAATGGCACGCCAAGGACCACTACTGAGAAGATAATTGCTTTGATAAACACAAATCACTCGGTCTGAAGTTTGCGAGGGGCAAAATTCCACTAAAGTCAAGCAAGACTTATTACTTTTACACTGTTATACTAAGAGAACTGTTTATCTCCATTTCTATCATTTCCAATGGGGAAAGACTGTTCACGCATTGGAAAGAGACACGGGGTCAGCAATTATGACCGAGATTGCGTTTCGTATTAGTGTGCTGACTAAAGTGGAAGAATTATACCAGTGGAACAAAGGTGGTCTGCCAACACTTGCCCGATGCTTGGGGAGACCTTCCGGAGGTAGACGAGAAACCCGTTTCCGTTTGCTTTTTGGACGCTCCACAGAGACCAGACAAGACATCTGGCTCCAGATTAGACCAGTGACTTTAAAACCAACTTAAGACTCCAGTGGCCTGGAACACTGAAGGCCTCCAGACTCAAACTATTAAGACTGCTAAACTTACACATTGTGTTAACGCTATGAACCCGTTGACTGCCGGCAGTGGCAACGTGAAGTCGAGTGACGGTAGGGGGAGTTGAAACATTCAGACATACAGATTCTGCTTGACCAAGCACCCAAACAGGACAGGTGGATTCAGAGAAGGAAAGAAATCGATAGGCAGCTGATTAGCTGATCACACGGTAAATCAAATACATTTTGATTATCATTTTAAAACAAGGCAAAAAAAGAAGACAGAGGCACCCAGGTTTCAGCAGCTACCCGAAAGTATAGAAACACTGTCAAACAACTCGCATGCAAAGATGCCAAAATTGCAGGCTCCAGAAGTGTCAACACAGAGCAGCCATAACATGGAAGCAAAAAAAACATTACATAACCTTTATACAGCATTATATTCACATTTGGAAGAAGCCTTGTTCTAATCTGAAGATATTAGATTCCATTTTTTTTTTTTTCCTCCCAATACTCCCAATCGTGCCACTTGAGAGCCAAATTTCTTCTTCAAAATAAAAAAAAAACCCACACAATTAGGTCACTTGTTTTTTGTACTGTGTACAGTGTTTGGGCTTTGTACCGCCACTTGCTGTTGACTGAAAATGACATCACAGTGCCTAAGGGCTTAGGGAATGAACAAATACGGCTCACCTGTTTTCTGAGTCTGGTCACATGACATTTGCAAGCTAAGACACTGTGACGATGTTTTTGGCAAGTGACAAAACAATCGTAAGATAGATAAAAATGGGTGGATTTTGCTGCTTAATTAGTATTCCACAAACACAATATTAATCAGAATGCCACGTTTAGACTAGTGGTGGTGCATAGAACATATTGTAAAGATTTTCTTGGACTTCACTGCCCATTTATTGTTCATCTATTTTGCTTAAGTTTCTTCACTATGTTTTCTGAATGTTCAACAACAAATTATCTATAAAATATTGTCACAATATTTTGTGAATGTTCAACAACAGATTCTCTGAATGAATAATTGTTATTATTTTGAAGTATGTATATTGCCTCAGTTTTCATACGATTCAGTTGTCAGAATTTAATATTAGTTGCTGTGGTGACCGAATATGTTGGCACGATCTAGCTGTTTTTCCATATAATTTACTTATGCTCAAACTGGATTTCACAGTACTAGTTGCTTTCATGATGTAATGCAGGGGTCACCAAACTACGGCCCGCGGGCCGGATACGGCCCACGGGACCGTTTAATCCGGCCCGCCAACCCTGAACAAATTGTATTATTAAACTTTTTTTTTTTTTTTTTGCTCATTTTGCCTGCAATGACTGCGTTTGCCCAGTAGATGGGGAAGCGCTCGCCTGCGCATTTACTACCGGAAGCCGTGTCAGAAAGCTCGGTGCACACTCACAAGTGCGTGTACGTACGGACATGGCGCACTCGCGCTCTATTTGTATCAGTCCCGAATTTAGAGCGTGGGCTGTGACGACAGCATTCTTGTAATTTGCGCGCTGAGCTTTCAGATGCAGTTTTGCGCTAAAGCCACCCACAAACCTTCCCCTGGAATCCTTCCATTAAAATGAGTGGCCCGAAGAAAAGAAGTGAGTGCCGAATGTTAAAAAAGAGTGGCCAATTTGGCTCGACGTACGCGACGTGACGTTCAGCCACATGAACGTCAACATCTACCCGTCAAAGATCGAGGTAAACGGACCAACACCTCGGATCTCGCCTAAGAATTGCCACAACAAATTTTACTCCAGACTATGACGCACTAGCAAACTTTAACAAAAAAGACAGCGGTGTCGACAAGCCTACTGGAACCTACAAAAGGATTATAAGGAAGGAACACAAGAACTTTAAGAGACTGCTCATATGTGTCAGAGAGGTTCTGCTCTGACAACTGAGCTGAACTTTTATCTGTTAAGATTGTGCATGGCACAACAGAAAGTTAATGTTCCATGGTTTTCTTTCTATGAAGAACCCAGAGAGAGTTATTTAGTTATTATTTATTTCCTGTTTTTTCTGTGAAGAACTCAGAGAGGGTTATTTAGTTATTATTTATTTCATTAATACGTAGTGTTATTTGTTTCCTGACTTTTTTTCTGTATAGAACCTGGAAAGGGTTATTAAATAACCGTTATTTGGTTATGTGTGGCTTTCTGGAAAACAATAAAATTTTTAAGCTCCCCTACGATCGTCACACTTTTTCTGTTACAAACTGACACCGGCCCGCCATCAGAGAAGGGAAAGGTTATGTGGCCCTCACAGGAAAAAGTTTGGGGACCCCTGATGTAATGCATCACAGTTTGACTAGCTATTTGAGTTTATTATTATTATTATTATTATTATTATTATTAATTTGTCTACTGTATGTTTTTCATTTTATTTTTGACTGCTGTCTGCTCCGCAGCCAGGTCAGCATTGCAAAAGAAAATCTCTTTTAATAGCCTTACATTGTAGGAATGAGGAGTGAATTTTCAAATGAGATTACATTAAAAAAAAAAAAAAGTGTACGTTAATGATTGCCTACGGCGCGTTCCACTTTACGTACAACATCAAAACAAAAATGATCACTTACTGAGCCTCAACTTGAGTCCGAGCCAGCTCCGCGGAGGCGACTTGTGCAGGACTGAATTCATGGTCCACTTGTTCGGAACCATGGAGGCGTGCAATCCTTCGTTTTTGGTGGTCCTGTGGTGATTTGGTGGCAACGGGGAGCCCACGCTGGTTCCCAACAGGTTCGCGTGCCGCCGGCGGTGTGCTCGATGCTAATTGCTAATCACCCGGTAGATTTGCTGAGCAGTCCGGTCAAAAGCGCTTCCACATTGTCTTTCACACTGCAGCTGAAGCTCGGTTCGATTCGGATCTCACATCACGCCGAGCGCGTGGAAGGCAAATGGTGTTGTTTAAGCCACCCTGCGTCTTCACCTCAACTACAAAACATACAGTCTGTCCTAACCTGGTACTTAACATTTAAAAATTAAATGCTCATCGGTGAAAACGCCGTTCGTTGGACTTGGCGTGCAAGTCTGCTGTCCAAATGGGATAATACAAAGTAATGTCCCCAGTGGTGTTTTAAAGAAAGCGAATTTACTCTGAGAACTTTTAAACAAAGTGCAGCTCCTTTTTTAGCATCGTGCCTCCCCCTCCAAACATTCACCGAGCGCCTGTCTGCCTTCCATTCATCCGCTGAAGCGATTTGCTCTGCAGTGGCAAGTAAGTGCCCCTAGGGACGCTAACTCGCAGTGAAGACAAGATGGAAAACTCAAGTTACAATACAAATAAATATTCAAAATACATCATTTATGCCTGTATATACGTTATATAAACAGTCCATCATTTCAAATGATTTTCCCAAAAATATACTCAAAATTAACCAGAAAACGGTTATTTGATTGATTGATTGATTGATTGATTGATTGATTGATTGATTTAAAAACTTCAAAATTATTTTCTGTTATGCTAGCCCCAACCCATCCACCCCCTCCGGGAATAAGAAAACATTTCACCTTCCTCATCTTTCCTTGTGTGGAATTGCTTTCATCAGACCTTTGTATTGTTTAACAAAACCCTGAAACTTATACTTATCTCAGAATTCCACATACTTTGACAGATTCGTAGTAGACTGTGCAACCACCATTCAGACCTTCTAATCAAGAAATGAGCGCGTTATGATTTCATTTCAATGCCATTGCATTGCCTTTGAGGGGGAAGTCGCCCCTCCCAACATGGCTGCCACGTAGGCACATCGGTAGCGGGGCTACTGGTCACAGCACCCGTATTGTGACGCAATTTCCGTCCAAAAACGCATTTCCGCACTCCTTCCGCACAGTTGTGAAGTGACCAACAGTTAGGTGCCACAATAGATGGGAATTTGCGGTTATAATAAATATTCAATAATCACATACCTCTACTAAATGTCAATCTAAACTTCAAACTTTACTGTTTCTGCGTTCAGCTTTCGATGGAGCAGCTCAGACGGCCGTCCACTGATAAGGAAGCCCCCCAGCAAGACGGAGCTGCAGGGCACAGCAGCGGAGACCAACAGCAGCTGAATGGGGGGTCCAGCTTTGGTTCTATGAGTGCACAGGAAAGAGGCACCAGGAAAGAAATAAGGACCAAGTACAGAGATCTCATCGATTCAGTCCAACGTGAGTTGGTGACTTCCCAAGAGGTGGCAGCTTGCTTTGTTTATTTATTTTTGTGTTTTGGTCCTATGCTTGTGCTTTTTTTTTAATTTCAGAAAATAGAGAAGATTTACTGAGTCCATCAAACAACAAACTTACAGAGATTTTGGAAGCGGCAGACAGCCTTTTTGAAAATGGTACGTTTCATTTCTATCTTAACTTTTCATTAAAGTAGACAAAGTATTCCATGTGTTGTACCTTGAAAAAGTGAGCAACTGAAGAACATTGCAATGTCTGACAGCGGAGTTGTTTGACAGTGCGAGAGACGAGCGAAGCGGTGCTGGATTCCAAGTTCGTTTTAATGGCTACGGACCTGAACAACGAAAGAGCCAGCCAGATGCGAGAAGAGGACAGTGCTTTTGACCACGCTGCTTTTGCTGAGCACCTTGTAAGTGATTCCACTCTTTTGTCACTTGCATTCTATGATTGCTTTTATCCCGTCAACAGCTCTCCTTCATGGGTCTCAACCGACTGGAAAGTGGTAGGGGGGAGCAGAGCGAAGAGGAAATTGAGGGTTATTTGCCCAAAGATGCCTGGCAGAGACTGGCCCAGAGAGCTGAGGCTTGCTTTCGGACAGCGCCGACCTTCCACTACATGTGCGGGTGCCATTGTTATTCAGCTCACTGCATTAACCTGCCTTAACTCCATCTGTTTATATTTTTCCACCAAAATCAATTCCCTCAAAATAATATTTTTCTTTGTCCTGTATGTTAGTCCAAATCTGCTGCAAAATATCAGGTCAATTCGACAGTACAAGACCCGATGTAAGTGCGACTAAGGCTTGTCTGCCCTCTAGTGGTCATCTCGATCTTAAGGTTTTCAACTCCAGTCAGCCCATGTCTATTTGTGGTTCGGCATGTGCAGATTATGGTGGTACATTCAGAGAACTATTTTTTTCCAAGCTGTGCTTGACGGTTAAATGTATCCCGTGCACTCCACGTGATGTCCTCTATCTCTCATCAGGTTGGGTTCCTTCCATGCAGAGCCGCCCCCTCCGAAGCAAAAGATAGTACGCCAAAAGAAAGCCCCTAGCAAGGAAGCAAAAAGGATCATGCCCACTCAGGTGATTATGAACCATTCAGGCCACTATTTCCATTTACCAAAAATGATAAGGCTCTCACTTTACATTAGACATCCATCAAATCACCACACAAAACTAGTCAAAAATCTAACATTGAATTAGTTATCTTCTGCCTTCTTGTATTGATCTCACATGCACATATCAGCTGAAAACGATGGAAGAGACTGAGCAAGAAGCCACTGAGAAAGAAGTGGAGAGGATCCTGGCCTGCCTAAAAAGTTATCATCAAGATGACCGTGAGTTCACAGTTGACCACTCAACCTCTGTGCCAAAATTCACCACTCTGCTTCCGTCACAGCGATGTCGCCGATATCGTATTACGAGTTTGTCATTGACCCCAACTCCTTTCCACGCACCGTGGAGAACATTTTTCACACGTCGTTCCTGGTCAGGGTGAGTTCTCTTAGCAATGAAGAATCCAAATGAACGCTGAGCTTGCCGTCTCGTGACTCCACACGTCTCTTTTCAGGATGGTTTGGTACAAATTGGTTTGGATCTAGATAAGTTGCCTTTTATAGGTAAATAACCTTGTATTGATTTGTCAGTTAAGAGGGCGTGCAACACATGTCAACGAAGATGATTTTGTTGCGTCTTTCAGCTCCGGTGGAGGAGGTGGAAGGAGAAGCTGGAGAAAGAGGAAACTGTCATGCAGCTATTGTTACAATCAGCCCAAAGAGCTGGAAGGTGAGAACACGCCTTTTCAGAGCATTGTCTCTTGAAAGCTCTCAAGTGGGTAAACATACTGTTTTTTGTCCTTGTCCTGGAAAGTAAAACTGCAAACAAGATAAAGGAGAGCTCAAATGAAAAGTCCTAAACTATTCTTACGTGGTACCTGACGAACCATTTTCCCCCCCTCTCATTTTCCAAGGAGCTCATCGAAGCTTTTGAAATCACTGAGCCCATGATTCCCCCTCTGAACAGTCAGTGATGGACCAAACCAGGGACTCGATGGACTTGCATTTTTGTTTGTTACGAATTTGTTTCAATTTTGAATTCATATTGGAGATATTGTTTATATTTCAATAAAGACATTTTTGTCATCATGGGTGTATGCTAGATTGACTCATTTGATCCACAAAGCTAACAAAAAGATAGATCATCATACAAATATATACAAAAGAATGTAAATAAAGCTTATTTATAAAGAGCGGGGTTTAGTTTATCAGTTGGTACATTTCCTTCCACTGTTTAGTCTTTGACTTCAGGCCGCACTGGAATTATGACTTATTTTATTTGTTTATGTGGAAGAAAAATAATTGTAAAAAGTCCAGTAGTGGAAGATTTTCTAGGACAACGGTTCCCAACCATGGGATACTGGTCCGTGGGTCACATTACTTTTGATATATTCTTTTTTTTATTTGAAAAATATCTTGTTTTGGAAAGTGACCAGATTCTTTCTTTTACAATGTTACATCAGAATAAAACTGATACTGCAAATCTGAACATTCTTTTCTGCTTTTAATATGACACCAGAATTCAAATGCAATTTTGAAATGGCAGTGGTACAAAACAAATGTGTTCTGAGAGATTTCTCTCCTGAAGAGTCCATGTCAGACTTGATGTTTGGGGGGGGGGGGGGGGGTGGCACAAAGCACTTGTCGCAACATCAGTGCATCTGACTTGATCTCTGCAGGCCTTTGAAGACTCGCAGCTTTCCAGCGCCCGTCAGGTCAAAGCTGTACTCCGACGTGACGTAAGGCAGCTCTCCCTGGAAACCACCCTGCCCCACAAAGTTGCCGTTGTTAGTGTGTAGTGGTTGAGAAATGTCATCTAATACCCAATATGTCAAACTTTTTGGCGAGCAGTCTAAGTCAAGCCAGCGTCTAACCTGCGTCGTCAAGATGCAGGAGGGCAACGACGTGGCTCCGAGAAGGAGACAATTGACCTTGCGCAGAACGGCAGGATTTACAGGCGTCAGTACAAAGTAGAGTCCTCGCGCCATGTCAATCCCTCGCAGCACACCTGCGAGATGAAAAACGAATAGCTTCCAAGACAAGCAGTATCAAGAGAGCGCAGACCTTTGTTCTGCACACCCCAAAACAATAACAAAATTGCAACCACACAGTACAGACTATTTTACACTTAAAACAGGAAGACAACAAATGAAAAGATGATTTTGTACCTAGGCCCACACAGGGGCAGATGGGAGCTTGGGACAGCAAAACCGGACCTCCTTTGCTGGTCACCTTCTCTGCCAGGCAACAGAGTCCCACCAGGCTGGAGTTGGCGGCATAGAACATGTCATTGGGCGCCACGTCGAAATGGACCACACCCAAAGCCACATCTTTGTGGGGCACCTGCAGGGGCACAATAACGTTGATTATTTTATGATGTGCTTTGGAAGTGGGGTCCACATATTAACATGTCACCTTTTCATGAAAGATGAAAAGTTGAAGTGATGAAGCCAAAATTGGGAGACAGGGGTTCCTTATTTTTCAAAATCGTTCCCCCCGAATTGCTATTTGACGCTTTAATCATATCTCTTTTAAAAATGATATTAAGAGGTTCTAATGAGGAACATGCTATGTTTAAAGACGAATTGAATTTTCATTTAAAGTTCATGAAGATGTCATAAACAATAGAGAAGCTTGTTTAAAAAAAACAAAAGGGCACCTGGTAGGGCGTGAGAGAGTGAAGAGGTCGAACAGGTCCCGGATCAGCCGACTGCAGCTGACTAAGATAGGCCAGCACTGACAGCTCTCGCAGCTCATTGCTGCGTTGGTGTTTCCTGTCCGACACAACAAATGAGCACGTGATCCGCTGATGTCACACCATAACGCCAGTGAAATTGCAACGCTGAAAGACGGGCGCTTACGTCGTCGTCCCTTGAGAGCCGCCGCGTTCGAAGTCGGAATAAATAGTCATGTGAACGTAGGTGAGGGGTGGGCTTTGTGTGTTCTCGGTGAACTCGTCCAGCGCAGTTTGAGCGGGCGGGTGCGTTTGGAAGCCGTGGGCCGTCCTAAGAAACTCGGGGGTGAGGGCAGGGCATTGAGCGGTGCTGTCGGCGTGACCCAGTTGGATGACATGTGAGACCGGGAAGAAGCGGAGCATGTCTACTAGCAGCTGCAGTCCAAAACCTAGAGATTTCACCCGTTATTAACTTTAAGTGGATTAGGGGGGGGGAGGAGGAGGACAAAAACCTTTTCACTGACCTTTAACCCAGCCCATAGTATTGATGACAATGGGTGTCTCCTTGCTTGAAGAGCGTCTGTGCCACAAGGACTTGAGGCTTTCCAGGTAGCGGCTTAAGTCAGACTGGCAAGACGACTCGCCGTAGTAGACCATGTGGTCGGGATCGCGCTGATGTGTGAAGGGGGGGCCTGAGATTTGATCGTGCAAAGATTACAACAATTAAGTGCCTGCATGACATCTGAAGCTATTCAATGATTCATAATAACAAATGAACACAGTACAAGCGGGTTGAAATTTGATACGGTGGAACCTCTAAAGTCAAACACAATCTAGAAAGCAGCACGGACGAGATGAAACGTACCCAGCAGAGGTTCTCTGACAGTCAACAAAGACAAGCAGCTAGCCGGGGTGAACTCCGTTTGACCGAGGTCCGCTTCCAAATAGTCCACACTAGTTGTACTACACGCACACACAGAGACACAATTGATCTTGCAATATCATTCGAGCATCCACGAATGATGAACAGGACACTTACTGATTTAGTAGCGTATTGATCACCATGCGGATGAACGTGGACTTGCCGACATTTTTGGCTCCGCAAACGAGGACGACTGCACAACCGTCCATGTCCCCTGTGAGAGACAAACACAGACAAGACTTAAAGGTGATCTTAGACCACCGCCAAGGCTGAAGAATAATGCCAGACAGCCTTAAGCAAATATTATTGAACTGACAATCTTTATAATCAATTATTTCACCCTATTTTTGAACATTCCTTTTGCCCAGGAACAAACACGCAAATGCTCAAACCTCTGCAGGCACTGACCACCGCATCCAAGGATGCCCGGCAGCTGGGTGACACCTTCAGGCCCTCGATACTGCCGACCAGAGGAATCATCCCTAGACCATTAAGGGGCGTGTCTGGTACGGCAGACAGCAGTTCCGCCTGTAAGCATAGGTTGGAGAGGAGCTTACACTCTACACGCACAACTAAATATGTTCTAAGCACATTTTAGGTGATACGTAAAACATTTTTGCAGTTTAGCATTTGCAAATGCGTCTAGTCACATATTTTGTTGGGAGGTCTTATCTGTTTTTGCTACAAAGCGGGGCTCAGTCCCGATGCTTTGCAAATCGGGGCGCTACCTTTTAGGGCAAAAACTGCGCTGTTTTTTCTGTCTACACTCAAATGCTCTTGTTTTGATCGTGTTCCCCCTCCACCCTGCTGACGGCTTCAACTCCAAAAAGAAATGCTGACACGGGGGTGTCATCTTACCATAGTGGGGTCAAACAGGGTACTGAGATTGCTGAAGCTCGATAGGAAGCGTGTCAGCGGAATCTCCATGGGCTCCAGCAGGATTATTGAGGAGTTGCTGACAACCTTTTTAAGCAGCTTCTTCTGTGACGCTGCAAAAACAGGTGATGGGAAAATATAAAACACAGCTGTAACGACAGTCAGCAGCACTCATCGAGTGTAGATGCCCCTTGCGAGGTTGATTTACCTGCCGGAAGGTAATTGCACAGGATCTCTGTTGCCGCACTTTCGTAGTCTCTGCTGTCATCGCAACCCTCCGTGGCTGTGATGGTCAGCGGACAATGTGAGGCGGGAGAGAAGAGCGGATATGACTGTTGGCCCTCTTCGATGGTGAAGCCCATCACTTCCACGCGCCCGTACAAGCAAGTCAAAAAACACTTCCCGCGGAAACACAGGGTCTGAAAGAATAATGGACAAGGTTAGAAATAGACTTGATGGTAAGATTTCCTGTAGCGTACCTGTCCTTTTTGCATGACAAGTACTGCATGCTTCCTCTGGTCATCCCTCTCTGCGCACTGATGGAGAGACTTCCCATCCAGTCGACATGGATGCTTATCCTCTGTGGCACCTTGCGTTTCAAGCCCATTCCCTTGGACCGACCGGGAGTACTCCTCCGAGTCCTGAAACTCATCAGAATCCAGGCCCATGTTGCCATTTGTGAAAGACTTTGTCTTTGCACTTTTCCCAGACACTGGCTTTGGCTTCTTCTTTAGTCTCTTGACAGTTGGCTTCTTTTTCATGGCCTCCTTATGGTCTTTGATCACCCCAACCATGACAGGAGTGGAGTTGAGGTTAGAGGAACTAATGGGAGGCCTGTACCGTTTACCCCTCACATCCTTCCACTTCTGAGATGTGGCGCTGCTCTTTGAATTCGTAACTTTCTTCGCCTTCATTATGCCAATGTTAGGTGGCTGGTGGATAAGCACTAACAAATGTAAACAAATCAAGAATGATATTCTTTCTTCATAGAATGCAACCGGAAAAAAAAAAGAATTTCACAGTTTTGCGTTTTTATAACAAAGATAAAAGATCAATTTACCTTCAAACAGGAACCATCGGCTAAGAGAAATGAGCGGGGCTAGCTAGCGATACCTCGCTAACTTTGCATGGTCGTCTAATGTTCTTTGTCTGACATAAAGGCAAACTGCAACTACGACAATAAGAAAATTCACGAATTTGGAGGTTGCTCGGAACTCCTCGGCGACCACTTAACCACTTTAAATGGTTGATTACGAATCGTCTGGTCCCAAAGTTGTGGTTAGCCAGCTAGCTAACATGTGTACCAGGGAGCCACAAGACTTGATTGAATGGAGATGGCCAACAATGATTTCCCCGTGATACTTGCCTAATTTGTATCGTGGTAGGAATACACAGAAACCCAATTCAGATACAAGCCCTCACTTTATATATATTTAAAAAAATGTTTGTTTTTTTGTTACAAGCTAAATACTGATGTGGTATATTAACCCCTACCATTTTATTCCGGAGGTCTCGTACTACGTCACGTCCGCTTTGTTTAAGGGGCCTACAAGACGCAAAACAAGGTAAATGGAGCTAGTTTGGCACTTTTACTCGAAAAATACCATGCACTGTCTACGCACCTTCAACGGGAAATGAATTCTGGTGAACATTTTACAGATCGACGTTAGTTTCATCATTCTTGTGGTAAGTCTTGAAATGCCACCGCAGCGTACCAGCCAAGCTAAGGGAGCGTCTAGAAAAATGATGCTAGGACGTAAACGTCGACATGCTAAGAATTTGCACTACATTGTTCATCTGTATTTAAAGTTAATGTACTACTTATTTTCACTGTAAATATTGCAATTGTTAGTTATAGAGGTTTATTTATATTTTGTAGTCCCACAACCGTAGCGTACACCACTGGGCATCCTCCAATTGTTTTTGAAACTGTAAATGTATTGGGGCAGTGTAGGTCAAAGTATGGCCAGCGTTGTTCTGCTCCACTGAGCATCTACATTATTAACACTCCTGTAATATTTATTATATTCGCTTGGATGCCTCCCCCAAAAACGTCAATGTTTATTCGTTTTCATATTAATTTGACTTGGCAAAATAATTGGTTAATTGATTTATTATAACGTCTAACAATTTGAGAAATCGGTGAAATTGTTTTGCAAATATTTATAAATAATACAGTGAAACTGAACATGATTTTTATATTTCTTGTAACTATTTTGCATATTTTCCTTACAGGATAACTTTTATTTAAATGGCACCTACGAATATGATATACAGTTTGCGCCAAAACAGCTTCGCTCAAATGAAACTGTACAAACAGTAATGATATATATATATATATATATATATATACACACACACACATACACACACCCCGGCGGTGTATCAACTCACTCGCTCAACTACTACAGATATTTATGCGCTATAGAAAATTGATGCATGGATTTGAAGATTTCAAAAATATCTCGCGTTGTTTTTGTTCCAGTGGAAATGCGTGTCGCTGACCATGCACAGCGTGTCCTGTCTACCTTGAATCAGCAGAGGGCAGCAGGGAGCTTCTGTGATGCCTTGCTGAAAGTGACCGATGGGGTGGTCTACACTGCCCATCGTAGTGTCCTGGCCTGCTTTAGTCAAGTCTTTCAGGCGGCCGATATGGCCACTGCCTCACCCAGCGTGGAGTTCCACCTCCATGAGTGCTCCAGCGAAGGCCTCGAGCTGCTGCTGGACTTCGTCTACACAGGGGAACTCAAGCTGGATCCGGGTGTCCTGGATAATGTGCAGAGTGCAGCCTCTAGTTTGTGTATCCCCGAAGCGCTTGCAATGTGTCAACGCTTTAGGGACAAGCCAGTTGACGCCGTCTCTCTTGTCAAGCGAGGGCGAGGCAGACCGAGAAAGACAAAATCTGAGGACTTCTCTGTCTCTGGTGAAGACACAAACAAACTGACAGGGACTAAAGAGGAATCTGTCCTAGAGGGGGTCGGAAACGACTTGAAGCCCCCCGTCACCGCTGCGACTACCCGCTCGGGCCGTGTGGTCAAAGAGCCCAGACGGATGATCTCTGAAGAAGATGCCTCCTGTGATGTCCTGGCCAGTGAGGAAGCTCTGCATCCATTTTCAGAGCATGCTGATGAGCAGGGTCAGAACACTGAGCAGCAAATGGATCAAACTCAGGTAAAAAATAAACAGATACTTTTTTTGGGGATGACCTCAATATCAAATACACGAATAATCCGTTTTACATATTGCAGATTAGCGACCCGCCGAGCCACATGAACGATTCAGTGGAAGTTGAGGACGAAAGCGTCCGTTTTGACTGGACTGTCCACGACTCTGATGAAGAATACGTACCCATTGACAAGTCCAGTCCCACTGTGGCATCTGCATCAAGAAATCGACAACGCCGCCCCAGTTTGCGCAAGAGCGGCGAGAATGAGACGGCGGACGGAGGAGAATCCGAGAACTCCGTGCACTGTCCTATCTGCCACAAAGTCTTCAAGAGTAAATATTACCTCAAAGTGCACAACAGGTAGGTGCCGGTCCCCAAATTCTCTCATGTCTGCGTTGGGACGAATTCTGGTTTAATGCTGTTTTATGCCCTCAAGACGTCATACTGGCGAGAAACCGTTTAGTTGCCACAAATGCGGGAAGCACTACTTCAGAAAAGAGAATCTTTTAATTCATGAGCTCAGGCACTGTGCCGCAACACAGGTGAGGTCAACATCTTTTGTTGATTGTTTTTGTCCTATCATGGGTCAAAAAGCGTTTGTAAATCTATTTATCAAATTAATTGGATTTATTTACCTACAAAAACCAATGAAACAAAAGTGTGCAGTGTATTTTTCTGTGTTGAACTGGAGAACCGTATGACGTTTTTTGCCACTCACGCCAGACATTCACGTGTCAGACGTGTTCGACGTCATTCAAAGGAAAAGAGGAGCTGCGTGCACACATGGTCTCCCATGCTGAACAGATGCCCTACAAGGTAGCGCCTACGTCAGCGTGCCTTGAAATGAATGCTCATTTTTGACGTCTTGTCGCTTTTTTTCCTCAGTGTACACAGTGTGCTGAACAATTCATGTATAAGAAACACTTGACGTGTCACATGATGAAGGTCCACGGCCACCCCAAACCACATGCTGTAAATTGGTCTATAATTTCTAGATTTGTCATAATTGCATTCAAATGAAAAGCCTTAAAAAAAAGGTTTCTCTGTCAGTGCCCACAGTGCCCGAAAACCTTCTGGACTCGCTACGAGTTGCGAGTCCACGAAGCCGCTAAGCACCGCGGGGAAAAGCCGTTTGTGTGTGAGGAGTGTGGGCACCGAGCGTCCAGTCGCAACGGCCTGCAGATGCACATCAAGGCTATCCACAGGTCGGACCTCACTTTTTTCTTTTCAAATAGTTTGGTGGATTGTTCCGACATTCCCCCGTTAGTATACATATTCATATATTAAGTCTACATATTTGACCGCACACGACATCTAATTTGTTTTACGACTATAGCAAAGAAATATTTTCCCCATCTACAATTCTAATGAAATTGTGACATTTCTGTAAAACTGAAAAAAACAGAAGACAAATCATTGTATTCTGCATTTATCCACATTTTACTCAGCAGCCCGGCCGACTTCATCAAAATCAGAGTTTTGAGTATTTCCGTTCAGATGACGAGCCAGTATATTCTCATCATTCCCATTAAAAGTTCCCAGGAGATCAGTTACCTGATCCACTTTCTTTTTCCTAGAAATGAGCGGCCCTTCCTTTGTAGCATCTGCGGCCATGCCTTTTCCCAGAAAAACAACCTAAACATGCACCTTCGCGTGCATAGCGGCGAAAGACCATACCAGTGTCACCTGTGCGGCAAAACATTCCGCACGCAAGGTAACGGCTGTCTGAGTGACGCGATTGTTGGTTGTGCGCCAAATTGATCCCGCTCTGCTCGGACGGCAGCCAGCCTGGAAAAACACCACCGCACGCACACGGGCGAGCGGCCCTTCCCCTGCGACGTGTGCGAGCAGCGCTTCACCGAGAAGGGCGCCCTCCTTCGCCACAAGGCCAGCAAGCACGAGGAGGGACGCCCCCACTGTTGCCACATCTGTAGCAAGACCTTTAAAGGTTAGAACACCGCCGGTGTGCCAGTGGCCCGAACGAACAATAAACAAATTTGACCACCTCTGGTTTTCTTCGCTAGCCAAAGAACAACTGCGCGTGCATCTGGGTCGCCATAAGGGTATGAGGAAGTTCGAGTGTGGCGACTGCGGCTACAAGTTCACCCGACAGGTATGAGACAGCATGTAGCTATGGGCAGGGCCTTCCACATTTTAGTAGTAAAGCACATCGTCCAAAAGTAATGGGACAGTTGGCTGCTTGATTAACTGTTCCATGGCTAGGGGGGCATTGGTGGCTGCGGCCAGTCAACCAGTTCCTATCTGTGATAAAAGAATCACAATGAATTCTGAAGTGTTTGAGGCAATATTATCTGAATTGTAGCTGAAATTCGTTTTCGGTCTCAGGCACACCTGCGTCGACACGTTCAGATCCACAAGCGGACTGAGAATTACAACCCGCGACAAAGGAAGCTGAGGAACGTGGTCGTGGATGAGCAGGACGAAGGTGCGGGTGACTTTGAAGCCACCAAACCCGAAGATCCTTTGTCAGTCACTCCGGAAGCGGTTGGCTCCACAGCTGCTGGCGGCACAGAGTCCACTTGTGTGGTCGCTGTGGTGATTGAACAGTAAATGATAGAAAATAATTTAACTCAAAATCAGGACAGGATTCTTCTCATCTACCTGTTCCTTAATACAGCAATCAAGGACAATTGGACATTATGGCATTGTGCTGAAAATATCCTTACCTGGGAACAAATAGACTCAATATTTTTGATTTTAAATGCATGATTTATTTCGACATTCAAGGCGAATGCATCATGCTACACTTGCTATTAAATACATTTAAATATAAAACCTCATGCATTTGTTTTCTTTGTAAAAAAAAAAAAAAAAGAAGAAAAGTTGAGCACAAATTAACAATTAGCAAGAGGCTAACCAACACAAGAAGCTTAAATCTTTCACTTCCAGCTAAGAAAATCGTAAACATAAGCGATAAATTTACATTGAGGTCAAAAAAGAGAAATACATGGGCACGCAAATGTAACAAAAAGTTCCATGTGAAAGTTAACTGAGACCCCGTTGCACTTCCAGTTGGGACCAGCCGACCGAGGTGCAGTTCCTTAACGGACTTCACATCTCTGACGTTATGGTAACTAGTTGAGACTAACTCAACAGTGGCCACAGAGTACATGCTACTTTGCCTCATTTGTTTCAAAGGTGCATTCATTGATACCACATTATGAGAATGTAATTATCATGCATACACAAACATATTAAGGGAAGGTCCATGCACATAAGAAGCGAACCACTAATAAGCATTACTCAGGCACTGTGACAATTACGTCATTTATGCTTCAGGGTAACAGAGTGTCAGTTTCGGAACGTAAACATTGTGGCATGCTTTATAAATATAGCTGACAAGCACATACTGTATGCAGCTCAAAATATGATATTCACGACTTACTAAACCATGTTTCTCAATGTTACCTTTAATCTAGCTCAATGACTGAGCATCCACAATTGGAATCAAAAGTGTTTTGACACACTTTCATGAGAAAAAAGTTTAATTGGGCGGGTGCTTCCAGCATGCTTCCAGGTAGGGCTGAACGATTTAAATAATCCATGAGTGATTTGTAAATGTGATTTGATTATCCATTCATCATACAGCCTGCACTGGAGGACATTCACAGCTAAAACAAAACTTAAGAGTTGTTGTGATTGTGTTAGCCGAGTAGTTAGATAATGAAATTAAGTATTTCTCTGGTACCGTTGGCCGCATCACTTCCTTGACTTAAAAATGCAAAAGATACATTTCAAGTTGACTGAAAGTTTTATATCTTCTTTTTTTTTTTTTAACACTATTACCCTATTTAATCAATCTGTTTTGCAGCTTCTGAATGATGATCATTCTGCCTTAGTCTTTCCGTATGTACATGACAACAGTTTCAAGCCCGAGAGGCTTGGATCCTCTTTCAAAACCATCAGTCACCAAAAGTCAGGTGACGCATTCATGTTTCAGCATTGTGATGAAAACTCACAGTCAACGAACAGCCATCCAAAGTCAGCGGGCCGCGTTCACGTCCTGATTGACGTTGTTGAGGTTGTGGATAGCCTGGTGACGCTGGTGCCGGTGCAGGTGGATGGCGTTAGCGTCCGGGGGGCCGACAGGCTCAAAGGCATTCGACACCAGAGGCATGAACTGTCGGAATATGCTGACGCTGCCGTGCCAAAAAGTGGGCTGGGGCAGCCGGCCCGCGACGCTCCAGGTGCGAGTGGCCGGGTCATATGCTTCCACTACGTCCGACAATTCGAACGTGTTGTCGTAACCGCCGGATACAAACAGTTTGCCGCCCAGCGCCGCCACGCTGCCTCCGACGTGAACCTGAATGGACAAAGATGTACAAGAAACATTTGATCAAGTACTGCTAAAAATATTTTACACAAAGTATCAAAATGACAAGTACCAACATTAGAATCGCGTTAATCAAAAACGACTTTGATTTTATTCCTACAGACTTTCATATTTCAAAATGAGTATATACATACATTTTGATTCAATTAAAATGCATACCAAATGCTAAAGAAATGAATTTTATTATGAAAGTCATAGTAAAAATCATTTCCAGTGGACACGCTGCTTAACAAGCAAAATATATGAAGAAGTATCCAAACCTGGTTCATAGGGCTAATCTTATCCCACTGGTTTGTCGGGGGGTTGTAAACGTCAACCTCTGCTGAGTCATCCCTACAAGAAATGCACAAGTCATTTTTCTTCTTAAATTAAGCGTAAATTAAATAGCACACGAGTCAACTCTTGAACCCTTCCCAATTTGTTGAGTTTCAAACTGGTACGCATTGTCATTAGTGACGCAGATTTCTGCCAACAGGCCAGAAATAAAACCGATACAGTCAAACGAGCTATCTTCTGGAGTTGCTGAAGAAAATACGCCGCTGCCGCCGCCTGTAAGAAGAGTGACTCCAAGTGACAATACACTCAGCTCTTAAGATTGACAGTTTCCTCCGCACCTGACAAAGAAGATGAGGCCGTTGAGGGTCACCGTTTTAGGGGTGAACGACCACAGCGGCAGCTGTCCGCAGTTCACCATGGACCAACGTTTGCTGTCCGGCTCGTAGGTCTGGACGGCCATGGTGTCCTCCCCGGCGAGACAGCCGATGGCGTACAGACGTCCGTTGCACGTGGTGGTGGAGCAGTTGTCCATGGCGTGCAGCATGGGCGGCAGGGCCTCCCAGCAATCCAACGTGTGGTCGTAGCGCTCGGTGCTGTCCGACGCCACCACGTACAGCTGACCTTTCAGCACGCACGAGCTGTGGTACTCGCGCGCTTTCAGCATGGGCGACACCTCCGTCCATTCGTTGACGCTGGACTTGTAGCGCCACACGCCGTCGTACAGGCGAGAGCCGTCAGAGCCGCCTGCCGGAGGACAAAAGAATGGATGGCGTGCGATTCTAAAGCCAAATTGTGTTTGATTTGCACCAACACTTACCGGTGACATACATATCATTCCCGAGGGCAGCTATGCTGTAGCCCCCTCCAAGGTGGTCGGGGAACTCGGCCAGGTAGCGCCACTGGCCCGTTTGCGGGTTGAAGCAGTCGACGGTCACCAGCTCGTCACAGTCCTGGTCGCAACCCCCCACCACCACCAGGATCTCGGCCAGTCCGGTGGACGGCCGCGGACGCATGCGGCGGCACGGTCTGTCGTGGCGGTCATACTCGCTGGACTGGAAGCTACGGGCCTCGTTGACCATGCGGAGGCAGGTGGGCGAAAGATACACGAGGGGGTCGCTCTCCACATGGGCCAAAAGGAAGAACCTCCTGACAAAAGGGAGTCGGACCTGCTGGAGGAGCTCGGGCCAGTAGTGAAGTCTCCGTTGGAGGTCGGCCTTCACCCAGCGCACCGCGATCTGATAGACGGTCTCCTCTTTGTCCACGCATAGCTCGTCATCAGACACAAACTCAAGGAGGCGCTTCCAAGGCAAGCGTTCAAAGTCTTTCCCTTTAGCCAGATCCATTAAGTTTTTGAGGACAAAGCGGCGGGCGCTGGCCGCCAGCTCTCGGCAGGCGTAGGCCTCCGCAAAGTCTTGGATTTCTAAGCAGTTGGTAACATCCAGACGTTGCTCCAGGAACGCACAGCAGGCTTCTTTGACTGACGGGAACTGAAAGAGATCGGCTGTTTTCAGCAGAAGATCCACGTTGTCCTGTGTGACGGTGACCCGCCCTGTGTAGCAGAAGTCCACCAGCAGTCCCAAAAGCTCGGCCGAAACCTCGTGTAGAACCACCCGGTCCATGATGCTCTCCCGTAGCGTACCGGCAAACATAGCCCGGAAGTAGGTGCTGGCGGCGGCCAACACCGTGCGGTGGCAGTGGAACTCGCGGCCCTCCGCGCACAAAGTCACGTCGAAAAACTTGCGCTCTGCCCGGAGCTCGTGAATTCCTCGAAGCAGGTTGAAGGCGTGGGCCGTGTCAAAAAACGGCAGAGTGGACGCTTGCGTCTGTAAGACGGGATTCTCCATCTCGTCTCAAATGGTTGCGCTCGGGAAGACGTTTACATCTAAAAACAAAGCACACGAACACACTCACCTGTCATTAGATTCTACAACTAATCCAAAACCATTTCAAAAGTTTATTCCTATACCCCGTGGGCAGGGCTCAACACAACAGTCTAGAACATTCGCCAGCTTGGACTGATATGAACAGTTCCTTCCTAAAGACAGGCAGCTCACTTGTGCGCTGAGGCTATAAATACACAAACAGTTTCCATTTCCACTGAGTGGGGGGGGATTTGGATGGGGCCTTGGAAGAACACCTAGCCTGTTGTGAGGGCGGCAGAAAATTACAGCCAGACCTCTTACGTTTATCTGTGATGTCAGTTTACGCAAGCCGCACGATCCAAAGCACCAACTTTCGGTTACAATTTCTTCAATGTGGCGTGTTGTTCGATGATTACTGATGGCGTCACCCTGACAGCTGCGACCACATTTAATATGTTACACGTGGACGCTACGTACTATTTTAGTGTTGTTTAACGTTTGAGCTCTTGTTTATTGTTTTGATTTAGGCTTTGGTGTGTCTGTTGGTCCACAGCTCAGATCGTTCAGGAGCTCTCCACCATCTTGCTGTGTTGAAAAGGTCAACATTTGTAAAATATTGCATTTCGGCAAGAAGTATTTAAGGTCTAAATCGGAAGAAATTGATGGTCGGACCACCTCCTGGAACTGGTTGTGTTGGACTTTTGGGGCCACTGTTCATCAAATTTGAACCAGTAGGTAGTGCAGGCGTTTAAAATAACTACTTGACTTTTCGGCGGTAGGGATCAAACTTCTAATATTCTCTTCAAGGATCATCAATCTTTTTATAAGCACATTGCTGAAGCACCATTAATCACCTCTTGTTAACATTTGGAGATCATTTCCTCTTAAAATAAGAAGGGCTCTGCTTACAGACGTTTGCTTTTAAGGTCATAATAAAGCCGCTGGGCTATGGCCAGCCGACTTGGCACACATTCCACTCAGGCGCTTCAACAATAGAGCCACACATGGAGCTCTGTGAAAGATTAAAATGCCTGCCGCGAGAGTGAACGAGACCTTTATACAACCCACGCTGCAATAACATATAAGCCTTTGCCACCAAGGTAAGAACTGGTCTGTATGTAGGATATGGTTGCTTTGGGGAAATCCGATTCTCCTAATGCCACTACCACCGATTGAATGCTAAGCAATATACGTACAGTGGGAAGATTTATCAGAAGCTCATACAGTGATTCTGGAGGGAAGGTGGCCGGCCGCTAGTCTATGAATGACGTCCAACCAGCGTCGGGACACGTTGCTCAAATGATCTCGGGAACCCATCTGGGCTTTACGTAAGACACATGATATTTGTTACTCTGCTCCTTCTGAAAATAGCTCCTGAGGGTTAATGCTGCTTTTTCAAGCAATGACACCCGTGTAAACACCAGTGGAATAGAAATCCTTCCATGTGACACCAGATTTTATGGATGTCACAATTACCCTGATCCAGGATATTCCATCGTGCTGGTTAGGCCAGAATTCATGACTCACTTGTTAGTCATATTTCCTAATATGCTTATTTGATTGTCATTATCATTCATTCATTATTTATTACCTATCCTCACAAGCTTAACAATCTCAATGGAGGTCTATTGGTTCTATTCACATCTGAATTGTCTTGCTGTTGATAAGGGGACATACAGGTAAAAGCAGTTTTATTCCAAGAACTTCAGGAGAGTTCTTTCCTACACAATACTAAATCTACTGTGCACTGATGACAATGAGGACATAATCTTGGGAGTCAGATGACCATCACCAAGGTGACCTAAACAAAAAACGGTTATCTGCACTGCACGGCTGGCTGGCCACTCATGCAACAGCTGCAGTCGGTTGCTCACCATCGGAGTGCAGCTACGTAATGCCCGAGTCACCAGAGATCAGCTTGACCAGGCCATAAAAAGCCACACACATATACTCAGCTCACTTAGTGAAGCAGACCAGCACATAGTCTCTCTCAGTTCAAGTGGAAAACTTTAAGAACAATGTTAGATCACCGTGTGATTTACTTTCTACCTTGACATCGATCTGAAATTGTCTCCCGAAGCACAGGTTCTACCATCTGACACTATCTAAAATACTTGCAAGTTTTCAACTTTTTTTCTTCTCCCAGCCACGTTGTTACATACCAAGCTGTGCTTCTCACATTCTTGTCATTCCTCCTCGTGCAGTCAATGAAGACGTTTTCAGTCAGTCGCCTTGCATCCTTCCTTCCTTCGTTCAAGCAACCATACATGTCCATCCCAAACGCTGTGGCTTGAGGCTCAAGTTACTGACGAATGCCAAAACTTCCCCGCATAAGTAACAGAACTAATAGCATCTAAAACAATACGAACAGAGACTCTGACGTTCGATCACAAAGTGGAGCTCACGCAAAATATATTAACAAGTCACCGAACCTTGTTTTGTATACTTAAACAAAAACTATGAACGGGATGGCTCAGAAATTCGGTGGATGGCGAATACCGATTCGACTCATTGCGTTTATTACCCCGATAGACGGTTTATGACGTTTTGGCGTTTGTGACGAAACATGGGGAAAAAAACACTTTTTGTTTGGATTTTTTTTGGGGTCACTGTTAAAAGTTGAACGCTGTGGAGCGGTGAGTGCGAATTTACAGACGTCATAATTTAATCTAAAAGCAAAAAGGTTGCTGTCGTGCTTACTCTTCGCTGCATGGAAATTGGTGCAAACATCGACTATAAAAGCCTTCTTACCCGTGTTTGTCCTCGCTCTGGCCTCATAAATATTCAAGTAACTGCGAAAAAAGGAAAGCTTTTACAAAAGAATCAGCGATGAAACTTTGATGTCGCAGATGTGTTCGGCCTCCTTCAACGCCATGATAGTATGAACTGCCACACGCTGCCTTCAGGGAGTGTGGGGAAAACGAGTACTTCAGTGAACACGCAGGCAGTAGATATTGGAATTTTGTATTTCTCCGGTTTTTATTTCTCTTTCTGCTTTTCCACTCTGAGTCTGTTGTGATCTAAATAAATATTGCATTCTAGCCAATGAATAAGATCATTCACTTTGGTTGCCATTATTTGAAAAGCACTCAAAAGGCCCTTATTATTTGAAAAACACATGAAAGGCCACAACTACAAATCACTGTTGATATTTTTATTTGTATGGTTTTGCATGATGGGAACATTTCTTAAGTATAATGTATCCGGGATCACATAGATAATTATATTTGTTAAATACATACAGTTTGAACTGCATCACAGGACGGCCGCGTGGCCTAATGGATAAGGCGTCTGACTTCGGATCAGAAGATTGAGGGTTCGAGTCCCTTCGTGGTCAATTTTTTTGTGCGCTGTGGATGACTCATGGTCTCTATGCTTTAACTGTCACGAGCAAATTGAATCCATTCATATTAAAATGTATTTTTAGACTACGTTCGATTGGGGGACTTGTCTTGTGACAAGTGATGATAATTTCTCCAACATGAAAAACTGCAGCGACCGTAGAAGCTTTACTGTTATTTTCTGTAACTCTTATAGTGTGAGGTTACACAAATGTAAAAGCATAACCATGACAATAAAAGCGCCTTTTCTTCGGCGATCACTGATGACTACTCACTTAAAACAAAAACAAGCCGGGCATATAACTGATGAAACAGGCGCCTTACAACAGCTTCGCCACAAGATGGCGACAAGCCTCACTTTTCAATTAAGTTCAATAAAGGCAGCAATGCAAAAATGTTTAAAACGATCTAGTCAGACAATTTTAAACACTGAGCAGGTAACTTAATTAATTTGGAAATTGTGCAAGTTTTTAAATTCTTCTGTTGTTTTGGTTTGTAATGGAGTTCATTGAGCTAAGCATTTTAACTTTTGTATATCTGTGCGTAAACAAAACCAAATAGATAGTTACAGATTGAGATAATTACATTTAATACTGTACACGTTTCCCCCCCATTTGTCTTTGTTTATTTGAAGGAGGCAAAAAAATATTAGATGCCTTTTAAGAAAACTGAGTGAAATCCAGAGTGAATTCTGTCTCAGCAAAAGTTAAAATGATTCATTTGCTCTTTTCTTTTACAGTTTAATTGTCAGATAGATGACAGATGCAGACTACTATTGTTTATCCATCTGAAAGCAATCTATTGGAAAATTGATTTGACAACACGGTAGTTACACTGAAGACGTGTGTATGTATGCATTATTCTGATACTCCGTTTGCAGTCTCACCATGTGAATTATTGATATGACAGACCGCAGCTTCCATTGTCAATACATCTCCCTAGAAACAGAGCTAGAACAATACCCTGACCGAGATCAATAGATGGAAAGACCGAAGCGAGGTGGGGAAAGCGAGAGGCCGCTGATGACATGTTTGCTGACAGTAAATACATTTTAAATTAATCAAGGCAGTTTGAAATTTAACAAAAACGTTATTGTTCCATTTTTTCCAATGGGGAGAGTGATTTCAAAATACGAGTGGTCTCACAACAAAGTGTCTTCCACTAGAGCTTCTACCGTATAAAAGAATGTACAGTCCCCTTCTGCTTAGCCACGTTTATATGGGGCATCATAACAACCTACTTAGGTGGTGTGCTGTAATATAATGAAAGGTCAAGATGTGCCTTTCCTAATTTAATTCCCAATGTATTGTGGTCCAGGTGGGTTTTTTTTCCTCACGGCGACAGATTTCAAGAGCCTTGAATCCCACACTCCGGGCTCGCTGAGAGAGTGGGTGTATGATTAGTGCAATGGCTAAACATCAGCTCACGTCAAACAATATCAAGCAAAATGTCTTTGTGTGCCGCCCATAAAATAGGGCAAAGCTTCGCATTGGGAAAAGGGGAAAATATTTTGTTGCATTCATTTATTTATTTGCATTCATTGTTAGTCATGCATTCGAATTGTGTCATTATTTATTATTTTTACATGCATTGTTATTTATGAGCGACACAATACACCTGAGGGCAGAATTATTCAGCGTGTGCAGCTAGCTGTACTTGGAGAGGTTTCATCTGCGCAAGTCGTGATTAGCAATGACTTCCTTAGCTATTTGGCAAGGAACCAATGAATAGAAATGGGGATGGAGGGGGGACAGACTGCACATCTATTCAAAGTCAATTATTTAAAAGTTTCCTCATAGTTTAACCTACAATATATAGCTAAGAAATATTTTGAAATAAAAAGTAGCTGATTATTTTGACTTTTCAACATAACTAATTAAAAGAATACATGAGGTGAATGTCGTAGTGATCTACAATTTTAAGATTTTAATTCTGTTTCATGAGATACTACCACTACTACGACTACTACTACTACTACTACTACTAATAATAATAATAATAATAATAATAATGTGACTTAACTTCATGCACAATTCCAATCTCAACACATCTTGCATGCACTTGTTTAATAAATTTTACCTCCGAAGTCCAAGGAAAAGAATTGTCTACAGGGTTCGTACCTCAAAAAAATCAAAAGCCTGGACCCTCTTATTTGAAGCCACTACTCTAATTCTCTCAATAAATAATAACTTCAAACAAAATAATTAAAATGTTTGTTTTTGTCTTGGTAAATAAGTTAAAAATGAGTCTGGAGCTCTATTTTGCCTCAGTGGCTTCAAGACACAATCCACCAACAAACAATTCCAAAGACAATTATAAATGATCTTAATTGACTACTCATCCCTAATTTCTATACGACAGCGAAACAAAGAATGTCACAGGACCGCACAGAAACGAGGCTGTCACTTTGCCGCCAAACAAATGCTGCTGTTAGTCACGCTTGTCACACACTTGCATGCTTGAAGGCCTGAGGTGGACGGGATCAGACTGACACTGTGTCACAAAATAAGACAACAAAAAGAAATGCAGTAGCTATTGACTTGTGCTTTTTACCTTCACCGTGAGCAAGTCTCATGTGGAATGTGAACTAATTTAGACACAAATATGGATATTTTCAAATACAGACTGGCTAACCTGGCACGAAATGACTATCTCGACGATTTGAGACCTAAAACCGAAAGGGAAAATGTCCTTTGACCTTAGCTAGCCATCTCGAGTGTAATATCATACATAGATCAATATGGCTCTTGCAGTGAACAAGTTTAAGAGTTGAAAGCAGATCAATAAAACAAATAAAGATGCAAGCAATAAAGCGTGCTCAACGAGATAAGCTTAACAAGAACTATAAATCAACGGCAGGATATTGGGGGAAAAAAGGAAGTGGAAATGCTGTTGAAGGTTTTGATGAATATAAAAAATGACTTGCAGTCGCCACCTGTCAACATAATCTAACACTTAGTGGAGATGTAGGAGCAAAATGTGAGACACAACTCGTCTCCACTGTTGACATTTGAAGCAATGGAATAATGTGCCCTTTACAAATCTGTGATAAAATCAGCAGAAGGCTAAAATGGCTTGTCATATGGACTTTAGCTGTCTCACTATAATACTGCTGGACCAGCCTAGGAAAACACTTAAAATAAAAATGAAGCTAGTTTTGCAAACCAGACCACACAGTGAACCACTACATTATCGCTAATATCTCTGCAACCGTATCTTTCAAGTCTAATTGGAATTTAAAATGTTCATCATAAGTAAACAATAGGGATGGTGGCCTTGGACACATCGTAGCTTTGCAACACTGCTTCAATGAGCTTCAACTTCCTAATTAAAAAAACAATGCCAGAGAGATACTGTGTCTGTAAAGCCTTAATAAGACTGAATCATGCATGTCTGAGTCAGCAAAAAAGATGTGTGATATCGGGCTGTGTGCACGGTCAACTTTATTTCGCTGACTCCATGGCTTAGGCCTCGGTATCTTCCAAGCTAATAATCCTGCCGTCATTTAAATGCGAGTCGGATGACGAAAAAAAAAGCGTTACATTTCTTATCTTTCCTCATTTCCACGCATTCCCTAGTGTGTACACAAGAGCTGACACTCGGACAGAAGAGTGTTCCTACTTCATTCTCCGAGCAGACAGTAAATCCTGAGAGGGATGCAGCCTTTCCCCTCGAGAGCCGATTTGCCGCCCCTTCTTCCCAAAGGCGCTTAGATGTCCGTGGGCGTCCTGTCACAGTCATTTGGCAACAGTGTTATCAAGGAGGAAGACTGCTGAGAAGACGGTGGATTATTCCAACCAGCAGAGCCTTGTCATCTCTTTGGTGGTCGGCCGGGTGGCTACATGAACATAGAAAGAAAACCAACATGATGCATCCCCACATTGATAAAAAGTCAAAATGTAGAACTCTGGTTCAAAGTGAGAGCCAAACCAAACCAAACAGCAAACCAAGATTCTTGGAGATTTTTAAGAGGGTCGCAAAAGCGAGAAGAATACAAATATTTTTTTGTTGATTGAATGCTCAGGAGTGTCGCAATGAATTGACAATTGTGGAATAGTTTTTTGATGCCAACATTCTTCTCATGGGAGCCAGGATGACTTTCAGCAAACGTCAGCGCTATCCATCCAGTGGCGGTTTCTTTCAAGAGCACGTGATTTGTTTCTTCACAAGAGGAGAGGAGACAGCAAAAAGCTAGACTTTGTCCGTTGGGCACAGCTCAAGTTTTGCTGGACCGCTGCTGTCAACTTGAATTAGTGGACAAAAACAGAAGATCAACTGTTCAACACACACACTCCTCATTTCATTGCTGCATTCACCCATGAGAGACAATGGAAGATACATTTGCTGTCATTGCAATACACTTCACTGGACAGTGAGATGGAATAAGATTAGGATCTCTGTGGACAAGATTAAAAAATAAACAAAATCATTCAATAAGACTGGAAGAGATGAAAGGCAATAATGTAGGAGGAAAAAACACCAATGACTATAAATGTATTTCCATCACTATCATCATCATCATCATTAATGTAATATTATACTCATTTTTAAATACCATTAAAATAGTAATGATCTAGTTGCATGATGGCAAATTGAGTAAAATGTCTGCCATCCATGTCATGCTGTAACAAACACACCAAGAGTTAATTGATTTGCTTATACCGAGGATGTGAGAATTTTTAAAGACGAAAAACGACTCATTCTATTTATATTGACTATATTGATTATTGATGTAGTGTCTATGAAGAACATAAATCAAATTTGTATGGATACATGTATGATTAAGCAAAATGTGTGTGTGTGTGTGTGTGTGCGTGTGCGTGTGTGTGTGTGTGTGTGTGCCTGCGTGCATGTGTGTGCGCTTTTTGCACAGCACATTTCTGTAGCATGATATGTCTCAAGAAATCAGGACAGCAGAACCAGTGACCTCTTTTACATCAACTCTTATAAAAATCTCTCATGGGCTTGATTTGACCTTTTTGTACATTTTAATGGCCACAGTCCTCCAGGAAAAGAATGAAAGTGTACTTAAACCGTATTTCATATTGCCTCTCGTCATAAACTCATTGTGTATTTTAACTGAGCTAAGAATAAACAAAGAAATGTCAGGATCTGGGTTTATTCTCCTCTTTTCTTCACAGGTGGGCCAAAACAGTCGCCAAAACCATGACAAGAAACAAACAACAAAATGCATTAATTTATTTTTATAGACATCCCAATACAAATGCAAAAGGTAGAAGCAATACAAAACTTGAGTGGGAGACCTCATGAACCAAAACAAGTTTGACACATAACATGGTGTCAGACACTTTCTCTAAAAGTGTAATCAGAATGCAAGATTAGCAATGGCATAAACATTGCATTGCTTTATACTTGGTAAAGAAGTATAAATGTCCTGCATTATTGTTGTTATTATCACTTGGCTCCTTATCCCCGGGATTCGACTACGTGATATTTTTCTATTTCAATATATAAACCCCGACAATTGCTTTGTTCTTATTTTGCTCTTTGTGCTTGTATTATGCAGGTATAAATTTCCAGACTGGAGATTTCATGGGGATGATCTTTTTTTTTTTTACCTGAAATATATACGTATATTTGCTTACAGGGGCACTGTGCTACAGTGCATGTCTGAATTCTGACAATAGGATTCATGCATTATTGAAAATAAAATAAAATTTAGATGGACAGATGGTCGGACAGGGACAGACAGACAGACAGACAGTATTTCTGCCCAGATGAGTGGTTCATCCGTTGGATTGTTGATCGTTGCAAGCGGAACTGATGACAGTAAATAACGAGCTGACCGGAGAATAAAAATAGAAAGACGGCGAAGCTCCAGACACAGCAGTGGCCCTCGGGAGCCAGCAAGGAAGCATTGAGGAGGGGATTAGCATAGCTTTGAGTGACCGACCTTTTGTCCGGCAACATCTGCAGCTCAAAGATTTGCCTCGCAACACTTCGATTTGCACATCAAAATAGGCTCTTGGTTGAAAGGCTGCACCTGCTTCAAAGTCCCCGAACGTCCTGGTTGATGTCTCTTCTCCACGATGAATCCCAAATGGCAGCCGGGAAACGTCTCTTAAACGTGTTATTAGTTAGCGTGGCTGTCCGGTTAAGCTCTCTCAGCAGTTGTCTTTATGATCTCATTAATTTGCCATTAGTATACGGAAGCTAGTTTCCCTTTAAGTGCTCATGGAGCTGCAGAGCTTTCAATTATTTAAAGCTGGCTGAGCACTTCTACGAGAGACAGTTTTTGCGTTCTTGCTAACTGCACCTCACAAATTATTAATACAGATGATAAAAGGTGAGGCCTGTTGAATCTCAGCAGTTTAATCAACGTTTTAACCTAATTAACGAGACAAGAGTGATTGTTGTTTTTGTTTGGAATTTACTCCCCGTTAAAAATTAAATTATATTAACAAAACTAACCTCAAAATGAAATAAAAAATAACTATAAATCTATAGGCAGATTGGGGACCAAAATTAGCAGAAACAGCTGGAATCAGGATCAGTTGAAGTATAACACAGGAGTTGTGGTCTTAACCGATAGGCCACAGGTGTCAGACTCAAGGCCCGGGTGTTAGGGTGGTGCTCATAATCTGTAAACCCTAACACCGGGGCCCAGATACGGCCCGCCACATCATTTTATGTGGCCCGCGAAGACAAATTGTGCATCAAATTCGTGTCATTACTAGAATTGCAAATTGTCTTCACTTTTAATAATATCTTTTTTTTTTCAGTTATTACTTGTCTGATTTGAAAACGTATGAGGTGCTCATACATTTATTTGGGCTGACAGTCATAATGGCCTAAAAGACGCAATGACTACAATGCGGCCCACGAAAAAAACGAGTTTGACACCCCTGCGATAGGCTAATACTTCCACTCTGGCGTCCTTATTATGCCCTTATTAGCTCATTGCACAGCTAGTTGCAAGCGGAAACAAAGTCAGGTGAAGCAGATACGCAGGAGTAATGGACTCCTTTGAAAGGCCTCAGATGAAAATAATTTCTTATTTGGCTGCTAATCAGGTTGGCCTTCATGGAATAGATCCAATCTTCAAGAACAGGAAGCATGGCAGACCCTCATTCAAGCCTTTGAGGGAGACAGGAGGACAAGGGAAAGACTTAGATAAGCTCTTAATGATCTATCCTGGAACAATAACCCCCACGCTCCCCTGTAAAGGTAGACGGTGTCATCTTTTGGCTCTGCTTTAATTCAGTTAAAATTGGAGTCAACCAGAAGCTGGTTAAAATCCACCTAATCCGATTTGATTCGATTTAATTTCGTCCCTTGGTGTATTCAATTACTTTGATTAAAGGTTATGTTTGGAACATAATTAGCAAAAAAAGGACAGAAGGGTTCAAACACAGTTCACCACAATGCAGTGACAAAGTCAAGTCAATCATGAATTGATTTTACAACCTTTTGGCGGGGAGCGCACCAATATGAGTCATACATAAAGAAATAATTGAAGCAGAAATGTTAGAGAATACAGAATCGCTGCATCTGTTTTAACTTTCCATGCCCAGGGTTTGTAATAAATATGTGCAGATGGCAGGAGATAGATATAAAAGCAAATTACATGAGTGAAATTGCATTGTATTAGATTGCATTTACTATTCAAAGCATCCATCCCCCAAAGGTTTAACAGTAAAAAAAGGAAAATGGATTGATGGTTGAATAAAAGTATTTGTTGTTTTGGTGAAGAAACCCACACAAGTAAGACATCATCAATAGGCCCATCCATCCAATATCTGCAGCACTTTGCTCATTAGGCCGTGCTGGCTGGAGCCTATCCCAACTGACTTTTACGTCCTGGACTGGACAGTCAGACAGATAAAGCATGGATTATTGTTGTAAATGAATTCCCTACAAATAATCCTTATCGTTTTTTCCTCTGGTGGCACTGAGTTCATGTCTGTCCATAATCCATCTATTCATCTTCTATTGTCCTCATTGGGGTCTTCAGAAAGCTGAGTCGATGCAAGATGACTTTTGGTGGGAGGCAGAGTACAACCTGATTTGCAAGTCGCTAGTCGTCGCTACTTACTAGCCCGCAATGCTTCCCTTCTCCATAATAGTCCCAACTATGTCTTAATCTCCAGTGTCACTACCAGGAGTCACCAATTCCAATGTCATGCATGTTTTATTTGTCTATGTGGTGCAAAGGAACAGAAAATCCATCTTCATTTTAAATGTCCAAATTGTTTGTTGCTCCTGTGCTCGAATGAAACGGTCTCATTTGTCATTGAATGCCACCGTATGCTAACATTAAGATGATAGACGTTAATGATCTTGGCAATAATGCTGTGTCGAAAGTACATTGAATGAACATAAGTGTTGACAAATAAACCGCCTGGAGCAAGAACAATTTGCATCTCATTAGGAGAACTGTTAGGTATCTGCCTAACTAAATAGTGCATGTCTACAGAGGGCACAATAGATTATTATTATTTTTTTTATAAAACTGCCCAAAAGAGAACGTAATCGCTTGACTGTCTTTTTTAATGGGCAGGTTAAGCACCTTCAACTTGACGCCAGCATCGGAAAGATGATGGGCTGGGCAGATCTCAATTCCAATCCGAATGCTTCAATGCGTGCAGATTTGATTCAAGAGCTCATCAAAAATATCAATCATAAAAAGCAAACACGAATTTGAAAATAAGGCACATTACTTTCCACGCCACAAGGATAATTGCTGTGTTGTTGTTTCTGACAAGATATTGTTTTGTTGTGAATGTATTGCCTGGAATCATCCCGATCATCCTTGGTTGTAAACATTCAATGGTTTCGCAGAAAGAGGTGTGTGTGTATGTGTGTGTGTAGGACCTCCTCATCAGAGGTACTTTACCTCAGGAGAAGCATGCCCCATGAGACTTTGTGACCTGAGGGAGGCATTATGACCGTCGACTTGAGAAAAATAAGCCCAGTGGTCGTTAAGACTCCGTTTAGACGCTTGTATCAAGTAGGTCACCTCGTCCAAATCATAAAAGTCGGGCGACAAACACAGCTGGGTTGGGAAGGTGGGGGTGATTTTGCATTTGTATTCAAGGCACTTGATATTGTGTTTTTTTTTTTTTTTTTGTATTCGTGTGAGGCGGTGGACTCTTTGTGTTGTCACCAGGGACGATGTGTTTCATTAAGTCAACAAATGAGGTTTGGTGTGCATACACAGAATACACACATACACGAATATTGTATGCTTATGTTTGAATAAATTTGCGCATGGACGGGTCATGACAAAGGCAAATATTTTGTCACTGTACTATGTTGAGTTCTTGGGCACTGTGATGTCATTTTCAGTTGACATCAAGTGGCAAAATGACTAACCCCTGAGATGGATTTGGTTGCTTACCGTTTTTTTCCATGTATAATGCGCCCCGCTGTATAATACGCACCCTAAAAATGGCATGTTGATGCTGGAAAAAAGCCTGTACCCATGTATAATACGCACCCAAATTTTGACTCCTACTTAAGTCCGTGAACATAAAATTATTTCAGAAAAAAGATCATCTTTGGGAACAACCGGATGTTATTCTGCCGGTCAGTATCATTGCGCATGCACTAGCATACTCAATAGCGAAGAAATGTTTCGGATTTGTGTAGGGTATATTGTGACAGCATACGAGCAGGTGATCTAGCAAGCGTCTGATACAAGAGCATTGTGTTCGTATGGAGCGTATTTGAAGTGAACAGCAGAGAAGAAAGCGCATCTGTAATGGCGGCCTCCATATGATATCCGGATTTAGAAAAAAAAAAAAAAAAAAATAATTTTTTTTGTACCCATGTATAATGCGCACCCCAGATTTTAGGTCAACAAATTAGTTAAATTTTGCGCATTATACATGGAAAAAAACGGTAATTCATATGTTGACAAATGCAATTCAAATCAGAATACAGCCTTTAGAATAGTGGGAGTGCATAGAATGTATTATTGTAAATAAAGTTTTTTTTGACTTGACGTATCCTTTAATAACGGAGCCAATTTGAATCAATTTGAATCCACGGGGAATTGCTTGGTTTTATCTGCTACAAGAATGATTCCTTTTTATTTGACGATCCACAATAAAATGTATGGAACATTTTAATGGTGATATTGTTTCATAGAGCCGAGTCATCAAAAGAGATTGAAGAAAATAGAAGTGCAGTTCAGTCTGTAATTTATTTGAACTTTTAAGTAGTGTAAGAACTTTCAACGCCCTCTTGAAAATGAACAAGCATATAGACACGCACGCACACAACTTGTTGCATTCATTTTCTGCATAATCGGCTACAACGTGTGCGTGTGTGCACGCGCGCACGCGCGCCAGGGTGTGAGTGCTTGCGCGCGCGCGCGCACGCTGCTGTGCCCTCTAATGAGCGCACTCCACGGCTGACGATGCAGCTGGGAGCAGCATGAGTTCGGAGCGAGCCGAGTATGACATGGTGTGTCAGAGAGCCGTGACCCTCATTGTGGACCTCTGCCTGCACAACAGCTCGCTGTTGGAGCAGGACACGTGTCAGGACTTCCTTTTTCTGTTGTCCGGTCACGGCGCCAAGCACACGGATCAAGGTAAGCACAATCCCGATGATGCGTGCATTCTGGCTGTTGAATCTCACTTGTCTTGTTTTGCACTCTTATTTCTACCTGCCATGTACAAAAAGTGACAACCCTTTAATTTGGCTTCAGTTTGTTCTGCTTGACATCAGATTTTTATTTATTTATTTTTAAAGAAGACAATATCATAATTTAAAACACAGTCGGCTGATTCCATTGTTTGATAAAGTTTGTATTCAGTTTCTTGGAACAGTTGATGGGCGGCACGGTTTGCATGTCAGCCTCCCCTTCCTAAGAACTTGCATGGGTTCGAAGTGCATTGCTCATGCTTGTATTAATTGTCTTTCTCCAACATTCCAAACGGTGGATATCAAAGTCGGCTGGCATAGGCTGCAGCTCACCTGTGACCAGGGTGAGGACAGACACTATAAAGGAGGGGTGTCAGCATTATAGTCTTTCGGAGGGCCATTATTATCAATGTATGAGCACCTCATATTATATACAGTAAAAGCTACAAAACAAACTGACAAATAATTAGTCTTCAAATCAGATGAGTAAAAACTGATCAAATATTTTTAAAAAATTAAAATAAATTAAAAGTGAAGACAATTTGCAATTCGAGTAATGACACACGAATCTGATGCAAAATTTGTCTTTGCGGGCCACATAAAATGATGTGGCGGGCCGTATCTGGCCCCCGAGCCTTGAGTTTGACACTTATGCTATAAAGTATGACATTGAATGTTTCCATGCCACTATAACCAATCACCTGTGAAACAACTCCAGTTAGAATGTTTAACATCCTTTGAAGAGTTTTGAGAGTCACCTTACTTACTTCCTCCCCTTGTATCTTCCTTAGTTGCTTTTCTGACATTCTTCTCTTTGTTTAGTCTGCTCATTGTTTTGGAAAGGCCACAAAAGTCTCCCCTCTCCCCATAGCAAAACATGGCAAAAGTTCATTCCTTGCTGAAAATTGGCCTCTGGAGGTATGCTGTGATCTCAACTGATGACTAACCAAAGAGACCTTGTTTCCTCCAAAATCAAATTGAAGACCTCGGGGCCATTGATGCATCTTTTCCACTATAATTTGTGTATTCATTATTCAGTGCATGCCACATTTTATTCTAAATTCCCGAGCCAAATGCCGCAACAGCATAAGGAAATGATTAAATTAGTAATCAAGGTTTCTTATGAACAATAATATTTGACGCGTGTGTATTCAGGCTAAATAAAGAGACACAACTTTCAAATGATTGAAATACAACTACCGTATTTTCCGGCCTATAAGGCGCACCGGACTATAAGGCGCACCTTCAATGAATGGCCCATTTTAAAACTTTATCCTTATATAAGGCACACCGGACTATAAGGCGCACCATTAATGCATCATGTCAGATTTTTAATCCAAATCAAATCATTCTCCATTTTATCTTTTTTATTTCAACTTCAGACGGAAACAAATTACTTTATAATCATAAAATAATGATCCATAGTCTTTTTGAGTCATGATTCATAGTCTTCAGCGGGCCACTTTCATGACACAATGCTTTGGGCCAGTTTAAATTTCGGAATTTGGTCCATATATAAGGCGCACTGGGCTATAAGGCGCACTGTTGGTTTTTGAGAAAATTTTAGGTTTTTAGGTGCGCCTTATAGGGCGGAAAATACGGTAAATTAATGTGGTTAAATAACCAGAATGTAGTTGTAAACCTTTACCTTGTAAACATAATAAATCATGTGGTTAAATAACCAGAATGTAGTTGTAAACCTTTCAAGATGGTGGCCGTCTGATGTCCAAAAGTCTAACAGGTGTCTCCTTTGTTGTCAGGATGTGAAATCCAAAAGTTAGTTGCTGTCAGCAGGTGCAATCCAAAATGCTTTACTTGCCTTTTTGACGCCGTTCCCGCTTGTCGACGCTGTCATCTCGCATCATTCTCAGCGTGGGGGTTGTATCATACGTCACCATGCATGCCACTGACGTCCACTATATCACGCTGCTGTCGCTGATGTAAACAGTTTCTGCCACGTGAATCTTCCAGATGAGATACTTGTGGTGATGTTGAGGTATAGAGGTTGCTGTGGGATTTGACGTCGCCTCGTCTATATTTTCCCCAAAATATTTATTGTAAACTGAGTGGCCCACTTATGGAATTGGAAGTTAAAATCCTGCCCGTGTTATGTGCGTATGACATCATAGCATAGCAAAACACCCATTCAGGCAATCACATCAAATATAGAGCACTTTCCCTCCTTAGTGATCAAAGTCATCATACGCTTGATAATTGGATGTCTCTGAAAGATTATCTTGAGCAATTATCAAGGGGATTTTTCCTGCCAGATTTGTTTGGTTGCTTCTGATAATGGTAAATATTAACAACAGCAAACAAACAGTGGAGCAAATGGTTGTGTCAAGCGTTTGCATAACACCCCAGCGGGGCTTCAGTAGGGAATATTGGATTTAGTCCAATTTTTATTACCACTGCTATCATGTCGGGTTTATACGTATAAAGCAACAATACTAATTGATTCAAAATCGATTTATTGAAGATGTTATGGTTCAGCACGGTACAGTGGTCCCCACTTGTTTTTTAGGCCACGGACAGTTTTCGCGCAAAGACGTAATTTCATTTTCCTAGTAGTTTAATAATAATTTTAAATAAAATTCACCATTAGGTTTGCTCATTTTTACAGTTTTAACAAATCAAGTGTTGACATTCTTGCATATTAAGTCATGTTTTGAGCATATAATTGACAATACAAATATAATTTTACGGACATGAGAATGATTGATGCATGCGAGACAAAATCAGGTGGCATAATTAACAATAATAAATTTTGCCATGTCAAGTAAATGCAATGCTGTAATGACATCTTGAGCCTTGTTTGCATGGAATCTACCTGTGCGGGATTAAAAAAAAAAAAAGCAATATCTTATCGTGATAATATTATTTGACATTTCTCTTTATGGTTAACAGTTGAATGAAGCATAATGCAGGATGCCTGCAGCATGAAGTGGACATGGGATGGCTGTGAGAAGATAGATTTACATTTTTTGGAGCCAGATTGATCTGACAACTGTCAATTGTGTTCCTCATGATGCATATTCAATTTTGTTCAATTCGTGTTATAAAAATGTTTATTATTGTCAAAGTTTGAGCCTGTCACATAACGCGACGAGCACTTCACTTCCCGCCCAAGAGAAGTATTAAAAGTGTTGTTTCAACTCAACTTTGTCGAGGGCTTTTGGCAGAGATACTAGCTGCGCTGATGTCACAACAGATTACTACAGTTACCATACTTAATTGTGGGTCAGCTTGATTGTCGCCCCATGCACATCTTCATCGGTGTGTCACGTGTTCGGGAGCTGCCGATTCGTCTCATTACTGCGGGGCATGAAGCCCACTTGAATGTCAAACCTTATCTGGCTCAGCTGGCCCTCTTGAGTGTTGAAATCCAGCTTCTTTGCTTTATGTTCACATTTTTGACATAGATTCATGTTGAACTGTCACGTCCACTCCAGTTTTGTCCAGTTGAGTCCAGTTCTGTTTGAATGATTCTCAGCACAATATTAGCAGTGATGTCATCATGGGGTATCAAAGTGGTCTGGTCTTGTCATTGTCTTCAAAACCAAAAAAATCTCCGAATTCCTCACTGAACATCTTGAAGCGGCTATGAGGAATAGACTTTTGAATTGTTTGGGTACAAATAATTGGGTCTCGAAAGTAAAGTTCTCACTCAGTCCACATTCACACTTAATATTCATGTGCGTGGCTTCCATTTCCATGGATAACCACTTTACGTATCACAGCTAATTTGTTTTTTTATTGACTACAATGAAATGACCAATTAGTGATTCTGAAACTTTTTCCAGCGAGACTGAGAGGAAACAAGATAAGTTATTTGTTGACCAATTAGTTCCGCCCGCCCTCATCGTACGAGGGCTATCACATGACCTGACCGCACCCACCTGCTGCTGCTGCTGCTTGCAAAACCTAATCAACTGCTAATCTGCAATATTGGTATTTGCTCAAGCCTTTGTATCCTTAAATGAAGCCTGTGGAGCTCGTGGGGAAAAAGGGTGCTGAACACACCAACCCATACAAACACCTTATTAAAAATTCCACTTTCATTATCAGCTGTGTGGACTTGAATTGAGCGGCCCTATTTTTGATCATAATTATCCCCCCCCCCCTTGAGCTTTAGTAGCCTTCATTGGAAGAGGATATTTGATTCAGCTGTCATTTAGTACTGCACCAGACTGCATCACACCCTCATAACACAACAAAACAAACATGCATATAAAGACAAAGAAATCAAAAAGTGCAACATTGATTGGATGGATGGATGCTTGCGAGTCCATGTTTACACGGGTCTGTCATAATAGCACAGTCAAGAAGTGATCAGGGCAAGGAGTTAGTGAGTACTAGTACATGAACGATTGCTCAGAATTCGACACGAGTCGGAGAAGTCAGGCAGATCTTGTGGGACCAGGAGGTAATACAGGGCACATTTCTATCCACATGAATGTGCTTTCATATAAAAGTCCAACATTGGCTTGAATACCAAAGAAGCGCTTGTGTGGACAGCATTACAAATCTGCATCTCTTGCGCTCTCCTTGAGCACCTTCGGGACCCTCGCATGACCGACTTTAACATTCAGGGTTGTCCTGAAGGTGCAAATTTTATGTTATCTCCTACATGAATTCTCCGGGATAGAATCAGTCGCTAGGAATAACTATGCCATGCCAAGCTATGGATACAAATCTTCACTCTTGACTGCGCTTATAGCACCTCACAAAAGTTGGTTCACCCCTCAGTCGGGCTGACACTATCGAATATTTTTAGAATAGCTTATTTTGTCGATATTAATGGAATAATCAAGCAAAATTTAATTTTGCATGCAAAATCATTTCCCCATTAAGTGGTTACCACCCAATTATTGTCCTTTAGTTTGTATTGGTCAGTGATCCAAAAACACAATTTGATTCAGGCTGCACTCTTCAAAGTTTTTGAGACTGATTCATTTATTTTTGAGGCCTTTTTTTTTCCTGAAATAAAAGCTGATGTTTGCAAAAGTCTGGTTTTGATGAAAGACAAAAAATGAACTATTTTCTGTCTTTAGGAATGACTTGAAAAATAATTGAATAAATACTGGTGAGAGGATGACATTTGAGAATTCGGACAATCATAAGAAGGCTCGATGAGTAAAACAGTGAATTTAGCAATCGATTATTTAATTTTAATAGCTCTACTGGTCACATTTATATAATATATTTTACTGCTGTAATATTATATTATAATATTGTAATATTAGTTAAGCATTATCCACATAGTAATTTGATTTATCTCACAAGATTTCCTGTGTTCGACACATTTTTTCTAAAAATGCTTTTACCTTGCAAACAATTTTGACTGTCATCATTTTCACAAGGCATCACGATTATTATGATACTTAACAAGTATTGTTAATCCACTGAAAATAAATATGAACACACTCCCAAATTGAAATGTCCAAATTAGACCCAATTAGCCAGGTATATTGTGACTTGTTACTTTTACAAGATCTCGGGTGTGAATGCGGACCAGGTGTGTCGCATGCCTCGCCGCGACCTCGCAAAGAAGTTAAGTGCACATACTCAACATCATACTCCATGGAAAATGACTGCTGCCAGTCTTGCTGCAGAGGTCGAAGGGTTGCAGGGTCAGCCTGCTGGTGCTCCCACCATATGCTACATACTGCTTCAAATTGCTCTGCAAGGGTGTCATCCCAGAAGGAAGCCTCTCTAAAACATGCCACCATCTGACATGGATTACTGGAACCATGTCTTGTGGTCTGATGAAACCAAGATACGCTTATTTGGTCCACATGATGTCAAGTGTGTGAGAGGAGAACAAAGACGTGCGCCTTGGCTACAGGCAAGCGTGGGAGTGACACGGTCTGGGGCTGCGCGAATGCTGACGACACGAGGGAGGGAGGGAGGCAGGGAGGGAGAGAGGGAACCATGAGTGCCAATTTGTACGGTGTCACAATGAAGTGGAGCATGATCTCCTCCCCATGGAGACTGTGCCTATGGCAGTAGTACAACTTGACCGCAACATGCTTCCAAAAATCACAGACGCCTTGCTAAATAAACCGAGGGTAAAAATGACGAGACTGGCCAAGCAAATTCTCAGAACAATGCTTGCTTTTAATTGACTGAGGACTCCTCATGCTCGAATTGTGCACAGCTGAGAGCAAATAACTAGTAAACACAACAGAGCGTGAGATGACTTTTCTGTCCTGGTGTGCATCACCAGAGCAGAACAGTACATTGAGGAGATGACTTGATCAGTTCACGAAAACAAAATCTCTGTGGTTGTTGTGATGCTCATGGTGGATGTGTAACGATATATTTTTTATTTCCACCGTATTAGACATTTTATTTACATATTAGTTCTTCAAATAATAACCGCCACATAAAAACAAATTTGTCAGGAAAGGCATGTTTAAGTTCATTTAAGGAAAAAAAATATAAAGAACATGCAGTCTAGCATATTAATGTTGAAAATTTGTGTGTGAAGTGCAAAACAATCACCTTTCCACTACAAATGATATTTTATTACATACTTTAGCGTGATCATCTGGAAAATGATGCATGTTCAATTTTCTTGGGGGTGAGTCGATATGATACCATTGGCGCTGTCCTTCCCCCATAATTGTATTGCCTCCTTCACTTCCACCCCATCTGCTTCCCCATCGTCCAGTAACCATCATCCATCCAGCTCCACAGTCTACTTGATGGAATTCTACTTTTTATGATCATTACAACGTTTCTAATAAAACAATGTGGCCGAAGATTTTTGCACAGTATTGTATATTAAACCGATTTACCTTGATCATTACATTCCAAGGTTCCTTCATTTGTCTAGGAGAAGTCACAAGGCTTTCAGCACGCATCAGTCAGACTGGCTTGATGATATGGTGTAAAACATAATCGACTTGATGAAAGGAAGTCAAGTGTGAGGTGCTGACAGCTTGGAGATAATTAGGAGGAGGACGGATGTTGCTCAAATCTTTATTTGTTCATTAGACAGTAGAGTCACAGCAAGTGATGGGTGCACAGACCGCAGCGCCACTGGATCACACCAAGTCTCAGCGCTCTCACTCATTCTAGAACAACTTGACAGATGGTGTCCTCTGTGTAGCAGGTTCCATAAGGAGGTAATCGAACACTTAACGGAAGAGTGCGCGGTACTTTACTCTCTTGCCTTCTATGGAGGCAGTGTGAATTCAGTTTCCACTCAGCGAGTAAGTCTCAGTGGGGGTTCTGTCCCAAGTCTGTATGTGCCCAGCTTAAGATGCAGAACGGTATACAGAGTATAAAAAATGTATGGATAAACTGACCTTCATTTTAAGTATGTCTTGTTTGACCTGAAAAATCCATTTAGCCATCATTGTTGATTAACATTCAGTAGTACTTACGCATTTGCTTGCCTCACATCTTTGCATCTTTACATTAATATTTCTGCAACTGTCACTATGTATTTGTGTGTAGTAGCATATCAGCAAGCTTCTTCTAGTTGAACTGCAACTTCTTGGTTCCCTAGAACATGAAGTGCCTTTGGCGCTTCATCACTTTGGACTGAACCATTCCCATTTTCTGAAATCTATGGCTGCTTCCAGTAGTTTTCTCTGGTCCTGCCATTAATAGTCCCCTGAGGAAACCGGGAGCTAGAGTGAAAGAGTGGGGTTGGGTGGGGGGAATTGAATAAGGGGCTCATGACAATGGACCAGAGCGCCGAATGAAGTAAGCATCGGTGTAGATTTACAAGCTCAGGTTTGTCAACATTGCCAATATCTTCCCATGAATGCAACTGCACAGGCTTGGAAAACAAAAGTTGTTGGCTTCATGTGACATTTGGCCCTCTGACCGCCTAAAAAGATGATGAAAACGGATGGCGTGACCTTACATATTGTCTGGTGGAAAGGTGCTGCCTGGTCCACTTCGTCATCTTAAAACTCATCCTCAAAGGCCCTCCACACAAAATGTCAACAACTAACAATTCTATTGCTATGTACACTTTCACTTTTAAAGACAAACGCCCAGCGGTTCTATACTTTAGAATGAAAGCAATATTTTTACAAAAACAATGTTAGTCAAAATTGTGGCAATGTGTATTTAAAATCTTAAAAGATGTTTTATTTTGTACATTCTTGCTTTGAGTTATTTATTATACAACTAAATTATTCAATGAATTACAGGAAAGCAAAACATTCAAGCATTTTCATTTCTGGCTTCAGCACAAATTCACCTTTGTTGGTTATTTGTTTTGTACAGTAGTTAAAAATTGTATGTCATGTATAATGTAATTGTATTTTAAAAATGTCTGTACTGTAATCATTTAGTAGTGTAACGTTAATGTCGCCGTCATACTGCCGCACTGCTGCTTTTGCTTAATCGACCGCCAAGTTAACCCCTAAATTGTACTCTGCATCCACCCAATATTAGCTCTTATCTTGTCTAGAAATTAATTTGGATAACCAGATATACTGTTTTCCCCTAAACATGTTCATTCAATATTACTTTAATTTCCTTTTTTGAAAATGGGAAATTATTAGACATATGTACATTTGCCTACTCACAAAATGTCAAAATACACTTTGCAGTGGGCAACTAGCATGAATATAACAGCACAATCCTCTTGTTGCATTTCAAAGGCACTTGATGTTTTCTGAATGCACTGCAATTTTTTGTTTTTATTGATTTATTTATTTATTTTATTTACTAGATCTCCTTTTAGGAGGTTGTAGTTAACTACACATGGAGTGTTTTTTCTTCTTATTTTATTTATTTAATTTAAAAAAAAAATTATTCACTGGATCTCCTTTTAGGAGGTTGTAGTTAACTACACATGGAGTGTTTTTTTTCCTAGTTCTGTTTAACTAATGTAAAAATCTGTAATAAACAAAAAAACTGCCAACATGAGGTGAATCTACTTGCATATTGGAAATCCTATTTTAAAGGTGTGTTTAGTTAGTGGCAATGTTTCAAGTCTTTAAGTTATATGACTTGTGGGAAGAAAATGAATTATGTGATGAGGAAACATCTGTTCACGTGCCATCAAAGAAAATACTTTCACTCCAAGTACTTTTCAGAGCTTTTATTATTTATTTCTTTTACTTTGACTTGAGCAATTATATTTGAATAAGTTACTTGTACCAAAGTTTTTTTTTTTTTCCAAAATATACTTCTACTCAACTACCTTTATTTCATCTTTCCCCTCCAAATCATTAAAACATGCATGTTACGTTTATTAAAGTGTAAATTGCTCACAGATGTGAATGCGAGTGTGAATGGTTATTTCTGGTATCCAGGATACGTATAGGTGGATTATTTTTTGAACAAATGGGTCAATTTGTTGATCTACATGAAAAACATTATTTGAAAGAGAGATACCCTTTTGAAAGGCCCAAACTATTGTCAGCCTACCTAATCTTAGTCCAGCCATACATTGATCGACTTCAACTCTAACCTTAAATCTTTTAAGATTACATCATAAGTGAGGCTACAATACGAGTTTATTTGTTTTTGACAACAAGTATGAATTATCACAATTAGCAGATTTTGCACACTCAGCCATGCAGGGAGCCTCGATACATTATTCAGCGGAGGTCGCACAATCTAATCTGCATATCTCATTTATCTTTCCATGCAAGATGAATATTTTGTTATAGATTGTCTAAGCAAATAAAAATGACTTCATCCTAATTAGTTTCCCGGCAAATTTTGCTTCGTAAATAACAATGACAGCAGCTAAGAGTCTCTATTCAGTGCACGCCGTACCAACTGTTTGGAAGTAAAAAGTCCAACCAATTGCAATATAAGAAAAATGAATCAATCATGTGAAATATCTGTCCCAATATCTAATTTATTGCCATAACAAGACATTCATTCACTATTCAGGCAATGTTTTAACAGCCAAATAACTCTTCACTCAGTGCCCCTTCTTGTCAAGAATCGCAAACTAATGGACTTAAATGCATCAAGCGATTCATTTTTTTGGAAGGGGTATAGATTTACTGCCAACAGGAATAGGAAAAAAAAGAAGAAATTCATTTAGCAAAAAACAAAGTTGACAAACTTAATTTGCTTTAGTCGGTGGGAAAAAAAAAAAGCATTTAGTTTGACACCTCGTGGTTGAATCAATTTCGAAGGTCACAAAAGCCTTGGCGGAGATATGTGCTCTCTCGGCACTGGTGTTCTTCTATACTCATGTTTTTAATTGCTCCTCCTCCGCGATAGTAGCCAAGAATGTTAGCACGTATAAAATCTGCCACGATCGTCAGTAGAGTGTCGCGCTAATTTACACGTTATTGCCGGTGACCTGTGGGGGTCACGTATGGAAATCTCAATATGTAAATAAGTTTCACAGCCGGTAACTCATCCCCTGCGACATCATTGCTCGGGTCTTTGACAAGCAAATTCCCAGTCGAGCGTGTAATTACGAACAGCGGCGGCCACGGCGGCAGTTCAGGCGGAGGCGTGTGCCAGCGGAGTGATAACGAATCACCTGCCATCGATGTCGGCGGCCGAACATGGGCGCTAATACTTTCGACCTGCCACTTTGTAATGAAGACAAATAAGAGAAGCGTTGCTAAGTGATTAATCGAACTGTTCAAAGCATCATTACTTTACTCTCTCCCAATTTTTGCTCCCACCGCTCGTTTGTGGACTATATTCAGTCTAACAATTTGTTTTGTCCTTTTAATGACCCTTTCCACAGTGGTTTAATTTCATTTTTGCCATTCGTCTTGACTTGTCTCTACATGCGTTCACAAAGTCAACGGCATCATATTTAGTTGAGATTGAATCCACACATTTCATAGATTAATAGATAATTCATTATCCAAAGTCCTTGACTTTATAGAGGAAATATGATGACAAATTTGGTTTTTAATTAGTGGTTGGGTCTCTTGGAATTTGATGCCAATCAAGTGTAGAATGAAACAAGTAAGTAGAGTGTTGCCCTGCAGCGAAAATCCACAAGTAATCAACACTCCCACTCAAAGGGTTTATAATTGCCTTTAGAAGCCATGAGATGGCAAGTAAACACTACATGAAGCTCCTCAACTCGCATCAACAGGCAACAAGATAGCTCCACGGCTCCACGGGGATAACGCTGCTTCATTTTCCTTAGAACGCTCCGAGCAATTTGTTTTTGCTGTCATCTTTCTGGAAATCAATTTGCACTCAAAACGATATGTTAAGCATTTTGATGTGCTTTTAAGCACGCAAATTAAGAATGAAACAACTGCTTTGGATTGAAGAAAGCTTTTCGAATCAGTTTTCAGGAGGAGCCTCTGTTTGATGAATGATGAAGCAGATTGTTCAACTAGCAATTCTAACACCTGTTGGGGATTTTGCTTTAAACATTTAGAGAAGGTCAGATTTTATTCATCAATAAAGATTATAGTGCATTTTAGGTCAATCCTTAAATTTTAGCCAGAAGTCAAATGTCTAACTTTTTGTGTCTCTTCTAAGCAGTGCTTATAGAAAAATTCAAGTGCATTCTGTCACTCAGATTTATTGCTCCACAAAATCATTCAAACGACCTTAGATTTTACTTTTCCTACCTCACTCTTGACATGCTTGCTGAGGGAACGGCAAGACATCCAAATCGATAGACAAAGCTGTCTTAGGAATCGGGCCAAGACTGGAAGAATATTGTCACTGTTGAAACGTGGCCCCACTCTTAAATTGGGTGGGCCGGTTCAGAGAACTGAGTGTGTCACTTTAAGTGGCCCGATGAGAACACGCCCCTGGGTTTTCGCGAAATCCACTCCTATCCTGCCACCACTGACCATAGATTAAACCAAAGACACTAAACCTTCACATCCTTTTATTGCCGGGAGTTGACGTGTTTACCCAGGAAACCTTTTCTTTTCTTTTTCAAGACCATAAAAAATGGTGACCGCTCAAAAAGGTGCTTGGAAATTTTGATTGATCAAGCATTCTATCAAACCGAATGCTTCACTTCTCAGGCTTCTCCTAAAGAATCTTGCACACACCTCCGGGGTCCAATTCACTTGATTACCTGTGATATAGTTCTGTGTGAAATGACAAATTACATCTTCTCCGAACACAGCAGCAAATAACATTACAACATTCCCAGAAAAAAAAAAAGAAAAAAGCTCTCCTGCACATTTTATCTCTGCTCACCTGATTCGGGTCACCGCTTCCCCATCTTTTCCAGGTTAGCGCCATGAACCATGAGAGGGTTTTAGGAGGTCTATATTAAATCTCCTCCTGTGAATACCTGAGGAGATTCTGATTTGTATTCTTGTGTAAAAAAAAAAAAAAAAAGAGCGCGCCGTTCCCCAGCATGAGCCCACTTTCTCTCTGAACAAAATTTACATATATTTCCGCCTCAGGCAAGCTGCTTCGATGGGGCCTGAGAGTGCAGGAAGGTCTTGATGTGCCATTCATTAGAAAGATGAATGTTACCGTGTGACTCCCCAGAGAGAACTATTTCATTCTGGGTACACTCAAGGCTATTGATTTCCACCACACATCTCCAAAAAGACAGCAATGGTCTTCAATACCTCATCTGAGAATGTAATATTGTTTGGATTCGACAATGACATCATGCCAACTCCTGCAAATATACAAAATATTGTATGACAAGAGTACTCGGTAAGTGACCCTGGGCAGCATCCGGCACGCTAGCCGCCTATTTGTAAGCAGTGTTGAAAATGGATGGAGGGTTAATTCAAGTGGGCGAGTTCACGCTACTTGAGCATGGCCAGTGACATCATAATGACTAGCTGGAAGCATAGCTTTGTGACTCACTTGCTAGTGTGTGTACTGGACTGTAAATTTTGTTTGGCTGGCAAAGCGAGTAAGCACGCGCAAGTATACTGGAAGTGCCTTGTGTGCAATTGCCGTTAGTTGTGTTTGAGGTGACGCTAATTACCGCCTATCTCATAAACACTGGCACAAAGTGTGACGTGTGAAACTGCAATATACAGATGTTTTTTTCTAAAGCCTCTCTTGATGTTTGCTTTGAATTCATAACAGGGATCAACGATTCATTTGAATTCATGTCAAAATGGAAAGGACATTTTATTTCAGATTTGTTCATTTTTATTGTTCCCAATTAAAAAAACATTTTGTTGTTTGAATTGAGCTTAATACACAGACCTTTCGACCCATTTAAAAAAGTATTTGAAGCCCTTTAGGATATTTATTTGAGTATCCCTGCTGTATAAGAATGAGAATGAACCTTTTCTATGGTTCACATTCCACATTTGTCATTCACTTTTGTGATGTTTTATTTATGCATCATGAAAGAGATGTATAATGCATTTTTTATTTAACGTTTTATAGCCTTTTCTCACAATTACATGTCAGTCATATGCTTTTATGATCAAATAAAAATAGGAAAACATGGATCCATAATTACAGTTTTACAGCATATTTCTTGCCAAAATTGTGTCTCAGTTTGATGCAGTGCACCAGCCCCTCGAGAAGCCACCACTGGCCAGTTGAACAAGTTTAAGTGTCCAGGGTTCCCGGTTCCTGGAATGGAACGTTAATTGCCGTCTCGGGCAATTAACTTGAACATGAATAGCTGAACACCTGCAATGACCAGTGCAGCCACTCTATTGTGGCTGCCAGGTTTCATGACCTGTCCCAGCAGCATCTTGCCTTCTTGGTTCATTGAAGACTTTTTATTTCTCTTGTTGAGAGCCCCGGGGAGAATGATCTAGCCTGCCTGCTGCCTAATCACTGCTAATCCTTTCAAGACAGAAAGTCATGGTTGCTCAGGTTACTCTTGCTGAAGGATTATCTTGGGTTATTTATCCATCCAGAGAGGTTAATTATGGTGGCCGGCTCCCGCCTGCTTGGAACCTTCTGTGCGTCCGCACATGAAAAATCTCTGCTTTGTAGGCTCCGTACCTCACGTGGCTACACACCTGCCAATTGTGTCAATGGAATCACCGTATAAATGTTAATAATAAACGTTGATGAGTTAATAATGATGCATTCTATAATTATCCTAAAAACAACTGTGTGCATGCAATTCGGTGGGGATGTCATCATTAGCCTCTTTTACACTGAGATCCTGAAGAAAAAGCAATAAACTGCCATTTTCTGCTTTTTAAATAGAACCCAGCGAAGCGTAAGATTGCACTTTGTGGCACGCTATCTTGCAATCAGATATGTGCATGTGTAAAATGCAAGGGCAATTGCTTTCAACTCAATGAAAAGAAGTTATGGTCGAGTATCCACCCCTGTCCCGCTGCCCTGGAATATTTTACAATTTCGTTTTACTTCCCAATTGTTCTTACAGCTAGAATAGATCCTTTAAAATAGTAGCCAGATGTCTTGAAAGGGCAAGTCAATTACTTGATTGTCCTGCCCAGTTTGGAGCAGAAAAGGTAGAGCAGTAATATTATGAGAATTTAATAAAATTAACTATTATCGAAACTAATAAAATTGAAAAATGTGTTTTACGGACTGTTTAAAAATAGCGATAATGAAATGTAATTTAGCGAGGCATGTTCAAAATAACAATGACGGAGTGACAGACTGGGTCAGCCTGAAAAAATGTGACAATGACAGACTTCCGCGACACAAAATCCGGGGGGTAAAATGTGACCTCCAAGTGCTTACTTCACAGTGTCCAAGGAGTAGAAATCTTTTTTGTACTTCCAACATGTAGACCAATTTAAAGGGAATGATAGGAGTCGTTTGTATTGGCTGAGGAGCAAGTTGGCTGTGCTCATTCCCACAATAGCGCAAACACCCCTTTAGAGTACAACTTTTCTCTTGGCTTAATTAATCATAGTAACGCTGAACGTATTGTGGGTCTTTGCCTGGAGGAGGTCAATCTCTGATGGACATTTCTAGCAATGGCAAAAATGGTTGAAAACACGGCGAGATAAAGCATGTTTTCATTGGTCGTTAAGCTATGCTGTGTTGACGGAACACTGAGCTGAATCATGTTAACAACTCGAAATGGTAACAAAGCGTATATAATGGGTCTGTCATCAAACAGAAACACTACAAAGCTTGGAGAGTGTTTCTCAAATCATCCAGGGGGAAAAAAAAGGCTTTGATTGCATTTAGGCTCCATCTAAAATGGTTTACTGTGGTGGGACTCTGCTCTGCTTATATTTCTAATCGCCGTGGTAGTGCTTACGAGACAGCCCCCGAGGCCATTTTCGACATCATGACAAGTCGCTGTCTTCTGCTTGCCTTCACCATCGCTTATGTGAGAGAAATAAGTGAAGAAGGCGTACAAACATGCTTTCACGCTTCAACTGAACTTCACAATAGCAAAAGTATAAGGCTGACAATGTAGCTTGGTCTCTTAACGGGAGATGACAAAGCTGGAAGTGGTGCAGCTTTTATCATGTCAGCTAACCATTAGGAGATGGGTCGGGATATTCCAGACATTTCCTGTTCTGCATGATGTCCAAATTGTTTGGGGAAAACTATATTCAGATCATTGAAGTTGCTCATCAGCCCACATCAGTGAAAACATTGTGGACCACTGAATTCGTCTAGTTATGCCCACTTTCTATTTAAACAGACTGAAACATTTCAAAGCCACACCTAAAACAAGTTGAATCCATAACATGAATGAGGAATTTCAATTTAAAACCTGCAAGGGTAAATAATGGTCTGAAAGCTGTGAAGGGGATGGTATTCCTCCAGGCGTCAGAAGCGCACATTGACCTTCATTATTTCTGGCTACTCGGGGAACTCCTTTTACTCCTCATCTCACGAACGTCTATCTCTTGCATCCTGCTGTGGCAAAGACTTCAATCTGTCTCTGTTTCCAAAAAAGGCCTCAAGCTGAAATAGGGTGATGATTCCTATGCCTTTTATAAAGTGAGAGCTAAAGTACTGGAATGGATTCCGGAAGAAAGCGACCGACCAGATGTAGACATTCCCTCGGACACACACCGAACAAAAGCATCCAGTCTGGATGAGGAGGATCACCAGGAATTTCATGGGCTTCATTTTTTTTTTTCTATTGAAAGAAAGTCAAGTGGGAAAAATGTAAACATGGCAGATAAATAACAGAGTTACTTTGCTGAAAGTGATGCCCTGCTGTTGTGCCAACTTCCTGCTCATGGTGTGACTGTACCGTGGAGGTGTATTTTTACCAAACCTTACACAAAAGGGCAATCTGTTTCTTAATTTTTTTTTTCTAATTAAAAGTTTATCAGCAAATAGAAAGCAATTAATCAAAACAAAAGCTTCAAGCTGTTTAATGCCACTCCCATTGGAAGCTTAATATCAAAGTAAGACATGCTAACATAGATAGTTCTCAGTTTTTAAAACCCTTGAAGTAATGGGTATTTGAACACAAAAGGTGGTGCAACACAGATAATATAACAATATTCACAGGCATATATATTTTTTTAATCTTCTAGGAAAACGAACTAACATTACATCATTTTACCAAGTCATTTAGAGCAGTCGTAGGTCTACTATTTATTTTTGTGTTCGCATTACTGCGTTGTATTGGGATATCACAATGGATGGAATTTGAGCATTCTTCGCATTCATTTTGATTATTATTACTCAGTTTTTGTAGTAAATCAAAATATGAGACCCGCCAGCAGCTCACACTCTCTTGCGCGGATCTTTTTGCCAGCGATAGCTTGAAGTCTTGATGGTTACTTGATAAATGATTCAGTCGGCTCTGCGTAGAAAGCATGATATATAAGCTAACTCGAAATCCGGCAGGATAAACGGGGCTCCGGAGACTAACTCCACTAGCTTGGAGAAGAACTCACAGACCTTGCAACAAGACAGATGCAAACAGACTAAAGGTATTTGGGCAATGTATAAAAAAAAAACATGCTGACTTACACTTTATGCGAAATATTTGTATATTGTCTTCGACCTGACGCATACAATTGGATTTTAGGAGCTAAGTAGGATCTGTGATCTCATTTTTCAACTTTATATCGTCTATCTTTTTGATTGGCAGCGAATTAAGTTGCCTTTGTTTACTCCCACCACAAATTCCACGCTTTGCATTCTTGCACAGAGCTGCGAAAATCCCCAAACTTTGTCGAGTGCGCTCTTGCGTGGATTTAGCTTGCGTGGGGTCCTAAAAGTATAGCCCAATTTTTTTCCGTCAAAGATTTATCAGGAGGAGAGTTATTTTTTTGCAGATAGTTGACGTGCTAGTCGGTGATCTTTTGTTAATGTGACAAAAATAACACTTCTTATGAGGCGACCTTTAGGTAGCAGTATTAACATTTGTAAATTGAACCCGAAGAGACCATGTCGGAGCCAAATGTGGCCTTCGGTTCTTCTTTCACGCAACGTGTCTGACTTTGAAATATTAATAATACCACCTGATACTCACCAGAGGATCTTGACAGTCGCAGCTCGTACTCGATGTGTTCATCGGGAACTCGTCAGCACTTGAGCTGCTCCTCCGTCCGTCAATGCCCATCCAGCTGCTGTCAGCCAAGTGATTGCTTTAAAGGTTATTGTTGGGCATGTTTACACCGACGATATCATTATGTGATAAGGTTAGATTGAGGATGGATTACAACCACGTTGAATCACCCGGATCAGATTAAATGGCCGGCTAGTTTGGTTTTAACACAGAAGCAATACCTGCGTGCCCATGTCCATGACAGAGATTAACAACTATGCTTTGACAAAAACAAAAATGAGATAACATCATATGGAGCACTAAATATTATTATTACGTTTGATCTGGACGGATTACTTCTGCATTATTGAATAGTGTTTTCTCAAAATGTTTCTTGTTTGGATCCACTGTAATGGTCCTTTGTCTGCTATCCCATTCATATCTGATTTATATTCTTTTTAATTATATTTAATTAAAATGTACGTAATTAAAACATCATCAGTTTGCAGGCAGGGTTAACGTCGTACTCCAGGGACATTGGTTGACGATTTCAAAACATGCCTTATTTATTTTTTGTCTTCATTACTGTACTGTTTGGATGGCCCATTACATCTGCTGTATCTTTTTAATTCACTTATTTCATTCTGAACATTTATAAAATGTAATAATGCAGATAATTTCCTATCCTATATATACGTATATTTAGTATTGTTTTAAAATGTTAATATATTTTAGTATTGTTTTAAAATATTAATATATAATATAAGTCAACACTCCTGAAACTATTCACAATATTTGAGTTTGCCGCATTGTTTTTATCCCTTAACAAAAGCGCCTCATGTTGATAAGCCATGTTGTGATGCTAAAGCAGTGCACACTTTCAATGTAAACCTGAAATGATGCATGAGACCCAGTCCCATGGTGACTTCTAATAAATCAAGGCCTAATAAAGTTTGGGTACAGTGCAAAAGCTAAGGTTCAAAACAACCCACTTTATACACCGAGTGGGTTGCCAATCTAAGAGGCATTGTCCCTATAATGTTCACACGATTTTATAGAGCCGTGTCAACTGATTATGTTTTGCTTTATACTTATAGTGAATCTGTTTTGAACCATGAGCAAGGAATAAACTAAATGGGATGCAGCTGATGCGAGGTTTACAGCTAAGCTGCTTCTTATCTTTGATACGCACCGTCTGGGGGCTCACCTTGTTGAACGCTCCCCCCAAAATGTTCCTGTTCAAAAGCAATTAAGTTGTGTTTATTTTGTCGTCGCTCCCGCAGTGGGAGGCGGCAGTCACATGTGGTCTCATCCACCACAGGCTGCTGAGGAAGTGATGCTAATCTAGATAGAGGGAAGACTGGGAGGAGTGGGGGAGGGTGGGGGAATCACCCCTCCCATCCCCTCTCTCTCTCTTTCTCTCTCTCTTTCTCAATGATTGTGCTGCAATATGTCGCATGACCGCCGCCAGGACTGCAGTTGAGTCTACTAGATAATCGTAATAATAAGGCATCATCGTTTATATTATACAACAAAGCACGATTTTTATTTTATTTCTTTTATTTCTTTTTTCTTACAATTTAATGATATTAATAAAAGGCCCCTTTTGATCACCTCCCAGTCAGGTTCTATTCAAACAAGTCTTTGCATGTGTTTTACCACCTGCTTTGATATTTATGAGGAAGCTCCGACCCCCACCATTGATATTCATGCGGTTCAAACTTATGCAGCTTTGCTGCATTGTCACTTGCTTTTTTTTTTTCCCCTCTTCTCGCCCCAATGCTGCATGCTCAGTCTCAATAGTCTGATCTGACCTACCCCCCCTACACACACACACACACACACACACACACACACACACACACACACACAGACACCCCAGCCCCTTTTTACACCGCAGCATCCCGCTGCCATAGAAACCAAAAGGAGCATCCTGGGTGGTGCATGCAAGGCTCTCAGTGTGTGCGCTCAGGAGAGGGAGCGCATTGACCAAAGATAGAGCTAGCAGAGAGGTGCTGTGACTGGTTGGCTGGAAGTGAGGAGAAGCAGACGGAGAAGTGAGCGGGTGAGGTTATCCAGAACGCAAAAGTCACTTTCACGGGTGAGTACGGCACGGAGCGTCTTTCTTTTGTCTTCTTTGTTGATGAGTGATGGTGAGTTTGCTGCTGAGATGCGCAAGAGTTGTAGTTTGCTTAGCATTTTACTTTTGGATTCAAAGCAACTAGCTTCTTTGTTTTGCACGTTACAATATCGTTGATGGACCTCCGTGTTAATATTTGATGAGGCTTCCCATCTCGGTCGCCTCTGCTTTTTTTTTTTCTTTCTGAAACCATCCCTTTGTTGTCCTCCAGCTTTTAACAGTCATGAAACACAGTAAAGCCCGAGGTAAGGCCACCTGCTCTGCTGCATAGCGCAAAACACGGTCAAGTCAGGCTTTTGAATTTCGTGCGAGTGTCTTTTCTGCCACTTTTTCAGCCCATCTCTTGCTCCCCGCTCTTGCTCCTTGTCCTGACACTTTGATGAAGGGCCACAGCCGTGGGGCTAATGGGGAGGAGATCAGTACGAGCTGGAGGGAAAAGTGTAATTGTGAGCAGTTGGCACCTTTGAGACGCTTGTTGTTCGATAATGAGCCAAACTGTGAAGACAGAAGGCAAGAAAAAGAGAGAAAGGAAACCGTGCAACCTGTTAACATCCCTGCTGCTTATTCACGCCCTTTTCCTCACCCAAGCAACAAGCAACAGCAGCCACCGAGAATTAGAATTTGCTTCTTTTTTGGTAGGCTTGTAAACGCTTTTGGACAATCTCGCTACTTTTTGGCATCTTACACCTAGTATCCCAAAGCGACCTTTAACTATTTTAACGTGCAAGAATCAGTGACGTACAGTAAAAATGCATTCTAAAAATCTGACCAATAACAACACTGCAATACGCATGCCAGGCCTGTGCACACCAAAAGCTCACCTCCCTGGTTTAGATTGTAGAATATGGAAGTCATGTGACACAACAGAATTATTTGCTGTTGCGTTTAGCTCTTCTTTATCTTCCCAATCCACAATGAGAACTCCTCTGGATTGCTCGCTTAGTGGAAACTTGACTTTGAACAAAGCCATCCTTTCATATTTGGCCCCGTTGACCCTTGCTGGCTTGCTGCGTTTGTGCTTTGCGTGCGCAACTGTGTAGAGTTCCGCGTTTGTAAAGAGCATGTGACCGTGCACGTGTGTTGATGATGGCGTGCTAGGAGGATGGCCGCGGGGGTCGTGGGCTTTCTTTGTGTGCAGCGCCTCCCGTGTGACACCTTTTATGACTTTTTGTTTAAATGTCACTCACCGAGGCTGCGATAAACATGGGAAAACGGGAGGCCGGGATTGGTCCGATAAGCCCGCCCCCACTGCCTCCTCCCCCCTCCCAATTTCCTCCAGGCACAGTTTGTTTCAATCCGATAGAAAATTGGAGTGAATTCTTAAAGCCCTTTGGTCCCCGATCAATACAGCATAAGAGGAAATAATGTTGGCCTTGTAAACGAGGGGTGGTGCTATACTGACAATGATCTCACTTGTTACAGGAAGCTCATGTTTACTAGATGGAAATAAGGCCGATGTGACTTGTGGGCTCCGCTGTGGCCGACCGAGAACATTAGAACTTGTTGCTTAATCCGACACTTCAAAGCCTTTATTCAACCAAGGCTCAGGCCGTTGCTTCTGACTGCAACCTGCACATTGCATCTATAAAGAGATCAAAACAGCCAGAGGCTTTTTCCATCTCTGTGTTTTCGTCCTGTGTACAGAAAACTATAAATTTAGTATTCCTCAAACAGTCAAGCCACAAAGTCGATACTTTGCTGCGTTGGAGTTTTCACGCGAGAGAGAAAACGTGCTTTTAGGAAGTTGGTGACAGGGTTTGAGTGAAAGCTCAGTAAAATCAGGTAACGGTACAAGAGACCCTCTGTGGTTAGTTAGTTAAAAAAAAAAGAATCTTTTGCAAGTTATAAATGTTGCCATTATGAAACTTTTTCAGTGCCTTTTCTCTCGTTCTGTTTGTAAATCTTGCCAATTTTGTACTTTCTGGAGGTGAATATTACGCCATGGTTTCAGCAAAGCTCCTGAAGCCCAACCTGCCAAATGTACCAGATCATAAGCGGCATTGTCTTCATGAGTGTTAAATAGTTGATTGTAATGGATAGTGTAGCAGCAAGCTACGTTAATTTTCTCATACCTCAGCACTTTTCATCGGCTACCTTTACTTATAACAGCCTAAAAGTAGGCCAAACCAATGAAGCCTCAATACTTGCGTGAATTTACTACATACTAAAACACTTCGGCAGATTATTGAGCGCCACATAAAATCAGTTCGGGGTCGCTAAGCACAACCAAAATGAATACATAATACTGTAATTATCCATCCCTAACTGCAAATCTGCTACTATTTGTGCGCTATCCAGTGCTACGGTGCATTTAACTTTCTCGGGCATTTCAACTCAGCGACCGCATCGCTCGCCATTCCCTTGCAATCTCTTTCAATTTTCGACTTCCATCCATCATCTGAGCGGCTTATCCTCACAACTTCTGGAATTCTATTACACTTATTTCCTTGACTGCAGGATCGATTATTGGTCGATATCTGTTGGATCAAGATGAGGAAGGAGTGCAATCGAGGCTAGCTAGTGGCAGGTTGACAATGCCAACAATAATGACTGGAACTCTGCCGGTCATCTTTCTTTTACAATTGTTATGTTGAGGCTGTGAGCATCTGAGTACACACGGCCTAAATGTCAGCCCACGCTTAATCTAACAGGGTCACAATGATGGATGCATCATTTCTTCATGCTGACTTGTTGTTTCCCGCCATCGCAGAGTGCCTCGGGGGGCCGAGGGTCGGGTTAGAGCTCGCGGAAATTTGATGCGGTGGCTTTTTTTTCTGTTGGGGGCAATACTTTGTTGACTTCTTGAAGTGGAATCGATGGAGAAGACAAATGTTTCATTGATGGAAATTGATCATAACTGGCCATCATTGCTCACTTCCTGTTTGTTTCTTTTTTACACCAACAATGTACATTAGACCAGTGTGAGCTGCCGATGGCAAGTTCATTCATTTCGACTCATTCAGATGACATTAATCCTATTCACTTCAACAAAGCTAGCATACATGGTTTTGGAAAATGTGAAGAATCCAGGCAAGCGCCTACAAACGCCACTCAGGAAGGCCACAACTGAGATCCCAACCCCAGACCACCGATTGTGAGGCAACCACGACGCCTGTCATAAAAAGAAAAGACATATATCCCACCCAAACCAGCTAATGCAAGACGTTAAGTAGATAAAGTGCCTCCTCCTTCAATCAGCATCTCTCCTCCGCCCGCAATCCACTTGACAGGCTTACTTGCAGTTGTATTAATCCGTCACAATACTGCGACACTTCAAGCCTGCGGAGCATCAGCGAGCTTGTGTTTGTAATGGATGAAGCAAATCCATTTAAATTCCTCGCTGATAAAAATTAGGATGACTCAAACAGCCTGATGGCTGACATCAATAAAGTCCGTCTTTATTATTATTGGATGGCATCGTGCTGTGCTGCTCTGTCACCATTGGTCCGAGGTGATCGTAATGTTGTTGGTTATTAATATCATAAAGCTTAAACAAACTACAATGAGTCATTCTAAAAAACTGCCCGCATGTCCTCAGCAAATGGCGAGCTCATTTTTATTCCTGTCCTGCTGTGGCCCTTTGCTAGCTTTTATGGTTTGAGACGATGATTATTATTATTGCATAATGATGTGTCCTTACACTGTAGAACAATACTGTCCTTTTTTTCCACAAGAATAGAATAGAATTCCTCCTCATATAAGGGTCATAGTTCATCTGACTTGTCAATAGATTCGGTAGAGTCCAAATTGCGATTGCACTTTATACTACACAAGGTCCATTGAATACTTTGCAGCCTCACGTGGGTGATTGCGTTTTATTATTGCATCTCAAGATCGGTTGACACTTTAGTAAATGAATGTGACATGATGGGGGAGCGAGATTGGGAAGTGATTCAATGAACATTTGAATTGTGCATTCTTGTAGGAATACAATTTTAAAGTCATTCAGATGTACGTTTGGCATACAAAGTTGCCTCTATACTTTTCATACGTGCTGTGAGTGATTAGTCTTTGGTGTACGCTGCCGTTGGCCTGGAGTCAGCTGGGATAGGCTACAACTCCCAATGACCCAGAGCTGAATAAAGAATATATACTAGAATGTGAATGAATGGAATCGCAAGCAGAATTGTCCCTTAAAGGGAAAGTAATGTTGCTGCACGGCCAATCCTTTTTTCCTCTCCATTTAATTTATTGTAAAGTATTTTAACACGGTCCATTGCCATACAAGCTGAAAAAGAAGTCAAGCAGGTTTAATAGCTAAAAAAAAAACAGGGCAGCAACAAAAGTAAGTCAAAGAATGAACAAAAGGACAGTTAATAGGAATGACATTTACATCAATGTAGATGATGTACAACTGTAAGTAAGCTGAAATGTTCTGCATGCAGACAGTCATTCCAATACAATATCAAACACTGTTAATTACAGTTGATTTGCTGAATTTGCGCATTCAACAGTGGAAGCGCTGAACAAGCCCGACACGTCCCATTTAAATATTGTAATATAATTTCAATATTTACTCCGTGCAAGCAGAAGCAGGCTGCAAGCTGTGCGATAGCGATTGCAGCTTGCGGTCAACAAGCAGGTTAATTGTTCCATTTCCCATGTGGTTCAATTGGGCTATGGAAATCCACAAGGAAGCAGGTTTTGAAGTTAAGAGAACATGATCCCACCCCCAGAAAAATACAAAAAGGATTAGATTTTTTTTTTTACTTTTCAAGTGATAAGTATGATTAAATTTATCCTTGAAGGGGGTAACAGGGTGTGTGTGTGTGTCTGTGTGTGCCTAGTGCTAATTGCATTTATAAAAGTTACATTTCTATATATTTCAGATTCATGAAACTTCTCAAAAGTCATTTTCAATCATACGTTTGCGAGCATTTTGGGAAGAAACACTAATTGAATTGAAATATTTGAAGCAGCGCAATACACTAAATTCTACAACTTCCTACATGAGCATCGTTTACCTCGTCGCCTGATTGTCAAAATCATTTTTTGCCCTCCCCCACTGCTGTTTCACACAGCCGACTTATCCGCCGGCGCTTAACACCTCCTCTCACGCACCGGAGCTTTAGGATTTAGGGATGTGGGGGGGTGGGATTATGGGATTTTGTGAAAAAGACACCACGGAATAAGCACTCCAAAAACGGCTGAGGTGCCCACATCGAGATTAGTGGGAATCATTTCCGCCCTCGGGGAACGACAAGCTTCCCATGCATGTTGATGAAACAGCTTTTACAAATTAACGTTGCAAACTACAAATCCCATTTTGGAATGAATTCTGCTGTGTTGGACATTTCCAGTGTCATGGTATGACAATCCCGTCAGCTTGTTGAGTTTTTCCTCAACATGACAATAACATCTCACAATTAAGACAAAGTACAAACAAATCTGTTTTAATTAGTTACCATATATGTCGAATGCTGTTGTAATTATAATTTTTTCGTATTTTACAGAAGTTGATGAGCAGGTTTTGACCTGGTTGCCATAGAAACACAGTTTGATTAGAGGAGAAAAGCCTTTATGCGTATCAATCTGTTGTCTTGCTCAATTTCTGACCAAATGTGGGGAAAAAAAAAGAAATGTCAGCTTAAATGTTCAACAATGTGGCGGTCTACAACCTTGATGCGAAACGTCTTTGATAACATCGCAGCTCACCTGACTCCCGTTTGGTGCAGAGGTAGCAGCCACCTGAAGGAACGTTGCGGCCTGATTGATTTTGCTTCGCTAGTATTGATTGCGAGAAGTGTTTCTCAGCATGAAGGAACCGCCGTAAAGAGCCTGATGATAAAGCGCGGCCCGGTGGTGGTCCACTCCTGCAGAGGCGTGGGTGTAATCATTAATAGTGCAGCTAAAAAAGCTCCAGGTTGATTCATTCTCACGCTGTCAGGAAAGATTGTGTCCGGCGGGAATAATATGCTTTGCTTCATTAGTCGTGTTTCTGAAGAGGAAGACCAACGGCGTTTTTTTTTCTCACTTCCTATTTGGCTTACTGTCCATGTCTAACTACTCCAGGATTATTAGCACTCTGTTCTTTCTTTGCAGCACTAAAGTTATTCGCTGCTTTTCAGCCTGTGTGTTTCTATTTCTGTAGCCATTATGGCAAACGCTGCTTTGGCTTCCACATTGATTGACGAGTGTGTGGAGGTGTGGTGGCACAATCGTTCCCTCATTAACCTTTTCACGCTGAACCAAACCGAGGCAGCGAGTGCAGAGACTGACGAGAAAAGTTTACTAGCTGAACAATTCTTTGAAATATGGCACTAACATCCTTCACGAGGCCAAAAACGTCATGATCGTAGTGTTCTCATGTCCTTTGCAAATGATTCTTTTGTGTTATTTCTAAACATGATGCGAGGTCTGGAAATAATTCTGCAGGTAATCCGATATTGTGGCATTTAAGTAATATTTTGCTTGAGGTTCACAAACAACTTGGACTGAAAGAAGAAATGTCACCTAAATCAGAAGTCAAGCAAAACAAACTTCTATGCATGAATTTTGGATTCATGACACCAGAAAGAAGTCCAGCAGTCAAGACCATTAAGGGAATATTCAAGATATTTGAACACTTGAAGATGAAATATAACTTGTCCACACAGAACGTCTTCCATTATCTTCAGCTACAACCATACACCAGCTTAGGTCCTGAACTGACTTGGCCTTCCATGAGTACGAGCAAACAAAGTCCAATTTATTTCTGGATGCTTGTTAACAGGTGAAAATCTAAAGTCAGGTCATCTTAAGTCTGGACTGAAATAGGAGTGTTACAATTCCTGAACAGATGTGGGCCGATTTATGTCGGAACAGCCTTTCAACTACCACAAAAGCCTGGTATAGACTGATTAATATCACACCAGAAAGATGACATTCTTTCAAATCTATCCTATCTGAGTCATGTTTCAAAGGTTGGCTCATTTCTGCACTGTACCTGGCATTGCACCAAGGCGGAGTTCTTCTTGCTTGACATCTGTTCCACTATAAGCAGGATCACAGGCGTGCCACTGGATACTGAATCCTGCAAAATTCTATTTGTGCACAACTCAAATGTCTAAAGATTGCTTTACGTACATGAGATGGACTTTGACATGGACTCCCTTCCTATTGTTAATAGGTGGTCTTTGAGATGAGCAGCTGGGGGGGAAAAGTAGGCAAGGTATTTTCTCAGAAAACTGCTGCCTGTTTTTAAAAGGACTGGCAGCCAGATTTAAGTACCTGACATGATTGCTCGCATCACTTTCAAATGCTGACTGTATTTTATTTTTGTCTTGCATACACAATGCCGATTGTCGTGTGGGTTTATAGATTAAACAGCCTACCTACTAAATGTACATTATGTAGCTGTAATCCACAAGCAAGCAATCAATCTCCTTTCCTCTATGAATAAAACGGAAAAACAATCAGGAATGAACTCATCCTTGCCTCCAGGTTCCAGCTGCTTCTATTTGTCTTCAGCGGGGGGAAGATTTAGCTCAATAAACATTCTCGGGGAAAAAAAAAAGACAGAAAAAAGCAAATTCAATGTGCCCTAAAGCGACTTCCTGCTATGTTTGCACTATTACGTGGAGACTGGAGTCTTCTGAGAGCAGCACTCAGCTATGGTAGATAAATTTGAGTCAACGCAGTGCGTGGAAAAGAACACTGCTGCAAAATGTGGGGACGTGAATTCAGGCTTGAGCGAATGGGGAATGTTCCAGGTATTAGATGCTGAAATTTGATTATATGGACTCAAGAAACAGCATGGTTTGCCTGTTCTCCCTCAGGCTCCACGCATCTCGCTTGTCAGCGTCCTCGGCCCGTGTCCAAGTCTTTTGTGTGTGATTCAGACTGAGGTACAATGACCAGGTTCCTTCACGTGTCGGCCATTTTGACACCTCATCCCGGGAGCCTTCTTGGATTAGCATTCAAATAGACGATATTTCATTTGCATGTTTCCTCTCCGCCAATTGGCACTGCCTCAACCATTGTTTTTCTTTCAATGGCAATGCCATTCAATAACGACGCCACAAGAGTATTATTATTTGAATGCATATTTTTTTCTGGGTACTCCTGCTCTGTTGGGTTTATTGACCACTATACATTGTCTTTAAATCAAGCGTCATTGCAATATTCACTATGTACAATAACAAAACACTTATTTTCCCTTTCTACGTGTGTTAGCAAATACGGTCCCCCGATTGAGGGCCCCAAAAACTTTTTCAGCAATTTGAAGTTTCTGGAAGTGAATGGCAGTGTATGTTATGTGCAAAAAGATTGACTTAATACAGTGTCTCTTTTTGTGCTCTCACCCTCATCATTGCCATCTGCTCGCCCATATTGTGTTCCCGGACCCCACGGCTCGCCACCAGACGCTACTTTTGGCCTCCTTCTCGGTGTGTTTGTGCTCTGCGGCTTGGTTCTGCTGGGCCTGCTAGCCTTCGGCTTCTGGAAGCGGTGCGGTCCGCCTCGGCGGAGCAAAGCCAGCTTCCTCACTCCGTCCCCCAGCCCGGAGCACCGCCCGCTGCAGCTGTCTCGCCCGCTGCCGTTGCCGTCGGCCCCAGGTACCCAGCAGCTGCAGCAGCCAGCGGTTACCATGGCAACAGAGAAAATGAAGGACCCCGTGGGCCCGATGGGCTTCCTGGAGGCTGCGGTGAAGATAAGCCATACATCTCCTGACATCCCCACTGATGTCCAGCTCTCCATGAGGGAGCACTTCCTGCGCCGCACACAGCGCATGCAGAGGCAAACAACTGAGCCCGCTTCCTCCACCCGGTTAGTCATGACACGTGTGTGCGTACGTGCGGCCGAGGCTTTACTTCTCGTTACGCCGACTAAGCAGCATTGGTAGGCCATTCGTATAGAAGTCCGTGGGTAGCCTCGGGAAGTGCGTCCATGATCAGCGTGTTCTGCCATTCACATTAGTTGTCTCTATTTGTCAAAACAAGATTAAAATAATGAGCGTCAGAGTGAGTATGTATCGCTTTGTCGGCAAGAATAATAATTTCACATTTGAGGTTGCATAGTACTGCAGTTAAATTCATAAGCCTAGATGATTTTAAGACAATTTATTTGTAAAGCGTTATGCAACAAGTCAGCCACCTCAAAGGCTTTTGCATGTTCTTGCAGGACATTACAGTGACGCTAATTGCATGCGATGACTTCATCGGGAGCCTTTCACCGAAGGGACAAAATGCTGTGAACGATTGCATGTCTTCAGCATGTTGAGCGTGCATCCTTTCAATCGTTTTGTCCTTGAATTAAAGCAGGAGTCAGCTCCCGGGGGGCTTCAGCTCCAAAACTCATCAGGCATTCCGCAATGCCTCGTGCATGCAGCGCTACAAGAGGCATGCTATCAGTGTCCATGTGTCATCACTCATTAGCTGTGAGAAGCATCTGTTTAACTTTGACTTTATCATTGTGAATTTACTTCATTCACGCTTTAATTAACGGTGTACATGAGAAGAAGAAAACTGTCCCTGAATGTTCCTTTTGGAAAAACACTGCTACTAACAATGAGGTGAGGCATCTCATAGTTGAACTTTATCAGTTGTTTTGCAGCAGATAGAGTGACATGACTATAAAGGCCCTCGAATCCTCCATTTACACCTTATCTATGAAACCACATGGTCTGTGGGCGGCATGTTCCTGGGTTCTTGTCATGCGATCCACAGAAAAAAGCTGCTAATGATGTAAAGGTCACTGGTGTCGTGGTTCACTTGTCTGATTTCAGCATGCTGGCATTTGTTCACTTCCCACTTAATGACATATGAAAAAAATTGAAATCAGTTTGAGGAAAATTTGAGTCTGCTTAGCCTAATCCTAGCAAGTTATCAAAATTCATATGTCAAGTCCCATCACCATGTCTTCCTGTGTCTCTCGTCCTTCCGCAGGCACAATTCCTTCAAAAGACACCTTCCCCGGCAGATGCAGGTCAGCAGCTTGGATCTGGGGAATGACTACATGTTGGACAAAGAGGAAAAATCCACAAGCATTGGCCGTATTCAGCCAGAGCTCTACCAGGAGAAAACATGTGACTCTGAGGATTCCTCCAAGAACAGCAGCAGCAAAAACTGCGGGAGGATTAACTTCTCTCTCAAGTATGATTACGACAACGAGGCCCTGCTCGTCAACATCATCAGGGCGGTCGACCTTCCCGCCAAGGATTTATGCGGCACGTCCGACCCGTACGTCAAGATCTACCTGCTGCCCGACCGCAAGAAGTTCCAGACGCGGGTCCATCGAAAAACCCTCAACCCCACCTTTACTGAAAGCTTCCACTTTCCTGTGCCTTACGACGACTTGCCGAACAGGAAGCTCCACATGAGCGTTTTCGACTTTGACAGGTTTTCACGACACGACATGATCGGGGAGGTGGTGATGGACAACCTGTTTGAGACGTCCGACCTCTCCCGGGAAACCAATATATGGAGAGACATCGAATATGCCACCAGTGTAAGGCTTTTTTCAATACTTCATGTGATTTAGTTTACGTTCGCATAGACAGCATTTTAAAGCAACACGTACGAAGACTCCCAAAACCCCGACTTGCTTGTTGCGCTGAGCTCCTTTGAAGTACTGTGAGGGAACTCAAAATTTGCCACGGCTTTCCGTATTAATCCATCCCATTTCTATGGCGCTTGTCCTCATTAGCTCCCCGAGTGATCCGGAGCCTATCCCAAGCCGATCAGGGGCACATCTCAATGCATTCACCCTCACATTACCATCCATGGAGAAGTTAATCCAGCGTAATATGTAATTGCGCCAACAGGCAAGTAGATCAACAGGGCTGAGCACAAATCTGAACCCCGAACCTTTAAATTAGGATTCATCTACCCTTCCGTGCCGTCTTACTGTTGACCTCACACCCTTTCATATCGCATTAACGCTCTATCGGTATACAAAGCTTAAGAATGAACCACAGCTTTGGCAGTTTAGGTAATTGCCGAAAATCCTGCGGTTGTCAAATTGGCACTTTAAATAGCACAAGTCCCTCCACAGCCCATCGGTGTCACGTTATGCTTTTCCAACACTTGACTGCTGCGCTCTGGCATCACCGCTTGACTTTCACACCTTTCAAAGTGAATTCCGCACCACAGCACTGGAAGACATGGATGTCGGCGGTTCAGCTCTGAGTGTGCGATGACGTGCGGCTAATTTGGGCTGGTTTGCACCTACGCAGAGAAAAGGGCATCTCGCCGGTTAATTGTCTTTACTAAATACTCTCGTTATGGCGATTCATCTCTATAAACTGCTCACGTGTTTGCGTGTCAAGTGTGCACAAGTACAACCCAAAACACCAAATGTTTTGGGCGTGTTTAATGTTGTGATGGAGCGTGAAAGAAACACACAGAAATGCGCTCTAAAGCTGCCTGGCGTTTTATGTGTAGAAAGTCTCGACGGACCATAATAAACATAAGGGAGCAGGAGAATCTTTGTGACTTCCGCGGTAAACTGCACGCAGACGAACCTCGGGGACTCAGCTGCCTCTTCTGCTCATGGCCTGTCATGGATGCTATGATAGAGTGTGAGAAAACTAAGCACTACATTTCGGGCAAATGGGGCTAACCCATGGCCACGGGAACATTGTCTAAGTGCGGCTGTAGACAGCAAAATTGATGATGTTTTTTTAGCACACTTGATTTTCCCCACAACTGCTTCAATCAACGAATCTACTTAATCTACCAGGTTTTGCAATTATTTGAATACTGTAGGTTGATTATCATGTGCCATGTGTCCATCCTCAGGAGAGCGTTGACCTTGGGGAGATCATGTTCTCACTCTGTTACCTGCCCACTGCTGGGAGACTCACACTGACTGTCATCAAGTGCAGGAATCTCAAGGCCATGGACATCACTGGATACTCAGGTGGGTGCGTGTGTGTGTGTGCATATGTGTGTTTACGCTCGTCTGAGATCATAAACACGCAAGTTGCGGGCAGGCCATCTCTCTGTTTATTCCGGCAATTATTCACTGGCAAGGCGTGCAATATCAAGCCACTGTCAGGATGTCGTTGCTTCATTTTTTATTTTTTATTCAAGTGGCTGCCATCCCGTGTCTCCCTGCAGAACTGATAGCACGTGTGAAACGTGACATTTATTGTGCTTTAAATGCCACTGTTCCGCCATAATTGGGATTTATTGTGACATTTTCTTCTTGTGATGTTTATTGAGATGCAAAATCAGTCATGATTTTAATTCCAAGTGTGTTTTGCCTTTACCATTATTTTAATTTGGCTTTCACTTATTATGTACAGTCGTTTGGCTTTTACTCTTTTGCGAAGACTTCTAGATGTCTGTTAGGGGTAAAGCTTTTTTTTTATTTGAGAGTAGGTCTGGAGGTTCACACATGTATTTTATTGTATTATTGATGAACATTATGCGTACAAAGCTTGCCATATTTATTAGACCACCTCTCATGAAAATGAGAATGCAGTGTCACGGAGTGTTTTAATACAGACTGGTGCAATTTATTTAGCTCTGAGATTTACATGTTGATCTGGAAGGGGCGGATTTCAAAATGCATTGAGCTTTTTATATTTGTATAATTTGTCAAGCACAAAATCTACTTTGAAAATTGTTGTTTGTGTTCTGTTAGAATCAAAGTACATACGTCTGATTTGACATTTTAATTTTAAATGTAAGCCTTTGATTTTTTTTACATTTTTTTTATGAAACAGTCCATTTGAAAAGTTATGGATTACATTCATTATATATCATTTAAATGTCATCATTATCCACGCTGATGTATTACATTTTACACGGCAAAATGACTATGGTCATTACCAGTGCTGTTAAGAGATAGCTATGGCATGAACCTTAAATTGACTAATGGCCTTATAAGTTTTATATACAGTCATTTTTTCATTTCCTCAAAGACAGAACATCAGGCTTTTTTATGCTCAATTGACAAAATCTTACATTTAATACACAAAAGGGGTGTGGCCTACACACACTATTTTTAGTATAACATCTTTGGAAAAAAAAAAAAAAACATTTACGACTGTGCTACAGGCTTATCCTTTCCATGCGATTCGCCGATTAGCAGGTGTTGCCGTTTTATTGTGATATTGGACCGCTCAGCTGCTTTTAAACGCAGGCATAATTCAAAATCAATGGGACAAAATAGAGCAAGAGCAGGCCCGCTCTCAGCTTGTCATAAATGTTCGTGTCCCCACATGACTTCGCTTTGTCGTCCTTCTCTAATCTAGACCCTTACGTCAAAGTGTCACTAATATGTGACGGGCGGCGTCTGAAGAAGAAGAAGACTAGCATCAAAAAGAACACCTTGAATCCCACCTACAACGAGGCCATCATCTTTGACATCCCACCCGACAGCATGGACCACGTCAGCCTGCACATCTCTGTCATGGATTATGACTTGTGCGTATGAAAAGTGGGCTGCGTGCAACCATTTGGAATTCACTGATTTTGCTGTGCATGTTTTTACTATTACACCCTTAATGATGTCTGTCGTATTTTTAAGATTGACCTCTGAGACGTACTGTGGTTGCACTGAGAATCCAGATTGACAACAACAACAAAAATACCAAGAAGATGAAAGAACAATAGTACCGTAATTTTCGGACTATAAATCGCACCAGAGTATAAGTCCCACCAGCCATAAAATGCCCCAAAAAGTGAAAAAAAACCCCCCATATATATGTATATAAGTCGCTCCTGAGTATAAGTCGCCCCCCCCACCCAAACTATGAAAAAAAACGCAACTTATAGTCCGAAAATTACGGTAGATAAAAAGGAAGACGCTAAGCTAACTGTTAAAATGTTGGGTAACTGCCAGAACACTTCACGGGAGATATTTCATAAACAAAATGAAGGAAACTATACTTACTTTAGCTACAGTATGTTAACGGCAGAGTTGACCTTTTGCGTAAAGTCTCTTTGCACACGCTCGTACCCCACAGGGTCGGTCACAACGAGGTCATCGGCGTGATGCGAGTCGGGTGCAACGCAGAAGGACTGGGAAGGGACCACTGGAACGAAATGTTGGCATATCCTCGCAAGCCCATCGCACACTGGCACCCCCTACTGGAGTCTAAGAAATCCGAGAAAGAGGTGAGTCGAGGGTGCATTTTGGGGAATCACTTGATATGTTTTGGAGATGTTTTGCACCACATTGTATCTTTATTTCTAAAATGTCAGACTCACTCTTTGTGTGTGTGTGTGTGTGTGTGTGTGTGTGTCACAGTGGAAAGCAAGGGCTGCCAGCTTTGACAGCCAGGGCTCCTGCCCTTCTCCCCGCCCCCCAGCGACACCCTGAGCAACGCCACCTGCGACCCCTGCGACCCCCTACAACCCAGATGGAGGGTGGTGAGAGGTTCCTCCTGCTGGTCCACTTCCTGTCTGTCTGATTATTCAGGAGAAACCCTGCCGTGGTTCCCGACCGCTCCCCCCCTCAGCCACCTCCCCCCCCCCCTTCCTTTCAGTCGACAACCGAACTTCACCTTCCGCCAGCGTGGTTCCTAGAAAGCTGATCTGGGATCACGTCGGGTTAGGCCGTATTTTTGGATGTTCTGACTGCTCAATGCCCTTCCTTCATGGTTGGATATGTGCAGACTCAAATTAAGAGAAAGTGGTGGTGATCAGAGGATATTTCTCAAAGCGAAGCAAGATGTCTGAGGAGACGTGCGCCGCTTTTCAAAACGTCCTGGTGCTGCATTCATTTACGTCGAAACATTATCGAGCTTCATTAAGGTGTCAAAATTGAGTTTCCAGTTGCATCGTCATGCACTGTGATACTCATTTGGTTCCACTCGGGGCTAAATCACTAACAAGCTGTCAAAACAGAATGATGAGAAAAATAAAATAAAAGTATAGTATAAGTAAAGTACAAGTGTAAAAAGTTGTTCTTTAGAGCTAGAAAACAAGGAAATAACAAAAGCAATTCATATTTGCCGTTTACTCAAATAGTGGTTGATGCCCTCCCTCAAAGAGAGGCCTCCCTTGACACATTAGAAAACAAAAAAGCACTGAGGGCCCAAATTAAAAAAAAAAAAAAAAAAAGACTAGATTTTGACTAGCTAGATACTAAGTCTAAGTTGCGGCGTAGGTGGTGTTAAGCAAATTTGTTGAATTTGATTTTGACAAATGTGCGCATAGTTAGACGGTACTTTGCACTCTGCTTGCACTAGGCAAGTAAACAGGGCCCTTAAAAGCACTTAAACATTTTGACGATTCATCACAATTTACGTGTTACACAATGTTGAGGCAACTCTGATTTGCGTTGGACTCGGACTAGTATCTGGGGGTAACATGACTTTTTCCGGCAAATCTGTTTAGATGTTTCGCTGCACTTCTCCATAATATTTAGTTCTTTCCATTTATTCAGTTTTAAAGCCCAGTTTCACTTGATAAATATTCCACCGCCCTATTGTAAAATATCAACCCAAAATGCTTCCACGCAAATAAAGCGACAGCATCTTTTCCAAATCCAGCTCAAGTTAAACAAATAAGCATCACTGACCACTATTTGTGTAAATGCCGTGAAAGTAGCACAACTTGATGTTTTTGTTGCCACCTCGGTCTCCTTTTGTTGTAGAGAAGTGTATGTATAATTTTGAGCATAAAATTGTGTACAGACATTTCGTGATTGTTTGCCTTCTTTCAACCCAGACAAGATGTGAAGCTAGATGTAGCCTAGCAAGTGGTGACAATTAGAGAAAAAGAAATCACTGCCTCAATGTTTACTGCGTTATGAAACATTGCGTTGGTTCTCCTGTGGAAAACGTGATCATGTCACTCAGATGCTGATGCTGTTCAGTTGAATCCCCTTCTTTAATTTATTACATCTGTTGTTGTTTAAACTATCATGAACTTTAATGATGAAACATTTTTGTCATGATTTTAATTTTGTAGATAAAGTAAATATTTTGTACCAAGAGGAAACTCCCATTTCAGACGTTGTGAGTGGGAAAAGTGTTCCCATTTGAAAATTAATTGTGTCATACGCAATTATTTTATCAAGGTTGTGATTTAAAAGCAGAAAGGATTTTACAATGCTTACTCCAAAACAAACAGGAGGCAGTGTTATTATATCGCTGTAAAAAAAAAAAAAAAAAAGAACGTGTCCAAATTATTTTTTTCTATCTACAAAATCCCTCTTTGCGTTTTGGATAATATTGAACAAAAACATAGTATTTAAATAATTTTGGCTCACCCTTCCTTGGACAATAACAAATACCAGCAATGGTTATGGAAATGCTAACTTGCATAAAAATAGTAACACAGCAGTAGTAAAACTTGTTTATCAATGAATCATCTCTTTTTTTTAATGAATTCAGTTTGTTATTTTTAGTTTTAAAGACATTTTTAAATATCATTCCATATTGTACCATTTGTTTTGTAACCATGATGGTGGTAACATTAGGTTGTTGAGAAAGCGTTGATAGAAATTACTTAAAAAAAAATATATATATTGGCACTCAAAATTCCAGTGGTGACCAAATGGAAGTTAAATATAAATCTTGCTTTTACTGTACCCAAATTGATAAAAAAAAAAAAAAGAGACAAAAGTTTTATCCACAATGGACTATTCACAAATGAATCAAGAACTTGATGCTATATCAGGGTTGACAAAAAAACGTGTTCATGATTGTTGTCCAATTATAAAATTGTGAAAGCAACTTGGAAGCCTCTTGGTTGAACATCCAACCTGGCAAGACATTCAGTGGCAGCAAGTCAGATCTTTCGCAACTGATTTATTCTCAACCTCTGCCCCATGTAGCCCAAAAACCAAAATCTTAAAAAAAAAAAAAGACAATACTTTCAATGGTGAAGTGAAAATCTTCCCACAATGGAGGACAGTGCATCAGTGTGTCATATATCACAGTTTTTCTAAAGGGGCTTCAGGATATGTACACGTTTCTGCCAGGATCTGTTTTAGTCATCTGCTTTTTTTTTCTTTTTTTTTTTTCGTGTCGGTAACGTATGTTTTTTGTGTCATTGGCCCCTGTTTGTGCTTGACATCACCTCTCATGATATCATGGACACATCTAAATTTGACCTTAGTCTCGTTAATTGGCCCTGGTCCTCCCACTACATCTTGAAGTTCTTATATAGTTTCAGGAGCTTTCATAGTTTTTGTCAGGTTTTAATTTTCCCCCATGGACCGGTAGAATTGCATGCCTCTGTGTATCAGGTATTCTCCCCATTTTTTCTTTTAACCCGACTTGCTCTTTGCATGAGTTTTTATGATACAACATGATACAACAGGAAAGAAAAGAATAACAAGGATGTACTGATGCCACTTTTTTAGAGCGTGTATCAAATCTTGATGACTTGCCAATAACCAGTATGTCTTTGAAATCGATGGATGAAATAGACCGACGGAGTTTAGGATTTTATCTCACTAATTTTGTTCAGGTACTGCATTCCGTACATCATTCGGACCTTCATTTCCTTGAAATTTTAGTTCCAATCTGAGTTGTTTGGAACTGTTGCCGTTTCGAGTGTTTCCTGTACTTATCTGATGGTTTGTAACCCTCTGCACTTTAGTGTTAGTGTTACCACCTTCCTCAAAAATAATTTTTCTCACCTTGAATAACATAGATTTTTATTTAACGGGTATTTTGTATAATAGTGACCAGTGCGAAAATATTCTGTTGATGAAATGAACACTTACTGTAATTATAGGTGTTTGTTATAAATTTACCGGTGAAATCATTGGCATTCTATTGATCCCCACTTGTCACTGTCAACCTCTTCATTGTTTTCCTTCCATGGGGTGTGATGTGTTTTGGTTCTGTGACAAAATCTGCCTTTTGATTAAAGAATTTATGCAAAGTGGGCTGTTGTTTGCGTTTGCCGTGTAATGTCGGCAGCCTAACGAGCCAGAGCGATCGACATCGGATCCACACTGACTTGCACAGCAGGGATGTTTTACAACATCTAATTAGACCATTGCCAAGTTGTGGTACATTACAGTATTGATACTTGTGATACAGTTGAAAATGGGAGATAGGTTTGAAATAGTAAACTAAAATTTTTTTTTTATAATTGTCTATGCTGTCAAAGCAGCAATTTCCTTTTGGTTGTCAGTCTGTAGAGGATTTGGTAACCGTCGTCCCAGCTGTAGATCTGTTTCTCCTCGGCGTTGTACTTGAGACTGGCATGTGCTCCATATCGTCGGGGGAAATAAAAGAGGGGTGCCTCCTCACTGACCACCTTGTCATTGACATCAAAGACACACTGGACCCGGGAGCGACTGGCCTGCCGAGTGTTGTAAACAACGTAGACGACGCCACAGACAATGAAAGCCGCCTCTGAATTCTCTCTCGGGCAGCGGGTGTCCCAGATTTGTTCGATGTCCAGGGAGACGGGATCCATTTTTGCGAGGCTGATGCTCAGTTCGGTTTCACCGCCGGCATAAAGAAGCCAGAGGCCTTGCTCGTCCACTGCGAGATCTGCTCGCGTCTCAGGGTTGAGGCTGTAGACAGCAGCTTGGCTCTCCGCGGGGAAAATGGCGACATCTGTGAGCTCGCCAGCGAGGATGTCATATCTGACTACATCTATGTCTTCCCCTTCCTGGATGTAATACAAATAACCGTTGTAAACAGCGACTCCGCCGCCCATCCAGTTGGACGGCAGCCTGAGCGGGTGACTGAGGGCGACCGAGGAAGAGCCCTGAAGAAACTCCCTGACGGACTCAAACTGGTAGATGGTGTCTCCCGCTGTCCCGTTGAACACGTAGACTTTGGAGGACCGGGGGTCTCTGAGCCACACACCTTTAGACCCGCCCAGCCGCTTCAGGATCTTACCCGAGCGGATGGTAGAGATGATTTCCACGCAGTCTATGCAGACACAAAATGCAAAAAGTTGGCGGCTGCTTGTACATTCATGTCATTTATTTTATTTAATTATTATTTAACCTTAGACTGCCATAATGCATAACCCAGTTAAGCCACAAATGGTTTTCAAAGCAAAAAAAAACCCATCTCTGAAAGTTTGTGAACCGAGCTGTAATCCCCTCATGGAGACAACAACTACAGTAGATGGAGCAAAACCTTGAGGGAGCCACATAACGGATGAGAGGAACTTAAAAGCAGCATGGAATAAAAGGCTCCTCAGACATGACCTGGAGGCAAAGAAGAATCAAGCTCTCCAACCAAGGAAATTAGGTTCATCTCAGGGTCACCTCACAATGTGCACAACGTCTCTAATAAGCTCTGCAGTGCTGTTGGCTTCTGGGAGAAAGCGCAAAGTCTAATTCTAAACTCCATGACTGGCATCTTGCTCGCGCTGAATTTGTGCGAGACATTAAGGAAATTGTTCATTTTGCCTAAATACTGCCAAAGGAGATTTGCAATCAGACATCATCATTCAATTAAAACATTTCACTTCCAGTGAAATAAATATTGATGTGATTGAGTAAATCCAAACATTTTCGCTCCGTGTGTTTGCTCTGTAAACGACTCTACTGAGTCTTGGAATCGGGAGTCATAAACGTAAATGTTGTTCACCATTGGGCAAATTTCAGATCATGATTTCCCCTAGTAAGTACCTCCATAAAGCCATGTCTGATTATCATCGACCAGTTCTATTCCTCAATAAGTCTAAATGCTTTTGGAAACAATTTTGAGTCCACGAGGTTCGTGTCTCACCGGTCACTCTGGAGGGCAGCTCTTCCCAGACGTCGTTATCCTCTTCTCGGCTCTCCTCTTGGCTCCACACTCCCTGCTCCACCACCCGGTCGGTACGTTTGGCACAAGCCCGTGGGGACGTCCGGCTCCCCACAACATCCACGTCTCGTTCCACCCGGTTCAGTCGGAGCGCCGCTTCCTCCACGTCTGTGGAGAGCGAACTGTGGGCCTTCTTCAGAACGTCCATAGTCTTCTGGGATTGTTTGTGTAAATCCTGAAGTTGCATGTGGTATTGACGCGATTGGTCTTGCCACAAGTGCATGCGATCCTAAAAACATGCAGATACCTTTTTACTTCTCACAGCATTCATGCTTTTTTTCTTATTTCTGCTTTTATTTCCCGTAGACTAGATTATCAAAATGGATTTCTGACTGGACTCCCTCAGAAGAGCATCAAACAGCTGCAGATCTTTCGGAACGCCGCAAGTGAGTAGAGATCAGAACACTCATTAACTGTCTCAATAAAGGACTCAACAACTACAACGTAAAAACAAACACAGGCCCCACTGTGATGTCATGCAAAGGATTTGGAATTTATGATGTACTAGTTTTCCTCCAGGTACTGTTCGTACTGTGCGCTGTTTATTTTGGAGTCAGGAGTTAGGGAAATTGTTATTTATAAAACTTATCTTCAGGTTGAACATTCACACAATTCGCCCGACCTACACTGATCAGATTAACGCCCAAGCGAGAAGGATTCATATAGCTGTATTATTTATTTATTTAGTTCAAATTTCATGCCGATAGCAGTTTCAAGATTGTCAATTACGCTTTTGCAGCCTCTGCGATGACTGGATATGACAAAAATCAGTCTCTCGGAAAGGCATAACCACGAAGAAAATCAACACATTAATTCAAGTGAATGATTTCACTTGAGAGGACGATTCCACGTTGAAAGCAAACGTAATAAAGCGATCCTCTTGTTAGTCATTACCCCATCTGCTCCCTCAGTGCCAATATTTGGCTCTTCAAAAGATGCTTTTGGATGAGACCCAGGAGAGCAAGTTGCTGTTGATGTCTCGTGTATGGTGGTGTTGTTTCTTTTTTGAAATTGGCAGCTACCAGCTTGGCAAGTTTATTGTTCTCACTTGTTTCTGCTTGGCTGCGTGACTATTTGGAGAGCCTTTCGTGAATGCAATGGAGACATTTTAGTTTATCCTTATTGTGTACAAGATGCAATAACTTTATAAACAGAGGAAGGGAGCAAACATAATGTCACATGCAGCTAAGGTTATGCCACTGGAAATGTATCCGATTACCTCAATAGCCAACAATCTGTTGTCCAGATAGTCCATCAGGGCCTGGTAGTAGAACTGAGCTCCACACAGCATCCAGGTTGTGGAAAATAGCAGGATGAGCACGAGCTTCATTGGGATCGCTATTGTGAGATGAGCGTCACTTTTCGGGGTTCAGAACTTTCTCAAAGGTACACCAAGTAAGCGCTAGGTGTTTTAAGACTGAGACTTTCCACTTCCTTTTGCACTCTCTCTCTCTCTCTCTGCTGGAATGTTTTCTCTCAGGGAGGAGCCTGATGGAGGAGGCCTGCTCACTATACCTCCCAAAGTCAACTGGGCCACTGTGCACAACCGTTTTCACCTCTTTGCAGTCATTGTTAACTTTTTATGAACGTAAAATAGTCTAAAACGTCTTTTATTGTATTTACGTTTGGAAGTGATACGCAACATAGAAGTTAGCATTCTTTGTAATCAAGCACTATATTTTTAAGGGAGAGGCATCTAAATTGGATTAAAGAGCAACTTGCAACTTCTTTGTTTGCAATAATTAAGAAACTTCAGCCTTCTTCATTTTCTTAAAGAATTTGATCACATCCTCTTTTAGTTTTGAGCAGTTACTTCCTTTAGTCTTAAAATTCTTTCGCTAATGGGTTTAATTATAACATTAATTTGGCCAATCTAAGGCAATAAGCAGAGTTTCAACATACAACATTGACATATATTATAAATTGAAGAAAACAGTCAAGAAACAAGAAAAAAAAATCATATTTCTTTTTTTTTTTCATTTCAAGAGACCGCATCCCACAATGGTAGAATGCAAAAAAAAAATAAAAGAAAAATAGGGAGCCACACCTTTATCCTCAGTGCAGTTCTGTCATTAAAACACTTAAATGCTACATTTAGATGCTCTTGTCGGCTTAACTTGAACATGTCTTATGTCCACCTTTAACACTGTAACAGTATGCAAAGCTAAAAAAAAAAAAAAATCTAATTTCAGAGTAATTTATTGAAGTCCCTAATGATGTCACTGCACACTGGATCGTTAGTTACGATGATGGCTCTCTCTATCTTTTTTTTTTTTTTTACTGCGGGGCTTAACCCCAATTAGTATTTTTTAAGGCTCACAGCCAGAGCGAGTGTTGTCATAGCAACAAAAGAACCTTCTGTAGAACTTGCCACTAACAATTTAATTTATAGTGAAGCTCGTGTGCCAGCAGAGAGCGCTAAGACGCCAAGGGCATATAGGAAAAATAAATACTTATATTACAAATCGCCTGCAAATAATCCATGCACAAAATGCAGAAATATACTTGTTCAAATTATACTTTCCCTGAGACAAATCTAAGAGTGTCTATTAAATATTTATTTTGAACTCACAACCAAATCTGTCCATAAAATGCTTTTTCCCCCCCCCCCGTCCCTCCCTCTCGATGACCAACTTTCATCTCAAATATAACATATAAAAATAGTTTTTAAATGAACATTTTTGGTGTAACTTTGTTTACATGCCTTCTTTTAACTGTTAAACTTTTGGTTCATCACTGAAATATTTGAAATTTTGTTTCTCTCAACATGAACACAAGCCTGTTAAAAAAAAGAAAAAAAACTTTCTAGCCATCTAGAAGAAGATGGGGGGTGGGGGGCTTCTTAACTCAGCAGGAATGACATCATCAAGCTAATTGCTTGGTACCCTAACCTTAACCCTAACCCAAATTAAGACTTATCTTCTATTCTTCAAATCATTAGCAAAACTACCAATTTTGGCCAGATTATTCTATCCGAGTAACTTTAATCTCCTACTTCTGCTGCTTCACGCTTCTTTATTGCCTCTATCCTTTGCCCATCAGAACACCTTATTGAACCAAAATGGGAAAGACATTGGCAATAAGGGCAATCGACTGAAGACGAAATAGCTGGTAAAACCTCCTGATCTGATTCTAATCCTGATTTATGATCAAAGAGTGAGCACGATGACCGCCTTTGAGGACTTTGACTTGAAACAGATGACGCCCCAGATAATGACATTGACACGGCTCAACATAGTGAGCAAGAAATAGGGGCGGAGAGAGGACGTGAGAGGGGAGTAAAAACAAGAGCTACACTTGGATCTTCCTCTGTTTCAAGCGTTCAAGGTTACACACTGCTCTAATGCCAAAAGTATTCTTGCACCTGCCTTGGCTCTGATATGAACTGAAGTAACATCCCATTCTTAATGCATATTCTTTAAATTGCCGCAATAACAACTTCACCCCTTCTGGGAAGAAGGTACACAATTTTAAAAGTGTGTTTATGGGAATTATTATTATTGTTATTATTTTTCCCGGAGCACATTTGTGTGGTCACTACTCTTAGTCTCTGGTGTGATTCATCCCAAGTATTATATCAGGTTGACGCAGCGATGGCTAGTAAAGTTCATCCACACCAAACACTCTCATCCATGACTTTATGAACTTTTGCTTTGTAAACTGTTGAAACTATCCATCTTCAAACTGTTCTTACAGGTAAGAGCATGGAATTGTTCAAAACGTTTGGCCATTTAGAACTCTGAATGCGAGAGCATACCAAGAGATTTATTTATGCTGCAAAGCTGGAGGCCCAAGGGCAGCGGTGTGGTAGCCATTGGGAAGTCCCGATTCTCGAAAGGCCGGTCCATTTCAAGGCCGGTGAAACATACGTTTGTGTGCGTGCGTGTGTGTACGTAAACACCCAATTTTGCTATCTATATTCCACAAAATCGGATCATTTTGGGCGGCAGCTCTAATAATTTCTCAGCACACTGGTGGGCCGCAGCCTCCATTGCTTTTGAATGATGCCTTGCACATTGTTTCACCGTTGAACCACCAGGTGGAAGCATCCTACCAGTGTCAACGTGTGTGTATTTCCTCTGATAAATAACAATTAGCAAAGATTTGTCAAGCAAATTATAAAACTTAAGACAACCTAAAAATCTGTGTATGACATTTACTTTTTAAACATGATTATTACATGTTTTTAAGCAACGGAAAAGTCTATCTACAAGGGGTTAGTTCAGACTTACTACAGCAGCTACATGACCCAAACGTATACAAAAGTCAGAACTTCTGTAGTTTAGTCAAACTTTAAGTAGGTTTATGTATGAAATGCATTTGTAGCTTAAAAAAAAAATTGAGTGTGTCCCCTTTTGCCACGGGATAATTTTTAATCTATTCATAGAGCAAAGACTGCCTATGTGGGGATAGCTGAAAAGAAATATATTGTGATGTCACGCAAAGGAGAGGTAGGAAAAAAACATGACCTCAAAAAGATGCAAGCCTGTCGGTGGAAGGTCATCAAAGCTGCAGCTCAGCGCCAGCTCACATGAGCATTCAGACCCAGAGAACATGAAGATCATAAAGCTTTTAGGCCCTCCTAAATGGTTTTAATACACCCAAGGCGCCAGGTCACTTGACCCGGTGAGAGCCCTGCTGCTTGCAGGCTTTCTGCTTGACTGAATAGACTTTTCGGCCCCTGTCAGTCCAGGTGATAGTCAAGAAGTGCCGAGTCAACCTACTAATGACTGCAATACTGAAACTGTTTCTCAGTCCAATGTAGCCTGCGTGTCATATTTGAACACCTCCCTTGGTTTCTTTGCGTCTTGATAAAAATGATGGAGTCTGCTCCACTATAATACTTGTATATTTTTCAAGCTTATCATTAAATGTACGTGTTGAATAGTCTTACTCAAATATATCAGATCGTAATGCTTTGGAGTCAAAATAACACATTCACAAATCAATATATACTTGACTCTATTGAGCGCTAATGTTTATTATATCGTAGATAGGAACACATCCAGTAGTTGTAAGTAATCTAACATTTTACTGCCCCCTGGTGGCCAATGCGGGATAAACCAGGAGCAGCACAATGCCTATTGAATGAAAGCAGAATGTTGGACAAACTTTTTAGTTCAATTTATATTATTGCAATGTCTTTTTTGTTCTTTCCATATGCTTTGTAAAATTCAAATATATTGCGCTACTCTTCTGTACACTCTTACAATTAAAACAGACAGAGCATCAATATTTTTTTTTAATCAAGATTTAAAATGTTGCCATGTTGGGAAGTTTGCGTTCCTATCTGGCTTCCTAGTAGGCTTAGGGTTAGGGAAAAAAATAGTGCCCCCCCCCTCATCATTGTGGTTTTAAAGGTACCTGAAATCTTATTGCAAGGCCATTGTGACGCAATGGCAGCTTTGGTTGATTTATTTGAGGTTTTATAGGAGACACATGATAATTACAGAGAACGGCATGCATTCATACTTTCACTCATCCAGACACGGAGCAAGCCGCTGAACGTGTCATCACTTTGTTAAATAAATATGCAGAGTTTACATTGTGAGCCAGTCTTAGGTGCCAATCAGGGCTGAGGCATGCCGCCAACACGACAAGCTCAAGTGGAACATCAGCGACTCCCGACATGGGAAATACGTGGCGGCAAGCAACACGTTTTGGAAAGTGTCTCACAGGTGGGCCCCCTGCGTTTACACATTTATGTTCACTTCATACTTTGGCAGGCGTCACGCTGCAGGCATGTCTCTGCAGTGAGTCACGAAACGTGCCTTGTGCCAGGGGAGCGGGCGGGGGCAAGACTCTCGGCGTGACGCAGGGAAGCGTGATGTGACATGCTTGCTGCAATCGAGCACATGGCCGTTGGTCATGTCTTAATGATTGCTTGGTGAGATCATGGTATGCACACACAAAACCATAGGTTAATTTAACCCACATCCCAATATTGTCAACATACAAATAGACATGTGCAAACATTGCTGACATTACACAAAGGTCACATTTGATTTTTAAAACATATGAGCAAGGTAAAATATTGTTTTAAAATAGTCTATCCCAAAACATTTTCTAAAAGGTATAATAATATCTGTTGGAAACACTATCACGCAGGGCAGTATTGCAAAATAAAAACTTCCACAGCCCTGCAGGTGCGATCATACCAAAGCCACAAGGTAAGCAGAGCTGCATTGAGTTTTGCTGGCTACTGTTGTCTAACAAGTACTAAAATGGTGGCAGTTTTTTGTTTTTTTTTTGTATGTCAATGTGTGCTTGTGTTGCACATACGCAGTATGAAGTGCCTGCTCGAGTGAAAATGCTTTTATTGTCTTTACGGGCACTTCTTAACTCGAGGCTCTGCTTGTGCAAGGAGAAGATGCTTGTTTGCCTGTTCAGTTCGGTGCCACCCATGGTTGTCATGGTAACACCATATGTACTTGTCCTTCTCCTAGCAGCGTATGGCACTCAAACGGGCTAATTTCATTTAGCAAAAGACACCTGAGAACTGTTTCAAGTTTTTTCTTCTATTGTTTGCTGTTGTTCACGTCATTCTTTGATAGTTGTATTTGTATTTTTACAATCCAGATTTGTCAGGCAATACAATGCTGTGTAAGTCTATCGAAGCATACCGGGTGTGTATATTGCCTTTGATTACAGGCCAAAGCCGTGATCCAAATGCGCTATTAATAACATGTGTTTGTTCATGAAGCGCAGCGTCTTGTCCAAGATAAAGCAGGGATATGAGGAGAGAGGCCAACCGAGGAGGAAAGGGAGAACGAAAAGGACGTGTCGGGGTAAGAGAGCGAAGGCGTTCCTAGACAGACTGTCTGGCTCTAGCGGGGTCTCCAAGCACTCGACGTCATGCGATTCCAGGGTCAAAGGTTATCCCCAAAGATGGATATCAGGCCGACAGGGAGTCTTTTTTATTTTTTTATTTTTTACAGCCTGTGCCTGGAAATTTGGTTCACAAATCAGTCTCAGTTGCTTTAATAAAATTGTTTTTATGACCTGTCTAGATATCAGAGAAGAGGAAGTGGGTGAAGAGTCACTTTTAAAACTGGGGATGGGATTTTTATTTGTGATATGGAAGTCTCTTCCTGACACTTCAAGCACAATGTAATGAGATCCAGTACAATCAAACATTCTGCCTTTACAAACATTAAGGCTTAGTTTGGACTGAGAATCAGTAAGATGGATCTTCTTCCTGGTCAACGGCTTTGCTTTTTATGTCGTATAAGACAGTGAATGGCCTGGTGCAAGTGGAACTAAGCAGTGTCTGCCATCTAGTGGTGCATGGGGAGATTACATCTTAAAGCTGCATAGTGAATATTATGTATATATATATATAAAAAGAAGTCACACCCACCTTTTCAACACAATTATGTGTGTTTATTTCGAGGAGCCCCAGTTTGCTACCGCCCCCACTCCAATTCTAGTTGATCACTTGGAGAAAAGATAATTGGGGATAGTTGCCCTTATTATTGTTAATAGTGCAATTTAAGTTGTTATCATGGAGAGGACTGACCTGTCCCACACTTGATGTCAGACATCGTTTCAGATATATTTTTTTTCTGATGCACTCAGTCTCCCCAGAATATTATTCAATGTAATATTTTGTGTCAACAGAATTCCTTGGGAGGTGAACAATCCCAGACACATTCATCGCCTTTAACGATGCACTTTTAAAAATGGAATGTTAATGTTAAATAAAACATTTTACCTCTGCTTGCCGCATTCTACTTTTGGCAGGAGCCTTTTAGCCACATAATGGGAACAATATCACAACTGTCCAATCTGTGTGAACCGACATGTGTCTCTACTACATTACACTGACGGCTGAATGTCAATATTACACTGCATCATATTAATTGGTAAAAAATTGTGATTGTGATGTCACACTTGGTAGTATTAGCATTTTCTAATTCGGTTAGCGTTCCTAACCCTCCTTAACCCTCTAATTTAATCTAACCTTCTAATCTAACCATTCACAATGAAGTAACATCTTCTCTTAACTGATCATAGGCACTAGTTGGCATTTTTACTTAGTACATCCAGAGATATTGCTAAAATATGCTGGACATGTACTTTTTGGAAGGAATCGCAATTTCTAGATTTCAGATGTTCTTGTTTCCATGAGAAAAATACGACAGCTGATAAAAAAAAATGGCTCCGAGTGTGCAATTGTCTTTAATTATGGCAACAATTTAAGCGAGCTCTACATTCCAGGGCCTCTTATGATTTTGCTGTTATGTGTCTTGGAGCCTGCGGAGTCATTAACACGATACCAATCTGACCAGTGGCTCCAGTCCGGGCCCCCCGCGGGCTCCTGAATGCAACCATCGGGACAAACAATCAATACCAGTGACAGATCCCCGTCTGACAGAATGTAATTGCAGCGTTGTGAAGGATAGTGTGTCATTCTGTTAGAGATGCGCGTTGTAGAGGATCCCAAAACAGGGAAGCAGTGAGACAAAGCAGGAGTCCACTCAAAAACAAGACTACAATCAAGCAAGGCACAAGGAATAGTAAATAAATAAATAAATAAATAAATAAATAAATAAATAAATAAATAAATAAATAAATAAATAAATAAATAAATAAATAAATAAATAAATAAATAAATAAATAAATAAATAAATAAATAAATAAATAAAGATCCCCAAAACAAACAAAACCGGGAATAGACTCAGAGACAGTAACATGGCAGAACACCGAGAGAAACATCAATGTGACCAAGACTTAATTGCTTAAATCTTAATATTTAATTACTTTAAATCTTGAATTACTTAATTGACCAATCCACTACAGATGGAAGTCCGCCCTGGACATTGGACTTCCGAGGTTTCACTGAGTAAATCGTGTTTCTCTCTCTCTTTGTCTCCATCTCCTCGACCTGGAGGAAGAAAACAGTCTCCTAGCAACTGCTTTGTTTAGACCCAGGTCTGTATCAGCAGGACTTGGACCGCCAAGGTTGTGTTTGGCGTAACCAACAGCAGCGGCGAAAAAATCCAAGGCATGCTAAAGACATAATATACAGGAGCCTGGCATCCTTTGCGCGCAGTCTGAGTGTCTGATCCTCTCTGCAGGTCGCCATGTTTGGAAGTGCCGACAAGCACAGAAGGAATACAGAATGTGTAGAGTCCGAGCCCAGTGCCTGGCTCGCTCTCAGGAGCGCTCATCCTCTTCACAGTCGGTCTCCTACTATGGTCTCTCATCCAAAGTGTGTTCTTGTGGTTTGTGTTTGGAGTAAAGTGAAACAGTGAGTAATAATCCACAGTGATATGGATTGATCATCTTGCTTTATTTGGATTCTGCTGGAATCAAGAACGGGAAAAAACGAGCACATTTTATTGTAGAGAAAGTAGTTACCTTTCTCCTGAGGGTGAACCAGAAGCTCAAACGTAAACTAATATTTGTCTCATGGTCGTATCTGTAAATTACAAAGCAGGTAGAGAGAAAGAAAGAAAGAAAGAAAGAAAGAAAGAAAGAAAGAAAGAAAGAAAGAAAGAAAGAAAGAAAGAAAGAAAGAAAGAAAGAAAGAAAGAAAGAAAGAAAGAAAGAAAGAAAGAAAGAAAGAAAGAAAGAAAGAAAGAAAGAAAGAAAGAAAGAAAGAAAGAAAGAAAGAAAGAAAGAAAGAAAGAAAGAAAGAAAGAATTCAAGTCAAGTTTATCTAATTTGCTCTAAATCACAAGCAGTCTCAAAGGGCTTCACATATACAAAACAAATTGACAATTATTCTCAAAGCATCCCCTGATCTTGAGCTCCCAAGAGGGCAAGGAAAAACTCAAAAAACCTCTACCAGGGGAAAAATGAGAAACCTTGAGAAGGGACCACAGATGGGAGAATCCCCCTTTCAGGATCACCAGGCTGCAATAGACGCAGAGAGGGCAGATAAAATACATAATATAAAAAATCAACCCTGATCTTAAGCTCCAGAGGCAAGGAAAAACTAAAAAAAAAACTACTAAAAGAAAGAAATAGTCGTATCATTTTATTTCATCGTATTTATATATTTATTATAAATGTATTTTTCATTTATATACATGTATTATTTATTCATATAAAGGCTGGTCCGCGAAAATATTTCTGACACGTAACCAGTCCGTGGCGCAAAAAAGGTTGGGGATCACTGGTCTATATTTGTGAGCTGTTCCATAAAACCATATATATACATTCTCTCTAAGCACAGTGAGTATGTGATCCATAGTATAGTGGTTAATGCTCTGGACTATCACTTCTGCGACCTTGGTTCAAAACCTCAGTGGGACCTGAAACATTTTATCATAGAAAAAATTTGCAACACCGCTTCTCGTGTGCTGCCCCATATAACCATGCAGCTTCCTGAAGCTTAGGGTGAGGGCAAGTTTTAGCTCCTACAGAACATGAACTTTAGGACCTCCAGTCCTTGGAAAACATGTTGGAATGCGGCCCAGATGACTAAAGCTTGACACTTGTGACCTTTGACCATGATATTTCCCTAATAAAGTGGCCTGTTATTAGGTACACTTGAAAATGGCGGTGTACCTAATGGAGTGTCCGTGTGATTCCCTTGTTAAGTGCACCTGCGTGAAAAGTTTTAGCTCCTGCGGAACGTGAAAGTGTATTATAAATGTATTATTTATATAAATCTGTTATTTATTCATATAAAGGCCGGTCTGCGAAAATATTTCTGACACGTAACCGGTCCGTGGCGCAAAAAAGGTTGGGAACCACTGTCTTAAGCAATCTTCTGTGACATGGGTGGAAAACAATCCTGGAACATTTAATGATTAGTACTGTTATCACCCTAATATGTTGATCATTTCTGTAATAAACAATATTGCATGCATGTTGTCTCCATGACAATCCCTTAATTTAGTTTTGGCGTGGATTTTTCCCAAGGTGCAAGACGTACGCTCGACGGCGTCAGCCGGCAGGTCATCGAAGTAGAGGAATGTGCTAATCAAAGCTTTGTTAAGTCTCTCTCACACACCCACACACACACACGCACACGCACGCATTCGCAAACACACACGCATTCACAAACACACACACTTCACAGATTGACAATGGGGCCCATTCATGCAGAGAGACTTGACTCTGGAGGGAAACACAAGCAAGAGTGTCTCTCAGCATTTGGACACATGTAATTGCCATCACTCAGTCTGTCTGATGCTGATAATGGCGCGATGGGAAATTCCTGTCAGAGCACTTTCGCAAGGATTTTTTTTTGGCAGGCTCCGTGTTCCACTGCGGGGCAGTCAAATGCGTTATGGCATGCACGCATAGCTGTCATTAAACACAATTTGGAAAAAAAAAAAAAAACACAGCATCAAGGCAATTAAAACAGTTTGCGTGTGTATGTGTGTGCGTGTGTGTGTGCATGTGTGTGTGTATGTTGTTCCCTGGCATCTGAGGGGGCTTGTCTGTCAGTTGGACATGTTGACGGACAGTCTCCACCCTCTTCTTTATTTTTAGTGCACTTTGAAACGACATGAAACTGAAGAGGAGTAAAAACATGCAAAGTGGGTCTCGCCTGAGTTGGTGCAATGTTCCTGCGGTTGGCGCTCAGGTCCAAAAAGTGTGCTTGCATGCACTTTTTACTGCATTGATGCCAGGAAGGCTACAAATTCATTTTTAGAGAGGATAAAACACTCATATTAACCTTCACTTTTGTATATTTGGAAGGAAGCAATGGGAAAAGAAGATTTGGAGTTTCAGTGGATGTGGTTTTTTTTTTTTGGTTTTTTTCATTTGACTGAGGCGCCCTGGACTTGATGCTGCCGGCCCAACAATATGCGAAACTTTCCTCCAACACGAGGAACACCTAAAGAATCTAATTGAATGCAATATAACAGTGAAATCAAATATTTCTGTCTTACCATGCAGGGAAGTATCACCAAGGCCAATTCAAACATAGCGGTGTAGTCACATGTTGTACAATCGAGTAAAAAGATATCAATTTATTGTTGCAGGAATCAAACAGTCAAATAGCACAAGGATGATACAGTTTGTCAAACATAAATATTATAAAGTACAAACCTAAACAATTTTACGCAGTTATGATAAATTACAAATATATGGCAGGAATATAATAGAACAGTCGAGAATATACAGCACACCATCAAATCAACATTACTGGGACATAAGATTTACCATGACAACCACACCCTTAATACACAATTTGATGCCATGTTGTCGCCATTTCATCATCAATCAATATGAACAAATTATGGGACTACATCGTTGAGAAATGAATTTAAGACTCGGTATGACTCATACTTGACGTTTGTTGTATGTTCTATGTGGGGTTTTAAAAACCTTACAAGACAATGACATGATGCACGTTCAGGTCATTTTACCAGCACGGGTTTGTCCAAGAAGGGAGGCAGTGAAATAGAAAACACTTAAGCTCCGCCCCTTCCACCCACATGCCGTCGGGTCAAAAGTCAGCTTGGACTTGCTTGCGACGTCACGGTACTCTGATGCGGTGGCGCTCGTGAGCGGTTCGTTTGAGGAGAGCGTTAGCAGATTGCTGCTACGTGACGCTACACGCCGAGGAGCACGCCCATGAAGTCGGAGCCATTCTGTATTGTAACCGAGGCCCCGGCGGCGTTGTCCACAAAGATGGAGGTGTACTGCCCGGCCTGAAAGAAGGCAACACATTTTGTATTAATTTAAGAAGAGGTCTGTTTAAAAGAGATCACAGGCTACTACTCACCTGGAGCTCCAGGAGGCCCTGCACGCTCACAGTGAAAATCCGACTGTTACTTTCCAAGCCGACAATCATCTCCAATGAGCTGCAAGACAAAAAAAATGATATTTTGAGAACCATAATTACAGAGGCCTTATTTGCAACACCACCCAGTATCCTTCCTGATTCCCGAGTGGCCTACTTACGTGTATCTATGGCAAAGTGACTCGATGCAGATTAATACACGGATATTGTCTCTGGCCTTCAGCTGCGTCTTGCTTCTCTTCACCTCACTGTGATCTGGAAAAAAAAGTTGACATTTGCTGTAACATGGAGACATTGTAGCACTTAATATGTCAATTGTGTTTTGGCATCTTGAAGTTGGAGTTATTTGAGTGTCCTAAAAATTCAACCTTAAACATATCAGCAATTATTACAGAATATATAACACATGCATTTTGCAGTGAGGTTGAATATTGTAGTTACGAAGCATCATGGATGGCAACTAACTCTACTAACTAGATCTAAAGTGATCCGTGCATTTTGATTTACCAATGTGGACATTAGCAGAGAACTGGTAGATTCCTGCGATGGGGGCGGTGAATCTACCAGTAGTCTGGTCCATTCCTGAACCTCTCAAGAAGGCTCCCTTGGCTGGCGGCTGAAAACAGTAAGACCAGAGTCAGCATTTTAGTAAGAAACATTGCTTTGAAATAACATAACGGAGATTTTAAGAATAAGGACACACTCACAGCTCCACACGACTAGCCCCCAGCCTGCCTATAAAGGTTCTGCTATGCTAGGCTCGTCAACAGGCGTCTTCCACTACAGCAAACTGTTTCTTACAGTGTCTATTTCTGTCCTCTCCAAACTTTATTCCAAGTCACACACAGAGTGCCTTTTGTGTGCTGTCCAGAGAGTGATGTGTGGAATTGAACTGATATTTTTGACTGGTTGGCCTTTGGGTGGAACTTCTGGCTTAACCAGTGCCAGTTACCACTGAGGGGAGGATGCCTCACACAAACTAAACAATGTCTACCAAATACAAACCCCACCCCAAGAGTTGCTGAGAAGCAAAAAAAAGTTTGAAGAATAAGAGAAGAAAAAGGGCAAATCTTACGGGAATCAAAAGAAAAAGGCGGCCCATCCAAACCTCACACTAAATACACAATTTATCTTATTGTATTTGAACGAATGGATTTGCTCTAACGGAAAGTGCCTTCTTATAACACTTTTACGTTACTGCTGATCTTGAAATGTTGAACCTAGGTACCATGTGACCCACTTTTGAGTCTCCAAGCCAACACCTGAGAATCCCTGATTTAAATTCTCAGCTATTCCATGCATTCTGAGTTTCAACTTAAGCATGGAAAGAACACAGATGGGCCTAAACTGAGATGTGAACCCAGAATATCAGAACTGGGAAGAAGCCCACAAGATGTTCGCGTGGATATAACTGAGCAGTGTAAATGTGAACATTTGCAACATACTGTTTGAAAATTCTGGAGCTCCACCAAAGTCTTCTTGTCAACCACCATGGGCCCCTTGAGTTTGCAATGGAAAGCTTCGTCGATCCGCCGGTAGGAGGTCATGCCCTCCTGCAGCGTGAGGAGAGCTGCGGGAAGGTGGCTGGAAGTGGGTTGTCGATCCACAGCCACGGCCCGTCTCTCCGTAGCCTCTGTTAGAAAGACATCATCGCAAAGGTCGGGTTAATACTTTCATACCCCAACGGCTTAGATGCAAAATATCAGTTGGACAACCTTTTATCATTTCTTTGAACTCTTGGAGGAGAACTTCCTGGGTCACCTCAGCTCCAGGTGAGCCGGGTGGTCCTTGTGGGCCAGGAGGACCTGGAGGACCAGGTGGGCCTGGCTAGTGAAGAACAAAAAACAAATGTTAGCAAACAACCAGGTCATTAAAGTCACATCATGTTGCTTGTGGGCTAGTGATAAGAAGAACAAGAGAAAAGCACAACAATGGAAGACGTATTTCTTCTTGACAGGTGGCTCTTTATTACAAGAAGAAGACAACTTTCGGAAGTCTTTTTTTTCATCTCCCAAATCAGTGTTATCGGTAGTTTATTAGCATAATCAATCTTTTTTGCCATCTTCTGCCTTTACCAGAGGTCTTTTCCGTTTGCGGCATTTTGCCGGGAAGTTGCCAACGGGTCGTTTGACAAAGTCCATCCATGATCCCAATGGATCCACTCTCTGGTTGTCAGAAACCTGCAACGAGAGGGTAATATTACCTTGGGTTTGCAAAAAAGGAGGAACAGTGTAAAAGACATTTATAGCGAGCATACGCTAGCCTAGAAAGCAAATCACTTGTAAACAGGATCAAATTCCTGTTTTTCAAATTTGCAAGTCTGGGTAAAAAAAAATCTCATTTTGTCGAATACAAAATACATTTTTGTTTAATTTGTCCTGGAGGCAAAATTATATATGTCAATGAATGCTACACATGTTTTTCCTTTACTCTTGTAGTGGAGACTTGCAAAAATCCTGCCGCCTATTGATTTGGAGTGTAAATGAGTTATTTGCCACTTCATTTCTAAAAACACCGTGGCCACATCAATCCACTCAAATTCATCACTCGGTGAATCATCCATAATAAATAAACGCCTCTGACACTTCGGACAGATGCCACCCTTTAGTCTGTACATTCATAGTCCAATTTAAAAAGAAATTTAAAACCAATTCAAATTTTAAAGATCCAGTTATTAGATGAAGAAAGTTTTTCTCTCTACCATAATTTGCTTAAAAAAATGAAATGCATTTTTTTTTGATTTACCATATTAAATTAGACCAATGCTCTTCTTAAAAGAATCACTTACTGTATTGCTAATTTCCTCCGTCCAGATATTTCACTCGGATGCCATGTCAAATCTTACTTTCCCAAACAGTCTCAGACAAAATGTAAACAAAAGTGAGTGATTTCTTAGCATGTGGAATGTTCCTTGAGCAAGACGGTTGAGAAAAAAAAACTTTGCAATGCATGTAAGTGCGGCGGACTGCCAACATTTGTTTATAATAACATAATAGTTTGTAGTGTGTACCCAGGCTTCACATGATTTAATATTGTTAGTCTACTTTTCACTGTGTGTACAACTCACTTTTGATAAGTTACCACAGGCCCTCCAAATGTTCCAAGATATCTGGACACAACATTTTCACGCATGCATTTTGATTTATGTCAAACGAGAGCCTGAATGAATTCCAATTGCATTCATCTTAAGCAGCCTTTCACCAAACGTCAAAGGTTTGCAGTCAAGATAGATGAGGAGATAAAGACGAGCCACGAAAGGTGAGTCGTCTGAAATGGAATTTGTTTAGGTTTGGCAGCAGGACGCAGATCACTTATCTGTAAAACCAACACCGTTTTTTTTTTGTTTTTTTTTTCACTGTACAAGACCTGCCTCTTGTTCCACTGCAATAAAAGAAGTGGCTTCTTGTTTGCCTTCAAAATGTGCTGGAATCAAAACACTTTCTCCTCCCTCTCTCCCTCCCTCAAATATTTGGAGTTTCTCTTCTGTCTGACAGCAGACTAAATAAACAAGTTAACATGTTGGATTTTCATGGTTTTTGTTGTGCTTCTCAGGCTGGGAAACACACAAAAGCAATGAAAAGGAGAAGTTATGAGACTTCTTTTCCAGCTTTCATAAAACAGAGCCTCGTGAGAAATTTCCACAGAGAGTTTTTAAGAATAAGTACAGTTTTAAAGGGATATTCTTTGTGTGTGTGTGTGTATATGTGTGTAGTTTCCAGCCATCTCTGTTAACATGAAAACGGTAAATAAAAGAAAAGCAGGAGGTGAACAAAGCTGAATTCTTTTGAATAATAATATTATAACTGGTCACCATGGCAATCAAATAGTGACTGCAGACCAGACTGCAGGAAGGCAGCAAACAACATTTCTCAAGCCAAGCAGTCATCATGGTAAAGACTTTGGGTTGTTATTTTTAAGTGCCATAACAACGCCATTAATGATCTGTAAGGGGAAATACTGCAGTGGCTTTGTCCAAAGGGTGGTTACAATTTTCTGAGATGGAGAGCAAGATGCCAATGAGCATTTAATGCTGTGAATTGATAACCGATTAAAGCAATAACTCAACACTACATTACTATCGTTTGTTACTATATCAAGGGGGAACTTCATCAAAAAGTATGTTTTCAATGTTGCAAATGTTTACCATTTTGGCAAATCCACAAGATTAAAAAAAAAAATTGTTCATTAGTTTATATGCTAGGAATATTAGTTGAGGGTACTGTGTGTTAATATTTCTACTCTGAAGCAGCGATATGTGGCATTAGCAAAGATAAAGGCCACAAATTCCAAAATAAGTCAAAACTTCACATTAGTCATGCGTTTATGTCATAGAGCAGACGTCTGAGTCATTATCGTACTGGCTTTGCGTGCATAATAACGACAACATAACAGCGTATGCTTGTTATCCTCTTCAAACACACATACACACCTACCTGCACACACATTTGTAATTAAACTATTAAAATTTTGCCCCTCGAGGATTTTATGTCCTCAAGGATAAATGTGAAGAGCCAACATAATTATTATCTTAATTTGTGGTCTGAACATTACAGTAATTATTGTATAAATAATTTAATCCCCATTTGAAAGAATGATGCACTTGTTCCATTCGCTGTGAACTGTTTCAGCACAATGGAATGCTCCGATGGCATTCAAAGAAAGATACGTTCATTTCAAGAGAGCGCTTGTCTTACAGGCTGTTTACATGAGAGCTTTTTGAACGGAAAATTATTTTAAAAAAGTTTGTTTCAATTTGTTTGATGAAAATGCCGTCATTGTGAATTACTTACTCACAAAGCGTACAATACATTATCAAATCATATCCAGTTTATTTAACGTCGGCAATCCAAAACATAGTTTTGATTAAAACTTGGGACGACGAACTAGTTGAGTGACAACTGTGACTCACATTACACCGGGAGTTGGTCAACAAAGTCTATTTTTCGATTGGTCGCTTTTATGGAAAGGTTGGAAAAGGGTAGGGTGAGTTCAAGAGAATTCTGTTTGCCAACTTCTTTGTTCTTGAAACGTGCAGCAAGTCTTGAAGAGTGGAAAGATGGGCAAGCATTTTTTTTTATACAAGTCTAACTGTATGTTGATTGGTCTGATATTTTCAAGTGGGGGCCCTGGTACCAGCCTGACAGCCGACAAAGAACACCGGGGCCCCATCTTTGATCACTACCGATGCAGGAGTGCCTGGAAGTGGCCTCATCAGTCAACAGCCCAAAGTGAGGGAACGTGTCAAGAAGTCTGTCTGAAGATGAGAGGCTTGAAATCAGCTCAGCGGCATTTGACTTTCTCAGTGCTGCCCCTGGCCATGCCACAGATACACTCGTCCAGATTGGGACTGTTCACAAAACTGTTGTTAAATGAAATGAAATGAAATGAAATCTATCTATCTATCTATCTATCTATCTATCTATCTATCTATCTATCTATCTATCTATCTATCTATCTATCTATCTATCTATCTATCTATCTATCTATCTATCTATCTATCTATCTATCTATCTATCTATCTATCTATCTATCTATCGATCGATCGATCGATCGATCGATCGATCGATCGATCGATCGATCGATCGATCGATCGATCTATCATGTGACAATTACAACTTGGAATTGGTGGAATTGTAATTTTTTTTTCTATTCCAAGTTGCTGCAGAATTATGCCTTTGGGACTAAAGCATAAAAGGACGTGTGTTTATTTTGTTGATTCGTGCAGGGGCAAATGGTTAATTTTATATGAAGTCATAAACAGGAAAACATGGCTGAGTGCTAAGAAAAATACTAACAGTACTCTGGGACTCCAGCTCAAGCATCTCCTGTATTTTTCCATGAATTCTGCTCAACTTTACAAGTGCTCAAGTACAAGTTGGCGAACAGGGGCAGGGAGCTGTGTTTTGTTGGTGATAAAAAAAGAGGAAAAAAAGAATGTGTTGCACAGGCAGGCTTAAGACTGGACAGACAGGATGATGAAGAGCTTTATAATCCTCTTGTTATTTTTCCATGCCTGTGCTGCTCCCTGTGCAGTCATCCATGCATGGCTGGATGGGGATCACAGCGCACCCATCACAACCAAGAGGAAGGGATCCCGAGGCCATCTGGGATCAGGGTATCTTGTTAACCTGAGTGGATCCAATTTGCTGACATGAGCCAAATTATATCTTTTGGAGAATACTTGTTGTGAATATTTGTGACAAAAAAAAAGAAATGAAGTCCCTGAAATTTAACAATTTCAAATTCCACCCATGTTTTTCCATCCAACACCACTTATGTATTTTGAGCATCAACCAATCAGTAAGTATTGAACAAGACGAGTGTCCCTGGTAGAGGTTGATCCCAAAATGTCACCAAGACTTCACCAGGAATGAGAGAGAGGAAACAAAAGCCTCACCTTAGGCTAAATGGAGCCGTTTATCAACACGTCAGTGTGATGTTTGACTTGACTCCCTCCAATTACAGCCATTGCGGATTCCTTGGAGCTCTCAACAATGACAGATTGCTCTCATCTTTTGTTTGGAGAGCAATGAGGCTTACGTTCTCTTGAGAATTTCAATTGAAACAAGGACGTGGGCCAGGTAGCATTACATTGGGTAGAAAAGTATAACAAGGCTACATTTTACTAGCATTATTATTACAGTCGTGGCAAAGGGAAAATGATCCGAGGTTTGCCCACTGCAAGCAGCCCACACACGGGATTGGTCATCCTGAAAAACTGTTTTCAGTTGGCATGAGAAGGGAAAAAAAATTTAAATGCGCAGTGTAAATGTTTGGCCCGTTTGACAACGCACGTTTCACGCCAGGTCACCTCTACCAGACATGTTGTTTTTCTTGCCATATGTCGAGCGATAAACTTACTAAATAAGTAGTGGGAGGTGTTTCGGGCCACACTTTTGACTCTGAAAGCAGAGAAGTGTGGCTAGAGCTAACATTTTGTAGTTTATGTCAAGCTGCAAGTTTAGACTTTCATCCGAGGTGACAGCATGGAAAAAACACTCTGGATCTGTTGGAGGCTGTTTACAGGACAAGCGTGTAGTAAAAACTGCAACATGTTTTGAAAGTTGTATAAGCGAGTAGAAACACAATCGTGTAAAAAAATATTTGGAGATTATGTAAAGTCTGCTGTGATTGCGGGAAATGAAAACAATGTTAGCGGGGAAGGACAAGGGAGGATTTGAACAGGAGCTAATCCTTACCAAGGTGTTCTCTTTCAGTATTCCTTCTAACGGGTTTTGTGAAGACCTTACACAGCAGGTTGTCCCACTTTCCAAGGCCGCACCGCCCCCCGATTGGATGTCCCAGACACAGCGGAGTCAGACCGGGTCTTTGAATGACAGAATCAATTGACTGGGAAGAACACCGCCAAGGTTCTCAAAATATCCGCCCACCTAACGTTCACGGGAATTACATCATGGCAAAAAGCCGACTTTGGTGGACCTCTGGAAGGGCAGGAGGGTGTCAGGAAGAAGTTTGTGAAAAATACGAGACGCCCCCGCACCTTGTGGGACGGGACAGAGGAGTGGAATCCGAGTGGGTTATAATCTCGTCCAACTTTAGAGTTGACACAAGGTCATTCTTCATTGGTTCTGCTTTTACAGGGCGGCCCAAGCCAAATAAACAGCAGCGGACCACAGCCAGCTACACGGTGTTTTATAGATACAAAGGAGAACTCACTGCTTGTTTCCACGGGAGTAAGATTCCAAAGGTAGGGGTCGAAGGGAAAGAAAGACACTGTATCGGACTGTGTGCGTTGTATTCCAACATAATGGGTGGGCTGAAAGCAAACAATCGGGCCTGGTGGAAAACTCTCATGAATATGCATCACCCATAATAAAGCAAAAAACAAACATTCAAAGCTGATCACTGCTGCAACATGTTTAATACTGAGAGGGTTCACGTGTAGAGCAACTTTATCGATCAGCTGCAGTTCGTTTGGCTGCAGCGACTTCCTGACCTTGCTCACCAGGCTTCCCGATGAGAGGGTAGTGCGATGTGATGCTGAGGGAAGGTGTCCAGAAATTGATGATTCACACTCTTGATCAAGACTCAAGAGGCTCGTGGACTGAGCAGGTTGTCAATTTAACACAAGCCAGATATAGGTTCACAATACACCACAAGCAAAACGTACCATCTGGCAAAGCATTCTAAGATTGGTAAACGTGCCAACAATGTAGATAAGTGTCACCAGCGGCTGAGCATCTACGTTGTTGCCTGGAGCCTTTACCCTCTGGGAAATCTCCTCTGATAATAGTGACTCCGACCCATTGGGGTAGTCGCACGGTAGTGCCGGAATGCTAAGCGCTGAAGGAAATGCAGTTATTGCGCCTTCCAAGATGGAGTTACCCCATCAACCTTTATAGCGCAGGCCAGCTGGTGGAAGGAAACCTTTTTGGGTCATCTCTGTCCGCCAGTGTTGCACCTGTGCCAGTCCAAACCCCGTTGGGCTGACAAATGTTAAGACACAAAAGCCTCCGATTACACTAAAGTGTGCTTGTCTCTTTCTGAACATAGGTGAGATAGTGATCCGAAAAAACAAATGGACGGGGTTTCAGTCTCCCTTTATGACAACAACAAAAGAATTCATCACCTTTGTTCTGTAGCCAGTATTATGAGAAGCATGCAATTCCCACCTGATCATGAAACCCCGTATTTGTTTGGAGAATAGTTGGAGGACATTCACACTCGACTTCACACTAATTGATGCTCTGATCAGCCTTTAGCAGTGCACATTCCTGGCATACCCGTGGAAGTCATCCATTAAGAATTTCACACATTTCAATGCGGCCTGCTGAGGTTTGACCCAAGAGGTCACACCTGTCCCCCGCGATCGTTCAGCTTTTCCGCTCTGGGACGGCAAAATGGTGATAAACCTGTTCATGTCACTTATCACTATCTGCTTACACAAAGAAACACTCACATGGTAAAATTATACATTGTTTTAAAGAGTTTCAGTCACTACCTTGGGAATTCCAGACTCTTCTTCACTGTTGGACAGAGTCACATTGTAGGTCTCGGTGTGTTGCAGTGGTGTCTCCTTCAGCTTCTTCCTCTCCTTTTTAGCTTCCACTCCATCCAAGACATAGGAAGTCCAACAAATGCAAATCGCCACAACCAAGGGAGCAGTCCCACACCTCATCTCCACAAAATTTCACCAGGATCCTGATGGAGACGGAATACTCTTGAGGAAGCGTCTATTCAAGGATGCTCAGCGGCTCCAGACGTCCTGAATGATGGGAAGGAGCCAAAAAGAATAGAGCAACTCCAAGAGACAGTCACACTGACTACTGCAGCTGAGCCCCCCACCCCCAGCCCCTTTCACCCCACTTCAGCCACTTGCTGCAGACTTACTCAACTATGAAATGTTTCAAGCAGAATGCTCCGAGGGTCTCACACATGGGCTCAGATCTGACAGCAAATAAACCCATTAGTGAGATTTTTCACGCTTTCTGCTCTGTTGGGGGGTGAGCTGAAAGATGGGAGGTAGGGGCCAAGGGAGTGTACGGGAAGAAGCAGCAGCAGCAGCAGCAGCAGAGAGGAGGGGTGTCAAAAACTTGAGGCTTTGCAGCGGCTGCTTCTTCTCACTCTCACTGTGCAGTGGATCCGGCAAAGTGATGCTGTAATGGCTAAAAGTCGAAGGTCAGCCAAAGACGGGGCGGGGGGTGAAAAAGATGTTGCTGCTGTCCACTCATGGGACAATTGGACACAATAGCGGGAGGTCCAGTCTTCCGAATCTCTTCTCAGGAGTTCCTTTTGAATATTCCTTAATCCTATCACAGGGTCGAGCTGTTATCTTTTTACCGCATGACACTCAGGTGCCGGGGTGGTTCCCTGAAGGTCGTCTCCCCCCAGCAAACTCACATCTGTTTGACATCAGACGCCAGGAATGAGTTTTGTTGTTGCTCTCTGTATATCCATGTTCTCCCCTGCTCACTTTCTGAGTGTTCACAAGGGAGCACGGTGGAGTTTATATCACGAGCTATCCTCCCACCCCTCTCCTTCTGCACTGTTGGCAAACACACAAGCTGGCCCAGGTCTGTTTTGTCTCACCTGAAGCACAAGAGCTTCTTTGGCAACAAATTATTTATGCATGAAAATTGTTCAGACATCTCCAAAACACTACACTGAGATCCAAGTTGCCTTGAGCACTTTCATCAATCTTATTTTTAATAAATCTACTGGAGAGAAATAATGTGGTGCTAAATAGCAATTTGGCAATTAAAAAATTTAAACCTTAACTGAGTTAATCTGGTATTTACTGCCTTCAGTGCGAATCTGCGTAGAATAAAACGGTATCTTTGAAAACCTGTTAAAAATACACGATTTAGATTTTAGTATCCAGTTATATACTTTAGCATTGTGCCATCTAGCGGCAGAAAGGCGAAGTAGCGCTGTGGCCATAGAAATGTACATGAAAACCACCAGAAGCATGAAATTCTACGTAACGGCGGCGCCATAGTCTATGTGACAAAGTGATGTCATAATTGCATATATATTGTATATTCCGCAGTCTGGATTATGTTTGCACGTTTCCCAAAGGTAGAACACGAAAATGAAAGCCCAGTTGTCAATCTTGCTCTTTTCATTATTGATAAAAAAAAAATCATTCACCTTGTACATGTCAGCCTTACTTTTATTCAAGAGAAAAAGCTATTTCAGCGCTGTTTTCGAAAAGAAATCCTTTTACGACATCGATGTAGTTTTAATCTTGTTCTCAGCTGTAATTGTTAATATTTTTTGAAATTTCAGGTGAGCACTGGGGCGGAGCTTTCTTCCATCTCTGGAAGTTTGCTTAGTGCTGTGCCATGAAATTCTTCCTACTAAAATATTAATATGTGCTTAAGCCTCAAAGATTGGGATACGAGTGCAAGTCCCACTTCCTAAAAAAAGGGTCTCACTTCCTGTCGTCAGTTCCTTAGTAGCTCGTCATCAGGACGTCATAACAAACAGCGAGCACTTTGCCAGATCGTGTGACGTGTATTTTATGAGTGAACAATAACTTTCCCGACAATCTTTTGGGTCACTTTCGTTATCGAGCGGAGAGACATCCCACATTGGACGACGAATCGTGAAAGCCACGTCTACAGGAAGCGACATTCATCTTTGCTAGCCCCGCTGTGGGGAGAAACTCGCAGAGCCGGTTTACCATTAGCTGCTTGTCACCGCTCGCTTGACTACCACCTCCCTACGGCGTTATCGTTCGCAGAGGTGCCTTTATAACGGTTCTTCACAGGTATGCTCATAATTGAGCTGTGATCAACATTACTGCGATGCTAGCCTAGCGTTGCTACATTAGCCGGCTGTGCGTGAAGTACACACGGCGTCTTAAAGTTGTCCAACGTGTTTGGTAGCGTCCGATTTTTCTTTCTTTGATAATGTCAGAAAACTACGATCTGGTAGCCACCGTAACTTCTGAAAATATGGAAGCAATCACCGTTCCGTATGTTCTATGCTTGTAGTTTGAGACAGGAACTACTCCTAGACAAAACCTAAAGGATCAAATGACCATTGATCGACACTTGATCTAATGCCGTAAAATGGTCTACAGATTTGTGCTCTTGAAGTCTGACATGTGGTTCTTGCCTCTCCACAGCAAATCATGGCCGTTCAAAGAAGCCAAAACATTCTGGCCGTGTCGCTGTCTTTATGGATCTTACTGCTGGACACTAATGTAAGGGCTCGGCCGGCTAACATGTCCGCCCCGAAAGACAAGAGCTTAGCCAATAAGGACGACAATGAGATTCTTCCGGCAGACCACCTGAATGGCATGAAGATGGAGCTGGACGGCCACCTCAACAAGGACTTTCACCAGGAGGTCTTCTTGGGCAAAGACATGGAGGAGTTTGACGAGGACTCTGAGCCCAGGCGGAACAGGAAGAAGCTTATTGAAATCTTCTCTAAGTATGATCTTACCTTGAAGAAGAAAATGCTGAATGTTAAACACTTGAGTTAGATTTTGCATTTCATAAAACAACAAAAAAAGGCTTACATGATACAATGTCGAGACACTTGAGATTAGATGTACAGACCGAAAGTTCAAATGTTTCTGTTTAACGCCTGCCTCTCTCCCAGAGTGGATTTCAACAAGGACCACAGTGTGAGTGCCAAGGAAATGCAGCGCTGGATTATGGAGAAGACAGAGGAACATTTTCAAGAGGCCATGAAAGAGAATAAGAACAGCTTCCATGCCGTCGATCCAGACGGCGACGGTAGGTCTGTGTGGATTTAGAAACAAGTCAGCATTTGAGTTTGACAATTTAGGTCAGAACCTTTGGTCACAAAAACAAGTACTGGATGAATTTGATTCTTTCTAACATTGAATACTTACATTATATTTGCAGATTTTTTAGACCAGTTCAAGTCATTTCATGATGACATAATTTTGTCCCCTTATTGTCTGTACAGGTCACGTGACATGGGATGAATACAGAATCAGGTTTCTTAGCAGCAAAGGTTTTACTGAAAAGGAACTTGCAGAGAAAATCAAGAATAATGAAGACCTTAAACTGGATGAAGAAAGTAAGCAAAGACCTCCATGGAGTATTTCCTGCATTTGTGTTCCTTGCTTATAAATTTGTGTGAAAAGTACATACTATGAGAAAAAAGTTGATTAATACACAAGCTGATTACAAGAACAAAGGCAAGGCAGCTTTGTTTATATAGTTTGTAACTCCACACCATTAACCTACCTAAGTAAATCAGCAAATCTGCAGATTCCAAACTGCACGCAAGAAGTCGTCCACTGTACATGTTAACGTAGTGTTGTCATCTTCAGAACTTGTCAATCACATCTTTCTTCATGGTACTGCTTTCAGCTCAGGACGTTCTGGAGAGCCTGAAGGACCGGTGGTTCCAAGCTGACAACCCACCAGCAGACCAGCTGCTCAATGAGCAGGAGTTCCTTTCCTTCCTGCACCCGGAGCACAGCAGAGGCATGCTCAAATACATGGTCAAGGAGATCATGCGAGACTTAGGTGTGCCGTCTCATTTCTAGTCTGCATTGCAGGCCTCGTGTCGTTTGATGGCCTCTAAGTTTTTTGTTTTTTTTTTTGCATTGGACAGCAGTGACAATCTGTTGGTGGCATAAACATGTTTAAATATAAATGTATCATTTTCCTTTCCAGTTTTGAATCCAAATGCGAATGTGCTTGTTTTGCAGACCAGGACGGCGACCAGAAGCTGACCGTGTCGGAGTTCATCTCTCTCCCTGTGGGCACTGTGGAGAACCAGCAGGGCCAGGAAATGGATGACGACTGGGTCCGCGAGCGGAGGAAAGAGTTTGAGGACGTTATGGACTCGGACCACAACGGCATCGTCAGCATGGAAGAACTGGAGGTGGCCTCTTCTTCTGTTGCTATTTGCTGAACGACCCCCTGGCCCTGCCAAGCACACAGATTTTGGGAATGAGTAATCATAATTGCATGTCAATCTTGATTTAAGATCAGTTTAGTAATGCCCTCGTAGACTGAAAACCAACATGTACCCAGAAAGGAAAAATTTTCACCTGAAATGATTGAGTACAAAGAAATGTCCAAATGTTGTTGTTTTTTCCCTCATGGTTGGAAGCTAACATCCAAAGCTTAAATTTCTGGTGCTTTTCTGTTTGACAGGAGTACATGGACCCAATGAATGAGCACAACGCTCTGAACGAGGCCAAACAGATGATCGCGGTGGCCGACGAGAACCAGAACCACAATCTGGAGCTGGAAGAGATTCTTAAATACAGCGAGTACTTCACTGGCAGCAAACTGATGGACTATGCCAGGAACGTCCACGAGGAGTTCTGAAGAGTGCATGTTTTTTTTTTTTTTTTTTTTTAAATGTCGACTCGAGTTGGCTAGTCTCGTTGGGTTGCGGACTACGTTCAGGCAAAGCGGCTGTACTCTTGAATGTGTCGCACCATGTTCACAATTGATGAGTGCGCATTTGCAATATGTGCATATGACATGTATCCCTGGATAGGACTGAAAGAGCAGTTTGTGAGTGTACAGTGTAAATATTCAATATCACTCGCATGCAGCAAATTTATCTTGCTCATTAAAGTGGGTTTCATGTAATAGTTTATTAAATAAAAGACAAGTAATGTAACAGATTAATATATGATCACAAATGCTCAGGTGTCAGCAAAACTCTAGCATTTATTTAGGTCAGCTGATATTCTTGCCCAAATATATATTTATATGAGCACCACTGTGTCACATAGGCTCATTTTGGAATTATGTTTTTTTCTTTAGCAAGTTTTACATAAATGTGGTCCAGAAAGTCTGTAGTTCTATTCCCTGTAGTGTTGGAACACTGCTCAGTGATGTGTAAGAAAAAGGGCAACATTGTGTCACACCTGTTGCAGAAGCACTGCAAAATAAATTTTTCCTTACCAAATGATCATTTTTGGGTGGTGTAAAATTACTTCCTTGCATAACACAATAGAAAAGTGCTTTTTCATTTGACCATAACAGCACCTTGCTGGGAGTCTTAATTTTTAGAATCAGTGTCCATTATGGTCAGATGTCTAGAGTCTTAATTTTTAGAATCAGTGTCCATTATGGTCAGATGTCTAGTTATCTAGTCATCAGTTGTAACTGTGGTCTTTGATACAAAGTCCAGTGGCATCATAGAGTGCTCTGGTCCTGTTGTCACATAAAGACGGACCGAAGCTGCTCAGCAGGCTACTCTGCCATCAACAATCAGGCAACAAGCTGCAGCGTCAGTCCGTCTCAAGCTTTCACCATGCAGGAGCAACAGGCGATGGCGGATTTCGAAGATGTTCTTGCCAGGGAAGAACACACCATGTCACCTCATCAGGAGAAACTGGCAAGAAACATTGTGAGCACGCTGATAATGACACTCGTCCAGCGCAAAGTCAGGAAGTCGACTGAACAATATGACTTACAGCTGATAATCGAATGGGTCTACCATAAGGTTCTGAAGGAGGTCGACCTGGAGCCTCTGGCTGCTCTGAACATGGCCGCCTACAATAAGTTTGTCAAGCTCATGATCGAGGACCTCTCTGATCAGTATGATTCGCAAAAGAAGCTGCTGGAGGCTCTAATGTCAGACAAGCCATCAATTGATGATGTTGTGTCGAAGCACTTGACGAAAAATCTCAAAACTTTTAACCTGATCATGGAGATGAGCCCGATGAAAAGGTTCTTCACAGTTTTGAGCAGAGCTTTACTCAGGTCTACCACTCCACCACTCGGACTGCAAACTGTCCTCTAAATGTTTCGGCCTTGGAAAGTTTCATCTACCTTCTGGGGACATGTAACAAATGTTTTTGAACTACAGTACTAATTAAATTTAATCACTTTGTCTTTTCTCAGTATTTGGATCACCCGATACCGCACCTGTAAAAGGGGCATAAAACTTTTAAGGCACCCCCCACATTGTCAAATTGATTTGGAGTTATCAAAAACGGCTGGGGAACTTGTTGGCTTCGCACACCGCTTGCCTTGTGTTTAATGGGACGGTAAATACAAGAATAGAATCACTGGCGTCGTACGAAACCATCACTTCAGAAGATAAAAAACCAAATTGTCACGTTTGTTCAATCGTTATCGCTGCATCCTCAAAGACAGCAAGACATTTTTAACACTTAAGATGGATTATGGAAAAACAGAACATATTAACTGAGCAATAGATTCATAAAAAAAAAATTACAGGCCGAGGATTTGATTTGATTGTATCCCGAAAATAGAATGCGGAATACCTGACTCACATTGCCAACAATGGAAAATAATCACACCCTCAGTCATTTGGAGACCAAAATCATGTTTCTGAAAAAAAGAGCAAAAACTCAGAATTAATAGGAGGGAGGGTAGTGCAAATGTCAGAAGTAAATGCTTACGCAAGTTATTAGTGTCTTTTTGCTACTACATAAAGTAAAGTTATATGATTAGAGTCTACCTTTCAAGATCAAATGATGTCATCACTCTCATGTGAGAGGGCAATATCACATCACAAAGAACATTTATTGAAATCCACCTTTGTCATAGAGTCAGACAAAATTGCTCAGTAGTAACAATCAAGTCACATTGTTAACAATCTGGAATTCAAAGTGGGACGCACTGGACAAGAAACATGGAATCAGACTTTGCAGTGGATCCGGACAGCATCCTGCCGATTGTGTCCAAACATTTTGACAAAATTTCACCAGCCCAGTGGTGCTTGCTCTCCAAAGGGCATTTTGACTCCAATACGGGAGCCACGTTGGCGGAAATGTGCACAGAGATGACGCGAAAGCTCGCCACCGATACCTTGAGACTCATCATACCAGAGTTCATCCAGCGGGTCGGTGAAGCCACAGTTGAGGATTTGACTCCCGTCTCGCAGGGCGCAACCAACAGCGCATTTGCTTCAGCGCTGGGCACCCCGTTACAGCAGTGCAACTCCGCCAGCAAGTTGGACTCACTGTTAACAGATGAGGTTTCTGAAAGGGTGAATCGCACTTTGACATCAGCTACAGAAACAGACACGCGAGAGATCGTGCCCCTCATGTACATCCCCGGCACTTTTACCAATCTCAATGTGCTTTACCAGATGGTACGTCTCGCTTGCAGTGCGTTGCGGACTTATCTAGGTCACGTTGAGTCAAAAACTCGGTGTTTCGGAGCGTGCTGGCGTCAGCCGTCGAGCCTTGAACACGGCCAGTTGATAGAGGTTGAGAAACAGCAGAGTCTGGAGTCATCCTGCATCTCAAAATCAAATATCAGTGCTGGTGAGACAACCGAAGCGGTGACTAAAATCCTCCGCAAATGGTCAGATAGCAGTAACACTGGATCTGAAGATTCACAACTTGAAACCTCTGCAGATGTTCAAGGCACAGCGTCTGACATTGTCACAACGATTGTTGGAGATCTTCACTACACCTCAGATACGGACATTAACGGCAGCAACCCAGTAAGACCTCATTTCGATCTGAGGTTGATTGAGAAGACGTTGACCAACTTTTTTTCTTCACATACACAAACGAACTCGCGCAAACAAAAGTTTGTCGAGTTCTCAAGAATCAGGTTTGACAAAATGATGGCTGATGTGATCCGTCAAGGTCTGTGGAAAGAATCCGAGTACTTGGTGGCTTTCCCCAACGCCTCTGCTGATTTGTGTGATCCCGAGGTGTCCCGACCTGCCTCCAACCCTCCTCCTTTCAGTTTTCAGGCAATCCAGAACGATATCGAGGACTTCTACATCAAATTTACAACGCCAGAAACAAAAGTCGTGAAAACCCATGAAAGACTCAATGAGGAGATTACAATGTTTTCGAAAAAGCTGAGTGATAAAATCTATGATCATGTCAAGGCAAACTCCGAGTTTGTAGACAAGCAAATGCACGGGCAGAGTAAATATATGGAACAGAACTCGGATGTTCTGTTTCACGTTGTGGAGGATTCCGTTGGTACGTTCTTGCAGCAGATGCTCCTTTGGATGGAGATGGAGTCCAAAAAGAAGAGAGCAAGTACAAATGCAGTGTGCGGTGCCTTAAATGATATCGACACGCTCATGTCTTCAATTATGACTCCAAGTCAAGGGGAATCCAGTTGGCAGCCAGAAGATTCACTGTCTTCTGAAATGCAGTCTCACACAGCCCCAGTTGTCATCACAACAGCAATCATGGAGAAGCTAGCTCTGACTCTGGTAAGCATGCTAATCATGACGCTAGTGAAACAGTTCCCAAAGAAAGTGAAGAAGTCGATGGGACAGTGCCAAGTGCAGATGATTATCACTAAGGTTTATCGGGAAGTTTTGAATGAAGTCAACTTGGAATCCTTTGCCACTATGGACATGGTCACCTACAGTAAATTCGTCAAGTTGGTGATCAAGGACCTCTTCCATCAGTATCGCTCTAAGACAAAGCTCTTGGAAACGTTCGAGTCGAACTCCGATTCGTTTCGAGATGCCGTTTTGAAACATCTCCTAAACAACCTCAAATATCAGACAGAAGGCATAGGCAAGAATAAAATTAGAAGATTCTTTTCAGTTTTATTCAACTCATCCACATATTAACATCTGGATGACAATGATGAGAGGTTTTTCAGTAACATTCTTTTATTAGAAACTTTTTTAACCTAAATCCAGTTCATGTTTGAACCCCTGGAAGATTTGTCCAGTACCTATAGGTACCGCAAATGCTCACCTCCCAATGGGAGTCTGTGGTCAGTGTGACCAATCAATCCATGGTTGTTGTGCAACAGGTGTGTCATTGGCACCGGCGGATGCTCGACCATTTGCAGCAACACACAACTACAACTTCTGACTGTAAAGTTTAATTGAAGGAAATTCCAAAGGATCTCACTACCATGGTTACAGAGGAGCCTTATTAGAGAGTTCCTGGGTTCGAGGTCAAAGACTTGAGTTTTCCTGTTTGCATTTCTGCTGTTGTGTCAGGGCAAGTCGTCTATTCCAAAGTGCACAACTCATAAATAAATATTCTCCGCTCATCAATGCATCGTGTAGAGATTCCACAGATTCAACTCCTTCTGTGAATCTTCTATTACTCCAGTATTGCTAAATGGCAACACTATAATTTCAGAGTTTTTTCAGATTGGAGATTATACAAGGTAGCACTTGTAGCGTGTAGCTTTTTACCTGTTCTATCAGATACTTTGCGTGTACTTTGTACAACTTTTAGCAGCCTGTAACTATGGTAATAAAAAATATATCACATAAGGTTCAACCTTGTGGGTTTTTTTGGCGTCTGTCTGCTGCTGATCTTTCTAGTCAGATTGGAGTGCAAGTGGTTACTGACAGTTCCCATTACATCACAGCGCCAAGATGCATGAGCAAAAGTCAAAACGAGTTAATTGCCTACCACATGCACATCGATAAAATAAAACCATTCTTTGTGCCCATGTGCATGGATTCAGCTCAAAATGATTTTTCTAAGCCCCTAACACTTTTCCAGGCCTTTGAGGTAACGTGACATACTTAGTAACCATCTGTAAACACGAGACAGAAACTTCAATTCCTCTCTCCCTCTTAATGCACTATAATGTCTTAAAAACTTATTTTTCTTGCCTTTTCCATTCCCCATAGAAAATCCCCTGTTGGTGATTCACCACCAGCCTATTGCGTAATGATGGTTGAAACTGGGATATTTTGGAACGTTCTATGTACAATCAAAACACAAAAGAAATGCATACCGTACCAAAGTGAGTCAAACGACAATGCTCGGTAGAACAAGGGACGTGTCCTAGAGTAGAGCAAGGAGAACAACAGGCCCCATGTGAAGCTCATTCCTTTTGCGCGGTAACACAAGTGCATCCCACGGCCAGCTCGTAAGGACATTTGCACCAGATATCATGTGGCTTGTTGCGTATTCTCTTGTAGACCGGAATCTGGATGTAGATGGGCTTGGCAACCATGTGCGCCACAGTGCAATTCTTGCAGACGGCATGCTCGATGATCTCAGGCTCCCTACCTTCACTAAAATTCCACCTGCAATGAAATAGAACTTTATGAGGACAGGTTTTTAGACCCCAGAGCAATTCCCAGAAAACTGTTGATGGGTTGTAATAACTCCAACTCACGTCAGTTCCCAGGGAGCAACTGAAGATCCTCCCAAATCCGACACGTGTTGGAAGTGCGTGCGCTGAAATTTGGGTGAAGAAGTGCACTTATTTGGACACAGAGGTTTGCTGCACACTGTCCCCAGTAAGACCAGTAAGAGCTGGAAACCCTAATAAAGAAAACAGAAATAAAAGCCCAAGAGTTGTCAGTATGATCTCTTAAGCAGTAACATCACAGCTCCGAGTGTTAGCATTCAAATGCACGCAAAACCATAATAGTGGAGAGGAGCTTGCATTTCTCCTGCCCAGTGTCCAGTTTTCAATACTCCCTTTGCACTCGGACGGCTCAGAGCCCAACAACGAAGTAAGGGCAAAGGCACTGATTGTTTAATAGTTTAATTTAATGCTCTGGCTAAACAATTCCATATATGTGCAAGCACTTCTGAGCGTTGCTTTCGAAGCGTGTTAATAGAGATCTTGTAGTGGCAGCTTTGGCTAAAAACAAATCAGCCCCTTACTCCAAACATAATGCGGACAATGTTTGCTTGTTATCAATATTTGCCTATAGTTGGCAAAGGCCAGTGGATGCATGTCGCCCTTCCGCATTTCTTGCCATCCCGCCACTAAGAGCACTTTGCAAGATGTATTTTCCAAATACTCCTTACATGTTTGAAGGGTGTTGAACCCAAAGTAAACCACCCACGAAAAGGAATGTTCAGAATGAACCTAAAATGCACAATAAACTTTCCAGGTGAACATAATTGAACTCTCTTTAAACCTGAATGTACATTTTAATGTTGTAATTCTTTTTAGAGTAGGAAAACAAAACGTTCTGTACTCACCAGAGTTTTGCTGGCAGTCATGTTGATGTGGGAATAGTAAATTTTTAAGAAGTAAAGTTGTGAGCTGTCCAAACTGAATGAGTGTATGTCCAGGCAGTTCCGTTTTTATACACCCTGCCATACCCGTGACGCCGAAATGCATTTGCATGGTGCACTGGCCGCAGGCGAGTTGCTGAGGTTCCATAATCCAAAGCATGATTGAAAACACCAATTTAGTCATTGTTTTGATCACAGATTGGGAAGGACTGTCTTTAAAATGCTTAAAGAACAACGAGGGACAGCAGAATTATATAAGCAATAGTTACAACGTGGTACATTCAGCTTACTTTCACAATGTCATGAATCTGTAAACTTATACTCAGGAGCGACTTATATACATATATATGTTTTTTTTCACTTTTTGTGGGCATTTTATGGCTGGTGCGACTTATACTCCGGTGCGACTTATAGTCCGAAAATTACGGTAAGTATTTTATGATTAAGACATTTTTCACATGCTCACTGTTTTTTTTTTTTAATTGTTGCTTAAAGTCCTTCTGTATTTTAATTAATCAGTACGGCTGCCATTTTAAAGTTCATGTGCTCCCACTGTCATGATTCAGGTGTGTGCTGTGAGTCAGACCTAGCAACACTCTTGTTTGGAGGCAAACAGTGCAGGGACTTGATTTCCATGTGTAAACGTTGGTGTGTGTATGTATGAGAGAGTGCGCCTGGGATTCCAGGTAATAATGAGGGAGTCACCGGTCTTCCCTCAGGAATTCACAACACGTGAAAAATGTGTTGAGCTCTGAGCCACTGAGGTGCAATGAGAAAAGATGTGACCTCACCGACTGAGCAACTTTAAAATTGGATGATGGTCAACGACATAAAAATAGATTTACAATCAATGAGACAGTTTGACATGACATGGTTGCAAACGTTCCTAAAAATTTCAAATCAAAGAATGTCAAGTTGAAACCATTTTTATTTCGCTGTCATGAATATGATCAATCACAAACAAGGCCTTTCACATCACGATGGAGGACAAAAAATAAGCACCAGTTTACAGACACTCGATGGTGTCGGTGGAGGAATTTCACACCTCATACCAGCTCATTTCAGGTGAGACACTGAGGCCACAGGTGAAATGTAATGGATGCGTATGGCATTCTTCCACCGTTGTGCGATGCTGGGCAGCGTAACTCAAAGAAAAACATTTACTTTCTCATTGGATGTGATCATCGCTACATAAACTGTTTAAATCCTCAAGAGAAACACAGAATTATGATACAGATCCACAATCCCCTCCCCTCTCCACCTAAATATAAAAGAAAAAAAATCCAACAACAAAATAGTCTGAGTCGCCACATGATCTGCAGCCCCAATCTGCCTTTTTGGGATACAATTGAAACAAAACAACTGTTGAAAAGGGGCAGTGGATATTTGCATTGCTAATGATACAATAAATGTAGCATTATTACTTATTATAAGTCATTCTACAAAACAACCCGATTTCAACACTAAAAATCCAATGAGAAAACAATAACTTTGAAGAAAGTCATTTTTGGCTCATGTTAGCCTCTGAATTACTGTCGGTCACACTGAATCGACAAATAGAATTGCGACCTGTTCGACACACAAAGTCACATTGTAGGCTCTGTCCTATGAATCCAATAATGCCCCGGCCTGCCTGACTGGGGCTCAGAGTTGACATGTTGACTCATCATGTAGATTTTATTAGGCAGTATGAACATCATATTGCATCCTACAAGGGGAAATGTGGACATTCTCGGGTTCGACTCCGAACCACAGCAGCCGACTTTGCCACTTATTCGCAGCCCATCGGGTACCCGATGTCAGCCATGTTTGTTATGAATTGGATTCAGGCATCCTTCAAACAGCGACAGTTTACAACACCCTCTGGACGTCAATTGTCACACACGCTGGTGCTGTTGACGTCCTTCAACAGGAGGTCGGACTTGGTTGTGAGGAATGTTTGTTTCAAACACAACTTCTCTTTATTTTTCTTTATTTTTCTGGTTATTTTATATGAAACAGTAGAAAAAAAGGGGACCTTGGAGAAGATCCGCGTCCTTAAAAACACCTTAGGACTGCGAACCATCGTTGAAAATGTCGCACAGGCTCAAGTGCCCTTAAGAACGTTCGAGCGACAACGTCAGGGCAACCACTGAGTTGGAAATGTGACATGGCAAAGATTAACAGAACTGTGATGCTCTCTCAAAAATGACATCCCCAGGAGTCGGCAAAAGCTATTGATTACTTTTTCAAAGGGTTCTCAAACGTTCGTTTGAGGTACTATATACAGTGTTGTGTGTCAATACCTGGCATATCTCATTTTACATTTCAGATTAGATGAACCAAAATACAGAGACAGATTGTCCTTTATAACCCGATGTTGCTTTTAACTGCCATATCATTGTCTGTAGCAGGGGTATCAAACTTGTTTTTTGGTCACGGGTCACATCATGGTATGGTTTCCCTTGAACGGGAATTGTGACTGTGAACCCGTATAATGTATGATTACCTCATATTATCACAATTACACGACAAATTTATAGATAACGACGTTCAGTTAGAATTTGTTTAAAAATCAGTTTTTCCAATTTATTTTAAAAGTGGAACTGCTTACCCAAAGAAAGGGAAGACAATTACCGTATTTTCTGCACTATAAGGCGCACTTAAAAACTTTACTCAAAAAAACATTATTATGCATTATAGTGCGAAAAATACAATAGGCCTTGAGTTTGACACTTGTGTACGCAACATGTTAGTTTAACGCTGAACTGTTATTTTTCATTCAGATGCAACTGGGAGAAATTATGTGTGGATTATCAATGAAAAAAACTATTTTATATACATAAATATTGAGAAGTGGCAGCAAAAAGTATTATGTAGTGCTCCCACAAATTAAGGTTTTTACGGGCACACCTGGTCTGACTTTTTCTTTTTTGTCTTTCTCTTTTTTTTTTTTTTTTTTTTTAAAAACAAATAAATACTTAGTTGCAATTATTTTCTATGTTTTTTTTTTTGCAAGTCTGCAAGCTAGGTCAGGAGTTGCCAGACGTGTCGGAAAATCTGAGCCTTGAATCACATTTTCACCTCAGTGTTCACCCTGGGAGTTTCTGACAGAATGTGTGTCACAGAAGACCAAAGTCGGTGTCTTCTTTTGTGATGAACTTTAGGTGGTCTGCGGGACACAAAGCATGACAAGCAAAAATCAGAAGACACAACATAAAACACAAAACATACTCGGTGTGCAGTGATCTCTAACTGATGCAACAGGGAAAAATAAAGTGGGTAACGTAAAGTAGAACTGCAAACGGAAAGTGTTGGCCGCAAATCAGCTTTCATTTTTTGGTAAAAGGAATTCCTATTTCGTTCCTATTCTAGCCTTGAAATGGCTTTGGTCTTTAGTTGAGGATTCTAACTTTAATATAGTGGTTGTATTTTGCTGATTTTGTCATCTTTCTATTTTGCAGTTAAGACTAGCTTACTAGGATACAGGTAGCTAAGTAAAGCCGTGGATCGCTACGTGCAACGAGAACAAGATGTGTGTTCACCTTTAGACCAACAACTCGTAAGCATTGTAAGAGAAATGCAAACATTTTAAAACTAAAAATGAGTGATACTTTCTTTCCTTTTAGATACTGGTGGTTTCCATGAGTGAACACCACCACCGTTTTGCATAGTTAGTGTTTTGGATCTTTCATTGTGAGCACAGCAACAGCATATTTGAATACAAGTCCTATCAAACATGGCGGCCTGGCCATAAATCTTTGTTGGCACAGCAACAACCTCCGCCCTTAACAAATAAAATACGCTTTCATACAATTATCAAGGTGTGTTGTCTTTTCTTTTTTTTTTAATAGTTAAAAGTAATGACCATATAGCTAAGTTGTCAATATCAACAACCTTTGCTTACAGACGTTGTGGATGCGTTGAACAAAAAGTCTCTCTTAATGCTCACATATTAGTAAAATAGCAGTAGATTAATCACCCAGCCCTAGTGCAACTTAAAATCCACTGAACATTGCTCAGACACATAATGTAAGCTATATAGTCAACTGTCATGTGATCATGTTCCCATTTGTTGTTTGTGCAGACACTATTCGATTGCATTCAGAAAATGTATGGATCTGAAGGAAGTTTGAAATCTCTGTTTAGCTACTCTACATGTGGCAAATGTTTAAAAGCTTTCGCGATGGCTTAAACTCTCCCAACTGACCTCTGTACTTTGCCTCTGCATCTTGTGACCCGAGCAGGACGACGTGTCTTCCTCCCTCGAACCCTCGCGTTCTATCTCCCGTTCGCGTTTTCTTGTCATGCTGCCTCTGATGTGTGCAAGTCCTGAAGATAAAAAAAATAAAAAATGGGGCGGGATAGGGTTACAGATGATAAAAAGAAGCAAAAGGTGATCTTATAAGGTGAACTCTTATGAGTTCTTATACAGTGAAATTGTAAAGGTAAGGAAAAGACCGTGCAAGACTGATTTTGCCACTACAAAAGTGATGACCAGTGATGGCCAAATAAAACAGTTAAATAAATGCCATCCTACCTGGGTGCTGAGGCACGGCAAACTCATGGTACAGTTTGCCACTGGTGACCGCTGTGTTGATTTCGGGCACTGTATGGTTACCTGTAAGAGACAACGTTTACATACTCGCTTTCTATACAACCCATTCAAATGTTCACACTATTCAGAACTCAACAGTTGTGTGATTCAACTTGTATCAGAAGGTGAACTTTTCATCCATGGTTAATCTGGAAACTCATATCATGTGACTTACCGTGCTGCGGCGCCATTTGTCGTCGCTGCCCCGGCTGTTTCTCGCTGTTAAAGTTAAGGAGGATGCTCCCGCTGCCGTTGCCTGTGACGACAGAGCTGCCCGACACGCCGGCCACTAGAATGACGGCGCAAAGTAAAATTGAAGCAGGATGGCTGGCGTACAGCAAACGTGCCCATAAAAACCTCTGTGCACTTACTGTGGGGGGTGTTGTTGTTGCTTCGGTTGGTCCCCTGCTGTTGTTCTCCAGGTGAGTAGGCCATCATTCCTCCATTTCCGTTACCATTTGTGGATGGAACGGATGCCAGCAGACCTAAATTGACAGAAATATTTCAAGCTGAAGTATCAGAGTGACTATCGAAAATGCAGACTGACAGAATCTGTATTACACATCAGAACAACGTGTCCATCAATAACAATGTGTCCTCACCTAGTCCTCTGTATCGGCTCAGTTGCTGGTAGATTTGCTTCATCCTCTCAATGTTGAGCCGACTGGCCTCGGCGTGGTGCACCATTGGTTTTGGGTAGTTCACGCCGATGACGCACTTGGCGGCCGCTTGTACTGACTCGGGCGCGTTCCATGGGTCGTATATGAACTTGGCAGGAAAAGCTCTTAAGACAGGTAAGTAACGTCTGCAAGCACAGGGAGACATTAGATACCCTGACTCGATAATGATCCTCACAGGTGTGCGTGCGTTTATGTGGGAATGATAAAAGCGACTTTTACCCAAATAGTTTTATATGATCGTTTGAATTTCTGCTATTTTTCTATCATGTTTAATAAACAAACATATAAACCGACAAACAATTTTGTTCCAATATAGCATCTTAAATCAATTAAAAGCAAGAAATACAGTGTAGCGACCCAACATGAAAGAATATATCTTCAGGAGAATTTGAATTCTATTTTTGAATTCTGTGCAGGGAGAGCTACCCACCTGATGAAGTCACCATTGGGGTCGATGCGCCGACCAAAGCCCACAGGGCAGTAGCAGTGGAAAAACTGCTGGAAAAAGGAACTACAGGACAGCCACATCCAACTGCCCGCATTCACACTCCAGTCGGAGTCGAGAAGCAGCTCCTCGAAAACCTGTGGCATGACAAACCCAAGTGAGCCGAAACTTATGTGCTGGGGTCAATGTAAGAGGTTGAAATGCACAAAGTACATTCATGAAGTACTACAAGCAGATCTGCACCAGCAGCTGGTCTAAAGTTGGCCAGGGAGATCTGTGAAGTGGACACTTGGAGTCCACCTTTCACCCAAATTGTTCGTCTTCGCCAATTGCATTATACTACCTGTGGCAACTTTTAGATGTGGTTCTAGCTGGCATCAAGTTTAGTTGACTTTCAGCCGGCAAATTGTCTCGTGCCACAGTATAACAGTCTGAAAATTTGCACCAGCACAAAACCTATCATGCGCCGAAAGTCATGCCTGAGCGCAGCTGTGCCATCTATAAAGAACCACTAGACTTGGTCAAATTCTACCTGTCTTAAAACATTGTAGAAATCATCGTCACTTTTTATGGAACATACAGGTTGTTAATAGCGGTGGCTAAAATCCAATTATAGCTTGCCTTCATCCCTTCTTCCCAGCTGATCCACAAGTCACCTCTGGTGAGGAAGCATGCCACAGCATGGCGAGCCAGGGGATGAATCCAGCCCTCTTGCCTCAGCTGAGTCATGATAGCGTCTATCCAGGGGAAGCCGGTCTTGGCTTCACCCCACTTGGCGAGCGCTTCGGGGTTTTTGTCCCAGGGAATGCGAACACAGATGGGGTTCCCCTCCATCTTGTCAAAGCGCGGATTGTTGGTGGCCGCCGTGTAGAAGAATTCGCGCCACAGTAACTGTCCATATTGTGAGAGAGGAGGGGAACTGTTCTTTTCCACCTGAGAAGAAAATATTGGAAGCAGAGTTTTAATCGGACAACTCATAACAGATAAAACTGCAACATTTCAACGACCAACTTTTGAAACTACTAACTACGTAACTGTCTAGCAGCTTTTTGAAAATCAATCTAGATCTCTGTGATGAGTGCCCACCTTGCGATAGAGATCCGTGAGCTTGAAGTAGAAAAGGCGACAGGAGAGGCAGCCGAAACGCAGATAAGGGCTGACGCCCGTTGGGCTGGCCAGTAGCGAGTTGGCGTTCATCCTTGGACGCTCAAAGTTTGCCACCCATGCCTGCAACGTGCACAAGGAAAACAGGGGAGGCGCAGAGCATCCCACAGCAACCAACAGTAAGACAATGTCTACATGGGCACGTGTATTTAGAATTTTCTTTTAGCTTCCTCACCCAGGGGTTTGAAAAAAACTTCACAACCAATTGCGAACGTATTGCAAAGCAATAGTTGAAGGCGCATTAACTTTGATAGAAAAAGAGGACTGACAACCGTCATTCGATGAGTTGTGGGTGAGTTATTAAAACAACAGCAACAAAAGATTTTTTTCTCCTCTGTCGCTCCCAAAGGAGACTTGTTTAGAAAGAAAATGGCCAGAGTATCCTAAAAGGTTCTCATTCAGTGCCCTCAAACTTCAATCTGGACAAAAATGCTCAGGAAATTTGGTCTTCTTTTAAAAATACCCGTTTCTGTGGACATGGCATGGCACAGCAATCCAGAAAAAGGGTAGTATAAAGTTTAACCTCCAATTTGGAAACATGCAATAGAACATCAAATTGTCATTCAAACTTGGCAAAATGTACATTGGACTGGCCTGACCCATAAATAACGTAAATCTGCATACAATTGATGCCTGTTGAAATATAATTAGGAGACTAACGCAACAAATTTTTAACATTTTTTCTAAAACATGAATAATCCTTTAATCTACAAAAAAGGGAGGCGTAAATATTTGTACATTTGCCTTGAACACAATGAGGTCAAACCTCTACTTGACAGTTTTCTGGAATGCAGTGTCTTTGTGGATGCTCAAGGAAGTCTGTCTCATCACAAATACAAACGAAATATAAAAGACAATGCTCACTTTTCTTTCTAAATGGCGCTCTAATCTGGTTAGAGCCTCAGTCTCTCCTCCTGGCCACACAGCTGTCGGCAGGCCCTCGGTGTCAAAGCCTAAAACACAGATAATAACTAATTCAGCTTTTTAATACCAACTAAAAAGGAACATTCTATATCATTTAACACGGTGCAACCTTTATGGTGGAACACAATCCACTCACAAAGACTGGGTGGACCTCAGATTTGGGTCCCTTTTAAGGTTTGGTTCCCTTTATACTTTTGTTGTTCACCATTGGTCAAGTGCTGCTTATTGTGAAGTGAGTTCAAATGTATGCTTGTATATCAAGTTTGTGCACAAATCCAGCCAATGGCACTATTTATGACCTCGTTCTTGTTTTTGTTCTGGAGGGGTACAATTCCAAAGGAAGAAAATATATGAAATTGTATAAATTCATCAGAATAAGACCTCTTGCTAATGTGGATAAAAATCAGATACATATTGGACATTTGCAGATGTGACTGCAGCGGAAATTGGGTAGACCCCATCCGTCAATGCAAGCAATCCCCTACCACTCAAAAGTTTGGACATGGTTTCATTCATTAAAATGTGTGTCCACACTATCGACTGGTGGTGTGCATAAATAAACACAATCCCACGTGCTGATCTTGGTATAAATAAGCACATGCGGCACACAGTTTGCACCTCATTCAGGTGGTGGCAGCAGATGGCTGCCTCGTGTCAGTGTGGCTTGACAGCGGCGTACAGCGCGACTAATGTTCGAGGCTAATTTAGGAGACGAACAGCCTGACTTTAGCTGGCGTAGCTTTAGAAACTTTAAATAAACTGTGTGAAAGACAGGCCCGTGTGACAGCAGCGGCCGGCCGGCCGCAGGTAAATCTGTGCTCTCAATCGAGCCAAGCCATCTGTGAATGGAAAGCAGACATCTGGATGGAAGCTCAAGAGGAAGATGAGATAATCCAATCGTCAGATTTAGACCAATGGGTTCTTGAAATACAAAAAAGGGGCGTGACGGATAGACTTGATTCAACCACGGAGAACATCCTTTTATCTACTGCTTATCCTGTTCAGGGTCACATACTAGCTGACTTTCAGTGTTTTGTTATGTCTCTCGGTGAACAGCAGGTGCATAACTGTTTTTTCACTCGCATGACATTCACAGCTGCCAAAATGTTACTTGAAACCTTTTATACACGTACCCTACTTACATTTTTTTAATGGTGAAATCTAGAACCATTTTCCCTTCAATCATTTGTATGTGGAAAATATATTAAGATTCATTATAGTTGTTGCTCTATTTTTTTTATACTGTACAATGTTTTTGTTACTCGTTTTTCATGCTTCCTCATTATATTCTGCATTTGAATTTTTGTTATCGTTTTAAAATTGCACTTAATGCTTTTTCCTTATGTGAGTGTGTGCTATGTCGTAGTTAGCTAATTTACAATCAATGCCTATGTTATGGAAACAATTGTGTTTTTCTGTAAACAAATATGTTGTTGAAAATATGATATATGTAGACCCCTTCAAAGTTTGTAGACAAAGTTTTTATGGGGCGTGGCTTAGCTGGAGGCAAAGAACTTTTCAACAGTGTTTATGTTGTAAAGGACGCAAAAAACAGTCATTTGAGTGAATATGTGAATAAAGTCACTCTGTGTTAGGGTGGTGCTCACTCTAACTTAATCTTCTGCAAACCCTAACACTCTGCATGACTGATAAACTGGAGGCTATAAATCATTACCTACGTTTTGAATTGACAAGTTTAAATTTACAATATACTTCAGCAACGACTCTTGTGTCAAGCGGTCACAAATGCTGCCAAGTCAACGACAGGGACAGAAGACGAGGCTGGGCGATTATCAATTTCATCATTTCATGAAAGTACATTTGCTGTGATATCTTACCTGATGCGACGTGTACACTGCAAACACGAGCGTTGTTTGTTGATACCCTCATTCCAATCCTTTCACCTAATCACGTTCAACCACAGCCATCTGCGATTTCTCTGACAGGCAGAGGCTGGTATGTGATAGAATTTCACATTTTTGCCTTTACGGTTTTCGGAACCAAAAACACAACAAGACGACATTTCTCTTCATGAAGCTAGTGGTTGTTTACTTCTGGCTTCCGTTCAGTTGCCTCCGGTGTCTTTTGCCTCCAGCTAACACTGTGACATCATTGTGACGTAGGCCATGAAGCGTCTATTGCCCTGCCCAATACGTCTTACGTGGACTAAACAATCTCATCATTGTGAACCGCGTTTTTACCATCAATGCGAAAAGAAAACGGAAAAACTCAAATGAGCGACAGCAGCGGTTTCTCACCGAGCTCTTCCAAGGATGGAACCCCATACTTGTCTCCGTGGTCCTCCAAGATGGGGGTGATGCAGTTGGCCATCAGGCTGTCTGACAGCGTCTCCACAGGCATCTCAGGCGGATCCAAGCGACTGATCAGTGTCTGGAAACGCTTGTATGTAAGCGGTGGTTGGCCACTGTTCAGTTCTATAATCCTGGTGGGTAAATGAAGAGTTAGAGACCATCACTCAGTCCAATTGCACATGGCCACACTAGATGCTACACAATAATGAAGTTTTCAGTGTCCGCCTGGTTTCAGGTTTAGAACGTACTTGTCCAGGTCATACAGCGTGTGGGAGTTCTTAACGATGACTTTCACTCCTGCCTCCATAGCCAGCTTCTTGATAGCAGCATCTCTTTCCTTTCCAAAAGGCTCTGAGTCATACTCAAAGGTCAACCGCGAGATCTTCCACTCCTGTGGCAGACACAACAAGCACTTAAGGGTGTTTGAATGAAATCACAAAACGTCCAAGAGGGACATTTACAGGAGAAACTGACCTTAAAGAGTCGTGGGAAAACATTGGCTGGTTGGCCCCTAATGACAAAAAGGCGGGAGTTTAGCTTCCGGAGCTTGCCGTCCAGATCCTCCAAACATTGGAGAAGAAACCTGATGGACAAGGAGAAAATTAAACAAGTTGAATTGCGACCCAGCATACAATCAAGCACTTTACTACTACTACTACTACTACTACTACTACTACTACTACTACTACTACTACTACTACTACTACTACTACTACTACTACTACTACTACTAATAATAATAATAATAATAATAATAATATTATTATTATTATTATTATTATTATTATTATTATTATTATTTTTATTTTTATTTTTATTTTTATTTTTATTTTTAATATTCATAACTATTATTATTATTACAAAACAGTCCCCTGCAACAGAAAAATGCACAATACTTACATAACTCAACCAGACGAACGCAAAGATGGGCCACTGTTAAAGGTATACATGTATTAAGTTTTAAAATGTGTGTTAAATTTTTTTTTTCATGTTTAATTGGAATGTGATTCAACAAAATTTGGAATTTAATTAACAAGAGGGGCAAGGTAGCATTCCTGTTGATAAATCAAACTGCATCAGGTTATCTTTGTCTGTTCTTTATCCTTTTTTCATGGCAGTGTATGCGGTGGTACGATATCATGGTTAGATAGCGTTCATTATGATTAAAATTGGTTCCTGTTACCTGTGAACACTGTTTGTACATCCGATATTCAAATGCAGGTCATGGCGAAGACAACCCATTTTGACAAGTGAGAGAGGTTTGTATTTTGATATTATCACTTATATAACGGCGTAGACAAAATGTGATTTGATGTTAAAACGCATCGTGCATAAATCACGTTTAGTAACTTCGCGTTGTGTGTACAATGTTGTGCTGAAATATAAACAGCTCACTTTTTTTTGCAGGATTTTAGTACTTGCTATTTACATTGATGACGCTGTTATCATCACCATCTTCCCCCACACGCAACACCTCGAATACTATGACTGTTGTACAACATGTCTTGAGCAGTCTTGATGACAATTTCTGCCAGTTAGTTGAATTCGTTTTGGTGCCTAATCACATCTGCCGGTTTGACCTACATACAAACCAGAACAACTCGGCATCACCAGTCTAGACTACGTCTGATCTACATGAGGATCAAGCATGAGCCTAGCAGAACAGTCAGTCCACGTCTGTCAGACTGTCGCTGAGGAGATACGCTCAAAGCTCTTTAACAACTAATAAAGATACAGGGACAGTTCAAAGAAGAGGACTGTTCAATGGTTGGATGGTTAGTTAGGGTTCAGATCACTACGCCTTGATCAGGCAAGCAGGCCTCTCCTCCCAGCTGGGTGTAAAGGCTGCAATGGTTGCGTCAGTTACAAAATTAACAATAGGCCAACGTGGCCAATTATACCAAGTTATTTTTATAGGTTGTGAGTGGTGAAGCACTAAATCAGAATGAGACCAAATTACATTTAAATATCCCGGGTTCACAATCTCTTGCATGTAGGACTCACCACAGGTTTCTCCTACACCTAAGGGCAATCGGCCTGCCAAGCATGTTTTTAGGATGTGGGAGGAAACTGGAGTGGCTGGAGAAAACCCACGCAGGCACGGGGTGAACAAGCAAACTCTACACAGGGAGGGCCGGAGGTGGAATCAAATCCTGATTCTATGCTGTCGTATATTTTGGCAGATGGTAATATGGCGGCTGTGTTGAGCGAGCGCACTTCCTTCGCCCGGCATGTTTGCCTGCAGCTTTTTTTCAGGGAACGCTTCTGCCGGTATGGAGAGTGCCTCGCCACAAGTAGGTCACGATCACATAAGCACTCGCAAGTTGAATGTCGCTGCCTGGCACACTAACCTACATTTGCCTCTTCACTTATTCAACAGTGAGGAAAAACTATTATTGAGGTATATGTGTAAACATGGACTTCTGCCATTTTCTTGTGTCATTACCAGGCTATTTAAAAAAAAAAAAAAGATTCAATTTGTTTTAGGCCCATACTTTCGCCGTAAGATCGTGGTGGCGCATTGGTTAGCACGTCCACCTCACAGTTACTTTTGCCGGAACGCAATGTTTGAGTCAAGTAAAATTTTCATTTTGTAACGCAAGCTTAAAAATTATTTCACCCCAGAATTTGAAAATTTCTTGCAAATGTTTAAGTGAAATCCAAAAGATGTATGCAAAGCAAATGTACAGGGAATGTTTGAATTAATAGTTTACTAAACCTGACATCTGCTTCTCAAATCCAGTTTGTGTACGTAATTGAAAGTATTTAACTCTTCACGCCGAGCCAGACCAAATAACTGACTCTTTGTAAGGCTTATGAGGCCCAGTTGTCAAACTCACTGTTTGTACACAATTTGCCCCACATACAATCCTCTTACCTCCACCTGTTGACCCCAACATTGGAGGAACCTGCAAACCAAGGGTCCAAAATGTAGACGCAGCGCACTGTGGCTGCCCCCTGGACTGCCTCCTTAAGAGCTGGGTTGTCATGAAGACGGAGTCCCTTGCGGAACCAATGGATGGAATTGGGGGCCATGTTTGTCTGTGGAAGGGACGACAGAAAAGAGGAGTGTTGGGTCAACGTCAATGACAAATTACATCAGTGCACAGCGATCTTCACACGAATCTCAAAACTTGGGATTCTAAGGCACTTGAGTTCAAATCCTATATTTCTAAATAAGAGTTTGTATGTAAGAATGAAAAAGAACAACAATCCCAAAGGCCGCGTATGAACCCCCGGCAGGCCTATTCCAGCCCACTGACTGTACGTTTAACACCCTTGCTCTAGTTCATCCTAAAGGTGTTTATAGCAGGCTTATCCCACTCCAATCCAATCCAAGCCAGTCAGAACAGAAAATGGGTTTTGAACAAACTGTTCCCACAGAGTTGGTAGCATGCTCTTTGCATGATTGTTTTTGCTGCAATGAGAGAGACACCAGACTGAGCAGGTGTGAAAAGGCTCATCACTAAATCTGTTAACCACGTCTACAGGCAAGACGCAAGAACAGACAATTCCAAAAACAATGTATTTGTGAGAATTTCAAAGATTCTGTCTTTGAACTGACCAGTTCCCGCTTATATTTATCAGCTCTTAAACATCTTTGTGGACGACTGCTTTTTATGACTGTCCTTTTTGTTGAACAACTGTAACGGAAGACCCGAGTGAATGTCCGTATTGCATATATACGTATACATACTGGATATATCGGTTTTACAGTATATCCACATACAAAAGAGGCTAGGGGCAAAGTTTAAAAAAGGAAGAAGAGAAAATCAGTATTGCATTGTTTGCATTGACAAGAAAAAATAAACAGATTATTGGGGAAAAAAAATAAAAGCATGACAATTGCCTTCGAGCATGTACCTAGCATGTCGTTATTACTGTATGTAATAGGTCATAAAAGTTTTGCAATCCTGACAATTTGACTTTGGAGCAGTGTGTGCTATACCATTATCTGGTGTAACTGTTTGGCCCAGGGAGATTTCTATGTTAGAACCTTCCCATAGACAAGGAGTTAGAAAACAACATTTCCAAGAACTCATCAGGTCAAAGTACAAGAATGACTTTGAGCCGCTTGCCTGACATTAAATAAATGCCCTCCTCATTTTGCAACAACGGCAGATGGATGTATGGGTGGATGGCTTGATGAATGGATAGACAAAGATGCTTTATTCATCTTGTAATCCTTTACTAATCTGGGAATGGAAAATAAATACAAAAATAGGATAACACTTCCTTTGCCATATTGTTGATTTTTATTGGCGGACATCTCAGGGAGGCTACACTTGACAGATTTGTCAAGGAAACGTTTGTCATGAATGATGTCACTTGTGACCCATTCGCTGATATGAAACCTGCGACAGCAACAGTCTGGAAAAAAAAGAGTGTGGCTACTGGCGCCAATAACCTGACAGCTCAATCTGAATATAGTCTGACAGTCATAATAAAGTGTATTTGTGTCCAAAATATTAATAATAATAATAATAATAATAATGATAATAATGATAATAATGATAATAATGATAATAATGATAATAATAATAATAATAATAATAATAATAATCTGTCACTCAAAATTTGAGAGCTATTTTCATCATCATAAATAATTATTGAATAATTCCTATACTGACCGAAAAAACAAATGACCAGAGTGAATAATGAAGTCTTTAAACAGCAATAATAATAAACCTTGATTTATTACTTTTGCTTTTCACATTTTCGCCAAACACGGTTAAAACCAGCAAGAGATTTGTAGACTAGTTAAAAACAATATGGAACACAAATGAGCTAATATCTCAATCTTTATTGAAGATAGTAATCTAATTTGTGAATTCCATTGGAACAAAAATAGATTCCCTGACCACAATGACAAAGTGTACATACTGTACATGCATAACATCTCTGGTGGCGCACTGAACTTCTCTCAGATGGAAACTAGGTCATGAGTCTGTGCTGTCTTGGAACCTAGCGTAAACTCCATTCACAATTTCAATCTGACACTCAGATCAGGCCAAAACGATGACCCTTCGTTCAAATTCAATGATGACAACTAAATAAAAGCAAGACTTTGCCATTGAAACGATCGTCCACGACCGGACACAAACACAAGAAACCGGGTCAGGGGAGAACGCTTTATGTAACCGGTGGCGCTGTTTATAACAGTAAAAGGTATTCTCCGCTTAAAACTAAACACCTTCGCCCGCAGAACAACTGCCTTACCTTGCGGAAGCACCCCGAAGAGAATATTTAAGTCAAGCCCAAAGAAATGGACATTCTTCCCTCTTGGGTGTTAAAGTGCCGTCAGCCACTTGCAGGATCGTTGGCCTCAATCGAGGGTCCAAAACTGCTTGCGCACGGATCCCTGGTTTCATAACACTTGGCTCAAAGGCGCATGCGCTAAATCCATGTAGCCTCCTTTCGTGAGTCCCGCAGTGGCTAAAATGAACGACAGGATGGCACGAAAATATCGTTTTCAAAACAATGATTATCATCATATTTTATAGACCTATAAGATGAAAACACGAAATGGTATATAATTAAAATGATTAGGCATAAAGAATTTATACACACAATGTATTTACTAAAATAGTGGTACTTTTCCAGTTAAAAGATCTCAATGTTTAATTCTCCATAACCGTGACGTGAGGGCAGCGACGCTTCAATTTCTGCCTTTCTATTGGTCGGCATGCCGGCCTACATAGCCCACTGGGTCACGTTGTGAGCGGCATGGGAATCCGGAAGTTAACGATAGATTAATTTGTGACGCTTTTTATTTTTGCAAATAATAATAATAATAATAATAATGATAATAATAATAATAATAATAATAATAATAATAATAATAATAATAATAATAATAATAATAATAATAATAATAATAATACATTTAGTTTATCATGCACTTTACATTGGAAATGAATGAAAACCAAAGGTATTGATCTCTGCAGAACTCCGTTTTATTGAGTAAAACATGATCTGATTTTCATTTTATTTCCCTGTTTTATTTAAATAATAATTATAGGGGTATATCGTATTATACATGATCAATTTTGTTATATTTATGCTGATTATTATCTAACTAATGTTCGAATTAAAGTGATATTAATAAAACCTGATTGTTGGCATACATTTTCATTATTATCTGTTATTTAAATTTTCTTTAAAAAATATCATTAAATAAATAAATGAATGTTTGTTGCATTTTTTTAAAGTGATGATATTTCTGAAGAAATCGTAAAATTCTTAATACAATTATTAGTAATACAATTCACCAGTTCATGACGCATTTCAGTAAATGAGAGAAAACAGATATTTGCAGAGCGCCTAAAATACTTCTCAAAATATTGCTGGGATGAATTAAATGTATGTATGCCTGTTGGCATGATTGTCTGTGTTTGTTTTGCTGTTGAATTAGTTGCACTGTATGTTCAATGAGGCATCTGCTGGGTATAATTATTTGGGGGATGTAATTGGCTTTTAATGATTCTAATTAGCGATTACTGGTTTCTCATAGTGAGCAGTAAAACAGTTGTGATGCCCCCACTGAGCTGACGGGTTGCGAGATTTACTGACATGATACTTTGAACTCTCAAATTTTATTTTAGATATATTTTCTGGACGTTTTTCCTTCATTTCAAATTTGACAACTGTAGGAATCACATTGAAGGTTTGACAGTTACTAATTTAAAGAAAAAAAATACAATAGGATCAACCAGTTACCCAGTACTGAATGTGTTTTTTGTGAAGTGGTTGGATTTTGGGGTGTTTCACTTTCATAAACTAGAATTTCCTTTATTCCGTGCATGCTATACGAACATGAATAAAAAAGAATCCAGGAGAGCTCTTTCTGAGACTTTGTTGACTATATGCACAAACACTGCAAGAGGCGGCATTGTGTATATTCATGTGTATACGTGACAAAAAAGTATGTAAAAAAGTATGTAAACCAATGAATGCTAACATTGGATTTCCTAGCACGTACGCAATGTGCATGGTTTAAAAACAATCGACAAATGGACCAATATAAGAAATAAGATCCATCCTACCCACATGAATAAAAGTACTATAAGCTTGTTAAAGTGACAACATTGCAGCCATTCTTTGCGCTCATGTTGACAAATAACAGGATTTCAATTGAGGTTATTCTCGGAAGCCACCTGCACATCCACGTGCCTCCATCTGTTACAGATTGTGAACACCCGGATGCAACATGCCTGAGAGACACAGACGGTTGGTGAAGCTGAATTGGTTACAAACATGCTGCATGCCACGTTCTGACGCCTCTCTATATAGAAACAACACACAGACACATGTGCCCCTTTTCTTTCGTCCTGATTCATTTGTCGCTATGATCATCTGCCCTGCTCTGCCACCAGCGAGTTGTGGATAATTCCGTAGGTTCAGTCACCTTGTTGGCCAGCAGGATGCGGAGGATGCTTTTCTTGTGTTTCCACTGGTGACAGTGGGGGAGGACGGAGGGGGCGGCTAACGTCATCACTAAACAGCTCATTGCACCTCCATTGTACAAGTTAACTGGCTCAATCCATCCATGAATCTATTCACACTTAAATGAGAGTCGGGCTATACCTTGAGATGGTTGGAAGATAAGAGCAGCATTTATTTTTTTCTTCTTAATGAAAAGGAATGAATAATACTTTGAAATGAAATACTTTAAACTTTGCCTGTTTGTATGTTACAGGTGTCATACTCAAGGCCCGGGGGCCGGATACGGCCCGCCACATCATTTTATGTGCCCCTCGAAGACAAATTATGCATCACATTTGTGTGTCATTACTAGAATTGCAAATTGTCTTCATTTTTAATAATATACTATATATTTTTTTCAATATTTGACCAGTTTTTACTTGTCTGATTTGAAAACGAGTTATTTGTCAGTTTACTTTTACTGTATGTAATGAAGTGCTCAGACATTGATTTGGGTTGACAGTCATAATGACCCTCTGAAAAAAGCTATGACTACAATGCGGCCCGTGAAAAGAAATAGTTTGACACCCCTGGATTACATATAGGCCTTTACTAGTTACTGTAGTCATGTAAATTAACGCATCTCAGCATCACCATCACAAATACAGATTGGCAGAAGTGAGCAACACATCTTTATTCCATGACCGTCTGCCAATGTTGCTAAGGACAATTTATTAAAGATAGAAAGACAGCATCACATCACAAAGGACAAACATATCTGCTGGTCTGCTGAATGAGAGGCCTGATACTGAGATCCGCCACAATATGTTCCTAATTTCTGACAGTACAACTTTTGTCTTTATGTATAAAACCGTCTCGAGTGTTTGTCTGACATCTGCTGGACAGATAGAAAAGTGCAAGTGGATGTCATGACGATAATGTAAAGCCGTCATATGAAAAGATAATAAACAAAGCAAAGCAGTTGTTAGAGTTACAGTGAGCAAGCAATATATAAAATATGGTTTAAGTTGTAACAAATTGTATTCGTTTGCCTTTAATACATAATTCTGACGATTATGTTGCAGCACAGTAAGTGACGCCTGGATTTCATGCAAACGTAAATTTGAGCGTCACATACCAACTGATGGCCTTTGGATATTCTTTGTGTGACACTGTAAGTCCTTACCTTCGTGCATGAGCTTTATTCACATGGGTGTCGTGAGCAGTAGTCCGTATGGTAACGTATTTATTTTTTTTACTTTATGCATGTATATTTTTTCCGAAGCTTTTGTTTTAACTTTCTGCATTTTAAAACAGTCATCTATACTTCCTTGTTCCTGGAGTAGTTCAGCCTCCGCCGATGACGTAGAATACGCATAGGACCTTAATTATTATTATTTCTTTTTTTGAAAATGTAGGGGTGGACACTAAGTCAATTTCCAAAGTAAATATTTTCACTATATTGCTGTAAATGTGCTTTTGTGTGGAGATGTTTATGAGCAGCAAAAAAATATGAAAGTATTATTTAAAAAAAAAAACATGATGCAAGCCAATTTGGGTTAGAAATTGGACCAACCCTGTGAGCTTCCTTCAGCAGTTAAATACTGTACAATTGACATGTATTGTCATTCAATTCCAGAACATTCCTCACTGCAATGGATAGAAAGTTGGTTCTCCTTTTAATCCTCCAATTAGCTCCTCATCTTAGCGCTGATGAAGATAGCGTTGATAAAAAGGAGTTGGAGTTGCGGGTGGTCACCAACAGCACGTCCTGCAGTGTTACATGTGGCATTGGCATGAAAACGCAAACGGTCTGCTCGTACAAAGACAGCAATGCGATGTTGGGGAAGAATCCGAAAGAGCTTTCCGCCGAAGACCAGGTAATGTAGCACACGGCCAATCAAGGGGCAAGGATTCTGCATCGACTATTATGGTGTGTTTGAATTGCAGAAGACGGAAAAGTGTCACGATGAGCAAGTCAGGTGTCAAGAGTTTAAGAAGTGTGGAATCAAGACTGTCACTAGGACAATGGGAGAGATGCTGGAGCTGGATTGTCTGTTCGAGAAAACGATACTGATGAATACATTCTCATGGAGGTAAGCGTTGATTCCCATTGGTTAGTTGTGAGGGATCATCTGATATGCCACAGGAAGGGATCCAAAACATTTGCTCCGCACAATGTATCTTTTGTAAGTATCTTTGTAAGCTTCATGAAACTGGTGAGCCGTGATTGGTTGTGACATGAGACCTGACGACTGCGATCTCATTTTCAGTCAGCAGCAAGTGGCAAAATGGCCGAGATTATATTAAGGTTAGGGTCACTTGATGTGGTGTTCTTTAGGGTTTTGTGTTCTCTTCACTCTAGGGTCAGTTGGTACTACGCCCCAGGGGTAATCAGCTCTGACGACAAGCTTTTCAGGCGCTTTGCGTCTCCGCAATTGGACCTGCTCATTCTGGACCCAATCAAGGAGGAACACGCAGGTGAACAACGTGTCAATCAGGGCAGGCCTCTTGTGGTGACATGAGAAAGTGCTTACAAGTTTCCGTTGTGTCCATCAGGAACGTACCGCTGTGACGTCCTTGATCCCAATTCCAAAATGTTGAAATCCGTTTACTGGGGTGTCAGAGTGCTCCCAAAAGGGTTCATCGATCTGGACTACGAGCACGCTCAGAATATGTGGAACACACCTTGGAACGAGAAGACGGACATTTTGTCGAATCGCTACGGTTCCCTGAGCTTCTGGGTATACATCGTAAGTAAGGTCCACTTCAGCAACTGAGGGTTTGGCGTCATGACGTATGGCTAAGTTTTAAATGTGTCTCACATTGAACTGAAAGTAGGAGCCCAGCCTAGTTACTGCCAATTTTCTGCATTGATCATAGATGAGATTTCAGTCCATTTGTACCATGTAAGTAATGGATGACTGAAAATTGTAGCATTCTCAAGTAGCAAGTGTGCAGAAAAAATAACCTGTTACAAGCTGTCCTACATTCCATTCCAATAACATCAACATACCCAGACATATATTTATGTACAGTTTACACATTCTCTCCATTGATTAGTGTGGACATGAACACAAAGAATGTACATACATATTTATGTATATACATTACATACCATAGCTTTCAGTATTTTGTCGGATTCATTCCATGTTGCTTGTATGTGTGAATCCACAGATGTTGGCCTTTCTGAGCCTTCTCAACATTGTAGGGGTGCTCATCCTGGTCCTGAAAATCTGGGCGAAAAGAGGCTCATATAAACTCCCTGAGGAGGAAAACACAGTTGAAGCTATGACTGAGATTTGATAGCTCCTGCCACTTAATGGAGCTTATGCACGCCACTACACAAAGCATTTCCGGAATAAATATTAGTCCGCGTACCATATTCTTGTTTTCATTTGTTCTAATTTGTTAAGCCATTTGACGGAAAAAAACGACCTACTTTCCCATCCTTTGGAATATGATGGAAAACGTATTCTTGTCATGTAACTGTCATACCATTACTGCAAAAACCACCACATCTAAGGGTTCAATTTAGACCAGGTTACCCAGCTCACTGAGATGCTCACATGAATAGCCCTCAGGCGTGTTGTAAAAACTGATAAGCGGTGATTCCAGAAGTGTCGTTTGACATAAATGAAAATGACTGTTATCCTGACACCACATACTACATTCTACGTTGTCTCCAAGTGACAGCGTGAGCATGAGAAGAAGCCAATAGATGGCAGTGCTTGCACACTTTTAAGTCGGCTCCCTCACCCTCACTACTCAAATTTGTTGGCCACGCTTCTCAAAAGCAAACAAGTGCTTTGTAAGTCACTCGAGGGTAGCAGTTATTACAATCACACACTTACCTATGTGCTGTACTGAACTGAGCTCAGCACCACACGTGTCCTATTTGAGCACATATCTGAAAAGCGTTGGGCCCCAAAATCCGAATTAGAGTCTCCTTCATTTCCTAGTGGAACATGGAACAAGACGGTCATTTCCATTTGTGAGCTTGACAAAACAGATATGTGCACACTGACTCATGTAATGACTATTGCATGATAGCACGAGAGGGACGTCTGGCGTGAAAGTAACGACCATCGTCAACCATCTCAATACACTAATAGGTTGTAAAAATAAATAGAAAACTGACAAAAGCAAGTGATGCAATTGACCTGACTGTCATACATTTCGATTCCCTTGGCCCAACTTTGTTTGCATAGATATTCAAGTTATGTAGAATCTTTGAAGATTTTAGAAGTCTAATTCTAAGAGCACCTCAATGATCTACAGCCACTCAGTCCGGAGCATATAAACATGTAATATTTTGAGAAATGGTCCTTGGGCTTTAAAGGATTGTAGTCATCTGCTGAGATATTTGTTCAGCTTCTTATTAAAGTCTCGAATAGCCATTGGTGTAATGTCAACCGTAGGGGGAAGGCTGTTGAACATAATTGCAGAATAGAGAAAGCTGCTGTAGAGGTGTTTGGTGTTTGACTTGGGGCTCTCCGAGGCGTGGCTTCGTAGTATCCTAATGGTAATGCGACAATCACTCTTTGATGGCTCATCTACTGTAAGGCAATGTCATCAATCATCCCAGTGATTTTAAGGCCTTTTTCTAGATGGTGTCAGCTGCCTGAGAGTGCTTCTGAGGGGCATTTCTCCTGCAAGTCAAAAACTTTTAGAATAAATATTTGTATGAAGCGCTTTTCGAGTTACTCTACAGATTGAGCTGCAGCTCTTAGTGATGATTGGAGCAATTGTTGAATGTTCAATTGTAAAAAAACATGAAATAAGCCAGAGGAGAATATGTCGGCGTTCCACTGTATGCACAAACACACTGCTCGGTGGATGACCTTTTCGGGAAGAGCCGGTCTGTAATTGGACACGTTCGCACTGGGGGGGGTTGGTATATGCGTCCAAGGGTCCTGCAGTGATGACAGAGCACATTAAATAAGTTGCATTTGAAGTGTGACATTTTCGTATGGCAATGACAGGTGAGAGCGCACGAGTAGCCGGACAAGCATTGTGTGACCTGACTGATTCCGACAGGTAACTATTGTTTCTCAGCGTGGCCTTCACCGGAAGTATTTTTAGGTTCTTCTTTCTCCATAAGCCACAATATGACTACCAACCTTTTTTTGCTCTTTGATATGTACCTTGTATGAATTTGTGCAAACTTTGAGTCAATCAGGAGATAATCAACACTGTTGGCTGTCCGAAACTGAAACGAAGAAAAAAAACTCAAAAGTTTATTTTTCCTTATTCCATGGTGAGCAAGTAGAAAGCTCATCCATCTCAGTTCTTTAGGTTGAACCCCAGCTTTGGCCTTCCTGAATGTGTTTTGCATATTCTCCCTGTCGACTTTTCTCCACATCCACATCAGTTACAAAAACAAACTCCCCTCTGGCTGTCTTTTTTGTACTGTGTTTTTTTTTCATCTGTCGCATGCCAATTATGACCTGCATAGACAAGGACATTGTGCTCCTGTGATATATTAGCATAATTAATTTAAAAGGGCTGTGTCCTTTGTCCATCTAATCATATCTGGATGTGCATTTCACAAGCATGTACTTGAAAAGCCATCAAAAGTACGTTACCGCCATTATTCCAATTAGGTTCACGTCATGCATACAACCATCAAGTGAGTATAGAGCTCTAAACCAGGTCAAACGTTTTCATAGTACGCTCATATATTTAAGAATCTCATTAAACACACAGCTGTTTTTAAATCCACGGTAATAAAAAACAAAACGCCGGGCTCCAAAACATTCCCCTCAAGAGCGCAATGATGTCTCATTCAGGAGGTCACGATGGAACCCAGGACAACATCGAAAGAACTGCAGGCCTCCATTGCATTGGTGAAAATACTCCATGGATTAATGAGATTAATGGATATATTGGCTTGGGCAAAGTACGGATATGAATTTTTGCCATTCCTGGGGTCCTTTAATGTTGGGATATGATGTCCAAAAATAAGAGCTTCATTATGATTAATATATGCGCACAATATTCTCTGTGTAATAACGCCTTGTCTTGCTTCTGTTTGCATAAGCACTGCATACATTACTTGAGCACCCATGCTTGCCTCATTGCAGCATGAGCGGTGTCCTGGCTGGTCCAGCAATATTAATTGCAATCTTGATATGTCACCATGGCGATAACAATTCTCCTGAAAACGAGACAAAGCAACATCTACATGATTCTGAAGATGTTTCTCTGAGGCAAATGTGCATTGGAGATTTGTGAAGTATGATTTGACCCTCCGCTACACAATTGGAGATGACAGAGTGGAGTGGTCCATGATCAGAAGGAGTTGTTTACTCGGAATGAGACACGGCTGCATAATAGTACCCATTATCAAAACAATGGGCGACATTCAGATGTGACGGACCATATTAGCCAAATTGCTGGGACACCAATTAATTTAAGTATAAACTATTCAGTTAGTTACCTAGCCAACCAGCATAACACATGTCATATATTTTATTCAAAAGTCACTGGATTGTTTTAAATTCATCTGTTAAAAATGACAAATCACCTTTTATCATTTCTACCATTTGCCACCCATTACAATTGTTGTACTTCTCTCTGCTTGCTATGCTAACCTAATGGCTGTTGATTTTAGCCATATCGGGGTAAACAACATTGAAACAACATTTATACATCTTTCAAGTGCAGGAAGACTGGAAGTCGGAAATGAAGTACAAGCAATACATGACCGAGTATATTTTGAGTAGCCTATGAACCAACTGCGTCTGTGGAACAAAGCAAGAGTCCCCAAAGAAAACAAGTAGCCCATGGGGAGAACGTATTCACTCTGCACAGGTGGGCTTGAGGTGAGATTCTAACTTAGGCCTCCCGACTGTGAGCCAGCTCTCTAACCACCTGTAGTGTGTCTCTTGTAGATTAAGTGTGTAGGCAACAGCATACTTGAAAGGCCTCAGGGGTCGCTAAAGAGATTCTCCTAATCTCTGATGAGTGTTAGTGTGGTTGCACTGTAGATCTTCTTCCTCTTCAATGTTTTTTTTTTTTTGCAGGGTGACGATGCGCAATGATAACAGCCTGGAATTGCTACTTCTTATATCTGTGTTTAGCATGTCATGTTTGTTGCGTCTGAAGTTGAAATAAAAAAGATAAAATGGAGAATGATTTGATTTGGATTTAAAATCTGACATGATGCATTAATGGTGCGCCTTGTAGTCCGGTGTGCCTTATATGAGGATAAAGTTTTAAAAGGGGCCATTCATTGAAGGTGCGCCTTGTAGTCCGGTGCGCCTTATAGTCCGGAAAATACGGTATATAAAATGTAAGTCAAATTAGGTAGTCTGCATGTTAAAGAAATTGCTAATAAATTGAATATGCTAAGAATATAATGTTTCGTTGCTTTTGAAGTCTGCTTTCAATTGATTTATCTCAATCGTTTCTACGTAAATATATCAACTGTTGATGATTTATTAATCTGTTCAAATCTCATCACACAAGAATAATGTACCAAAAGTCAGGATAGGATTCAAATTCAGCAAAGTGGATCAAATATTTCATTTTCAAAAACCGACCCTAATGAATGTCCTACTGCACTTCTTTTTTGGCTCATTATCGTGTTCAAATGAAGCGCAGGCTGAAATGAACAGAGACCGAGCAGCTTGTGCTTCTGTGGCTCGAATGATCCAATGGGGCATTACCAACTTCCAATGAAACAGAATCACTCATGACTCTTATAATTAATCCCTCCACGAGAGCTAGATTGTTCGACTCAAGTGTCACATTGGAGACAGTGCTTGTCTAAAACACCATACACAGTAGCACCGAAGGCTGCGAGTGGGCGGAGAGGCATCAACAGAGTTCTTTTTAATATTCATGCCTCAACGTTCCAGAGGCGGACCGGAGCCAGGTCACCCCTGGGATGAAGCCTCCATATTGATCAAAGCATAACAACGTGTCCACATTACACCTTAATCATCCTTTCATAAGGGCTGATGATCTTCCACCTCAGACAGATGCTTCTCAGTTTTCATGCACGCAATTTCTTTTAGATGCTAATTAGTTTTGGAGAGGTTCTCTCCAGCTGCCAACGCTTGAGCTCATCGATGGAAGTTGCTAGAAAACTATCAGGCCGCTCTATTTATTCCAGATGCATTGTTTGTTTATAACGCATTGATAGGAAGCATTGGTATTCATAAACCTGCGCAGTATTTACAGCTGCAAACCCTTTAGCATAGCTTCTACTTTTGGTTCTATCACTCCTACTACTACTGCCTTTTTTCTTTGTATTGTCCAGCAGCCGAGATGCCCTATAGCAGCATGCAGCCGCTCACAGCACTCACCGCAAACATGACATGAAAACTAACCGGCTTGTGTTGTCAGTAATGGTCCCTTATTGCTGTTGTAATCGGTCTCTCTTTTGTTGTTAAATAGCAGGGTGACATGGAAGGCAAACCATCAAGGGGTCCTCTACAATTGATGTGGCAGGAAAGCCAATAAACACCGACCGCTTTTGAACGGAATAACATGTTCTTTTTTTCCACCCAGTCGTTGTTTGGGCAGTGTTAACAACAGAGGATTAAAAGAACTGAGAATACCTATATTGATGTTTTCGCCTTACCGTCCATCCAGTATATGCGTGTCAAATCCTTTGAATCATTGTCGAAAGCAAGTCATAGAATGCATTCTTCTTCTGATTATTATTATTATTAGCATCCTTATTGGATTTTTAAAATTCCATTTATCAGGGTGGAAGTAGATTTTCAAGTACGCACTTCTCACCACAGGATATTCCATAATGATCATCTTTCAGAGACATCCAAGAATTGGGCCTTTTTTCCCATTCTGATCGCAAAGGCATAAAAAATGTTCAATTTGTTATTGGTATGTCTGTTTACCCCTCTGAGCGACATCCTAAGTTGACTTTAAATGCAAAGCAGGGAAAATGGTCAAAATTGGCCTGATTTTTAGTATGCTGGCCAAGACACTGAGGACGCAGTAGTGTGTTCTTATGCTTTAGTGTCAACATGGTTCCAGCTATCTTCTGGTGGCCATTAGTGAAAACATCTAATTTGGGGTACCAGGTTGATGTTTGTTTCATGGTAAGTCTTAAGGCTGACCCCATGCAGTGACTCTTAATTCACATGAGAATCAATATTGGCTGTATTAGCAGAGATGCATGATTGTGTCGACCTGTCACACCTTCATTTCAAACTGCTATTGGAGTTTGGCTGAAATTGAACTGGGGCCGGTCCAATTCCCTGCTAATGAATGAATTTGCTTTGGCAACCGCCACTCCTGCCAACAAATAGTCCCGAGCCAGATTTCTGTCATTAGTTCTGAAGTTAGTTACTTGTGCCTTCGTATTCATGCAAAGTGATGAAGGACAGTTTGAGAAAAAAGATGTAAGATGTGATCTCGACACAAAGCAGTGTGAAACTTCATCCTTTCATGGACACTGTATAATAGAACCAACAAATCATTCCTCTTAGATACAACTGTGAGGACCTTGAATCGTCTCCTTCGTATTTAATACCGCACCATATTATTTTAAAAATCAGTGATGTTAGTCATGCCACCATTGTGACATATTAAGCCTATAAGGATGTGAACGCTCTACAGTGCGATGCAAGTTCGCAGAAGATAAGCCTGTCACGCTGAACAAGGTTTGCCATATATTTATGAGGTCTCTCAAGGTGTCATATTTCTCCACAACCATTTATGACGCACTCTGAATGAAAACTATGACTTTTCGCAAGCTGTCTAGGATAGCTATTAAAAGTATAAATGCCTTCTTACTCCAGTATGGAAACTTTCAAATCAGTTTTATTCTGGATGGTATCTTTCCAATCATCTTTGACCTCGAAGACCTCTTTTGATTAAATACCATAGGCACCAGCAAAAAAAAAAGAAAATTGGGGAATATTATGTTCCGTATTTCTGGATTTGTTGAGGTGGTAGCACTGATTGCCGGAACTGGGACCATATACAGTATGTTGTCATATCTCTGTATTTCCTATCGCGCACATATTGCCATGCCACAGCGTAAATGTCGCTGGGTTGTGCAATCAGTGCTCCGCTTGAATGCTCTCAGCGGGATAGTGGCGAAGATTGCCAGCAAAGGAAATGGTGTCAGGGAGACATGGTTTCCAGAGAGTTGATCCATGAAGTTTCCATCCTAAAATTTTGCTAGTGAAGATATTTAACCTAGAAATAAAATATACTAAACCGAGCACCCAAATGGCTAATTATTTTTCCGTTTTTTTTCCTCTAAATCATTATCTGTTTTTATTTTGTGGCCATCAGTGAGCCTCGTGGTTATTTTAACCACCGTTTTTATCCGTCCTTTCAATGTTTAATCCTCTCATCATGTCGACCACGTCCCAATCGAATTTCTGCTATTTTACCCATCGATCACTAAACTCCCGTTAATCCCTCCGAGCTCCTGGCTGGGTCAGATTTAATCCCTTGTTACAGACAGCCAAGTGGCCTAGCGGGGTTTCACCCGACAGACTCGCTAGACTTTAATTAAAGTGTCTGACCTCACAAACGCTGTAAAATGCGAATGCAAACGATATTCGCATTTACTGTCTTTCTGAATCATCAGAAGATAATTCGCTTCCACTGTGCAGCTCAATGTATGTGTACAGTGTGTGTGTGTGTGCGTGTGTGGGTGGGTTGTTATTCAGGCAAAATTTGTGTTGTGGCAAGCAGTTTGTGGATCAGTTGGTTCATCAGATGTTGACATCTTTCCATTTACGATGATTGATTTCAAAGCTGCCATTTAACATTCAATTCAGTTCCTTATTTCTCTTAAATGAAGAGCTATTTTCTTTATTTATTTTAAATGGATCTAGAAGAATGAAAATGAAATCTCTATATGTGTGTGTGTGCGTGCGTGCGTGCGTGCGTGCGCGTGTGTGTGGGTCCTCCTCCACAAGGTAGATACAATGATCTGTCTTCATTAGTGGAGAGTAAGATACCGATAAGGATGTGTTATGTTGTTACTTGAAAGGGAAGGAAATGAACCCTGAACACGCTGAACTGATAAAATGATAGGAAAAAATTAACTGGACTTGTCACAGATGACCTGAACGTACGGACTGGTAGTCTAATAGTTGTATTTTGCATTTACTCAAGACTGCTTACTGTACTATAAGCAGGGGTGCACATAACAATTTGGGTGTCATTCTCAAATAAGCACCAGAGGTGCTCAGTTGATGAATTTACCGCACACCTCGGCAAGAGTTATCAACATGCCATTTTAAAGTCTAAACTATACAAAATCAGCCAATGGTTCCGGTGGAGGAGCAGACCTCACTGGTTGCTGTGACGACAGTTAGCGGTAATGTGTTATTGTAACTAAACTGGTTTAATCTTCTCCACCATGGAAACATGGCGAGATTCTATCTTGCAGCTGTCTGGTCCACTTAAGGAGATTATTTGAGTATTGTTTGTAGAATAATGCAGATTGATTCTTTCTCGCCGCATTCAATAAACACTCAGCTTTACCACCAAGTGAGTCATGAATCTCTGCATTGGTGCTCTATCTCTTCAATGTCAAGCTTATCAATTTATTATGTTTGATGGCAGTTCACAACAAACATCATCCTTGATTTTATGAACAAAATGACATTTTAAGATTGAGTGCATTGCGTTGCTTTGGCATTGCTGTCGTATTAAGTGAACATCAAATGTCACCTTGTGTACTCATACCAAAACAAAAACACTTCTTTTAGGCTTCAGCACTTTTTACAACATTTTTTGGGATGAATTGAAATAGGTTGAGGATGCTGTTTGCGTACATCCTTCCAATTACGGTAATTGGCAGAGCCCTATAACAGGAGACCAGTGCAATGCATAATAATGCATGCACCCTAATTAAATAAGTTAAATGAAGCTACGATGGCCAAATTGCCAACTTTTAAAGTAGATTTATGGCTTAAAGTATTAAACTGGGGTGTACAGTGTACTATTTTCTTTGGATACGGTAGTTCCTGGTGATGATAGTTCTACACTCACATGTCTCCACTTAATTAACGCTCATGCTCACACATACAAATACACGCAAACAGGCACAAATACATGCACACACATGAAAGGGTAAATGAAATGCCAGGCAAGAAGGCTCATTCTTATGTTAGTCCTTGGAAGATACTTTATGATAATTAGTTCTTTGGAAAACAGATTATCTTTATTAGAGACCCATAGCAAGGAAATAATCAGATGCCAAAATGGAGGTGATTGTCTTGTGAAGTCTATTTAGCATATAAAGCCTATAATTGAGATGTGTCAAGAGAACACTCATGGAGGGAGATATGCCTAACAGAGTGAAATTCACAACCTGTCGACAGCCAATGACGACAATTACACAGTGCCGCCTCTTTGGGAATTCAAATCACAAAAAGCCTCAGTATTACCATGGCAACGTCGTTGTCTGACAGAGGATTTACCATTGATGATCATACTCTTAACAAGCCACCGGTGTGAAATCCACATCAGACCAACCCGACTACTACCAACTACCGGATGGATTTGGAATTTGACTAAAATTCAGGTAAAGGTTTAACTCATGTGACCCAGAACAGGAAACAAAAAGTGGTGATAAACAGAAGCCTGACGTAGCAAAGGAGAAAGACAATTGAGCATATTCTTCCAAAATGTGTGTGCGCGCAACACCATTTTTAGATAAAATGATGTCTTCGTTTTTAATGGGATTGAATCTTTTCTAGTGTCAACATAACAAAACATCAACAAAGATTTCACTCTGTGATGTCAGCACAAGGTATGATGTCGACTTGTACGTCTCTTTAAGTTACGTCTTTCCGCACAGTCTGACTTCATCACGAATGATTGGCTTTTCATTCATTGTTCATGTGGTTGTCCAATCTTTAATGGTAACCATTGGAGCTGGAGCAGTAATGGAGCTAATGTCACTCCGACACTGACAAGAAGAAGAATTTCATTATGTAATGTGCCAATTCAAAAAGCCAAATCACCCTGAGGTGAACAACTTCCTGGATCTCATCCTCTTCCTTGGATGTCCCAGATGACCCCGGAATGCAGCTGCCATGTGGCATCGTCACAGCGCATTGAATTTTCACTCTATCAATAATTAAAGACCCAAACTCATGCGATATGGGACAGTACACAGCTGACGTAGAGCAAAACCGACACTAGTACGAAAAAAAAAAAAAAAAAGGAAATTGTGATTTCTTTTCATGAATTTGACAGACAAACACGCACACACACCTTTCCAGCACTTCAATATTTCATGGTGAGGTGAGAGGAAGAGGTCAAAAAATTCCCTCGTGTGTCAGGAGAGTGCTCAGAAGAAACTTCTGGTGAAAATCCTGTTGTTTACCAGTTCCTCAGTAAGGAAAGCCGCGGTTATCACTTTGATACTTAAAAAAAAAACACAAAAAAAACTGCAAACGTTAGTTTTTGACTTGATGTGTAATTTGGCCTGCATTAAATACAAATAACTCAGGTTAAATATTTATTTGGAGTGATTGCTGCCCGAAAGCACATGTATAGTGAATAACTACCGCTGAAGCACGAATAGCCTCGGACGTTCATTCAGCTCATTTAGCGAGAGGACCAAGATTGATAGCCATGCCGGAGCGAATGGTAACCGGCCGGGGTGCTTGATGAAGGTGTGATTGCTGCTGGTGAGCTGCTCCTACCTTTTTCACGCCACACTTTTTCAACTCCTCTTACTTTTGAAGCAAAGTGTTATAACTACAAAAGTCACTCATGATCCAACTTCTGAGAAAACTGCGATGAACCCAAATAAGTTCAACGTTAGTAAGGGAGCGGCACGAATGATTTGCAAATGATAAATACAGATCGACACATCTTTACTGTAATCATTTTTCTTCAGCAGGTCAACCGCAAGAACTTCTCTTCTCTCTTGCCGTCTTGAGGGAATCACAAAGTTTCCATCTCATGTGAAAATATTTGACATTTTGATAGATCCATCCACCCACTTCTGTAAACTGGTTTCCCTCAAGTAATAATAATCCTAAATCGAAGAGGAGCAGATTTCATTCAGCCAGAAACATAGACGACTCTGGTTGCAAAGTAATATTGCTTAATAGCTGCTTGGTGCCTATTTCACTTCGGGGAATTGGGGTGTTTGTTTCCTGTTGGTTGTCTTTCTGTTCTGTGAAAAGATGCAAGGCTGCGGGTGCTACATCACATTTTGGAAACGACATCCCCCCCCCCCGCTCAACACAAATCATACCGTGTGCTACCGGGAGCATGATTCGAAGATGAAACTTTTTTTTTTAATCAAGATTATTCTGGGTGGCATATTGGGGTAGGGTCTACTACAAAATGAGAGGCCTCGACAAATAACGTGCTCTTTGGGGCGAGGATGAGATTGTTCCAATGGGACTTCAATAACAACAATGAAAATTCGGTCCTTTGTTTGCATTTTTAATTCAGCTGTGCAACCACAATTACGGTGAATGAGTTCCTGATTGGAGCATGTCATCCTTCCAAATTGAAGCCTTCATGAGAAATGTGTCTGATTTTTGTGTCACTAACTAACTAACTAACTAACTAACTAACTAACTAACTAACTAACTAACTAACTAACTAACTAACTAACTAACTAACTAACTAACTAACTAACTATCAACCAAATGACTTCCTAATGATGGTAAAACAATTTTTGCATTTACATATTGGCAGCTTTGGAGGGGAAAAAAAGTTATCATGTTGTCCAGTTATCCATATGTGTGTGAGTTACTATTTCCATTGTTTGTTTTTATTTCTATAAAGTATTCCGAGTTTCATTTTCAAGTATGATAAGTAATATATCATGTTTGTTTGGATTACAACGTGAAAGCAAAAGCTATCTGATGTCGTCAATTAGTTCTGGGTGTCATTTTGAATTCGGTCTACTGACGTAATGGTAAAATCATTTCTATTTGCTTGTGTGGCGTTCACAGCTGCCTCTGCCCCCAGACTGTGCATCCTGATGGCTATCAGGTTGACTGATGTCGTTCCGCATTCCGTTTTCTCGATTTGGGAGAGGTGTCGTCACATTTTTTCATTTGCAACCAACACAAGCAACCTCGAGAGGATGTTGTAGCGACTGGTGCACTTTGGCTCTAAGACAGGCTGATGAAAGTGTTGTGGCGCAAATTTGACCTCAGGGGGTGTGCGAACAGCTGATCACGGCGACAAAAAAAAAAAAGAAAGAAAAATCCATGTCCTGATTGCTGAAACAGATGATCGTCTAGTTTGAACCAGGCACTCAAATTAAAATCGTAAATAATGCATATCACATTACATTTGAACACAATGCACCCACTCATGCCATTGCATCTTAAATCCTTCTGTTAGCGCCTGTAATCTATATTTTATTCATCAACGTGAGGTTCCAATCCCCAAACATTGAATATGAATATCGAGAGATTTACGGCTGCAATGCCTCGTAGTGTTGGTTTTGTTGTTGTTTTTTCAATGAGGGACAAAACATTGGTAGATTTTTTTTTTTCCCCAGACAACACCAAAATTGGGCCAAGAACTGCAGGCTACATAATTCATGATTAGACAGCTGCAGTTGGAGTTGACCAGGACCACATCTTGCATAAGCTCATGACAATAAGACACCCAAGTCGACAAGGCCTGGTGTGGACCTCCAATACATCTCCATGGTAACAAGATGCGTCACAGCTTTTGTCAAATTGGATTATGACTGCAGTGAGTCAGGATCTTTTTTTTCCCCAAAGAAAAATGTTCCTTTGAAGGGAATTTGGTATTGAATAATCATAAAAAAGATTTTTGTCAAGTGCCCTCGGATGCAAAAAAGGTGTATTGTATCTCGTAGATGACAAAGTAATTCATTTACTTCGATAGTGAAACTTGCGAAATCACTGGAGATTCAAAAAATAGTAACTGTCTGCCTCCTGAAAGGTTCAGCCGAGCCTCAGGAACGATTACCGCCCTCTCATCACACCTTTTCTGTGATATGAAACCTTGCCAGGCACACTTAAAAAAGAAAGAAAAAGCACCTGGGTCAGTGTGATCTTGGAGGGTCCAAATACGACTTTCCCATCAGGGATTGATACGCTGAAGAAATACGACATTGTTCCACTCATGGCTCGCAAAAAGAAAAGATAAATTCTGATTAGGTTGTGTCGCCTTGAAACGCAATTATTGAAGAAACCTCAAATTTACTTAAAGCCTCCTCCTTTGGGATATGACTAATAATTACCTTGATTTCATTCTGGTGATATAAAAGCATTCTTTATGCGTGTGTGTTAAATCATCTACTTTTGTGTGTGTGTGTGTCATTGAATGAACCCATTTATACTCTTCTAAAGAAGGGCAGGACAAAAGACGTAGGCGGCACTACTTTCATAGAAATGAATAATGAATAAATTATTATCTTTCGGCTTTGAGAGAAACATATATATACATATATTACTAACCTAAATGTTTCTACATTTTAAGGGATTTTTATGCTTTCAACTTTAAGGGGTCTCTTGTTTGTGAAAACACTGAGAAAGCTCGGGGTCTTTGACGTAGACAGATTAGGGGGAAGAAAATCGATTCAGTGGTGAAGCACAGGTGAGAACCCTTTCATTTTGATTGCTCTCATTTATCAGAATCCAAGTAGATTTGTGATTATTGGATGTCGGCAGACTGCAGAAAATCGGATCGTGGAAGAGAGACCGGCCATGGTCTAGTCTAAGTGAAAAACCTAATGCGCTGGAATTGGACTCTAATTTGAAGCGGGTCGGTAATTCTCTCTGTCACAAGGAGCAGGGAGAAGTGAGCCAAGGTGAGCTGGTTTATACAGCCTGGTTGGACATCCTAATGGACATTATATCACGCCAGACGGGTAAATGTTCCGCTGCACGGTGTACAACTGATGAAGACATCAGCCTCACAGCAAAGAGGTTCCGTGTTTAAATCTTACTGTGTTTGAGTAATCATGTTCACCTTGTGCGAGTTTTCCAAATATTAAATAAGCTAAATGTCAAGAATAAGATGAATAAATATCAGCATCTTTAATCATTTCACACTTTTGCTTCTGAAAGTGTTTCCAAGAGTTGATGCATAGTAGGGGGAAAATGTTTTACCTTTTTTATTTCTTTCACCTCTGAATGTCTTTTAGCCGCAAGTCAATTACCGAGGTCTTTAATGAAGTCTGCAGGCCATAGATAACGCACGTTACATTTGTAGTCTGAAAGCTGCTGTTGCTAAGTGTGTGTGATTGTGTGCGTCACAAGGGATTATGTGTGTTACAATGTGCACTGCTGCAAATTAGTCAATGACTATGGACAATAGGTACCTTGGCAATCATCTTTCAAAATCAATAGTTTATTCTATACTGCAAATCTTTTTGTTTAGACAAGTAGAAATTTTAGATGTTGCCTGCTTGACACAGTCAAAACTGTCAAGCAGGTAACATCTAAAATTTCTACTTGTCGGAACAAAATAATCTGCAGTATATAATTACAAAGACATGATGAATCTCAAGGAAACAATTGTTTTTTACTTAGAGGGACCAGGTACATAGGTATAAATAAATAATTAATTAAATAAATAGGGCGCTATTGAAATGTCGTTAACTTTAAATAAAAACTAAATTAATGTCTGTTTTATTCTGACTCCCAAAACCAAATGTAAATTATGAACTGCAATATGATGAGATGGCTATTATGACATGCTGCTTCTGTCCAATGGTGATTCTTATTTGATGAAAGGAGTATAGTATATGTACTACTAAGCAGTAGTCAAAAACAAACCAAAATAATCATAAAAGGTCATGATTAAAGAGAATAGTTTTTCTTGATGATGATGATCATGTTGAAAGTAGTTTTGTTGCTGCAAAATCTTATTACAGTTAAACCAATTTCTCATGTGTTGGTCCTTATTTGTCAGTGAATCATACAGTAGGAGGGCAACGCCTGGTTTAGTTGGATTACAAAGAGCTGCCCCCCATATGCCTGGCTAGGAACTGGCAACATCTGGTAAAGCACAAAATTATTCAATCGACATAAAGGTATTTCAGAGCCTTGTCAAATGCCAGGTTTTGGGAGTTTTAAAAATGACCTCATAAAAAAATTCCTATTATGAGGATAAAAAAAAAAACTGAGATCTGAGCATGAGTTTGAATGTGATTGGTTAATTCCGAATTCACAGTTATGAGAGAGTGCAAACACACTATCCCTTTTTTCTTTCTACTTTCCCTTTCAAAATTGTTTTATTTTTTGTAAAAACTGCACATATTGCAAGAAGCAGAAAAAAAAAAGACCCTGCTTAGTATTATACCTCAGTCAAACTGTCCTGGCGTGTTAATATCTTGATAAATTTGGCTGTGTCTCCCTGTGAAGAGTTAAATGTTTTTAGATCAATTTAACTCCGCTTGATACCGTCTTTTCCTGACCTTTTTCTTTAACATACTCATTCTTGTATTATTATTATTTTTATATCCCACAATAGCCACTGCTGGTGCTTTCAGCATCAAAAGAATTCTGGATGGCAGCTCAGCTACTGATGCAGTCGCTCTTAAATGCTGTCATGGCGTTGAGTGTATTCCAAACACTGTCGGGTGAGACGGGCTCATTTCTGAGCAGTTGTCAGGAGATTTATGACCCCGGCAAATCTCTGTATGTGCTAATGGACCATCACAGGAGCTTTTAAGGTCTGATGTCAGAGATGTAATCAAAACGCTGCTAATTGGTTCCTTTTATCTGCTTTCAAATGGTCAAATCTTTGATCGGAAATTGTTCTTTTGGTTTTGGGGTTTATTCAAATGCATTATTTTTATGACGTTTAATGGATCAGGCAGTTTCATTTTGTTTTTGTAGATCATGGACTTTATTTTCTCTTTTCAAGTCACATAAATGATGAAAACATGTTTTCATTGACTTAATAAAACACTACACTAAAACATCATCTGACATTGTATGTGTGTGTTTTAAAAAAAAATAAAGGTCATGTGACATGCTGTGCGTTGTTAAGGCCCTATTTTAAGTTTTATGTTAAGCCGCATAGAAAAGATTCAACCAATCACACTGTCGAGCATTTTGGGACACCTGGGATGCACGCCTGATGAGACGCGAGTGAAATCAAAAAGTTGGAAATCTGACTCACATGTTTTTGATCAGACCAACAAACAGAAAGTTGAAGCACAAAAACAATATGGACTCAGCCCTGAGGAGGGATCTGGGGATGTTTTGAAGATAAAATATTCTGTTTGCATTGTACTTTTGCTTTGAATTAAAGTTAAGAGGATCCACGGAGATTTTAATGTTATAAAATATCCAAAGAGGGAAAAGCTAGAAAGATGATGAGCGGTGGTCAGTGATGTGAAAATAGTTCTCCTTTAATTTCTTATATGAGGTCCTTGTTGACTTCCCAAGTACTAGAGTGTGTGGGTGCTGGAGGAAATCTGACGTGTCAAAATGTTGCTTCATACCAAGAAGAGGCAAAAAAATCTCCACATGTTACAGGACAAGTTTCCATGACAACAGTTTTGCTAAAAAGCTCCAGGTTTTTTGACGACCTCAATTTTGAATTAGACGCATGACTTGTCCACAACTCCACACTTTGACTGGAAAAAAAACCCAAAACATTATTTCTTTAACTAACCGCTGCATTGAGTCATAAAGATAATTATTCTCTTTTGTTTTGATCCCAAAGCTGACATTAAGAAAAAACAAAAAAACAATCCAATCAGTATTCATGATTCAAAGTTATAAAACACACAGTTTCATTTACATAGAGACGGGTTTTGTCGTTTGAAGGAACTAATTATCTTCTCAAATATTGGTAGCGGGTAATAGCCTATTTTGGAAATAAACTTTTATTTCCTTTTCAATCATGTGCTGTTCAACAGCGGTGGGAACAAGCTTTCCAATCAGTCGTTTGTGGCAGTTTATGGGTACCGTCAAGTGAAATGTGGATTTGGCGGTTGCTTAAACCCTCACCTGTTGGCTTGCACTGTAGGTGGCATCCAAAAGAACAAGATAATGGAACGAACGTGGTGAGAAGCTCAGCACAGACCTACTTTTTCCAGATTAGCTTGATGTGGGTGGCTTTGGCATATGATTAGGATGCCTCCTAATGAGTTGCTCTGGGCACGTTCAATCAAGACGAGGCCCCGGGGTAGCCCCCTGCCAAACTGCTTCATGCCAACCAACGTTAACCCTAACCCTCCCAACTGTTACTGAGAAAGAGAGAGAGAGAGAGAGAGAGAGAGAGACAGAGAGAGAGACAGAGAGAGAGACAGAGAGAGAGAGAGAAACAGAGAGAGAGAGAGAGAGAGAGAGCGCTTCAACAGATGCCGGTGCGAGGAGGAGCGGCTGAGGAGTCGAGGGAGAAGCGAAGAGGCAGAATGCCACGGTGGCTGAAGATTCTCTTCCTTACACTTACAAAAATATGACATCAGACGTTTGTTTTCAGCTGCCGCTTTAAGTCCATTCTGCTGGATCTCATCACTGAAGGGAATTTTTGTTCATTTAAAATCTGCTTCATTTTCTATTTGATATTTTGAACATGCTCCATTCAAAACTGCTCTGTCTCCAGGGTGCCTAAATTAGGAGGAGGACAAAGTGGGGGCCATCTGGTAGAAGAGCACAGAACAGCTTTTGGAAGGGACACTTTCCGGGAGGCAGAAGAGATTCAGTCGGCTGACGGGCTTCGATGTTAGAATACAAGTGGATTCACAGTTTGTTGTTTACCTGAACTCCGAGCAGACCTTTCAAAGAAAATCCAGCAGTCAGGATTATTTATCATTTACTTTTTGCAGCTGTATGGTCAAGACCTCCATAAGGATCTTACCACACCTCACTTAGACTTGTCTGATTGATTTTTTTAACCTCAAGCGTGCACGAAGACGACTCTCCGGAATTAGCCTGACGCATCCTTTGACATGAATCATTAGGGACTCTCGGGTTGCCGTCGGAAAGATGGAGAACGTGTCTGACCCCGGCGTCTTTGCCCCACCGCTGTGCGACGACTCGGTCGACTTCTACGCAATCTCCTCGGGCAACCGCACCGACTTGAACTGCACCCTCGCGTCCGACTTCCACTTCTACGCCGACATCTACGTCATCTTGCCCATCATCTACTCGGTCATTTGCGCCGTGGGCCTGACCGGCAACACGGCCGTCATCTATGTGATCCTCAAAGCCCCTAAGATGAAGACGGTCACCAATATGTTCATCCTCAACCTGGCCATCGCCGACGACTTGTTCACATTGGTGCTCCCCATCAGCATCGCCGAGCACCTGCTGCACTACTGGCCCTTCGGGGAAGTTTTGTGCAAAATCATCCTCAGCATTGATCACTATAACATCTTTTCCAGTATCTACTTCCTGACGGTGATGAGCGTGGACCGCTACCTGGTGGTCCTGGCCACGGTGAGGTCCAAGCGCATGCCGTACCGCACCTACAGGGCGGCCAAGATCATTTCCTTGTGCGTGTGGGTTCTCGTCATCCTCATCGTGGTACCCTTCAGCATTTTCGCCGGGGTTTATATCGATCCCAGCGACGGCAGAAAAAGCTGCGTGCTCAGCTTCCCCGCACCGGAGAGCTTGTGGTTCAAAGCCAGTCGGATCTACACCCACATCTTGGGCTTCGCCATCCCGGTGTCCACCATTTGCATCTTGTACACCATGATGCTCTACAAGTTGAGAAACATGCGCCTCAACAGCAACGCCAAAGCGCTGGACAAAGCCAAGAAGAAAGTCACCGTCATGGTTTTCATCGTCTTGGCCGTCTGCTTGTTCTGCTGGACGCCGTTCCATCTCAGCACCATTGTGGCCCTGACCACCGACCTGAGGCCCACACCTCTAGTTATCGGGATCTCCTACTTCATCACCAGCCTCAGCTACGCCAACTCCTGTCTCAACCCATTTCTCTATGCCTTCCTGGATGACAGTTTCAGGAAAGCCTTCAAGAAGATGCTGGAATGTAGTCCATCATGAACTGATGGGCATGTAATGAGTAAAAAAAAAAAGAAAAAAAGAAAAGGAACATTTACCCAAGCTACATCAGTAGAATAAATACATATATAAATCTCACTGAATTTGTAGGTTCGGCTAAGAAAATTCTCCTCGCCACATTTCGTGTTGCGTTAAACAAAGATCTGAAAACAACCAGCAAAAACTCAAGTGCTAATATTAACTAAAACATAAAATGTGAACACATTTTCAAACTTTGTTGTTCCACGTGCCATCACATGTATGAAACTAAACGAATGTTTATCAATATTAATGTGTGTAATTCCAGGATTATTTTGAGGAACAGTTTGTTTGTGTTGGATTAAAGTTTATTGGTCCGATGTAACATGAATATGGGGGAGGAAAAGGTGTGCAAATGCAGGAACAACATTATTATTCATAAAGTGTTCTCAAAAGTAGATGATAGTTCGCACCATTTTCTCACGGGGCATATCAAAACCATAACTGCCTTTCCCCCCCCGGAAAAGTGTTCATTTGCAAATCGACAGAAATTTTTTATAATGACTATTCAAAGAGTTCATGACGGTCTTTGTCATTAAGTTGGTGTTCAGGCTGACTGTTACTGCTGACGTAGACGTTTGAGGCGCGTTACTTAAAGTAACACTGAAGTAACAAAACACGAGACAGGTACCCTACCCTTTCTGTAATTGATGAATTTCTGAGCTTTTGTCGCCCCCTGTACAAATCTCGACGCTCATTACAACAGTCATACTTTGCCCTTGTCACAAAACTACTTAGTTTCTGTTTTACTTTCTGTCAAAAGATTTACACGCAAACAAAAGACCGAGATTATTCAAAGAAAATAATGAATTTACTTTTGCCTCTTTATACATGGGAACCACAATTATGTTTATTATTCAAAACCATCATTCTAATAGACATTACATTAATTTGGTAACGAAATTTGAGGATAGCAAGCCTTATGTTCTTTTTTTTTTTTATTAGTATGACGTCGTTTGACAAGATAGTAAAACATTTTATTCTATCCTTTTCCCATCACCATATTTTAACAATGTAATCCTCAAGATTTGTCGTACTTGCGTCTGATTAAAAGTCCATTTGATTCATTTTAGGGTTCAATTTTTCTCTGTTATTAGCCAGTCAATTTTATTCTGAATATTTTGGCACATCGGCAATACTGTCTGTACGAAATCGTTTGGTCTTTAATTGAAGTTGCATGGTTTATGTTTTGCTTTTGTTATCGTAAATATCGGTAGAATTCCATTCATCCATTATCTGAATTGCTTATGCTGTGAAGATCACAAATATTTCTTCTGAAAGCTTCACCTATTTCCACTGAAAAAGCAATGTGTGGAATTTCTAATAGTGTTCAAGGTATTTCAAATGAAAGATTCTTTCTTTTTGAGACAATGCTGAAGAGATTTAAGTCATCAAGGTTACTAGTTGGTTCTTGTATCTTTAACTTGAAATCATTATTCAGCCAGTTTGCTAAACTTTTAAGACTTAAACTTGCCTGTGCCAACTTTCTCTCACCTTGTGAGTTTCCATTAATTGTATACACACGTCAAATGTGATTTGGGTGCATTGTTATATAATTGCACATGACTGCTTCATTGTTATTCCACGTGTCAGCTATTCTGTGACTGAAAAGGACCATTTGTAGTTGGGTCGGCTGTATAGTCAAGTGTTGACGGACAGTTGTCTACCCGTACAAACCTTAAATCACCTGCACGCACATCGATCGGTTGTCATTTGGTGAGGCCACGGTCCAAATGGATACCGGGCTCGTTCCAAAGGTCATGTCCATCTGCACTGAGCCAAACAGCGGCAGAATGAATTAGTGACCCGCCGCCAAAAGGTCCCAGTTTCAATCTTATCAACCGGCTTCTGCTTCCCTTCATCGTGAATGCATAGCACATAAAAACTAAAGTGCTTGATGGAAAAGTGCTTGTTCTTTATTTCACCGACTTTGTATTTGTACCATGGATTTGTAGTCTTCTGCAAACAGCAAAGAATTCAATGGAATGTATGCTTTCACAAATAAAATCATGAATAAAGCTCAAGATGGTGTGAAATGTCTGAAAATTAATCAAACAAAGTACAAGAACTCCATCCATGAAATTTAAACAAGCAACCCAATGGATAATTTTGGCTCTCGATGAATTTGATATTTAGGTTTTTGGAATATTGTAATTGTATCTTCTGTCGTATTGCTAAATCATTAGTAAACGGCTAACAATTTTTAGACCAATTAAATGATTGGTCTACAATAAATTGTTTAGTTTCTAGTGGCTGACCTGCTGACCCCTCACAGTAACGTATCACAACACCCAGGCTAGGAATCACCCCACTCAACCATCACACTGACCATGTCCATAATGATCTGAAGAGCCACGTGTTTAAAAATAGAGGACGGGCACATCTATGTGGTCAAAATGAGAAGAGGTCATCAGAAACTCTCTCAGATCTGTTTGCCATGAGAGTACCCTGCTGTTTTGGGTGCAGTTTAGGACTTCCATGCATGCATGGATGGACGGACGGATGGACGAACGGATGCATGCACGCACAAAAGTACAAAAAGACAAAAAGTAGATACACATAGAGGTTGATCAAATGCGCTTTGACCACCGAGAGGCGCTAGTGGCACACGATTCTATTTGTTGGGCGTAATCATGGTTGACTGCTGCAGTTGAATTGAACGTTAACTTCTATATAGATACTACTAATAGATTCTGCTACTAATATTACTAGTAATAATAATAATAATGACTACAATTGGGTTGGAATGCTGTGAAATGCAAATAATCATGAACTAGAATAACATTCTGAAAGCTAAATAACCCAGAGTAGATACATTTTCTTTTTAGCATTACCATGTGAATAACATTTTAATACAAAATGGAGATAATTAACATATTTATGATTTTTTTTAACGCAAGATTGTACAACAAATGTAGAACAATATAAAAGAAGTGAACTATTTTGCAGTGTTGTTTATTTTGGCTGGTAATATGCAAGGCCCAAAGAAAAAAAAGACAAAATGCACAGTTGGTAATAATGACCAAATGGCAAAACGAGTCCGATTCGACCCAAACAGATTGTGCGTGCAAGGCTTATGTATTTCTATGCGTGTTAAAATAAAAGTAATGGGTGCTTGAGCATCCCTAAATAGCCTCATAAGAACATCCCGGTTTTGAAGAAATGAAAGAAAATGCATTCAAACTGCAAAGGAGGTCCTTCAGTGTTATTTGTTCGAGGATGCGCGTCCTCTCTGCCACTGAGTGTCCGTCTGAGCGATGAGAAGATTAAACCGTTATCAGGTAAATGAGTTTGACCCACGCTTTGTTGATCACCCGAAGGCAAAATGGCGTCTGACAGTCTCGTCCGCGTTCCCTCTAGCCTACACTTCGCCACAAGTGACTTTCACATATGATAATTAGTATGCATGAGAGCAATTCTCGTTAAGGTGTCCTGGCCACACAAAGGTCAAACGGAAAAATGTATATATGGAGCATCTATGTGAATCTGTGTGTTTTTAAATGAAATTATTTAATAAAATGGAGGCCTTAACTACTATTTGGCTGAATTTAAAGGTCCTAAGTGTACATTTCTGATTTCAATCAATTTGCGTCAAGGGGGTCTGAATTTGATCTCATTTTGTTAACATTTACTCAAGAAGGTGACTGTGGAATGCTTTTAAAAACACCCTTAGTGTCGAGTACAAAAATACAGACTTTAAAATACACTTAATAAAAAATTGATTTGTATTCTCAATTAATTGCACAATTAAAAAGAAAAACACACATGCATAATTACCCTCTCTTGTTCTATTTAAAAATACATACTCTGGCTTTTATGCCATTACAACATGTTCCCACGGCTTTGCTTTTGCTTTTCAAACAATTCAGCTTATTTGTGGTTGGGGGACTTTTTGAACAGGTACTGGAAACCCGCTGGCAGGGATACAATGCCTTCATCATGAATCATGCTTGGAGCCCATAACATCAAACAATCCTCTTAAATCAAGAACATATTGCTTCTTTGAATCTTATTGATTCCTCCTTGCTTCTATGTCATTTGTATCATTTCATCATCAAATTAAACTCAGCAAACACTACTACCAACCAAACATCGACAATTGCTGGTCACACTGTTAATCCATGTTAACACTGCGGTCTGCTTACCTTTTGGCTTTGGATGATAGTGCTTCAGCTGCAGCTTTCATTTTTTTCCCTCTTTGAAACTTCAGCCAGCCGAGCTGATTCTGTCATTGTTTGACTAACTCAATGTGGGGGGGCGCTATTAAGTTTAATACTTGCAGTTTTATGACTGTGGGAGTGCAAAATGGCTCACTCATAGACACATAGTCAGAAAGGAAGATAACTAAAGACTTATTTAGTTGTTTCATTTTGTACTTGACTGGCGAACCGGCATTACAGAGACCCAACTATCTGTTTTCAACAATCGCTGTGACATTGTGTCACGATCCTCATGGGCTCCAGCCTGTTTGAGATGTGGCTTAACAGCAGGCTCTATATAAGCCTGATAAAGATCCTCATGATTTGAATCAGGTGTGTTAGTAGGGATGCATGTAAAACTGGACTGGACTTAAGTGATCCTTGAGCTACAGCATTCAGATGTGTAATCATTTAGTTTGTTTTGAGTGAGCTTTGCAGAATAAGAGTTTGACTGCACAGCATTCACAATGCTGTGAGTCTTAGAGAAAGGTCAAAAAACATTTTGGACACTGAGAATGACATCTTGAGTACGATCGAAAGTTGAAGAGAAGCAAATTGAGAGAAAAAGCCTGAGGACACACCGATTTAGCCAATTTATGGAATCTCGGTGCGAAGATGAAATGGGTTGAGAAGCTTTATTTAGACCACATGTGTCAAACTCAAGGCCCAGGGGCCAGATAGGGCCCGCCACATCATTTTATGTGGCCCGCAAAGACAAATTGTGCATCAAATTTGTGTGTCATTACTAGAATTGCAAATTGTCTTCACTTTTAATAATATCTTTTTTTTTTTTTTTTTATATTTGACCAGTTTTTACTCATCTGATTTGAAATCGAGTTATTTGTCAGTTTGTTTTGTAGCTTTTACTGTATATAATACGAGGTGCTCATACATTGATTCCTAATGGCCCTCCGAAAGAAGCTATGACTACAATGCGGCCCACGAAAAAAATGAGTTTGACACCCCTGGTTTAGACTAAAGTTGTGCTTTGCTGCCATGATTTGGCAAAAACAGGCAGCAACGTAACCTGCTTACGAAAATAGGCCATTGATTTCCCAAGTGAAATATGTACTGTCTCTTATTTCCTGCTTGTTTTGGTTTGCGTGTTCATTGAGACAAGTAAACTACCGGGAGAAAATTGCAGAGCGTTACTGACAGCTGCTGACTGTCAACTGTCAGTCTTAGAGTTCTTTTGTGTACGCTGAAGGGAAGAGCTTGATTAAATATTCTCCATCGGAGGATGTACAAAAGCAGCTGCTTCGGAACTCTGAACGCTAAACTAATAGTCACCATATTGCCCTCCTCTAAACTACATGCTCTAATTTGACGTTTTCCTGATTACAAATACCTATTCACTATCCACATCCCATAATCCAGCCCAGATGCTCTCACGGACTGGCACAAGTTGACTAAAGTGGTTCTGACTGTGACCCAGGAAGACGGCGTGCTTCACTTGTTACTAACTCAATAGAGTTGAAGGGGAGCAGGTGTGCCGACTGGCGTCGGCATGGCGGGGGACCATGAAGGCGCCAATCGCCTCCTCAAAGCCACTAGTTATACCATTTCTCCCATTTCCTTGACATTTTATCGGGACATGCCACAACCACCATTTGTAGTGTCGGCGCAGCAAGCAGCAAAGAGAAAAAGCCGCGTCGAGAAAGCATGAAAGCAGTGTACTGACAAATAACGATCAAAATGACACTACGCTGCAAACCCAGGATCTCAAAAATCAACAGAGCTCTCTGTCCTATCAGTGGATTGTTGGTTTGAGGATGCAGTAAGCAAAAATAGCCACATTTTGATTCCAGCGACTTCAGGCATTTTCAAAATCAGTAACATTCATGCCTTGGTTGTTGGGAAATGAGCATTTGAATCACCTTTTTTGGTCACCAGGCCACTAAGAAAAATGATGTTCTTTGTTTGACATGCAAGTCCTGAAAACCTGATAAGGACTTGAGAATTTGATTCTCCCCCTTATCGTTTGCCAAATTATTCTTGTGTAATGTGTATTGTTTTACTCATGGGGAAACAACGGGAGCGTATGACAGAAATGAGACGCAATAAATAATGCAAAGAAATTGAGATGTTATCTGACACGAGACGAACTATGCACAAGCATGCGAGATGTGAAAAGGCAGTGAAGAGCTTTCACACGATAAAGTGCCACCAAAGCTTCAAATATGGTTTAAAATGACCATGACGATGTCTAAGACCTTTGTCTTGATCATTTTTGGAAATTACGTTTCGACATTTATGCATTGGTACGGCCGTGCACGTGCAGTTTCCACCACCAATGCGTTGCTTCAACAAAGCTCTAATGTATGTCATTAAAATGTCATTCTGTACAGTACGGAACTGCATAGTGTGTGCCTTCAAGATTAATTGCTACCACACAACACTATATTCTGCAGTGTGTTTTTGTGCAAATAACATTTTCGATGCTCCAAAAATGTTTTATTAATAAACGTAGCTCCCATGTAGTCTCATTTTATTTGTTATTCATTTTGATCCAGATTTTTGTCTTCCTTTCAGGTTCTTCAAATAAATTGCTCCAATTGGGACCAAAAAAGGTTCTTTAAATTGGATGCGACACAGACAACTTGGAAAGTAGAGGCAAGTAATGAGCTCTTTGACTCTCAAAGAATCAACAGTCAGACTCACTACTGACTTTGTTATCATCCCATTCCAGTTTATCCAAGGACGCAGAGGGGTTGACAGTGTTGCCTTGTGGGTCAGAATGGAGCCAGTCCGAGCCTAATATGTTCTGACAGGCCCAAAATTGAGTCCCCTTGTGTTTTATTGCTCAATATTTCAAGCACACATTCAAGCAATAAGAAAGAAACCTGCAAATCGAGTTTATAGGTATCAATAGCCAGGTTTGTTGAATAGAGATGAGACTTTTGCTGTGACTTAGCACAAGTCTTGCATTCAAAGTACCATACATAACAATCACACACTCACATTCAGTTGTGGTGTGAATGGTTGTCTGTTTCATTAAGTGACTGACTGGCAACCAGTTCAGGGTGTAGTCCACCCAGGAATAGCTCAGTTACCATGTCAGAATTTGATAGAGTTGAAATGTGGGTCCAAATTAGATGAAACAAATTATTTTGTAGAAGTTAGAAACTTAGACTTAGAAGTTTCTGAAGCTGATTGAATGGCCATAAAACTGGGGGTCCCTCAAGGGTCAGTTCTTGAACCACTTTTATTCAACTTGTATATGCCTTTCAGAATTAGTATTAGCATAACGCTGATATTCCACACAAGATGAGACTGACTAGTCTCTTGACTACGACATTTTGAAGCTGCTATTTGAGCACACATCGTAAAAATGGCTTGCTTCGAGGCTGCCTGCAGTAAGTTGAGGAGAATGGATGGGTTGATGCTGCGCCTTTGTTTTTGACTCCAGATCTTCTTGGTACCCCTGTAGTGCACAATAAAGAATAAAAGGGCTCTCCACGCTGACTGAATGCTGAGATGTTTTTGTATCACTCCGCATGTGGTAGGCAGTAATCAATGTGGAGAGTTGGATGTCATGATGTGTGGTCCTCATGCAGCCTCTTTGTGCAACATGAGCATCCTTCACTGAGAGGGCTGTTGGTGGTTCTTATAACACGTGCACCTAAAATAATGAAGCTGCTTGTTTTGGCTTACCTTTCAAAATCTGGTTCACACACGCAATGGAGCGAGCACAAAATGAAAATGGAGTTGGAAAGGCATTTAAATCTTGAAATTTTAAATTTTTACAGGGGAAATGGGTTTATGTTTTTTATTGGGATGGGATTGAAATGCTGTACGTACTTCCAAGTGTCCCTAGCCAGTCGTCCAATAAGGGTTTTCAAAAATGTGTTTTCTGCCCTTTTGTAACACTCAACCTCTGACACACTCGCTAAATTTGGGCTGATTTAAAGTCCGCTTGGACCTGAGCCGTTATGCCGAAATGGGCACCACACATTACAGCCACAACTATATCGAGTGTTAGAGTGTGGCAAATTCGTTTTTATAATGATCTCATGGGCTGGTAGAGATGATGGCGGCAAGCAAAGAGTCAGTGGCAGAAAATGAGGAGGGGAACCAGAGGATGGAGCTGGAGATGGGATAACGGGGTAAACGAAGCACAAAGGGAGCAAAAATGAATGCCTAGATAAGAGAGAAAAGACAGATGCATCGAGAAGGCTGTGACAGGAAGAGTTTAGTGGAGAGCAACAGCCGTATCAATTCTTTCACAATGCGTGGTAGGAAGAACTCTGTGAAGCAGAAAATGAAGGGAAGGAAAGGAACAAATGCAAATGGAGAGGTGATGAGAGCAGCATGAAATAAATTGAAGGAGTTGAATGAGCTGGGATTTGAGGCTGGGAATGGAGGGGACACATGAAATGGTACTCAGCTGTCAAAAATCTCGAAGAAACTCACTCTTTGAATGTCAAAATGCTCTCTTGAAGCTCGGATAACAGATGCACAGTATTGTAACGCGTATTTATGAATCCGCCAAAAGCAGCGATAAGTCAATACACCGATTTCACCCTGTTTGTATGAAATGAAAAACACAGTCAAAAGTGGTAACGGATGTTCCAGGGAGTCCCGCAAAAGTCTTCAGAAAACGCGTAAGGAGATTCATTATATTGTCTCTTTGATGGATGAGTGGAAATGTGGAAAACAAATCTGGGAAATATTACAAAATACCCAAAAGTCAATTATCTGGCCTAGCATATTTTAGCCTAGGGTGGGGCAGAGCCCTTGCAGCCCTCCCTCTCGCTTCAACAGCGACATGAGAAGTGGTTTAAATTCATTTTAGATAAAGATGCAAAACAGCCTCGACAGTCCGTCTCTAGTTTGATAAATAACATTGCATGTTCTATTGAAATCAATTTGCATTCATGCCCTCCAGTGTTTTGCGTGTTTGGCAAATGCAGTACTGCGTGCTAGTTAGTAGCTAAGCATCCACAACTGGCTATGCGTAGTCAAATTTGTGCTTTGAGTAAATCAGACCTTGAGAAAAATGACAGCAAAAAATACAGTCAGTTGCAAAGAGAACAGTCATTTGTGCTCCCTGTCACACCGTGAAGCAAATTACTGACATAATTCATCAACCTGTTCTTACTTCACTCATTAGCTGGTGAGAAAGAAGATACAGAGGACGAAAAAGAGCAGTCTCCAAAATAATTACGAGAAGATTTCTGAATGTATTCACATGCACAAATTGGTTTGATCTTTAATGTAAGAGACTGTTGAGACAACATGTGATCAGTGTTTGTGTGTGTGGGGCGGATTGTTCTGCAGTAATTCAAATTTTACGGGCAAATGATCAGCATCCGACTGAAGCAATACATTAAACAGTGCATGCAACTCAACTTGAAATATGCATGTCCTTAATTGTAATTGTTTGAATGAGCTACAAAATGAGCACATTTTGGCGAGTCAGCACAACAACTCAATGTTCTCACCACTATCTCTGAGCAGTTAGTTCAAACTTAACACCCTTACACAATAATGACCATAAAGGGACTCAAACTCTCAATTTTCTGATTTGAAGTCAGATCCTTTAAGCCACATAGCCATGTGGAGGACAGGACCAAGTGATAACAGGACAATGATTTCTGATGGCCCTGTCACGATGTGGTTGAACCAACTTCACCGTAAAATAGACTTGTAGGACATTTGCTTTTGAGCCTCCTTAGCGCAGGAGCTATCTTCATAATTAGTATCCACATATTGGCAGCCTTTCCCTTCCTGTCACCACTAAGGTCACCGGAAGCAACATGCAAATGCTTGGCTGTCCGACTGTTTGATGAGATGACGCTATAGCGTGCATATGGTCATGCCTTCCTGCACAATGTTTTGACAAGGTGGATCGGCCAGGCGACGTGATTTGTTGACAGATGCACGTAAGTGTCTACCCCTCGCTTTCCTCTTCCTGTTGAATTACATTGATTTGACACACTTGTGAAAATGGCCATGTGTGTGTTTGTGTGTGTGTTTATTTTTCAGAATGTAGACAAGACAGTTAAGTGTCAAAGGCGTCCATATTCAATACCACTCAGTTGTTCCCAAGGTCACCGGGGCGAAGCCTATTGCAGCAGAGTTTGAGTGAAAAGCTGAATGGATGACTGATTTTCTGTCAGGAGATAGGACTAAGAAATAATGGCTGTTGACTCTTTCCCCAAGTTATCTAGGGTATATGTACCCATCAAGTGTCAATTTACACTGAAAATGTACATCTTTCTATCCATGAGCACGTCTGCCCACATTGTTATGCACACATCGACTTTCTTTATCTTCTGAGATTATCATCGGTGGCAAAGCTCCAGTGCCACACAGCCTTCTGCGAAGAAGCTAAGACCACTGGGATTTGGAATTTGGCTCGCCAGTTTTCTGAAGTTGAGTCATGATTGGTTTTGGCCTGAGACCTGGCAACTGTGATGTCATTTTCAGTTAGGAGCAAGTGGCAAAAGGGCCGCCCTCTGAGATGGATCAAAACGGGTTGACTTTTCTTCGAGCACTAATTTTCTGTTGCTATTGCTTCTTCAGATGCCCCTCATGACCTCATTTTTAGATGGTCAATTATTCTCGTGTTATTTAAGACAAGGCTAGTTTACCATCACAACAGTCCGTTACACTTTGCAAAACCTAAATGCTCTCCTCTCATGTCACACTCAATTAGCCTCCCTGAATATTTTTACTCCATCTCTGTGGGTCGTGTTTAGAAAACAAATGTGAATTTGCATGCTGGCATTTGCTAATTGGGTCATGCTCAGCTTGGAGTTGAGAAGAGGTGTGACGATGAGGCTTTTGAGATACACAAACAGGTTGGAGACGATGGATCTTATCAGTTGATGACATCCATTCCACAGCCTTATCTCTGAGGAAAAGAGGAAAATTACATACACAAGTGTTACTCTTGTGGATTAATAACTTTCATATCTGCAGTGGAGAAACTGGTCCTATCATAAATGACTTGTACTTCCCTCCTGGGCTTCCCCGTAATGTCGGTATTAACAACGAGCTGCTTGACAGTCAATAGAGTCCTTATCAAAGGCCACATTAGTCACATTGATCTTCATAAATAACTGCAAAAATCTCCATTTAAACACCCAAATTAACTACATTTGATCATGATTATATTAATTTCTCTGATGGCGTTGGAAAATTTCTCAAACATTGCATCCATGCAGAATAAAACTAAACGAAAATATTGACAGTTTTTTGTTGTTGTTATTTTTTATTTTTTTTACTAGCGCCAGATGAATAAATTGTGTTTTTTTGGACTAAAATAAAGACTAAAATGTTCCCAATTGAAATTGGACTAAAACTGAATTTAAAAATGGCAAATAAAATGAACACTAGTCCTCTGGCCTGGGTGGGCTCCCATGTCCTGAGTTTTGGTCCATCTACCACAGCAAATTTAGACACATCTGATAATATCCACACGTATTAGCATTGATATTGATCACGAGCATGTCTCCTTAGAAACATGCCCATGTGATTTATTGACTTGATGCTGGGGCAGTCTCTAATTGCCATATGCAGCCCTGGTGATCCCTTTATCTTCCCAGATTGATCTCTCAATTGCACTCCTTCTTTCCAGGGGTGATTGGCACCCCATAGGACACAGCGATAGCTTTGGTTGGCTTACTGCTCCTCTTCTGGACCAATCCTATTTTGTACCCATCACTTTTCCAGAGGGTACAGATAGATCCAGATAGATTTGTTCATGTCTACTGTTGCTGTTGTGCTGTTCCACCATTTGTGACCTAGCTGCTACAGGGTCTCTTCAGCAAAAAAACTAATAAATGGTAAATGGCATGCACTTCTCGAAAGTACTTAACAAAGCTATACATTCACCTATTCACACGCACACTCTGCTTCCATGCGAGGTGATGTCAAGCTCACAGCTAGCAAATTGGGGTTAAGTGCCTTGCTCTAGGACGTTTCAATAGCAAAGCGTTGGAGCCAGCTGGATACAAACCGACAACTCGATGGTCAATGGACGACTCACTCGACCAATTGAGCCTCAATGGCACTAAGCCGAAGAGGGAAACGATCTGTCGACACCCCCTACACAAAAAACAAATCTGTGTGAATGTACAAGTGTGCATGTTGTATTTGTTGTATTTTAGCTTATGTTGTATTATTTTTATGTTGTATTTTATTTTTGTTCTTCTCTCATGGAATCCCTTCACATGACAAAGCAAACATCTCACTGTCAGGGTCGTCTCCAAACAGAAGCTGAGGTGTGTGTGTGTTGTGTTTATGCAGCCTTTGAATTTTATTGCTGATTTCAGTGAAAGGTGCTTGGTCACAGATGAAGCAAGCAATAAATTGTGCTCCGACGTGTCGCTGTTTTTTTGTGCAGTGTATTGACCTGAATATTGTATGAGGGCAATTGAAAGTAAACACACAGCCGCGTATACACACACACACACACACTGGTTGAATGACAAGCAGGGGAAATGCATGTGTGCTGCCCAGTAATTCACAATGATGGATGGGTAATCAACTAATGATGCTGGCGACGAAACGCAATCGTCTCAAAGGGGGAAGGGAAGCAACGGAAAGATGGAAAGGAAAGTTGGTGAGCCTACAAACGATACACGGTACACAAGATTGTCTGTTGATAAGCACTTTGTGTTCGGCCCTTGTTAGTATTCAACAAATAAAGGTGAGTTGCATTTTATTCTCTAGCTGTAATAGCCTACACTTATCCTAATTTGTGAGCTCTTACATGTATTCCATTACTATACAAGCCATATCTTAAAGACCATAAATATTTAAGAGAACTGAAAAAAAAAGTATTTGACTCACTATGGTAAGTGTCTTGTTAACAAGCCTGCTCCACATTTATATTCGGGTTTGAAAAGTATTAAGCAGTATTTTTGCAGGTTTTGTCCTGTTGAGATATTATTAATGTTACGGTTTTGAACGAGTTATTGACTGACTGCATGTAAATTTAATGTCAAACAAAACCAAAGGGTTGTCTAACGGGCTTCTAAAGGGCTTTCTACGGCGACATCATGCTGGTGGAAGTCCAAGAAATGGAGGGAGAGAGAGTTTACTGGCAAATATATTGTGGTGTTTCGGGACCTTGAGCATCAAAATGAAAATTAGAAAACCTCAGTCTGTTTCTGTCATGCACGTCTGTTGGTGTATTGCTGAGCTGCTGAGTTTCTCGCGCTTTCCTCAACATTCCTTCAGACCTTTGTGTGATGCATGGCTGACCGGAAAGACAAAGCGTGCGCATTCCCAATCAGGTTTGACCTTTACTATTGTGCTGACAAGCCGAGCCTTCATTTCCTTCCGCCGTGGGCTCGGTCCTCCTCGATGACTGCGGTAATATGCGCGAACTGGAACATGGAGTTGACCTCGATATCCCCTTGATTATTCTCTTTCAGCAAACCCATCAAGTTATTTCAAAAAAATAATTACATAATAGCTGATGTTGAAAATGATTGCTAAATGTCAAAGCAAGTACGCGAATGGTTGCGAAGGTTCAAGGTACGCTTTCAACAAGCTTCTTGTAGCTTCAGAGCATGGTCTTGCGGGTCATATTTAACTAGACTAGTTATCATCCAATATTGCTTACTTGTCATCTCATAGGAGATTTATTCATATCTATGGAAACACTGTTTGAACACACTATTCACACATGTTTCAAAATAGTTTGAAAGTAGGGTTAGGGAGTAGGGTTTTAAACTAGGGTTAAGGTTTTAAATCTAGGGTTGGAAGTAGAGTTTTAAACTAGGTTTAGGGTTTGGGAGTATGGTTTAAAACTAGGGGTTAGGGTTTCGGAACAGGCTTTGAAACTCGGGTTGGGTTGATAACTAGGGTTAGGGTTTGGGAGTAGGGTTTTAAAATAGGGTTAGGATTTCAAAATAGGTTTTATTGCTTGGGTTTCAAAGTAGGGTTTAAAACCAGGGTTGGGGTTTGGAAGTAGAGTTTCACACCAGCTTTGACAGGCAGTAAAATGTTCTTAACCTGTTTCCCTTTGTCTCAATCTCACTCCCTTGTGGCTGCTGCTCACTGCTTCTGGAGTTTCGCTTTCACATTTATCTTCTTGTTATCGGCAATGGTGAGGCTGGGGACGCTGATCCGGCATTATGGTTGTTGCTGTCTTCTTGAGTTAGAGATATGGCTGAGAATGTGCCCGTTGTTCTCTCCTCCAACACCTACATCCTGGTTTCGCACTTTATCGACACCAAATGCTTTTCATGTGGGGTTCACTTGGTTTGCTTTCATGTAGTAAATGGACGGTGGTTCTTGACCTGCTCAATGCGTAACTAATCTTGTCAGAAAATTTGAGAGAACTAATCTTGTCAGGAAATACTTACAAATTTAATTAAATAAAACTTAATTAATGTACGAAAATTGGTTTTGAATTTTTTCTATTGTTATCGGAGGGGCCGAATCTGGATAAAATTCTTCATTTGTCGGACTTCTTTTTGTTTTTCTGATATGATTGGTTGCTCCCAGCTTCATGAGAATTGCTTTGAGAAAAATACATTACATTTATAAGACAAAATGTGATTTAGTTTCTAATTGTAACAAAGGCGTTTGCTTAATTTATCTAGAGCTGACTCACATTTTCAAATGACAACATTACTCAATGAAAAGTCAATAATGAACCATCATTTAGTCAAGCTTCCGATTAGTTTCAGTCTACTATGCTGCAAAATCACAATTTATATTATTTCGCTAAATCTCCAAATTAGTTTTTTTTTACTGATAGCTCAATTAAGTGTCATAATGCAGCACTTACAACTTGATTAAAAAATCTTGCCGCAGAATGATTTAGACAAACAACTCTGCTCCCTTGATTGAGTCCACTTTAATTATTAAAGTAATAATTACTTGCAGTGGATTTTCCTCAATGTCATAAAAAGGGGAAAGTATAGCTTTACAATAAGGCTACTCTTATAAAGTATCTATGAAATGGTTATTAATAACGACATCAAAACTCAATTGAAACGTATTAGGTTGCTAAAGCAGATATAAACAATGAAAATGACTTATTGCTTGCCAAACAAGCTTCTTTGTCCATTAAAAGTAATAGCATCTTATTCATTGTTAATCACAGCAACAGTCATTGTTGAAAACAATCATTTATGACGGATATCCTGTTTCATACAGTTGATTGCTACATCAATAAAGTCTATACATGTGGATTATAAATCTTCAATGTGATAATTATGTTGAAAGGTACCAGCAAAATGCAAAAATGTGATGATGTCCATAGCGCATGAAATAGAATTAAGCTTTGTCTTGGCTGCTTACACATTATAGACGGTTGATAATAAAATATCAAAAGATGATGGCCGGAATTCACATCATAAAATCAACTGTGCTTAGATAGTCTAACTATTGCTTTTACTTTTGTTTTGTGCCTTCTAATAGCCTTCCTTCTTATAGTCATTGACATTTATTATCAGGCAACTGACCTGCATACCTATTTTTAAAATTGTGCTTATCCATATCCTGGAAGTACTTGTGTTAAACCTTTAACATTGCACGACGATTTTTCTTTTTTGTTTTGGTTTGTCTCTGTGAAGAAAAAAATATGTTTTTCCCCTATTCATTTTTCTTTCATTTTTCGCCTGATGGCAGTGGACAATACTTGTCAGTGCAGTGATGAACATGACTGGAATGTCTCACACATACAAATGGGTCACAACAGCAGAGTGATACTCTGTCTCATGAGTCATTCCAAATTTGTCCCTTGCTTTTACCTTTCATGACGCTCAAATTTACAATGACGCAAACAACACGACAAAAGGAAATGTCAGTGTCGGAGTCATTTGTCCTCTCTTTCAACAAATGACACACCAGATGGTTTGTTTGACAAATTGCATCGAGCAAAGAGCTGCTAGAAAGGGACTGGCACTTTCAAAAGTTAAAAAAATAGGCTACAACTCACTGTGTCCCTTATGAGGATGATGAGCGTTAATGCCAACGCAACCGGCAACGTCTCCTTGCTGCAAAATGGCAAAGACGGATGACTTTTTCTGACATGAAAAAATGTATATGGAACATTAGACAACTCACTCACAGCTCACATCATCAGGGACACGACAGTTGCCTCCGTGTCCATACACACCGCCTCTTCCCGGACGTCATCCATCCTTCTGAACTTGATCCCCTCCCGAGACACTCATAAAATGTGTTGAATGGGACAGAAAAAGAAAAAAAAAAACTTTGTTTTTTTAAGATTGTGTTGGGTTCAGTTTCATACATGAAAGGCTTGATTCCTCTGCACCGACCCCTATCACAGTTCAGCACTGCGACATTGTAACCTCCGAGGTTGACCTCCATTCATTCACATTTTGAGCCAATCTGTCCAATAGCAAATAATGGAATTGAAAATCAAGATCAGACAGTCGTCATTAAGCATTCATTAACTGGACAAAGGGGCATCTGTGCCGTTGTGGGAGAGAATACAGATGACTTGTATGCCATCCGATGAAAGTGGCACCCCTTATTTCCTTTCAATTCAGCACTGAGAGGAAAGCACAGTCTACCTGGAATGTTAGCTGCAGGAAATTGGTGCATTTGAAAGAAACTGCAAGACCTCCACTTGCGGTTGATGTAAAGTTATCTGCTGTAAAATGGCCACTTAGAGAGCCCCTTCCACTTTCAAGCGTGTGTCTATGTGGACTTGTTCTCACCGTGATTATTATTTGAATAATTGCACTGACTCACCAGCTGAGGTGCACTCTGGTACAGTCTGACAATTTTTCATCACGTTCAGTTTTCATTATAGGAGCATGAATTAGTTTTTTCAATCCTTTTCCAGTGAGACCAAATGTAGCTCTCTAACTTAGATTTAGCTGCCCATCTCTCTAACTCTGATCACGGTCTGCCGTTGTTGCCGTAGCAACATACTACCCCTATGAGACAATGGCAGTTAGCAGTAAATTGACAACACACACATGGGGTGCTTCAGCAATACCATCCTTATTTAATGGTTTTATTTTTTTTTTTAGTAATTGAAATCTTTTGCTTGTCTGTTTTCAGCTATATAGTCCATATCTTATTTATTTATTTTTCTTTCCTGAATATTATTTTATATACTGTTTTTCATTTCTAAAATTCTCTTCCTCCGATAAATCAAGTTTCTGTACCTCGAAAAAACGAATCAGCAACGAAACAAAACGTTAAGAATTATGATGTATAAAAGGGGTAGGAAAAAACAAGCAATAGCTACTTTCTTCTCCTTTTTTGATTTATTTGTCTTATTGGCATAACATGAAATTATGTAAAAATGTGAAAAAAAAAGATTTTGTGTTTGGTCGATCTCATGTTCAGAAATAAACTTCAACAACCCTTGTGAGGAAGAGCGGTTCAGAAAATTGATTGATGGGTGGATAATAATTAAGAGTGCATATTCCTGATCTGTGGTTATCATTTGGATATCTTCATTTGATTAAAATGTATCCTCCTACACCTACATCAGGGAGTCAAGGCCATTTGCCTGCAATCTGTGGGTGTCAGATGACATGTCAACTGAGTGTGCGTGTGCATGTGTATATTGTGTGCAAGAGCCTTCGTGAGGTGAGGAGGAAGTGGCTACACCTTTATGGGATATCCGACGTGGGAGCTAATTTATTATCCCCTGCGTGAGCTTGCATTTATGTGCCTCAATTTGTGTTTTGGTGTCACAAAAACCTTCAAAGAGAACTCTAAAGTGGAATTTCAAACTATTTATTAAATATTCTAACATCAAAACACATCCCGTGCTGACGTTCCCCGCTGTCCTTCGTAATGAGGCCGACTATAATGTAGGTCGTATTACCTCAAATATAGAAACCTATTCCTAAAATTCAAGCACCCCTGCTATTGCTATGTAGCTACGATGTCTGATTGATGCTGTGTGTTTGTTTGCTTTTTTAAGGCTCCCGCATGAAAGTAGCAAGCTCAAACCACACTGGCCCAATTATAGTAAATAGTAGCAAAAAGTAGCGAAGAGATTCCTGAAAGTCATTCAAAACTTTTAGGCAAATTTAGTAAATCAAAGTAAACAAGCGTTAATTCTTATCTTATGTTCTCTGGCTTCCCCATTTTAAAGATCCCAATTATCTATAACGTGAGTGTGAATGAATTTGTGCCGCTTTTTCGCTGTGCAATGGTGTGGGGAAAATAAAGCAGTCGTTGTTGCAAAATAAATGTTGTTAAAAAAAATAAAGGTGCTCTTCCATCTCATACTGAGAGTGAAGCAAAGCTCAGTCGCCATGACAACAACCTGAGGTGGACTTTCATCAATGTTGCAATGGTGTTCAGGTTAGAGCGTTATAAAAGTTGTTTTCAGTTTTTGTTGTTGTTGAAATAATAACTCACCAGTTCTGCACAGGGTGTCTTGCATTCATCATATTAGACCGCTTGGCTTTCAGAGTAGAAGCATAAAAGAACCGTGAGTGTGATCGAATGTTTGTTTTGGTACCACAGTCAGAGGATGCTTTCTAGATTAAAATATTTGTATGCTTGATTTGCCCATAACTCAGTAAAAATGGTGATGTGTTAAGGTTTAAGTGAACAAGTGTGACAAGTTGATTTTCTCAAGAGTGGAAAGCTGATTACGGTCAACTCTCAAGCAGCGATGCTAGAATTTGTATGCATTGATGATTAGGGCCTACAAAAGGTTTTGGCGCTAATTTCAATAATGAGTCTCTTGAGGTGGGTGTCAGCAGTAAATAAAGTTCCATAGCCTTGGCAACTCGCAAATAACTACCAAGTCTTCCTGCACTTTGAACTTTGAACTTTGAACATACCGTAATTTTCGGACTATAAGTCGCACCGGAGTATAAATCGCACCAGCCATAAAATGCCCAAAAAAGTGAAAAAAACATATATATACGTATATAAGTCGCTCCTGAGTATAAGTCGCCCCCCCACCCAAACTATGAAAAAAAATGCGACTTATAGTCCGAAAATTACGGTACTCAGCTATGGAAAGAAACAATAGCGGAAAAATAAGAAAAACTGATACCTGTATGTAAAATGATATTTTTGTCTTTAGTGTAAGGTAAAAAAAAAATTCCACACTTTGAACTTCAAGTAGAAGATGGTCGTTCGCCATTACTAACACTTGAGGTGACAGGGAAGCTGGCTCAGACCTGTTATATAACGGGTCTCCAATGGCCATTAGTATGGGGAGCATGATGAGGGTTGGCTCACTGCATGAAACCAATTTACGACTATAACAAGCCAATTCTACCATGGTAAGAAATATGCTTTAAATTTTTGCCTATAATTTTTACATTTTGGGTATTTTCTCTTACTTTACTTTCAAAGCATTTTTCACAGAGAGGGCTCAACTAATTAGCATCTATTTTATCATTTATAATAATAATTAATTCATAATTTGATCATTTATCTCTGAATGGCTGCATCACGGCAAAAAAGGACGAGCTATGAGATGTTCAGTTGGCTAGCAAGCACATGAGCGCCCAGAGAGGAAGCAAAGGAATCCTGTTTTTACATTGCCAATTTCCATGGAGCAGTCGTGTGACATAAGAGACTCGCTTCACCATGGAAACACGTGCTGATACGACTCTCGGGTCCGCGCCATGATCACTCACTGGAGTCACTCGACTAAATGCAAAAATAGTTTGATGTGATTATAAAGGCAGAGGGATAGCAACTGGGCCAGAATTATAAACACGCAATGAATACTTTTGGGTTGTCCATATTCTCTATTAGGGGTCTGTCAAAATGCATGACCCTCTGAGAAAAATGTTGAGAAAGAAAGAAAGAAAGAAAGAAAGAAAGAAAGAAAGAAAGAAAGAAAGAAAGAAAGAAAGAAAGAAAGAAAGAAAGAAAGAAAGAAAGAAAGAAAGAAAGAAAGAAAGAAAGAAAGAAAGAAAGAAAGAAAGAAAGAAAGAAAGAAAGAAAAATAAAGAAAATACTTTTTGGGTTCTAAGAATTCAATATGCAACATTTTGAGTCTGTGATTTTTTTTTCTTGGTTTGCTGTTGCTTTTATTTTCTTCTACCCACTCTCCATCTTGGCTTCTTGTGCACGTTCACTCGGGGAGTACATCTGGATCGGAAGCATCCGAGCCCTGTGATCTATTTCATCAGCCTGCATCTCTTCACACAGCCAATTAGCTCCGAAGCCAAAAAGAATCATCACGGGGAATTCAAGAGCTCTCTTTCCTGGATGTTGAGCTTTCTTTTGAGCTCAAGTCATTACCCCTACCACACAGAAGTGTCTCGCCCTCCATTGCAAACTCCGAATGCAGGCCGGCACACTCGCTCATACGTGCATGGAGCAAATTTCAAGTGTCATGCTACTTATATATTCGGCGTTCATGTCGTTGTATCCCAGCACCAACCAGTTACGCTAAGTAGATGTGGCAACAATGGGGGAGAAAGAAAAGAAGGCTAATTAAGTCCAATACAGTTGATGTTGACAGGTCATCTAGTTAGCACGAGCCACAGATGGGCCAGGGTCACTAATTTCCCTTTTGGAAATCCGAATAGTCTAATGTAAAATAGAAAACATTTTTCAGGGCAGCAGTTGGAGATCATCTTAAACGTGCATGCTTTTTTAAGATCTGAAGAGAATTTCTTAATCCATGGTCGATTACATTTGTTCGCAAATACGGCTTTAAAATATATAATACTTTCCAGGCATGTGTTAAAAAGAATTGGTGGTCGAGACAGCTGAGTTCACGGACGTTGTTTTTTTTGTAGCCCTACTTTTTAAAAACATTTTTGTATACATTAACAAGAATTGAGACTTAATCTAATATAGTGCCTAATTGATAGAAAATCATTAAATTATATTAATTATCAATGGGTAGGAAAACTTGAAATGAAGCAAACAAGTTTAAGTTTAGATTCACCAAAGTCAAATCAGACAATGGCAGAAAAGCACAAGGTGACTTTAAACCTTCTTGATGGCACAACCTCAAGTGCTGAGCTCTCTTCCACTCCATCAAACATAATGGCTACATTATCACAGCGTTTGACCGTGTGAACAGCATCTTCACATCTCTACTGGGTGATAGAGAAACCCGTCTCCCACCTGTGTCTTCCAATTTTCTCCTTGTGCCTTAGCACTTTCCTGGATCATAACCCCGGTGGTCCCTAACACATCGTGTGTGAACCCTTGTCTTGACGAATCTCTTCCATTTTGTCTTTTTTCACTTTCTTGAGCTCCCTTTCATCCTCCACCTCTTTTATCTGGCAGTCTTCGACTTTAACTCTTCTCGATGAGTGCTGTACAGTGCTGTACCTTGACCCTATGGACAAGATGTGCGACTAGTTTTTGAGTTTACTCCTGCTTCAAAGTGCTGAGCGTGTTTATTCGAATGACCTATTTCCACGCGCAGTTGTCCTCTCAGTGTATTTACTGTAATTGCAGCCTTCTTTTCGGAATGTTTTGTCTCAGGTGAGTCATGCCGATAACTCAGGACGTTATCTGCCTCAACCACAAATCAATCCGGACGCTTCTGTGCATGTTTTTCTTTTTCAGACCGTCCGCACTAAAATTCCTCAAGAAAAGACGTTATTATCACGGTGATTGTCGAGAATAGTAGTGCGTAACTGGTCGATCGCGGTTGACCGCTAGTGATTTTATTATTGCACCGCGGTAAACAATGGCCAAGGGAAAAGCATTACTGTGTGTGTGTGAGTGTGTGTGTGTTATATCTGATCTGATGCTGGTGTCGTGAGACTAAACAACAAAAGTCTGCATCGTCAATGTTCTTCTCAAATTATGTTTATTGTCAGGTCAAGCCGAGCCAAGTTTATTTGTATTGATTGAATTATAAAACACAAAGAGATATAAAAGTAAAAATTGAAGGAAAGGAACCGATGATGTTAAATAAGTGCAATCTGCATGTTCAAAGGTGATGTAGAAGTATTGATTGCTACCCCTTTGAAAAAGCATTTCACAGGGCCGCTCGGCCTCGCAAAGATCGACGACATACGCCGCTGCAATCGTGTGCTGTGTAGCTTTAATTCAAACTATCCACTCTAGTGTAAAAGGCCAGAGGGTGAAGTGAAGCCAAGCTTCAGGCTCCCGCGGGCTGTATTGAGACACCGCAGAGGCGGAGGACAAATGAGTTCAACTGGACACAAGATGGAGTCGTCTTGGTAAATCAATGAGCGTCTCTCTCAGTAATTACCCGTCTGCTGTCCCCTCGAACATTGAAATATATGAAGCTCAGCCAAAACCTTTTACTCAGAGTCCGGGTGTTTATTTGAAGTAGGAATTTCTACTTTAAGGAGATCATTAAAAAAAAAAAGCCTCACGGCAATTTGCTTTGGACTAACTTTCAGTCCAACCACACTGCTGCTGGTTGTGAGCCCATTGGTTGACCAAGAGATGAACACGAGAGGAGCCAAACTCTGACCAGACATTACAACAACAACAAAAATCAAAAGGAGCATGTGAACCAAGCAAAGTCACTCAGGTGTACTTGATGGATTATTGCAATATCTTTCTAAGGGGAGCACAGCTACTCGAGGGCACTTAGCTGAAGATTAAAATGGGTTATTCAATTAATGAAGTATCGCCCACTCAACGCCTACTTGATCGACACGTATCCTGATGGACACAAAAAGAGAACACACCCGCCGAATATCTCACTTGCGCCACACGCCAAGCAACGCGGCCGATAGCGACTCAAGTGCATCGTCGGCAAAAAGCATTTAGTCAGCGATTTTTCGTAATACGCCTTAAAAATCAAATGACCACACCTAGTCAAGTGAGCAGCTGCATTGCATATATTGTTTGTTTTGTTTTTCAATCACAAAAACATGTCATGGCCATAAAGACGAGGAAACAGGCAAGAATATTAAGAAATAAAAGAACAATGCGATTAAGAAGAAGAGAGACTGTGGACATTTTGAGAGGCCGTCGGCAACGGCCTATTCGGCCCTTTTGTTAAATGCAACCATGCGTTTTTCTGACAGAGACTCAATGTGCTTCTGCTTTTCAAGTCGAGCAGGAAAACAACTTAGATAGATATTAACAAGTCCGCCTCTGACTGGCTTGAATAGTGATTGTTTTGGAAGGCTCAGTTCCAAGTCTGGACTCCAACTTTGATCCTTTGGTATGACCTAAGACGGCAACCGTAGCAAAAAAGAAAAATGAAGTCGAAATTCTTCTGCAGCGATACGTGACCGGTTATTACGTTCAGGAGCCATTCACGCTTTTTAATTTATTTTCTCCTTAATAAATAAAATAATCATAAAAAAAAAATGTTTATTGGAGTTGTATTTGTGAGATGCTAAAACTGGTTTGATGATCTGAAACATTTAAATATGACGGTAAAAAAAAATGGAAATCACGACGTTTTTTTCTTATAATTTGACCCGATTTCAATAAAACCAAATTTCTTCATTAATGCAGTGGCCGTGTAGTTTTATTTCAAACAGATTATTATCATTTATTATCACATACAGTCTTTTTACAGGAAGCCTACATTTATTTGACATTAGATTGTGTTGTAAGTGTACTTAATGAAGCGGCAAATGTAAGTATAAGCTGTATATGTAGAAGAAAAATGGAAGTGCAATGAGGTGCTTGAGAGTTGTACAGGAAGAAAAAAATAAAAGCACATGGTGTATCGTCTTTTTTTAACTGCACTGCAAAATGTACTTTGACAGTGGCACAGTTTGGAGTTGTAATTGTTTCAAAATTGAAGTCATTAAATCGTTTGGCTCAAGGACCTCAAAGAGCTCGGCTGTTCATGCTTATTTGCATCTTTGTGATGAAACAAAATGCATTTTTAAAGACGTGTAATTTTGATGACTGAAAAAGCACTTTGCCACGTCACACGCCAACACCGCCTCCGACTGTGACGGGCAAACAGTTGGTGGTGTCCCAGTTTGGAGGCTTCATGCTCATTTAGGAGGTGTCGGGATGGTGTTGCTAATAACGGCAACAGTCCAAATTCCTCATCGGAACTAATGAAATACACTAAAGAGATGGAGGCAACAAAGAGGTTGTTTACTGCTCGCCGGGGACAGTCCAAGACTAGAAACTAAACCATTTCAAAACCAGTTTTACCGCCCCACTCTCCCCCTCAAAATATTCTTGGAGGTGCCAGGCCAGATTATTTTCAGATTTTCCCAAGTATTTTTTTCCAACTGTTTCATTTGAACATATTATGAATTGCTATCAGTTTTTTGAGGAATTTTTTTTTATTTTTTTGCGCATTGACTGAAAATGACTTGTTCTCCCCAAAATCCCCCGCAACCCCCTCAAGGAAAAAAAATCCTAGCTCCGCCAGTGTTTTATAGACCTTAAATTTATGGCTGATGCTGTGATTCAGTATGTGTGAACATAATGAGCCAAAGACGCTCCCTGTTGCTCACAAAGACATGTACGTATGTTTGTTATTTTGGGTTAATGGAGTTGAACTACAAAGACACCTGACTACAGCGTGTCTCTTTGCCTCAGCTTTATGGTGCATATTCTTATGAATAATTCAGAGGCACAAGCCAACGCAAGTCACTGCAGTGCGATTCCTTGACTTGGCCATGGAAGCTGGGGGGTGGGGCTTCTGGCAGCTGCTGCGGTCCAATTAAAGGCTTTCTCCGCTAACAAGATGTTCCTCCATTAACCTGGACAGGAACAATTCAATCCACCGTAAAATGATGAAGCTCATTATTATCTATTTCTTTAGTCAAATCAACATTGTGGATGTGTGACCCGGCTGATTCTGGAATACGCAGTGTGGGTTTGTTCCTCATCAGTCATGTGAGTATGAGCCAGTGTGTGTTCCGCCGTTCACACAGTCAGCTGGGAGAGACTCCCCCTCCGAGCAAGTGTGAACAGGATAAGTGGTGAAGAGAATGGATGGATGGGACTGAAGTACCAAATTGGGGTGACATCATTGAGACAGACAAGCATTAACCTTTACCTCTGAAAAACACTGTAAAGAACAAAATTGAATATGTGTTAGTTCACCCTATGACTACACTTAGAACGCATATTTTGCCGAAGCAGATGAAAATATGTCAGACTCACAGGGGTAGGAGAACATGAATGTCTCTTACGCACTGGTTCAACTCCTTCGTTTGGATTTTGGGCTTCCATACATCACATCCTATACAAGTAGAAGATGTCACATTTTCTGCAATGCACTTAAAATGAAAAAGTAATGGAAAGGGTCAAATGTGGCTGTAATCCATGAATGCAAATTCCAACCAGTCTAAAGCTGGTGCCTGGTGAGGCAGGCAAATAGCAGTCTGATTGCGACACTCAGCATCAATCAGCGAGAAAAAAAAAAAAAAACACGCAGCGGGACCAAGCCTGCAGCTGGATTCTGAATTGTGAAGAGTGCGACTGCAGCTGCTTGTAAAGCTACAATAGGGCAGAACCATTTGAGCTCTTTTCAGCCATTTGAATTATCATCTGTATACATCAAGACTTATCCATGACAATTTCCAAAAACACAAACGTGAAGTGTGTTGAAGGAATGTTTCTGACGTTCACAAAAGACCGATAATTAGTTTCCTCCAAGATGGCAGCAGCCGATAACGGTAAACACAGAATCTGTTCAGCTCACAATGACAAATCCGTTTGTGTGTACCCATGGACTCCATCAGTGAGGGGGAAAAAAAACATCAATATATTGTTTTATGTGCAATGGGGCCTAAGAAACCTCAAATGTTTGAAAAACAAACCCCACTCACTTTAGATTGCTTGAAGGCAGAATTTTCCTTAGTTTCCAAAATCAGGTTTGAAAATATGAAAATGTTGGTTTCTTCAAGACTCTTATTGGCTGCTAACTGCAGCAAATATTTTCCGACCAACCCATTCTTCACATTAAAGTAGCACTGGACACTTTAATAGTACTTTTGTGTCACTTCCTCCCACCCGAGGACATCACTTCACACTTCAGCTACTCTTAATTGAAGTGTAAAATGAAAAGACTTCACTCATATCTGCTGCATTTCTAGTTATTCTGAACATCCATGGGTATATTAAGCTCTACGGGCAAGGATTTGGATATTACTACATTTATCAAATAATAATCAATCATCTACTTCCAAGCAGAAATTTCCACCAGTGCTTTTGAGCTACAATTGTATAGCCCAAGTAGTTTTTACGCATCTTACGGGACTCAATCTGCTTCCTTTGTTTTTCAAGAGCGTTCAAACATTGTAGATTATCCACGACCTTCGATTGAGGACACGAGAAAAGACAGGCCAAGAACTGCATGGCAACAGGACCTTTATCCTCACTGGACCAATGCAGACATGAGTTTCATGTAATTTAATGATGCCCTCAAGTCACGGTTCTTTAAGAAGCAACCATCCCAGTTTCCTGAAAACGATTGGCAGGTTCCCTTGTATGCTGGCAGCGGAACAGCTTTGAACAGCATCAATTTGACTTCTGTTTGAGCTGAACTGAGACTTGACCTTTGTGCTGTACTACGTACCAGCCTTCCAGGCTCTCACCATGCAATCTGACTATACATCAGTAAGAGACGTCTGACCTTTGGCTCAAAATTCTGGAGAAAAACTCATACAGTGCAACTTTGATTTAATGGACCCCAATTTGAGGGATTTCAGATTTAATAGACTGAAAATAGTGTCCAGTCCATTCCAAACATTAGTTTTTAATAGATTAGACCAAATAAATGTATATACACGCTATTCATTTCGTTATTTGTTCGTTTTGGCGGTGAGTCCCTAATCAACAAATGCATATTCATTTTCATCCATGTGTGTCTGTGTTGTTGATTGACGCAGCTTTTAATGTGGAAGCACTTTGTGTTACAATCTTAGCATGAAAAAAGTTGTATCCCAAAGCTGATGTCGGAATCACTATCAAGTGATCTCAAATGTTTGCATCTTTTAAGTCCAGCTGCAGAGTACTAAGGGAAAGAAAATGTGAAAAGTGTTTTTATCAAAACTGTGAAAATTCTGACCTTCCCTTGTAGCTTGGTTACTCCCCAGCTTTCAACCTGCTTCAGTGTTACCATGGCGATAGACTGCACATTGGTGAACCATGAAGGGTTAAAACAGTTTTTTGGTTACCTTCATCCTTGACAGTGCTTCATAATAAGCACTTTTTTCCAATGTGTACCTTTTGCAAGATGCCTGTGAGCTTTTTTCTTAACAGCTTTTTTCAGCATGTTTTCATAGAATACATTTACTTGTTCCTCTGAAAAATATTTGATTAATACAAACTGTGATCTGACAGATTGAGGTTTGTCTAGCATAACTACCAGAGTTGCCTTGTATGCTGTGAAATAACACCTAAATTAAATACAATTACTATATTGAATCAGGTAAATGATTATTGTGACTTGCTCTTGCTAGTTACGGCAGTCACTATGTGGTTATCCCAGCTGACTAATAATAATAATAATAATAATAATAATAATAATAATAATAATAATAATAATAATAATAATAACAATATGTTTATGAAATCATTAAAGAATTATTATTATGTGGCACAGTGGCCAACCAAAAAGACAATATATTTATTAAATATTATTTAATGTTCACGTTTATTTATTTATTTATTTATTTATTTATTTATTTATTGAGTGAATAGTTTGGAAGGAAATATAGAGGAACAAAAAGAAGCAAGGAGGGACAGAGAAAAAAATGAAGAAAGGAAGGAAAATAATGGCAATAAGATAAGTCAAACTAAATTAGCCAAATGGAATTAGACAAATGGATAATGGAAAGCATACAGTAGTCCTAGGTTCTGCGTTTGAATCCTGTCTTGGAGTGCAAGAAGGAAAGTAATGAGGATGGATGGAAGAAAAGAACAACGAGGCAAGGAAGAAGAGAAGAAAGGAATTTAGGAAATTAAAAAGGAGACAATTAAGGAGACAATTTGAAGAAGGAAAAAGAAGTGATTAAAAAAACAGTCTGTGGTCTTGTTGGGGATGGGAACGAATTCAAATCCAGATTTGAACAAAATCATGACTATAATTTGATACAAACTAGCTGTAACTAAATAGCTTTCTAATTACACGTTTTAAGCACGTTTTTCCTAAGTGTTGGAGAGCATGAAGGGGAGATGTTGATCTGTCAGTGTCGGGGGGGAGGAGGAAGCATCTTTATAACCCCCCCCCCCCCTCCCTCGGTCTGCCAACCCCCCCCCCCCCCCCCCCACACACACACACACACACACACCGCCCCGACCCTACACACCCCTCTTCACCGACCTCCTCCCCAAGCCCGTTTGCCACCCGGCTGATGCGGAATGCTCCGCGCGGAGAGGTAAAGCCTTTCGTCCCTCCTCCCTCCATCCCTCCCTCCCCTCCAACCGCACCGGACCCGACTGCTTTTGGACCACCTTAGTCCTTCCACTTCTTGTTCTTCATCATCTTCTTCTGTTCCCCGGCGCAGGAGGCTGCGGAGTGAAACGGGAGCGAGAGGAAGGCAGCAAGACGCTGCAGTCAAGCGACAACAACTTGCGGCGTAGCTGCAGAAAGAAAAGGTAGGACCGTGACCAAGAACGGGATCTAGATCGGACTGGGCTTCACCAAATGCAGACTTAGCCCGCTGCGACAGAGTGAGCGGGTCATTGCGGCGAGGTTTTGAAGACATCTGCAATCGGTTGTGTCAACACGCCGCGCAGATGGTGCGTTCAGTGTGCAAAAATGCGGCTGCAGTTTGTAACGCGGTGCGTAAGTGACAGGTTGCACGCGACAGGGAGAGGGCTGCAATATGTTGCCTTCAATTGGATACACCTGTCTGTCGGTCTGTCTGTCTGTCTGTCGTTGGCCGAAGTGACTTCTTCCACTCGAGTGCGTGATGCATTGTGGGTCTTTTGCTGTGATTTATTGACTCCAGTTGTTGATGCTGACAGTTTGCTCTTCATCTGCATGGCGGAAAAACCAAAGACGTTTCTGGCAAGCATGCAAAAATAACCAGATGGAAAAAATATGAAAGAAAATTCTCATAGGCTTTTATTTGGTTTAATGGCATTATGTTTGCATTCTGGGGAGGTCATGCGTGAAGTTGATCTTACAACATTGAGACTAAAAACGTCAATTATGTGTTTTATTACTGTTTGGTTGTTTTTCAAGAGATCCTTCCCTTCAGACTTGTTGCTTTACGTATGTGCTGACCAACATCAACAAACAGGCCAAAAGTATTATTCTGGCGCTTAACTTTCAATGGATCGTTGAACCAGCAAATAAATTTACCTTGGCTTGTGGATGTTAAGCATTGTGTGTTTCCCCGCACGAGTACTTCTAAAAAAGAAAATTGTGTTTGCATTTACCTTTTGTTGGACTGCCGATACGTCCGACACGTTCACTTTGCCAGTACGTTTTCCCTTTTTTGGAAATTTTTTGGAAATTGGTACTTTCATTCCAGGCCAATACATGCACACGAAATTGAATCTAATCCCAAAACTGTAAAGTAGACACTTTAGAATATAGATACTAAATCTGGAACCGGAACCTCACCTTTTTCTGAGCTAGTATTAGTAACTGTTTATTGTGACCTACAGCAAGCTAGCTACTCTGAGGTAGAAACAGACACTGCGAGTGGGCACATTTGTGTGAATGTGTGTGTGCATGTTCTTTGTCATCAGTGTCATCACTCCGGGTTAGGAATGATGCATTCAAGAAGGTGGGAAGTCAGATTTAGCCCACTCGGATTTTCTCAGATGCGACCTTAAAGTGTTTGAGACAAATGTAAACAACAAAAATGGCTGATTCCCAGAGCTTGTTTCTTGTTCTTGTTTATCACAATACATTTTGACCTCAAGTAGAACTTTTTCCTAATGTCCTAAATTTATATAAATAAAGAACTCTTTAATCTTGGAGACAATCACAGAGTGTATCTCCGCGCGGTCGCCATTGTCGAGTGACATCACATTGTCCGTCGGTGAACTCAGGGTCCATTTTTTCTCCGACTTTGCAACTCTGGGCCTCTCAATTCTCAATTCGTTCTAGTGTACGTTTCATAATTGCCCACTTTCCTTGAATGCAGCATAAGAACTACTTATGTAACCAAAACTATTTGGATGAGTCTGGAAGACAAAACTACTCCACAGCTTCCATTTTCACTGAATGTGTTTATGTCAGCGCAACTTGTTTGCACAACAGTCAGGAATACACTTTGCATTTCTTCATATAACCGGAGTGGCTCTTTGTAATGTTAATAATGCAACAAGTGCACCTGATTGGGACCAAGAGATTGGCTTTGTTTTGCTTCATGTTGTCATCGAAGAGAAGGAAGCCTTACATGGACACACACTTTGGACTGTGAAATGAGTGCATATTCATCAAAGCGCAGACACACACACACGCGCACATACACACACTCGCAGAGATTGAACCTGGAAAACAAAACACACTCAGACAGATTTATTGACGTACTGAGCATGTGCTGTATTTATCAGTCAGATGCAGGCTGTCCTTCATGGCCGCACGTTCATTCAGGGAAGGTCAACTGCTTTTGATGATTTTTTTTTGTTTTTACTTAGCGTGCTGGATGAATTTTCCCCTCCCTGTAATTGTGTGTGGTAAATTTCCAGTGAGTCCAGCGTGAATACGACTTCCAGTGATGAAAACGAATTGTCGGTGATTCTTCTTGACATGCAGTGATAACAAACTGGGTGGTCTTGTTTGTGAATATTCTCACTCTGGGTGGTCACTAAAGGGAATACATAAACCATACAAACCAAAACGATCATCATTTTGTTGCACCCCAATTTAAGTTGTGTTTTGTGAAGCTCCTGTTTATTTCTCTTGGTGACACGCTCAAAAGCAGCTTGACAATGGCTGATGTTTCCTCAATGAAGGAGCCCGTACAATAAGTTGTAAGCTTTTAAAGCGTACAAGTTGAGAAAGTCAACTTAGGAGGTGCAGAGCCAAGATTTGAAGCTGGAACCTCTCAAGTAAGAGGCCAATGTGCAAACCCCTATTGTTGATTGAATTCCAGATAATAAAATCACTCGACTGTTTGAATTTTGTGACAACGCCGTATATAAGTAAAGTAAACATGAGAAAGACGAGCAAAGCACTCATACTGCTATTACTCGTAAAACTGTGAGGCCTTGGAACATGATTGAGGCTGCTTGAAATGCTTCCACGCCACTGCACAACTTGGTTTACGCTGTCCTCGCCAGCCAGGCAGCGTTTTGGAAGTCCTGCAACACCCACAGAGTGGTGGAACGTTTCCAAACAAGAGCTTAGCTTTGAGTTCACAAGAGGGCAGAAACTTCTTGATTTCCACTCCTGTCACCTTTTATAATTTAACGAACTAGTCACAAAAGCGGTTATAGACGTCACTTTAAAAAAAAAAAAAAAAGACACTTTGCTAAATGGTTGAAGTAGTGTACAACTTATATTACAGCCTAATTCCTGCCCCCTCATCTTATCGCAAAACATACCAATTAATGTCAAAATCGCTGGCAGCAATGCACATGCGAAAATGTCCAAATTAGGCCCAATTACCTATTTTTTCTTTCGTTACGTGACTCTTTTCTTTTCATAGAGCTCAGGTGTGAAATGGGAGCAGTGTTGCATTCTGTGTTAGCGCTCTCATTCTCTCATACCCGTCATTGCAAGTTCAATACGGCAAAGAAGCCTCAGGATGGGGAAAAAAATAATCGCTGCTGTACATATTGCTAACACCCTGGGACTGAGTTGCATCGGAGTGGCTGAGACCAGACAGACAGAAAGATACGGTAATGAAATATTTATAAAAATGTGAGGGGTGTAGTTATTTTTGTGAGACATGCAAACTCCACATTAGGGGCGCTGAGCCGACATTCACTTCTGAGATGTCTGGACTGTGAGGCACATGTGGACTGCAGGCCGGAGTAAAAGCTCTCAGTAAAGAAGGAAACCTTGGCATTTTTATAGGCTTGTCATACAGATCCAGTCCCAATCAACTCTTTAAGAGGTGAAGGATGTATATTTTAGCAAGTACATTTGCAAATAAGGCACAGCGTCTGCTGTAGAGGTTGGCATGGATTCTATAATTACATATATTAGGGTGGACATTTCACTAAACTTCCATCTTCTAAATTAGGAATCAATTCACCACATTAGAGGTTTTTAATGCGATGAGGGACTCCCATTTCAGTGGCAGTGTCTATTTTCCAGTCTATTATTCTGCCCTTTGTGTTTTTGTTCATCGATGACTCCAGAGTACAAAAACAAATAATACAGAAAGAGAGATTAGTTAATCTGATTTGTAGTGTCCCTAAAAAAAAGTATTTCATATGCAGTCGCACAAAGAAGACAACTTTGTTGACAACGCGAAAACAGTCTTGTCAGGCCAGCAATCGGCAACGTAACACACATGCTTACTATCTTGCTGATTTCCCTTCAACAGCGTACATCAATTAGTTTAAAATGTGACGCTTTTTCTTACGCAAGATCTGTAATGAGCACCTGTCATCATAAAATGAACATGTTGCGTTGCACTAATGCGCCCTGGTTTTTCCACCCTGCAGTGCCTGAATGGGAATTGCGTATCAGTACGGCGAGATGCGGGAAAGAAGGGTGGAGGCAATCTAGCGCATATATAGCTTACGTGTATTGAGGCTGGCAGTAACAGCGGGGATGCTGCAGCCTCAGAGTTACCGTTCCAATGAATATTCATGACTGACGAGAGGCAGAGCGCAGGAGTCGCTTTCGTGGTGACAATTTGAGGTGTTGTTGCAGCAGCTGATGCAAGAAAGCAAGCGCTGCATATTAGCATTTAATGTTTCTTCACATCCGACTGTCTGAGGTAATATTCAACAAGTTCTTGGCTTAGAGATCACAGCTATTTCTAGATCTTAAGTCAATGTTCGAGATAGCTAAATAGCTGAAGGTTTGTGGAATATCCTTTCACTTCCTGTTTTTTTTTTTTTTTTTTACTTTTTACTCAACAGAGTCAGTGTCTGAGATCAATAAGAAATGTTTTCATCGGATAGGCCAGTATGTTTTTTTTGTATATCAGCAGAGAGAGACTCAAAATGTTCTTTGCGTCCCTCTCAGGTCAGATTGCATAATTACCCGGCATATCCTAGCCCCCTTGGAACTCGCCCGGACATGGACTTCCCCGACGAGCTCCTTCTGGCCGAGTTGAGTCACCTGCAGCTGTACAACGACTCGTTCTTCCAGAACAACTTCAGCAGCGCCTACAATGAGACCGACGCCCTGCTGCCGACGGGAGTGAGGGTCACCATCGTGGTGGCCTACATGATCGTTTGTGTCATCGGCCTGGTGGGGAACTTCCTGGTCATGTACGTCATTATAAGGTAAGAGTAACTCTCTGTTGAACAGAGCGTCCAAAGTTGTAAAACAGAGAAGCATCTGCTGTGCAGTGACAGTATAAATTAAACACATTCTGAAACGGTGAGATTAGTGCGGCGATATTGAAGGTGACTGGTGAGTTAAGTGGCCTGTTGAAAACAATATTTTGGTCTCATGCAATTGAAACCTACTCACAGTAAAAGCTATTTAAATACATTTCCTGCAAATGTACGACCCACATCGGTGATATCAATCAACTTCACAGTAGTTCAGAATGATTTCACATCTCAGTATTAACACGACAGCTAACATGACAACTCATCGAGAGACATCTCCTTTTTCTACAATTCAAAACAATTCTAATGTGTGCATTTGGAACATTACACTTGAAATTATCTATGGGATATTGGCATGATGAATGAGGGGGGGCATTGAGGCGAGCAAGCCAACACAAACCAGAGTCAGAAAAAGGACTAATAGAAAAAAAAAAAGCTGTAAAACTTTCCTTGCGGAGGACACACTTCAACACCATAATTCAACTTCTCAATTCATCATACACATCGGGAAGCAGAGCAGACAGTTTTCCGGGTGTGCTGTCGCACGTTGTAAATGCAATGTTGTGCACATTGGCACCCCTGACTCGTTTAATTAAACAAATTGTGGCGTTTAAATACAGCGGTTATCACTTTTACACCTGTGCCATCTGTTCGAGTGAGCCAATATGCAATTTCGAACCTGCTATGTGGTACCGTAGTAAATGAAGCCCAAAGTAATGTGTTGTCATGACAACAGTGACATAGGAAACTGTGAAAAAACTGTCTAGTGATAAGTTTAAAAATAGCCCTTTCAAATAGACTGTTTTTATTTTGTAGTGTCATCTGTCGACTACTAGCCTTCTAATTAGACTGGGTCTATAAAGAAAGCTGTGTTGGCAGATGGGGGATGTCACAGAGGCCAAATATAATCTGACCTTTAACCCCAATTTAAACACTGTTCTTACTCATGACCTCAGATTGTCTCTCGTTTTGTTTTAACAGCATGAGATTTACGTAATGTCGACCAAAGACACTCAGAGGCGTGTCACGATGACTCGGCCGTGATGGAGGGGAGGCGGTAACAGTGGGAGGCAGGAAAAAAAGTGAAAGGATGATTCATTTTCGTAGAAGGACTCAAAGAAGCCTTGGAATGCCAACAAAGATGATGTCATCGCTTGATGAATCCAAGAAATCCACATTTTGTATGGGACGCAATCACACACACCATAATGAAGATTTCCTGAAAGGTTTCCTGTAGTCATCCGATCGGTCTACGGTTTCATCCTTCCTCGTCCTCTCAAGTCGCATCTCGTATCAATCATTTTCTTGCCATTGTGAGTAGGGTCATGCATTACAATATCCAGTCAGCCAACATATAAATCTATGAGTCCTGTCAGTCGCATAAATATGGATTGCTCAAATGTTCTTTATCAATGATCTTAGCTCGTCACTACAGCAGCTTAAAGTTGACCCTCTAACTGCAGATGTTCCTCTGCAAAGTAGATTAGGGTGCTTTGGCCCCATTTTGTGGTGTTGCAGAAAGTGTCGATAAATCCTGTGATAAATTCCATAATTGAATAGTCCAGATTAAAACGAGTACACAAATAGCTTGTCAATGGTAAACTGCAAAAAGGTTCATAATTAGACTCAGAGAGTTAGCACATTTTGTGATCGTTGAGCTCTAAGTGACTCATTCCTCGTGACTTTATCTTTCTGTTTCCATGATACCAGCTCAAATTGAATTATAACATCGGGTACAGTACATTCTTTTCTGGAGTGACAGTTAAAGGGCAAGTCGGAAATTGTATTTGCAATAATATGTTGCATGCGTCTCCATTATTCTAAACATACCATTCTGATCAATATCGTATCTGTGGAATATGCATAAAGCAGCAAAATCCACCTGTTTTTATCGTTTCCTCGGGTGTGGCCATTTTGCCACTTGCTGTCGACTGAAAATGACATCACAGTGCCTTCGGCCTCAGCTTGTCAAACCTAGAAAACGGAACGGATTAACGGTAAAGTTATAGTCATTAGTAGTTGCAGTTAACAAAGGTTTGGAGTGCGAGTTTGACCTTAGAACAGGTTGTTTCGATTCTATTTTATGTGTCCTATTTCTTATTGTATCACATTTCCAATGGGAATATTTATTTTTGAAGAAATTAGCAATCGAGCAGCATCCCAAATCCCCGGCTGGTGAAGTTTATAACCTATCAAATTATTGTTTTAGCTAATATGTTTTTGATGACTCCGATGAAAGTCTTGCGAACAGGTCTGTCGGACTGGAAATGCAACGCAGGCGGTGGGTGTTCAAATCAGCGCTGAATTTGAGTGCATTTCATCAGGAAGCTGTCAGGCAGCGTAAAAAGCATTTTGAACAACAACGAGGGCTACGAACAGGCACTCCGACAAGCATCCATTTTCTCTTGCACTCTTCACAAAAGAAGTTGCATCTCAGAGAAGAACATAATCAAAGCGAAGCAAGCAGTGAGCAGTGAGCTGGCCCAAGGCCGAAGCTCAAGTTGAAGCCTCTCTGAGCACCCTTCAAGGACTCCTCCATGTTTCCATAACAACCCAAGCAAAGAGTTTCCACAAGAGATTGTCATGGTTTTGGCCCACATGCAGAACACACTCAGAAGTCCGAAGCGAATTTTAAGTGGTTATTGAAAGATGATGAATTAGTAGAACTGAAGATCCGGGACAGGAGCAACAGAACGGGTCCTTCAAAAGGTGGAGAGAGTGAAGTACCGCCAGGGAGGAATGGTTTCTGCCACAAGGTAAGCAGGGTAGATGCGGGAGATGGAAGCTCCTTAAAAGCTCCACCTTATTCAGGCTCAATTAGAAACACCGCCCGGTCCTCAGCCACCCTGCTCACAGACGCTACCTGTGAAAAAGAAGCAGAAACGCCGACAGATACATAGTTGGATTTTATCAGAACTCAGCCTCACTCTGACAATCCTCTCCAAACTGCAAAAAAGGCATTAAAACGATGACATTTTACAGTGCTTGCTGTTTTCTTGCTGCAACAAACTTCATTTTAATTGGGCTGGAATGATTTGACTTGCTGCATTCAGTTTTCAGGCGGTCTAAGAACAAAGGAAAGCCGACCGAACTTGATTGGTGCAGCGGAACCTTTTCTTTTGTTTATTTTTTCATCCCTTATTATCTGATTTTAGTCTTTCATCCTTGAGGCCCTCCTCATCTTCTCGTAGCTGTGAGTGTCTGCTAATGATCGCTGTCGACTCTGCACGGCACAAAGCGACATTCACTTGGATTAGGATATTTATTAGCCAAGCGTAGCTCATTTGAATGTTTTCTAATGATCATGGGAAAAAAAAAGCCTGGTTCAGAAAACAAGGTGCAACAGATCTTCTTGTCAAATGGTAGTTCTGGCATAGAAATGGTGGCCTTGATCAATGAGGCATGAAAGTCATTTTTTTCCTCTTTCATTCTCTCTCAAGCTGATGTTTACATCGTGTATGTGAATGGCAAGACACTTGCGCATTGAGAAAAATAAGAAACGTATCGATGTTCCATTCAACACTGCCAAGGGTTTACCCCAACTCTTAACCAAAGTCAACCCCCAAAAAGATGGGATTGTTGCAGGTGGGGCACACAATTTATTCTCACTGGTAGCAGATGCTGAGCTTGGTTGGGCATTTGGAAATACATACATAAGGCCATGTGTGCAGCCAAGCCTTCTCTGGGTTGTTTTTTTTAGCTAGTTCCCCTAATGAGAGACTCAGGTGGTGAAAGGACAGGAGTAAGACAGAATGTTTTTGGCGATGATGCTGGTGTTTCCTTCCAAACTAAAACAGCAGACTGCCCCAATCAAGAGCGTCATATATGCTTGGCACACAGGCCACGGGGGAGCCAATGCTGATGGTGATGGAGGAGGAGATGGTCGAGTGGATCCCGACATGTCTTTGGTCAGGAAATCCAGGAATCCCTTGGGTTCTTTTCGTCTGCTGGGCAGCGTCCTCAAGGCCGAGGAAGGATTTATTGAGGGCATCTGGATTCTTTGAGCATAAGAGTTTGAGCTCCGTTCTTGCTTCTTGTACCCTGAAGGCAGCATCCCTAGCCTTCAACAGTGCTCTCATCTCTGCTTGGATCGTAGGGAACTAATGGTGTTGTGACGCTCCCTTTGCCCTTCTCTTAATTATACCATGAGCATGAGCATGAGCTCTGGAACTTGTGAACACTGCTGGGGTAAAAAGCTGTGAATCTGCAAGGCAAGTAGTGTGGCCGGCATTTAACGGTCTAATGCTCAATTTCCTCAGAGGAATGGCTCCATTTAAGTCCATCAACCTTTCTCGCTACAAACTCGCACTGCATTTCTTCCCCAAACGGGCATCAGAGCTACCACAAAACAGCTGTATTCCCTCGATTTCAAAGGATGAGTCAGACATATTGTTTCGGTCAAACAAAGCACGGAACAAATCTCGCTGGAACTGTGTCCCAACCTCAGGCAGAGTAAGTCCATTTTATTGTCCAGTTAGTGAACGTTGGTCACCAAGAGTGATGGTATGAGTGCCTTGCTAATCATCCGGCAGCTTTTGATGTCGACCATCTCAGTAACCGCACACTGCTGAGAGTACTTTTCAAGATAGATGCAATAGTTGTCATTTACCTCTCTCTCTCTCTCTCTCAATTAGTTGTAGTTCATTGACCTGGCACTAAAATCGAATTCAAAGTCATTGTAAAGGGACTTAATCCCGTCAGCTCAAGAAGCTGCACCACGGGGGCGCCCCCATTTTTGAATTACATAAGATAATTGGTCATTTTCCGCTGAAGGTCAAAAATTGAAGGTGCCTGTAAAGTGAAGGAACACTTTGGGGCGTTTGATCATGCAAGTGTTGACAGATGAGCTCCTGCTGTAGCCGATTATGTTTCAGGAGTGTTTGATAAATATGACTAGTTCCTTTCAGAAATTGCAATGGCAGCCCTAATGAAGAGGACAAGAGATATAGTTTAAGGTTGTGTAGTTTCACATTCTTTGGTGAGTTTGTTGTAGCAGAACAAGTCCTAAAAATACTATACTCAGACGTTCACAGATCCAAAATGGCACCCAACAGCCAGTATTTAACAACGGATGTTCTAAGCCATGTGACAAACAGCACACACCTTCAAGTCAGGTTTCCCTCGGCTGAATGTGTAAAAAATGTGCGCTGAACAAGAACCGCGTTGGAGGTGAGCTGAGAGAGAAATGTATTTTACCGCCGGAGGATGAGGGGAGATAAGGTGTGATGTTGTGCTTTAATTGCCACTATCCCGTGACACAAAGGTCACATGTTCAGTCACATCGGCTCCTTTCTCTCTCTTGATGATCCAACAAACTCCCATGGATGCTCCCCATGGGGCTGCTCCAATTCTTGTGCAGCTCGACAAAGAAATGGGCTGCTGGTGGGTGACAAACATCTTGGCTCTTGCCTCCCAGGGAGAAGAAAGCTGTTAAATGATCACAGTGTGTGTGACATGTTAGCCCCAAGACAGCCGTCGAGGCCACTTCACTTTCATCACTCTTTTCCATTTGGTGGAGATTTGAGCAGTGCAAAAAAGTCTGTCAAATTATTATTCATTTATCGATTTTTGTACATACATATGCCTAGTTGTCTTTCTCCTAGTCACGATAGCACCATATTTTCTGGACTTTTTGCATAAGTTTTTTTTTTTTTTTAATGTATACATGTGCCTTGTTTTCTTTCTACCAGTCAACGATAGACAACCAATCTTTGTCATCTACGGTAATTTCCGGACTATAAACTTTGGGCTCTGCGGTTTATCTATGGATTTTCATGATTTTTAGGATATTTTAAAATGAGTTATTTTGTTAAATGAGGACATTTCATTTGAAACACCCGTGATTTATAGTATATCTAGAAAAAAAAACTGCTGGCGCGGCTTATCTGCAGGTGCGCTCTATAGTCCAGAAATTCCGTTATTCACAATTCCGAATTATGTATGTGCACTGATGCAGTTGGGGAGGAAAGCGCTTTGTCTTTCTATGTGTGCACATAGGCAGCCATGCGAGGTACCCGCCATCTCATCAGAGATTAGGGGCTCAGTGTCACGTTCAAGGACACTTGGAGATTGGGACTGGAGGAGCACTCTTGCACCTTAACACTTTTCATGTGTGTGTGCGCGTGCGTGTGCGTTTGTGTGTAGAAACATTGAAAGTAATTTGACTAAGATCAGTCTTGAGCATTTAACCAATGTCGTTAATTATGTGACCAGTTGAATGACGTGGTGATGTAGGTTAGCGTGTTGCCTTTCCAGACTGTAAATGAAAATGAGCCGGTGCATATCTAATAGGCACCCATCCCACCTTTGATATAAAATTCGTTCAAGTGTGGAGTAGCTATCGCCATGCCAGTAGTGAATAAAACTGCATGTCCATAAATAATGTCACCGTAACCCCATTTGAAAGATATGAGTTGTAAATGTGAGTTTACGGTCGAACCAGATGCCTCAATATTTGTGTGACTCAATACTGACAATTTTTTAACACATAATGTTTTTGTAGTTAATTTAAAGTTTCATAATTTAGTACTGTGTGCTTGTGTGTGTTTGAAGCCTTCATAAATGCGACGCTATGTTAGACTTGACATCAGTACGTCACAAAAAAAAAAAAAACTCCATCTGATCATGAGAATGGTTTACTGAGACTCTTGAAGGAGAGTGTTGATTTGGTGTCATCAAGGGGGTTGTGATAACTGCGCACAAGCGAGCGCTCACTGAATTGGGTTTGTGGCTGTCATCAAGAGGACACCGTATGAAAGGTCTTAAGGTCTTTACGAGCTGTGTGAAAAGAGTGCGGAGGTAATCTGTGATAAGAAAGGAAATGGTTGTTTGGAAAGGATTAAGAAGGAGGGAAAAGCTTTTCAGACACTTACTATTAAACACAGCTGAAGCTGCTATTGGTCACATGGGATTGGGAAAATCTGACGGTAATACGTAGATGACAAACACTTGTAGCTCAGTGAGATACGAGCTGTAGCAAAACCATTTGGCCATTTGTTAAAATGTCCTTAGTAATTGTCTCCTGTGTTTTGCTTCTCCTGAAATGGCAAGTTTATTACGTTTTCTTTTCATACAATACAGTGCAGCTTTTTTTCATGTAGCGCAGGAGCTGTAACAAAGTGCTTTATATATTTCAATGGGGACAACCACAAAGACAGTGAAAACAGTCAATTCAACCACAAATGAAGTATTAATATTAGAATATAGTAGGAGAAGAATAACAACAAAGTCACCTTTATATAGTGTGACCAAATAATCTGTGCTAAAGAGTTTGCAATTGTTAGATTCGAAGAAAACAATTTAATTCCGCAAATGCAGTGCTGTTTAAAATGAAAGCCCAAAAAAACGTTAACAGAGCCTATATTTCCTGTTCATGCAGTGACAAGCCAACACAGCGCTGACTGCGGCGTGTGAATAATTCAAAGTGATGATGAATATTTGAAAGTGAACAGCACGCCGGATGAAAGAGTCATCAGATTACAGATTCCCTTCATCCTGGTTCCTCCTTGCTACTTTAATGTAGGGAAGAGGAAACGCGAGATTAGACGAGAAAATTGACTCGGAAAGGTGCAAATGAGGAACTTGTGGTTGAGGAAAGTTTCGATGCCAATTGGACGAGGGATGGTGCAGTGAATTTACAAGCACAGCAGCTGCAAAACTACTTTTAAGATCTTGTCCCTAATTATTGGCTTGAAAGTGCATTTTTTATGGCCAAAAACCCACAGGCAATGATGGATTGTACCAATGATCTTTCTTTATTGTTCTTCGTGGTAAGTTCTGAGAGCCACAGTGCTCTCATGTCCTGACTGACCCTCTCTACTTTGAGTACAAATTTGGCTTTGAAGCCAAGTGCAAATAGGGAGTTGAATCCCAATCTAATTTGTTTGGTGGTTGATTCATTACTCAGTATGATTACGCAATCAATCAAAGAACTATTCAATTTAATAAGTCATACATTTGCCCTTGATGGACAAAACGATTCGAATGAGATTGGCCTAGTTCAAACAACTTTCTTTGGATATTACTTGGCGGTTATGTTTTGGGGTTTTGGAGACATGAACAAAACCCCTCCAGTAGTTATTGTTGGAATGCTTCTTCCATCACTCATGTTAATACCACTTGAAAAGGGCCAAGTCGGTCCAGTGATACTAGGACCTGCTGGTTCAGAGTGATGCTTGAAATGAATTCCAAGGTCTGATTAAAGTGCCCCCATTTCCCCACCATAAACAGCAGACAGCGCACCTTTGCGAGTTTTAATCCCGCGTCAACATCATCCTTCTATTTGTCATGCAGATAACTAAAGCAATTTATGTCTACGTGTGTTATGTCCATAGGTACACGAAGATGAAGACGGCTACCAACATCTACATCTTCAATCTGGCTCTGGCTGACTCTTTATTCCTTGCCACTTTACCATTCCAGGTAAGCGAATGATCAAAATCAACAAGGTAATGCTTCAGGCTGTTTCATGTCACACCCTGACTTGCAACGACAACAACAAAAACCAATTTCTGTCATTTATTTAGCGGCGTTTTTATGCGCAAATCAATGAATAATTCAACACATTTGGTGAAACCACACATGTAGACAAACAATACACTGCTGCTCATGGGCATATATTTTATTTATACAGTGCATAGAATTACAAAAAATATTGTTGCTTATTGAGGACTGATCTTCTCTTCATATTTACCCATTTGTGTCCATTATACTGCCCCAGGTGGCCAAGAGCAACTCAATATCCATTGAGTTAGAGCAAAAAAAATGCAGCAATTTCTTTACCGTATCTTTAATAATGTCTTTATTTTTTGTTTTTTAAAGTACAACATAATTGAGTCAAAGCTTTGTAAAAACACATTACCTAGAATTTGTATTGATTTCGGGGCTAAATTAATTTCATTTCTATTCATTTTAATGGGCAAGATTATTTGCAAGACACGTATTTTGAGTTACGCGCATTTCACAAAATGAATTAAACTTTTATCTCAAACTGAGGCTGAGAACTTTGAACTTGTCGACCAGAATATACTGCTCATATTTCGTTGTTCCAGCGTAAAATGTTCCTACTTGGTCAACTGCCATGAAACGTGAATGTCTTTTAGCATTCACACGATTGATTGGAAATTTATTAGAATACTATAATAATCTAATATATATATTTAGTTCATCTGCCAAGTTATGTGTGCAATCTTGCTAACAACGACAATCAGTGATTTTTTTGCCTCGGGTCATCAAGGCCAAATAATTGTTTACATATTTAATTAATGTGCAAATGAAGTTTAATCAGCGTAAGGATCAAAACAGTGCAAGAGAAAGGTGAAGCGCTTCCACGCTCCACTCGACTGAATCATGAACTCTCCATGGAAGCGTTTGAGTGTAGACGGGACCTCCACATCCTCATGGTTTTAATTTGGGAATGTTTCCAGGGTACCGACGTGTTTCTGGGCTTCTGGCCGTTTGGCAACGCCTTGTGCAAAGCGGTCGTATCCATCGACTATTACAACATGTTCACCAGCACCTTCACGCTGACAGTGATGAGCATGGACAGGTACGTGGCGGTCTGCCACCCCGTCAAAGCTCTGGACATGAGGACACCTCACAAGGCCAAGGTAAAATGTGTGCTTGGCATAACAAAATTGTGATGAAGCACCTTGCTCTTTTCCCCCCGTTGTGTCCCAGTTTGGCTCTGCATGAAAAGAATAATCCAGTACGATACTTCGATCTGGCATCAAAGAATCAAGCCTCAACGTGTTGTTGTTGTTGTTTTTATCTGAGTATGACTTCCTTTTGCTGTCAGCGCTCTCTCTCTCGGTGCACAACACCATCACTCCCATTCAGACAATCTAGCGTGGGCGTTTTCTATTGACTTATCAGGCAATTATAATTGAGCCCTCTGTCTAGCTCCTTTGCAAACTAATTACGTGCCTTTTTTGGTCAGGTGGTGAATATCTGTGTGTGGGTGTTGGCGTCAGCCTTTGGAGTTCCGGCCATGGTAATGGGCAACGTTGAGGAGGAGCAAGAACATAATAGTGAGTAACTAGCTCATTGTATTTACACGGTATCGGTTTTCATGTGCACCACACATGTGAGCTGGGATGTATTCATCTCGGATTAATATGCAAAACTGTGGCGAAACACTGCCACACAGCATTTATATTTCATTATCCATTAGCGACGGAAATTCGTGGGAACAAAATGGCTCGAAGCTATCTTTCAGCAGGACCCTGCAGTATGCGTGAACTTGTTTCCAAATGTGCTTGCTCTCGCTTTTTACACCTTTTTATGGCGTCGCATCTCACTAATGGCGTCGACACATACAATTTATGAACAATCAAGTTATTTGCCAGCAAAACGTCTCGTCACTGTGGATGTTATGAATTCTCGCATTGTGGCATTTAAACAACATCTGGCATAATTTGTCTTATGTACAAAGCTCAATTTTGACTCTGCAGTTAATCATTGGATGGCATTTATTTACTTCCTGTGAGTGCAATGAGGAACAGATGTTAATTACAAGTGACATTTATTTGATAGGAGATTTTAGGGTAAAAGTAGAGTTAGATGCACGCGACGTGTCCATTTATTGGTCCACGCAGAACTGAATGGGTAACTTCCTCACAATAGAAAGTGTGTTTCATTCTTAGTTCAATAATACAATGGTAGTGGAAGTGGAATAAAATTTCCCCTACTTAAATTTTCACATTATCACTGATGATGCAATACAGATTGAATATATGAATAAAACAAAAATCAGACAGTAGTAAAATAAATATATAATCAAGTATAATGATGAAAAGACTCAGATGAGCGCCATTGGTGAGTCATCATTTGCCACATAAACACACTTGTAATACGTTTCCACATGTGACACTTTAATCTGAGTCAGTTTATCTGTTCTTTGATTGCCTCTAAAAGGAGTTGCACAGTTCAATCATGTCAGCCGCAACGGTTTTAGAGCCGCACCCCTACTTCCCTCCCTCCCTTGATGCGCCGCTGAACTCCATTTCATTTAATGAGATGTCTATTAGCGCAACGCACAATCACTCCACTCCAGTTAAACTTTACTGCCGCTGCTTCTCCTTTTCCACCGCCACAACGAGACTCTTAAGAGAACATCACTGTGAACTTTGTACTTGATTTCTGCAAATATTTGTTTTGCTTTCATCACTTCCTGGAGATTATTAGTCACCTTTCTATGCTGTGACCAAAGCTTTTTTACATTCTCTATAAATTGCTACATGACTTAATACTGTACTAAATTGGGGGAGGCGCTAATTGATACCCCCCCGCCCCCTCACACACACACACATACACACAAACACGCGCACACGCAAGTTAGCTTTTCCAGCTGAGCCCAGGAGGGCCTTTTTCAGTTAGGGGAATTTAACCTGTGGTCAAACAGCCTCAAACCATTTTCCCAACCACATGGGCACCCTTGGTGTCTTCAGTGATGCATTTAAGTGGGTTTTAAAAGGCTTTAATGTGGATTCAAGATAGATTGTGTGTGTGTGTGTGTGTGTGTGTGTGTGTGCGTGCGTGCGTGCGTGCGTGCGTGCGTGCGTGCGTGCGTGTGCGTGCATGGTGTTGTTGATAATGCTATGCTGCTCTGCATGAAGCCCCATTTACCCAGAGGAGGTCCTGTTTTGCCAGCAGGCCCGCTGACAAAGTGGCTGGCTGCCCGTAGTTTGTGGTTGCGCCAGCTGCCGAGCTATATTGTCTTTTTTAACAAATCAGATAACGTTAATCCACATGCTTGACTTTTGTTTTACTATCTTTTATAATTAGTTTTTACTGGGTTAAGCTGTACTATATCACTACTTTAACAACTTAGCAGGCAAACAACATGACACGCCGGGAAGGCATTGTTCCACAATCACGGTTTTCGTGAAATAAAATGCACACATACACCAGTCTTGCTTAACGCACTCAATGCTAGAAAAACTGGAGATGATAAAAAGGAGGGGCTCAAGACAGAGCCCTGGGGGACACCAGAACTAACGAGAGAAGGATTGGAGTTGAACAATTTTCTTTTGAACATAGTGAGTGCGCCCATACAGACTGAACCATTGAATGGGTGTGTGTATTCAGGAGAATGGTGTGGGAAATGGTATGAAAAGCTGCTTTCAGATCAATTCATCGAGTCTGTGATTTTGTGCACGTGTGCTAAATGAAACTTTTGTAGCTTCTAGATTAGAATCAGTAAACCGCATTTTGTTATTGTTTATAAATGCAAAATGCAAATTTGACATGCAGCAAGTCAAGCGAGTAATAATCACAGTCAGAATCCTGTAGCTTCACCATACAGTGGCTGTTACCATGGCAACTATAGCTCATCTAACTTTAAAAAGCAATCTGTGAATATTTACTGATTTACATGGTCTCTTGATGCTTATTTTTTATTAATAATTAATCAATTATTATTAATTAATCATAATTAGAATATTTGAGTCAAAAATAGTCAATAATTAATTAATTGATACATTGTCTATTGATTAATTGCTGCGCTTCTAAATGCAGCTAAAACATTTAAGTGCCTTCTTGAGACTCAGTGGAATGAATGTTGACCAGAGAATTTGTGGTTCTGCATCGATCCAGTTTCAGCCTGGAGCAATCTTGAGTGTTGTTATTAGTGGACTCTAGGAATTACTTTCTTTTGACCACATCATCTTTTATGTCCTATGTGTTCTCCTTCCACATAACATTTCTGCCTCGTTTCATTTTATCTTTATCTCCCTTTTCCCGCTGTCGCTTCATTCTATCGTCACAATTTGTGCCCACAAAAGAGAAGCTTGGGCCAAAATGCACCCTTGCAACTATGGCAATGTAACACAACCATTGGTGCAAGAGATGGCGTGGAAGTGGACAATTAACATTTGAGAAGGTGAGACATTCACAAAGAATGATCGCCACTAAAAGCTATCAAGTGAATGACCTTTTCTTCTGCTGGTATTAAACATCCTGCATTAAAAGCGGGTGTAGCTGATGATTAAACACTAAATGATTAAAATGAGAAACCTACACTGCACTTATTCATTATGTGCAGGGAATGTGTTTAAAAAGATCGGTTTCAGCAAAAAAAATAAAAAATCTGAATATATTCCCAATTCTACTGGATTCTTGATCAAAATAAGTAGTACCGTATTTTCCGGACTATATGGCACACTTCAAAACCTAAAATTTTCTCAAAAGCCGACAGTGCGCCTTATAGTCCGGCGCGCCTTATATATGGGCCAAATTCCTAAATTTAAACTGTTCCAAAGCCTTGTGTCATGAAATTAATCATAAGTGGCCTGCTGAGACTATGAATCATGAATCAAAAAGACTATAGAGCATTATTTTGCGATTATAAAGTCATTTGTTGCATTTGAAGTTGAAATAAAAAAGATAAAATGGAGAATGATTTGAATTGGATTAAAAATCTGACGATGCATTAATGGTGCGCCTTATAGTCCAGTGCGCCATATATAAGAATAAAGTTTTAAAATGGGCCATTCATTGAAGGTGCGCCTCATAGTCCGGTGCGCCTTATAGTCCGGAAAATACGGTACACAATCCATTTTTAAAAATGTATTTCTTGTTATCAGCTTGAGCACATGCTTCCAGTTGCACATTATTAAAGTCAGTTCATCGACAGCTCCAAATTCTGTCAAATGGTGGAAGGAAGCACCGCTCAATGCCAAAGTGCGTTTACACAGCGCCAGCCACAAAGGCTTGAATGTGAAAAAAAGTCAATCTGTTATACTATATCCATATACATAACTGTCACATTTGCATTCCGCTTTGATCCAGATGCAGTCTTGATTCGGCTGACCTCGAGATGGTAGATAGTTAGTTACGCCGTTATTGATTTCACAGGTGACAAATGCCTCGGTTAAGGTCTGCTGTGTCTGCGTGTCACTCTTCTATTTCTCCTTATCGGTCTGTCGTCTCAGACACATTAGTCTCAGACTGCAGCCTCTAATTAAAAGCAATAAAGCGGGCGTCACGTCTTCTGTCACGCTCCCTCGACGCACACGTCATCTTTTTGTCTCGTCAAGTGCCATAACAAATGCATATATTCACATCCCTTTCTTTTGCTCTGCCTTTTAATATTAGCATGGCTTCCTAATCACGTTGGGTTATTTGCATGTTTCATGTGCTCACAATGTATGCAAATAACACCTACATTTTCTGCATGACAAAGAAGGTTTTGATTGTGTTTATGAGACAATATTTGTTGCACAATCAATTGCATCAAAGCACACACGTGGCATGTTTCGACTCTAAAAAGGCTGCTCAAAAGGTTCCAGTTTTCTGTCTGTCTTTGGCTGATTTTGAGCGAGTCCTATGAATTTATGATCCCCCTCCCCCACATCTGTTTTCGTGAATCTAGGCGTCGAATGCATCGTGGTCCTCCCTGAGCCGCGAAGTCACTGGGATCCCGTCTTTGGCACTTGCGTGTTCCTCTTCTCCTTCCTTATCCCCGTGGCCATCATCAGCGTTTGCTACAGCCTGATGGTCAAGCGCCTTCGCAGCGTCCGTATCCTGTCGGGCTCGAAGGAGAAGGACCGCAACCTGCGACGCATCACCAGGATGGTTCTGGTGGTGGTGGCCGTGTTTGTGGTGTGCTGGACTCCCATCCAGATCATGGTCCTGGCCCAGTCGTTGGGCTTCAACCTGAGCAGCTTGTCCACCTTGGTCCTGATGCACTTCTGCATTGCTCTGGGCTACGTCAACAGTAGCCTCAACCCCGTTCTCTACGCCTTCCTGGATGAGAACTTCAAGCGCTGCTTCCGTGAGTTCTGCCAACCTTCTCCGTTCCGTCTCGACACCCAGCAATCGGGCCGCATGAGGAGCATCGCCCGGGAGGTGGCGGCCGCTTACAGCTGCAAGGCCGACGGCGGGGGACCCGGCGGTGGGACTCCCAATCCCGCGTGACTAGGCGTGGAGTTGCCCCTGGTGGGGGTGGATCCCCCGCAGAGGGGAGAGATGCCAGGGACGGGGAACTCCAACACAGAACTGACTCAGATCACAGCGCTCTAGCGGCGCGAGCCCCCCCGCCCCCCAACTATACGACTGGCCTGGGGTGGGGGGGAGTCTGACGAGGATGATGGTACGGAAGGAAAAAGAATCTGAGAACTCCAGTTTGCCAGTCTGTACGACTGGAAAACCGGACGGGGTGGTAAAAACGAGAATGGAATCGACTGTCTGGCTGATAAACCCTAGATGAGGTTTACTTTTAAAACCAATTCCCTTGCCAACAAGACCCACTGATTGCGCGTCTCGTCATCCAGACAAAGACTGGACCTGTAAGACGTTCAAACCACTAATTTGGTGCTTTTAAGAAGATTGTATATTGACAGAATTGCTTTGGGCTTGTGAAAGGAAGGATGAACATGATGGTTTATTGTATCTTTTGAGGTCATTGTATCAGGCCATCGGGATGTATAAATTCCCTTTCCTTAATCACGAATGGGTCCACTAGAGTCATGTGATGAAGCCTTAAACTGAGATTTTCAATTGGTGGTTGTGAATATATGCGTGCATGTCATAAGATTTGATTTCTCAAGACCTGTGCTGGGTCGTATGAACGTGATTTTGCTTAGACGTTGAAGCAACTCCTATGCTGCATTCCAGAAAACTGGGAATTTCAAGGTTTCAAATCTCCCTCTAGGAAAAGTGCAATGAAACACTGATAGAAAACCAAAGTGGGGGAATTGATTGAAATGTAATGTAAAAAGCTACGTAACCTCGTTGTTTGTTTCAATTGCTTCTACTTGATATTGTTATTAATAGCAACCTGTCCAGCACGGAATTTGGTGTTAAGATAAGTTGCTGTATTCTTTCTGCATGCGGTCATTTGGTAAAGTATATAGATATTAAAAAAAAAAAAACCATGTTACTCAGTTTTGTGCTCTCTGTTGTTGCCTTTTGTTCATATGTACTTTTGGAATCCTTGTTTCTGCAATGCAGCATAAGCCTGTACAAGCATGGCGCTTGTAACTGAACTCACAATTTGGCTCTTTTTTGTCACAAGAGGCATGAGTGATACAAGATCAGCATCCTCGCAGGTGCTTTGTGAATGGAGGTGCCGTGTTGCGGTTCGACAGGTCAAGGGTCACTTTTGAGGGTTGGGGTCTGGTTGAAGAGCAACCAGAGAGGGGGATCGCCATGCTCCGATCCCACTCCAAGGGGACTAAGGGGCTCACTGTCACTTTTCTCAGTGTCTTAAAGCTGACATTAACCCTGAAACAGAAACCACAAGTTGTCATTGTGATGCTGCACATTTTCAGTAGATTTATATATCGACCCTCCTTTCTTTTCATACTGATTAGGGCTTTAGTGCGAGAGGTGAGCTGCACCTTCCGCAGATGTGTTTTCAGTATTCATGTATAATCACCTTTTTAATCATGCTAATGCTTTCAGCCACTTGATAGCCTACAGGGCTGATTGATTGACAGATGTGATGTAAGAAAATGTTCCCAAGTACTTGTTGTATTGAATCACTGTCACGTCTCTAAGGCTGGAAACCCCTCAACCAATTTCAATTGACTGCCATCCGATTTCAAATCTATTTGTGCGTATGTTTCAAGTGACACATTCAATCTTTTTTCATGTTTATAGAGCACATGCGATTACTGACGTGCTCAGATGCCCAATGTTCAAATTTACAGCAGTTATTTTATTTCTATTTGTGTTGTTTGGACACACAAAGGTGAAAGTGTCCTCAGAACTGTCAGTTTACGCTGCACTCGTATTGATTGGCACATAGCTGATATGTGTCAAATCTATACATACATCTAGTTTTGAATCGAGCATATCATAAATGTGATACATCTGAATTTTGGAGCAAACCATGGAAATTGTGTCACAACCAGCCCAGGAGACAGACAGACATTAGCTTGAGACAGACACAATAGGATGCAGTCTAACAATTAATTATTCCCAATCCCCAGATGACTAAACCCTTGGTAAACATCGTATTGATTTAAGAAAAATGATTTTAAATAATTGATGGTTTAGGTTTAAACTTGCACAAGTCTGTCTCAAGGTTAACATCTCCTTTCATCTGTACTTGTGTCACCTGTTGTTCCTCTTGTCGTGTTTGATGCATTTATTTATTTATTTATTGCATTGATTTTGGAGAGGAGCATACACTTGCCTTAAGTATTGGAATACCGAAAATGTTGTTTTAATGCTGTTAGTTTAAATTATTCTGTAGACTAAAAAATCAATAGGATAGTGGAGAAAAAAAGTCATGTTCTGAAGTCAAAGTTCAAACATAGATCTTATAGAACATACTGTTGGGAGGAGTCTTTTTCCGAGTGTATCACACTGGCTCATGGAGGAATCCCACGCGGTTGCAGGGATGAGCAGCATCCATCGGTGTCGCCGTGGCAACAGTCAGGACTCAGTGGACACAATAGTGTGTTAAGCTTTCATAAAAAAAAAATTGAAAAGATATTTTTATTAAAAAAAACAAAACAAAGATGGACAGAAACATCACTGAGTTAAAGTTGGTGTGTTTTGGCTGACTCATTCTTTTGCATGAAACTCCAGGTAACCATGGCAACAATGCAGTTCTACCACTGGATGAAAATGTGTATTAAACCATCCACAGCCATACGCCTGATTAAAAACTTGAAGGTGATCGCATAACACAAAAATATAATCTGACAATAGTGGTGTGGCATTTTTCAAAGTGTTCTTTATCCTTGAAGGTCACTGTTCTGTAGCATAATGTTCTTTTTGTTGTTGTTGTCGTTGTTGTGCAAAAAAAGCTAAAGAGAACAATGATACCAAGAGGGTGCACACACTGCCTCGTCAGAGTGAGTGCGCATTTAACTGCCTGTTCAATCCTTGTAGATATTTCGTACCAGCTGTGTAAAAGTATTAACCATCATTTACCTCTGATTTCTTGTTTCTCTGTGTTCTCAGTGTGTAGAAGAAAAAAAAATGAAATATATGTATAGTGTATATATATGCCTCTCCGAGGAGGATGGGGCATTTAAGTGCACCTGATTCCTCTCATCCGTTTACATTTTGCAGACCACGTGAATGTTGAGCCAATAACTGTTGAAAATCCAAATGTAAGAAAAACATATAATGTTGATGTTGCTATTTGACAATTGCTCTGAAAATGTTGTGTTGCTTCTGCTGTGTTTTTGTTGTGCAGGAGAAGTGGTATAGGTTTAGATCTCATCGGATTGGAGAAATGACAGTAAAAGGGTTTTTAGGGCTCAAGCTTTTAAAGCTATCCCTGCGTGAAACCTCATGTGTCAAAGCTGTTTGTGTCACATGAACTCCAGGCACAGAAAGGTGGCTACTCAATGCTAGCTGATTCTTAATCAAAAACATGGAGAATTTATTTGCTGAAGCTTAAACTGTATACTGTATATATTTTTTGCACATGACGTTAATAAAGAGATTTATGTTGAAGAACGCAAATCTATGAGAGAGTGTTTCTCCACCCTGGAATGCGCACAGCTCCGAACTCAATATTTTTCAGGAAATTAAACAAAAAAAGAATCGGGTGAAGTGTGTAATATAGTAGCCTATACAACAGATGGGCAGACAGACAGACAGATCTTTCCAAAGTTCTTTCATAATGAGCCATTGCTTTCACTTTTATGTTTCTCTGAGGACATTTCTAAAAGAGGAAATGAAAATTCTAATATGAGTTATGTCTTTAAATGTGAATGATGAATAAAATCACCTGTGGGTAAAACATAATAGAACATTTTCAAAGGATAATTAACTTCCCTTGAAAAAAAAAAAAATAATAAAATAACCCTCCCACCTTTTCAGAGGGCTCCTGGTGTCAGTTGTGAAAGATAGTGAGGATCTAAAAATGTTACAGCTCTGAAAGTCATTTGAGACATCTCGCACAAGCTTTAGGCTTTACTTGGGCAAAAATGCATAAATTTGGAGCTAGGAACGTTTTCTGTTAAGTCAAATTGCCTAGTCAATCGTAAAATGTCACTCCTTGTATTTGAGATTATAGATGCTCTTTCAGGTTGAACGTAGAACAGTGAAGAGCAAACATTCCCACCACAGACATTTGCCGTTATCTTGGAGATTGTCTTCCCAGGAGAGCGGAAGCTATCATGATTGCAAAACGGTAGCAACTATCTAGCCTCTTTACAACCTGCGCTTTTGTCAAAACAGTAATTAGTGTTTCATCATTTGTCATGTTCTAAGAACAAAATGTTAAAAGATGTCTTAAATGTGACGGAAGGCATGAGAGCAAGAAGCGGATAAATAGACTAATAGAAGGAAATGATTTCCTCTGGAATAGACTATGCAGTTTTGTTTCTATGGAAACCTCTGAATAATCCAACACAAAAGCTGTCTAAATTAGAAAACTAGATTTGTATAAAACTCAGTAATATTAATACAACAATGTGTTTTTTTTATTAAGGTCTGATGAAATGCCGCTATAAAACATCTGCAGCTAAGGAGCTATGCTGTGCTGACATGATTTAAAAAGGAAAAAAAAAGAAAAGCACTGTTGCTGTTCCCCATTAAGTTGTTCCGCTTTAGATGGACATCAACAACTCTAATAGCGACAAGGTCTTCCAACAATATTGACACCCCCGCCCTCAACAAATCTCCACAGCTGCACAGTGGACCTGCGTTGACCTCCATTAAAAAGAGAAGGGCATCAGCGGTGGATGGGAGAAATGTTTGTTTCTTTTTATGACGAGACTGTCACATCTAATCACAAGTTCTCCTGAAGCAAATACGGAAGGTACAATTTGAACAAAACATGATTTTGAATCTTCCTAACCTAAAATACTATTTGAAAAAAAAAAAAAAAAGTGAAAATAACATCTTTTGAGCCCTTGAGCTAGGCTCTTTTTTTTTTTCAGTTCTATCACCATGTCACCTCACATTAGCTTTCCAGCCTCTTCAGACTTTCTGTGCCAGATGACAGAGGCCAGGAGTTATATTGCGTGGGAACATACAAACTATGTATGGACTTGAGCTGAGATTTAAACCCGAGGACTCTCGATTATGAGGCGGGTGCACATACTCATAACTCACCGTGCAGCCGCTCTATAACCAGGAAAAGAAATAAACAGTGCAGGCAAACTGAGTCATTAATACTGCATACGGAATAGCCGAACATAGTACGTAAATACTGTTATAAAGTCAAAACCTGACAAGACACAGTGTGTCTATCCTTTTCCGACCAGAGTTACAGTAGTCCAAAAAACCCCAAAAAGAGTCCCTCTGCTCTGCGGTTATGCTTCTTGAAATCAATGCGACCCCTGAAGGTCACCAGTTACCTCCAAACCCAATTAAGAAGCCATTTGTGCACTGAACATGTGGGCTGAGCCACATACCTACGTGGGAAGACTAACAACAATGCAATTATACGAAATGCTTTGGCCACATCATTTGCCCTCAGACGCTCAAGGATGCTATTACTGAGCCGGTTCCAATTGCGTTCAGAACGACAGCACGCTTGTTTATTCTAATGAGGCATGAAGGCCAGCCGGCTTTTTTGCGATACTGGCCCCTGGCCCCGACATTTCAGCACAAAAATTAAAAATCCATGCTTACAGAGATGATGTTGCTCATTGTGGAACTGCACTGCATTATAATTGTCTTTACATACTTTTTTAAAACGGTTAGACAAAGAAAGCCTCATTGGCTAAGAAATATTGATCATCAGCAAAATATTAACAATTTATTGGGATTTCAAAAACATGTCAGGGAAATCATCGTCATCTTGAACAATAATATCCAGAGATTTTTCCAATTAAGGCCAAGTCATTTAAATGCACCTCATAAGAATGAATAAAGGCAGGTTCAGAAGCTGAATTTCCCGTGTAAGATAAAAATTAACGAATATACTTGTTCTTATTATAACAGATATACGTAACATCTTTCGAGGAAGAAAATCATGCTGTCAGGGTGTGATGTCAGCAGAGAAAGAAGGGACGTCATCACGACAGCAAGACAGACGTCACGATTGCAACAAAGTAGGATGTAGAATATTACGTATACTTTGTTGTGATGTCGGATGATGTCACAAAAACAATCTATTACTACTTATGAACACTTTTGAAAGGGCTCGGGGTGCATTACTTCGGGTGACCAAACGTTCTCTTTACATTTGAGACCTAAAAAAAACAACTTTCGGGGTGGATTTCAAAATTGGATCGCCTCCGCGCACTCCAGCGCTCTCACCAACAGCCCAGAAGAGCCAAGAAGACGTGAGCAGGACGAGCACACACTCGCTTGCTAAGAACCGTAAAATCTGAATCGTTAATCAAACTAGCTCAAAATGTGGTGTTTCATGTTACCCAATAACTTGATATACTGTATCTACAAATCTAAGTTAGAGATTGTGTAGTACATGGGCCAATTAACAATATGTTGTATGACCTAACCTATAAAAACAGCTGAGCAACTTGTATAGTTGCGAAATGCATCTCCAGTGTATTTTCTAGACTGTCAAAATAAGCGAACATCTGTTTTCAGCGCAACGTGTTCCATTATTTTTAAACGACTATTGCTGTATGGTCTCAACAACATACCATCCAGAGGATAAGTCAAGCTTATTTGCACTGAAAGGTCTTGGCTCCTTACAAATTTTTCCTGCTTGACCCTCTCCAAGAGAGGCCCGTGCATGTCTCCACTCTTTATTCTGCTCCTCCTCCTCGCTGAGGCATGGAGCTTTACAGCTCCCAGGGACAAGCCGAACGTGTTTGCACGAAAAGCCTGTCCAGCGATCCTGATCTTCTTCAACGCTGCCTACCAGGCGGGGGCAACGGTGGAGTTGCCCTGCCACTGCAAACCTGAAGAAGTGAGTCCATTCATGTTGATCATTCTTTAACAATTATTCAGTGATTCGGGAAGTATATAATATTTGAGCATACATTTGAACCATTGCTTGCATCTCAGGTCCAGTCAGTGGTTTGGTTCTTCAGGGAGCACCACTCTTACGGAGAAGCCACCAGAGCCCTGAGCGATAACAATGGGACCAAGTTGCTGGACTCCACTCAAATCACCCACAGCAGTGACCTGCGAAGTCGCTTCTCAATTCGTCTCTTCAGTCTGCTGATCTTTCGAACGGCTGTGGAGGACTCGGGTATTTATATCTGCGGCTCAGCCCAGGGGGACTACTTCTATGCTTACGATCTTGACATCCAAGAGGTGCAGGAGCTCAGCTTCGTGTCACGGTATGAGGTCGTGCTAGAGGTGATAGCATTGATCACAAAACAGTGATAATCAAATGATCCTTCTTTATAAGGTCAGTTGACTGATCTAGGTTCTTCTTTGTTCCTTCCAGGCTGACTCCTGAAAATAAGAGCAACTCTGTTGAAGAAGTCAGAGGAAAACGTTCTGGTTTGCTGCTTTACCAAATTTTCACCACTTTCCAGCCGTGGTCACAATGCGACCGCTGTGGCGTGCAAGGTGAGCAGGTCCGAGTGGGGCTCTGCTACATCCGCTCACGTTACCTGCACGTGCGATTCAAGCGATTAAACCAGTCGATAGCATCCTGCGGGTCAGGGGCGGTACCACAGGCATTCGGTCAACTGAAGCATCGCGGAGCCAGACTGGAGTTCAGAGACTGTAATGTGTCTTGTCCAATTGAAGCTCCGCCCACTTCCAAAGTGGGTAAAAAGACGGGACTCAAGATAGGGCAATGGATTCAACATAGTAGGTTGGTGGAATATATTTTGGAATATCCGGTAAACTGTGGGGAACAAAATGATATGCTTAAAAAAAAAAAACAGACTCGTCAATTTCTCCTCCCTCTGTGTTGCAGTTCTGATGCCATGAAGGAACCGGCGATAAAGGTTTCTTACCTAAACCATCCAGCAGAGCAAATCCTAACCCTTGGCTGCCCGGGGGCTCAGACATACATGGCGATAGCGTGGGACAAAGGATCTGAGCCCATTTATCGCTCGCAGACTACGACAGAAGGCACGTTTCCGAGGATTCGTATTGATGCTGGACATCATCTAGTCTTCACCCCTGCTCAAATTGAGGATTCGGGTACGGAATATTTTTGAAAACTCTATGTCTTGACTTGGAAAGTTGTTCTTTCTTTGCACAGCTACTTTTTACTTTGAATATCCCGTGTGTAGTTTGCATGCTCTCCCCGTGCTTTGAGTGCAGAGCACTCCGGCCGGCTTCATCCTCCGGCTCGAAACCGTGAATTCTGAATTGTCCATAGATCCAGATGTGAGTGTTAATGGTTGTTTGTCAAAATGCCCCCTGTGACCAGTCCAGAGTGTGGACAACTGTTTGCCCAAAGCCAGCTGGGACAATAGGCTAAAAATGATGGGTGCATTGTTGTTTGCGTCAAATTTACAGACTTTTTACTTTTCAGGTGTTTTCTACTGCTGGCTGAAGGGACGCCGTGTGGCTGAGATAAACCTGCTGGTCTACCCCCATTTTGGGGCGCGTATGCCCGTCACATCAAATCCAGACTTGCCCTCGGCCTTGAGAATCATTTTGAAATCATATGGCGCCATGACGGCAGTCTTTTGTCTGGTCATCACCCTTCGAGGATGCATAAGATACCGGCGGGGGAAGACGATTAGGTGACACATTATTGTTAACATTTATTTGTACTCAATCAATATTAGACTCTGCAAACTGGTACAGTGTGGCTAGCGACACCGTCCAATTGGTCCACATTCATTGCCTTAAGCACTTGATTCCAAGAGCTTGAACCTTCTCCGCCTTAACTCTTTTCCAACGCTCTGGCTTTTATTCATAGGTGTCTTGCAACAACAAACCTTCCTTTCTTGCCTCTCCAATGCATAACTCAACCTCTCCAGGTTCTCTACCACCTGTGCCCTACTCTCACTGCAGATCATGATGTCATCTGCAAAAGACTTCTGTCTGACTTTATCTGTCACCTTATAAATGCCTTGCAGCTGATTCCATTCAAAAAAGACAACAGCAAAGACCCCCCAAAAAATAATTCCTATCAGCTGTTGTGTTTTCAATTTATAAAAAAATATATAGAAGATCCTCAATAATTGTTTTTGACATACCCTGCCCTCCATAATAATTGGAACCCCTGGTTATCACAAGTGTATTGTTTTTTCATTTAAATAATGCATTTCCAAAACAGAAAAAACAAAATCAACCAGCAAACAGTTTTTCTTGTCAAAAAGAAATTCTGGACATAAAGCAAAACTGTTTTGACTTCAACTCAACTTTATTCATCATTTGGGATGGCTCCCTCAGGAAATCCTGGTTCTAGTAGCTCATACAGGCTCCTCTGAGCCATGATGATGGTGTGCAGAGTGTAGCTGGCAATGTCCGTAACGTCCCGCCCGCAGTTTGTTCAGTCCCCTCGACTCTGCAATCCCAAGGGATGACTAAAGTTGAGTCTAAGTCTGACCGACCATATTCCCCTGGAATTCTGGGTGTCATTTTGACTTTGATGACCCCAACGTTGTCGCAAGATACTCATGTTCAATGCACGTGAATAGTGTTATTAAAATAACACTATTAATATTAACAACAATAATTATTATAACTTGCCTTTAGAAAAAGGAATATGGCTCTGCGTGAAGCTGCACCTGAGCGGGTGGAAGAAGTGGAAGAGGTTGCTGATGAACCAGGGGCGTTCGTGTCTACCGTAAACCTAAGTAATTCTTGCAAGAAGGCTTACGACCAGGCCACAGTCATGATATCCGTAAGGGATTCATATAATATCTACATGCATATTTATTTGGAGAGCAATACTGGTTTGATTTGTGCTTTTTAATGCATGATAGAGGGTAACATTCTTTTTGTTTTTATAGGCGCTAGAAAATCGTATGAAAGAGCTCGATGCCGAATTATCACATTTTAAAGAGAGTCTAGGTCTGACTCTAACAAGACCGCCATTTTCAATTGAAATGAATACGGATGAAGAAAAGGCAGGTAAAAGGCAAGTAAATGTCTTTTGTTACGAAAATGCAATGCCATGAGATTACATGTGAATAATTACTGTATGAGATATATTTTCAGCATGATATAATTTACGGTTATGTGTTGTTTTGCTTCTATTCATTTACACATGTTGTACACGGTTAACAAAAATTCTCTTTTTGTACAGTAGCTGACGTAGACGTCTTTCAAAAGTGACATGTTTGATGTCATAAACTGCACACTCGAGCGATTCAAGTACAGCAGCCATATCACCAAGAGACCAGCTCTTCATCACTTTCATGATGCGGAAGATGAACACTCCACTCTAGGACCTTGCAGAAAGGTTTCGTATGAGCAAGGCTACCATCCACAATATTATCGTGAAAAACATCTTCATGACGTTTTCTTTCTGGGTATGATGGTCAGGAAGATTCCATTGCTACTCAATTGCAAATCTTCTATGCCTGCTACGTTTGGAGACTTCAACTGCTCTAAACCACTGTTTGTCCAAAAAAAAAAACTGTTCACTTATTACTGCTGTTTAACTGACATTTTTGCATGTACCTAACACCATAACATCGGCATGGAAAATAGTACGCCGCGTCTATGGTGATGTACTGCGTAACTAATGATTTTATCCTGCCACCTGACGCTGCATGTAAATGGGCCAGTAATGCATGTTTGCTTCCTGATGATAATGATGTTTTTTGAAGGAAAATTTCTACCTAATTGATTCAAATGGGGCTTTTTATTGGCTTTGCACTTGTCAGGAGGAACACACAACACCTTGTTCAATGTTTATAAAAGCCAGTGATTTATTAATGCTGTGAGAGTGCACTGTGGTCAAATACCAGTTTGGTAATATTAGCAAATGAATGAGCCAATTTAACCGTGTATTGATTCAATAAATGCCCTGACACAACTTGTGTGTAAACACACAAAGCCAGGGCTGCACAGTTCACACTTTGGAGAACCCATCAATTCACTGTTTGTGTTTATATGTGCAGTTTTAGACTCGAGCAGAAGTCCCCAAACACCGGGCCGCGTGGGTCATTTGGTACCGGGCCCCACAGAAAAAATAATCAATAAATGTAGCGTCTACAAAGAAAACTAACCGGTTCATAAAAATATTTCTGACACGTAACTGGACCATGGCGCAAAAACCCATAGAGAGCATTTCTGAACAAATTTCTGTAGAGCCCCTGAATCAGGGGTGTCAAACCCATTTTTTTCACGGGCCGCATTGTAGTCATAGTTTCTTTCGGAGGGCCATTATGACTGTCAACCCAAATCAATGTATGAGCACCTCATATTATATACAGTAAAAGCTACAAAACAAACTGACAAATAATTCGTTTTCAAATCAGATGAGTAAAAACTGGTCAAATATTTTTTTAAAAAGATAGGCAATTTGCAATTCCAGTAATGACAAATTTGATGCAGTCTGTCTTTGCGGGCCATCACACAAGACTCCCAAGGCCAAACATTTGTTGTAAAAAAAAACGCTCTTTTTAAAAACATGACTGTTTTCTCCCGCTTACACGCACACAGAATGGAATTCCCCTTGTTAATGAGCAAAACCTACCAAGCCAATGAGAGTCGAGTAAAGTGTATCGAACGATGCGGTGTCACATCCTCGGTACGGTGGTTAAACGTGTTGTCGCGTGGCCAGGCTAATGTCACGGCCGTGTTTAAATTCAGCCTGCGTCACGCTGCAGCAAGGTCATTTGCACCAAGGTTGCCAGACGCTGCGTCTCATTCTTCGCAAAGAGCGAAATGTGGATCTATAAATCTCAATGCAATACACACACAGGCCACTTCTTTAGGTACACGACTTAATGACAATCAATGGCAACTACGTCCGTATTTATTGAGGTAATAGTGTAGGATTTGAGTTTAGAAGTGTACTGCCTTTACAATGATAATATGTTCAGTTTTGATTGACAGATTAGACGTCAGCCCTGATCAAAACAACCATTTGGAATAGATTAGACTTTCCGCATATGGCAGAAAAAAAAAAAGCTCCATGGCCATGCGCTCGATCAACTGAGAATCTACAGTCCTCTGATAGTTAGCACGGTTAGCAAGCAGAATGGACTGGCAGAAGTTCTCGCCGAACCTTTCAATAGAGGTATGATTTGCCCAAACTTACAATTTGAAGTTTTGCGGCATATCAGGAAAAGTATTTTCATTAACAGGTTGCCCTTTTCTCAAACTAGAAATAGCAATTTCTTATGAGAGAATGCTAAGAGATGATGTCACTGAAGCTAAATGTCAAGGAAATGAGTTGTGGACTAATGTGTGATAATAAATCCAACCTTTTCAACCAAATGGGCTGCGGATGTCCTCATAACGACCGATGTCTGTTGAACTACAAATTTTTTCAGACTATTAATTGCAAATTGATTTGAATTCTACAAGTTTACTGTAACTACCTGTTTTCGGCAAGCACAAATCTCACGTCTGTATAAAGGCACCAATGTACTACTGTATGACTTCCTCAACTCAATGTTAAAATGTTGCTTGACACATTGCTTATATGTTGTTTTTTTGCGATAATATGAACCTGGTACAGTTGATTTTCGTTTCCAAACACTGTTATCAACATGGATACGATATGATACGATTCGATACGTCTTTATTTGTAAAGCGCTTTCACAACGGCTCTTGCCATACCAAATCACTTTACAAAAAAAATAATAACAGTACATCAATACAACAGAAAATATATTAACAGTCACACCTCTTTCAGTGAACAATATTTATGAGGAAAAAATAGGTCATCATATGCAACTCTACTGAATTCTCATTGAATTCCCATTTCTGTGCAGACATCCAGTCCACATGTCGTCCACGTTCATGTTGCGCAACACCCCACGCAGAAGCCTTTATGGCCCGTGTAAAAGCCATTCATGCCCATTTGGACACAAACAACACCACAATGAATAGCTTAGCCTTTATTAAGCCAATTTCCAGCCCATTCAGAAATGACAGCCATTACATTGACGAATCGATCAGAAGGGCTTGTTAGTCACTCGTGATAGACTATGGCAGCAGATTTAGTGTTGCATAGTGTAGCATAAAATACACGCAAAATAAAAATTCTTATCGCGTGTGTGTGTGTGTGTGTGTGTGTTGCTCATTTGTTGTAAGACCATTTTGCAGCATCACCTCACAGCAGCACGTACATCACCTCCACATTACTGACCACCATATTTTGGTGAGCACCATTCAGAGGGGATTTACTTCAGGTCATTTCATTTCCTCAGCTGTAATGTTAATCCTTTCTGGATCAGCCATTTCAAACACCTCCTATGCACACAAGCTGCAGCAGTATGGACGCATGACCAACAAAATACTTTTGTCAGTTCTGTCAATGGGTTTTGGAGGGCTCACATCCGAGAAGTGGTGTAGAAGATGGAGGAATTGATGGTTTTGAATTGCCAGAATACGAGCGATGTGTTTGTAGGTTGCAAAAGATGATGTTCTTGGACATATCCAAGTATTTAAAACAAATGTATTGTGGGAAATTGGCTTTGTGTTGTTTGTATGCAAATAGTTTGGTCTCTACACACCCATCAACCGTGAGATTAAACAACAAAATATGTTTGTATGTATTTATTGTCTTAGCAATTTTCTATTAAAGTGGAAAATTATACCAATTCTCTATACCAATTCTATACCAATTCGTTTAAGTACTTATATGTTGATTTACATGATAAGCAAAGAGTGTTTAACAACCTTGATGGGTGTTTTATGGCACTTTGACAATTAAAAAAAGACTCGAATATAAAATATGATGCGACGTCTTAATTCACAGAGTAACAGGTTCCTAAATAACTGTACGTACCTTTTGCGCCCCTGCGTGGCGATAGGTGGAATTGCATGTCCCTTCCACAGGTGCCTGCACACGGTTCCCCATCGCCATCGCTAATCTCTTCCCTCAAACCAAATGTCTGTCGGAGTAACATGACCGACCTTTAAGAAGCAGCATGGTGCCACAGGAGTGTGTAAGATTGTGAGATTCAAGCTTAGAATCCCAGAACTGCGTCGTGCAAACCACTCTGTTTCACATTATGAGTGCTGATCGAGTTCCACTTGAGTTCTCCAACGGAGGGCGCTAGAGAGGGATGGCGAAAGACGCGTGTGTGCGAGTGCGCGTGTGTGTGTACGCGTGTACGTATTTAGAAGGAGTAATGTTTTTCTTGTTACGTCCCAAGCTCCATTTTTACTTTCACTCTCGACGTGTGGCGCCCCCTCATGTCTCTCTGTCTGTCTGTCTGTCTGTCGATTTGTCTCTCACTCTCTCTCACTCTCTGACTTAGTGTTTTCAAATGTATCACAGGAAATGGAAACTGAAAAGCACTTGATTTGGTAGTTAATAGTCTGGATAAACTATATAAAATGTTTCTTTATTTGTCAACAATGGAGTACAGTAATGTAGTTTATATACGCGTGCGTGCTGTGCGTGCGTGCGCGTGTGTGCTTTGGATAGTTGGATCTTTTGTCAGCTGTTAATTCAATGTATATAGATAGTCACACCCACATGCACATGGCCACTGAACTGGAATGGATCCCACACAAGTCACGCGAGATTATTATTATTATTATTATTATTATTATTATTATTATTATTATTATTATTATTATTATTATTATTATTATTATTATTATTATGTGGTTGTTGTCAAACCTTGTTAAACCGAATAATTGCACAACATAATTTAGTGTTTAAAATTCAGAGGCTTGATAACAGCAGTTACTTTTCAATGCATTGTTGCAGTCTGACAAGCATTTAGAATTGAAATATAGTACGTAAGAAGTTGCGCGAACATGGGGCCCTTATAATAATAATAATAAATTATATTTATAACGCACTTTACATTTGGGGAAATCTCAAAGTGCTACATGGCAGATAAAAAACAAGAAAACAAAACAAGGACAAGTTTAGAACAACTGGACGACAACCAAGATATGAGAAAGAAAATTACGGAAATGCTAAGGTAAAGAGGTGAGTTTTAAGTCCAGTTTTGAAAGTGTCAGTGGATTGGGGTGCTCTTAGGTGGTCGGGGAGGGAGTTCCACAGTGTAGGGGCTGTATAGCAGAAGGCTCGGTCGCCCATGGTGCGCAGCTTGGTTTTAGCCCTTGTGCTTGAAGCGACAAGACGGGACTTGGTGCGCATGCGCTCGAATCATTCCCTGGCTATCCTGTCTTCTTGAAGGTCTCTCTCTCTCCCTCTCTCTCTTGCTCTCTCTCTTTCTCTCTCTCGCTCGCTCACTCTCTCGCTCTCTCGCTCTCTCTCTCTGTCTCTCTGTCACACGCACACGCGTACACTGTCTCTCTTTCTTTGGTTGGGAAAAACCCGAGCAGGAGCCTGCGGAAGAGAACGCAAAAAAGGCGGATGTGCCTCCGAACGCGCCGCGGATGCCCCCCTCCGGACCTCCTTAATGCCAAAATTGTAAGTATGTGATCGGTAGAGAGGCGAGCGAGCGCTACGGGGAGGGCAGGCATGGAGCGAGCAGTGGGGGCCGGAACGGGCCCCCGGCCGGGGAGGGGGGCGCGGTGGTTTCGTATAATAATGTTGCGGTGTGTGGCGCGTGGACGTAAAGGTCGCGCGTTCAAGTGATTCCTCGCCCACTTTTTGCTTCCTTGATTATTTTCGAGAAAGGCGGGCGCAATGGCGACCCAAAGCAGCTTTGTGGACTTTTCCCGTCTTTCTCCAGGTGTTGTCATTGAATATGTTGATGTTGCATGGACAGACAGCACACAAGAGAAAGGCTTCTTAAGTTGACACGCTGGTTGAGTGGCGGGGCCGGTGACGTTCATGCAGATGTTCCAGTCAAACTAGCATGAAGGATTTCTCAATGTTGTGCCCAACTTTACTTGGAATCTGTGACGTGTTTGCTGTTCGTTGCTGACACCTGATTCGGATATTTACAGGAAGAAGATTACTGCACAGGTACTAACTCGTGCAGTAGTTCTCAAAAGGCATTGGAGTGTGTAAGGAAAGGATGATCAAGAAAACTAAAACTGGATTGCTTTTTCAGGCATATCACATGCGGTTTTGAGAAATCAATTCATGACCAACTAATCTTGAAATGCCACTTTTTTTTTCATACCCCATGTCTGCTGTGACGTCAGACAATTTGTTGATTATCACTATAATAGAATGAGGAAATTAGGAAATGGGTTGCTTGCTTGCAGTGCTGGGAGAACTTTACGAAGGTGTCACCGGTGACTGGCTGTCATTTGTGACAGCTCACTACTTAAAAAAAAAAAAAAAAAAAAAAAAAAAAAAAAAGGCCGATATAGGCTTTATTTCTACAATCATTTAGAAGGTTTGATGCATGCTGCTGTCAGATTTATGAATGAAATATGACATCCCCCCTATATCCATGCTGCTCAAACTCTGTCTACCTGCACTGAAATTAAAAAAAAAAAAAAACATCACCTCAGCCGAAACTTAGACCTAATTTTGATGATTGTTAAGTTTATTTTTCATTCTCCAAGTTGCCAGGTGCACGTGTAAAAAAAAAAAAAAAAAAAAAAGGAAATGCCTTCCCGCCCTCCACCGGAATACCCAGCATGGTCTAGTAGAGCTGTCTGCCAAATCGCTGCCCTGCTAAATAGGAGGGGGGGGGAATGAAGACATGTCAGTACATCTACTACACAACACAAAAAATATTTGGAAGCCCATAACTTGGGGCAAACGTTTTCCAATATGTTGAGAAACCCCCTCTGGAACTACCTTCATTGTAAAATTGACACCACTCATGTTGACATCTGAGGTTAACAGCCTTCAAACTTGATGAGTAATGGGTTGTTTTCTACCTGTGCTGTTCGGTAACTTGCACTACAGGTGGTCTGTATGTCATATTGTGACAACACTTTTGTTGTATGACAGACTAGTCTGGCATACTCTTCATGTTGTAGTGTTCAAACTAATTTGGAATGTCTTAAGGCATTATGTGGTTAAGAGGGACAAGTAGTGTCACCAGACTGTTTTTATGTTTGATTCTGTTTCATTCTGTACAAGTCATGAATTTATTCTCGTACACGTGTCAAATTGAATATGGAATGTAGATTGAAGCCTGGCGGCTCGGTGGGGGCACTGGGTAGCACGTCCGCCTCACAGTTCGGACGGTGCGCATTCGATTCCACCTCCGGCCCTACCTGTGTGGAGTTTGCATGTTCTCCCCGTGTCCGCGTGGGTTTTCTCCGGGCACTCTGGTTTCCTCCCACATCCCAAAATCATGCTTGGTAGGCCGATTGAGCACTCCAAATTGCCCCTAGGTGTGAGTGCGAATGGTTGTTCGTCTCTGTGTGTGCCCTGCGATTGGCTGGCACCCAGTTCAGGGTGTCCCCCGCCTACTGCCCGATGACGGCTGGGATAGGCTCCGGCACCCCCGCGACCCCCATGGGGACAAAGCCGTACAGAAAATGGATAGATGGATGGATTTAAGCCTCAAGACTGCCCAGGCCTTCCTTTTCTGAGCATGCAATACTAAAATTTGATTGACACCTACTAAAATTATCCAAATTATCTTAATTTGGGCCTGATGAATACAGCGACACACACTTCTCGTTGCATTGGAGAGCAAAATAGTTGGTACTCTGCAAAAAGGCAAGGGTGATGTATAAAGATGGGTACATTTGTTAGCATTAAACATTTTAAATGTCCCATTGTTAAATTCATTATCATCCACGTGCAATGTTTTCCATCTTTACAGAAAGTCTAAAAAGACTACCTAAGTTGAAAATTTCAACTTGAAATGCACTAATAGGTTTTGCATTGCAGTTTTGTAAGTCCAACTTAACAGTCGTTAAAACACAGAATCACAGAAGAGAGAATAATTTTTACTTTTCATAACATACAAACAACCTTTTTTAAAGCACTGTTGACTTTATAGTAACCTTCTTGGTGGTTGATGACATGTTTATATATAAACTGACACTGAGGCTCACAGCGGTGGCCTGCTTTTTGTACAGAAGTCCAAAAAGTAAGCAAGATGACTGACAGGATAGGGAACGAAGCACCGCGACTGAATGTTGACGTGTAAAAAAAAAAAAAAAAAAAAAAACATGCATGGAAATGACCATTTATCACAAGGGTGTCAAACACGTTTTTGTCACAGGCCATATCGTTGCTATGGTTTCCCTCGGAGGGCCGTTTTGTCTGTGAACCCATAGAAATGTATAATCAACTATCACATATAAGCAATATAATCATGGATAAATTAATTCTTCAAATATTTTCAATTTAAAGGGGGGGGGCAGTAACCAAAAATACTGTAATATTTCATCTTAGTTAAGACAATTTGCAAGGAACATGAAGTTGGCCATCACGAGCCACATAAAAATATGTCATGGCCTGGATCTGACCCTCACACCTTGAGTTTGGCACCTGTGATTTATCGAGTCCAAAAAAAACCCGATTGTGTTCATTTTCACTCTTCAAGCATCTTTTTTTTTTTTGCTTGAGGTTTAGCACCTGATACTATGCTCTCCTCTTCTGTCCGCCTTATGTTGAATGCCTCCCATTCTATGTTGTGGTCTAAACTTGGGCTTTTCACAAGGTTTGTTGTGTTGCCACAACTTAGGCCGTTTATGGAGCTGAAATAGCTCCACGCATGACTCAGAATACACTGTCATTATCTTGACTGATTGCGGCGACTAAAAAGCTAGCTGGCTACTGATGCTCGTTACCAAACTTCCTGGTCATTGGAACTCAAGTTGCACTAATTATTATGAATCTGGGTACTGTATTTTCCGGACTAAGGCGCACCTAAAAATCCAAAATTCCTAAATTTAAACTGGCTGGAAGCATTGTATCATGAAATCAATCATAAGTGGCACGCTGAAGACTATGAATCATGAATCAAAAAGACTATGGATCATTATTTTGTGATTATAAAGTAATTTGTTGCGTCTGAAGTTGAAATAAAAAAGACAAAATAGAGAATGATTTGATTTGGATTAAAAATCTGACATGATGCATTAATGGTGCGCCTTATAGTCCGGTGCGCCTTATATAAGGACAAAGTTCTAAAATGGGCCATTCATTGAAGGTGCACCTTATAGTCCGGTGCGCCTTGTAGTCCGGAAAATACGGTACTAAAATCCTATAAAGTCCTGTTTTACTACTATGATTTTTGTAAGGGCCAGCTTCTCAGATCCATCACCTCAGATCTGGACTTGTGCACTAAAATCGGAAGCACAATTAACGCTTAGTTGTTTTCCTGTTTCTGTTGGCACATAATTTTTCTTCCTGAATCTTTCTTTATTGTGCAGGTCACTCACTGCTTCCTCTTTTTCTCACGTTGTCGTCGTCCCTTCCTTCCGGCTCTTGCGACATCTGTCTCTGCCTTTTTCCACTTGACTTTTGTATTCCTTGTGTCTGTCCGACAACATCTTGGTGTGTGTTTATACAATCTTTACTATTTGGCGTGTTGCAGTTTAGAGATTCAAGTTGGAAGTGAAGTTGATCAGCAAATTTGCCACTTATGCAATCCGAGGCACAACGAAGCAGAAACATCATCGCAACTTTTTCCTGCTCAAACAAGTTTTGTCTGAAAGGCACAGTTGGCACCTCTCGGGTGAATATTGCTATCAAGTGCTTTTGGTGTCCTTATCCAAATTGCCCACTCATCAAGCAAGGCTCCAAATAACTTATTTCATTTAAGGAGGAATTTTTCTCATCAATGACTTTATCAGAGGAGCAATTTACTAATATTGAGGAGCAATTTTTTGCAGGTTAATCCCGTTTAGTAAAAGATGAAAAAATATGAGAATGTATGTAAAATGTATGATCCTAATTATATTACATTATAGAGTTGATTATGGTAAATATAAATACAATGTGTCGCAATTTACAAATGATGCGCTTTGTCAACTTGGTCAACTAGCAAATCATTTGTGGCAGCCCGAATTGAAAACAATGACATAACATCTGTGTATCTTTTTTTAAGTTCACGTTGATGTCATCACATGTTGGTTAATTGTCTGTTCCAGGAGGTAAATATTTGAATTTTTGTGCTCATTGACAAAGCAGCAAACAAATAGTGACAGTTTGTGAAGTTGTCGACATCTCCACCAAACAGGCCGGCATTTCTCTGACCACGCCAGGTTTCCTGTAAGAAGATGTTCCAGCATTGTTTTTTTTTTTATGTCAACTAACAGACTTAATGAGTGACAAACATTTCGCTAACCTCGATCTCATGCTTTCTGCGCGGAAGTCGAGGTAATCACTTGAGGGCGAATTCCGAGAAAAGTGAAGGGTATCACCACAGGAAAGATGCTATTATGATGCTAATAATGTTGGCAAAATATAAGAAACAACTCTTGGTATGATGTACAGATTACAACCATAGTGCTGAAGTTATTTTTAAATTTATAGGTCTCTGACCATGAAGCAATATAATCTTTCTCAAGGCACAATTGTTGAAGATTGTGATTCGACCTATCAAAAGGGTCTTTGAGTTTGTTTTAGTAGTGGCACATTTACCCAATAAAAAGGATATACATAATTCTTCTATATTCTGTGGAACCGCTAAAGTTAAACTCCTGTGTGGTTGTTCAATTAAAAATACTGTTTGCCTCAAATCGAGCAGAATTTTGCAGTTGAAGGTGAAGAAAAGAAAGATGATGAGAGAAGACCAAAGCAGATTCAGCTCAATATATATATTTTTGTTTTACTACAGTTTTAACAGGGCTTGACCTGTATTTATAATATATTTACATTTCCATCCTCTTACCTTCTTATGTTTCTGTGTGTGGTCCGAATGGGTGTGAATTTCTAAAGAAGAGGTTCCAGACCAAAAGGGGGATGACATGCATGAGCCTGGTCTGCTAACATCGCTGACGACTCGCACGCTGCCCCAACGGCCGCCCTCACGACATGACGGACATGCTGGTAAACGTATTCCGTTTTTTTCCAGTGGCTTGATTTACACAAAGAAAGGGGAACACGCCATAAAACAATTAGGATGAACATAGTTTTGCAATTGATGGCATGACGCATTTGCTTAGGAAGGGGAAGAAGAAAAAATCAAAAGTATTTACCAATTGCTTGTCTGGCTGTTTTTACATGTTTTAACTACTGGGCAGTCTGCACTGTAGCCATGTTAAAAAAAAGATGCGAATGGCGCTAACATTCCTATCTCGTGGCAAAAAAGTGGTACTGCGAGACATTTGTAATTGGTGGCTATGTGCCTCAGAGCGAAGTGGAAAATATGCGATAACATCGCACAACGGCACGCCAACAAACTACATCACATTACTCTTATTAAGCTGGCCATTGTACTGGTTTATATTTATCTTTATCTCTTTTTTTTTTTATCGTTGCGCATCAACATTATATTATCAAAGATCCTCATTACAAGTTAACTTTAGCAGTATGGTTGCAAAATAAAGGGATATATATATATATATATATATATATATATATATATATATATATATATATATATATATAATATAGAGGGATATTTATATATATATATATATATATATATATATATAATATAGAGGGATATTTATATATATATATATATATATATATATATATATATATAATATAGAGGGATATTTATATATACATATATATATATGTAAAATATATAAAACCCCTAATATATAGATATATAATGCTGATTAAACTTTTCAGCTAACCCTTAATCGATGAATTGACGCTCCTTGAGCACTACCACTAAAACAGTGAAAGCATTGACTGCCTTGCTTCGAACTTGCTTCGACTGAGTTCTTATTTCAAGCTCTCGGTTCATGGCAGTTTATGTCACAAGACAATACACAGCACACAGAAATGTTCTCAGGGAGGCTGCTGTATATGGAATGACTCAACATAAATGGCACTTTTGAGTGCTTGTAATGAGGTGAAATAATTAGATAAGGATGTGGTTCCAGCCAGTAAGACGGTCTGGAACAAAAACGCCTTTAGGCGAAAAATGGGCCTTACTGGGATGGTGGACTTTCAGGAACTGTACTGTTTAAAGTCATGCGCTCATTTGCAGTTTCTACACGCACCAATAACAAGTCAAGTCTCGTTACTGTTTGTGTACTGCATTACCTTTTGCACCACTTCTGCAGGAGAACCAAGTGCCAAGCCTTAAGTACCAAAGGCAGACAAGCCAAGTATTGTCAGTGCTTCCCAAGCTTTCTTGAGCCAAGAACCCAAAATCTTACAATACCACCAAACAAAAACATCACAAAAAGTAGAGATACTGAAATAAAGAAGCCATGACTTGTTCTGTTCTATAAATGGCAGCAAAGGGATAAACGGGTTTATTGTACGAATGGAAGGTCATTTAAGAGTTGTCACTATATGTCACTGGCATAGAGACATGAAGAAAGATATTTTTGCTAGTTGCTAAAAAATAAACTACTTCCATTTTTTTGCTCCTTCTATAATGCTCTTAACATGCTGATGTCACCAAAGCCACGAGAGTAGTAATTAATGTCAAAGTGATACCTCTTTACTGAGAGACTAACAGCTTTGTGTGTCGGGGAGGAGCTAAGTTTAGCCTGGGTTAGTGAAAGTTATGGAGAGCCTTTAGCAACATTTGCGTGTCCGTCTTTATTTTTTTTTAAATCGAACAAATGCCAAGAAATATGAAATGTTTTGCGATAGTAGAATTTGGTGCATCAATTGCTCAGTTTTTTGCTAATTGCAGCGGGGGGCTAATCTGTACCATGCTGAACTATTGTGTTAAACTGCTTTCACCTTGATCTTTTTAACCCCTCATCCTGACATCTGTAGTGTGGGTTTGCGTCAAATTTGGCTTTGAGATATTTCCAAAGAGCGCGGAACAAGTCGAGACTGGAAGCAGCTCGAGCGAGTTGTCGGGGTGCAGATGCCTTGCCTGATTCATCAAGTTTCGCAGCGAAACCAAGAAGTGTCACAATGAACGCCATCCTCTGCACACCTCCCACCCCCAGACTCGATTTCCTGTCTGCCATCTCTCAACGCTTTTTACACGCTCCCTTCCTCCTTCACTTAATGAAGACATGTTGGAAGTCTCGATAGTTTGGCGACAACTGCGAAGAGGTCGTTGTGTTTTGGTTTCATTGTTCCACATTGATTCATTTTCACTTTGGTGAGCTCTCCTGATTTTTACTTGTATAACTTTTGACTTGACTCGAAGGCTTACTCTTCATGCGGACACAGGTGCACTGAAAAGTTTTTCCTCTCGTGTGTTGTTGAAAGCTTACCGTTCTGATTTTCTTTACTTCATGTATGATACTGACAAAAATGGACATGTTTCTTACAACTTTCCAGCATGTAGTTAGTTTCAAACCTAAAGATGCAGTTTCAGTTATTTGTTAACGGAGGGATTTTTAAAATTATTTTACTTTTGTTAGCTTTTGAAACCGTATTGACTTCAACACACAAAGGGTGGAGGGGTTGCGGTCTTGAAAGGGCCGTTTACAAAAGATAAAAGAGATCTGAAGAAGAGCCGTACTGGATATGAAAGCAAATGGCATGGTCAGCAAGTTAGTGTACATGTGTGTACTGTTTGTTTAGCTGACATTGGCAACTACTGGCCTGTCATACATAAACATTTCTATGTCTGTGTGACTGAAAATTGTTTTGACAACAATGCCGACTGTACGTAAAAGAAAATATTTGTAAAGATTCTATAAGTCTACTATAGCTGTACCAGTGGGATGTTTTAGTTGAGTTTTTAATTCTGCTTGCATGTAATACGTATTCATTAGTATTGCTGAGGAGAAAGTATTTTTAGCGTGTGCACACAAAGCTTTTAAAGAGGAGACTGGTGTGTGGTGGGGGTAAAGTAGAACTTAAACGAGGTGTCCAACATGTTTGGGCAGGTTTTTGCCGATGGTCTTCCACTAAACCTGCTGTCTGAACTTTTGGAAGACACCTGTGCAGGGTTTGAGTGAATGCCAAGAAAAACTTTGAAATGTGCTTGAGTTGGGGCCAGGCGATGTGGTTAAAGCGTTTATCACGATATAAATCTTTCACATCAATCGATATAGGACATCTCCAGGACAATGTGAGCACTTCATTCATAAGCGTCTGCTTTCTGTGGCTCAAGATTACCGTATTTTCCGGACTATAAGGCGCACCTAAAAACCTACAATTTTCTCAAAAGCTGACAGTGCGCCTTGTAGTCCGGTGCGCCTTATATATGGGCCAAATTCCTAAAATTAAACTGGCCCGAAGCATTGTGTCAATCATAAGTGGCCCGCTGAAGGCTATGAATCATGAATCAAAAAGACCATGGATCATTATTTTGTGATTATAAAGTAATTTGTTGCGTCTGAAGTTTAAATAAAAAAGATAAAATAGAGAATGATTTGATTTGGATTAAAAATCTGACATGATGCATTAATGGTGCGCCTTATAGTCCAGTGCGGCATATATAAGAACAAAGTTTTAAAAAGGGCCATTCATTGAAGGTGAGCCTTAAAATCCGGTGCACCTTATGGTCCAAAAAATACGGTAAGTCTAAAACTGCAGTTGTCATTTCAAATAAACTCTTTTTACTTTTTCTGCCTAACTTAAACCACAAATTCCAGCCCATATGTTGTATTTTACCGTCTGATGTTATGTTATGTTTTTTTTCGTCATCGTCATTGTCATTGATCACATAGCGACTGACGTACATATCTTTAGTAATGACAATGAAATATGACGCAAATGTGTTTCCTTCCTACTTTGTCTTGATGTGGCAATGTGACAACCTCTGTCCCTCCCATTCATTGAGGCTGATACTTGTACACGAATACAGGCAAGTGTTCTGATTAACTACCCCTAATAAATCGATTCATATTCGACATCAATGCTTCATTACTTAAGATCTACTTTGTGTGTGTTTGCGAGTGTGTGTCAAACTGTGAGGAAAGTAGGACAAAACCATTTGAGAACTCAATATTGAACTTCGCAGGCCACAAAAGGGCACAAATGGGCTATCTATCCATTCATTCACTTCACCGCTTATCTTCATCAGCCGGGCCTGAATGCCAACCCGCTCACAGCTCATGAATGAAATATGACTTTAAATGCACACATCATTAAATGTTATCTTATATTTTTTGTGGAGCTTCGATGGTTAACCACAATCTATTCATGGATGCTGCTTCATGTCAAATTTCAAACTAAAAATTTCCCTAGCATATAATGGAAATTAAAATCATACACATGAATGCGCTCATAAAGTACAAATTTTAAAAGCATCGGTATAAAAAAAAGTGGTATCAATCATCCCTAATCAGTTCCCAAGTAGTAGCTCTCAGTTTCCAAAAGGTCGGCGACCCCACTGTGTCGCCAATTGTTCAGCAAAGTCTTTTTTCTGTTTCATGGAGAATAAAAAGTAGTGTCAATTTGAGGAGTTATCTATGATATTAAGACAATCACACGCCTGTAACTCATATGTGCATCCATGTAGGTATGTCATTGAGCTTACAAGTAATATTGACAGTGATGGAGTTCAACTGACAGTTTTCCTTTTGTGAACAAAAGTGTATGATTACTGAGTCTTTTCAAATGTAATCACACTTCATCCGATTATTTTGCCCAACCCAATCCTGTTACACGCACACACATTTGGTCACTCCGCAAAATTTAGACACAGGAAAGTAGTGCTGTTCTTTCTTCACTGAAAGTTCTTTAAGTTTGAGTTATTTGGCTTTTAACTTTGGGAAGTGGATCTAGTCCATTTTCTAGTCGTTATCACCCGAAATGGAGTGCTACCCGCAAAGACTCGCACGTACACCCCCCGACCCCCCGCCACACACACACACACACAAGAGTCAAACATGATCAGAAAAACCCTTCAACATTTGTGTGTGTGTGTGTTTGTATGCGCGTGGTCGCTTGTGCGTGATCACAGCTCAATCACATGATGCATCACACTGACTTTCTCTCACTTCCTCTTCTCAACATGTCTCCTTATTCCTCAACATTTCCTCTTGTTTTCCACTATTAATATTTCTAATATTTTAACCAATCAAAATCATCTTTATTGTGCCAGGCATATCAAAATACACAAGGAGTCTATCTCAATATACTATCACAAAAATGAATATTTAGGATGTGACACTTAGGTGCAATCTTTATATTTTGCTTGGGAAAACTAGCATCACTTATTTACAGACTCGCAGTGCAAAACTGGATGTTCAAGAAAAGTCCAAATGTATGACAAGCTCTCTGTTTCTATAGTACACAGGTCCGATCCCGGCCGAGCAAGAGGGTGAGCTGGCCATGGGTGTGGGTCGGAGCGAAACGGCGCCACTGAGCGGGCCGGCGGTGCAAGGCCTGAACACGACGCAGAATTCCCAGCGTCCGAGCACCTGCTGTTTCTGCTGGTGCTGCTGTTGCAGCTGCTCATGGTAGGACACACTAAAAAATGACCGATCAGATATGGATGATGAGATGTTGAAAGTGAGCAAGTCATTATTTTCTTGACTCATAAAGAATGGCAATGCTTGCGCCCCCTTGTGGGCTATGAAAGTATCACAGATTTAGTTCTATTTGCTTGTAAATTAACTTGAGTTCAATGCATTTGTAGTCAATCGTTGAGTTTGTTTTTAAGTGATTATTTAGATAGAATTTTAATTCATCCTTTTTTTCTAAATTGGACATTGAGCAACATTTTTTTTTTCAAATCAGTGACTCAAGTAAACATTTTTAAATAGATTTTAAATAATTTTCTCTAGCACATCAGGTTTTATAATCACAAAGTAAAATCAAAATAAGGTTTTATTGGTCAAACAAAATATGAATATAGGGAAGGTTGTCCTTTGATGTATAAGAAAAATTCTAGCTAAACTGATTTGAAATTTTGGATAAGAATGTGGACACCTGTGCAGTGCATTGCCTTTACTGAGCTGTGTTTTGTCTTTTTTCTTCTGCGGAAATTTCTGTCACACACACACACCCTGTTGTTAACACAACTGTGCTGGGTGTTGTTAGTGGATGGTGTAGTAACATCCGTGTGTGGTTGTGTGTTAAAAGTTCTCGTGTGTGCGCATGAGTATGCTCGTGTGTGTGTGTGCATGCGCGCGTCCGTGCGTCCGTGCGTGCGTGTGTGTGTGTTTCCTGTCTGAAAGCCGTCTTATCATGTCAGTCTTACCATCAGGAATGAAGATGAGAGGAGGCGTAGGAGGAAGAGGATATCACAAGACAACAAGATGGAATCAATACCAAACTGTGAAGCTTGGTAAGTCCACACTGAACATGGACCAGTTCCTTTGTTTATGGCCGAGGAAGAGGCCATTTAATTTTGGACCTCTGATCCCGGCCTGTTCATGATCTTTCCCAAACCTTTCAGTTGTATGCTAATAAATGTCTGTTTTTTTTTTTCCCATCAGCACCAAACCTTCAATTGAGGAGATGCAACTCTGGGCCCAGTCCTTCGACAAGCTGATGAGGAACCCGGCGGGACGCAATGTTTTTCGGGAGTTTTTACGCACGGAATACAGTGAGGAGAACATGCTCTTCTGGCTGGCCTGTGAAGACCTCAAACAGGAAATGAACAAGAAAAGCATGGAGGAGAAGGTGCGCTCCATCTACGAGGACTATATTTCCATATTGTCGCCAAAAGAGGTAGGAAAGTCGGACAAACGTGATTGTGACAACCATTTGTAATGTGTTTCACAAAATGCTTCGTGATGATGTCCTTTTGTTGTGTTGGAAGCAGCCGTGCAAGGCCCAAGCTATGACATTCCCTAAACCATACTCATAAGCCAATTCTTCCTTTCTCCATACATTGGCCGTTATATTTTGGTCTCATCAGTCCATAAAACCTTATTCCAATACTTTTGTGACTCATATCTGCACTTTGCACAATCCAATTTGTCCTTTGATTCTTTGATGTTGTGCTTTTTGTTGATGAGTGCAGTGTGGCATGTACAGAATCAAAGGTTCAAAGTCTTTATTGCTGTATTGGCGTTCCAATACTTTTGGAAGAGACTTTCAAGTTAAATAAATTCAAAATTACTAAGTCAATTATGGCTTGCTCGACTGCTAGCGTAGGCGGTCACACTGGGATGGTCGGCGACAGGTAAAATGCACTTAACTGCGTGAATTATAAACAGTGCTTAAAATGTTTATGTGAAAAATATCACATAACCAAATAAACTTTTGAATTTAGTCGTTTGTTCCTGACAAATACATTTTCGACAACCAAGACATTTGATGAGGATGTCAGCTGCCCCTCGATATGCCATAGTCCCCCAAGCAAAATTCTTTTCACCAGCATATTTCTTGGCGAATTTTCTTTCATTCTTAAATTTTGTGTATGTTTGCGTGCATGAGCGCTTGCGTGTGTGTGCGCATGTGCGTACGCGCACAGGAAATAGTAAATAGTTGCTGTCATGGCCCTCTGGCATCAGAGTCTTTTTATAAACACATTCACACACAGGCGGTGTCGAAGCCTGCCTGGTTTCTGTCTGCACGCCTGACCTTGCTTTATTGACTGTGTGAGCGTGCACGTGTGTGTGTGTGTGTGTTCATCGCTCTGCTAAATAGGAGCAAAGAGCAAACTTAAGAACATAACATAAGATTAACCAGAAGAAGGTAGTGCTTCTGTGAATGCTAAATGGATGTATTCATGCTTCATGTACGCTTTAGCGTTTGACTGAGATGTATGGAGATGGTTCTGTTTGCCGGTGGTCCCGTTCAGTTAAAGAATTAGGGGGGTAAATCAGGATTTGTTAGAAAAGATGTTTGGACCCCGCATGAGTCATCTTCTATAGCGAGGTTTTTGCTTTTCCGTCCAGGTAAGCCTGGACGCTCGCGTACGAGAGGTGATCAACAGGAAGATGCAGGACCCGACGCCTCGCACTTTTGAGGACGCCCAGTTGCAGATCTACACATTGATGCACAGGGATTCCTACCCACGATTCCTTTCCTCCAGCATCTACAAGTCGCTCCTTCACGGCAACTCACGTAGTTCCTCCGAGTCCTAGTCCAGCACCATCCACACGCCTCCCCACCGACCATTTCATATCCCGATAGGTGACACCCGCCTTCACCCCAAATCGATGCCATGACTGCCAAGACTTTCAATTTTGTGCCAACCGCCCTCTTGCGTACCTCCCTTTTCTCTCCACCTTCTTTCGTCTCATTCTTTTAATATCCAAAAAATGTGATCAGAGCATAATCAGTCTAACCATGTAACTTTGCCTCTGCTCAAGTTCCTATCCAGTGCTTATTTTTTTTAAAACTGCAACTGGCCACTGATAATTAGTGATGATGTTTTGTCATCTGAGACACTTTTGATAATCCAACCAGAGGAATTAAGCTCGATTACAAACCGGCTGAGGCTAAAATGAATGTCCCTATCATGTGAACGGTAATGAAGCCTAAAGTACCAGCACCAACTACTGAATAATATTAGCGGTAACATATTTACGTAAATCTAGAGTAGCATTATTCAATATGTGCTATGGTTAAGTCAATAGCACATTTTCTCCACATTCTTTCTGTTTCCTCTTACATTCATTCCAAAACATACACGTTAGGTTCATTGACGACTCAAAATGGTTCGTAGGTGTGAATGGCAGTGTGACTGCTTGTTTGTCTTTTTGTTTGTCAATTGGCTGACGACCAATCCAGGGCGTACGCCGCCTCTCAGCCAAAGTCAGCTAGGACTTGAAGGAGGAGGGGCAGTCCCGGACTAAAACCGGGGCCCTAAGCGAGAATGTATTCTCCCCCCCCCCTTCCAAATGTTTTTGTTCAACAGTAAACACTTAATAGCTGTCTACTCGACTTACATAAATATCAATTAAAAATAACTTTAACAAAATCTAAAGTGAATATGCGCGTGTGCCTTTAACATTTTTTAGATGCCAGGTCATAAATGAGCTCATTGTGTTGTGCAATGTCATGATTTATGCTTCTGATCGCCGAGCCACTGAAGCGTTCGTCGAGCGGGGACATCTTATCGAGCTTTGCCTCTCAAAAGACTGAAACAGGTAGAGTTACTGCAGTGCGAAGGGCAATCTAGAGATTTGGATCAAATACAAATATCATGTAAAAACTACTACCGTTATGATTACAATACTATCTGTTATTATCGACTATGCAAATACTAGCCCACTACTGCCCCTGTTAGCACAACAGTAAGAAAACTAACTTGACTGGGTGTAATTTGATTGACTAATTAATAAATAATCGTACTTTAACTCAAATTTGGCTAAAGTTAGTACACACCCACTGTCATTTTGATCAATTCAAGCTTTTCATCCAATGAAAGTACAAAATGCCAGCTTGCTTGAGTTACGTTGCTTCATTCAAGTTGTAATGTACTCGCTCTCGTACACCATTGCCCAAACAACGCCTGTCCTATGTCGTGTAAACAATCTCATTCTTAAAATGTATGAGACATGAGCGTTGCAATAAATTAACTAACTCTCTATGTCAGGGTTGGCACTGGCTCATGGAACCTTTTAGTCAATGTGACTAAAAGTGATTTAAAAAAAATCTCCTAGCCACATTTGAGTGCAATTTTCCATGAAGTCTCCAATTTTCTTTTTTTACTTTCAATATTTATCATCCAACATATTTAATTGTATTTAAAAAACAGTTTAATTACTTCCTCCCAACTTGTAGTAGACAGCACGTCAACTTAGGCTTTGTAAAGGCGGCCCTGAGCACCATAGAGAATAGAGGGATGTATGTTTGGAATATCATTTATATCTCAAGCTGTATTTAAGTTCCATGTCTACATTTTATTTCAGCACAGAATTATTTCTGTCTATTTAGTCTCATTGGCAGTCCCTCCTTGTCTTTTTCCAACTCACCTGATATTTCGGGCAGACGGAAAGACTGCAGAAGTTCAACTCCCAAAGCTTGTTAATCAGCCAATCACCTTTAAGATTCACTGAGTGGAGGGCGACCTTGACTCTGCCCACCTACAAGCCTTGTTTGCCTTCTTTCAGGGTTTGTCTTTCTTCCCCTTTGCCAACTGGAAAGCACAGGACCATTTCTCCAAACGGTTTTCTTCTTATTGATGTGATAGACTCATGATGGATGCTGACTACTGATTTACAAACTCAAACAAGAGATGCTGTTACCCCCCCTAAAAATTACAGCAATGGGATTTGACCCATTGTTGATCTGTTTGAATTTATTTCTTTGTGTCTGTCACTTTTCACACTCTGGGATTTTTTTTTTTTTTTAATGCAGAAAGAGGTGGTTCCTTTTTGGACTGAATTGATCCAAACATGATGCAACACTCTCAAACTGCAATAAAAAAACTGGAGTTCACACACACACACACACACACACACACACACACACACACACACACACACAGTATTTATATCACCATACTTCAGACGTATGTTATTCTGTAAAACTGAATGTGTTTCTTACAACTAAAACTTTTCTTAACAGCCAATGTTCAAATAATATAAATATATATAATTTTTTTTTTCCTCAAAAACCAGAAGTGGGGTAACTCAGATACACAAGCAATGTATTTATATCATTACTTTGGAGATTCGACTTAGGCGTATTTATTTATTTATAAGTACACTGGAACCTCTTAGGTCGAACACAATCTGTTGTGGGATGCCGGTCAACCTCCAATTCCAAACTAAGTTCAATGCCACCAAACATACTCGTATAGAAAGTTTTTATTAAAAAAAAAAAATAAAAAATCAGCCAATGACAGCTCGTATCTTGGAAAAACTCACAAGGCGAGTCGTACGTATATTATGGCACCACTTTATTCACATGCAAAAAACGTAAGAGACCAATGCCAAAGTTGTAATACATGTAAAAACATTTATTTTCACCAATAACTCACTAATAAGTGTAAATAGAAATGTTAATATGAGTAAAAACAATATCTGCCTTAACTTTTGAAAAACAAGTGTCTCCGTTTGCAAACTGTGTGACACTAGAATCTGACTGGCCACTGATTAACATAACTTACTGTGTACAGTATATTATTATTTTTTTCATTCTCGTGTTATTCTCCCTCCACTCTGTTTAGGAAACTTCTACTTATGAAATAAGTGTTCAGGAAAAAGCCAAATGAACAATACCCACAGTTGATGTTTATTGAATTGAGATGAATAAAAGGGAAGTGAAGCAATATTACGGCAGTTTGAAGTTTGAAACATGTTTTCACCCAAATATGGGCTCAAATTATGGAATTGTGCAACCCATGGGATGTTCGACTTTAGAGGTTCCATATTTGTGTCGAAACCCCACCAATGTCTCGCTGTTACATGTTCGGAAGTGTCTTGAGATGTCCTATACAATAGCTCAATTGTTTCTCAGCAGCCCGAAGGCAAAATTGTTTTGTTTGTAAGTATAGTGATGCAAATACACACGCACACACCAGGGTGGCCTACCTGGTTGCTGCTGCTGACCCCTGCCTCTGTGACTTCTCACCTTTGACCTCACCACTGTTTGCCCCCGGCCCGCTGATTGGGTGCCGGCGGCCTCTGGGCACAACTGTGGTTGGTGGATTCAGGAAGGAGGCGGGAGAAACGTTCACAAGTGCAAAACCAGTCACAATATTAGGGACACTTGCGTAATAGGATAACTCATCCAAATGTGCTTTTACAAAGATCACAGTGCTCATTTTCCCTTTACACTGTCATGGGCGTTTTCATGTAGCAACTGAATGTTTATTCATGTGTTTTTAGTTTTCTGTAGTGAAGAACTGTATCAACACAAGAGCATTATTTTTGTTCGCTCATCGCTCGCTTTGAGCATTATCTTTACAAAGCAACTTTGTAATACAGCAATTGTATTCAAATTGATTATGTTGCACCACTGGTCCAAATGCTGTGGTTGGTTAGTGATGCCTCGTGGGAAATTTACTCGGAGTCAGTCTATGGAAGAAGTTTTGGCAAATATGAAAAAAGCCCATTTTTAACAAAACTGGTCACTAAATGCATTTATCTTGGTATTATTCTTGTTATTTATTTTATATTTGGTTGAAAAACTGTGATTTTAATTGTACATATCTAAAGAGAAAGTCTTGAATATCCAACAAGCTGCCTTCTGTGTTTGTTTTGTGATTGTTTCTTTTAAATGTGATTTAATGCATCACGATTGTAGCACAAACGACTACGTACCGGCTGGTTGAAAAGTATTGGAATTATACTTTGGATATCAAATCAAAAGTTCAAAATTCAAGTTTTTATTTCATGCTATTTATATCGAGAGGTGTATTCATCTTTGGGTCAGAATTGACTTTACCATTCAAATATGTTTGATGGGGACTATATATTTTCCACTGACTTGTCAAGCTGAGAAAAAATATTCAAAGTATGAATACATGCTTTTGCAGTCCAAGGCGTTGAAGCTCTCAATTGTTTGGAGTCCAAAGTGAACATGACTTGAGGAAATGCTCATTGTTGACACAACACTCACACACTAACTTACTAAACACGTAGTCAATTTATAGTTCAGACTCAGTTTTTCCTGAAGTCTATTGTAATCTGATCTGCTTGTGAGGAATCCCTTGTGTAACACCTGCATGCGGTGGCCGTTCAGTCTGAACCAACTCTTGAATACTATAGGTAAAGTGTTTGGGTTCTGATTTCATTTTTATTGCGCTGACTCCCCCCAACGTCAGTTTTCAGTGCAACAAAGTGACAAAAATCAAGCGAAAAAGTGCCGTTTTCTCTATTGTCGCTGTGTTTGTGTGTTGCTCACTAGAACGATGTTAAACTGCGCGGCCTGAAAGCACTACTTTAACAATTCGGGTACGTTTTGTAAACTGAATCTTAATTACAGCAATTAGCAAGATCTTGATCAAAGGTCTCAATCATTATTCTGATCAAATAAAGTGTCTCAACTAAGGCTAGGGTTTCTAACTAGGGCTAAGGTGTCCAATTAGGGTTATTGCCCTGTTCTCACTTGTTGCGGTTTTTTCCACATGGTATGTGGCCTAATGCACAAGTGTCAAACTCAAGACCCGGGGGTCAGGTAGTGCCCCCCACATCATTTTATGTGGCCCGCAAAGTCAAATTGTGCATCAAATTCGTGTCATTACTAGAATTGCAAATTGTCTTCACTTTTAATTTCTTTTTTTTTTTATATTTGACCAGTTTTTACTCATCTGATTTGAAAATGAGTTATTCGTCCCTTTGTTTTGTAGCTTTTACTGTATATAATATGAGGTGCTCATACATTGATTTGGGTTGACAGTCATAATGGCCCTCCGAAAAAAGCTTAGACTACAATGCGGCCCGGGAAAAAAATGAGTTTCACACCCCTGGCCTAATGGATAAGGCGTCTGACTTCGAAGCTAGAAAACTTGAGATCCTGGGCTAGATTAGCAGTTTAAGTCATGAAGGTTGGTCAGCTTGACTGCTAAGAGTAAATATTTTGTAGAAACTTCACTTACACGTTATTTTAGTATGACTAGTATGTACTGTTCCAAATGTGGCCATTAACCCTTTCTTACTTTTATAAACACACTGCCACTTTCTTGACAGCTACTACCTTGTATTATTTTGTTATGCCTCTGAGCAGGTTCCGTCAGAACCATGCGACCTCCAAGTGTTTTGTTCCAAGATGCCTCCCTGACATCGCACAGAATCCCAGGGGCCCGCCTCTTCCCCATGCTCATGTATGGAAAGAAGCAGCCGTGTTTCCACAACAAACAGGCAAGTGTCACCCGCTCTCATCCACTAGTGAGTGACTAGTTTTCCACTCAAGCTTCCTGACCTGGCCAAGGTGTACTCTGAACTCCAAATAATGCTGGCGGATGCCAAAAATATGCGCATTCTGTACACACGTAGAAATACAAATACTGGTATGAATGGACTTATCAGTGAACCAGCATTCGGACTTTGCAGTAATTCAACTTTATTGGGCACAACATTGGTCAACATTGTGTGCAAAAAAACGAGAACACATTTTGAGTCCACAAAACCCTCATAACTGGAGGAGATTTGGTGTCTATCATCGTGCTACTTCATATTAAAAAAAAATACCAACAGATACAAACTTGTACTTTTTCCTCCACATATACCATCATTAGTTTCTTAAATATATTATACATGCTGTACATTTATTTCTCTTTTAGAAATGTTACAAAAAGCAAAGCGACCCTTCAAACCAAAAACTCAGCTGCTTCTTTGACATCATGATGGCGCAGCTCACGAAATTTCCTTAGAAGAACTGAAAGACAAAGGAACCACAAAAAATATAAATCTTTGTCAGATAGACGAAATAAAAAAAGAAAGTAGAAAATGAGTTTTTATTCGTCAATACTTGCTTTCCATCAACCATATGTTACTAAAGAAGTAACTAAATTACTATTCATGATGCCCTGGGTGAATAAAAAGGATTCAATTGCAGCAGCATATAGCATGAGTCTTGATTGCTGGCTCCATTTTTAATATCAAGATCAGCTTATTACAGATTCTTTTGTTTTTAACATGGAGATGTGAATCTCTATAAAGCTCTATAAAGTGGCGGATTTATTTTAGTGGGATACATGCCTGTAATCCAAGCAGTATAGGAAATGAATGGATGGCAGTTAAGAGTGGCAGCATACAGAAAGCAAAAAAAAAAAGACAGAAATGTTTAGTCTCTGCTGCCACCTGATGGGGACGCTGGTGTTTTATTATTATGATCAATCCATCCATTTTCCGAACCGCTTATCGTCGTATTTGCAATACATTGGGTTCATTAATTCATTACTTTTGTGTTCAAAAAGAGGCTAACAAATATTGTATTGGAACATTTTTTAGAAATCTGATAAATACACAAAATACATGCTTAATTATGATATGTGAACTTATATTGCTGTATTTAGTATACTTACATCAAGCTATTGTTTGATTTTGTTCTCGTATATATTATGTTTATTTGAAATAGTTTACAAGCTATTTTGTTAATAGGAAGGTGTTTTTTGTTCCCTCTGCTTTTGCATAAATAAACTGCTAATGTCATTATTTATGTGAAATAAAATAGAATACAATTAAGGGGATGGCACGAGATAAGATCTTGTTTAAACTGCATTGAACTATGACGTTCAGTTTCCCTTTTTTCCTTCTAAACTTTTGACTTTGGTGTGGTGTGTTTGTATGTTCAATCAATAACCGCTTGGTTTTCCTACAGTTAAGTGAAAATCTCCCTCACCACGATGACTAGGATGCATTTACCTTCCATCGGTTGCCACAGTTGTTACACACGACAAAGGTTGTCATTGGCTCGTCAGCACTGCGAGTTTGCACCTTCAAAAAAAAAGCACACATGCATGTATATCGCATTTGGAGCACAAAACAGACGGATGTGCAGATTTACAGTGTGTGTGTGTGTGTGTGCGTGTGTGTGTGTGCACTTGTACCTGTGTATATGTGCAGTCCTTGCCCTGACACTTTTTGCACACAAACATGTCAGTCTCGCTCCCGCCCACTTTGGACAGCTGATGCTCCCGAATGGACTCTTTGGTCAGAGTCTCTCTCATCTTCTTCAGCTCAGCACTCGCCATCTCCTGCTCCAGCAGAAACACGCGCACACATACATGTGCAAAACCCACACGGCATGTCCAAGCAGTGGTTGCTAGGCAATCGGACCTCCGACGTCATGGAGGCAATGCGCTGAGTTGAGATGTTTCCACACAGAACGTTACGCCGCAGGTCCGGGTTCTTCTGGTCTTTCAGGTTGGAGATTCTACTCCGTAGACGGGCTTTATACTTCATGTCTACCAACTTGAAATCCTCGAAAATCTGTGAGCGCCCCGGCTGTCAAGGACATCAAATCCCTCACATGCTCATGGTAGCGACGTTCCAAGCTTAGAAACAGTGGCAATTAACAATTAACTTTCTCCTAATAATAGAGTGAAAAAAAGGATATGTTCCTCAATTTGCGCGGCAAGTAGGCTGCAGTCTACTCCAAAGCTCTTGTAGTCATCTGAGAAAACACTTTTTTTTGTATTTCTAGACCTCTTTTGAAATTGCAAATTTGTGAATTGCAAATCATTTTATTTCTAAACACATAATCATGCAGGATAATTATTTTCTCTAATAAAATTCAAATAATACAATTCAAATAATTGTACGTACGAGTGAAATTATTTACAAAGAAGATTAGTCCTCACCAGCAGTTTGTAGCGCCGCCACCAACAGTTCTCGAGATTTAATCCGAACAGTGTCTGTGGTGAGGGGAATGGCCGGGAATGATGTACTGAGTACCGAGTACTTCTTGCTGCTGTATTTTTTTAAAAATGATCACAAATTAGCACCTAACAGATCGTCACACAGTATCATGACATGAAAGCACAAACCTAAGTTAAGTTGTCGTCAGTGAAATTTATAACCAGCAACCTTTAATGTTGACAAATCTACAGCAGCTAATGCTAATTTAGTTTGTATTTGCATCCAACAACGAGACATTAAGCAGTGATTCTACAACACACCTTTTCTCACTGCTGCACGAGTCCTTGGACGTGGAAGTTATCCTCACGGGAGAGGCGTCATTCTTCTTTTCTGACTTCCCCTTAGAGCCATCTGACAACCAGAAAGAACATGAAAACAATTTATGCTTCTCCAGCTTTTAAGTACGGGAAGATTTAGAATCTTTATAAATACAGGGGAACCTCCAAAGTTGATTGCCTTGCATTTTGGAGCGGGGCTCGTGTGACGCAGTTAATTTTTTGAAATATTAGCTAGGTCATTCCCTGACAACATAAAAATAGTTGTTGCTGGCTCCTTCTCCTTACTGGGCTTCAGATTTATAAAAAGGATTGCAAGTCATTTTGACTCGAGAGGTTCCACTGCAAAAACACACACCTATTAATTTCTTCCAGGACTTGATGAGCACTTTGGCCAGATCCTGTACTTCCTCATCTGAACTTAGTTTTCTTACAGCATTCACCGACATTCCAACTCTGGTAGCCTGGACAAATGACATTACATTAATTTTATATGAACATTTTATGAATGTTTCATGAGTTTTCACCCAGGTTTAAACATTCAAAAACATCCTCATACATGCCAGCTTTGTTAAGTACTTGACTGTTAGAACATGCAAACTCAACACAGAAAGGTCAGAGCAGAGATTACCACACCAAACCCACTCATGAAACATGCTGCCGCCAGTGAATAATTGATCATTAAATTAAAATCAACCTGCAGGGTTTCCAGAGACATTGTCATGTTCTTCAATTCCTTCAGCAGTTCCAGAGCGCCATCCTGCAAGACATTTTTGACACTCAATTCCATGTGTTAACAACCTGGCTTGCATCTCAGACTGTTATATTGAATATTTTCCATATCCCACTGTAAAACGGTCCATTGTTGGTCTCAGATCACATCTCAGACATTTGAACTTTAAATATTGGAATCAAATCACTTAATAATATTCAGACAGCAATTTTACAGTTTTCATTTCAGCTTCAATGAGACACTTGAGCTGAGAAACAAATTGTAGAATGAATATCATAATTGTATTAATGGATTTATAACATAACTAAAAATATTAATCTAGGAAATAAATTTTCTGCATACGGCCTGCAATGTGCTTTGGTCCCAAAGGTTGGGACACTGATTTATCTGTTGTTGTTGTTGTTTTTTAATGTCTAGTGTTTTGTTTTGTTCCACCTATAAATCTTATTTTGGGTGACTGTTGATTACACGTGCAAGTGATTTGCACTCTGCATCTTTGACCAATCACTGTTTACGCATCCCTTATTGCTGCTGTCAGCTTTTGTATTTGAGAGACGGATACTCACCGTGTTGCTCTTGTGGACCATCTTGTCAAGTTTTCTGCCGATGCGTGCCACTTCTCCGTTTGTGCACATGTCGAGTAGACTGCCAAGTCTGGGCGTCCAGATGTTTCATGAATGTGGAAGACAAGTGTCCAAGGTGAGTCCTTTTTGGCTGGCCGTGTGCCCTGCGAGTCGCGCCCAGCTGCGGCATTGTCGTCTAAACCGCAGGTGCATGCTGGGACTTGTAGTTAATATCCACCTTCTAGAAGGGCTTAGTGGAGTTTTTTATTCCGACACCTGTAAAGTGATAAATTGACATTAATAGCGGTGTGAGTATCAATATTGTCATTACTGTTAAAAGTTTCAAGTTACGTTATTTGGGGTGAATCGTGAAGCCAGCAACTAATACAATTGAGATGTGCACATACTCACTACGTACGCTAGATGTCAGTGTTTACCTACTCTAGACAACGGTATACTTTGAGATCTGCATGTACTCATTATGTCCGCTAGATGTCAGTGTTACCTAATTTTGGAAACGAGTATCTTTGAGATGCACATATATTCACTACATCCGCTAGATGTCAGTGTTACCTGCTTTCTGATCACATGCTGACTTTATTGAAGGTAAACAATAAATGTACAAAGAAATTATATTTTATTTCTCTCATAATGAATTTATAATGAATGGTGATGTGGTCATAATGAATTATAAACCGCATGGTTGGGGTCCAGTTCAGAGATTACTATAGTGATATTTATAGTACTTAACAGGCATTTTAAGTTGATTTAAAAAACAAAACATACAAAACATTGAAATAATAAAAACAAATAATAATAATAATTATTTACTATGATTCTTGTTGAATGAAATGCAAAATTATTTTTTTTAAAAATGATACGGCAGCCTCACATTGCAAACTACTACTAAAATGAGTACTGCAGGAGTGGAGCCGCACCATTTGGTGAAATGCATAAATCTCAAAGACAATGTGGATTGTCTCTTTGCAAGTACATATAGTTAATTTCCTACTTTTTTTTTTCTCAGAGAATTCATCTGAAATTTTAGCTAGTTTCCCTAGGATGAGCTACAATAAGGGAATCAGATTTGGGGCCTCTTGATTAATTGCAGCCCACATTCTTCACCAGTCAACCATGGTTAGCCCTGCTAGAGCGAGTTGATTTTTCTCTGTATTAAACATACATATGCTTATATCATTTGATTTGTATCAAACCAGAACAATGTAATAGCACATTGGAGCCACCTGGAGCAGGAAGTGTTTATTCCAGTTATCAGTGGCACAATTCAGGAAGTGGACTTTCCCTGTGATCTATGGAGTCATTCAAAGTCACCTCTGACGCCAGGAAGTGTTTCTCTACTTCAGTGTTTCCCAACCTTTTTTCATTCACGGCACATCTTTTCATTGGAAGAAATCTCGAGGCCCACCACCGACAAAAATCTGTTAAGTGTTACACCAGCATCTATATTAAAATCAGTTATATTACATATTATATTATATATTATATATGTGTTGCGTCTCCTGACGTGAACTATGTAAGCCAGAATGTCGATTTACGATTTGCCAAGGAAAGAAAGAACCACTCACTGAAACACCACATGGACGTTTTGTCCAAGCTAACGACTAACTTTATTGCATGAAGGGATCCGCCGTTATGCAAAAACGGGGAGATGATGCTTCTCTTTGGGTAATCTTGATTTTATAAATTAAAGTCCCAATGATCGTGAGCAGCAGCGGAGCCCCATTTCAACCCCTTACACTGAGTGCAAAGCAGGGAAGAAATGGGTACCATTTTTATAGTCTCTGGTATGACCCGGGGTTTGAACCACAGATCCGTTCAGTTAGTGAACGGGAAATGCAATTCACAACTGTTCGTGAACGGGAAGTTACATCATTTTCTTCTTCGTTTTGATTTACGGCGAGGTGGCACCAGCTTCAATGCGCACCTATTGGTTGAAGTCATATAAACTGAAAAAAGAACGAATCACTTTAGGAGGTGATTCGTTCACTCTCGTTCACTGAAAACAAAATCATTCTTTAGAACGACTCGTTCACTCACGAGCCAACTAACAGCAACACATACTACATAAACTGAGTATGTGCCGGTGCCACAACATGAAATCTCAAGATTCTCCGATTTGCCACGCATGCACGATTAGCAAGTGGCCGACCAGGCCTTGCGCTAACTGACCTGTGGTTTGGCGATCCTGTTTACAATGCGCTCGGTATTTAATGTTGGACAATTTCCCACACTGCTCTACTTCAACGAGACCTATGGAGTCTCTGCAATTGAGCCACCCGAGCAGGAAGTGTCTGCTGTCTTTAATGTGCCGCCGCTGGAGCAAAACCTGGGCACCAGGAATTGTCCTCCACCCAAAGCGCACCGCCGCCTGCCCCCCAGTCTATTCAGCGGCTTGTGTTCATGATGTCAGACGGGAAGTGTCCTCTCTGGAGGATGGATGGAGCCTTTCTAGCTATTGTGGGCTGCATTCTTCCTCGATGATTGTAAATGTGTCCAGCAATTTCAGTCTGGACGTCACATGACCAGTTTGTTGGCCAGACCTCTCCTCACGTCACTGCAGGTAACAAAACACGGACGTCTCAACATCAACCCCTGACTTTGGATTGTTGCACACTTTCTGTCAACTGTTTTCTCTAGCTTCAGCAAAAAACATGGAGCAGCGTAGCATTCAAGCATAACATCCTCCTAGATTACACGACACGCACATTATTTTCTATGGGAAAATTATTTTTAGGTATGAACAAATCGAAAGGTGACCAACATCCCGGAATAAATTGCGTTTGACCTTAGAGGTTGCACTGCACATTTGCCATGCGGTAGCTCTGGTAAGTTTTTGTCACTTTCAATCAGCTTCGTCTTGAAGTAACAGGCTTTGTCCCTTTTCAGCATGCCTGCCCTCATTATCGTGTTTGAGTGTGTATGTTAGCAAGCAACGTTGCATATAGGTCAAATGAGGGTGTGTGATTTGAGGGACCTGCGGTGTTGAAAACCTGCTCTAATCTCTCTGCATGTTTGAAAAATGAAAACATACGCGCGCGCGCACACACGATCCACCCTGCAGTTAGCCGTCAGTGCGGCAGCAGCACAATTCCCAGAAACTGCCTTTCTTCTACAAAACGTGCACACGAGCGCAAACACACACAGGCACACACTCTATAGGTTTGTATAAACTCTGTCAGCGCAAGCGCTGCACATTTTACGTGTGCCAGCTTGTAAGTGTATTTACACTGCGCGAACAAAGTGCGGCAGGACAATAGTCGGATGCAGAAAATGTGTGTGATTGTCCATAGTGCGTTCACCCTCTTTCACTCAAAGACACTTAAGAGATTATTCCTTGTACTGTATGTCTGTGTTTTGTTTTTCAGACACAATGCTCATGTCAGCTGTTTTTAATGGATCCTCCTCTGTTTCATTATTTAAACTATATAATTTAGAAAGTCTATTCATTCATCCACCTTCCTCCTACATTCCCAAAACCGGCTTTTTTTGCAAAATAATGCGTATGTTTGTGTGTGTGTGCGTGTGTGTGTGTGCGTGTGTGTGTGTGTGTGGGGGCAGTGGTGGATGTTTTTGTCCCCTGTGATGTCTGGCAAGCAGTCCAGATTTTTCTCCTGTATTTTGTAGACAGACAGACAGACAGACGTAATTAGAGTGATACAAAACCACTGACATCAACATAAACATTATAGACTCAGTGTGGGGTCACAAACATGAGCACTTGCATGCAAGTCTTATAGACCTCACACACACACACACGCACACACCATTTTTGACATAGTCTGCATAGTTGCAGCAACCACAAGAAAACTTGTGTGCCAAGTGTGTGGTGACTGAACCGGAGCCTCTGAGTTCGCTGTCACTTGTTTGTTGTCCTCAGTCAACTCTGGTTTCACCAAAGCTGAAAGCTGATTGGGAAGTCATCCTTCAACGATGAGAAGATGTGTTCCTTCTCAATTGTATTAATATGACAACTAGTATAAGTAGACTCATTGCGACTAAGTGGCGCCTAGTCCACAGTGTTTCCCACCACTTGCCCAAAGTCAACTAGGATAGACTTCATCTTATATGTGACCCTAATAAGGAACAAGTGTCAGGGAAAATAGATAGTTTCACTTCCTAACTGAGGTTTGTAGTCCAAGCAAAGGTTTAAAAACTCTGCCCAAACAGGATGAAACGTTGAACATGGAATTTATCCCCTGCAATCACTTGGCTTGAGAGAAAAAGTAGGGCCTTAGGTATTCTCCTGCAGAAGAAATATAAATCCAAAATAAATAAACAACTGCTAATAGTAAAACAAAAACAGAGGGCACTTAAATTGATAATTGGTCTTCACATAATTTGTCTTCTCATTTTAAAAGTCTTCAAAAACAAAAAAGATTTAACTTCAGCCAAAACACAAATGGATTATAGTAAAGTTAAAGAAGAATTTAATGTTTAAGGCCATCAAACAACTGTAAATATTACAACAGCATAACCCAAGAAAACTCAAAATGCCGTTTCAATCTGATTTTATTTATTTAAAAAAAGTACTTGCCCCCAAACTTGATAACTGATTGGGTCAGCAGCAACAACTGAACTCCACCATTTTTTATAACTGGCAATGAATCTTTCACATCAATATGGTGATATTTTGGCCTACTTTTTCCCACCAAATTTCTTGAATTCAGAATTTTTGTTTTGTTTTGTTCTTTTTAGAGCTATTCATAAGTTAACTTGCTTGGTGTGTTTTCGATATTCTGCTGAAGAATTCAAGTGAGCTTCGGCCTGAGGTTAGGAACTAATTTTATGGAAGAGAGCAGAATTCATGGCCCTATCAACCACAGCAAGTCGCCCAGGTCCCGAAGGAGCAAAACAGCCCCAGCATGTTACTTACTGATGTTCTTTTTCTGAGAAGATGTGTTTATCTGGATTAATCTTCGCTGTACTCTTGGGGTAATTTTCTGTAGGCCAGATTCACCGTTTGCTGCAGTCCTGAAACTTTTCTTTACTTGTCATTGTGTGTGTTTTTTATTCAACTGTTTGAAGTAAATGTGAGGTAAATTGTTCCCGGTGAAATCACCATCAAACTACAACAACGGTTAATATTTCTTGTAAACATATCCATACTTCAAGTGAAACTATCATGCTTCATTCACTTGTTTGACTGATGTCATGTTTTGGAAGTCCTCATGCTGCTGTGGTTATGTTGTCAATACGTTGACACTACCGGCGGCGTTTGTGGAGCTGGAACATTTTGTCTTTTTGTCCAAATGTCACAAGCAATTTGCGCTTGGAGGCAAATTCTTTCATGTGTTCTAACGAACATTCCGCCATCTGGTTTATAACATGGCGTTATTATTTACTGCTCTAACCGAAATTATACTGTAAATGTGACCAAAACATAATGGATTATTCCAAGTGAATCTAACCGCAAGATGCTTTTAAAGGAGGAAACTGAAATAAAAACAAAGTGTATGATTTGGGAAGTGGTAGGCCATAAGTCATAATGCGTTAGATTAGCCACAGCATGTGAAGAGCTCACTGGAATATCTTGCGAGACCACCTACATACATGTGACATGACGAAACAATTAAAGATAGATTCCCGGGATTTTTCCCATCTCGCCTTCATCCAATGAAAACCACTGAACACTAAATCTTGACGCATCACGCTCGGTCATCTGGTACACAACTTTAGGTCTGAGCAGGACAACAATCCCAAAAAAAAAAAAAGTGCGGTTTAGAGGTTAAGTCTCGCATTTGTATAGGTTTGTCAGCCTATTTAGTTAAATAGCCACGTACTGTATAATCTTTATTCAGCTGCATGGAAAATCCTTTTTTGTTTATTTTCAGATGACTCATAGGACATAGAAGTAAGTTCTATTGAATTTACAACTGAACACCCACGGAGTAACTCAAAACTCTGCCACTTGTGTCAGCCCCATTTATCAAACAATAATCGACATGATCAATTTAGCAGGCTGATACCTGACCAATGCACAGACAATATCATTCCGATTGTTTTATGCTGATTTGATTCTTCATATTATCCTTAGTCTTGGTTGAATGGTCCTATTCAAAATACAGTGAGTTAAAACAGTAACATGACGGAAATATTGATACACTATAGAAATACACGATTATCTCTCATTCCCTATAAAGCTCCCTTGTCAATCTCTAATCTGGGTCCTTTAACAGTTTATGTATTTTGCATTTTAATTGTATTTTGGTTTATGGTGATAATACTTTACCTCTGGGAAATATTTCAATTTATATAACTAGAAAAGTTAGAGGTTCTTGTGTAAAGAACCAAAAGTCAAGTCAGTCAGTAAAGGCTAGATTGGGTCGCTCTATGTTGTCTGATTGTTGCTTTAGGCTCTTATCAAGATGACGTTCCTTGCAGCTTGCCGAGCCCACAGTCAGCCCATCCTGCTCCCCGGTGTCCTCTGCGCCCCACACCACTGTTTGAGTGTGTCTCAGCCTGATAGCATTGACTTGAGGAATCACTCCATCTCATTCAGCAGTTCCCACAGGCTGACCACAAAAGAAAAAAATAGACGTGACTGGCACACCACAAAGAGAAAAAAACAACAACACTTCACCTCCCAGCCCGCTGCCCTCGTAGTAGGGAACAATCCAACATCTCCCACCTCCTCGCTCCAATCTCGCTTTCTCTTCTTGTTCGGAAACGCTCGCTCGATGGGCCGCAGATATTCGCGTGGCGACGGAAACTAAACAGGAGTGAGAAATGTAGGGAGTTTACAGAAAGTCGAGTCCAGAGGAGAAAGTTGGTGAAATGAACGATAAGTGGACATGTGCAGACTAAACAGGCTACAGTTTGCCTGTGAAACAAAGAGCGAATACGTGAAATGTTACACGCCTGCCGCCGCCGTTTCGATGCCTACGTGAGCTACTCCATCCACATCTGAGTTCAATACAAAAGAGTCACCACGTATTTCCTCACAGAAATTAAACTAAGATAAGACGTAGACACAATGTGACAATGTTTGCCACTACAACAGTTGCAATGTTAATTGGGGGTAGATTATTATCTAAAGATGTGATTCCTAACCATTAATAATAATACAGTAATCCCTCGTTTATCGCAGATAATTAGTTCCAAAAAAACAGGCTAACGAGTTAGCGGAAAGATGGTAATTCGCGATCGTGCTAACATGATCAAGTCAAAACTGACTTCTAAAGGAAAGTAAACAAACATTTGGAGCAATACTACAGTAATTTTCGGACTATAAATCGCACCGGAGTATAAGTCGCACCAGCCATAAAATGCCCAAAAAAGTGAAAAAACCCATATATATGTATATAAGTCGCTCCTGAGTATAAGTCGCCCCCCCCACACCCAAACTATGAAAAAAACGTGACTTATAGTCCGAAAATTACGGTACATTGTCCTAAAGGTGTTTCCTCAATTTAGAAGTTTAATTTTGACTTTTAAATGCTTTTATAATTTGGAGGAAAAAAATCCGCGATGTAGTGAGGCCGCGATAAACGAAACGCCAAGAAGCGAGGGATCACTGTAATCATAATCAATTCTCTAAAGCTGGTTGACATTGTCTTTACAAAATTTACAACTAAATTTCTTGCTAACATGAACAGGGAAAATTTAAAGGTAATTAAGGACTCTGACGTGTTTAACAAACAAATTAGACTATCCCAGATGCTTGCAGCCCCGCTCTCTTGCCAATATTGATGCCTCGTTTGACCGCAACCACAAAGTCAAACGTGAAAATTGGAAATCTACGCCTCCCCTGCCGTCATGAGAAGGGGAAAACCAAATTCAACTGTTTTTATTACAAAGTCGTTTTCCTTTTGATTTCAATAGTTTTGTATCATTTTGAACCAAAATCGCTGAATTTTTATAATTATTTTAAAACTGAAGACGATTCGTTCGGAGGAGTCAACTTCCTGTCTAGCCTCCTCTGAGGATTGCGTCATCACACGGGTGTCTCTGTTGACAGGCTATGCAATTAGACAGAACTGCCCTCTGTCTTTATGTCGCTGTTTAAGTGTTCAAACACTGTGGTTATATTAACTAATTTCCGTAGTTACGCTGGTGTATGTAATATCTTGTGTTTTTGTCATCTGTCTGTAACGTCGTGTTTCTTTAGATGAACAAAGAGACCTTACGCAGGCTGCGAAAAAAGGTTCTCACGCCGTGCAGGTGGTGCTAGTGATCCCGGGATGCTTCATGCGGCTACCTGTAGAATAAGAGATCTCCAGTTCAAATTTAGTGAACTGAAGGGCAGTCGTCCATTTGTTTCGTTTTACATTCGTTTTTTTTTTTTCTTCGTTTTTACATTTCGTTTTACAGTGGAGGATTACATATCCAAACGATCTTCAACCACTGGCGTAGCCAAGCCGGGGCGAGCCGGGGCACCGCCCCGGTCAGGACACCCTGCGCCCCGGTTGAAAAAAATCTAGCTTTTTCGATTCTTCATTTTCATGCCGTTTTTTTCTTTCGGTCTTGCGCGAATGCGCTTGCGCTATTCTATGTGCGCAATGTTATCCATTCACCGTTTGCCTCCAGGACCCGGATGTTGTTTTAGCGATCAGCGAACGGCGTGGATGATGTTCGATTTTTTTTCCTGTGGGCATGCGCCCCTACTGGAAAAATTCCTGGCTACGCCACTGGTTCAGCCAAAAAGCCATCGTTGAAGACTTCAACGATGGATTTTCGGTTGAACCAGGAGGTCATCAGTAAAGGAAGTGCAACTCCGGAGTTAAAAGGTTTGATTCGGACAACGGGACTTCGTGACTGAGTGGTATGCACGATCGAAAACAAGTTTTTGATTCCGTGTGCTTTATTGAGTGTTTTTTTGTGTGAAGACTGCTGATATGAGATTTGAATTAAAATAGTTCAAATTAAATAATGAATAAGCCACACTAGAGCAGCGTTCCCCAACGTTTTTTGTGACACGGCTAGGCGCCGGACAAATTTTACCGGGAGGCACTGACGTCACCCCAAGGTCATGACCCTCCCCGCACGTCACTGGCAATGAGCAATCCAATTCAATTACCAATCTTTTCTAAATAACAATAGAGCGACAATCAGATTGGTGACTTAGTAGATGTTTTTTCCTGTTTCATAACTAGCATTGAGTATCAAACAAGGCAACCACAAACCAAAAGACACATGCGGCACGCATCAGTACCTAAGAAACACCAGTAGGTGATACTATCGTGACGCAAATGTCTTCCTACTCCCAAGTGCAAACATTTTTACACTTTAGTTTCGTCAAACAGCGGTGAACTTGTTTATACGCTTGTTTGTGACTGTAGGAGGTTCCACTGCAGAACAATGCGCATGTGTCAGTGGGTGATAGTGTCGGGGGATTCCCGTGGCGACCTGCGCTGGAAGTGTGTATGTGTGTATTTGTGTGTCTAAATCCATCATCACACACACTTCCCTCACTCAGTGCATTCAAAAATAGACGTGTGTGTGAACATGACCTCTCCCACACATAAACACGTTCACACTCACACAAGTAAACACGCCTGCTTGGCGATGCCATTGTGTCCCCACGTCTGTGTGTCTATGTGTGTGTGTGAGTGTGGGTGGGGGGTTGTATTAGCACTTACTGCCTTTCTGCTTCGTCCTCCCTCCTTGATTCTCTCGTCTCTAGCCACCAAGTCTACAGTTGATGCCAAATTTCCTTGACGCAAAGGTGTGGTTCCATCTCGCACACAGACACACACTTCTATTTGCTTCAACACAATATGTTACAAAGTCTGTCTTAACTTGATACAAGAAACATGTATGTTAGCAAGGACACCCGATAAAGGCGAGGTGTCAAACTAATATTTGTGGTGGCATTACTGTTTCCCTCAGTGCGATCTTAGGATGGTGAAAATTATGTAAATGTCCCATTTATATTATTATAATTGATGGATGGCTATTTTTGAAGCCAGAAGTCAAAGGAGAGTCGTTTATTCAACTATCAATCATTTTAAAATGTTTGCTCAGCATTATCCAAAATGCCCCTGGCCTTGAGTTTGACACCTGAACAATACTGTAGCATACTTGTACTCAGTTAGAAAGTTCTTCTTTGTGTGGACTGTGCAGATTTATAATTTAAAAGGGAAAAAATGTTTTTAAAAAAAAAAACCACAACGTGCACTCGTGAAATGCTGAGACTTCGTTTCTGAAAACACACACTCACACACACACAGCATCTGTTAGGAGGGGTACTTCCTGGTGGTCAAGCAGGAGGCTGCGAGACGCCACTGCAGCACCCCCTGGAGCCATATGTGTGTGTGCGTTCGCCATTTCATTGTGGGGAAGGCTGAGGGAGTGTCCATGGCAGACACACACACACACACACACACACACACACACACACACACACACACACACATATCCTGCCATATTCAACTTGAGTGGTCTCTCAATGACAAAAAAAGAAATATTTTGACATTTTCAGTGTCATATAAGACATATTGAGGTATGTGTGAGAGTATGTATCTGAAGTGGAAGCTTCATTCAACTGATTCGATGGACAGAATAGTGTCCAGTCAACTCCAAACACCCATTCTAAAGTGGAGTTTTAAATTTGTTCCAGAATTAAGCCCAATTGGTTGTAATTCATCAGAGTGCCAGTTAATGATGCCGTGGTGTCATCAACAAAGAGTTGAGTCCTTTTTGCCAAGCAAGTCATAAAATAGCAACATAAGACGACTCAAGTCCCCCACATCTGTAGAATTGAATTTTCAAAGTCTACTATCATCTCCAACTTTAATTCCTTACAAATGAACGTACTTTCATTTGTGATGTTAAATTATAGAATACATTTCTTATTGTTTTAAAACAGGAAACTGAGGTTATTAATTTGGTACGGTGTGTAAGTTCTAAAGTTGGTGTGAGCAGGCTATGCTAACGTGTGCACGAAGGAAATGGAAATGTCAAAAGTTTCGTGCCCAGTTAATTTTTTTTTACGAGCGGCTCACAGCGTCATTCTTGCTAGAAGTGCCAATGGTCATAATATATATTTATAGAATCACTGAAAATGATATAATACATTTCATCAAAGTGTTTTGCTTTACATTTTAAGTCGTTTTTCATTTTCTTAAGCTGTAGCTGTATAAACTTCTGTCCTCCATCCCGATCCGGTTTAGAGATGACGTCCTGCCGTCTTTGTTTCTGCTTGTCCAAAAATCTGACACGTCGGACGATTCGGGTCAGAGTGAGGCTGAACTTTAGCCGGGTAGCTTTTGTTTAATCTGACTGGCTGTGGAAGACTCATGTCGGAAATACCGACTTGTTTACGCTTGCAGAACAGGTGGTTTGATACCTTCATCTGGGTGGATTTGTAGCAGCAAAGCCTTTCTTGGCCTCCGTAGCTGTTGTACCGTGCACTTGACCCCCAACGACATCCGAGGAACCCGCGGGAGCACCGCCAGCAACAGACCTTAACATTGTCAGCAGACTTATGCAAAGGCTGTCATCATCAATATATTTTTGAGAGGTTGCGAGCCAGTGACAGACACATGTGGAAGCAACAGAAGTGATAATGCCATCTACAAATTGCATTCATAATAATGCCTGTTGTTGTTGCATTGAAGCCTCAGTCACTAATCACATGCACTGTCCATTCGGAACGCATGCAGAGTATTTACCGCAATTTTTTTAGTCTGTATATTTGAGTCCCATACAGGTTCAAGTGCCCCTTAAACCTATCTAAAGTGAATGAATGATATATATTGCAAGTTTTTTTATTTGACAAAATCCATTTTTGTACTAACTTGAAATGATGGGGTCCTTAAACTTTAAGGTTTCGCAGTCTTAACGGCCCTCTGAGAGAAACCTGAACAACTATGCAGGCGGTGACGAAAATGTGTTTGACACCCATGCACTAGTGGTGGGTGGGTTCAGTTGGCAAAATGTTCTGGCTTTTTCTGGACATTTCAATGGCTGGAGTGTTGGTCAAATTTTAAATCATGCAACTTCAAAGACATTTGACAGGTTCCACTGCAAGCACATACTGTACATCCGTCCGTGTGTGTGCGTGTGTCTTGAATGTGTGTACTGAGGTGTGTGAGACTGTCAATTCTCGGTTGGGCAGGAACAATGGAACCTCTCTGATTACATCTCCCCTGAACAGCGGGCAGTGTGTGTGTGTGCGTGCGTGTGCGTGTCTGTGTGTGAAGGATGGAGGAAAGCAGGGCGTGGGGGGGTTGCTTGGTTTCTGGTGGTCCTAAAAACTTTGCCTCCCCCTCTTTCCTCCTCTGCGACCGCCACCGTTTCCTCAAGCACACACACACACACACGTACATACACACACTAGCACACACTCGTCCACTCCCCTTCTAGTTGCCCGGCATCTCATTGGTTAAATTCACATCTATGAGTGCGTGTCATTGGGCTTTGGCGTGTGTGCTTGCAATTGTGTGTGTGTGTGTGTATATATATATATATACATATAAAAATATGCTCAGTGTGGGTCGGCGAACTCCGGCCACAAGTTCTGAAAGTTCCTCACGGGAAGGACAGATGCGAGCAAGTGAGTCAGAAAGTTCAGAACCAGCAAAGCAGTCGCTTCAAAGCGAGGGCAGTGGGAAAAGCAGATACTTGGTGGAATATCTTCTGAGGAATATTTTGCTTTCCGTCCCATTGCCCCGCCCCTATCGGATCTCCATGTTTGTACTTGGGATTTGTGGTCCAAATCCATCACACTCTCCCAATCCGTCTCCCCTTCATCAACGCGAGCGGGCTTATCCCCAAATCTTTGCAAGCCAACAAACTGAGACAGACGTTTGCAGAATTCAACTTGGACTAAAATCAAAGTAGACAGCAAGTATTCCGTTTCTGGAATGAATTTAACCAAGCCCAGCTTGTCTCGGGGGGCTCTGCGGCATTCTGGCCAGGTGTCCCTTGTGAACCCAGCGTGGGCCTCAAGGACCCCAAGTCCTGCTTCTGATCTTGAAATGGGTTTTGAGCAGAACATCTCCGGAGACTGCAGCTCTCCCAGCGACCACGGAGGCAGCAGGAGAGCAGAGCCCAGGGGCCTTCTCACAGAAAGGGGCCAGAGTCCAGATCTGGCGGGAGTCTCGGGCAATGGCAAAGGTGTGGGGGCTGAGCAGAGGATCCGGAGGCCCATGAATGCCTTCATGGTGTGGGCTAAAGATGAGAGGAAACGACTCGCTTTGCAGAACCCGGACCTGCACAACGCTGTGCTCAGCAAGATGCTCGGTAAGACCACGATCGTCGAAGTTTGCTTGGAATATTCACGTTTCAAATTTGACTGATACCATCCAATTCTGTAAATTATTTTCAGTTCAGGCAATTCATAAAACAAGAAATTGTTTTTTACTTTTTTTTTTTTTTACTCCATACTCTTAGATAACAGGAGTTTACTGGTCTCATTTCACTTCAGGTGAAAAGTGCTTTTTAGAGCACATTATTAAGGAACTCAGGAGAGCATAACTGCAAGTGTAAGATAATAAGAAATAACACAAAAAAAATACCCACAAAACATTTATGCTTGAACTCCACTTTTACGGCATGCATTAGGGTAGTGTTTGATTGGAAACATTTATTACATTCCGGTTCATTTGTGTTTTCTAATTTTATTCTAATCAAGCAATTAAAAATAAGTCATATGTAATCATTATAGCAGTTCTAATGTAAAAGAAGTTTTATGCTCAACTTAAACTTTTGCAAAGTATGTTTACAGGCGGTGTTTGCTGCATCTCAGATTTAACGATCAACAAATGGAGGCTACGGATTTTTTATGTATGTTTAGATGACATTACAAATCTTAGCAATTCAGTTATGACATTAAACGAGATATGTTTTTGTATCAAGTTTTAAAATGTCTATATATATACATGTGTGTGTGTGTGTGTGTGTGTGTGTGTGTGTGTACATAATTTCTTTATTGTTTTGAAGGGGACAATTGGCATAATCAGCTATCATAAAGATTTTGTGTAGGTTCTTAATCTTAAAACGTCGCAGCAGAGCATCAATTAACTTTGCGCAGCGTCCATGTGCTCATTATGTCATAAATGTCAGCGTTTAGTCAAAGGCTTGACCACAAAACCGCTGCAAATTGGATCTCGCCGGGCATTGGGACGCCATATAAAATATGGTGCACTGTTGGATGTCACCTTTGTGGCAGGGCATAGCTTCAATGAAATTGTTTAAAGCAAACATATGACTGAAGGAATCCTCATACATACCATGACTTCTCTTCATACAACTTTTTAAAACCGCCAAAATGAAGTCAAAACATGTCAGTATAAAATTTGACTTTATTTGCTGTTTGCTGTGGATCATTTTCCTTATCCACACTATAATAAATTCTGCATTGAATATTTTCAATTGAAATATAAATAAATATAGCCTTTTCCCATTTTTTGGTTACTCAGTGCAGCTGATAGAGTGTCAAACTATAATAGTAATGATTACAAACCATCAATTTAACTAATTGTCATGGATTATTTTTCTATCTATAAGTCAGTTAATCAGTGGCGGTTGTAGTGTGAGTACTTTGCGAGGGTTAAAGCAGGTCATTTTGTGAGCATGCCAAGGAGGAAATCAGATGACAGATAGGTCGATGGCAAGTGAGCGGATGAGTGGGTCAACAAAACAGCTGATTTTGCCAAGGAGATCGCAGTTCAATCCACACTTCCCGCTGAGATACACCGCTTTTTTTTTCTTTTCATTTTGCCAGAGTGCATTTTTGCAAAAGCCAAGCCACCGTCTTCCCCGAAACCTTAACTAGTCTTCTAGTCTCTCAGCCTAACCGACCGCTTGTCACTCTGCATATCAATCAATTTTAACTCTCCACTCTCCGTGTCTGTCAGGCCAATCGTGGAAGGCACTGAATTCCACAGAGAAGCGTCCCTTTGTAGAGGAAGCGGAACGTCTGCGCCTTCAGCATCTCCAGGATCATCCAAACTACAAGTACCGACCTCGGCGTAAGAAAACCACAAAGAAGCTCAAGCGCGTCGAACCTGGGCTCCTGCTTCACAGCTTGGCTCAGAGCCATGGCGTGGGTCATGCCATCGTCCCCCTGGGTGGAGAAGGCATCTCTGGAAACTCTCCATACGGACACGTGTCTCACCACAACCATCACTCCCACCACCTGCTACCTTCTCTGGGCCACTTCAGGGACCTCCAGGCACCAGGGCACCAGGAACTGGAGAGTTACGGCCTGCCCACCCCGGAGATGTCCCCTCTGGATGTTCTGGAAAACGGCGCAAATGAACCAGTCTTCTTCCCTCAGCATGCACAGGAGGATGCAGGAATGGGAGGCTGGAACAGCTACCACCATCCTCACCACCATAATCCACATTACAGCCATAACTATGGCAACCACCTCAACTCCATGCACGGTGCGTCCGCACAGAGTCCGAGTCCAGGAATGAACGTGGGAGCGAACACATTGAGTGCAGGTCGGAATCCCAGAATGGCTTCGCTTGAATCAAACATGGCTTCCAGTATGAGCCCGGTTCCTTCAAATGGTTCTCGGATGAACCCAGCGCAAACCTCAGGCCGCCATATTGCCTTGAGGAGTCCCATGAAATGCCCACCACCTCCCCATGACTCCGTCTCCTATCCCCAGCCCTCAATCAGCCTCCACGAGACAATCAAACCCCACCAAGGCTCCCTTCCTGTCAGCTACTACGGCCAAATGTACAGCAGCGTAGCCTCCACTTTCCCCCCGACTCACCTGGGCCAGCTTTCACCTCCTCCTGAGCCCTCCCCAACTTCCTGCTCATCCTTCCTTCCCCCTCTGCATATAACAGACCCATCCAATGCGGACTCAGCTGCTCACATGGGGCCTACTTCTTCCGCTGAATTCTGGTCGGAGGTGGACAGGCATGAATTGGACCAGTACGTGAATACTGCGAGGAACCGAGAGGAAGCCTATGGACAAGGTGGGGTTGGGTCCAAAGTCCTGATCTGGCGTGGTAGCGGTGGCGTTAGCAGTGCTGACAGAGATGGTGGCAGCGAAGAGGGAGTCAGCCCTCTTATATCTGCTCTTTCTGATGCTAGCAGTGCTGTCTATTACAGTGCATGCATCACTGGCTAATTCCAAAATGTGTGGAAGGACCTGAGTCTGGTTTCGTTCATCTCAAAAGTTAATGGTTTGTGTTGAACTCGCACGTTGGGTCAACTCTTAACCTTGCTTATACCTTCAAGATCACAAAGGAACATGAAAAAAAGTGCCAGTTGGAAGAAAAAACAAAAAAAGCTACTGGCTCATCATGGAATCCTGGGCTACAATGTGCTAGGATGTTTCTAGTTGACAACAGGGTGGCCTAGAATGTCCCCATATTAGCATTTGTGATGGAACGCAATTGTTCATCTCTTTGAATGAGGGATTACAACACCCAAACCTTTTAAAATCTAAAAAAATATATATCGTCGCTGTCCGGCGGAAGCCTTATATGTCCAAGTATGGTCAAATTTCACAAAGCAATCCTAATGGACCTTGTCTGTAACTTTTATGCAATTTTAGTCAATTTAAAGCAATGGAAATAACTTGGAAACATATGAACACAGGCAAACACTGCCGCTCTTGAACGCAACTTAATTACTAAGCTTCAGCCGGGGAGCCCGTTGCCTCGGCCGGGATACTCGCTCGGGGCGTGCCTTTGCCAGAAAAGGGAGCGCATAGAAGGTGGACCAGCAAAGAGTGCAGCTCAGGACAGTCGTTTGCTTTTGTGAAGTTTTCAAAAGTGTTTTTTACAGTGGGAACTTTTTTAATCAGTGTCAGCGGGTTTTTATTTTAGCATATTTCATTTTTTAGGTAGTGTAAATGTGCAATAGCAATATAAGCTATAATTCAACTTGAATGAACTGGTGCCTCGGAACTCAAAACAGGCTGGCGTTTTTTTCAAGTTCCTGTGAAATAGTCATCTTGACACTTTGCGGCTTCCGCCCGACACCGACAATATGTACAAATTAATAATTCAAGTGCAGCGACAATGCAACACTGACGTGTACTACTAATTAACTGGAAGACTTCCCTGTTAAGCTGGAGGACATCTAGCAAGGTCAAAGGCAAATACCTCGTGGTCATGAGGTTTAGATGAATCAAAGGCGCTTATTTAATGTCCGCTTGAAGGCCAAACTCAGGAGAAAAAGAGAGCTAATAGGAGAACTCAATCCAACATCAATGTGCGTGTTTTCGGGAAAGCCTCAGCCACAAAGCCGGGATGGACCACCGAGGTCTCCCACAAACTATTCGGATGTTTTACAAGAAGGCTTTAGGGTTGTTCCTGCGCGGGATTTGTAATATTTTTCTTATTTCCTCACTCTGTGCCAATATGTCTTTTGGCAAATCTGACCCTTGCGCGGATTAGGAAGTTTTTCCTTTTAATCAGTAGTCGTCTCAAACATCTCTCTTGTTTAGCTGTATGCAAAAAAAAACCATGGAGCTCTGTAGATCATGGAAACTTTCAAATTCCAAGATTTCAATCAGCTCTGGGATTAGTCTTTTTCTTGAGAAGTACAAGCCAGAGTTGGCCACAATGTGAAAGAAGTACAACAAAAACATGGAAATACAGATAATACAAGGCCAGTGATTATTGCCATGTTTTGTTCATGGTCTGTAAACCACATGGTCTGTTCACATTGGCACTCGGTGTTCATGCTAACACAATATGTAAGATCAGTATGCAACGTTATTTCCCAGCATGGGCCTCATTTCTTCACATTACAAACTACAAGAGGAAAATGCTCTCTTTTTTAATTGATTGGCTTGCTAGCACGTTTGGAACGCCTGATTTGATGTAGACTTTAATTGTGCATAATATATAGTGTGTGTAATTCTGTGAAGGAGAAATTAAAGTATGAATTGTTCTCTGCACTGGGTTTAATGTGTTTGCTGTATAGAATTTCAAATCAAAATGTCCTTACTTTTTAAGTGTTTTGTACAAAAAAAAAGATTTTTATTTTAAATAAAGGGTTGAGGATGTATTTGCTTGATTTGCCTCAGGCAAGCTACGCCTCTAAGCTGTGATGCTTTTTTTTTTTTGTAAATCTCCGCACATCAAAGTTGCATTTCAAGTAATGCACAGGATATTCCAAACAGTTCATGTTAAAGCTGAATATTTGAAATAGCCACATGTTCTATGCAAACCAAATTATGTTCATGTTGGAAATGTATTTATTTATTGAGTTACAAGTCCACTGAAATAATGAAGTCCACTGCCTCTACTTTTGTGCTGACTTTTTATGTTCGGGAACGCAAATGCTAATTTCCTAATGCGTACGCATGTATAATGAATAATTTTGCCGTGGGAAACGTTGCCCTCAAGGCATGTTGAATCTCAACTGATTCTGTTCATTTAATTCCAGCTTTATGCTAAACTAAGCTAACGAGCAATTTGATCTGTATGAAAATGTCACGTAATCTTTTTGCGTTTGTGACCTAATTGGAAAAAAACCCGACAGATCTGATACAAGTTCTCCTTCACTCAACGTAAGAAACGGTTTCCCTTTCAGCCAAATTCACCGTTTTACTGCGGAGTGTAACGGGAATTTGTGGTTTTGTCTGTGCTGGGAAAAATGACAAACCAAGCCTTTTTTTGTAGATGTTTATACAACATGTAGTTTTGTTGCAAGCAGCAATGGGGAATGGGATCTTTCCCTACATCTGTTGTGGATTAAAGCCACACACAATACATTTTAAATATGACACAGTAGAAGAATATCAAGTATGTTGTACAATATTTACCACACTGTTCCTTGTGGCCGAATTCATATTTCCAAGTGTGTTCTCGGAGGGTTGAAGTTCACTTGGAGAAGCAACATTCTGAAAAAGGCCTCGTTCTTCTTTGCCAGCATTTTGTTCCCACTTTAATTAGTTGTGACACACAGAGAACATCAGAGGGGCATTTCTTTGCAGTCATGCAATATCTCTGAGGCTTTTGGTTGTAATTATTTGCAGTGAGGTCTGGGTGGCGGGACAAAAAGGACACATAACATTTGAGGATTGATACAAAGGACATTTTCTGAAGCAGCATAAATAAATTATGAGAAAGATTTTTCCCAGCCATTCACAATCTGTTTGGCAGGGACATTTTGCCGACGTAGTTCTTTTGTTTGTCTATTGTTGTTTTCTTTTACTGAATGTTTGGGTGGTCTGTAATGTGCTTCTATACTATTTCATGATGGAATTTTACAAAATAAACACTTCATAAACACAGGAGCCTGGTTCCGGAGTCCAAAAATTCAAAGCGTTAATGTAAATCAGTTTTGGCCTCCATTTGTTGAAACAAACATGACCAGTATCCAAACCAAGTCCAAGCCTTGATGTCTCCAATTTAAAATAATTTTTATTAGCGGCATAATTTAATTGCAGCATTTGTTCTGGAACACTGGTCGAAAAATATATGCATAGTCAATCAAGTCGAGCACGAGTCCCACTTGCTCAACATGTGCCAAATTGGCTATTCTAACACAGCAGCGTCAAACTGTCACCATCACAAAACTTTTATTAACGCTGTAGACAGTATAATTAAAAAAAAAGAACATGCTTGTGCTAAGTCAAGTAAAAAAAATAAAAAATCGTAATAATTTGTATATGTGGCCCCATAGCCAAAACACGGCATTCTGACTAATATTGTCTTGTGAAATAAAAATAAAAATCCACTTGTTTTTATCCATCTAATTTTGCTACTTGCTAAGGGAGCGTCCATTTTGCCACTTGCTGTCGACTGAAAATGACCTCACAGTTGCTCAGGTAACAACCAATCACAGCTCAGCTTGTGAATGTCACATGACCAAACATGACAAAATGGCCGCCCCCGGGATAGATAAAAAACAGAATTTTGCTTCTTAACTCCTATCAGAATGCCATGTTTAGATTGGTGGGTGCACATAGAACACACTTGAACATTATATATAATTGGTTTAACTTGACTTACCATCTAAACACACAAATGGTTGTCCAATCATCCAATAAATTGCACGGAACGCTGAATGTACAAGTTCACACCTTGTTCCGCCTTGAAATATGACTTTAAGTAACCTCCTGTTAATATTGTCTTTTCTTGACGTAATTCTTTTTACACCTCTCCTACATTTTGTGCTTCTTTTCCAGAAAATGTTTGGTCAAACGTGAATCATACGACCTTAGCAAATCAGCTTCAGCGGTTCTCAGTTGTCTCAAATTCTGTGGAACGTTCTCTATTGAAGCCACATTTTTGGCCCCTCATGTTAGCTCGTATGGATCGCAGATGAGCAAGCAAATCGATCCACTTATCAGACTTCCAAAATGTTTGACAAGAAAAATACAATGAATATTAAAGTACATCGTTTTAAGATGCCAGAGTACATTTGGGGATATACTGAGCTATTTTTCTCCAGCAAAATTACAAATCGGCTAAATTCATAAAACCGATGAAGAAACACACAAACATTTCTTTGGGTCTTCAGGATGATCTACAGGTGATAATGAGATCGCCACTTCTCAGCCACACAATCTTGTCGGATGATCTTAAGGGCCACTTAGGAGAAGTTTCACATCCAATTTTGTGGTGTTGGATGGCGGACGACCTCGAAGAAGCTGAGTTGCAAAACCGCAACTTCTTACAGGAAACCACATCACAACACCAAGTGTCAGGGGAACTGCGGTCCTGGCGAGAACGCATCCAAATTCTGCATCCAAATCATTTGAGGTTCTCTCTGAAGAACACAAATTTCATCGTTCCCTTGATGTTTCATTGTGAGTCATCCAATAAATTGCACGGAACGCTGAATGTACAAGTTCACACCTTGTTCCGCCTGGATGAACAACGCAACCAAATATATGTTTCCGGGCATGCTTCCCTTTTTTAGGAATAACATTCCAAGACACATCATATGATATACTCTGGATATGATAAACTGATACACTGCTGTTCAAATGTTAGGATTTGTGATCATTTGGGTCGTTACAAGAGTAAAACCACATGTCAGTAGAATCTAAATGCACATCAACCATCGAGGTTCAGTCCACAGATATCTACAGTTCGGTTTGGTAGTGAGGGAACAAAATGCTAAATAAGTGCTTGCAAAAGCAAACAGGAACATTTTCAATGATTTAAAATGAATCGCCAACAGTTTAAATGTTTTCTTTTGAGGGAAGAGCAGCATCTATTGTTTGTTGAATTTTTAGGAATTGAACAATGGCAACAAGTGTCACGGTAACTGAATTATTGTGAGACCAACGACATGTGTCCTTGCTTTGATTTTATTAGAAGAACCTCTGAGATGATCTTTAATCTTCCCTGAAAGCTACAATTGTGCTGCGCCGCTTTGGTTCAATAATGTTTTTTATTAGTCACTGATTGGGAAGTTTTTGAATTTGCCTAAATTTGGTGCATGCAGCATGAGTTGATTTCCCGCTCAATGGCCGAGTAAATTTGGTTGTCTCTCCCTGTACATGCCCTGTGACTGACCAGCGATCATTCCAGATTGAATACGATAAGCGGTATCGAAAAGGAATGGATTGATGTTTTTCATTAAGGCTGCGGCGCATAATGAGACGAGCGCACATGTTGCGCAATGTTGTGTGTTTACGCACATAAAAAGCACTGTGGTGTTATAAAAGCCGTTCAAAGAGTGCGACATCGACTTGATGAACTCATCGCAGTTTTTTGGTGTGGGAGTGGCCTGTATGGTCCATGTGATGGCAAGGAAAATGGCCCAGAAAGTTTGGGGGGGAGGAATTCCACAGACGTTTTGATGTCCATGTGTTTTTGAGAGAGCGAAACAGATGAAGGGTGAGTGACAATATCAGAGAGTTGGAGGGGTTTTCCCATGTTTTTTATTAGGACATGTGTGCGTGTGTGTGTGTGTGTCCTGCAGCCAAAGTTGTGAAGACGCCTACTGCAAAGTGGGATTCCTTTAGTGCACAGTAACGGTAAATTTAAAGGCCCACCTTGGACACCTCATTTTGTATTAGCTCTAGCTACAGTGCTACTAGATGGACAGTCGATTATTAAAGGGGAATCCAAATAAGAAAATTCCTTTGCGCCCCCACTAGTCTAAACACAACTTCTGACTACTATTGCGTTTGCCAAATTTTAACTCCGCATCATGCGTGGACCAGCATGTGAACTCTGCCTGGACTGGATGTTGTCACGAGGGCGTTCCGCTCGGCTTTTCCCTTCTTCCAACCCCCACCACTTCCTGTTTCCTGTCCCTGCAGGAAGTAGCTCTGCACTCACTTCCTGTCAGTGAGGGAGTTTACGGGACGTGAGTAAATTTGGTATGAGGAATGAGGTCACTGCACATTTTTTAAAATGTGCACATTTTTATTTCAAGCATGGGAGAAAAATTGTGAGCGCTCAGAAAGACGGACAATCTAAAGCGGCGCTGGAAAAAGTTTTCTTCTTTATTCTCCTCCACTGAGCATTACAAGTGTTACGTAGAATCCTAAAGTCAACCTCTTGTATCAAGTTGGCCATATTTCCCTTAAACTGGTTGTTTAATTTTTTTTTTGTATTCTTTTTGATACTTATTTCAATACATAACACTGGTCAACCGACACTGTTTTATTCAGAGATGGCTTTATGTCCTTAAACCAGCAACCAGCAACTGGAGGCCCACCTTTGGAGTGGTACACACACACGCACATGCACACACATATTTTTCATTCTTCATCCCCAAATATCTTGGCCCATCTTTTCTGTTTAAAAATTAAATGTAGTCATTGAGCACAAAAGGTTTACCCACCCCTTGTCTCGACGGACATGAAAATGTCACATTGTCATCTGTTTTTTCTTTCCCTTTCAACTTTGTCTTTAGTTATTTTATTGACAAACATTTTTTGGTTCACATTTGACGAATGAACTGCACTGATCCTAATGACCAGATCACTCGTATGCCTCCTCCTTTCATAGCTCTCTTTTTGCACTGCGAGCCAAGGTGTGGGTGGTTTGGTGGCCTTGGCTCCCAAGGTCTCGTGGGCTGCGGGTTGAGATCCCGAGCCGCAAGAAGCCACTGACTAGTGGAGGCCATCTATCACCGTGCTAACAGCCAGCCGAGCAGCCGGCCAGAATCTGAGTCAGCATAAAGTTTATTTCTGGTCTTGTTGAACAAGTAGCGAGTCAAGGGTGCGTTTTATTGCTTGGCCATATGCTTGGTGAAATACATTAGATTGTATATCATTTCAGAACTTATAAATATAAAGTATTTTTGGCTTCTGACACTGAAGTGCTTAATGTTAGTTTCCATTTTTGGGTTTTCCTAGACTTTGATTTATTGCTGTTTGGTAAATAAGGGATTCAGCATATTTTGTGTTTGCTAATTCTATTTTATTTTCAAAAAGATTTTAGTTTTCCTTCAATGGGCAGAAAGTATTGTCTTCAACAAGATAGAAATAACATTCAACCTTGATTAAAAAGCATATACACTTTATCTTTATTCATACATACACCCTTAAAAATTCTGGATTGAAAACAACTAGGAAGTTGGGTACATTTGTTTTTGCAAGAATAACCCAAAGTTGGGTCATATTGACCCAACTTCCTGTATCGGCCTCGCTGTTTTAAGGGACCATATAGACCATACAAAAATGTATTTTTTGGTGGCGGTGTGGGGGGTTACATTAGGGGCCATCTTATACTCAGGATATTACAACCAGGAAATTGGACCAGGAAACCTTCCAATGCAAAATATGGTTCCCTTGTACAATCATAATCTTTCTCAGTGGATCGGTGATCAGTATCTAAATCTTTGATTGCTAGTTTTCCTGACTTTGTGTATGTGTATTTTTTAACTTGTGTGTCGTGTTGTCTCTGGTCTAATCAATTAGTTGGAGATGTCCAAAGGCAGACAAAAAGTAGGATAAAAGTGAGAGATAACATACTGTGAGGCATTTTTAGCAATGAAGGCTCTTTGTGATCCAGAGCGACTATTTCGAAACCCTCAACTTAAGCGTTCTTGCTATTTGCGTGTCCAAACTTTCTGTTATAGTTCAGAATATTTATCTTTCTGGCTGGATCGGTTTCCCTAAATCGTTATGCGTGGGTCTAAACACTGGCTTTGTGAGCACTGCAGTGATGTGGAAATATGGCTAAAATTAAATGGAATTTCAGCCCGTCTTTCTATATTTGTGCATCGCTGGTTTTGTCACTATAAGAGGCCCTGACGCCACGTGGGAGGGTGTGCGGCGTGGCGACCCAGCGTGACGCCGCGGTGAGCGTGCACAACTGCCAGCAGACGCAAAGAGAAAGTGTGGGAAACTGAAAAAAGAACAGAAGAGGAAAAAATATCCCAGAGAGGAGTCAGACTAAAAATAAGCTCTTCATGTTGTGTATTGATATACTCAATGTCTGGACTAGGAATTTTGCAGTTGGTTAAATGAATCACAGATGGATAGGTTGTTTTCAATAAATTTTTTAAAAAAAAACTGTGTAAATAAAAAATGTGTAGCTTAACTTTGATAGGAACTTTATGTAACTTTCTGGGGGTTTTTAACACACGTTTTTGAAGGGAGAAGTTCATTTTGACTTATAATATTTTATATGCCAAAAATAATCACATGAATCGCGAACTTTAATGGATATTAACAGTCTCTGTGGTTGTTTTGCGGAATCCAGGGACACTGGCGCAAAAAAAAAAGCTACTCATACAAGTTGGGCGCCATTGTTTTTGTTTGTCCTCACTTTTCCCATCTTAGGTTTCCCCCTACAAGCTATTCCCAACATATCATCGGCGGCGTCTATGTATGTGTGTGTGTGAGCGTGTGTGCGTCTGGAGCCACGAGATGGAGTGTGTGGTTAGCCGCTTGGTGTGTTCAGGGACTGAGGGGCACCTCGCTCGCTCTCATAGTCTGTTGCTGGCTCTCTCTCTCTGTCATTTGGCTGCCGGTACAGGTCATGTGACCACCATGTGTAAAGGATTTAGTCCACCACAACTCATACATTAGTGCTTCATATCCGACCTGATTATTCCCATCACGTCCCACTGGAAACGCCAAAGTCTAATGCCCTAAGGTTGCATGATCTGGAAGTGGACCAACATTTCTGGGGAAGAAAATTCACACAAAAATGTGCAGCCTGAACGGCCGTCACTCAATATTGACACGCAAGAGCTGAGCGAGCTTCAAACGATTGACTGCATGTGTTTTAATTCGGCTTGTTTTTTTGTGTGTGTGTGTGACAGTGTAAAAAGAGGTGTACAATGAAAACACAGCTCAAGAAAAAAAACTATTACTTTCTTTTATTTTGCTATTTATAGTACAGTCATGACCAGAGGCATGTGCTCAAAATTCAAAAGGGGGCGACGTTTCTATGGTTTCTGTAGAAATTATTATTATTATTCGCATTTTAGCGGGCCTAAACATAAACCAAAAAAAATATTTTATTAGCATTGTTGAAATTATATTTATAACATTAGCACAAAATGCTAATTTGTGGCCAATCAACACAAATGTCTAGCTCCCAACTGAATACTTGGGTAAGCAAAGTAAGAATGGCTCCTTTTCTGGAAATTATGAGGTTGAAGTAGAAGCTGGTGCTTCTAACAATGGACAGAAAAATGATCAAAGTCAGACTGAATTGACTAGGCTGGGAATAAGTTAGAAAGACATTCTCAAAAAGCAGATGAGAACAGAATTCTAAATGGCAATTTGATTAGCACATGAGCCCAGGATGACTAATTCCCAAATACTGAGCTTTTTTTTTTTTAACTGTGTTCCATACATGTTGCATTTTCTAAGACATGAGCACAAAGTAAAAACTACTGCATTTGTTTACGTAAACTGAACATTTGGGTTTTATTGTATTGACTCTTTTGTCACTCGTTACAATTTATGATGCTTCCATTTTTAGGTGAAACGTTAAAACAATGCTGAGATTCTTTTGCCTGGAGCTCAGATACGGCTGACGGGATAGGGGGGTGATTTGAGAGTGAGGGAGGGAAGAGTCACGGGAAACGGAGGAAACCCCGACAATAAACATCCTCTTGGAGGAAACCCCTCTGACACAGCAGCAGGTGTTTTGCTATCCCTCACAGGTTAAAGATAATAAAAGGGAACACACATACAGTAAACATCAGAGTGTGAGTCCAGTGACTCACTTCAGACGGAAGCAACACCTGGGAATCATTGACACGGTTCTTGCGCAAATTTGCCGGACATGAGGTAAAAATTAAACACAGTTTGCAAATTTACTCCTTCCAAGGAATTATTTTGCAAGTGGTGACCACAGATCATTTCCCTCGATTCATCCCTGTGGCTGTTTTCATTGAAAGCAGGCTAAGCAGGCCCTCAAACTGTATCCAAAACAATAGTTTGAGTTAAATCGCATTTTTAAATAGAAAGTTATTATGCCTAGTGAGTTGTGACCATGTGAGATGATCTTTTTTCTCTTTTTTTGCCCTTACAAAATGTCGGTTTTACAGCAAGTGGGTGAATGAGTTTTGTTTGCTCATGCCTCGCATAAAACAACACACATTTCTTCGAAACAAGCACCCTGAAAATTGTGTGTGTGTGTGTGTGTGTGTGTGTGTGTGTGGAGGGGGGGGGGGTCAAAACAACACAAAGTTGGGTCAAATTGACCTAATTTCTGGGTCGGTCCAATTTTTGACACATTAGTGACGTTCTACCTTGTCATTTTTAAGCCAAGTGCAAAATGGATATTGAAAAAGCTGCATGTTTCCAATGTCTAATGTTCTTTGAGTTCCATTTTTTGGGTTGTCCATTAGTGCAACGACTAACAACATCCATTTCCAAGATGGCTGTACCCATGAAAACACACTTGTTAAAGCGTCCCAGAAAATATGGTTCTGAAAGACTCAGAAAGTAAGTTGTGCTTCTACTTGGGTGCCAGCGCATCTGCATGTCACTATAAGTCAATGTTTTCATCATCTTTCATGAAATATTGATAGATTCCACAGATGTTTGGAACGAAGTAAATCTGAGGAAAACCCCGATTTTATTAAGTACAAGCATTCAAAAGAAGTAATCATTGCCATATAAATCACTGATATAAATCTGCCCGGTTTTAGTGCCAGCATAAAACTTTAGATCGTTTAAAATGCAAAATGACAACAACAAAAAGAAGAAAGTCGATAATACCATAATTTGGGACAAACAAATACATTTCGCTGTAACAAATCAAAGTTTGCTATTTTGGTCCAAATTTACAATTTTTTTCAGTGCGGTAGGATGAAGCGGTATCTACCAGGGTTGGGCAACTGGCGGCCTGTGAGCCACATGTTGCCTGCGAGCACATTCTGAGTTGATTAATTTGATTGATTGATTTTCCAAAAATGTATTTTTTTTTATTTAAAGAAGACGTCAACCCCAATCTTTCTTTGTAATGATATGTTCCACAGAATCCAGCCCAGCTCATCAAAACACTGCTCGGAATAATATTTCATGTGTGGAATATAATTTTTTGTCCATCTCAGGAGGCAGCCATTTTGCCACTTGCTGTCGACTGAAAATGACATCACAGCTGCCAGGTCTCAGGTCACAACCAATCACAGCTCAGCTTCAGGAAACTGGTCTTCACCTCCTGAACAAATCTCAGCATGGACCAGTGGTGGGTGAATTACTGGTGTGATGATGCTTTCCTTTTATTAAGTACAGCTAAAACAATGGATATGATAATTGATTTCAGGACTTATCCATCTTGCCCACCCACACAGAGTTATATAAAAGGGAACCTCGTAAAAAAAATGCCTAGCAATTTAACTATCTGAGAACAATAATCAACAGCCATCTCCGATTTGAGGCAAACTGCGAGGCCAACTGCAAGATGTGATTACAAGTCGCTACTTCCTAAGGAATGATATCCTTATTTCAGTCTGTTCTTGCTTCTGCTTTTATTGCCTCTTGTGGCAGTGCTGGAGTGCCAAAAAAAGAGGGCACACTGCTAACATAGAGAGGGTAGCTGGAAAGGTCATCAGTGTCCCACAAATTCCTATGATGACTTCATTTTTACATATTTTCACTTCTCTGGGGTCACATGAATAAATATGCCCCTTTCCCCACAGAGAGAGCGTGCAGTATAGCAATCAGCCATATTGATGGAGTGCTTTGCCTTTGTTGCTGTGTACTTCTCCCCTTTTACCAACAGATGGCGGCAGCTGACAGTCACACATGATAAATACATGCAGCAGCATGGTTGGAGAGTCCTTACTATGTTTGCCTCAGCCTGTGTTCAAGGTTCAAATTTTGGAGTTTGCGTAATGCCTCCCCCTTCAGGTACAGTCCTACTTGCCCCACATTCCAAACACGTGCAGGTTAGATTCACAGAAAGCTAAATTTGTCTGTAGGTGGTGGTGTGAACGTGAGCATGAATATTTATTTGTGATCTTAGACCATTGCAGGGTGCACCTTACCTTTTTTGCTTTGGACAGGCTCTGCAGGTGACTCTAATAAGCACAAGCAGAAGATAAATGTGGGTAAGGATAATCTCTTTTAATTTGTCAGTTAATTCCCACTAACTCGTCCTTCTCATTGTCAATCAGTCAGTGGTCACCATTTGAGAATAACCATTTCAATAATATCCCAAGTTAATCTTCAAAACCCTAACAGAGATAATAATGTTCATTTTTGATTAACACTCTCTGAAAAGTATTAATTTATCAGTACTCTATGTATATTTATTTTTATAGTTTTATTTATATAGTTTATAGTGCACATTTCTGAAGCTGTGTTTCTCAAGTTTTGTAACATCGGTGGGTAAAAATAGTGCTTCTATAAAAGTGATAATAGATCCTACAAGAAAAACAAGACAATGATTCTAAGGGTTACAGCATATTCTGAAAATCGACACATTTATAGTAAACAAAATGGAAAATATGACATTCTCTAATTGAGCGAAAAGGAGAGTCATTAAAACTGAATATTTTAGCGTGTGCGAGGGGAGAAATAGTCTTTCATAGTCATCCATCTTCTCTCGCCGAGAGCTCATTTATATCATAACGAGACGAGTACCATTTTTGGATACGAGTAATCCATCCCTCACTGCTGAGGCTAAATAATTGAAACCACCATAGTGACATTCTAAGAAAAGGCCAGTGGCTAATGTTGGGAATTCATATGGTTTTACGTGTATGTAGAAAAATGTGTTAAATGTCATTAAAAAAAAGCATACAGAATATCATTACTGTTTGATGACCTCATAAGTCCAAATCATGATGATTTGAAGTTTGTACTATATGCGGTATGTACTAGACCGTCCATTCTTGCGTTCAACGTGAAAAGAGAATTTACCACATCTGGTGCTAAATCTGTCTTACAGCCGTGTGTTTTTATGAAGTATTGCACTCAGCTGTAAAACCGTTTTTATTCCTCCTGTGAAAATAGAAATGGGACTTCAGGGTTGATACACACTCTGAGATGTCTAATGACGGTCGTATATTTCTTTATAAATCATTTTTGCTGGGAGGGAGCACGGTGGTTAGCATGTTTGCAGCACAGTCTGTAGATTCTGGTTCAAATTACCTTCAGGCTGGCTTCATTATCCAAATTTTGGCGTAGCTCTCATTTCCCAACTCATCAAGCTGTTAATAAATAAAGGCAAGAGTAGTTTTATTTATGGTGCGCAGTAAGGGAAAGAAGTCGTGTGCGCTTTATTATGGGATCAGTGCCAGCAGCCTGCGGAGGCTCTCAATCAGCGACACCCAAGCATCAATCACCTCTCAGACTGAGTGATGGATTTATTTGACACTCGGGGTAGTGTTTACTTGCAGGCATTGGATTTAGTGAGAGCATCAACTGAGTTGAACTCAAGTAAATAAAATAGAAGTACGGTATACTAAAAAACACTTGGGAATCAAACAGATGTTCTTTCGTCTAATCAGTGATCACTTGGTGAGGCCAACACATAATTTAATGAGTTTGTTTCTTTAATGACTGGAGCCCCCAGGAGGAAAGAAACAAGCCCTTATATTGCTTTTGCTAAAGTTTGCTATTAGCAAGTGTTGATGATGTGTGGACTGAGATTAATGCATATTTAGCTACATTTTATAAAGATTAGCAAGTATGTCGCTTTAGAGGAAGAATAACTCAAAATGTCTCGATGAGTTCATCAAGTTTGGAATGACCGAAGCTCAAATGGGCTGCTTCACATGCTAAGTAGCTGAGGGTGCAAGCCTTCAACTCAGCCACATCAGGCTTTTCAAACTCGTAAATTCATGTTCTTTATTATCTTGGGATTTTTTCCCGCAGCTTTTACAGAATTAACTTGGCTCCAACCAGTTTAGCAAATCATCAGGAGGACCTGGATAAAAACCAAAGAAAAGAACTTCTGGAAATGTCAAAACCAAACAACTACTGTAAGTACAACAAAGTGATTTCAAGGATTTCCTTGGATAGGTCGGCAATATTTTTTTTCCAGATATGTACGAGAGGAATTACATTCCTCTCAGCTACAGTACCACCTTTAACTTTAACAATATTTTGGGGAAATATGACACCACCAAAAGTGGTCCGCATAACTCTCTGTCAAGATCGGATCCATAAAACTAGGTCATGCGACATGTCATGTGGCAATCCGGAGGGTTCCGTGTTCAGCCCACTTTTTTTTATTCTACACAGTACATCACGCCTTTTGCTTGTGTTATATGACATCTGTGCTGATGATGACTCACGACTTTAAATCCATCCATCCATCCATTTTCTGTACCGCTTTAAATTGTATTATATATTCATCCAAGTTCATATAAGTTCATCCAAGGTTGCCAGTAGGTCGGCACAGAAAAGTTAGGACCGTTAGCTTTTGTTTTGAGAATGTTGTCTATTCACTCTCTGCTGTCATAAAAGGAACCGAATGGCTTGTGGCAGAACAATCATTAAAAACACATGACAATACAACATGTTCTTATTTTTCATTAATGCACAGTTGAATGTACGTGGAGGCAAAACTGCACCTGCTTCTTGGTTTTCTTCTTTTTTTTTTTTAACCTCGCAAACATTGATATTTGGTGCCAATGTCTCAACATTGGATAATGTGATAATGATAGAAATGTCTTTGCATTTCATGTTTCTTATGCTTCCTTTATATTTGAAGAGATTTCAATATGGATTTCTAGACATAAAATCAATATTTAAAGAAGGGGTGGAGCACTGCGGATACATGCAAAATCCCTGGGATTCAGTATGTATGATTACGCACTGATCTGAGACCTTTTAATGAGCTTCCTGTTCTCTCAAACTCATCGTGACTCATTTATTAGGAGCTGTGCGGCTTTTTTACTGCTTGAGAAAAACAAACAGGGATGTTTGACGTGCATGGGAGGAAGCCTTTACAATTTGCTGTGTGAATAAATTATTTTTCTTATTCATTAAGAGAGACAAAGAAGCATTCACCCCCCTGTAATATGGTCATTATAGCATTGATAAAACTGATCATTTAATTCAGGTCAAGTCTTTACTGCCAGATGTAACCGTGCAGTTTAGTTGGCACATTGCATTGTCGCTGGGCTTCAACTTGGACGAGAGAATGAAGGGGGGTGAACAATTACAGACAATTTGGAGACCCCCCTGATTGGCCTCATCATACTTGTGTCACACAGCTACTGGACCTTGTCCAATTAAAAACATCACGGCATGCACCGCAATATTGCACGCAATGATGGAGCTCGCAGTGTGGTTAGATGTTTGGATGCAGGACAAGCCTTTATCAATATAATGTTAAAAAAAAAAAATTGTTCTGATTCATTATGGTAAATTGTTAAAATGTTATAAGATGATGTGCTCTATTTTTATAGGGCAAACACACGTTTTGATATTTTGAAATACATGGAAAAAAAGAAAAGAAAATGTATGTACAGTGTTTGTAATTTCTGTTTTGGGTAATACAAACATTTCAATGCATTTCAATGATCGGAAGTTATATGCAGATTTAAACGGGTTCACTGTTAAAATCTTGATACTATCAAACTATAAAAACCATAAAGGTTTGTCGTTTTGAAGGGACAGTGACAACTTGAAACAGTCCTGGGAGCTGCGTGTTTTCAAGGGTTTTTTTGCAGTTGAAAAAAAAAGAATGCATCTGTTGGTCTTTGAAAGGTCATGAGGGAATCTTGAAACATGCGCTGAAAGAGTTAAACGGCCTCGGAATAATCATAAGGTACATAAGTAAATGTTGGGAAACGCTGTTCCAACACCTTCATGTCCAGTAGGCGGCGTTTGACCTTTGTTGCAATCATTTTGTTGAACATGTTCATGCATGCAATTTCTTGACTTGATCATTTTGGGTTGTGCTTTTCTTTTCAGATACACGTGCGCCCCGCGACATTGCTATCCCCTCCAGTATTGTCCACGACGTCGAGAATTTATCTGCTGCTACATGCATGTGCTTTGCGTTGATTTTTGGAGACATCGATTCAGAAAGCCGCTCAGGCTTTAACGAACGTTCCAAATGCTGCTTGGCGCTTAATTGGCTGCTGATGAGGCTATTTATGACGTCACCCCTCCGCTCCCTCCTCCTCCTCCCCACCTCCATCACCTCTTCCGTCTTTCTCTCCTACCCCAAGCAACATGGCCGCTAAGTCTGATGGAGCAGCGGTGGCTGTGGAAGATGACAACCCGCCCAGGAGCATCTCGGAACCAGGCCAAGCCACCCCCGCCGCCTCCACCGCGGCCGCCGCCCGGCCCCGGTGCGCCCCCGCGGGCGGACAGGCGTACACGCTGCTGGACTGCTGCTGGGTACTGTGCGCCCTTCTCGTCTTCTTCACCGACGGTGCCACCGACCTGTGGCTGGCCGCCGACTACTACCTGCGAGACGACTACTGGTGGTTCGGCCTGACGCTAGTCTTCGTCGTGGTGCCGTCCGCCGTCGTGCAGGTCCTCAGTTTCAGGTGGTTCGTGTACGACTACTCGGAGCTGAGCGGCGCGGACGCAGCGGCGGGAGCGGCGAGCGAAGCAACGAGCGACGCCGCTGTCGGTACCAAGGACAGCGACCAGCGCGGCGCGGGTGCGGCGGCGAGCAACGCGGCGAACGCGACCGCCGTCCCCGCGCCCTCTTGCGCCTCCGCAGCGACCGAGAGAGGCGGGCGACCACGGAGATGTTGCACGGTCTGCATGTGGGTCTTTCAAACGGTGCTCCACGCCTTACAGCTGGGACAAGTGTGGAGGTAGGACATTCGTGCATGCTTTCGTGTGCGTGCGTTTGTGTGTGCGCGCTTTGGTCGATTCCGTTCAATGCACACACGTGTCTGTAGTCTGCTTTCGCACACTCCTGCTATGATGCGTTCGCGTGCGTGTGTAATATGCATGCACAGTTATACCTTGACTTACGAACTTAATTCATTCTGCAATCAAGCTCAACAATATCAAAATTCCCAATTCAGATGAATTAGTTGCTCGCAATCAGGGCTCCAAACTGCAACCATTTCAGTGTGCACCCTGCCTTCTGCCCTAAGACTGCTGGGATAGACTCCAGCATGTCCGCGACCCTCGTGAGGATAAGCACTTGTGAATGAATGAGAAGATGAATGTATGAATATTTTCTGCTGCTGTCCAAACTTCAGCTCCACACTTCACCCCATCTATCAGTAGACGTACAGACCACTGTGTTTTGAGACATGTAGATTCAAGTCAAATTGGCTCAAATATTTGTAAATGGTTACCTAGCCCACTTTCGATCGGTTTAGCTACGATCACAATTGGTGTGCGAGTGTGTTGTGTTTCTTTACAAGGTGACGTCGCCAACTAAAGTCAAAAGTCAAAGTCTGCTTTATTGTCAATTTCTTCACATGCCAAGACACAAAGAAATCGAAATTTCTACTGGCCCAGCAGGCGTATTATTGTTGTTTTGTCAACATTGTAGTCTGTAAAAACGCTCCCCTTTTTTTACTAGGCCATTGTCGTAATAACACACTTTTAAATTTCCAAGCTGCCAGTGCAACACAGACTGTCCCCCTTTGACACAATCAACAGTAAAATAATTTACAGGTCCCAATATTTAGCAGAACCACTCACAAAGGTAGCGGAAGATAAATTCAGTATATAAACAACACAGTGCCACCGTTATTATTAGTTAGTGTCCACATACTGCCACAAGTTGACATTTGCAATCAGTGCAGGTTCATGCAAATTAGCTCGGGGGCACCAAAGTAGTAGTAGTACAAAGAATCAAATTGCAGTCATTAACATTGAATAACATGTTCTTAATTAACAAAGTAATTAACAACTGTTCACATGAGTCTTCAGTAAACCTAAAATTCATACTCACAATACCTTCTATGCAGAGTAAATATGCAAACTCGAACACAGAAGGATCACAGGCGACGTATCTGAGCCCATCTATGAATATACGCCACCCATGTGCACTTGCACGAGAATAGTGGCAGAGATTCAAAACAAGAGCTCAAAACAAGCTTTTGAGAAATAATCAGAATTTAGAGTAGCACAACACTACTGAAAATGTTGCTGTGTTTCCGTATGAATATGCAGACAGTCAGTCGGATGGGAGGGGCGGGCGGTGACTTAGCAGGTATTGTTGTCTTGGAGCAGTAAATAAAATGATTTTTTCAAATCTTCCAAGTCACCTGTCAAAAAATAATCCAGTTATGCCGTCATTAATATTGTTCTAGTGGAGGCAAGATGTTCCGCTGCCAGGGACTATGAACCTTTGAAAATAAATGAATACACATTCAACTTAATAGTTTTATATTGTGGCAAATACTCATTATTTTTCAACAGAAATACTTGTGTACTGAAAAAAATGAGGTGAGAGATGAGTGGCCGCACCACAGTATTAAACTTTGCGATTCACTTTACGCCAGCTAATTTTGAAAGAGAGCATGTGGGAGTTTACATAATTACATGCAGAGACGGTAATAAAGTGCATTAATAATCCACACTAACATGCTGAGAGATGCACATTAAGAATAAAGCGGCTGATGAGAATCTTGTGCTTAAAACAACGTGCTCAAATATGAGAGAGATGATGCTGTTTGTTGTGCACCTCTGCAAAGTTCAACCAGGACCATAAGGTTATATGAATTTCCATCTGACAGTGTCAATCAAAACAGATGATTTCCTCTTGAATAATTGTATTGCAATCTGTACTAACGGCAACTTGACAGGCTTATGAGCCATTTAGATTCAAATTGAGCCATTTGTTAATATGCCATTTCTGGCAAATTACACCAAAGATGGGCAATTTCACTTCACTTTTGGGTATGTTCTGATATTTCTTGTGAAAAAGTTTCAAAATAGGGGCACTCACAGGAAGTGACGTGTTAGCTGCCGTAATCTTGCTGATTTGACAGAGCTTGGTAAATGTGACTTGTTAAGTGGAAAATGTTTTATCTCATGTAATTGCCTATTAGTCCCTTTACGTCAACTATTCATGCTCTTGAATACTCTTATACTTGCTCAAATAAACACTGGCCGTGATTTTATGCACATTCATTTATAAATTTGATTTTTGATCAAATGCAGAATGAAGCTGATAGGAGAGAATTGTGTTTTTATATTGATACACTAATAAGCGTAAAATTGCGTATCTTCATCTTCTTCATGTGAACAAAAGTGGGCCAGTCTGAGCCCTGAAACTCCAGGGCTGAAAACGAGTCCCACTCTGGCCTTGGCGCTGCCTTTCAAGAGTCAGCCAGCCTGTCACAGCATTGGAATCAACAAAAAAAATGGACATGTCTGCTCTTGCGTTTGAACCCTGCACTTGTGCAGAAGAGAACGCAGACCATCACTGATGGGGGATACATTGTGGCCATCGAAAATCATACCGAGGGAATCCTGGCCAAGGATGATTACAAATTAAAATAAATGAGGCCCTCGTGATTGTTCATGATGTCAATTTTCAGACAATTTCGATCAGTCCCTCTCTGCTCCAAACCAGATCAATCGATCCCAGAGAGAGTTGAACTGTCTGGACCCATTCCAAGCGGACCGATGGCTTTGAGTGGAGCACTGCCAGCTTGATTGTACGTTTGTGTGCGTGTGTGTTATTGCCCTTGCATTTAATTTGAATTTTACCAGCCTGTAAAGTGGATGCTGTTAAAAGTGGCTGCCACTGGCAACAAGAACTTGATGGCATTAAATGAATAAGCAAGTAGCAGAAGTGGCATCTTTGGTTTTGATTAATTTATGACACTTTTCTGTTTTAAAAAAAAAAAGAGTCTTGGACTTGTGAAATAAGATGGCTTGGCTGGTGGTTTTGACATTTGTTGTTATACCTTTGTGTGTTTTTTAGTGCAGCAAATGTAATTGAGCCTGGAGTATTCTGCTCTCCATTTCAGTCTCACCAATTGTATGACACCACAATTCCCTGGCTTGTCTAGCGATGTAGCAGTTGTCTTCAAACAAGCTAGTCTGAAAGCCTGCAGGCAGACCACCTCAGCTTTTGCAATTACAAATAATCAGACTTCTAGTCAAATTAAAATTTTGCTCTAGGGCCCATACGGTTTAACACAAATTTTTCTGCGGTTAATAAAACCCGATAGCGGCAATTTGTTGACAAGTTGACCAAAGTGAAGCGCAGTTCAACTAAAAAGAAAACTTCCGGCACGAGTCCCGTATGATGTAAGTCATGTGAAATAATCGGACTACCATTAAAATGCCTGCAGCATCACGGTGAACATCATCACTTGTTATCAAAGTTACATTTTGGACAGCAGCTTTTCAAATATTTTAGTCTTCGGATAACTGACTGATAATTCTGTCAAGTATTGGGATAAAAATAAAAAATATATATTTTTGCTGGGTTAAAGAACAATTATGAATACAATAGGGGAAAATAACATTACATTTTAAAATGAACAACTAACTGGTTTTCATTTTTCATTTAGCATAGCAGTAAACGGTATTTTCTTCTCTAAAAACATTAGTGAGATTATTGTCTATGAGAAGTGACGTCAGAACCACAGTAGCAATTTTGCAGCTAAAATATTATAATATTATTAATATATATATATATTATAATATAATTCTGAGTAAGCCTGGTTTGTTTAAAAAAGAAAAAAATCATCCGTTGCAACTGCAACTGTGTCAGGCTGTCAGCAAAGATGAGCCATTTTTGCCTATTACTGTATACTCCATGAAAAAAAGTCCCATGGCTCTTCCCAGCCTTTAAGTGTGCTTAGCAGCTCGCGACTAGCCACCAGATGCTAGCAACATGACGGCATAATTCATTTAATTAAAGCTCCCTAATTTGTGATTACTTCAGTTCGTAGTAGTTGACGAATCAATTTTATAAGTTAACTGCAGTGCCATGTCGTCTCATAGCAACTTGGTCTTCTGGGGTTTACTGTTGACATTTTAACCCTTGAGAAATTCCTGCAGTTGATACTAATGAGCTCCTAAAGCTGAAGGAGTACTCGCAGCGTGTCAAGCAACAGTGTGTCTTTAAATATTATTTTTTTTCTTGAAGCATGTAATGGCGGCGGGCGAATGCACGGAGGCTCATGTAAAATTAAATAGAGTTATTGATTATGAATAAAAAGATGCCTGCGGGGAAAGCGTTGATGGTCGGCAGCCACCTGCCTGTCTGATGTTTGTCTGTCAGCCGCTGCTGAATAATTCACAGCAGCCCTCTTGGGAGCTGTCAATCAAATGTAGCGCGCGTGTTTGTGTGTTGAACATTCTACAGTAGATCTGTTTTAGGTTCTCCGCGCGTTAGCCAAGAGAAGCCAGCCTCTGTCCCTTCTTATATTGTGCTTGGCAAGTCCTTACCTGAGCAGAACCTGACTCTGTCATCTCACCAGCAAATCGATGCTTAACAGCGGGCTGAATCTCGCGTGTGTAACACTTGGCTGGATCTCGGAGAAGAGCGTGAGCCTTCCATGCCTGCCTTCTTGCTGAAGCAGAGCCCAGTGTCTGGGGGATACAGTGAGCTCCCATAAAGACAACTGAAATTTATGTTAACCCCAACGAGTCTATTTCTGTTTCTGCAATGTTTGCCTGCAGTTATGGTTGGCGGGGAAAGAAAGTGCTTCCAGCCCACAAAGGCGCACAAAGGTGCAAACGCACCATTACCCACAATTCTACCTGTCTATCAAAATACCAAAAAAAGGAAACTCCACCCATGCGCACTGTTGCATTGCACTTTGCCTTTTTTTTTTTTGCACTTAGAAAAGCAGCTGACTAGTGGATGACAGTGTATGGCAACTTTGACAATAAAATTCATTCATAGAAAACAACATTGAAATATCTGGAGTAACCAGTGCTCCTGAAAAAGTTCAAAAGGGTTTGATTGAAGAGAACGCTTTTATTGCACCAGCGGAATCTTAGCTCAGCCTTCATGACATTCATGTTTGCGAGAGTAAATGGAGGAACATGATATTTTTTTGATTTAGAACCCCAGCCACCATGGAATGGAGTAAAGCATTCAAAGGTCAAATGTGGCTCAGTGGAGCGCAAACCAAACGCCGAGGTTATTTCCACCAAGCGGTCGTGTCTATTTGAAGCTTTGGATGCAGTCGGGATAAGTTGCCCGCTACTCCTCAGGAAGCATCAAAGTTCAACACGTTTTACAGCCTTTTGCCCCAAATGAAGCGCTCTGTCAGAATTTCTCCAAGTTAGCGTTCAAATGAAATCTTAATCCGCTGATGCAGTTTGAAAGGCAAACTGCACTTAAACTATTTTGCTGTTGAATGGACTGTAATGGTTTTTGGAGCCCATTAAAGGCAGAGTGAAGGAAATCAGCTGTAATTCTCTGCAGCTTTTATGAGATGAACCGTTCTTAACCCACACAAGCCGAAAAGCTCTGTGATGTCTCAAAGCTACTACTTGAAAAAAGACTTTTTACCTTCTCACCTTATTTGCTCTATCAAATGTTGACGCAGCGAGTTGATGCTTAAGATGAGGCCAAAATTGACCAAACTGTCACAGGGCCATTTCTTTTTCGATAACATTGATACTGAAATGTAAAATTTTACTTCAGACAACGGATGGAATGTGTGTTGCTGGCGTCTTACCGTTTCAAATGTGAATACATAAACGTGACGTACACTGGGGTGACATCATGCATGACATATCCTGCTTGGTCGGAAGTGCACAACCTCGCCAGTGATCAACATTACTCATTCCGCTGTATTAATCAGTGTTAGCTCCTTATTGATTTTGAACAACATCCTACAGGGACAAAGATTTTTTTTTTTGTTGTTACAAACCCCATGTGACCTTGATGCAGCTTGTGTAAATAAATAAAAAAAACATGCTGAGAACTGCACAAACTGTAGCGCGCACACACACTCGAGCGCACACACATACACAGCTGTAAATGTGTGTTAGAGCAATATAAATACACGCATTAATATTCTGCATGTGTTCATATTCTAGTGGTTTTATTGAAATATTCACCAATATTTTAATGGTGTTAATGAATGACTTGTGATGCATGTTCTAACATGTCAAGTACAGACATTTAATATGGATGGATGGACGGACGGACGGATCATCCCAATGGAGGAAGAACATTTTTGTCGCCTTACATGATGAAGGTGGAGGGGATGGATGGTGGTCTTTTTGAAATTTAGGGGAACGTGTCCTCCCCCGTCCCCAGTGCCATCTGCGGCCATTTTTTAGGGTGCTAAGTTACACAAGTGGACAATGTAGGAAGAAGAGAATATTTGTCTTGTTTTGGTGCGTTTATTTCAGCCATTTTGATGTTTTAGTTTGATGGATGTTCCAATTGGACCGAGCCCGCCCCCGATCTTGGTGACAGATGAAATTCTACGAGCACCGGGCCTGAACAATCAATCACCAAGCTTGTTGAGCTTCCGCTTTCACTCGGCTCGCCAAGCCTGTTTGCCGCAAGCTAAACTTTAAAGGGCACTCTTTTATTCATCACACTTCATTGAATGTTTTCGTGGCGTTGCCCACTCCTACACATTTTACAAACACCTTGCGTTTTCCTCACTGTAGATCCACTCAAAGCATCATGACACAGTCTCAGATTTATTTTGAAATGAAAATCTTGTTACACAGGTTCACCTTTTGAACCATAAAACATTAACTTTATCCAGTTCACTATAATTTTGTGTGTTTTGTGCATAAAGTTAGGGTTTCAAACTAGGGTTAAGGTTGAAGTAGGGTTATTGGTTAAATATCATAGTACGGTTTCAAACTAAAGTCAGCTTCTCAATCTAGGGTTATGGTTTTAATCTAGCTTTAAGGTTTCAAAGGAGTGTTTCAACTTAAAGTTGGGGCTTCAAATTAGGGTTGTTAGGGTTTCAAGATGGGGTTTCAAAATAAAGTTAGGGTTTCAAACTAGGGTTAGGGTTATTGGTTAACAAGTAGCGTATGACCTCCATTTAAAAAGTTAGTTAGGATTTTTTTTGTTACGCAAATACATTTAACTCAAATTAGTTGTTCCCAGGTTTGCATTCTGGCCTCCATTGTGGAGTTGTCATAGATTTTCTTCAGGCTCTCAGGCTTCGTCTCACATTCCAAAAACATACATGTTATTTTATGTGCTCTGCTAAGTGCATGGGCAACAACTCTGAGCGAGTTCAACGCCGGCCTGGTTCCATGAATTATGATATGAAGCACTAGCCTTTTATTTGACAGGCTTTGTTGTACAACGCCATTACGCTTTGTCTTTAATAATCAACCGAATGTGGAAGAATGCGTCACTGCACCAATGAAAGCGGGGGGGGGGGGGGGGGGGGCTTTCTGAACGTTTTTTTTATTTCCTTTCTGTTCTGTCAAAGGAAAACAAAAGTCTTTCTTGTTCTCTCTTCTGCTCGTCACAATAAGAACGAACGCTGCGAAGACAAGCAGCAGGCAGTCCGGCCACGCCATCTTCTCCAGCATGCAGCGCAATTAAGATAGCAAGCCGGGGGGTGGGGGGTTGAGGGCTGGTTGATGACAGGAGCAGAAGAGAGGGAAAGTAGAAATGAGAAACATTTAAAATGAGTCTTTTTAGATTCAGGATGAAGAAGGCAAGTCGAGGAAAAGATGGCTGGCGGGACAACGAAACAAGGGCGGAAAAGTTGAAGCGATAACTAGATGATTGAAGCGGAAATAATGAATTTTCCCAAATCCTTTCCGGAAATAAGGACATGAAGCAGTAAGTGTGAAGAGCGAGCGAGCTGCAGCCTGTAACTAAGGGCAACCAACGGCAGTCTAAAGGCTAAGGTCACACCTTTTTTGAAGTTATGAAAATGAGTGTCTATGACAAATAAGGGCAGTTTTCATTTTTCAGCTGTATAGTTCGGCTTACTTTTTCAAATGTTCTGAAAGTGCCCCGAACAAAAATCACATTTTGCCCATTCCTCATTCGGGAGTTGCTGCAGGTCGACAATCTTAGTTGTGATGAACACTGAATGGAAACATTGTCAACAATGAGCTTGCAATTCAGTAAATATGACAAAATACAAAGAAAGAAAACCATTCATCGTCTACCAACAACCTGGAAGGAAAATGTGTGACAACTTGAATAGACGGCGAGTACGAATGATTACTTAAGAATCATTGTCGCTCTTCAACTCATAACAGCACGCGTTCAGAAGATTTTACGCTGAGGGATTGAATCTTAAATGTACTGCACAGGTTGCACAAAAGGGAGATCACACCTCATTCCCAGAGAATATTGTGATGATGAAACCCCAAGAGTCACCCTAGAAAAGTTCTCTGATCTGGATCTGAGCCTCTATGCCTGCCCCAATTGCTCACTCTGCAGACCGCGGCTGACATTTACATCATCAAACCACCCTGGTCACCTGTTCACTATTTGTAAATCCCATGTTTTGAAAAACGTCTCAGGAAACGCTGAAAGTCCTGCTATGGTGGATCTACCTGCTTTGTCGTACTGACAACTCCTCTGCATCAGCTCGCTGCTCTTTCCTGTCTTTGCATCATGCTCTTATATCAACATTCTTCTTCCTACTCCTCAAGTCTTTGCAGAATGTCATCATCCAGGTGCAAGTTTTTCTTGATGTGAACAAGAGTAGAACTTAGTCTGGGTGTTACGAATGCTATTATCAGCATAACGTGTGCGGAGTCAGCATTAGTTGTTCCCTGCACCCTGGAAGATAAGTACCTTGAACCACCACCAGGTTACACACACATAATCTGGAGTCCTTTTTACCTTTCCTGTCCAAAGTCATTTTAGCCAATTATCAGATGTCTCTGAAAGATCCATTTTTAGGGTATGTTAAGTGTGATTTTTGTTATTTTTATTTGTATTTCCTCCCCTGGTCAGAAAATGGCCAAGCAGACAAACAAACATAGTTAAGCCTGTTCATGATATAAGTAACATAGATGATAGTTGTTTTTTTATTAAGTCTTTCTAAACTTAAAGGATGAGAGCAGTTTATGTCTGCCCATATGAAGTGGCTCTTTGCAGTAACAGTAAAAAGGGCGGCTCTTAGCCACCGACTGCTTGGCCACCCCTGTGCTTGATGGCGGGCACAGTGCAAGCCTTTATTGAAATGATGTTTAATGGACCGTCTTTAAGTGTAAAACTTTAAATAAACTTCAATGGTCGATGAACAATCGGGACCTTTAAGTCATTAAGTACTTGGAGTTTTATTTTCCAAATATAAAATGTGCTTCTTGCACAGTTAATTGTGCTACATTCTGGTCTCTTGTGTTCATCTTCATCAACTTGCCACTATTTTGCCTCATGTAGTTTACCGAAATACGCACACACACACACACACACACACACACACACACACACACTGGTATCTTAATGTTAATTCCTCATTAATATCATTCACATTTGCCATAAAGACATGAATGGAGCAACAGCTGCAGACTCGTGCACACTCCTATGTTGAAGTGGCAACAAATGAAATGAAATCCGAGCGCATATTCCGGCGCTTCCCGCAATCATCATCCGCCATCTTTCCGCTTTAGATTCCTCTTTTCCGTTTTTTTGTCTTTACCTGTTTGTCCACATGATCCTCTGTTGCTCATTTCACCTCCCAAATTAGAAACAGCACCTCCTCCGCTTCCTGCTCCCATCCTGTCTCCAACCTTCCTTTTATCTGTGGGTGAAAATCTCATTCTGTACTTTAATGGGGAGACTGTTTAGTTCCCGCTGTGATTTGGCTACTTTTCAGCGGCAGCACAGACGATGCTAGTGTGAAGATTCATGTGAACAGTGGAAAATTGGATGTAAATGCAGGCAAATAATTGTTTTGCTTTTACGGTTCAAAAAAACCAATGAAAAAAAAGATGTGAGTCATTCCACTGCGTTGGCGCCATTTGGGTTCTTGCAAGATTGGTGCAATTTAGTTAGCCTAGCTAGCAACATGATTTATCTGGCTAGCTAGTGTGGCTAGACATGTTGCTATTAAGTCAAGAATCATCATCTCCATGGTGGTGAAAAAGTATCTCTTGTCTTATCTTATATAAGTATTCTCTTGAGAGGATCACAAAGAAAGATGCAGAAGTAATGCTAATTGCTAAGCTAGCATACAATTGACTTGACGTGGTTTCACATCGAAATGACTGGAACCGAAGAAGTAAAGCAAATTCTTAAAGCTCTCAAAAAGCTCTCTGGTTTGAATATGGGCAGAGATTTTGTGTAACCTTTGCCACAATTTCACATTGTCCGTTCAACATTATACATTCCACTGTTTGGTTGTTGCACATTTCATAACTTAACCACTGGCTGCCACCACCACTGTAGTTCTTATTTTGACTCACATCCTTTCAAACTCCACAATTGAAACTTTCTTCAGTGACTAGCCTGAGGTTGGCACTGCATTTGTTTGCCCTGCTCTGATTGGCCTGAGGGATGCCTGCATCACTAGCAGGGGACGCCGTGTTTATACTGCAAAAACAACACACATACACAGCAGCAGCGGCATAACACACAGCACTTGCTTCTCCCTTGATTTCAAACACTTGGCTCAAAATAGCACTCACTGGCAAAGATGCGCGTGCACGCACACACACACAGCTCACTTGAGTGGCTATGTGGGACAGCAGCTTGGGGATAGACAACTGATTCACTTTGAGTGGCACGTGGATATTTATAGTATGCGTGCGTGTGTGTGTGTGTGTGCATGTGTGTGTGCATGTGTGTGTGCATGAAAGACAGAGACAGATCAGCAGTGTGGATACTCATACAACTATTTTCGCGGTGGTTCATGCCACCGCGTAACCATGGCAGCGATGTGTTGGGAAAAGCTAGACCGTGTCGGACAGTGGGTCCCCACACTATGCACAAATACACAGACACAGGATGATTCAATTGATTTTGGTTTGGCTGGGTTGTCAACCTCAGGGGCCAAAAAATACAAATGTGCACTTGTGTATAATGAATGTGTTGGAAATGATGTGCAGCGTGTGCATATTAGTAAAATATTTTAATGTAATATTACTGAGTACATTAGTAAGGATTATGATTCTTGGCAAAATGTCTTATTCTTGTGGAAAGCCAGTTAATTTCCCCTTTAAATAGGGCCATATTTGTAAAGAGTATGCGGGTTGTGCCAATGAAAAAAAATCTTCCCTGCTACTGGCAAACAGCTTACATTGTGCTGTTGCCGTTGGATTGGATCCTTGAAGTTCGAAGAACCCATTATTGGGAATTTAATAGTTTATTAATTTAAAAAAACAGGCGCCTCAATAGTGTGTGAGTCATTGAGAAACGGCTAGACACCCAAAGGAAATCAAAATCCTTATCGAATTGAAAGATCAACAGGGCCTTCCCTGAACTACTCCCAAGTTGGAAGCAAACAATAGTCCAAAGAACAACAATGTCGGGAATGACATCTGGAATCTTTCGTGACGCCTAGATGAAGGAAGACAAGCCCGGCATTGTGCTTTGCTGTGCTGCTGTGATGAAATATCCTGAAAGTGTTGACCCACAAATTTTGTAGCAGCGGGTCTGGTGGGTGTAGTGCTCGGCCTAACCTTCCAGGGTTTATCAAGCTCAAAAGCAGAAACATAAAATGGTTGCGTGAGAACATATGGACTAATCCGCATCAACCCTGATTGAAAGTGTCGACGTCGGATAATTTGACTCGCTGATGCCTCCCATGGACTCAAATGGCATTACAAGCCTGAGGTTCCTCCTCCAAATGGAGATGGAATTGTTTCCTTAAATCATCAGATGTCCCTGGCACGTGGATGAATGGAGGCAAGGAAAGTGCTGAAAAGTGGAAAGAGAAAAAGGATACGACTCCCGCCATTCGTGACTTTTATGAGACCATTATCATTCATTTCTCTCTTTCTTCCATCCGTCCATTCCTCCTCACCTCCCTGTTTCTCTAAGAGTGCTTCATAAACTGTGATGGATCAGCACAAGTGGCAGCTCAGCCTTCTTCCCCTTCCGACTTTTATTCCTTCATGTCTATTTTCTCCCCACTTCGTCCTTTCCCAAGTATTCCAAATTCCCATATTCCCCAAAACGTGGCTTTATTGGAAAACGAAACTGTCCTATGGTGTGAATGTAATGCGTGAATGGTTATCTTGTGCACTGCGATTAGCTAGCAAGAAAGCTAGCAAGCTCAAGCTCACAGTAGATAGATGATGAGCTTTGTGTCTGTCACAGGAAAGGTCATAAAAGGAACAGAAGGATTACTTTTTTGCAAATGACATGGAAAGAGAAGTGCATACATACTGTTGTCATGGTAGCAAATCCATATTCTTTTTCCTCCTGTCCTGACTTGGTTCTCTTTCTCATTTCCACATCTCCCTTCTTAGTTGACTGTATTATTTTTGTTTTGTGTTTTAGTTATGTTAGTATTACTTCCTCTCCTGCTCCCATTTCCTCTCTTCCACCTCATTTTTTACCCTGGTCTTGCTTCTCTTCTCGTCCTGCTTCCTGACTTCCAATTTTGTTCGGTCTACTTTTCATTCATGAATTGTTTTTCTCATATCTTCTGTTGGCCTTCTCCTCCCACTTCTCCTGTTTACTCTCTCTTCAGCAATTCCCTGATCCCCTTCCCTCTCTTCCTCAGCTACATTCCCTCTGCTTTTGTTTTGTTATGTTTCTCTTGCTCCCATCGACATCAATTTCTCATTCATTTTTCTTCATTCGTCTGTCTTCCTCACCTTTCCTAGTCTTGTTTTGTCTCCTCTACCTTGCTGTTCCTTCCTCCTCTCTTCCGCCCCTGTTCTTCTGATTCTCCTCCTCGATCTCTCATCCTAATTTTGTATTTCAAGTCCTAACTCAGCGCACTTGTGTATTCTTCTTTCTCGCTCACTCTCCCTGGCTCTCTGACATGCAGAGACAGAAAAATATCCATGTGCCAATCAAAGTGAAGCAAGGTAATTCTTCAACTCCATTTAGCCAGGCTCACAAAAAGCTACAGCAGGATGCTAAAAAAAAAAAAAAAAAAAAGATACATCACAGGATCTATTTTTTTGCAACAAAGCAGTTACCTTGAGCCCTTCCCTCTTCTTCAGGTATATCCACGCACTCTTCGTGGGCGCTCAGAGTCGCTGGCACGGTGACGGTTCCCACAACCGTTTCCACTGGCGGCTAATGTTTGAGAGCGCCGACATAACCATGCTTCGTCTCCTGGAGGCATTCCTCAAGTCGGCGCCGCAGCTTGTCCTTCAGCTAAGCATCATGATCCATGGAAACGCCGTCCTCCCGCTGCAAGGTGAGGGAAACACAGGTGGTTCTTGACTCACGAGATTCATCAAGAAGCGACGATGTGATGATGTTGGATTCAAAACAGAGAAAGTTCTATGAATTGGTTGTCTGTGTGCAGGTCTATCGGCCTCGGCCTCTCTGGTGTCGCTGGCCTGGATGATCGCATCCTATCAGAAGGTTCTGAGGGATTCGCGTGATGACAAGCTGCCCATGTCCTACAAGGCCGTCATCGCCCAGATCCTCTGGCACTTGTTCACCATCGGGGCCAGGACCGTGGCCTTTGCCCTCTTCGCTTCCGTCTTCCAGCTCTATTTTGGAATATTCATCGTCAGTCACTGGTGTGCCACACAACACAGCGAACCCGCCTTGAAAGTGTTTATCCAGGAAATGTGCAATGATAGACATTGGATGAAATCACATCATGTGTCATGTCAGCAATGTTGGGATTTGTTACTCTTTTACTTTATATGCTTCTGTCTTTTAGGTGTATAATGACATTCTGGATAATCCAAGGTGAGACTGACTTCTGCATGTCCAAGTGGGAGGAGATCATCTACAACATGGTGGTGGGCATCATCTACATCTTCTGCTGGTTCAACGTCAAGGAGGGGCCCAGCCGCCTCCGCATGACTGTCTACTACACGGTAACGCTGGTGGAAAACGTGGCCCTGACGGCCGCCTGGTACACATACCGTGGGCCTCACACCTCCGACTCGTACGCTCTGGTGGTGGTGTGCCTGGTGGCCTGCAGCTTCGCCTTGGGGACTTTCTTCATGTTGGTCTACTACTGCTGGCTGCATCCTGACGGGCCAGTGCTGGGCACAAATTGGGGAGGGTGCGTGGATGAGGGGATAGTGAGCGCAAGCGGCGTGGTGGGTGTGATCGACGCTTGTCTCACGCCATCCCAAGGCTCGCAAACAGACATGGTCATCACCAGTCCTCCCAGGACTCTTCCCAGGACTAAAGACACGGGAGACATGGTTCCCGGGGATCCGGATAGGGACAGGGATCGGGACAGTTGCCTGCCGGTTTTCCAGGTGCGTCCGTCCCCTTCATCCTCCCCGGCGCTCCTCCACAGGACCTCCTCCTCACAAGAGGGCCCTGTGATCCGGATCGACCTCCCAAGGAAGAGGTATCCGGCCTGGGATGCCCACTTCATTGACCGTCGCCTTCGCAAGACCATCTTACTTCTGGAGACCACGTCAGCGTCCAGCCCCAGGATACAATACCGGAGTAGCATGATGGGCAGCAAAGAGGTGCTGGAGTATGAGACCACTGTTTAGACGACGCGGGCTTCTTACACTGTAGAAATGCAGTCTTGGGTCAAAGCTCAGCCAGAGACCAGTTCTCATCCCAGGGCTCGCTCTGCCAGGAGACACTCAGACATTGAACATGGACAGTTTTTTGTTGTCACAAAAGACGGGTGTCTATACTTGATTGTAAAATGTGAAGTGCAATCCCTGGCCAAGGCACTCTCTCCGCTTGACCAGGTCCTGGTTGAAGCTGATGAGGGAGTAGGAATCGGATAATCGTTGTCTAATTGAAACGCTTGGAGGTGAGAAATTTAATCTCTCATGGTGGGACAGAGAAGTGCAGTATTAGATTTCATCCTTCATGTCAGAATGAGATTAATGAGATGATGCATGAATGAACATGAGCTCAAGACTGTGGAAAGCCCTCGCCCCCTACTATCTGCTAAAAAAGGGGGGAGGTGATAATTCAAAGACTGGGACCTGGAATTCTTGAAGAGCAAACTCACATGCTGACAAAAGCCTTCCATCCGTAATTTAAATGTTACCGTTAATCAAAACTAGACTGAAAAAAAAGATCTTTAGTGTAAAAACAAAAGCGAAAAAGATAGCAATTGAACATTGAGCAGAGTTCGAACTTAATGTTGAGAGTACAAAACATTTTGACTGTTGTCTCACCGAGTGAAAACATAATCACAACTTCCAGTCGATTGCATGTCCTTCTGACCTCGGAAAACATAACACACGCGCCCTTCTAGGTACACATAATGGGATAAAGTGTTTACATCACATGATCAAGGACTGGCGGGACTAGAAAGCCACGACACACTGTTGTACAGTCAAGTAAATACTAATGTCAGATATAAGCTAGTAAAACACGTAGTTACTGTAGGTGACCAGTGACTCGACAGAGTCTAAATGTTAATTCAAGTTGACTTTTAGCAAAAGATTCATAGTGGGGCTCATAGTTCTTCTACAGTCTTTTTCACTTTTTATTGGGAAAGTATGTTTGAATTGTCTGTCAAGCGAGTGAGGATGAGCGTTATCGAGGGTTGGTGTAATTGTCATTTGGAAATACAACCTTGAGTTCACAATGGTAATATCCCCAAAAGAAAATTTAGCTAGGCTAACAAGTTAGGATGTCAAGCGCGAGAGTGAATTAGTTTTTGAAGGGCAATGTCGTTTACAAAAGGAAACCGCATACCAGCCTTTTATTCACGGATAAGCTACACTCACAGGTAAAATAAAGAAAGAGCATAATTGATTTTAAAAATCAAATGGTGACGTTAGCACAACCACTTGTGTCGAAGCTAAGTGCCTTGAAAAAGTATTCTTACACCTTGAACATTTTCACATTTTGCCACCTTACAACAACAAATATTGGTTATTAAGATTTTGTGTGATTGGCCAACACAAAGCAGGAAATAACTAAATTGGAACAAATTTTAAGAGAATTAAATTCTGAAAAATGCGGTGTGCATTTGTATTCAGCCCCCCTCAATATGATGAGTTACCTTTCAACAGGTCAAGTATTTTGGGGAATTTCTCTACCAGCTTTGCTCATCTTTAAATGGAAATGTTTGATTTGGGGACACCACATTTTTCCCGCATACACATTCAAGTAAAATTTTGAAAACCATTTTTCCTTCCTAGCTGACTACACAAGTATGTGCTACTTTGTGTTGGTCTTTCACATTCAATCTCAACAAAAATACACTCAAATTTGTGATTGTATGGTCACAAAAATGCAACAACAACAAAAGTACAAGGGGTATGAATATGTTTTTTAAGGAACTGTAAATTCAGGCACTTCTCACAAGCTTAATATTTTCACAGACAACTTCAATTTTCCTTGGGACAATTTTCTTTTGTGATTTAAATGTAGTATAGGAAAAGTAAAAACATAAGGTACCGTGAAGATCTTAGTCCCCCATTAGATATTTCTTTTGTGCAGCCCTCCAACATGGCTGAGCTATTCACTAAAGTATGATTAATAGGGTGTTGTCATATAATATTTGTGTTAGTTTGTCCATCTTTTGGTCAGTAGGGAGCCTACTTCCTGGTTCATGGAGGGCGATGAACAGACGGAGTGCCATAGTAACTCTGATGATGAAATGGTGCGATTGATATCATTGTCAGAAGATAAAGATAACCCGTGTCAACACTTTTAAAACAGCAAAGCTAATGATGGCTGTACAGTAGTGTATGCGGATGTACGTGAGATACTTTTTATTGACATAACTGCGTTTTTGGTGTATTTTTTGTTTTTCTAATTCTGACTTGTCAGAGAAGGGACTATTTGCATAAGGATAATATCAGCCTGATTGGGGTGCTGGATTTTTTTACTCAACGTAACACTTCAAAAATTACTTTGGAATCCCAGTCATAATGTTGCAATACAAATTAGACCACAGTTTTTTGGTGGATTTTGTAGCCAAAACTCAAAAAGTACTCCCCCCGGTTGATATGAAATACAACGTGCTAGTATGCGGTGATGCCAGGAAGAAGAAAAAACACCTCAGTAAAAGTTTTATCAGTGCTGAAGTTATCTGCTCCCTTCCTTTCGGACCCTTGTACTCACGAGGTGCTTATCACGCATTCATGTTAAATCAAAAAGTGCCAAAATGACGAAGACTGCTGCTTTTTCCCCCCAGTATAATATGTTTGCGATACAGTACAGTACATTCAGGCAGTATCCAGACCCTGCATCCTCTTTTTGACACTTATGTATGTAGCTGACTTATAGAAGAAGAAAAAAGTATCAGTATTAACCTCCCTTCTCCATGAGTGGTGGAAAGGTTTGATATTTTTTAAACAGTCACCAATAATTTGAAAAGGCAAAAGATTGACATCAACAGAACTAAAGTGGAACTGCAACAACTGCAAGAATTTTACCTTGAGTTGTAATTAAGAGCTGACATTTCAAGAATTAAAAAAATATATATATCTAGCTGTTGCTGAACCCAACCCTTAATTATGAATATAATCAAGAAATAATTTTGTATTGTTATTATTGGCGTTATTGTTATGGTGCTAGAAAGAAAAGAGGGGATATTTGGATTCATTCTCGGATGAGCATTAATTTCAGGATTTAAAACAAAACATGGAAAAATACAATCTCACATTTTATTTTCACACTAACCGCCCATGACTGACTCCAAAATGTTCTTTTATTTTCTACTGCTGTTTGCTCACGTGTCTACTTATTTTTGAGAATGTACATAATGACAGCACACCGAGGTCATGCGTCAAGAGGAGCTTGTCCCCCGACAAGCGATGAGCGCAAAGATCAAATCAGTGTTGTTGTCATGATAACACAACTCGTGGATGTTAATGGTGCTGCAAAAGACAACTCAGCCTCGCCCCCCCCCCCCCCCCTTCCATCATGTCAAACATGATAAGCTAATGTACAGAAGTTGCCGGTTGTTGAGGGCGGGGCTTCGTTCTCTCATGAACCAATCCTTTTGTTTTTGCTGTGGTAATTATTTATTATTAACTTGAAATGTAAAAGAAACAAATCAATCATATTCTATTAATTGAAGCAACTTTGACTATTTATGTTTATTTTTGTATTTGTTTTATATATATTTCCTATTGTTTCATCACTGGGTGGCCATATCTTTGGTATGACTCTTACATTAAGATGTTAAATTAGATTTTTTTACTCATTCCGTCTATATGTAAATAAAAAAACTAGGATGTGTGCGTGCGTGTGTTGTGTGTACTGTGTGTGGAGGCAGGCTGAACACGCCGCATCATATTCTTCAGAGTGAAACTTTCTTGATGGTGTTATAAATAAATGAAAAAAAGAACTCAACAAGCTGTGCTGATAAATGTAGATTGGAAACAATTACTGTAGTAAACATGGCTGAACAGCGAGCAGAGTATCTGTGTCTTTTTTCCAAATTAAGTGTTTATTGCTAAATGAATGGATGTTTTATTAAATGAATCAAGGTTATCAAAAGTGGACAAAATTCCATGCATACACCAGAAAACTACACTTTTCAAAATTCCATGCATACACCAGAAAACTACACAAGACTACCATCAATGAGACAGTATGGTACCAGAGGTCACACACACACACGTACACACACAAATCTGGTGTTAAATGCCTCCATGCCACTACAGGAAATATGGTGTGTTAGTCTGGGCTTTTAATCTCTAAATGTGTGTTCCAGATCAATTACAATTTAAATGTTTTTGTCCACGTGTAAAAAAAAAAAAAACCATTCTCCGAAGTTTCCAACAATTTCTGGTACACTGCTTCCACCCTGTGGCCAAACCCGCTAACTGCAACACATATTTTTTATTCTCACTGTAATGCGCTCTTAAATAGTTGGCTGTAAATTGCAGCAATTTTGTTTGAGGGAAGATAATATGGTCTTTTTTAGTTTTACGTTTGTACTTTTGTTTTGAAGAGCAGAGATTGTTTTCTACTACTTCCTGTTTTGGTGACTTTAAACTTCCTGCTCACGTTTTAGTTTCCGACACGTTCTCCTTGCTTCACAGTGCAAGATGTTTTTACTTGTTGTCATGTTTTGTGTCGAAAGTCAGGAGACGCATTAATTGTACCTTTCTTTGTGTTTTTGTGCCTTTTGCACTGCAGGTATATTCGGATACTTGGCTGCAGAAACAACTCAAATTTAGCGCCCTTGGAAGCAGAAGGAGGTATGAGGAAACTAAGAGTCTTTTATTTATTTGTGACCAACAAATGTTATTTTCATTTTAATAAGAGCTGCTGTTTGTGATGTTTAAATGTTCATTTCATAGTTTTCACGGCGCTATGACGTTGGTGGTTAAAGAGGAGAGAATTAAAGCGCATTGACAGATCACATGATGATTTAGGAGTTTTGGGCGCCTTTAAAGTAAGGAAAGTAGTAAGGACATAACACATATTTTACCCGATCATCATAAGTCAAATTCCAAATTGTATGACCTCAAGGATGCTCAACCCTTGTCGTGCCACGATATATATATATATTTTTTTTTTTTTTTTAAATCCTCCATTTTAATCTCCATGTCAGATTACCATAGTTGTATGTTCTGACAAAGGGAAAAGTAAATCTGAATATCATGGATTAATTGTTAACCAATAATATCTATTATATACAGTACGTACAAATATTTATTGTTAAATGGTTGATTACATGCACGTTGAGCCAGTTTGAGCATCAGTACAACTGTCAACATTCATAGTTTCAAAGGCACACACAGCAAGTTCACTTAAAAATATATATTGTCAACATGACAGCGCCACATGTTACTGCCACTGCACCACAAAATACATGGCACTGTATTAACACCATACAACACTTGTCATAAAACACTTTGATTATAACATCACCAGGGTTGCAAAGTAGCCGCCCATGCTCATGCAAGAGGAGTGATGTCATCAGCCACAGACAAAGTGAATGGATACCTGAGTAAAGCAGCACGGTGACACAGAGGGAACAAAATTAATGGTGAAAGATGCCCCTGAGTACCCCAGAGGAATCAGGAATTTTAGGGAGAAAAAAAATACACTTAGTCAGCGCAATTATACTTGCAATATAGGCACTTGTGGTAAAACTGCGTATTAATAAATCAATGCTGCACATATTTTTAACTGCTATCTCATTTCTCCACAACATAATCAATTAAAATGTATTTTTGAGACACTAGCAAAGTCAATTTTAAATTGAGCCATAATCTACTAATTATAAAAATTGTGGCAGCTTTTAGTTGCAGAAGACATTTTAGATTAACAGTTTATTTTCCCGTTAAAGAGACATTGTCAAAAATGTTAAGAAAACTGACAAAATATTGTCCTATGTCCATTTACACCAGCAAGTATTTTTCTGATTGCGTTTAGAGTTGTATGGATATTTTGTTGCTATGAATATAATTATTATGAAAAATAATTCATATGTAAACATAGAGAATATTATTCTTTAAAAGTATTTCTTCTGCATTCTGCTGTGTCAAGGTCCAATTGAAGAACATATCATTCTCAACTAACTTTCAAAAAGTGTCAGCTCACTACAGTTTGCTTATGTTTTAGTTCTGAATGTGGAGATGGGATTCGGCAACTATAACTACAATAGTTGGTTAGTTTGTTAGCTCATTTCTTTGTTTGGGGGATTATTCTGGGAAAAAAGGTTCATGATATTATTTCTACATGGAGTACATCCAGGATTCCTACAGAAATTAAATTCTATTTACATATTTAAAAGAAAAAAAAACTGCAGAAACATTAAGTTTTTAACACTGTTGATGCCATTTGATTTTGTTAAGAGTGAAAATGGCTGCTAAGAATTCACTTTCTTCTTTAACTTGGCTTGTGTTGCTACATGCGTAATTGTTAACATTTAAAGTTTACAAATATAACACAGATTTTTGTTTATAAAAGAAGAAGCCACGTGAGTAAGTTACAATGTTAATAAACCTTTGGAACTAGACTTTTAAGATGCGCGTAAGCTTGACTGAAAACTAAAAAAATCAAGTTACCCAAGTAAAATGACACTGGTAAAAAGCAAATTTCAAACAGCGATAGCTTTATGTGTCACTAAATGTTTTTTCGACACTGATTAAAAAGAAAAATTCAATTTTATTTTCATTTTTTCCTAGCACATCAACCTTTTAAGATATTTTTATTTGTTTTTAAATTTGACCTATTAAATCTTGTGCAATATGGATTTTATCATGCATTGTAATTTATAGCTATAAGGTTTCTTAAAAACAATTTCACCTGTTGCTGAACCTAACCCTTAATTCAGAATTACTAAGCATAATATATAAGTATAAAAGTATAAGTATAAAGTATATTACTATGTTTTATTCTTTTTTTCATCATTATTAAAACCTGATGTGCTACAGAAAGAAATAAGGTCAGATTTGGAATTGGCACTAAAAAAAAATCATCCGTAAAACATTACTTGCATCTCTGATCATCAATAATTTGATAACATTTGTTGACTAGCATTATCCATATGGTAAGAAACAGATCATTCGGGGGAAAAAACTTAAAGGGTAAGTCACCCCCTCAAATGTTCTTTGTAATAATATGTTCTGTGCATCCCAGAACAGTGTTCTGATATTGCATTTGTGGATGGAATATGAGTTAAGTAGCAAACTTTACTCGTTTTTATCCATCACCGTTTTTCAATTTTGTCAGTTGCTGTCGACTGAAAATAACATCTCAGCTACCAAGGTCACAACCAATCACCGCTTGGCTCCAGAAAACTAGTGGGCCGTGATTAGTTGTGACCTGATACCTGTGATGTCATTTTCAGTCGACAGCAAGTGACAAAATGGCTGCCCCGTGAGATGGATGGAAACAGGTGGATTTTGCCTGTTTAATTCATATTCCACAAATGAAACATTAATCAGAATGCCATGGTAGGGGCTCAGAACACATTATATTTTTTGGATTGAACTTCACTTAAAAGACAAAATCTGATAACATTGCTTGTGGAGCGAAAACGCAAACACTTCAAATGTGTGATGATAACATGCACATGCCTAAGTCTTCACGCTGAAGTCATTTACAGGTAAGATAGCAACAGTCGACCTCAGCACTGTTGGTGTGTTTTTCGGCGTCTCCATCCAAGCGGACGTTTACCACACCACAAACATGTACAGGTGACTCACTGCGTACAAAACACTTTTACGAAACAAGTGGTTGGTGATCATGCGTGTTGTGTCGCCAACTACTGGTACGGCATGCATATTACGTTCTGTTTATCATTTTTGCTGGTCTGAGCAAATGGAATTCTTTCAGACTATACCGTGGACTGGTCACCAGTCAGTCACAGGGCACATATAGAGAAAGACAACCATTCACTCACACGGGTACTACGTGGCCACACTGAAGTCAGGCAATTGTACACCACCAGTGGCACTCTTGTTGCGACTTAAAAGAAACATATATGGAGTGTAAATGTATACAAGTATGTCTTGCAGCAGAGGTGTTCACTCAAGAATTGTAAAGGCGGGAAAAATATACTTTTAGGCGGTATAGTAGCTCAACAAATGATTCAATAGGGCACAATAAGAAGGCAAAGCGCTACCGACGGTAGCTGACAGTCATTTTGTTCCGCGCATTCAGCATGTATACTTTATATGTATACTTTATTTATACTTAGTCTGCAAGCAGTTCAATTAAATGTCTCAGTGGAGTTATACTGTGCGTGTAAACGTACTGACTTTGATATGTTTGGAGTATACACACACGCACACACTAAAGAGCATGCACATTGCTCACAACATTGACAGACTCCAGAGAGACACAAGCGAAGGCAGGTGTAGTAGCGTCACACACTGTTGGGGTTATAACAGAGCATGTTCAGCTGCAGGTTGTCATCCCAGTGTCTGAGGATGATGAAGAGCTGGTTGGCCGCCGCCTTGACTGACTCCACATCCCGGCCTTCCGGGATGTCCTGGCCACTCAGCCACATGCTGGCCTTGGCGGCCACCAACTCCCACTCGATGATGTAGCTAGCGGAGCTGTGCTCCAGCCAGGCCAGGGCGACCGCCGTCGCCCACACCAGGCTCTCCGGGTCCAGCATCCTCTTTTGCATACTGACGAGAGAGGGCGTCTCTGGAGCACCTGGTCCGAGAAGATCTTTGGGACAGATTTGTGGGTCACCTGATGATCCTGTATTATCTTCGGTGCGCCGACTGCTCGAGTGGGTCGGGTGTCCAAGGCTGGTGCGGTGGCTGCTGAAGGGTGACGTCCACTTGAGCTTGTCCATGGGCACGTTGATGGTGTCACAGAGGGCGGGGTCAAGCGGGAAAGCGCCGCACGCCAGTTGCAGCAACACCTGTAGAAAACCAAATATAAGTACAGCAACTCCTCGTTACACATTCCAGATCCAGCCATATTCACCCTCACATGAATAAACTATTGTGAGAAAGCAAGATCAGGTTTTGTAGATCAAGTACCTACCAGAGGAATGTAGTCCTTGTTCTCGTTGTCGCTCTCACCCATGGAATCCCCCGACTTGCTGTGGGATCTACTCATGAACCCTTTGGCGGCTTTTGTCAGGAGACGAGTCCTGCTGAGTGCCAGCCTGGCCAAGGAACCACAGATTACCACAAATCAAGTCAATGTTATTTGGATTTGTGTCAATTCACTCCAGATGAAATCTTGAGGCCTTTCGCAATAATGCTTCACACACTCAAACTTCAGACACCCACCTGGCAGAAAAAAGACTCTCCACAGACTTCTGAGACTGGTCTGAAGTCACTGACGGACTTCTTTGAGTCCCTGAGAGATGAAGATGGAAGAGGTTGGGGAAAAATCAATCGCACAAAGGACAATTGATCGGCAATAAATCGCATAACTTATGCCAAAAATCTATAAACAGTATGTTTGCCTGCATTGTTCACTGGGAGATATTGTTTTCGTAGAAGCTCTGAGAAAATCTCTCTTTGACTTGACTAATGTCAAATGTCTGTATGTACCTTCTATAAAGTTCCATTTCTCCCAGCTGGATGAGGACGGAGTGCTGCAGGGAGATGTGCCATCTTCTACACCTGACACAAGAAAACCCCCAAAATTGTCCTCCAGTTGTTGTTTTTTAAACGTAGCATAAAAGTAAAACGATTAGGTTTTGACAATACGGTCAGTTCGACCTTTAATCAAAAAGAAAAACTACGTCATTACTCTCAAAATATGCATCTTTCCATTAATAGCTGTTATTTAGTGACGTGTAATTAAAGGCGCCTTGTGGCTACTTGGAATTAAAACAGCATACTGTTAGACATGTCTTCGGCTTCTTCCGACACACCGCCAGACTGAGAGCGGCCCAGTCCAATGGAGTACGCTTGGCTCTTCCTGCTTCCTGAACTGGAGCGTGAGCTTCTTTTTAAGCCGTCACCTAAATGTGAGAAAAAAAACAGAGGCAGCTTGTTAATGGAGTCTCACAGTAAAAAAATCAAATGAAAATGACAAATTATTATTTGGGATTAGGCGAGTACGATACGTATCAGTACCGATATCTGCCTTATTTAAAGATATGCTATGGTGTAGTACTGCCCACCCTCTTTAGGCTGTTTTATGATCATAAATGAGAAATTGCAGTTAATTTCATGAAATTATCAGAAAAATGCGATATTGGGACATATACCGTATTTTCGGACTATAAGACACTACTTTTTGCACAAGCTTTGAACCCTGCGGTTTATACTCCGGTGCGGCTTATGTATGGATTTATTATGTTTTTATGATATTGTATGATTTGTGGATATTCACTTACGTATGTATGGAAATGAAACGTTAAAACACCTGCATCTTATAGTGCAGGGTGACTTATATATGAACAAAACGGGATTTCCCCCTAATTTGGGGGATTTCTGGTACCGTTTATATTCAGGTGCGGCTTATAGTCCAGAAATTGCGGTAGGCTATATTTATCTTTAAAATTATCTGTCATTATTTTGTTTGGGGAGGTGTTATTTAGAAAAAGTACTATGGTATCAGTCGTTGGTATCAGTATCGTCACTAGAACCTCTGCTCTACCAACTGAGCCACCCAGCAAGGACCACCAACATGCTTTTATTTCCTTGCTGGTAGCTGGTGACACCAGCTGAGAACCACCACTACTTGAAAGTGGATCTTTTTCTCTGGAACTTGGTGGTTACAATGATTATGATGTTTATATTGTTATATCACAGAGCAGGAGAGCAGATCGTCTTTTCTCAGACACATTTTCACAGCATGAAAGGATTTATTCATGTAAACCAACTGGCAGACGATGAAAGCTACAACGTACCAAAGTTGACGTATTCAATACACGTCTGTAGATATTCATTTGTGTCCAGATCGACGGGAACAAATGCGGTGTATTTGCTCAGGATGTTGCAGGCTTTGCTGGTATGAATGGCGTAACTGTGGTACTTCCTGCCAGAGCCTGTAAGGTTGCATTGGGATAAAATCACTTTTAATTTCGACCAGTCCGTATCAAGTGAATTTCACCTCCACCTTTCCACCGTTCACAACCATGAAGTGAATTTTCAAACTCACCATACTCAATGTCGCATTCCCGCTCTGCCATATGCTCAAAGTCGCGGATGATGGAGCATGCAGCCAGATGGTGCAAGGTCTCATTCCACAGCTCCTCATGAACCTTCTCCTCGCGTTCGCGACCCTTCAAGAAGGGCTCGACGTCAAAGTGCACTTGCCATTGGACAGCTTTCCCGCAGAGCAGACCCGACACCAAGGCCTTGCACTCCTGTCGCTGCTGGCCCGTTGAGCCCACGTCTGCGTTGCGGTTGTCCTGCGGCGTTTCAGCCTGACACAGTTGGTGGCTGTATCCTTCTGCAACAAGGGAGAAAGCGATATGAAGACATGAAGATATCTCGATTACGCAAATGTGCCAGATTTAAAGTGATCATTTGACAGATTATCCTGTAGTGTGAGGTGTGTTAAGAGCGGTTTAATCCCACCCTACCCAAATTGCTTCAGAGGTCTATGAGTAGCTCGCGTTATAGCACATGGATTTTTTTTCAAAATGCGTTAACTTGCACTTTTTAAACATATTTGATTTATTTCATCAAATAAGTGTGCTTTGGCACCACCCTATCCCACGTAATCTCCTGTAGAACAGTCTAGTGGGAATTGTTTAAATTGAAGGACATTAGACCTGCATCTCCCACACTTCCCAAAGATGGACTGTCTGTCGACGATCTCGAGCCATCCTCTCCAGCAGTGTTACGGACTGGGGCTGATGTGGGCATTTCCGAGCCCGCCTCCCCTGACGGGTGATGCTGGAGTCGAAGCGGAACACCTGCTGAATGCTCTTTGGAAGACGCAGCACACAGACTCACCAGCTGAGGCTGAGAATAACACAAATGGGAAATTTTCATAAAATGAATGAACGGAGTTTAAGTTTTCATGCAACACTAATGTCATAAAATGAAAAGTTTCCCAAAGCTTTCTGGCGTCTTAAGTGCTGGCTTACTTGATATTCTCTTCACAGTCTATGTATGTGTTAAGCGTGCCGCACCTGGTAGTCTCTCTTCCACTGGACCTCATGCTCCGGGCTCATTTGTCCAATCAGCTCCTGGATTTTGGCACGCCGAAGAGGATTCTTTGGCATGACGGAGCTGGGATCACTGGATGTGTATTTCTTCACAGGAAAGTGCTCAGTTATCTGGTTGGTGCTGTATGCTCGCCTTCTTGCTGACGTCTGACCCTCCGACGCTGACAGAAAACGTTTGAGTGAAGACATGTATTGAATTGGCCAGTAGAACTTCGTAAGGTTCTTACCACTTTCATTTTCCATGGCGACAGAGCTGGCAACCGTCATAGAGTCCTGGTTGGAGTCGTGGAGAGAATCGCTGGTTGTTTCTTTGTAGGATGCCTGATCATCAGCAGAGGTCTTCAGCAAGTCCTCATCTTGGGAGTGAAAGAATACGGAGCTACCAGAGCCGACGGAGCGCATCATACTGTATCGTCGTCTTTTGTCCTGTTGACCGTGACACGTGTGTTGGGGAATGATTTAGAAGAAGATTTAGACTAGCAACAAACGTGGGGGAAAAAACAATCCTCTTCACCCCTAACCTTTCTACAACCCGAAACATTGTACTTACAGGTTTGGGGTTGGCGTGGTAGCGGGTGGCGTCGCAAACAACGGCGTACCCAATGAGACTGTCCCCAGGATATAGGAAGGTGTTGCCCACTGGTGAAAGCAGCACCTCCTTGGTCTCAGGAAAGAGCCAATCGATGGAAATGTCACTGAGGACAGGACACATGGTCTTCTTCAGAGACTTTATAATCTGCAAAGACAAAGATGTGTTTAGAGAGCAAGGAATCCATTGTTGGGTTTAGAAGACCGGCGCCTTTCTCCCAGTTGTACTGTGTGCGAGCCAAAGTATCTGACAACAAACCTTGTGAAACCAAATTTCTTTCACGAGAATGTAAAGGTAGAAAATCACTGGAACATCGACTTGATGCATTTATTTTATCTGTTAACACGGGCCATCATGACTTGGCTGGATCATTGTTAAAAGGACCCACCCTTGGTTGGAGCCTCTCGCCTTCAGCCAGGAACTCAGCTGTTCCTCTGGACACCGCTGCTAGTTCATGAACCATTCTTCTGCAAGCATGCTGCCCAATGCCAAATGTAAAGCATCTGTGCAAACAGAATTTACGCATCAATGCTGAGAGATGCTGTTGCCAAGCATTGCATATATTAACAAACCCTAAATTGAATTCTCAAACTTGTGGCTGTGTGCAGTGTAGGTGAGTTTTTTGGAATGGCAACCATTGCATGGTGTGGCCTGCCTCTTGGGCCAATGTCGGCTTGATGAATGAACGGATGGATGGACGGACGGGTAGACGGACAGATGGACGGAAGGATCTGATCAACAATTGCACAGCTTTTGAGCATAATCGAAAAAAATTGATGTACTGGCAAATTAATAATACATTTGCAAAGGTTTATTGACTTTCTAGGTGTCATAAATATTTCAGTTAGGCTGGTGACAAACAAGGCCACGAACAAAAACAATCTATAAGAGATGAGCTAAAAACAGAGCCACCCAATAAAGTAGAAATGTCACCAGCTGGAAAGAAAAATTGATCCCTGTCTGAACTGGCAAGGTGTGTGTGCGCATGACCGTCTGGGGGCAGTTGTTCAATAACCGTGAGTGGACAAGTAGGCCTACTCCATTTCCATGGTGACTCCAGGGAAGGATTTAGAGACTTTCAGCCCACCAGGAAAACAAGATGATTTCCCACAGTGCTGTGAATCTATTTTGCCTTTGACGTCTTATTAGTCAGGATGGGATTTCATTTGCATGCTCACAGATTGCATTTAATTGGGATCAAAGCTCCATCAATGAGGAGACGTGCCAATCCCTCAAAGACTTCACAATCAGTGAGCATCGTAAGCATGTGCAAGCAGAAACGTAGTACGTGGTTGAATTACTACCTGATGTAGCGCGCATGACTGCGCACTAGCTCGATGACTTTGCCTGTGTTGCTCACCGCCCCATCAGTCAGTAAAAAAAGCAAACGGGGGTGTCCAGGAAACATTGGCTGTCTCAGAATCCATTTGAGGGGTGTCAGGATGTTTGTGCCTCCCATGTCGGCTCTGATCTTTCGAACGTATTCGCAAGCCAGGGCAAGTGTTTCCTGGATCACGTTGAAGGAAAGAAAAGCATAACATCAACATTTTATTGTCCCAATAGGGGGAATTCAAATTTCAATTTACACAAGCACCAAAGTAGATGAGTACATCTAAGAAGTCCTGGACCATACATGTGGAATTTGGCTGCTCTCCTTGTGTTTGTGTAGCTTCACAACTCCGTGAAAAATCAGTCCTGCGAATTAGTGTGAAAGTTGCAGTCCAAATCGATGATTGCAAGATCAGGACGGGCAAACGCAACGGTATGTAACGATATTTGTAGTTATTATTTTTCACATGAAGTGACTGATGAATAATTGAAAAGACTAAGAGAAATTACAAATGCAGTTGCTTGCTGTAACACAAAAGTCATGCTACGAGGCGCGCACCATTGAAAATAGTAATTCAAGTAAATGACTAGAAATGGTTACTGATTTCTTGGGCTTTCATTGGAATTGGAAATTGGGTCGGATTTTAGATGCGACACATTGTTTTATTTGTCTGGCACGGTTGTATAATGTCTTACCCATTCATTTATTTATTTTTTTTTATTTAATTTTTTCAAGCATTGCTGATAGCTGAATAATGGACAGCAGGCCACAAATGGCCCACAGGCCATAGTTTGTCCATCTTTGCCCTATATTCCAATCAGATGAAAAAAAATACGAGCACCAATCGATCAGCTCTGATTTGAAAAGCATAGCAAAATTGTTATGTGCCCCGCTGTTCATTGACAACAAAAATGTATTGGCTCTCGCTAAACCTGTATGTTGCATTCTCTGACTCTTAAATATTCGTTACTATTCACAAAAACACATGATCACTGAAAACACTAAATACGCTACCAAGGGAATAACAAAAGACAATCTCGTTTTTTATTTGTCATTTCGCTCGACAGCAATTTCAGATCCTGAGTAATATGTCTGCCTGCTCTTGTTTCATTCCAATAACAATTTTAAAAAGCTCCCCGTTGGCCTCATTGCCGAAGCAGACTGATCTGAAATATGAAGCTGAGGTGATATTGTAAAAGCCACAACAAAGACAGATTAAATGGATGAGAAATGTGACAATCATGACCACTTACAGAGTCTTTGCGGCCCCAAACATTCGATATATGTTTACGGAATAAAAAAATGAAAATCTGTCTGCGGAAAAATGTCCAAAGTTTTCTCCACTTCCAACTTGATCAACCATGTTGCTGTTTTCTCTGTAGGCTAATTTTTGGCTGGTGGGCCTATAGAACTGTTTCACAAGCGTAAAGAAAGATAGATAATCGTTGTTCATAACCAAATTGAATAAATATATAAAAGGTAATGGACCTAAATAAGTATATAAGGTGAGGCTTCAGAATTATGAAGAATTAAGTCATTCTCTCTGCTCTCAAATATTGCTGAATGCACTGAAACTACACACTACTCAACTGCTAGTTGTCAATCAAATGCTGTAAGAAAACCAAATATTTTTTACAGTGTATCTATCTAACATTATATCAGGCATAGGCACTCTTGACAAAAACATAAAAATGTGACGTGAAACAGAGGAAGTTCTCAGTTTTACCTCTTCGTAGTTCTGACTGCTGGGAAAAAGAGATTTGAAAGTGGAGCCGAAACTTATTACGTTGAACAGGCAGCCTGGGATGAGACTCTTGAGAATCACCACCATTGCATCCTGGGGCAGAGTGTAACACATATTTTTATGTGAACATGATGAAAAAGAACCTCAGACAAAACGAAACTCTTGTGCTGACAAAAACCGACCACGATGAATGGCAAACCGTTCCAGTGCTGCAGGTTTTTGTGCACCACTGGGATTACATGTTAAAGAAAATGTTGTCTTAGTAACAGTATGATCTCATATATTCAATTGAATTTGAAAGACCTCAAAATGAAATAGTCCAAATGGCCTCATCTCCCCCTCATGGATTTCACAACATGGATGCCATTTATTAATTCCAGGAGGGAAAGTACCTTCACGCGGTTAATGTTGACACCGCTCATGCTGCCACTGCGGTCGATGAGAAAGATGAATTCTCCGTGCACCTTCCTCAGGTCGGAGCTGAGAGGTTTGAGGTTGGGGCAGAAGTTGAGCATGACCACTGGGTTGTGGAGGATGTCCTTGTGCAGCCGTCTGTGAATGGCCTCCACCTATGGAACATGAGTGATGAGCTCGAACGGCAGTTGGCGGACATCACAGCAAAAATCCAGGTCCAGTGTGGATCCATTGGTAAGTTTCCATGGAAACGAAATTTAACGCTAAAGCTGATTGCTGTCTGAAGGGACAAATGAGCGCATAAATGAAGGCTTTCAAGAACAATCAGGAAGCTTTGTGATGGCTTTTGTAAAAAGAAATTGGCAAGATGATTTTATGGTACATCACATACATAGTATTGTATTGTACGGACAATAATGATTATAATCAATTACATTCTAATACAGTGAAACTTTTTAAATCAAACATACAATTTAGAATTCAAATACTATTTTTGTGAACCCGGGATCTTTGTGTTGTGCATCACACCACATCCCTTCATGACGTGGATCTCATCAGCTCAGAAACTCAGCTCAGCTGCCGGATGACACTTTTACCTTCCTCTCATTGCTGGAGTCCTTCTTGGTGGCTTTGATGAAGTCGCTTCGGCCATGGACGAATTCATCATACTCATCCTGCGTCATGTCTCCGCTCTCTATGAGCACGTGAGGCATGTGAGGTTCTGCAGGAAACCAAATTGGGCCAGGCCAAGTCACGAGTGTTAGAATGGTTCTGATAGAATTTGGCAAAATATTTGAGCAATAAAAAAAATTGGCTGTTTAATTTATTATTATTATAAAGATAATATGTGATGTATTTAGTATTATTTAGAAATTAAGGGTTAGGTTCAACAGCAGGTGAAATTTTAAAATGTATGTAAATGTCATAGCTACAAATGGCATATGTATTGCGCAAGCTTCTATAGGTCAAACTTGAAAAAAACAAAAAAAATGAAAATATCTCACTCTGATGTGCTACAAAAGGATAAAGATGTTTTCTAAATGAGCGTCAACATTTAGGGACACAGTCATTTCTGATTAAAATATGCTATTGACCATTGTTATCCATCCAATCCCTACATCTGTCTAAATTGCCCACCACTGACTGTGTTTGTCAAAAAAAGCCTTCATAAATCCATAGCGGATAAGTAGAGAAGCTTGTTGCCTCTGAGAGACAAGCAGCCCACAAATATTTCATAACAAGACGAGACGAGGGGAGAAAAGAACAACAACAAAGACCAGACCTGGAGCGTCTCACCCACACACTCAACTAAACAAAAATACAAGGACATTCTCGTGGCCCCTCATGCATTCAACACGAAGCACACAAATGCATCATTAGTGGCCTGGAGGACGCTTGGAGCGAGCACTAAACCATCTTGAGTGTGACCTTGTAGACGCACCACTCGGATAGATGAGGATCGTAACAGGACAGTCGTAAGTGTACTTGTCTGCCAGAGTGATGACCACACTTGTGGCTGAGCGGGCCAAAGGGTCAGCGTCGGCTCGGATGGCGTGAGACGGGCTCTCCACGCCTACACAAATATCAACAGTCACATTTCCATAACCTTCATTTGTCTCTTGAACATGACATCGTGAGTCAGACTAGTTGTTCCCTCCAAGTAGGAGAAACACAATGACCACTACTCAACTACAACTCAACATGCTCAGTCCACAAGAAAAGCAAACTTGGACCAGGATTATTGCTCAACTTCTGACCTGCAAGGAGATAGGGTGCTCGTATTTCCAGCTGGAAATTAAACTGGTAGTCCATGGAGTTGATGGCCTCATCCGCCAGTAGAGCAGACAAACAGAAGTGAGCTGACGAGGGAGCACGATCGTGTGGGCTGGAGCCACAGTGATGTTTATCCCTCCTAAAAGCAAAAATATTGACTGGAAATGAAAAATTCATGACCACACAGTCACTTTTATACTGGGAACAGCAATTTATGACTGAACTATATTCCCAGGTGAAGTACAAACACCCTATAGAAAACATTTGACTGGACTTTGACAAAAAACATTTGGTTTTCCTGTTAAACCTATGTGTGTATTTCTTACATTCTGGGGAAGTTTGGGGATAAGCCCTGCTCCTCGTTGATGCTCCTTTGTACGCGGGGTGTGCACACTGGTGGCGTGGTCACACTGATGCCCCCGCTGGGCAGAGTGGAGAGCTCACAGGAGGTACTGACCAGAATTTGGACTGTCTCCAAGGGAGGGATGGTCCCCAGGTTTACTACTAGCACTGTCCTCTCCAAATCCTCATCCAGAAGTATATGCCCTGGAAGATCAACTGGCATTAATTCTATTCGACTTGACGTACAGGGTTCTATTTTTGTAAACGGTCCACCTGCGCCATGGAGCAAGTGCTGGCGTATCGTGATTTTTCATTTCAGTTGTGTGTTTGCGAATTTGGACAGGCAACTGAATGAGCGTCTTGATGTAAACTTACGCTTGCTCGGAACACTTCTAACATTGGCACAGAGCTAACGTGGTGCACTTAATTCATAGATATATGAAGAGAAAGCTTCAAACCCTCCGTTTCATTGGATTGAATTTTTGAAATCATACCACGGAGCAGCACAGCTCTGTTGAGGGGAGATAAATGATGAGGGGTGGGGTAGTGGTCTCCAAGTGCCAATTTCATGCCGCACATACATATATTGAGGCTCAAGTGCAAAACTAGCCCAATGCAAAAATAACATGTGTTTTAAGGATTTCTCCGCCAGTGGCCACATTGTAATTATGTTGTCCCTCAGAGCGCCATTGTGACGGTGAACTTATATAAATGTATAATCACCAGAGGTGATTATGAGCTAATTCAGCCCATATCACTAAAAATGGTATACGCAACAAATTGATGGAGAGCTCGTTATGAAATCAAAATTTCTCAATTAGTATTGTATTTTAAATGGGCGATTGTAAAAAAATATATACTTGTAATACATCAACATTAATAAAAGTGAAGACAATTGGTAATTTTGATTATTTGCCTTGATGATAAATATGGCCCCCAGGCCTTGAGCTTGACACCTGTGCGCATAATGTGCTTCTAGTATTTGTGCTGCAGAGTTAAATGCAGAAGATAGGTTGAAGATAAGAGGGATAAAATAGTCCTTTTTTCACCTCACATGGGGATTTATGTAAACTACCAATAGATTCCGAGTTATGTATGGGTAGAAGCTTAAAATAATAGATGATGGATGTAAGAAGATAGTCATCTCACCAACGCCACTGGGCGGTGCTCCATTCGGTGTGCCGCATGAATTGTGATAACAGTCATCAATCTTGGCTTTGTCCTTGATTTGCAGCGTGATAATCTGACTGGAGATCATCGCCTCAAAGCCCACAACAATGTTTTTTTCCTCCAGTGGATAGATAAAGATACCTGCAAGGCCACCGGAAAAGAGATTGAATAATTAGATCAGTTAATGTTCCCTATTCTGAGAATTCTGAAAAAATGAACGTACCTTCAATGGCATGATCCTCAATATTTTCATACGTCATTGAAGCGGTCATGGCCTGAGTGTAGCCCCTGACACAGGAAGTGATGTCAGAGACACTGAGAGGTAGAGCGCAACGATTCTCCTTGTTGATGAGTCCAGGCATGGCACTGCCGTTAGGAGGATTTGCATGATAGAGAGAAACATTACATAGCCACTTCTAATCACCATTATCGTCATGCATTCGATGAGATGATTTCGACAATGATTCAGAGGCTCCAATGTATGCTGCTGTCGTATTAAATGCAACATACATTTTATGCGTCTACTAAAGCACGTCCACTGCCTGCTCCTCAATAAAATCCACCAAAATTTCATTACATCACCTGCGCCTCAACTTAGATACGGTGTCACCCGGTTAAAAGTCCAGTCACCATATAGTCAAGTGCACCAGAGGCATGGAAAAGAAAACACCCTCAATCTGCCAGAACGCCCTGCAAATCACGCTTTAGTTTTTTAATTTCCGAAACACAGTAAACTTTCCTCATGTATGAAATTGAAGATGAGCCCATTTTTACACAGGCACAAAAATAGTTCCCTATCTGTCAAGTGAGTGTGTCTGGCTTATTTACGATATAGACTGATAATTGAAGGGGATAGGAATAAATGCATACAATGAACATAACATAAGAAAGGCAGAACAAGCCAACAGCCTGTTTCTTGTGAGGAAGAGGCAAAATTGCGTGTGCAAAATGCAGCATTGCCAATTATGGAAATGAATCAATAAAATCCCACATGGCTCTTGTGCATGCCGCATCATTGCTCATGTTGCATCCTGCACCTCCAGTCTGGGGCGTGCACACAATAGAGCTCCATCACGAGGCTTGATGGGAAATTATGACGAAAGCCATTTCCATAGAGACGGCTCCGCTTGCTAGCCTGCAGGCTGACCAAAAGTGAGCCAGCAGCCTCTGGTCTTTAGATCCACAACAGGGGACATCTGCGCAGATGGGCCAACTCCTTTGTCGGCTAATAATAAATATCTGTAGCATTATTATTGTAGGTGCAGAAATTCGCTACAGGTTTAGAAATGATTAGTCCTAAATATTTTCTACCTCTCAGGTTAATAAAATTTGGGTGGTCAGGGGAGCTGGACCACAAATGGATGGATTGGACACTAGCCATAGCACCAGCCCAGGAGCCGCGTACTAGTTGTCGACTCCCCTTTCACGTGCCTGCTCTGATATAAATCGATGTTTACGTTTCGCATCGAAGCCTCAGGCTTGGACGATTTTGTTTTCTCCAGCGTGGAACTCATCTCCCTGACTCTAAAGTAAGTTTGAATCTTTTATTACACTGTCGATCTTTTTTTTCACAGTTGGAGTGCCTGGGAGAGCGGAGGCTTCGTGGCCGTTTGTCTGCCGTCGATCATCGGACACAAAGTATGGCTGCGGATCGAGAGGTTTGTGTGGCTTCGTGCACCAACTGCACCCTTCTCTTAGAGAGGTTGTCCCTGCTAGAGGGACGTGTCCGCCAGTTAGAGCAGAATTGCGCGATAACTGTAGATGTGGCGGATACAGACGCGGGCTGTAGTCAGCCTGCTAGCCCAGTTAGCATTAGCCCCAAGCGGCTTGCTAATCGCGATGAGCCAGGTAAGACGCATAGCCGTCCAAAGTCATCTCGGTCTACTGGCCCTCGCACTTTGGTCATAGGTGACTCCATTACCCGAAATATTACGCTTACAAATCCAGCCACGGTAATGTGTATTCCTGGGGGCAGAGCACCCGACATAGAAGCTAATCTTAGGGAGCTGACTCGCAATAGGTCTAGTCAACAGCGTAGTTCCATCAACACTAGCTACTCGGACATAGTGATACACGTCGGCTCCAATGATGTTAGGATGAGGCAGTCGGAGATCACAAAGAGAAACATAGCGAGGACTTGTGATCTCGCTAGAAAGATGAGTCGGCATCGAGTATTTGTCTCTGGCCCCCTGCCTGGGAGAGGCACTGATGAGAGGCTTAGTAGATTAGTCTCCCTTAATCGATGGATGGCTGGGTTCTGTAAGAAGCAGGGACTGTATTTCATAGATAACTGGCCTTCCTTCTGGGGCCGCCCCGACCTGCTGAGGAAGGACGGCCTTCACCCTAACCGTGAAGGCGCCTTCACTCTTTCTAGGAATATAGATTACTGTTTGAGCCACACATGACAGGTCACTTTAGAGCAGGCCGGGTCACAGGTGATTAGACCACCTGTCAGGATGGGTTTGGAGTCTGTTAAGATAAAGTTAACTAGCGCTAGGCTAGACTCCCAGCATGCACATAGCTCCTTGTGTAGACTAGAGCGTGATAGTTTGAATAGTGCGACAGTACACATAAACGCACTTTCTACTGGGGTAGTAGACAAATCCAATCATTCCACCCCGACCGGTTTTGCTGAGGAAACGGTGCCGGTTTCAGATAATTCTACACGTGTAACAAATATTTACTATCAGATTCCCACGGTCGTATCAGCCCACCGCGCTAACAAACATTTGAGAGGTGATGTCAGGCTTAGAGAACACAATCTTACTCGCATTTCGTATAAATATCCTTCGATAAATACGCACCCGGATCGACCAATTACACTTAAACTTGGTTTTATGAATATTAGATCGCTTCATACGAAAGCCATTCTCGTTAATGATCTCATCACAGAACATAATCTAAACGCTTTTGGTCTCTGCGAGACCTGGTTAAAACCTAATGAACTGATGCCGCTTAATGAGGCCTCGCCTCCAAATTTTGTGAGCTCGCATGTGGCGCGTCCTCGAAAAAAGGGTGGGGGTGTCGCCCTCATCTCGAATTCCGAGCTTAGTTTTAGGCCTCGTTCGATCAACGTATTTAAAACATTTGAGGTTCTCATTGTCCGATCCACCGCTTTACCGTCATTTTATCTTGTTGTTATTTACCGTCCACCCGGGGCTTACTCTGGCTTCCTGGATGAATTTTCAGAATTTGTGGCTGATCTCGTAACCAATGCGGATAATATAATTATCATGGGCGATTTCAACATCCACATGAATTTACCGTCAGAGCCACTTACTTCGGCGTTTCAGACTTTAACTGATACCTTTGGTTTTACGCAAGCTGTACAGGCAGCAACGCATAAGAATGGAAATACCATAGATCTGGTATTATCCCGAGGACTTGCAACCTCAAATATAGCAGTACTGCCATACACTACTGTTTTGTCTGATCATTACTTAATAAAGTTTGAAATTATAGTTCCTTGTCAAAGACAAGAGAGCAATCAGCATTATAGGAGCCGTCATTTCAACTCTATGACTGCAACTGCGCTATCTGAAATACTGTCGCCGGCAACCACTAATTTTCTCACATACGCCGACTCTATTGATAATCTTACGAATGAATTCAATGCGACATTGTTAAATGCCATTGACTCTGTGGCGCCGTTACGTCTGAAAACTCGCCGTAGAGTGCCTACTCCATGGTTCACAGATGAAACGCGTACGCTTAAGCAATTATGTAGAAAGCATGAGCGCAGATGGCGTCTAACCAAACTTGAGGTTTTCCATCAGGCATGGCAGGATAGCCTCCTGAAATATAAAGATGCGCTTATCTTAGCAAAAACTCGATATTTTTCGCAAGTTATTAATCTCAATAAAAACAATCCGAAACACCTATTTGATACAGTGGCAAAGCTGACTCTGCGCCAGCCGACCTCCGATAGTTCCTTCCACTCAGCTGACGAGTTCATGAAATTTTTTGCTCAAAAGATTGAATCCATTAGGGATGAGATCAAGAATAGCATTCCAATCGCTCGGTCGAGCACGCCGTTTACCAACGCTGATGATCATGCAACAACCCTCTCAACTTTTAAAAGCGTGTCTCTTGAAAGGCTTACACAAATTGTTAGTGCGGCTAAACAAACAACATGTTTACTCGACCCTCTTCCAGCCAAACTACTTAAAGAATTATTTCAAATTTTAGGACCGTCCGTCTTAAATATAATCAATCTGTCTGTCTCCTCTGGGATAGTGCCAACAGCCTTTAAAACCGCTATCATTAAACCGTTACTTAAGCGACCAAATCTTGACCCGGACTGTCTCAGTAATTATAGGCCAGTTTCAAACCTCCCATTCATAGCAAAACTTCTTGAAAAAGTAGTAGCGCAGCAGCTTATTGATTACATGGTCGCCAATAATCGATACGACACTTTTCAGTCTGGTTTTAGAGCTAATCATTCCACTGAGACAGCACTTGCGAAAGTGACTAATGATCTCCTCGTAGCTATGGATTCAAACATTTCGTCTGTACTGTTACTACTCGATCTTAGTGCTGCCTTCGACACTGTAGACTTCGATATTTTATTAGGGCGTCTTAAAAGTTGTGTTGGTATTTCAGGGTCAGCACTAGGCTGGTTCCATTCCTATCTATCAAACAGGACGCACCGAGTGGTCCATGGCAATGCGTCCTCGGAGCTCTATAATGTTACATGTGGTGTCCCACAGGGATCGGTTCTCGGACCAATTCTTTTTAATATTTATATGATTCCGCTTGGGGACATAATACGTAAATATAATATTAGTTTTCAATGCTATGCGGATGACACCCAATTATATATGCCGTTATCGATGACAGATCCGCGGGATTGTTGTAATCTTGAGAAGTGCCTTGCGGAGATCAAGCAATGGATGTCTCTCAACTTCCTTCGTCTTAACCCAGATAAAACTGAGATGTTGATAATTGGTCCAGCTCGTTATCAACACTTATTCAAGGAAACCGCTATAACTATAGATAACCGTACTATCACTCAAAGCGATACTGTAACTAATCTCGGGGTAATATTTGACCAAACTCTCTCCTTTCAAAAGCACATTAAGAATATAACCAGAATTGCGTTTTTTCACCTTCGTAATATTGCAAAGATTCGTCCGATCCTTTCGACCGGTGATGCGGAAACTATTATACATGCGTTCGTCACGTCGCGCCTGGACTACTGTAATGTACTATTTTCGGGTCTTCCTAAGTCCCGCATCAAAAGTCTACAGTTAGTACAAAATGCCGCTGCAAGGCTGCTCTCTCGGACAAGAAAATTTGATCACATTACCCCAATACTAGCCAACTTACATTGGCTTCCGGTCCATTTAAGATGTGACTTCAAGGTTCTTCTATTAACCTATAAATCGCTGCATGGCTTAGCGCCTTCATATCTCGTCGACCTAGTTGTTCCTTATGTTCCGTCTCGTAACCTTCGTTCGCAAAACGCTACCCTTTTAGCGACACCGAGGGCTAAGAAAATGTCTGCAGGCTCTAGAGCATTTTCTATTCGGGCTCCAGAGCTTTGGAATGCCCTACCAATGGATATTAGGACTGCTACCTCAGTAGAAACATTTAAGACACGTTTAAAGACACATTTCTATGACATGGCCTTTAACTAACCTGTAGTGGCCGATTCGGCTGGAGTTTGTTTTCTCTCCCTCTCCACCCCCTCCCTCCCCCCTCCCCGGCCGGGGAGGTGGTTAGGTGGTACCCATGCTGACAGCGGCTATCTGGATTCTCGTGGCTAATTCAGGATAGGGGAACTGCAGCTCAACCTCCTCGAAGAGCACTGCCAGGACAATTGAGGGCTCCTTTCGGCAGCCCTCTGCTGTGACATGGACATCCACTTTTTATTTAATTGATTTTCATGTTGTATCATTTGTGCCCTCTCTGCATCCATTTCAACCTGGTGATCCTGAAAGGGGGATCCTTCCATCTGTGGTCCCTTCTCAAGGTTTCTCATTTTCCCCCTGCTAGGGGTTTTTAAGTTTTTCCTTGCCCTTTTGGGAGCTTAAGATCAGGGGATGCTTTGAGAATAATTGTCAATTTCTGTCTATGTGAAGCCCTTTGAGACTGCTTGTGATTTAGGGCTATACAAATAAACTTGACTTGACTTGACTTGGATTTTTAGATGATCATAATAACAAACTGCATATTGGACAATAATGTAGAAAAGCTTATCGCTGTAAAAACTTTCAATCCAGGTCCTCTGAAGTGTCTTTGAATTTCTTCCAGAGTCGCTCTACTCATCAAAAAATTTTTGGATCAGTGTTGAGATCAGAGCAGGACTTCAAATTTCACTCCATCTATTGGATATTAGTAACTCACTATGGCCACTTCATTCAGTAAACGAACAATCTTTTTTTTCTCAATGATCACGAGGGCCTTCAATTCAGTCTGTGCACCATCTGAGGATTCTTGTCCTTGTACAGGCGAGAGATACTTGATTATACACCACCTATTGGGTTGGACCTCAATAGATTGTGCAAATGACCTATTGTTGTCATATGTACTGTTTTTGTCGATCTGCAAAAGCAACGTAACAATGTCCTCAAGCAGCATAATGACCAGCAAAGATATCTCGACTGCCAATAAATAAACTTCCATGCACAAAACATCACAAAAGCCAGTGTGTTGATCGATGCAGTTTTCACACTTTATGGGCTTTAGTGGTGGTGTCTTCCCGCCACCCCCTTTCTCACATGACTCACTCGCCTTTCCCCAAGACCCCCAACTCTCAAGGTTTTAAATCAGAATCGTCACAGCGCTCTGAACTCATTAGAGTCAAAGCAGTGCGCCGCTGCTGTGGTAACCACCTGTTGAAAAGCGTCTGTCTGCTTGATGGCTGCAGCATCAAGACGTACGACCGACTGCCTTTAATCACCTCCCTGAGCTTTCGACATCATTCTACACAATTGAGAGAGAGAGAAAGAGCGAGAGAGAGAGGGAGAGAGAGAGAGATTCTTTCATTCAAAGCCAAATTAGGTCTTACCTTTCATCTGTGTCAACTCAGTCTGAGCTCTGTGACTCACAAGTCCACTTATGATGAAAGATATATCTTCCCTCCTTGCCGACCACGCTCTCTCAGCTCTGCGTTTTGTTCCACAACCAGCGAGCAGGAGTGAGACTGTTGCTACAGGTGGTGGCAGAAGTGAGCCAGCTTGTGACAAGAAAGAAAGAAAGGCTGCTGCAGCACATCAAGCACAGCAACATGTGGTTAAAAAATGCTTCCTTGATGCTCCCCTCCTCCTTCACAGTGCTGCTGATGGGGAGAGAGAGAGAAAGACAGAGAGACAGAGAGGCGGGGGACCAAACCTGCAAAGCATCCGTGTCTCTTTATGCTCTCAGCATCCATAAAACACTCATTCAGTTGCCCCTCATATTAATGAGAATCTATTATCATCCTTGTTGGGGGTGGGGGGATTGATTGATTGATTGATTGATTGAATATGTATTGATCCCCAGGGGTGGGGAAATTCAGGCCCCAGCAGTATTCATACCACAGAGTGGGTATACAAAAGACGCACAAATGGCATGAGCGCAACTCAACAGGCTCTCATAAGGCTGCCACACAACGGCGCCACAAAGAAAGCCAGAAAGTGCTCAAGATAAAAGCCATCAAAGCAAAACAAAGATAAAAGACAAAGGAAAAAAAGTAACTGTGGCCAACCAGCACCCCCAATACAAGAGAACACCCCAAAACACACAAAATAGCCTCCACGGGGTCCATCGACAGGTGTAGGGGCAGTCCAGTTCAACGGCGCCCAATGGACCGTGGTCGTGAATCGGTGAAAACATCACAAAGCAGGCAAACGTGTGAGCAGCGTTCTGGGCACCCAGCCGGGGCACGTGCTGATGGTCACCACGTTTCAGATCTTGAGTGGGTGTGTTTTGGTATTACATCGTTTGATCCTTCTGTTTTCTTGCAAAGCTACCATGGCAATAAGAGTGCATTTACACACTAATTTTCTTGTGCGTGTGTGTATGCACACACACTTCTTTTCCCTCTTGTGTACTCTGACAAAGAGTCACCCATCCTTTTTTTTTCCCATTTTGCCTGGTTGGGTCACAGGTGAGCTAGCATCTATCCCAGCAATAAACTCCCAAGCCTGGTCACCAATGGAACATTCTCGATATTGAATTTATTGTGCATAAAATAATGTTATTTTTATGTGGCCACCAAACCTGACCCCTCATCACCTTGGCTGTGCCTAGACATTCTCTTCATGAAGGTTAGGAAGAGAATCAGTGACAAAGGGCCGCTTTGGCGGAGTCCAATTCTAATAGGACCAAAGTCTGACATGACTCATACAGTACAAGGACAGAACAGACCGAAGCGCACACCACAGGGACAGGGGACAAGAGTGCAAAAATTAAACAAATAGTAAAATAGTTTAATACTAAATAGTTTGAAATACATAATGATTTGAATAAATACACACAAACACATATCTAGTGATTAATTCATTCTCAAATAAATAAATACCTATAGGTATTTATAAATACATGAGAATTCCACAACAGGTTTAATCATTGAAGTAGTCATAGTTTTGGCACTGTTGCTCCTCCGTATTTATTGGCCCCCACTCTCGTTCCAGCATTACTGTAAATCCCGGGTGTCAGTAAAGGCATCACGACTGTAATCACCACCAGTCAGTGTTTGGCCTGGCACGTTGTGGTCGTTTCTCGTCGGCGCTAATTGTTTGTCACCTCGCTGCATCTGACATCAGGTCACACCAGCCTCCGAACTTTTGCTGAAAAGTTTTGTCTAGTCGCATCATAAAATCTCGAGTTAAATATTGCAAAATGTTCGAGGACTCGTGGGCGATCGAGGCAGATATTCAGGAGGCGTATTCCCGGCGCGTGCAGGTGAATGATGGCTAAATGCGCAATGGCTCGAAGCTAGCTAAAGTTTGAATCGCACTTTCATAACTATTTCCCTCCCTTTTGTCAACAGTTTGAACCCACAACGAAGATGGGCCAAGCTATTGCCAGAGATGTAAACGGTAACTAAATATCCATATTTCCACGACGTTTGTTCGTCGGCTAACGACTTTTTTGGCGGCTGCACAGGAAACCTCCAGACGGACATGAGTAAAAAATGTGAAGATGATAAAGTGGATCGAGCTGATGTGTCCCTGCTCAACAAAATTATCCGCCGAACTCTAGTTCGGAGCAGACACGAGGTGGAGGTCCTGCAGCGGGACCCCACTTCCCCGCTTTTCTCCGTGAAGACCTTCGAGGAGCTGCGCCTGTGAGTCTAGCTTAGGTGTTTTCTTTTTTAAAATAATAAAACCCACATTTCATTTCAGCCCATCACATAAATAACTCGTTTTCAAATCAGATGAGTAAAAACTGGTCAAATATATAGATCAAAGTCTGCTTTATTGTCAGTTTCTTCACATGTCACGACACACAGAGATTTGACTTTGATCTATATATATATAAAATATTAAATATATATTATGTCAAGCACAGAAGTCCAATTCTGTCGCCCTCTTCAGAGCCAAGGCACAGATTGAGGAAATTTTGTAAAAGCAACAAACATTTTTTTAGTCATCAAACATCTTTTTAACGTTTTTCTTGAAACAAAGATGCCATCAGATGGCGCCAAAGATGATTTTTGCTTGACGGCGAAAAATATTTTTCAGCCAACAACTGAGGATAGGTTACCCTTAAAAAAAATCAAATTTGCACATGCAAAACCTTCATTCAACACACCACTCCCACTTCTGTCCTGGAAGATTGTTTTTTTTCTTGCATGAATAGGAAACCTGAGCTGTTGAAGGGGGTCTACAGCATGGGCTTCAACAGGCCTTCCGTGATCCAGGAGAAGGCTCTACCTATGATGCTGGCACAGCCGTGAGACAATTTTTACACTTGTACAGAATGAAGTGAACAATTGACACATTTTGTAATGAATTTTATTTTAGAAATGTCCAATACCACTTTTGTGAGATAATGTTAGTTATTGACCCCTGATCTGGGCAGGAGTTTACAGAAGCGTTTTAAATGACTTCAAGCTCATCTTGTATTTGGACAGAAAGGCTGAGCGATTTTCTTTGAACATTTTAAAATGGAATGTTTTCCTTTCTTGACTTTAAGACCTCAGAATCTGATTGCCCAGTCACAGTCAGGCACAGGCAAAACTGCAGCCTTTTCCCTGGCCATGCTTAGCCATGTGAAGGTTGACCAAAAGTGGACTCAGGTAAACCATGTGACTTGCTGATAGATTATTTGTTATAGGCTGTGCTTGCCAAATAAGTTTGTTTGTCCTCCCCAGGTTCTTTGTATCGCACCCACATATGAGCTTGCCCTGCAGATCGGTCAGGTGATTGAGCAGATGGGCAAATTCTGCCCTGACATCAAACTGGCTTACGCCATTAGAGGCTGCAAAGGTAAGAAAATTGAGGTGACGCCGCAATTGCTCTACTCACTGCGTGTCTCAAATTGAACAGTTGGCTTTATTGCTTTGATTTTGCCCAGCGGAGCGAGCCAGCCAGTTGCAGGAGCAGATTGTCGTGGGAACGCCGGGCACCATCCTGGATTGGTGCAACAAGTATAAAGTCATTGAACCCAAAAAAATAACCATGTTTGTGCTGGATGAGGCAGACGTCATGATCGCCACTCAAGGTCATCGTGACCAGAGCATCCGTGTCCACAGGTTAGGACCAGCACAGCCACATGAATAGAGGGCTTAACAAATGGAGCACCCAATTTTAAAATTTGTACTCCGGTGAAAATGTACGGAGCCTTCACAGCGTTTCATAAAAATTATTTTGATTCCACACTATCTTCTCTATAATGACGATGGATTTTTAATTTTATTTATTCATTGATTAATTTTAAATGTCTCAGATAAAGGTCTCAGAGTTGACAGTGCACGCCATTGGGACAGACTGAGCATGAAATCAAAGTAATTGTCTGCAAGGCAACCAGACAGGGTAGTCTCAAAGTACAGATCTCGAAAAGGGTACAGAAACAAATCTGCCACATGGAAGATCCGAGTGAGGTCAGTGACCTCTATCATCCGTCTGGTCTGATGACACAAAGATTGAACTCTTTGGCATGCCAAACATGTTTTCTGTCCAGACATTTTGAAAAAGGTTTGCGCTTGGGAGAACACGGTGTTCGGAGAGTGGATTTTGATTCATTCTCTATTCAAACAGAAATTTGATGCATAAGACTGTTAGGGTAGGTTCCAGCACCCCTGTGGGGACAAGTGAACCAGGGGAAATATGCCAATGATCTTTGATCATAAGACACCACAAGTTATTGAATTGATGTAACTTTATTCCTCCCCCTTGTGCTAATGTAGGCAGCTACCAAAAGACTGCCAGATGCTCTTCCTCTCTGCGACTTTTGAGGAGGAGGTGTGGAGGTTTGCCGAATTGATCGTTCCCGAGCCCAATATCATTCGACTGCGACGTAAGGAGGAGACTCTGGACACCATCAAGCAGTTTTATGTCCTCTGCGGGAACAAGGAGGACAAATTCACTATTCTGTGTGACCTCTATGCGACTATGACAGTAGCGCAGGCCATGATCTTCTGCCACGTAAGTAGTCAAGCGCAGTGTATGGCTATATTGTTATTAGGGATATAGATTCTTTTTGAAGACTGATCCTGATAATGGTTTCCCACAATATTTAGGAAACTATCACTGCAAGAAATTATTTCCGTAATTCTTTTGCAATGTGTTTCAATTGATAATCTCTACAAAATTCCTAGAAAATCAAAGTCCCTGGAATTGTGATACATTTTTTTGAACTGATAAAATAATGGGGTAATTGAAATTTGACTTTGTTCAGTAAAGGTTAAGACACACTACTTTAGTGTTTGTATCTCCATGAAAGATTCAAAATGAATTCTTCTCCGCAGACTCGTAAAATGGCGTCTTGGCTGTCTGCAAAACTGACCAATGAAGGCCACAGCGTGGCGCTGCTGAGTGGGGAATTAACCGTGATGCAGAGAGCGAGCATCATTAAACGCTTTCGAGATGGCCAAGAGAAGGTTCTTGTCACCACAAACGTTTGTTCTAGGGGTAAGAGCCAGAAGTCCGGTGCCAAACTGCATTTAGTGTCATTTTTGTTTTGTTGCTAACAGCAGCTAACAACTTTTAACTGGCTAATACTGCAATGAAACGAAAATTATTTTGTTTTGTCTCGAGGCATTGATGTGGAACAGGTCTCATTGGTGGTCAACTTTGACCTCCCCGTGGACATGGCCGGAAACGCAGATAACGAGACGTACCTTCACCGGATTGGCCGCACGGGGCGTTTTGGAAGGCGCGGCTTTGCCATCAACATGGTGGACAGTGAATCCGGCATGGATGTCATCAGACAAATTGAGATGCATTTTGGTACCTTTCACCACGCACGCCTCCAATTTAAAGAATGTAAACATGAGGATGTTGACATTTGTTTCTCTTTATCTCTCAGACAGAAAAATCCTCAAACTTGACACACGGAATGTTGAGGAAATAGAAAGGCAGTTGAACTGAATGAACACTCAACTGCTGTTGTTACGTCCCAGTGATTGATCTGCCTAGTGCAGCTTTATTGTTTCCAAGGTGTTGACTATGCAGAAAGTTTTGTTTGAGCTGCACTTTTGATTCATTCAGAGTAGCAAACCGCTACGCTGGGCTTTTCAAGCAGAGTGTGCTTTATTTTGTTCTTCTTCGTTTGCTGTGTTTTATTTAATTTGTTTGAACGTTTGCATGGCCTTTAGAATATTCTAGTGTAGTGATAAATCTATTTTGATAAATATATCAAACATGTTGCCTTTAAACTGTCTTGTAGTTCCTTATGTCGAAACTATTTCAACCATCAGTTGAAGGATGATGAGTATCTGCAGTCTCAAATAAAATATGCTGTTACCATGAATCAAACGTTCTATATTCGCAAGAGTCACTTTCACACCACCTTCCCTGCTAATGGGCCATGGAGATTTATTTTTGGCATTAATACACCTCTGAAGTCACAGTAAACCTGAACTGCCATCATGCAACACGTCAGTATGCCTTACAAGAGGAGTTACAATTACATCTCCGAAGATTAGAATATCATGAATATGTCCAGTTCAAAGTTCATATTCAGAGGTTCACTATACAATGGCTAAACTGCTCCATTAAAGTGTGAAGGCAACAATGGCACATTGTGAAATCTGGCCAATTACTGTTGCATATGTATACCTTTTACATCTCTAAAAAGTCTAAGGATCAATAAAATGAGCACATAAATTGGGCTCTTTTTATTCCTGCTCCTGTCCATTTAGAGTGGTGTGATGCACAGTAGTGATCTGTCGTGGATGGCACACTGAACCAGAGTCAAGTCCAAGTCTGTGAAGCTCCTGCGTGGCACATCCATGGTTGCTATAGAAACCTCTCCGTACCGGGTCCCGAACCTGACCTCTGCGCAGTCCCTCACAGTCCGCAATGGATCTGCGGGATCAAAGTGCCTCTCGAACCTGCCGCCGCACGGCGCCCTGATAGCCAGCAGCAAAGTGCCGGTCCCGTCGGGCTCACGGCCGCAACCAAGTGACCCTCCCCCATCTGAGGACGATAGGCTTGCATTTCCTGAGCGTGCCTTCGCGATGGCTGGGAGGACCTTGTACTTGTTAAGATCAGGAAAGTCCGGCGCGTTCAAGTTGCCGTGAAAAGTGGCAGGCTCGCGTCGGGAGCGGAGGTCCCTGGTTGTCCTACCAGACCCCGGACGGACGGCACTCATGTCACGACTTGCCCCACTTTTAGACTTTGACCTCGTTAAATCCATCCAATTAAGTTCAGGGATGCTGTTTGTTTCTCTGCTTCTGTTGTCAAAGTGTTAACCTGCGCTATCATCCATGATAGCACGAAGGATTCTAGCCCAAGCTGGAAGCGCTTGTAGTTCGCGTGTCACTGTTGTTGCTATAGCAGCCCGGTTGTCGGGACAACCATTGGCTTTACAGCCTCTGCTGTTCATATCATGTAACTGCACCCCAAAACAAAAAAAACTCAACTCAATGTTTGGCTGGTGACAAATGAAAATCAAGGGATAATTATCCAACAAAATATGAATGCTCAATTGTTGGAGTGGTGCATAACGTAAATATGGAAAATATAGCCCTTGGTAAGTTTCTGTATTTAAAAAAAAAAAAAGCTATTTTGTCTTAACATGCACTACAATTATATTTTATCATGATAACCACTGTCAAACATTAAGGGGATATGCATTGGTAAAATAAATAGCCAGTGATAATTGGCTATTAAGAGACATACTGTAAGCATTTTTTTATTGGATGGAATGATTCAAATTAGTACAATAACTTAAACAATCTAACATGATGAGAATTCATGCTGTTCATTTTTCAAAAGCTTTCATAATTACAGCAACCAAATAAAACATGACATACACTTGGTCGAACTTGCCTTCCACATTCAATGGTTGATGCAGAAACATACCTACATTAAATGTACTTGATGTGTCTGCGATCAATATTTGTAAATGTGTATGTTAACCAACTTTTATTGGTAAATCTTCCAGTATATTTCCTGCGATTTCGCTAAACCAGCATATTAGATATATAAACAATCCCCAGTTGTGCATTACGTTTTCACATGTCAAGTTGAAAACATTTGCAGTTATTGTAAACAGGAGTAGCTTTTAGCTTGGATGAAAAAAAAGGCTTCCCTTTTCCACCAGACATGATCGTAATTGCTCTGAAAATGATTACACAAGAAATAAAAATGGTGTTCCACCACGCAGCTATTGCACAATCTCCAGCAACAGTCACCATTAGTCATGCTAACATGTTTCTATGGCAAGTTGAGCAGGTTGTTCTTTGCATAAAGTTCCTCTGTGATACGATACACTTCGGAAATGAGAGGCACGGCTTCCCCCAAGACGGCCGCCACTTTCTCCGGGGGGCCCACGTTCATCACCTCAAAGAAGGCGGGGCGCCCTGGTAGCATGCAGAAGGCCACACCTGCCGCCTTGCGCACCACCCACGGGTGGTAATGCGCCAGGGACTCGTTGTAGGCTTCGGCGCACATAACGGACGTCTTGCTCTCTTCGGTGCTGATCCTCAGCCGCTCCAGGAAGAGTTCCAGCCACCTAAGCGCACGATGCAGCCTCAGGAGAGTACGAGTGCCCGATTCGGGATGACTGCCTCGCTTGTCGATGTCCACCAGTCCGTTGTCCAGCTCGTATCGTACCATGGACTGCATGGTCGCGTAGTGAGAGTTTGTATCTCCTTTGAGCAAATTCACCAAGATCTGGATCTTATTGGTGGCATCCTTAGAAATGAATCCAAAGACGGACCCCAAGCAGTTCAAAAACCTGGCAAAGGTAAACATTAACAAGTTGTGTTTTCAAATATGTCTGTGCTCATGCAGTGCAGATCACATTGCAATATGTAGTGGTTGGGATTTTTTCAGACCATAGTTATTATTATGTCCCATTGTCAGGTCATAATGACTGTTTTGCAATGAATAGACATTTTTAAGAAGAGACACCTTCTCTTGAACATGGAGAAGACTAACATTTTAATTTATGCTCCCAATGCTCATAGTACAATGTTCCATTGGCAACACATGAAAAAGGTGGTACTGAGAATACCTGCAGTGTGAAAACAAACATGAATTTGAAAGGTTAAAAAATACTTTGTACTCACCCTGACCAAAAAACAATGCTGGATTTAAAAAAAAAAAAAAAAACATTAAAATGTACTTACTTTATAAGACCTCGCCAGCCAGACACGTAGTTTTCTAGAATGACAGCTTTGTCTTCAGACAAACACACCTTGAAAGTGCTCAGGACCTCTTCAAAGCAGAATTTCGGATCATCTAACGTCACAGAATCAGCCATCGTGGGAGGCTGTCTCGTCCAGGCTTTGCCAAACCTTATTGAGACAAGACACCCATTTAAAGTAGGGAAATCTTATGATAATCCAACAAATAAAACTGTCACTACAAGTACAAATAAGCATTTCATCTTTATATTCTAACTAATTGACGTGAGAAATCTGGACCTGTGGAAGTGACACAAACCTGATATACTCACAGGGTTACATGGGTTTTGTAAAGATAGCAACAGGTTTATTGTAATTTTTGTCATCTAATTAAAGCACACAGCAAGTTGGAATTTTCAGACAAATTACGTGAAATTAACGTGCATTTAATTGATCGCTCACGAAGCTAGTCGCGCACACAATTGATCGCTCCACAGAACCAAGAAACAGAATATCAAGTGGGTCTACCAGTCAAAAACAATGAAATAATAAGGTCTGGCAGCAGTAGGCCGGAGAATTCTACGTCAACAAAATTCCATTCATATCCACCCGATCACCTGTGCAATACGTTACTGGCGCTACATCAAGAGTTATCTATCATATATGAACATGATAAATTGTGGAAATGCATTCGTATATTACATCACGACACAATGAAGTAAAACATTACCTGCCAAATCCAATTTGAAGTTTATTTCCGGGACGAACTCCAACAGTGTTCAGAATACACCGGAAATATAATGTTTTCAAAACAAAAGCCTACCACTCAAAGTAGAACGGAACATGGAAGACATATTTTGTGAATTCTAAACATTTATTAAGTTTTTTTAGACTCATCCTTACTTCCTCCAGTCCTTTAATTGTCTTATTCTGTGCAGTCATTGCAACATTTAAACGTGACTTCCAGCAATCTAAAACTATAATATGCTTTGTTTTGAAATCAAGGCCGGAATCTGAAACTGTGTTCACGTTTTTGGTTGGCTTGACCCCACAAGAGCGAAATCCGCACAGTTGCGCACTTGTACAGTATTTAAGACAATAAACAATTCACATTGAATGACTATGTGTCCATAATCATACTTTCGGACCGCTTTCGTAATATCGCTTCAATTAAACGGGCGATAAAATGCCGGAAATAAAAGTAACACCGCTGGGTGAGTTCATTTGCTAGCTAGCATCAGCACAGCCTACGTCAAAGTTACGAATATATAAATTCAACATAACAATTATGTATTAGTTTTAGTACAAATAAGGCTGAGCTTTGTCTGCGATTGTATTTTCAAATATTTGGACGTTTGACATATGGAAGTGCAGGAGAGGTTTTTAGCCGGAATGCTAACAAGTCAAAAGTAATCATGTTTTGCATCTGTTTTTGTTGTGACGTTCTCCTGGTATTTTGTTTATTTAAGGTGCTGGACAGGATGTTGGACGCAGCTGCATCATCGTCTCCATCGGAGGCAAAAACCTCATGCTGGACTGTGGCATGCACATGGGATATAATGACGATGTGAGATTACTTTGCCCAAAACAGGGGCTTCTCCTTTCATGTAGATCGCATATACTCTCCATGCAATCCATGATAAACATGGTACCGCTAAAATCATTTGTTATTGTGTGTGTTCTGCAGACAACAAAATGCAATTGTCCTCTCATTCCTAAAACATGAAAGTTAAGGACTTGCCTAAACGCTAATCTATCACAACAAGACAAGTAAATTATAACAAGTAAAATTGTCCTTTGTGCACTGCTTTTTGTGTTTACTTACTCGTTGAGACTTTTTGGGATATACTTTGTCGAAAATAAATCTTGTCGTTCCAGAGACGCTTCCCAGACTTCTCGTACATCATTCAGAATGGGCGCTTGACAGACTATTTGGATTGTGTGATCATCAGGTTGGTTTGGACAGCTCAAATACCTTCAGAACTTGTAGACAGCCTGTCCAGAACTTTCTGCTCTTGTCAGCCATTTCCACTTGGACCACTGTGGCGCTCTGCCCTACATGAGCGAGATGGTGGGGTATGACGGGCCCATCTACATGACGCATCCCACCAAGGCCATCTGCCCCATCCTGCTAGAAGACTTCCGCAAGATCACCGTGGACAAAAAGGGAGAGACCAACTTCTTTACCTCGCAAATGATCAAGGACTGCATGAAGAAAGTCGTCCCACTCAACTTGCACCAGACTGTCCAGGTGGGCTCTTAATGTCAGACCAATTAGAACCATGACGTGTCATCTTTCCTTTTAATTGAGGTGTGTGTCTGTGCTTGTGTTTGTGCAGGTGGATGACGAACTGGAGATCAAGGCATACTACGCTGGCCATGTTCTCGGTGCTGCCATGGTACACATCAAAGTGGGCTCAGAGTCGGTGGTCTACACTGTGAGTGTGAACTTTTTTAATAAGCGGTATAATAGCTTACATTCATATTGTAACATATTTTACACATCTTAAATATGCTGCATTTTTGACATTGAAGTTAAGATTGAATGTTTTATTGGTTTTATAGCATCAAAAATAATTTGAAATCCTGACTTGAAAGCCTAATTTGAAGCATCCGCTCAACATAATCGTCGCTGTCTTGTCTCATTTAGGGCGACTACAACATGACACCAGACAGACATTTGGGGTATTTTTTTTTTTTTTAATTGTCACGCATGCATACAAATAACTTTGTAATAGTAAGACTATTACAACTTTGAACCAACAATTTGTAAACCCACTGCGGGTGGTTTGAGACAATTCAGTGTTGACTCGTCCGCTGTTGCAGTGCCGCTTGGATCGACAAGTGCCGTCCGGACCTTCTCATCTCCGAGTCAACATATGCCACCACCATACGAGACTCAAAGAGATGCAGAGAGAGAGACTTTCTGAAGAAAGTGCACGAATCCATCGAACGAGGCGGAAAAGTATTGCTTAACCCTCACATGGAGGTTTTGTCGTTCTTCACAAGCTTTTACAGACCCATTATTATTTTGTCCAGGTTCTTATCCCAGTATTTGCCCTTGGAAGAGCCCAGGAACTCTGCATCCTTTTGGAAACATTTTGGTAAATTGTACTAAGAGAAGAAGTACTTCTGAGGAGGGCGCAGATCATTTTCTGTTCGTATGTTAATTAGCTGTCTTTGACAGGGAGAGAATGAACTTGAAGGCTCCTATCTACTTCTCCACGGGGCTGACCGAGAAAGCCAATCATTATTACAAGCTGTTCATCACCTGGACCAACCAGAAGATCAGGAAAACATTTGTGCAGAGGAACATGTTTGAATTCAAGCACATCAAACCCTTTGATCGCTCGTACGCTGACAACCCGGGACCAATGGTGAGTTGTTTTTTTTATTTACTTTCGAGGGCTGTCTGCTTCACGAAAATAATGAACGCCTCGATAGGTGGTATTTGCAACACCAGGAATGTTACACGCTGGACAGTCGTTGCAGATCTTCAAGAAATGGGCCGGCAATGAGAAGAACATGGTGAGTGTCTTTCAAGAAAGAAAAAAAAATAATTAAGCGAAGCATCAGTTGATGTACAAAAAAACCATCTGACAGGTCATCATGCCAGGTTACTGCGTACAAGGAACAATCGGACACAAGATCCTGAATGGTCAGAGGAAACTGGAGATGGAGGGCAGAGCGACGGTAAGGTTGCTTTTACCATAATTTGATTTCTGTGGTCCAAATCAGTCCATGGCACATGCAAACACCACACTGTGATGCTCTTAGTTGGACGTCAAGCTGCAGGTGGAGTACATGTCCTTCAGCGCCCACGCCGACGCCAAGGGCATCATGCAGCTCATCCGGATGGCCGAACCTCGCAACATGCTGCTCGTGCACGGTGAGGCGGTCAAGATGGAGTTCCTCAAGGGCAAGATCGAGCAGGAGTTCAGTGAGTGGATGGATATTGAACGCTTCACGTGTTTGCTATCCTTCGGGCCTCACGTGAGACGTGCATTATCTCTCGTCCCACAGGTATCGACTGCTACATGCCTGCAAACGGCGAGACAACTACAGTGACTACAAATCCCAAAGTTCCCATTGATATGTCTCTCAACCTTCTCAAGAGGGAAATGGCACTCGGAGGTAAGTCTGACTTTATTAACAAAAGATTTGTGCCGGAAAGCTTAAAAAAAAACTATGCAATTGGAATACTGCGATGTGTTGCTGGAAGTTGCATGTGTGCACATTTACTAAATACGTCACCGTTTTTAGAATAAATGGTGTATTTATATCTATTTGTAACTATATTTCAGGGCCTTTACCCGATCCCAAAAAACCTCGCATCATGCACGGAACCCTCATCATGAAAGATAATGTAAGTTTGAAGAGAGACCACTCGCAACACTATCACTTACACAAAATCTTAAAAGCCAACAAAAGTCATATATTGTGCTTGTGGACAGATAAAGGCAGAGACATGTTCGTTGTTTATTATTGTTTGTTCTATTCAGTGGTGTAAAAATGTCATTATGATGTGAAAGTGGTCCTTTGGGTGAAAATGTAATCTTTTGACCGGACGCAGAGTCTCAAGCTGGTGTCCTCGGAACAAGCCCTTAAAGAGCTTGGACTCAACGAACATCAGTTGCGATTCACGTGTCGCGTGCAGCTCCATGACCCGCACAGTGACCCTGACACGCTTCGAAAAATATACACACACCTCAAGAGGTCAGGTCCTCCAATTCTTTACTCCAACTGGTCCGAGCTGCTCTAAGCCAAAATGCCAGAGACGATTTTTGTGTGTGTAAGTCTAACCGCGAGCACCACTTTAGGTTTTTTTTTATTCCCCCTCGCTGCAGTGTCTTGAAGGGGTACACCATCCAACACCTTCCCGATGGTACCGTCATGGTGGAGTCCATTGTCATCAAAGTGTCATCTTCATCAGAGGAAGCTAATACGAAGGTCATCCTGCTTTCCTGGAGTTATCAGGTAAAGTGCCTTGAAAGTGGCAAGATTGACAAAAAAGCAGCGCGGCTTTGACAGTAACACCTTTCACATTAGCCATTTAAGCCGCTCCTTTGCGGAATTCTTCACCGGCTCACTGCCCTTAGTGTAAAATGGGCAATACACATTCTGAATTTAAAATGACAGCAATTTAGTGGTTTGATAAAATCCTTGACCATCTCTTTGCTGTGCTTTTTCTAACTTTAAATTTCTTTTCCATTAGGATGAAGACCTTGGGAGCTTCCTTTCAACTCTGCTGAAAAAAGGGCTCCCATCTGGACTTTGAGAAAAAGGCTAATAACAAGTATGGCTTTTGTTTTGTTGTCTTTAAAAATAAAAATAAAAAAATGGTACAGCACAAACCTCTAAGTTAAGTCGTGTACAGATAATGATGTAATTTGACAACTTTTCAAAACTTAAACCTAACTTTACTTTGCTCACTGTAGAATTGCTCGGATACTTTTTCAGTGTTTTGTGCAGTTTTCTGTTTGTAGGCGGAATGTATCCCCCTCAATTACTTTGTATATGTAAATTTTTTTGAGAGGTGGCAACTGCCCAATTTCATTATGTTTATTTATACACATGAATCCAAAACGGAATCACTTGTTGCTAAGTAATTAACAAGCTTTTTTTAAGCACAGTGCCTCACCCACACTGACAAATCGCAACCCTCTTTGCACCGAATTCAACCGTCGGTTTTTTTTACTTACCTGTGTTGTACTTACTGCGTACCTGTATCAACTTGTTTATTGCTTCTTTTTATGTAAAGTGCACTGCAATCAAATGTATTATTACAGTGGCACTTTTTAATAATGTACACAAATGAGGTAAAATGCGTTTTTGCTATACAGAGTAAAAAAAATTAAACTTTTTTAATGACTTTGTTTCTTGTGTATGATTCCAGAATAAACATTCGTGGTGTTTTGGAACAGCAACAGGAAGTGAGAAGTCTGTGGGTGGACATGTCTTACATTATGAACAACATTACAGTAGTACATCTTTTTGAAATGTACATGTTAACACAGAATGCAGAAGTGCCGTGTGCATAGCGAAAGAGGCTAGATATATAGCATGTCGAGCTCAATAAACTTTATACAGTATAGTCTATGTACAGATATTTAGGAAGACTGAGCAGCCAGTCTACGTGACATTTGGAACTAATGGTGTTGGATTGTAGCGCTGCACCTTGGTCCGATCGCTTGCTTTGTAGAGGCGCTACTATACATGTCGAACTTTTAAGGAGAGCCACAAGTAAAGATGTCTGCGCCCCAGACCGGAAATGTGCCAATTCAAACAACTTTACTCGTCATAAATGAGTCATTCTCATCTAAAAATAGAAAAGTAAAATCATTTTCATATTACTCATATTTTTTTGGTTTGAAGGAAAGTAATGTGGTGATGAGCGTGGGAGCCGCTACTGACCATCTGCGATGGAGTAAACACCTCGACGCCTCCGGACTCTAAACCAAGTCCTCTTCAGGCCCTCGCATGTGAAATGGCTTGTGGTGACATAGTAGAGCAGAGGGTCCAGGCATGTGTTGAGAGTGACCAGGGCCATGGTGACCCGCCTGGCGTTGTAGATGGCGTTGGCCAGGGAGCACTTATGGATGACCTCCATGCGGCGAAGCAGGTGCAGCAAGTACACTATGTGATAGGGCAAGAAGCAAATCAACATGATGACCAGGATGGTGTAGATGACCCTCAAGGCTCTCCGGGCCGTCTTTGTGTGGAACCTGGAAATGCGCCGAGCGGCCAGCGGGTAGCACACTAGGATGACGGCGGAGGGCAGCAGGGAGCAGAAGATGAGGCTCAAGATGCTGTAGGGCAACAGACGGGAGATCCACTCATGGGCAGCAAAGTTCTCAAAACAGCTGTGATGCTCTGATTTGGTACTGTTTGTCTCCAGACGTCCCATGAGGATGAAGACCATGACAGCCACTCCTGCGACCACCCAGATGGCGGCGCTGATGAGCAGCGAGTACACAGGCCTCCTCAGCTTCAAGTAAGCGTGTAGATGTACAGTGGCCATGTAGCGGTCCACGCAGATGCACGTCATGAAGCAAATACTGGTGTAGATGTTAGCGTAGAAAAGGATCCCCGTGATTCGGCATGCCACGTCGCCAAACACCCAGTCATTCCCATTGAGGTGGTAATGGAGTCGGAAGGGAAGCGTACACAGGATGACGACATCTGCCAAGGCCAGGTTGCTCATATAGACGCTGAAGGCCGTGCGGGGGTTGACCCTGAAGGTGAACACGTAGATGGCAGCCAGGTTTCCCGGGAGACCAAACACCAGAGCGAAGATGTAGACTGCTGGGAACAAGTAGACCTGATACTCTGCTGGAGGGACTTGACATTCTGCTGCTGTTTGGTTGCTCATTGCTGATTGACCTGCTAAAAGAGCAAATGGCCATAAAACAAACGAGCTTGTTGAGTTTGTCAGGCTTTCCAGATGGATGTGGAGATTTATGTAATTTAAAAATGATTCCTAGAATATAAAAAGTTGTTTTAAAAACAGTACAACACTGAATCATAATGTTGTTGAAATTATGCTCATTTCTGTTAAGAGATTCCAGATTACTTGTGATTTAAATCAAGATTTGGAACAATATTATAATCCATTAATCTGAATATTTTCCAAACGTATTTACAGTATATCACCCCAAAAATGGGGGGAAGGGGGGGGAATCATTATTGATAACTTGTAACTTGCTCTGAACTAAACACGTTTGACACTCCTGTGCTAAATTATCGTTAAAAAAAAAAAATTGTGTTCTGTAGAATCTGAATTCACACATCAATACATAATATCAAAAGCATTTTGAAGATAAATCTTACCTGTTGTTCTTCAATTCTTCACTTGCAGCCAAGCTACAATCAAAAACGCACTTTGATGCTCTCCAACTGTGTCACTGAACTTTTCTGATGTCTTTTCCTGTTTCATTGTGCTGTAGGCGTGCGTACCAGACAAGGACAGGAAATGCGGGGCTTTGCAAACTTGAGAGAAGCCATCTGCTCTTGTGGTACATTGTTTGCGTTCTTCTTCTTCATTACTTTTTATTCCATTAAACTTCTGAAATAAAACACCCACATAGTCATGCGCCCCTGTTTCCTTCACAGTCAAAACTGTGGTGAGGACGGAAATAGCCTCAATGGTGTTAGCAAGGGTGGAAATGTCACATCTCCCAACTCCCACGTTCCACTCTTTTTTTGTCACACTGACTTTTAGCTTTTATGTTACAAAAAAAAAAAAAGAAGCTACATCTTTATTTAATAGGGACTCGTTCAGTGTCTTTAAAGCAGGGGTGCCTAAACCTTTTCCTCGGATGGTCACAAAAAAAAATTAAGGATGCAAGGGCCACTTTGGCATTGACCGATCTTATATGTTAACACTTGTTAAAGGTGAAAAAAGATAACAGTTTGGGATTTTTCATTCATTTGGAGTGATTCATACTCACTGGGATAGATCCGCCCCTGCCCTGAGCGATCATGTCATGGGTAAACATGGTAACCATTTCAATCACAGATGACTCCAAGCAAAAGGCGTAATTCTGAAAATAGTTTATTTAAAATTTTCTTTGTGTGACTGGGGATTTGTAAAACAATCTTGGAGCTTTGCTGAAGTTATTTTCAAATACAATGACAGGGAGTTTTGATGTCTTCTGAAGACACGCACATGTTGCTTCAGGCACACAGCGAATGGACAGACGGCCTATCTGAAGGAATCACTGAAGCAGGCGGAAGAAAAGAAACGAACGTCGTGTGCAGACCTCCATTGCAATCCTTTATTCAACACCTTTCATGAACTCCAGGAACTCTGTTGGGGAGAACACATGAAAATAAACACAAGTCTGACACTCTTAGATCAGGGTTGTGTTTTTTCCCAAACAAAAAAAAAATTATTTTACTCTGCGGCTACAAGAAAATGTTTTATATTCTAACTTCTTGTTCGAAATTTGGCATTCTAAAGTTATGTAATTAAATACGCACCGTCATAATCAATTTTGCCGTCATTGTTTTTGTCTCCGTCCTTCATCAACTCTTCAATGTCATCTTCTGTGATGGATTCTCCAGTGGACTCCAACATAGACTTTAGTTCCTCCAGATCTATGTAGCCATCGCCATTCCTTAACACAGCATAAAGAGTTTTTCAGAAATGTTTTCAGAATGAGTGACAATCACAATCACGGTCGTACTTGTCAAACATGCGGAAAAGTTCGGCCAGTTCTTCTTCTGGTTTTCCTTTGCTCTCCTCCTTCATACAGCGGACCATCATAACCAAGAACTCATCAAAGTCAACTGTGCCGCTGCCTGTTGAGGGATACAAATTTCCCTTGAATTAGAAGAAAAATGGATCATCTTGGAAAAGTCCACACTATATTCTTAGCACCAAGAAAATGGCTCTGAGCCTCTGACTTACCATCTTCATCCACCTCGTCAATCATCTCCTGCAGTTCTTCCGGTGTGGGATTTTGCCCCAGCATCCTCATCACCTTCCCCAATTCCTTAGTGCTGATGCAGCCGTCCTCGGCATCTTGGATGAAGATGTCAAAGGCAGCCTTGAACTCTGTGGGACACACACACAGACGGACATTACACACTCACGTTCATATTGATAGGCAAATTCTGTCATCTTATCGGTGCATATTGATTTGCAACTATTCCAGGGTGTGTCATCGATCAATTGATTGATTGACTTCAGGTCAATTGAAACTGTTTCTCAGTTGCACGAGGTGAGATGTTTTCAGTGGTAGTAAAATAAATTTCAAGTATTTGTTTGCTTACCATTTTTTTGCTCCTCAGTCAAGTTCTCAACCTAGAGACAAAAGCGGGACAGGACAAGCATCAACTGCACTGCTCCTCTGTTCCCGACTCGGCGTTATGAGAGATATATCACGTCGCTGTCTACACCTACTATTCTGGTTGTTGGAAAGCGTGTACTAGATTGATTGTCATGGAGTTATGTATGTGTGCGTATGTGTGTGGGGAGTCAGCTGTTCCTTTTATGTCCAGCTGTTTTTTTTTCTTTCTTTATCTATTGTTACACTAATGGTTTACCATACTTGACTTTAAAATAAAAAATATGGCGGAACATGCTGATATTCCTAATATGCTAAAAAGAAAAGGGGGACTATAAACACAAACAGCAACTCATGTCATCAATGTTGTTAACTGTTTCTCGATGTTCTAATTATAGTCGTGTCAAGACATAAAGGCACTACGGAGTGTCCGAAAAGTAAGACTACATATCTAGAATGAATCCTAATTGTTATTTTCAACTGCACTCAATCCTAATCCTGAATCTTTACACTTAACAACATTACACTAAAGTCTCTCAATATATTGTATGACGATTCGCTGATTTGACATTGAAAGGGCCCAACGGTCACTATGGCTTCTCAACTGTATGTCTCTCATTGCATGTTTACTTACAATGTTCTGACATTAATACATATAGAATTTAGATTCAGGTATTGATCTTGACCTGATTAATTATCAGATAGAAAGACAGAATGAATGCACTCAGCCTTATTTGTACTTACCGCTGCTTTGTAGACGTCATCCATCGCTGCTGGCCTTTCGTTGGCTTTGACCAAATGTGAGACTGGTTCAGCCTTCAGAGTGCTCAGGGACTATGGCATTTAAAAAAGCTTATGACCCAGCCCACAAAATTGAAGAGTGATGGGGAGGGGGGTGCTGATTGACAGAAGCAGAGAGTAAAAGAAGCCTATAAATAGGAAACAAAAGAAGCCACCTGTCAAAAGTAGAATACAGAAGCGCTGGGTGGACTTAAGAGATGTTTCGCTAGGTCTTGTTTATATGCAGAGAGAAAATAAAGTTGTATCTGGGTATCTTTCAAATGAGGATAAGTTAAGATTCCAACTTCATGACTGTTGGACTATTTAAAAAAATTAATGCAATAGAAATTTGAAGCCACCATCCACAGAGCAAGAGTGAACTACTCTAAAACAACTTCATGTGTGCAGCATAAAGTAGAAACTTAGCAATACTAATAATTAATATCATATATTGTTTTTATTGATTTATTTTGTTAAATTGTGACCAATTGTTGTCAGCAGTCTCATGTGAGTACATAAATAAAATCATTTAGAACATGTATATAATGCTCAACTTTACTGCCTTGAGCACCTTTGGGTGTTAATATTTTAATATAAAAAGGTTCAGTGCTTCTTTTTTTTTGTCCTAGTCGTTTAACTGATGGCTGACTTATTTCTTTGGCATTTGTGCCCGAATATAAACAAACTGCACATATGTTTTGTATCTACAAAAAGAACATTCCTACATGTGCTAGATGAGGTGCAAATTGTACAAATGGTTTCTCTTAAACAGTTTAGCAGTGAACAGCGTTTCCATTGCCTGGGGGGCATTAGCGGCAACTATAAGTGCCTCCTTCAGGGACACCCCAAGTGAGTTATAGTAACGAAAATAACACGATATTGTTAGTTGTGATGTCCTACGTTGTATTTCTTTGTTCAGATGCCTTCATGAAAATAGATTCACAGATAGAGCGCTATTTTAAGGGTGCCACGTCCTTGACTGTAAATAGTAGTCCTCTAACAGTAGTTGAGGTGACGGGGGTCTCTTGTCTACAGCAGAAAATGTGTCGCAAATGCAGAACAAATTTAAAGGTCACCGGTCAAGTAGCTCAATATAGCCCTGGTTTCAATGAAAGGAAAGTAATGATTTTTTTTATGGCTCAGGCCTTATGTCTCACCCACGTGGTGTAGCAGGAGCAGGAACATAGGTGTGTCATTGAATTTTTCTTACCATCTCATGTAATAGCAGTGGATAACAAGTTGCTTTTTAACAATGTGAACCTATTCCATTTCAAGAAAAATATATAGTTTATCCTTCTTTCACTAAGTGGCAAGAAAAGACATCCGTCAGATTTTCCTTTTTATCTGTGAGGCACTACTATAAATTGTAAAACTTTTTTTTAAAAAACACGTACGTATGCAAATGATATGTAAAAGTCGATGTGAAAAGAACATTTTTTGTTTTCTTTAATATACAAAGTGAATGCATTTTAAAACACTGTTTATTAGTTATTGCTAAGAGGGAAAATATAGATTCAGTCACCATTTAAACCCAAGATATTGCTGCCTGTTTAAGCAAAAAAAAATTAAATACGCTTTAGAAGTTTTGTCATGTATTGATAAATTCCTGCAAATCAATGTCCAGTAGATGGCAGTGATTCACTTTTGAATAGGTTGCTGAGCGCCGATTGAATCAAATCTAGATGAGAAAGGGAAGGAGAATTTTTTTTTTTCAATTGTCTTGGAAGAAACGAAATGGAACGATACACATTTATAGTTGAATAATTCTTGAAATCTAGAAGCATCAAACCTCGTCACATTTTGAAACAATTAATCATTGGAAAAAAAAACCGACAATATATCTTCATTATATACAATGAAGGTTTGCATTTACATAGTGTTTGTACTAATAATTGTTATCAGTTTTTGTGACATTCAATAAAGTTTAATTATTCAAAAGCAGAGGAAGAAGAAGAAAGCGGCTCGGGAGGAAACGAGCAGTACTGTAAACAGGAAGTACTTTCATTTTATCTTAAAGTCCAATTGGTATGTGTTTTAGTGCCGAAAAACGACAGACCGCGTGTTATTACTGGCCGATAGGCGCCGTCCTACTACAAAGTAAGAGTTTTGAAACGCATATAGTTGCATCATTGTATTGATAAGCAACACGAATTTATTTGTCCACGAAGAAACCTTGCCAGATGACGCGTCAAGCTAGTTTAGCATTAGCTCTCGCCGTGTATTTACGGCGTTATACCTCCTCTCCACTAGCAAAGGAACACAATGCATGATCACCCTGTCAAACACAACGAATTCCGGGCATCACTTAGACTTGAAATGACTGTTGGTTAGCCATTGTTATTTTTATTTTATTTTTTTTACGTCTGCGCTGACTGAGTTAGCTTGCGTCCGCAGCAATAAGACTCATGTCACGAGGATGAACGATCAAATTGTATTTTGTGTTCATTTGAATGTGTATTGTTTTGCTGGGTCATTATCCAAGATTTGTAGACTGTTAGCGCCCTCAGATGATCGTTTTTGTTCCCCTCAACTCAATTTCACGCACGTTTCTGTTCATTATCACGTCGTGCCTTATGACTATAATGACAAGTGGGACACTCATAATGTAGCGCGACCCATTTAAGTTTGAGGTACAAGTTGTAATTAGTTGCTCATGTTATGAGGCTTCGACGCACTCCAAAGGTTAATGGCATGCTCTGTGCTGTCGCATGCAAGTCCAGATGATCCACGGCTACTTTGCCATATTACACTGTAGGTTGGCTGATTTCCGCATAATTTTAATGTGTCAAAGAACACTTGCCATCATACCTTGAACGAAAGCCGTGATTAAAAAGAAGAAGAAGAAGATAAAAGCTAGTTTGTCAGCTTCGGTAATAAAATATGGATGCACAGGTCAATGTTATTGTCTTGGTTTATATCTTTTGTCTGAAACTATTTGCACGAATAGATTGCACGTTTCTCTAGCATCAATACAAACAAAAACATTTTGTGTAGAGGGCAGGTGCTCAGACTTCCTCTCGCAACATGGATGTTTGACTCTTAAAAAGTAGCTCTTTTGTATGTTTCCATGAAAACACAAAATTCCAATTAAAAAGAGGAGAGGGAGCAACAAGTCTTCTTTTTCCAGCCCCTTTCAACAGGAATTCAGAGTTCCTTTCAGCCTCTCGAGTTAAATAAATCACTAAGCCTTCTCGGAAGACTAAACTATTCTGCAGATTACTGTTTTAATCAACCATTCCAAATTTATTTATTGACTATGGTTTTTATGTTGATGACTTTCAATGCTTCTATATTTAGTGTTTGGATTTAGCAGCCACTTTCTATTCCAGCTAAAATGATTGTTTTAAGTAGCTCTGCCTCTTGTTACAGTACAATGAATATGTGTTCCTCCTTTTATAGGTCATTAGCCACAGAGGAAGACAGCAAGGATTTGCAGTCGTCAACCTTGTACATTTGGACCCTGCGATGACATCACAGCAGCCTCAACTCCACGGCGGGGCGATTCATCAGCAGGTTGCCCACAATGACTCGGTTCAACAAGCTCATATTCAGGCCCATCACCTTGACTCAAATGCGAGCGGCACCACCGCCGGCCGTCTGGATAACAGAGCTCTCGCACACCGGCCCAGAGGGTCCACTTTGGCAACTAGCGGAGTCTCGGCCTGTTTAGTCAACTCCAGCGTATCCAAAGGGTCGAGGAGTTTTGAGCCCTGGCCTGAGGAGGCAGTGGACAAGTCACATGGGTTGAACTCGCTCCACCGCATGTTTGATATCATCGGAGCCCAGCTGACTCACCGGGATGTTCGAGTCCTGTCGTTTTTGTTCGTCGATGTGATTGACGAGTACGAGCGTGGCGGCATCAGGAGCGGAAGGGATTTCTTGCTGGCGCTGGAGCGCCAAGGTCGTTGCGACGAGACCAACTTTCAACACGTGCTCCAGCTTCTGAGGATTATCACCCGTCATGACCTCTTGCCTTATGTCACACTTAAGAAACGACAGGCCGGTAAGTCATTTCCAAATCATGTTTTCCAGATGAGATTGTATTTAATGGCCAACTTAGTGAACACGTGATCATTTTGGATCAACTTGTTCAAAAAGCTTGAGCAGAAGAAAGGTTGGTGCTTTTATTTTGCTTTCACACTGGTTTAACCAGTTCGAATGGGTAACTTCAACTTGGCTTGGCACGATGCTGCAGTATTGGTGATAGTGAGTGATAGCTGGGGATTTTACTCTCGTCTTCCATCTTTATGACGTAGTACAAATGTGATGGGCGCAGTTAGAGATATATCTTCTCAGCCTTAGCCATCTTCCTCAGTGTGTCCAGATCCCGTTGACAAATACCTGGAAGAGACGTCGGTGCGCTACATTTCACCGCGAGGACCCACAAAGAGCAGGGAAAGTGCACCTCACAGAATGACGGGTGAGTCTGCGCGAGCAGTTCTGCTTTGTAAGACAAAGTGGGAAATAAAACCTTTATGTCTATGGCCCGACCCAACAGGACCCTATGTCGGAGCATCCCGAATGAAAGCATTCTCTTCTGGAGCGAACGGCGTGTGGAAGAGAAGCCATTCCTTGTCTGACTTCAGAGAGAAGCAAACTTGTGGTATGAATGAAGTGGCGTGAATATCTTCGACTGTCAAAAATAACATTTTATTTGCACAATCTTGTAGTTCATACTAGTGTAAAAATTAAAGCACAACTTTGGTGAAAATGAAAGTGCGGCATTCTTTTGACATTCCTTGTTGTGGGCTCCCTAGATATTCGCCTGCGCGTCCGCGCTGAGTATTGCCAGCACGACTCGGCTCTCCAGGGCAACATCTTCTCTAACAAGCAAGAGGTGGTAGAGCGCCAGTTTGAACGCTTCAACCAGGCCAACACTATCCTCAAATCACGAGACTTAGGCTCCATCATCTGTGACATCAAGTTCTCTGAGCTCACCTACCTGGATGCATTCTGGAGAGACTACATCAACGGCTCCTTGCTGGAGGCCCTGAAAGGAGTTTTCATCACAGATTCTCTCAAGCAGGCCGTGGGCCACGAGGCCATCAAACTGTTGGTCAACGTCGATGAAGAGGATTACCAGGCGGGCCGTCGCAGACTTCTATGTAATTTGGTGACGAGCGGAGATCCTCCTGGAGGTATCAAAGACTGCGTGTCTTAGACATGAGCTTGCAGAAGGACTACTACTGTGCCTCTCCGTGGGGGAATAGAAAGAGATGTAAAGGATGTTGCACATGTGATACCCGTGTTTGGAATATGTGTATGTGTGTGGAATTCCAGCGATCCCACAGATTCATTTAGCGCAATGCTCCGAGGATAGTTGGGACCCCCAACGTATCGCATGCAGTGGGGACTGGGCCAGCCAAAAGAAGTAAGTCTCGCATACAGATTGACATTCATTGGAAAATGAATCTGTTTATTTTCTTCAAGGGAGAAAATGTTTTGTTCTATTTACGCTGATTTTGATAACAACGACAAAAGAAATCCTCTATGGCGTCAACTTACTCCTCGGATGTACTGACTTTTATTTTTTTTTCTTCTTCTTCAGATAATTTATTTTTTCAGGTCAGATTTGTTGTATTAACCCATTTCGAAAGTGTTCAGTATGTTCTGTAAAGCACCGGCTTTAGTAGCCACACAGTTTGTTTGAGACGTTTGTGTGTGTGTGTGCGTGCGTGCGTGCTTGTGTGTGTCTAAGAAAATTTTATACTAACAGCCTAGGACTGATTATTGCAAAGGTATTTCGGATTTTGTTTCTACAGAAGCATATTGCTGCCATGCCAGTAAAAAAAAGAAAGATTCAACATCATGTAATAATACTAATTTTTATGTTTTAACATGCATATGTTTCACATAACAAAAGTTAAAACATGATACACTTTGGCTTCCACGTTTCATTGTAACAAATCCATGCAATCACCTCTGGTTCAAGTCGTTGCCGCAATTCTTATTGTGTTTTATAAATCGAAATTTCTAGCTACGTAACTATCCATCCATCCATTTTCTATGCTGCTTGTCCCCGCGGGCGTTGTGGGTGTGCCGGAGCCTATGCCAGCAGTCATTGGTCAGTAGGTGAGGGACACCCTGAACTGGGCTACGTAATTACTGTTTTAAAAATAATATAGGGATCAAGTGTTTGAAATCATAATTTTCTTTTTGTTTTTTTTCCCCTTTCACCTGAACCAAACTAAGTGCTTCATTTTGTTATGTCGAATGTGGAACCCAAAAATCACGTTTTAACATGATACATTATCCCGTTATGTCTTTTCAGTAAATTTCAACTGAAGTTGGACTATATTCCCTTAAAGGGACAGTGTGTTGATTTTCTTTTCTTTTTTTTGCCATCCAGTGATGAATTGATAGAATGCAGCAACTTCGAAGCGTGTGCATTTTGAAGCATGCGCGTTCTGGTGCCTCAAAGAGACCACACATTGCAAGCCTACCACCAATTTCTTCAGCTGCAAAATGCTGTCACAAACCACTTCTAGTATTCAAATGATGAAGTGCATTGTATTTGTTACACAATTTGTGATTGAGTAACCGTTGCAAAAATATGGTGAGGCGCGAGCCATAGTTTGCTACGACTACATCTACGATTATCTTCATATATTTTTGAAAATGTACGTTGATGTGATGGAACTTTTTTTTTTTTTTTGCATATTATTGAAATTAATGGTGTGTTTTTTCATTGAAACATCAAAACATTCCACACACTGTCCCTTTAACGTGTCATAATAAATTGTTTTTGTCATGAGAACACTATATGATGGAAGTGAGCGCGATTACCATACCATTAAAAATCATTGGAAAACCATGTACAGTCAATGGATAAAGAATTCAAGTTCTATGCTTTACATAGGATCTTATAAGGGTTGAGAGATTGTTCCCTACCCGCTTTCAAAAGGGACGTATGGTTGCATTCCAATCGCTGGGTTCCCGGAGTATTTTGGTCACTCATCAAGTGCAAAATGATACAACCTTACCAAGTCGGTAATTGTTTTGTAAAGTGCCTATGTCAGTAAATGTGTGCCTTGAAGTGTTCATATTTAGGAAAATGTAAATACTACCGAGTTTCAGCACTCATGACCAAGATCTCGCAACAGAAGGTACCAGAGGTGCCAAGTAATGAGGTAAAAACAAAAATCATAAAGCTACCACAGCCTCAAAGGGTCATTTCTCCCATTCCAAAAATGAAACATCACAAAGGATGCCTGTGTCAACATTGTCGACATTCATCCATTTCCTGTACCTCTCATTCTTGTCAGGGTGACAGGTGGGATGAAGCCTATCCCGAGCCCACTTGGGACAAACAAAGCATTCACATATTTAATCAAATTCTGCTTTTATTAAATAAATCAAAGGCGAGCATAGTTACAGAAGGCAACTGATGTCTGATCCACACAGATGTGTCAATGTCAACAGTGAAGAAACAACTTGAGGATGAATTACAAAAACAGGACTCACTTGCAACAATCCACTGTGGTTTTCACCACCATAATAATAATAATGATAATAATACCTGCCTTTTTGTGTCATTTAGTGAGAATATAACGTCATAAATGGAAAATTTGTGGTGTCGTACTGACAGTTATTATACATTGAGTCTTACGTAAAAACACATTAAAAAATTATTTGGACCTGACATTTCTTAATAAGATAATATATTACAAAGATATACATTTTTTTACAGTAAAATGACTGCGTATTTAGCTACCTACCTAAAGGTGATTATTACAATGAAAAGTAAAACAAAATATGTCCATATAAATCAAAGTCGCCAAATATTTTTAATACTCTAATCATTGCAATTAGTTTGCAGTTATTTGACAATTCCATTTTCAGATTGAAGGACACCAATTAACCATCCCATTGATTGTAACTGAGGGAATTATTTTGTTCACCCAAAGTCTTCCAATTGTTTTTGTCCACTCCACATCAATTTAAAACGCAGCTACGTGGAACAACTTAAAACACAGGTGTCAAACTCAAGGCCCGGGGGCCAGATACGGCCCGCCACATCATTTTATGTGGCCCGCGAAGACAAACTGTGCATCAAATTCATGTCATTATGAGAATTGCAAATTGTCTTCACTTTTAATATCTAATTGTTTTAATATTTGGCCAGTTTTTACTCGTCTGATTTGAAAAGGAGTTATTTATCAGTTTGTTTTGTAACTTTTACTGGATGAGGCAGGCGTGTCGCACTCCAGTCCTCGGGGGCCGCATTCCAACATGTTTTCCACGATTCCCTTGTTAAGTGCACCTGTGTGAAAAGTTAGGCTCCTCCAGAACGTGAAAATGAACTGATCTTTTCACTCAGGTGTGTTTAACGAGGGTAACTTGGAAAAGATATTGGAACGCGGCCCCCGAGGACTGGAGTTCGACACCCCTGGAAGCTAGTGTTAGGGTTTCAAACAACTCTTGTTTCAGTTTGTTTTGTAGCTTTGACGGTATATAATATGAGGTGCTCATACATTGATTTGGGTTGACAGTCATAATGGCCCTCCGAAAGAAGCTATGACTACAATGCGGCCCGCGAAAAAAATGACATGTTGAAAATACACCGAATGGATGGAATGTTCCCATTGGAAATGACATAAGCTGGAACCTGCAGTTATGAACCAAAATATCATCATATCAAACCAAATGATTACATGTTTACTAGCGTACACTTGGTCTCTTTGACAAAACAGAACTGCGAGTATTGAGGTGATTGTTCTGCAGGTGATCCGTTGTGTTGATGAGGTCACACAAAAGAGGACTAGTACGCCTGACCGGTTTCCACCTGGAGTAGTCCCAAAACACCCGAGTGGTCGGACAACTTCACCCTGCGCTGGCTGGACAGGCCCACGTTCTTGGCCAGACAATTCATTGCAGCTGGAGAGGACAAGAGAAAGCGTTATCTCCTACGCACCTCCATGCTGTTGTTCACACGAATTGTGAGTTGATGTAACATTGCTTTACATACAATTCATTTGAGGATTGAGGAGTTTGTTCTTGATGAAATAGCCGCTAACTCAACTAGCATATCCTCTTCAGGAAAAACTACCGTAATTTTCGGACTATAAGTCGCGGTTTTTTTCATAGTTTGGGTGGGGGGGCGACTTATACTCAGGAGCGACTTCTATACATATATATGTTTTTTTTCACTTTTTTGGGCATTTTATGGCTGGTGCGACTTATACTCCGGTGCGACTTATAGTCCGAAAATTACGGTATGTTATCCTGTTTGTGTAAAAAATGGACTGACATACAAATAAAATAAACAGTAAAATAGTATTTAGCACTTTTAATTATGAAGAATTGACTACGCATTTTTAATACAGTATATGTTTTCGGGTGCATGAGAATATTCAATATGTCGTCCCCAAAATAAAAAAAAAAGCTCATAAAAAGTGTGCCATTGATGGTTGAGCTGAACAAATCAAATTATTAACTGGTTGATCGCTTCTTTTTCTTTAAAATGTAAAAATAGCCAAATAAAACCAATCCAAATTTTTCAAAAACATTGCCTAATTTGACCTCCAATTGTGAACTGATACACATATCACAGTCCAATTTAAGTCACACATTTCTACAGCATTACGTATATCTTTTGTTTGTTCAACACAAATTTGATCCATGTAATCGCAGCATTATTTTTTCCTGTGAGGCCAACAAAGTGAGTGAAGCAGACCGACAAACTAATTAGCTTGGTTGTGTTGTAATGTGAACTTGGTCGCTCCTTGTGTGACGTGGCTGCAAACATTTACACGAGCAACATCCACATTTTGTTTTGTTTATTCAAAGTCGTCGATAAGAAGACAGCAAGTCAGACAGACAGACAGACAGACAAAAGGCCCATAATAATAACCAACGGTTTCCGAAAGCTGGCACTAATGCTCAGCACATTTCTCGCATAGATCTCCTCCCATGTCGAGTTGCTGATGGCTTCTCTTTTTTTGAAATGACGAAAAGGAGAGGCATGTTGACAGCAATGTGACATGACGTGGTGTGTTTGTGTGCGGATAAGGAGCGCGTGTCCGTTAGGATGCTTCTGCGCGTGGAGTACACAAAAAAAGCAGAATGTCACACAAGGAGGAAGAAGAGCATCTATGGGCGGGCAAGTCTGTCATCCAGGAGCACTTTGGGAACCTCGAAGGTTTAGTGAGGCCTTCCGTGTGAAGCTTTCCTTTCCCCCATCAGACAGATTTACACCTTAAACCCCCGCTGAGCAGTCACACTGAGACTCGTCTGTGTCCAAGGTGGAGCCTATGTATGTTCTTTAATCCGTCAGGTGCTTTTTGAATTAGAGAAAGAGTGAAATGCCTGAAGTAAAGTTAGATTTGAAGGAAGAGTAAAGTGGGGGTCGATGGAAGGCCTCAGCCAAAATCTATGCAGCCCCCGAGTGGATCGTGTTGAGCTTAACTCCAAGAGGCACCACTTTAAAGGCGCGCCTGGTGAATCCAGCAAAAAATGTAAAGCAAAATCAAGTGACTAATGAATTAACGGATGGTGGGAAATTAAAGAGAATGGAATTCATGTAAATTGTGACATTAAAAACATTAGAAGCAAAGAAAAACAATGATTCATGCGCAAAAAGGCGTGGTTCCCAACATTGTAAACGTACCCTGAATGCACCATGTTGCTTGTGCGCCAAGCGTGTGACGTTGTGAGTATAACACCCCATACAGATCAATACATTGAAACCGACTGAAAATATATCCACCCAAATAGGGTAATGCATTTTTGCAGTCCAGTTTCTTATTCCTCCACTAGATGACAGTGTGAGCTGTTTCCTGCAGCCTTGTGGTTCGGTCTGTCTGTTCTGTCAAGCCAATGACAGTTGTGATGGCAGTTTGACCTATAAAAACTTGCGCAATACAGATGCGTTTGTTATAGCTATGACGTTTCAGGAAAAAAAAAACATTTCACCTGTTGCTGAACTTAATGCTTATAAGTATTGTAATATTACTAATATTTTACTGTAACACATTTACTATCATTATTATTATTATTATTATTATTATTATTATTATTATTATTATTATTATTATTATTATTATTATTATTATTACTGTCTGATGTGGTGGAGAAAAAAAGACAAGGGCAGGTTTGGATTCAAATCATCTACATCTGATTAAGAATTTTGGCTAAAATGTGTTGAGCAGCGCAATTTGCAGATTTGTTTATCACAAGCACGGACCACGTCAGAAGGACAAGTGGACAATGACAAAATAAATAAAGACGTATACAGCACTACATAGGAGAAAAAGAGGAGTGAGGGGGAAAGAAGCTTAAGCAACAAGACTTTCTAGTAGCTTGCGCTACTCTGCATTTGACCAACAATCACCACATCCATGATAGAGGGATTAGGTATAATGCTCTTTGAGGTCCTGTCAGCAAACACTCGCTTTACCGGGAGCAGTAAGCGACAAGTGTCACGCTAATCCAGGACACCAGCAAGACTTACTCTGGCCATACTGGGTGTACTGGTAGCCCACTGCAGCCACAGCCGGATCCATGCTGTAGTTGGTGGTGCTGTACGTGGGGGGACAGTACGACTGCGAGGACGGAAGGCCGTCCGCCGTCTTAATGGAGGCCTCAGCCAAACGTTGGCTGCCGGGACCTGGCACAGCGTTAGGTGGAGGGGCATCCAACATACTGTGGAGCGGCGACACCGAGAAATCGTGTTGGGATTGGGAGGAAACGCCACTCTGGTTACTCAGAATGCTCATCACCTGCAAACAAACAAAAGCAAGGATGTGATCAGTGCATCAAAAGGGCTCATCTCAAGTCTCTTAATCGCAACGTTCCTATGCTACGTGCACACCAACACGTGGTGAGCCTGACGCTTCGACAGCTGGACGTGCACATTGGAGGGGGAAGGGTTTGAATTGCGTCCCCAGAAAGGCAAGTAATACATTTGTGTGAACGCAAAACATCGAACAAGGCAATTGTATGCATGCCGCTGTTTCTCAATTTATTCAGGTGGCGGGATTGAGCGTCTAAAACATTCCACCTGCTAACTGAAATCGAGGAACTTCTGCGTATCGGTATCCTCTGCGAGTATCGGTATTCTCTAGTTCGCGCCCAGGTGTGAGCGTATACCTAAATGTGCTTTTAGAATTGGACCCTTGCTGCGTACGCATCTGCCATCAAATGCATGTATTTATGTGTAAATACATAAGGTGGCCATGCATGCACGATTAGCAAGTGGCTGACCAGGCCTTGGCCTAACTAACCTGTTTTGGCGATCCTGTTTACAATGCACTCGGTATTTAATGTTGGACAATTTCCCACGGCACAGTTGAACATCTCTCACGGCACACCAGTGTGCCGCGGCACACTGGTTGGAAAACACTGGTTTAGTGTGATTTAGTGAATCTAACATGCACGTTGCTTGTGAAAATTTGTCTGGAAAAAAAAAGATCACTTCCCTCAAATTTAATTCCTCAGTGTTTCTTCTGTGTTTGGAGCCGCAGGTCTGATTATTTTATTTGGTGGCGGTTAAGCTTCTATCCACAGTGAAGCAGAGTGCGTTTTTCAGCCGACATCTCCCAACCTCCCTGTATGATGGTCTAAATATATACGCTCATCCTTTTTGATTGGTTGACATTGGAGTCTGCCACTTGACAGTATGCCCAGTCAAAGGGCTTAATGCCACACGTTTTAATAGCAGCTGAGACTAATATTGACATTCAGCTTGCCAACACACAATGTAAAATTGTGTAGGAATGGAAATTGTCTTTTGGTTGATTTGGTTTTGTTTGTACACCCTCAGACCAAAACGTGAAATGCATCCGAAATGGACATTAAACACAGACTGTATAATATGACCGTGAACTATCTTTTGATTTTATTACAGCATTTCTTCTTTTTGGTTAGGATTATGTACAATAAGCATGAAAATGATTTAGCAATACGCACGTCACCTTTGCGACAATGCTCTGTTGTTCCTATAATAAAAGTCATTTTGTTGTTTGTGTGTTATGCTCGTGACAATAATGCAATACAGAAAACCTTAATAAGGTGTTGCGTATGATTTGTTCAAGAAAAGTACAGGCAAACATCTGCTGACCTTTTGGGGCACTTTTCGACCTTGAACGAACCCTGATGATAACGCAGCGTTTGCTGCATCCGAAAATATTCGCAGTTGTTCACCAATCTATGGGATAGGGCCTTAAGGTTTGCATTGGGTTAGGCTTTTTATTTTATTTGATCACAACAGTAGATCGATTGAGTCAATCAATTCCCGATTGAGTGAATTTTGGGCCATTTCTGGCTCCTATAGTATTTAACATAATTTCTTATAATTCTGATGGTCGAAATAAAAATGGTGTTCTCTTTCTGCTGAATTTTACATATTCTTTTAATTGGTAAAATATTTAAACCATGCTTTCTTTTTTTACATTACGAATACCTATTAAATCACAGGAGGCTTGGGCATTTTACATGCACTATATAAAAGAGAGAACGTGAGGGCGGTGTGTGGGGGTTTGTAATATGTGTGAAGAGGCACCCCCCGCACCCCACCAGCCCACCTTATCTCAGGCCGACAGTTGTCTGGAAACATGAGCAGAGGCCTGAGCTAGCGAGGCAGGCAGGCCTGGGGATATGGATCAAAGACACACAGCCACAGAACCAAAGCAGCTCTGATCCCCCAACACTGAAACCAACTCTATTCTAGCCTTACTCGCCCTTCTCTCTCGCTCTCTCGCTCTCTCGCTCTCTCGCTCTCTCGCTCTCTCGCTCTCTCGCTCTCTCGCTCTCTCGCTCTCTCGCTTTCCCATTTCAGTGCAGTTCAGGCTACTAAATCTTTTTTCTCATAGCAAACAGGAAAGAAAAAGCACGCTTCTTTTATTGTGTGTATGCATTGACGTTTTGGGGTCACTGTGTAGAAAGTGATCATGTCACCTTCAGTGACCTGATTTGAAAACTGCATTTCCAATTCATGTGAGCTTTTTTATATATATATATATATATATATATTTATATCCTTTTATATATAAATAAAATATTATAAATATATTAAAATATTTATATATATATATATATATATATATATATATATATATATATATATATATATATATATAAAAGGAAAGCAATCATAATATTGTGACGGTTTAAAGAAATGTTTACTCACTGAGGTTGCTTCGTTTTTCTTTCCGCAGTGCTTTGAATTGGCAGCAGTCTCCACGTAAAAGCAAACATTCACACCCCCCCCCCCTTTTGAAAATGTGAAGAGGAGGCTCAAATGTGGAGTGTGACATATATTTTAAATATAAGATGACTGCTTCAAATTGTGTTTACCGCATGTCAGATGCTGTGCATAGCTCCTGTGCTATTCAGAAAAGGAATACATGCTGTGCCACTATCTCACATAAATGCTTAAGAATGCCATGAAAGGAGGAAGAAACTCAACTGTAATCAGGGAATGGAAATGAATGAGTCTTATTGATTTCTCCCACATGAGACTTGTATGTTCAAACTCATTCACAAGCAGTAAGCTTATGCCCATGATGTGAGCAGCGTAATGCAGCCTTCGAAACAGCGAACAGTAGAAAATACTGACAACACTCAATGACTTTTTTTTTTTTAATTATTGAGTAAAGTAGAGCGCTACTACATTTTAAGCTAAGCGTTCTAAATCATTTCTACAAAGCCTCGCAGAGATGTTTGTTAATGCTTTTGCTAGCTGAGGCAATGTAATTAATTTTTTTAACCAAGACCTCATCTCCCAAATTAGAAATGCAATTGCCTGATGCAATACTTTGTGTAGTAAACCTTGACTAAAGATAAAGAACACAAAGTACATGAATTTATTCCAAAAAATATGACTTTAAAAACACCCTTTGCAGGAAGTGGTGTTGTTGCTTGATGATCAACAACAAAGCCAATTCAAATAAATATGAATTTTGAATCTCGACCCTAGGTTTTAAATTCCTATTATGGTCAAATCCCTTGACATCAGTTCTAATCATCCTTCCCTAGTGCATTGTCAAGCAAAAATAATAGTATTTTATTTTCTAAGGAGCCTAATAGCTAAGTGAATGCAAGCAGTCAAAGCTATTTGCAAGTAAACCAATAACCATAACAATATGTAGCCCTCCGTACGGTAATCCCTGGTGTAAACCAAGGCAGCGTTCTTTAGGGATAGAGATTTTACTAAATGAAGGGAGCCATGTCTCTTGATATACATGCGCTGTTCTTTTTGTAATATTAAGCCCCTACAAAACGATTAAACACGTGCTGTAGAGACACCTCTGTTATCCCCAACTCCCCGCAACAACAGCAAATCCCTTTCTTGTCAGAAATCCTCACCTCGCCTGTCTTGTCAATGAAAATTGGACGGATGGGAGTAGGGCAGCTTTGGGGAAAACAAGATAAAAATTGAAAATCAAATAAACGGATGGTTAAGGTAATTGCTGGAACTGGTGGTGGTCAGGTTTCTCATTTGCACTGTGGGATTAGCATTATAGTTGCAACGGTGTTTGCGAGGCTCGAAATATTATTATTTTTTTTTTTACTTTGAGGAGCAGTTTTGCGCATCATTGAGAAGTAACTTTTTAGTGTTGTGGAATTTGCAACAGCATACATGAGCCGGACCTACAAATCTCATTCCACATGGATTTGGTCCGTTTTTCACCCAATTCCAGCCCGAGGAGGAAATAAATGGGTTGACATCTTGATATTTGAGGAACTCTGCTGTCACAGGAAACCTGAATTAGGGCATCCCATTTAAGGTTTTTGATCGGATATTACATCAGTGATCAGTTACATCTGCAGCAAGTATTTGCACGCAGACCCGAACATATGTATGTTGTCAAACCCTACAACAATGAAACCGTATTGAGCAAAAAAAAAAAAAAAATTCAAAAACACACCACAGTTCTCACAAGTACAGTAAATGTAAATAAAATTAAAAAAACATGTAAGATTTACCTGCGGAGAAAGCCCAGTGCTCACCGGGTTAACGTGGCTGCTGGGTGCAGATGTCATGAAGGTGTCGGTGTAGCCGGAAAAGCTGTGGCGATTGGAAGCTAGACCATAGGTGGAAGTGCTGTCGTTGCCTGATAGACCGCTCTGGTGAATCGTGGAGGGAGGTAGCGGTTGGGGCCGGTGAACTGTACCTCCGCCATCTAAAGAGATAAATCACAGCCTGTACATTTGTAGGAAATGAAAAATTTGACAAAATATGTTCCAGGAACCTAAGAACTCTCAAGCCGTCCCACTAATTCCTTTCTTGGATCATTGTCAGCATTCACTCCAATTGTACATTCATAGAAGATCAAATGTGCTGCTCTACCTTGGGACAGAATATTGCTTGGGTAGCCGGAGTCTGCCAGTTGGTATGTAGGAAGTGTTGGCATCCCTGTCGGGGGGAATCCACCAGGCAACAGATGGTTGAAAGCCGCTAGCTGATTGGCTCCTGCTTGCTTTCGCCACCTGGCCCTGCGATTGCTGAACCAAACCTGTCGCAGAATATGCAAGAACCAAACAGGGTCATTTTCTCATCTTCAATAAGATGTAGTAATGAATTAGCACGTATCACGTACTTGGAGATCTTGCTTGGACAAGGACTCTCAAACATGTTGACGTCTGTGTATTACCTGCACTCGCGCCTCAGTGAGTTTAGTCATCTGGGCCAGCTCTTCTCTGGTGTAAATATCGGGGTAGTGGGTTCTCTCAAAAGCCTTCTCCAGTTCTTCTAGCTGCTCAGCTGTAAACGTAGTGCGACTCCTGCGTTGCTTCCTTTTGAGGGGGAGATCGGGCTCCGACTCCACATCTGACACTTCATCCATTCGACAGCCTGTTTGAACAATTGACACTTGGGGTTACTTTGTGCTGTCATATCTTCATTTATGATGTTGCTAAATGATTTAAGAGCAGCTTTCAATATTGTTCTCATTGAGAGACCTATTGGAGTCTCAGGTACATTCCTTTAAATCCCAGCAATACCAACTTTCAACTCGTGTTCCTCAAGGCTCTATCTTCAGCCCTTTTTTGATCATTTGACTTTTACCGAAAGGTTAGAGAATAAAATGTAGCGTGTAAATAAACATTTCAGGGGCATTGTAATTGAATTGTGAAATTAAAGTATCTAAATAAACATCTTCATTCTCCACAGAGTAGTGCTTTCATACTGCCTGGTGAAAAATAATTTCAATAATCATAATCACAGTCGATATAACAAATATAACAAATAAACGACACTATTGTTCTCCTGCTATCTGCCATGACACACATAAAAGTGTCTAGCCAGCAATCCTGACAACATCGAGACCATCCTTTATGTATCATATGCTACTCCATTGTCACTTGGAGTAGAAAAGCTTTGGCAAGAACTTAGCATAAAGTTTGACAGCCTAGTGGATGGGGGTAGTAGAAAGGGATGGAGGTCCTCTTTTCAAATTATAAAAGGAAGCAGAGATTATAGCAAGAATGACGCCCAGAGCCGCTAGAAAGGTTCAACCAGTGATTGGTCTTAATAGGAAGTTTCACACACATGTTGCAAATATGCTGCGGGAGAAGAACAACGGTACGAACAACCGCGCTGATTTGTCGCAGCGAGAATATGATTAGTATAGCGCTCATTTTATTCAAATCCCTGCCATTGTGTGCAGAGACAAAAACTTGCCATAGAAAAAAAGGAGCACATCTAATTCATTTAGGGCTGCAAATTCAAGACAAAGCTATTTCTTCATTGTTTTTTTTTTTCTAAAAAGGCCCACTCTTATTACCTAATGATGATAACATTAATTCGATTTTGCTGGGAGAGTTAACATCATCAAATTAATTTGGAGTTATGTAATTGAGTAGCAGAAGGACTCCAGCGCTCTGTTCCTCTGTGGCAAGTTGGCAGCAGCTTTTTGGTTAATCTTTGCTTGTACGGGAAGGAGGAAAAATGCTGTCTTGTAATTGAAAAAAGTTCAATATTTAACAAAAAAATAATGTTGTGTTTGTTCTTTAAGCTTGACCAATAATGTTGCTTTTAGGCATAATAAGAAAATGTTTTTATGATTGATTAATGCTTCTCATTCAAAACTGAACATTATGACCTTGATAAGAGCAGACAAGGAATATTAGATAAATTGGTGGTCAAAATGTTGTGGCTGAAAATGTTGTTACATTATAGCAACACTTTAAAACAACCACAGCTGCATACAAACACAAACACAGCAATTCTGGAAAAGCCCAAATTGCAAGGAAAAGATCATATGCACCTGCTTTTGCGAAATTGGGAAACGTCAGCGTCATTTTAACCCTCTAGGGTTCTGTTTGAAGCTCCAGGACAAGAGTGGTTCAGAGTCCTGTGAATACATGTGGATATAATAAAGTGGAGCCAAGCTGTCACGGTCCTGGAGACTCTTTGGACGTCTCTCGGGGGTCACTTGCCATAGCTCTGCTTAAAAAGAAAGCCGTGAGTGTCCCCCAAGCTTTCGGTTTAAATAGCAGACACACCACAGGGGGTCGTCATCCACAAAGACCACAAGCAAGCAGGGCCTCGACAAAGTCTTGACTACTGACTCAATGGTGCCCAGGGGCATCTTTAAGAAGAATGGGGTCAGGTGATGACAATAAATTACATGAAATTAAAAGTGAACTTTTATTTTATATGATTTCAATTGAGATCAGTCATTTAACTTCTTTTTGTGTGTTTTATGCCAGTCTTGGTGTTTTCTGTTACACGCCCAAAGCGTCCCTCACAAGAGGCCAAGAGCCTCATAGGTGTTTAATTTAAAGATAATGAGGGGGGCCGCTTTGATTGGCCAGCAAGCCGTCCGGCTGTGTTCACACCCACAACGGCGCAACACACGTTTCTAACTGCGCCGATTTACAATATTGCTCAAAGAAAGAAAACTTTACGCTACACTTGTCTTTAGCCTACTAGCCTTTTAATGAACCGAACGTGTTCTGTATGTTTTGGGAATGTGAGAGGAATACCTGGAAAAAACCATAGATCTCAAGAAGAACATGCACGCTGCCCACAGGGGGTGTGGTTCCTTGCTCTTTCAAAATAACGAAACCCTGATGATGTCATTATCTCATCTTCTTTTTGTATATTTACTTTTTCAACTCATGTCCTGTCATTTTTCCTACTGTGCAATACTGACTTACAAATTTTCCAAGCTTTCAAAATGAGGCCCAAGTGTTCTAATTTATTCAGACAAAGCAAACCTCTACTTGGCACTAAAAGTCTCTTCATCAACAAAACCTGCGCCACGACGCTCTCATTGTTTCACTTCACCATTGTTCCTGTCTTTGTGTCACCGCGCCTCGATTTAGACCCAACACATGAAGCAAAAGTGTACCGTAAGCAGCACTATGCAGATTTACAGTGATGAGTTAATACGTGCCAACAGATTTAGGAACTTTGAGCTGAATTATGTTGGGGTAGAAAAATATTTTGGAAAATCACAACTTTTGTGGTCTCACTCACACAACAACACGTCTAGTTTACTTCAAAGATGTGTGTTAAGGCAAACTACGTGCACTAAAGGATATAGTGTATGATATATTTAAGTGGCATTGAACTAAATCCGGCCCACACAAAGATGCTGGCTTGTTGTGGGCATTATGTCTTAGCAAACTGCTCGTAAATGCAAAGTCTTGATCTCCTTCCCTCCTTGGACTCTTGCATGCTCACGTCTTTATTTAGTAGATAAAAAAAAAAATAGCCGTAAACAAAAAAAAAAAAAGCAGACTATTAATAAACAGCTATATGTATTAGAGCTGTGCGCAAATATGATAAGAGGCCATCCCAGGATATGCTTGACACAGCCCGCGGCTTTATAAAAAAAGCAATAGCGGAATGTGTTTAAGAGAAATAAAATTATTTCATTGTGAGAGATCAAGAATTCACTGATATGTGCCTGCTGGCGAAAACACTTGGGGTGCACTCAATGATACATAGAGGAATTCGGAAGGCGGCTTCATCAATATCATTCTCCACTAAAATTGAATGGAAATACTATCATTAAAAAAATAGTACTCTATAGTATGGTATGAAAACATACAAATGTCAAATAAAATGGCGTTTTTGCCTCAATTCAATAAACATTATGCTGCTCCTCTGCACCTTGGCCACTTACAAGCAGCACAATACAGACATAGAGACACACTAACAACAGTTTCTCAACTGACTCATTAGGCTACAGTCATTTTAATTCCAATCAATGTTCACAAAAGGCATTGTCGCAGGCACGCCGGAGCCTATTCCAGCAGTCATCGGGCAGTAGGCGGGGGACACCCTGAACAGGTTGTCAGCCAATCGCACTCGCAGTCACACCTATGGGCCTCCGACCCTCCCTGTGTGGAGTTTGCATGTTCTCCCTGTGCCCGCGTGGGTTTTCTCCGGGCACTCCGATTGAGCACTCCAAATTGCCCCTAAGTGTGAGTGCGGATGGTTGTTCGTCTCTGTGTGCCCTGTGATTGGTTGGCAACCGGTTCAGGGTTTCCCCTGCCTACTGCCCGATGATTGCTGGGATAGGCTCCAGCACACCCGCGACCCCGTTGGGGACAAAGCGATTCGGAAAATGGATGGATTATTATTAATTATTATTATTATTATTATTATTATTTCTCAGGGGAGTCATTGTCAGACTGATTTGGATTACTCATCTGGTGAATCCGAGTTTAACTCAGATTGTGGTTTCTACTTTTCTTCAAACTGTGTCAAGCCACGAGCTGCTCGCTGTGGCAACGCAAGCCCGAGATGTGTGTACTTGCAGGCAAACAATGCAAAGTGTAGTGAGTGGACACAGCGAGCCCTCCCACTGCAGATGTACATTAATTCCAAGTGGGAGCATTAGAAATGCTGATCAGCTTGGCAGCACACAGTCTAAGCTTTCCTTTCAGCGTTTTGCTGTTGTCTACTTCAATCGTGTCAATGTGAGGGAGTCTTTTCAGAGGTATTCATGCATCTGCCTTCGGGCCACAATGCTTGCCATTTTATAAACTGTCAGCCTGCGTGCCTCAAGTATTTGCTTCGCATTGTTTCCTTTTCTTGAATCAACCCCCCCTCCCTTTCCCGACGGCTGAAGCACACACAAAATAGAACTTGCAAAATGTTGGGATGGTCACAATATATGTCCTCTCGGTCGATGGTTCAACTCTCGCTTCACTTCCCACACTTGTCAAAGAGGTGTCCTTCATATGAACAATCATATATACAGTAGGCCCATTTAGATTTCTAAGTGCTATTGCTGATGAGTCGTAAATTAAATTCATTAATTAATTCTACATCTCCCAAAAAGTTGATAAATGTGACTGGCGTAAAAAAAAAAACAGCTGAAAAATGTGTTAGCTCTTTTGAAATTCTTGTCTTCATTCCAAGAAAAAAAGATGGCGGATGATTAAAATTAGTGATCACCGTGCAAGTACATGATTTGAAAAATTTTGATTTTAACGTATATAATTTGGAATGCTAGCTATGGGGAAACATTTTAACCTGGCTTTAAAAGCAATTTCAATGTATTGGTATGTTTGTCATCTTTATTCATTCATTATTCTTCTTTTTGATATTAATTGGTATGAGCAAATCGGAGGGTGTCTTATACACAAGTACGGAGAGAAAAAACAGCTTTTAAATGGTGATTTTGGAGGAAGGGCATTTTATGGTACGAGTCCTCCTATTTCTTGTTTGAGTACATCAACATGACTGCTGTGGAAAAAAGGGCATGAAAACAACAAAGCTAGCAGTGGTGATCTTTTACATTGCGAACTAAAGAAACGGCGTGGCAACCTTTAAAAAAAATAAATAGCGGACATTGATGAAGAGACTGAAACGAAATGTTCACCGCGAAGTCTATTTTACATCTACTATCCTGCAGCTACTGCAAAAGAGTAAACGAGAAGGAGCAGAAACAACCTTGAATGTTGTCCAGCGGGCTCACTGAAGGTAATTTCAGCGGATGAAAGAATTCTTCCCTGCTGCATTTGAAGCTGATATTCAAGTCAAGTCACCTCTTTGAAGTCGTCACTATTAAAACACTTTTAAATAACCGAGGATAGTATTTAACTTGCAGCAACGAGGAACTACTTCAAGAGTTGTAAAACAATGTCCTGTAGGAGCGCAGCAAATTTGTGAAGACGGGCATTTAACGAGAGCTCTGCACTGGGGGAGTTCAATGAAGGCCTCGTTGGAGGGCTCAATTAATGACCCAGCGAAGTGTTAACTTTTCATCCACTTTGTCTTGCGATATTGTTGAGTGTTTTCTCTCATTGCCATTGTGCCGCGGGCTGTTAATGGGATCCCCCGGGCTGGTGACACCCCTCAAGTCCATTTTGCCTGTTTGCTCTTTGTTCAACGCTCCCCTTTTGTTGCCCGATCAGCCTCCCATGGGGTCGCCGGACAAGATTCATGGCATTTGTCGGCCAAATGAAAGGAGGATTACGGGATGGCTTGTGAACGGCCCATTGCAGGAGTGGATTCTCCGATACGCCCCCTCAACCCCCAAGCGGAGCGGCTCCCGTTTCTAAATATTTGTTTTCTAAAAGACATCCCAGATAAGTCCACATCAAGACAATAGTGAAAGGGTGTCAACAAGTGGTTCAGCCAAATACTGATCAGCGTTGATTTGTACCCAATTCAGTAATTGCCTACAGTCGTTTTGTACACAGAGGAAACAAATATTTTATTTAAAAAATGCAACACATTTTCATTACATGCTAAATGGCAGTATCACAAAGTAACCCGATGTGATATTTTCAACAATATCGATAGGTTCACAATATAGCCATATTTGAGGGAAAAAAACATCAGTATATGTCTAAAAAATATGTCCATATTTTCTATTGATGATGTTGATGATTATGAGATATTGTGAGTTAATGATACCAATAGCAATATTTTGTCCTGATAAAAAAAAGCTCTGAGTCCAGTTGTCTGTTGTCATTTTTGAAATAGGCCATGGCACTGAAAAGACTACCGAGGTCACATCTGCCAATAAAGGTTTGTACATATCATCACATCTATGATCTGGATGGATTTTGATTTTATTTGAATGCAGTTTTATTATTCTCTGACCTAAGGACTATTAGGAACTACACTGTTGAATGAAACTGGAAGTGTTGCTGAGTGTTTAGCAAGGCCAACAAATCAAGCTAAGACCAATTCCTTTTTTCGCATGTCACAAATAATGAGAAATTGTAAAAGAGCATTTTGAATTAAATTCGATCAAAAAAGACATGGTATAATTAATGTGGGATGACTTGGTGAGAAATCCAAATACTACACTTTAAAATTGTAAAAGCCAAAAAAAATGTGTGTGTGCGTGTGTGTGCGCATGTGTGTTTATTTAAATGTCCCTGATTCTTTGGCGTGAGACAGCAAGGGGGTAAAGAGGAGGTTAATCCTAGTTCAATACACTGACGCACAGCCCAGGATGGAGCCTGTGACGATTGTGTTATCTCCAGCCAACATTTGGGTTCCCCCACAATTCCACTCCAAAAGAATCGCTGCGAGAGGGTGCATGAGGAGTGGAGGAAGCGCAGATGCCCGGGGAAACGTGCTATCAATAGCTGCAATACAACGGGCCTTAGACTGTCACTGTAGACGACCGCCGCATTTGGTGATCTCAAGTAGCTGTGCTCTCAAATCCAACACTCACTGACATAACACTCACAACACGAGGTACGCTGCGAAAATCTAATGGCATCCAAAACCAACTTTCCCAATTTACACACTTCTTTTTATCATATTATGGACTTATGGTTACCAATGACTGACAACCGTTTATGACGTGAAGACACAGATCATGTTAATGATTTATCCCTATAATAAGAAATACACAAATTTGCAAAACAAAATTCTGTTTATATTTTAAAATCGTTCTCAGAAAATCACAATGTCCCATTATTGGCCAGCTATTTTTAGAACACGCCTGCAGGGTATTCAATAGGTCCTTGAGGGCACCACATTGGTGACCTCCCGCCTTGATTCGCTGTGTTGCTCGGTGTGTGGTGGGGCTACCATACCTATTTTTAGAATGTGGGAGAAAGCATGGGGAGAACATGCAAACACCAGCTCAGAGCCAAGATTCTAACCTACAGCTTTCAACAGTGGAACCAACATCCGTTGATGACGACATCATGCACCTTCAGACCCCTCACAAGAGTTCAGTTAATAAAACTCACTCAGATGCGTACACCTGAATTTCCCTGGGAGGCCCAACAAAATGTGAGAAGAAGACAAAACACAGAAAGCTACTTGAAAGAAGCAGTGACTCCCAAAATGCAAGTGTTTTGTTGTTTTTCAATTACTCAGTGCCACTCTGTGACAGTTACAAAAAATTGTTTCAATACACTATCAGTAGTTCAATTACTTTTATCCTTGCATGACAGTTTGGAATTTTAAAAATGGCCCTTTCTCTTGGGAGATTCAAATTATACCTATTATTTTCTATTTTTAAAAATCTAAAGCAAACAAAAGCCGTCATTTGGGATTTGTTTGGGTTTTTGGGGGGGGGGGCGAGTTGATTTTGTTTATCACAGAATCATAATTTTCTATACGTAAACAACATCCGTGCCATTAATACGCCCCCCAACCTCCCCCCCCCCCCCCCCACACACACACACACAAGAGCAAACCCGAGAAATAAATGGAATTAATATTTGAAAAATGCAATCCAAAGCACACGGAAGGCAACCTTTAAACCTCATGAATTTTTCGCCGCAGGCTCGGCACCATGAAGTGAGCTGCCCAAAAAGATGAAAGTGAAAAGAAATAAAAGCTCAATTTAATCTGCTTTGGGGCCCTGCAAGGGAGCGCATGTGCCTGGAAGTGTAAGAGTGAGGGCTGATAGGGGATAAATATATTTCTTACTATGCCTCTGAGCTATTACATCCCTCTCCAACACAGACGCCTATTCAACAGACAACAGTTTCATTAGCAGCCGTAGTCCTATAAATCTTGCGATGATTAGGAGATGACAGAGACACACACTGGGCTCATCTTTTCAAACGAGGAGGGCTGAAGATTATTCAGGAGCAGTGCAGCTCATTTCATTTATTTTACTGAGCCCTAAAAACTGCTGAACATATGTGTGATCTATGTTAAATAAAATCATATACAAAGGTTAAATGGTGTACTCTGTCCTTGTTTGCTTTTGTGTGTGTAAGAAAACCAAAAAAGACAGATATGAGCTATATTTCTCTTATTTCATTGGTTAAAATGTATTTTTTTTTAATGACTATTATAAAGTAACATTACATATTGTTCCAAGCCACGTCCAGAAAGACACCATGTCTAATTGATATCGACTGGCACATCGCTCCTCTTCCCAGTAAGCATGGAAGCTGCTCCCCGTGGGCCTGACATTGCATCAATAACACATGAGAAATAATGAGGTGGTCCTCTGGGGGGGAGCCGAGCTACAAAACGACCCGCTCAGGCCCAATTTGTTGGGAAATCCCCGTGGCCTACCTTTGTCTCTTAAGATGCCATCAATGCTGTGCTTGGCTTTCTTGTCTTCCTCTTCGTCTTTTTTAAAGCACTCCTCGTCTTCGTCGTCGTCCTCGTCGTCCTTCTTGCCGAAACGAGCTCTCAGTATTCGACTGATGGAACTCACTATCAATAAAAAGACATCATCATTATTTGATTATTGTGAGGATATATCATTACTAACTTAATGGTATACCATTATCATACTTATTGTGTGTGTGTGCATGTGCATGTGTATGTGTATGTGCGTGCGTGTAATAGTGGAAATGTGCAAATTCTGTGGTCATACAACACTGAATGACAGCAAACGAAAGAAAGAAGTGGAAGCATCTTACCAGCGAGTGTCTCACCTGAAGGGACACTGCTCCTGTCGCACACGCCGTCCTTGAGCAGTTTATCTCGGATCTCCCAGCTGAATATTCCCGGGCTGTCGCTCTTGTATTGCTCGATTCTCTTCTCGATGTCGGGCGTCGCGACCTGCTGCAATGGGCCCCGGATGACACAGCCACGTCACTCGCACTGCCTTTCAGCTTGGAGTGTATTTATTTATTTATTTATTTATTTATTTATTTATTTATTTATTTATTTATTTATTTATTTATTTATTTATTTATTTATTTATTTATTTATTTATTTATTTATTTATTTATTTATTTATTTATTAATACATACATACATACATACATACATACATACATACATACATACATACATACATACATACACGCAGCCGCATACATGTTGCACATCTCTGATTGTGTGAATGCTGAAGATATTAAAAGAAAATCTATTCCAATTTACAAAATTTCCTATTTTCCACACTACCCTCACACAAAGTTTAAGTGAGACATTCGACAAAAAAAGTTCCCCACCAATTTATCTCCATTCGGAATGTTTTCAGAATTATTTTTCACCATCTTCTTTAAATTCCACATTTTCCCCATATTTATCACCAACGCCTGCATTCTAACCATTCCAATTTAAAATAAAAAATAAAAATCACCTCATTCTGGACATGCAGACATAATTTTCACGTTCTAAATAATACCATTTTCCGTACTAGCCACACAATTTAAGTTAAGAGACGTTCAACAAAAGGGTTCGCCATGCTGTTCAGCTTCATTCAGAACCTTTTACCCAAATTCCACATTTTCTGCAATAAAATTCACAAATGTAATCGATATTTGGTATATCTATCACAAATTCCCGTTGTCATTTCTGGACTGCAATAAAAAGATTCCAACTTCAACTCAATTAAATGAATCCAGTCAGCTTTTGAACATGTCGTTTGTACAGAAACTGCATTATTTTCTTTGTATTAATTGTGCAATGTTTCTCATTGAAATGCTCACCCTGGGTTTGCTGCCTCCGATCGCCCCAGGCCGAATGGAGCCGGTCTCCTGGTAGCGGCACAGGATCTTGGACACGCAGCCGTGGGATACCCGAAGCTGGCGAGAGATGACGCACGGTCGGATGCCGTGGTGGGCCATCTCGACTATCTTGTGGCGGATGTGGTTGGGCAGGGGTCGGCCGTTGATGAAGACGCCCCCTAACTGATTGACCCGGCCCTGGCCTAAAGGTGTAGACACTGCGTGGCCCACCGACACGGTGGGAGGAAATCATTCGGTATTATTCAAATGATACAATGGCAGGTTTACAGTTATTTTTTTTTATCATTTCACGTTTTTTATTGTTTGGCCTACTTCAATATGGGTATAGGCCTAAATCCCACATTATGTAACGATTTTTTTTAAACCTCGGGTCATTATTTAAAAATTCAAATTTTCTTACACTTTCATTTTCCTTTCGTTGCAGCCTTTTAAGGTCAATTTAGAAAAACGTATTTTTAATTCCCATTAACAGATTCTAAAATAGGAGCCACGGAAAATGTGGATAGGTGATTTAGGTACATCGTTGATAGAAAATGAATCCTCTGCGTTTATTTTATTGCCAATATTGCGGAAAAATATTATCCGTATTTTTCTTGAGCGCATCTGTGAGGCGCGTAACATGCAGCACAATTTATTTCATTCTTAAAATAAAACGTGTAATAAATGTCAAATCGATGTTTTTTAAAAATCGTTCACCCAGTTGTGAGCTAGTACCTAAGGTGCTTAAAATTGAATGTGTTATACTCATGATTTGTTCATTATTGAGAGGATAGTTAAAGGGTTTATGAATGCAAACCAGTCAGAGGAACCAAAAGACGCGTAAGCGGCGCCTTTTTTTAATATTGCCTATAATTATCGTGAGATTGTAATGGCCAATTTGCGTGCTGCATACACGCAGTGCTCTTCTGCACCACAACAAAACAATGTTCATCTAACATATATTAATGTTCATTAAATAGGCTACTTAAGTTAAGGCGGAAAATCACGTTGAGTGTCTTTTATAATCATCAAAAAATAAATAAAACAAAGTTACACTTGACAGCGTTCTTTTTTTTAAACAATTAATCTCCCCTTGTATAAATGAATAAAGATCGTTATTTTAAAAAAAAGAAATACCTTCCAGAGGGAAGCCGGTCCTTGGGTAGTTCTGCCCAGAGGCCGGGCGCATCATCCGCGGCACGGTTCCGGGTAACGCCGTCATTGTCTGTCACTTGTTTAATATGCAAGGAAAACGCACTAGAAACGAATGTGAGAAACAACTTGGATCCCCCCCAAACAAAAGGTGGCAGCCACTTTGAGAGGTCCAGCGTGTTGAAGAAAGCAGGATGCATGCGGCGGCATTAATTTCAAGGGCGAGGAAAGTTGCCTAGTGGGAGCGGCGTGGGCCCACGTGGACTGCGTCATGTGTCAAACACCGTGTCAAGAAAGCACGACTTTGGCACTCAGGCGGAAATGTGCAAAGGGGGTAGGTCGGGACCAGTGATAGGTTCCTCAGAGCCTCTTGTATTTAAACAGAAGCTCCAACAAGTTGACGCAGCCAATGGGATGGGAGCGGTCTCTCTCGTCTCTCTCACACGCACAATGCAGGGGGTCCTCAGCTTACGACGTTGTTTGTAAATCGGAACGCGTCGCCGCTGTCTATCGCAGCAGTTTCAATGTTTCCATGCAATCACTTTTATATTATATACATACATTAAGTCTTACTTCTTCCCACTCCTTTTCAGACAAGTAAACTCTGCCCATTTTGTGCAGTAGATCGTATTCCATTTGTACCTAGTATTTATAGTCATAATTTAAATGACTTTCACCTTGTTTTTGCTTTTTATTTTATTTGTATTCATTTGATTGATGATGTATAGTTTACATGTTTGAAACAATCTATTTTCAATTCAATATATACACACATATATGTACACACACACACATATATCACATATGCACAACTCATGATTTCAAACATAAAAGCGCCTGAAATGTTGAGCGCCTGTGTCATATTCATTTTTGACAGCAAAACAAAATGTTTTTTCCAAAAATGGGCCTCATTGTGTCAATACTTATAGCAGCAAGAGAGTACCGCATGTAGGAAAATTGCTTCTCTTACAAACGTACAGCAGACATTGCTCAGTCAGAAAAATGAAAAAAATGATGCATCCCTCTGTCAATACTTTTGCATGCTGGTTAGAATAGATAATATTATTTAAGATGCACATGTGAATAACTCAGCTGCCAGGTTAATGTGTTTTTCCACTGGTAATAAACAAGATAAAATGGCAGCAGTCAACAGTCAACCATGTCCTCAAGTGCTACACATTGTCACCCACATCATGTGATAGGCTTGTTCTCATAATCAGTTAGATCAGGGTTGCCTTGACGAATGTCAAAAAGAAAATAGTCTGTTTGAACCACATGAAAGCAGGAGGCCCCTTTATACCGTGACAATTTTGATTGGTAACACTTAGTGACCAAGGCATGAAAAAGTGGGTCTCAATCCTAAGACTGTCCTTCATTAAACCGTCCTTCATTAGACCTGAGACAACACATCCCAATAACCACAACAGCACCTTGCTGTCTGGGTTTGGAGATCTTCACCTTTGCTATTGAATGTGCTTTTGAAAAAGTGAACCACATCAGTGGGAATGGAACATCTTTCTCAATAGCTCAGTTAATTCGCGGTATCCCCCAAGGCTCAATTCTTTGTGCATTGCCATTTTCAAATTATTCAAAACTGTCATCAAAACCCGAGTGTTATCTTTTAATCTATCCGCATCACAACAACATTTTATTTTGGGCCTCACAGCACATATGCCTGGCAACTCTGAGCTTCGGGATTCAAACATCGACCAAGGCCTTCCCATGTGAGGTATTTATGTCCACTCTGTGGCGTTCTCCTACATTCTATATGAATGTTAGGTTCATTGACGACTTGAAAATCATCCATAGCTGTGGTTGTTTGTTTTAATGCGGTCTGTGATTGGCGAGCATCCAGTCCAAGGTGTATGCATCCTCTCATCTCATCTAAATTCAGGGTCCAATACTTGTCAAAGGGAAAGCAGCCATTTTAGAATCTTGGACAATGGCTCCTCTATAAGGTTTTGGGCTTTGACAATGGCTCAAGCTTTGAGACTCACTAAATTCAGAAACTAAGTCTTGGAGAGATGCTAGTCCGCTTCCTGGCTACTGTCGAGGTACCCGGGAGCAAGGAACCTTTTCTCACTAATCTTAGCTCATGTTTGTGAAACCCCTTTCCTTGCATGTCTCCATGTATGTGATCAGATTCACAGTGTGGTGTGCAAGACAAATATACAACAGAATGTCAGTTGAATTTTCAAAAGACATTTCTATCATCTCGATTTCTGTCACTCGCTCCCCTGGTCAAAAGTACAGTGCCGAAATAGGTATTGTATGTTTAAAAAAAAAAAAAAAAACTTCTTCTAGGCAGAAGCTAAGCTGCACTGTTTTTGTTTGCAGAGTAAATAGAGCGGCTGCAATGCAAGGTAGTGACTTTCCTTGTCCCTTAACTAATATTTTCAGAGTTGAAACTCCGAGGACTGATTGTCCCATGATATTCAATATTTGAATTTAAAAGTAGTCATCGTTTTCTGCTGGAGCTTGCCTCCAATCTGTTTTTGTAGGTAAGTGGGAACACGCTTACTTATGCTAATTACAGTAAATACCGAAAAATCCCAAATGGAAAAAGAAAATGGAAAAACTAAATTTAGCCTGCTTTTGCAGCATGACCCAAACCACCAAACTATGATGTACAACTTTTGAAACCATTAAATGCCAAGGGAACAACCTGTATTTTTTTTCCTTCTTCATTAGCTGTCCATAAAATGGCCCGCGACCCACTTTTTGGGCCCTGACCCACCGTCTAAGAATTACTCCCTTCGGTGTTCATAGCAACAGCTTGGTCTTATCTTGCTTGTCTTTGCCTGCTTGTTTCTTTCCTCAAATATTCTGGGAGCTCACACACCATTTCCTCAATTAAGATCTTTTATTCTGCCGCCTCAGTTTATTGCTTGGGTTTCATGGGGTGATCCATATTGCATATTGCAAAGCATGGAGATTGCTCAACATGTGAAACACAAACATTAGCTCGAACACTAATACGGTTTTAAATGGAAGCAATTTTTAACCCACCCCATATCATTTCAAAGTTCATTTACAAGTTGCGGGGTGTCATTGACAGTTTTGCCCACCATAGCCAAATCTTAGTAATCAAGATTATTGGCTATTTGCTAGACAAACACGGTGCTTAGCTTTGCAGAGGCCTTTCGCCACTTCTTTGAACAAAATCCAATGTGTCTGCGGAAGAATTGGAGTCAAATTGTTTTGCATCGGGGCCCCACATTGCGTGAGCACAGAGGTTAAAGGGGGAAATTAGGCAGAACATGTGCTACATTGGTCAAAAGACGATAAGTCTTATCCCTTTGTGATGCGCCTCGATTTAGCATTGCTCAACAAATCATTCTGAAGCCAAAGCCAATCACAAAAATAAAGATAGCCAAGATTTGTAGGCGATCCTGTGGAAACATGTCTAATTTCTCATGGTTTAATTCCTCCTTTTTTTTTTTTTTACTGTGTTGGGAGGCTGTGTAAAGCATCGCTAACTTGTTTTTCACAGACGATTACAGCGGGAACAAGAAAGGCTCACAAGGCAGACCATGGGACCTTCATGAGGCTGAGGGCCACCTCCACGATCAATGTTGCCATTTTGTTGATCGGGTACCGCGTATCCACCATGCAAGATGAATTTTGTTTGCTAAATAGATGTGTGAAGCATCTATTCATCCAGCAATTTTTCACAGGAGTATTAGTGGATAGCATGATGACGATCAGGCTGCTGATTTGTTGAATGACAAGTCTGCACGAGATACATTTGGTGCATTTGGTACAATGTTTGTATTATATGACTTCTTTTGGACAGTTTTTTTTCTTTTTTTCTAATTTCAAATATAATTTTAAACATCAAAGATATTTTGACTTTGCCTTTTATGTAGCTACAAAGCATATCATTACAAGGCTAATGTGGACGCCACAACAGAAAAATGAACTGATACAACTGCTTCCAAAAGATAAAAATACGAAAAAAGCAAAGCTAATAAATAGAAGTTTGTGCCACAGTAGATTTAGGCCACAAATCACATCTTGGAGATAACTAAAGAACCCTATTTAGAAGACGAGGCACATACTAAATGCTAATATTTCCGCTGATGGAAACTAGCCGCTAACGTTTTCTGCAATTAATCCCAAACTTGTTTGAAGAGAAAAAATAAAATTAATAAGTAAATCCTGGCAACTACCCCCCCCCCCCTTCCTTTTACTTTTAAAAGTTTCCGAGTGCAAGAATAAACATTATGATGTAAATATATAGATATATTAGACCACCTATCATTAAATGATAATCTGGCATCATTAAATTATTTGACGCCCTCTTTAATTTTCAATTAATTCCCAATATTTTAGAAAATTACAGAGTATGAACATACTGATGTAAATATACAGACGTATTAGACTACCTGTCAATAAATGATAATCTGGAATCATTAAGTAATTTGATACCCTCGATAATTTTCAATTAATTCCCAATGTTTTACAAAATTACATAGGAGGAAAAAAAAAAAATCAAACTTAATTGATATACCCAAATTTGAGCCGACTGACTAGGTGGGGCTCTCGTAACTCAAGTATAACCTTCAACCACTAAAACGTATTTTCTCTTCAGGAGTGCAAGCAAATTATATCTGATCACAGAACAACGTGGTTTACTTTCTTGACAGTGGTAGGAGCGTCTTGCGAGAAGATAATGACCATCAGATTTGAACATATGTGCTGTATGTGTTAAAATAAAGCTAAAATAAAGAAAAGGTCTTGATCCTAATACATATAAAAAACAATCCACAAGCATGTAAAAGTGCCAGAGAGAAAATAATTAATTGCAGTGAGCCAAGACATTATCAAGTACCCCACAACTTACTTTCACTCAGACAGCTGTGAGGTGTGATTAAAAGCAGACAAAAACTACTTGTCGTCAAGGCTTCTATTTGAGATGATAGGGTCACTTGTCTGTTTCCTTTCCAATGTGCCTTTGTAAGTGTGCATGCGTGTGTGAATGGGCTTCTTTGTAGGGATATGAATAGAAAGAAATGGCAAAGACTTGTAAAAACTCATTGAAGCTGCGCTGACAGCTTGACCAATGTTATCGCCAAAGGAAAGCAGCAGAACGTGCATCGTGACAGAAATACCTGCAAAGAGCTTAGTCTCGTGTTTAGACAAAAGACCAAGGCAAGTCATAAAATAGGATAACGTGGTTTCACAAACAGACAATAGCTTGTAAGAATTGGCTACCTCCAAAAACGGCACTGATACAATCATTTCAGAGTGGCATTTTAATTGTGGGCAAAATCCTTTAGATTATGTGCCATATCATTTCATGTTGACATACAAGTCCTGTATTTTGAAATATTTCTACACCTATATACAAAACCAAAATAATGGTTGGAAACTCATCTAAGAATCCAGTGGGGAAGACAAGACGCAAGGACAAGATAAACATATCTGTCCACTGTCCAACCGACTTTGCATAAATACAGACAACAGGCAGGTGAAAGGTGGGAAATGGTGTGAAAGAGGCTTAACAAGTTAAGGAGACACTCGGGGGTTAATATCTACAGTGCTCAACAGATTTATTAGCAATAGTACTAATCACCGAAATCATTTTTATGCTTCTGTAATGTTAATACACAGGAGAAGCTTGTTAACCAAAGTTGGTCTATTTGTTTGAATTCTTCAGTTGTGGTCGAATGTTATGCTTAATTCAAATTTGTCAAGTCTGTATTAAAGCACTTTTATTTGCTCTCTGAGACAAATAACGATTATAGTCTAAATAAAAAAATTGTTAAGCACTGCATTGATTTGACCTTAAAACATGTGCATACACACCAAAGTTCATGAGCATTCAGGATTGTTCTACGTTGTCCTTTAATAGTGACTATTATTAAATGGATGCACCCTTTTCTCATGTTATTGAGAAATAACAACACTGCTGCTTTTTCTTCTTGCACCTCATGTGGTTATTGTCCAATGTTATTGACACCGGGCTCCCTTTCTTAGTGTTTCCTATTCCCACAAAATTCGACATGTTCTCTTTCCGTGTCTCATCATTTACATTTTTAACAAGTTGCGTTCCAAGCTAGTCCCAATTCCTTAAATAACTTTTAGCAGCATCACATTTGACAACTCCACTGGAACTCATATCATAGTCACTAAAGTGTCCTCAATAAATAATCAAATGGGCACCATTTCTTGGAAGATATAAGAGGCAAACATTTTTTAGTAGATATGCCCAAAAATTCAGGAGTGTATTGTTCGATTTTCCAGGTGGCTGCTGTGTCAGCTTTACTTGCTTTGGTGAAGGTACTGCTGGGTGAACATATTGAGCTCGCTGTCCAGCCAGCCCGCCTTGTTCCTAACAACAAAACAAATACACACACGAATGATGTCTTGGAATGATGCAGTGACTTAATTTGAACTGCGTCATCTTAAACATACTGTGAAATTTGGTTGTGACGGCTTTTGGTTAGCGTATGTCAGTTGTACAGAACCTCTACCGAAAGTGACAAACAGCTTGAAGCAACAACAGTTTGCTTCTAAATTGGTGAACTGTTAGTTACTCGATGAAGTATGAAGTTTTTATATTGTGTCGCGTACTTGTATGTCTATCGTGTTATGTGTCTCGTCACCGTGGGACAGAGAAAAACGTAATTTCGGTCTCTTTGTGTGTTGTGACATGTGGAGAGATTGACAATAAAGCTGACTTTGACTTTAAACACTTCATGTTCAGGAAGGCAGAAGAGAGGAAAATTGAAACCGCCAACTTTGCTGTAAGAATTAACAGCACACACAGTATCAAAGAGACAGAATTCGTGCGAGTGCCACTGCAAAACAAAAAGTCCAGAACATTAGGATTCGATGGCCTTCGACTTGAAGTTTGCACTGAAGGCATGAGGAGGGTGCGCGTGCAAACGTAGCAGATCTGAATACCGATCTGAATACTTAACATGGATTGAATTTGCAAACGGTGGACATGCTTTTGGCTAGTCAAAGGGAAGAAGAGAAGAAATAAAATTCCCAAAAATAAGCAGCATTGCCGTTTATGGCACAAGCAAAACGCTGGTTAAACCGTCACAGCGTATTGTCCGGACTTTACGGTGAAATGGAGGAATTAAAACAGTTCCCAAGTCTCTTAATGACTTGATCATTTGCCCAGCTGACCTCCACGCATGTTTCATTCATGCTTCTTACCGTAGCAGCTTAGCTTTGCTCTGCATGGTATCCAACAGCTCAATCTTGCTATTCATGTCAGTGATCTCATCTTCAAGATTCTGCCGAGTCACGTCTACCTGCTGGCAGAGCTGTGCAAACACCCCGGCCAACTCTCTTGATGTCCGCACGCAGCGCGCAAACAAACACATCCACAAAGAATGGTTAAAAAAAACATTCACGACTCAAACCACATGACTAAAAAGTGCGTGTTTGAATGCTCACTGCTGGACTTGGTGACTGCAGTTGGATCCGGTGTAGCTGACGATGAGCTGCAACTTCTCACTGGCGTAGTCAACAAACTGTCTCTTGAACGCACGCTCTTTGGCCTTTGTCGTCCAGGTGAGGCGCTCATAGACGAAGAGGAGCCCGTAGAGACCCACAGACAGAGCGATCAGACGCCAGCCCACGGCCTTCCAGATCTACACACACACCAACAAAACTATTTTGATGCAAGAAGACTCAGCCAAATGTCCATCCAGCCATCCATTTTCTATCCTGTTAGTTGGGGTCAAGGTTGAGCTGAAGCGTGACCGGTTGCCAGCCAATCGCAGGGCAAATATAGACAAGCAATGGAGTAATCAATAAACATTATATTTTTGGACTGTGCGAGGCCTCAAGCAAGAACAGAGAGATCATGAAAACAGATCCCGGATTTGACCCCACACAAACAAATTTTATAAGACTTTAATAATATTGTACAAGCATTAACAAAGGCTATTATAATTGCTTTTTTTTTTTGTGGGCGGGGGCAGTTGTTCAATGTATTTGTCGTTAATCATTCAAATTAGTTTTGAGAGATTGTTTCCTCACCACACCACCAACGACAAGGACACCCATGGAGGTCCGGGAAGTGAGGGAGGCAAGTCCGGTCACCATGGACACCATCAGCTCCTCCTGAGTCATGGAGTTTTGTGGAAATGGAGGCATGCTGGCGCTGACAGGAGTGAGTGCCAAAGTTCGAGGGATCTGGAAGAGGACCATTTAATGAGTTGGTTCCGAATAGTTAATTAATGGCAAAAACGAGTGATTGTCTGTGACTGTAACTGAGTGGTTCCATTTTTCTGGACTTTTGTTCTGCTTTCCACCTATTTCCAACTGAAGGACAATTTTGAGAATAGTCAGAATTCTGAGAACAAAGTCAGAATTCTGAGAATAAAGTCAGAATTCTGCGAATAAAGTCAGAATTCTGACTTTAAAGTCAGAAAGTGGGAATTCTGACTTTATTTATAGTCAGAATTCTGATTTTATTCTCAGAATTCTAACTAAAGTAAGAATTCCGACTTTAAAGTCAGAATTCCGACTTTAAAGTCAGAATTCTGAGAATAAAGTCAGAATTCTGAAAAAAAAAGTCAGAATCCTGTCACCCCTCGTTTTTTTTTTCTTTACTGGCCCTAATCCTCTTCCGTACTTTTTACACCTGGGAGAACGCCAGAACATGACAAAAAGTAAAGATAAGTCTTTACTGCCATCAAGTGGGAATTAACAAAAGGAGACCTGACTCCAAACAGTGTCAGATGATACTTTGTAGAGTGTTCCCCCTGCAGGCCAAGTTGTGCAATTAAACCAGTTTTTTTTTCTTTCTATTCATTGCAAACTATTAAAAGTTTGTACATTTGACCTTAATTATACCTCACACATAAAGGCAGCAACTTTTTTGTGTACATTATCAAATGTGTGTTACTGTGATGCGTTACCTGGTCACTGTAGCCCATGAGGGCTCGTCGAGTGTTTTTGGGCCCTAAATAGCGGTTGACCAACATCGTCCAGCCCAAAGAGAAGTGAAAGCTGATGTCCTCCTGGAAGTCACTGCAAAGCTTATCGCAAGCCAGGTCATAACTTAGACTGAAACACTGGCGAGGAACCAGCTTGTCCACCTGCTCTCTGGCTGGGTTGGGTAGAAGAGGCTTCAGACCCTCTGCATGACACACGGAGGATATAAATATTTCACTGATGTGATTAATGCACAAATAATGTCGAATACAGGCAGTTATACTTTCAAATCATTCCAGTGCTATATTCTGTCATAGTAGCATTTGATACTATGGTATGACACTTACCTATCATTTCTGCCTGCGTGGTCTGAAGAGCTGTGCTAATTGTGGTGGAGCACCTGTCTGACATGTTCTTGCCCAGACACTCTTCTATGTGCCGGTGGAGCTCCTAGCAAAGTATAATATTCAGACTATAATACATTTGACAGTGTGGATTTGGAGTATCCAAACTTGTTCACATTTCATAAATTTTAGGAAAGAACTATGCTGAAACGCACTTTCTTGTAGACTTTGAGAACAACTTGTGATGGGTGGAAGTCCATGTGAAAATCATCCACCAGCACGTGAAGCTTCCTGATTTCTTCTGCCATGCAATTGGAAACCTGGAGATAAGCAGGGAAATTGCCAGGAATGTATTACATTACTTCCACTCTATGAAATAGAGACGCTGGCCACTTCAACGTAAACATATGCAAAGACAAAGTTAGTTCACTTAAAGTTTCCATTCGAAGCAAAGTGTTGGAAGCATGGTGCTCACCTGTCTCTCCACCTCTTCTGTGATTTTCTTGATCCTGGACTTACAGTCCATAGTCAGAAGATCCAACTGCTTGTCTATAAACTCCAGTCGGTCCTGACGGTCATCTTTGGTCTCAAGGCAGTAGACCCTATAAATCATACACAATTCGGACCAAAAGCGTTATTTATTGTGTTCCAAAGAAATTTGCGTACATCTCAACATTCATTTCCATGAAGGGAGGACACCAAAGATGTCCTGAAAATACAACAGGTGTTATTTTTTTGTTATTACAGGTGAGAGACTAAAATGCCACACGGACCTCTGCTCTTGTGCAGCAATGTGCACGGCGTCCATGATGTGCCGCAAAGCTTCCGAGATCTGCTTGGCCCGCACTGTATGCTGCTCAAACTTTGTCTTCACCGCTGACTGAGAGATGCACTCCTACACACAATAGTCACGTCAGCATACAGCACTGATGACTACTGACTATTAAAGATGCAGTTGAAATTTACGTCATATAAATGTGGTTTAAAAGCGACTACGATATAGATTGTGTCACTATGGTGTTAAAATTAATTTGATCCAAATTGATTTAGGAGTCAAAAATAAATAAACAAATATGATTAAAATTGCGTGGATTAGACACATACATTGTTTGGAATATTTGACGCAAACATTTTACAACAAGGCTCTTGAAGGTTTCCCCCTTATGAAATAAATGCTTTTACGTGGTTACAAATTTTAGCCTTACCTCAAATCGCCTCTCAAAGTTCTGAAACTCAAACATTCTAGCTTGAAATCCATCAGCAAGAGCGCCACCTGAAACAGGATAACAAAATTCCATTTAGTAGACAATTTGGGTCTGGGAAAGGCTTTTGAGGGAAAACTATTTAAAATTGATCACCATACTGTATGATAAAATATTAAAAAAAATATATATATATATACACACTTAGGCTATACATACAATTCTCAGTTCTTCTGACGTTTCAAGGTTACAAAGACTTGACAATAAACTACAGCAGTAGCTACTTATGAGTTTAATGTGTTCCGCGAGCTAGCTCTTTACTTGTATATCAAAATAATTTTCCCCATTGAATTGCAAATAAACCAATCCAGCACCCCAAAACACACTATTTGTTACATAATCACCGTAAAGAAAATAACACCGAAAAATGCCACTATATTGTGCAAATACAAAAAGAATAGAGAGAAATAAACTGGCTGTATTAAGTGTAACCAAGGACAAGCTGAAAGCCACAACTGCAACATTGTGTGTTTGCCTGTAATTGACATGTCCTCAAGTCACAGTTAAAGTAGGGAAATCCTCACTGACCTTTAAATGGTTAATTGGAATAATTAGAATCTGCAGATTTGTGAATAAATGTCCAATCTCACCTGTTTCAGGCATTCCTTGAGCTTTCTGCACACGTGCTTGGAGAACCTCCTTGGCAGAGACGAAGAAGATGCGGTCACTGGCCTGAGCTTGGTCCACAACACCGAGCTCGTGCACGAGGAAATTGGTACAGCGGTCCATATGTTGTCTCCGCACCTGGCAATAAAAAAAAATAAAAAAAAAAAAGGATGTAGGAGCTGTGCACACTTGAGAAGCCATATTGTTTATAGAGTGATTTAACCACAAGTACATCTGACTAACCTCATCCATGTATTCAGGTTCAGAGGCTGAGGCATCCCAACGGTTATTAAGGATAAAGATGTTCGGACTGGAAAGTCGTTCGTTGACTTTGTGGAAAAATGACTTTTCCTGCAGAGACATTGTTGACGCTGAAAAGCATGACCAAGGAAGAAAGGAAAGAAGGGACGGCAGGAAGCAGGGATTGATGACCGGACAAATCTTGTCTTATCTCACCGTCTGCATCAGTGTTGACTCGGAGTTTGCCACAAGCACAAACACATCTGCATCCAAGCAGAACTTGTCGATCCAGCTGTCAAGTTCTGTGGTCACGTCAATACCTGGACTGAATGTATATGAATTAAAAAAAAAAAAAGAAAAACATTAAAATGGCATACCAAGTGATGCATTTCTACAATATAAGATATGCCTGACCTGTCCAACAAGACCAGATCATCCCTGAGCAAAGCACACTTGGCTTTAGGCCACATGACGCAGACCAAGCTGCCTGCATCCAGGTCCTCATCCTGGTGGAGAGCGTGTGCCAGTTGGTTCACTGTCTGGAAATGTTGACACAAGCAAAGTTGGGTTGTGATGCCCACTTCCATTAAAAGATAGATGAATAAATAACTGGGTTCTCCCAACCTTAATGCTTTTCTTCTCCTCAGAGCCTTCAGTCAGAATAAAAGCTTCATTCCCATCCGTTCCCTCCACCCTCAGGAAACAGTTTGTGGTGTGTCCAATACCAGAAGGCAAAACCTTGTCACACAGCATAGCATTGATGACCGAGCTTTTCCCATTACTGGTCCTAGAAAACAAAAATTAAAGTGTAAGAAAAGAAACATTTTGCCTGCCTTAAAATTGTCAAATACAATGAGATGCCTTAGTCTAATGTCATAACACTTGAAAATCCACAGTTCTTAGAACACATGAAACAAGTTGTGATGTGAGCTTGTGAAACGAGATACATACCTCCCAAAGAACACCACCTTCATGTGTCTCCGAGCGAGCACTTCTCCGATCCCTGCTACCTTGGTAAGGTAACTTCGAACCTCCTGTACCTGTTCTTCCGTAGTGATTGGATCCAGCTCTTCATTTTTGTGAGCATCTAGCAGAGTGGACAAAGAATAATGTTATGCACAACTGAAACATCTGCAAAACTGTACACCTTTTCTGACATTTCTTGATAATCAAAGAAGCAATCATAATGCCCAAATTACAAAAGAATCAAAGTTACCATCGAGAAATGATGAACTCTCCTTAATGTAGGCCCCTAACTGTTCAAAGATCCCATTTATCTTCTTCTTCGCGGTGACAAAATGCTTGAGTGGCGACGCGTTCACCTCCGCCATTAGTCTCTTATCCTTCTTGCCGTGGACTGCGTTGGTGTTGGGTCGTGGGAAAACCAGAGACATGGCACTGGACGGAGAAAAAGCAAGTGAAACAAACTTGTCGGAATCAATTGTAAGCTGTCATTGAAAAGCGGGCAAAACCTGAGTAAATGTTAAGTCCGAGCACTTGACATTCCAAGTGTTTTTATTGGGCAAGTTACAATCAGAACATTCTGGACCTGTCAAATAGCATGCCTGTGAAATAACACTGAGCATGCAGACACAGATTTCGAAAAATATTTGCCCACGTGAATCAGAAACAATTGCAACTTTGAATAAAGTTCAGTTGAAAAGAAGTATGCAGCGTCACAAATAAACTTTCCGTGACGTACATTAATTTGAATAAACCAAAGGCCATACCTTTAAAAAATGAGAAGCTGGTTGTGCAGCCACAGCAAAAATGAAAATGTACAACAAGATCTGACGTTTTAGTTGAAATCACACAAGAGGTAAATATTGTCGTCGCGTAATTTGGGATTACTTTCTGAGGCCCAACAAGCATGTCAATGGGGTGAATATTTAGAGGGCAAGCCGCAACTAGCAGCAACTTGATTTGTGTCATACGGCAATTAATACTATTGCCATCCCGGCCGACTTACCGTAGATAGGGCTCTCTCTTCACGAATAATCCACTTGCATCCTGGTCTCTTTACTTAGCGGTGACTACGATGGATAAACGCCTGCCGATTTAGAAGTAGCGTTAGCACGCACGTCCGGGTATAAGCGAAACGGACACAAAGCTATTCTTGGCGCTCAATGCACAGTGCTATCGGGTCCACTTTAAAATAAGTTGGTCGGAGCCGGTATTCTACTGCGATGCCCTGAAAGTGAATGATAACGCCACTTGTGTCACTTGTTCCGCAACTGCACAGACGCCCCCTCGGCCTTTTCCGGGATGGTTTTGTTCTCTATTCTCCACCCATTACAAATGCCGCCACCTGCTGTTCCGGAGTATGAACTACGTACTCTCGTTTTCTGTGGGATAATGGGAAATGGAGTACAAACACTCCTGCTTTTCGAGTGTCCGTAGATTACCTGAGTATTTATATTTCTGACTTGTTTTACATGTTAACACAGATGTATTATATAAACATTTAAAATCTGCATATCTAGACCCCATCGCTCCTGACTTTCGGGGAAAGCTCGAGTGAGTTGCTGGGTAGTAAGCACGCAAGCATTATACGCTCGTTTTAAAAATAATAAACTCATTATAATCCCAGGTTATTTCTCAGTTAAGATGTATGAAAGTTTATCAATTATGTTTCTTGAGTTAGTTTGTGCTCTCCAGAGTTATTTTTCAACTATGTTGTCCCCTTTCACCCCAATCGTCTTTTGCAAAGCAACTCGTCGGCCCACACTGATCCAATTTAAAAACACAGCAACTTGGTGTAATTCTACATATTTATTTTGTTTTGCTTAGACAAGAAAATAACAATTAACCTTCCTTCTTCCTTGGTCTAAATTGCTATGAAGTGATAATGCAAACAACTAAGAAAAATGAGAACGCTTTGTTCACAGCCAACCTTTTAGTATTCCAAAGACTAATAACTGTATTTCACAATCACAGATGGAAAATGAAATCTGGCTCGTGTTTTTACATAGTCAGGAGAAAGTAAACATGAGTTCAGTTGTTGACATACATGTGACCATTGACCACAGTATGTTTTGTTATACACAATGCATGTTGGCATTAGATAATACTTAAAATCCTTGCAATTTATCAAGTACAGTACCTTGAAGCAAAGCCTGGTTGACATTCATTTGCTACGTTTGTAGCATATTGGTGTACAATGTTCCTATTAAAATGACTTTCTGCAAGGACAGCATGACAATTGTTTTTTAACAGTTTGTTTTTAGCTTTCAGTGTGTACATTCAAAACAACGAAACGATTTAGTTGCATGCCTTGTTAAAATGCTAAATACAACCAAACCCTATTAAAGGGTACTGCATTTATCATTGTTTTCACATCTGAAAATATTCTGTTCCTATAGCTGACACAAAAATAGTAAAACACGATTCAGTTAAAGGATGTGTAACGCAAGTGGCAGTCATGTTCATTCCAGGCGTCGCCCACCGCGAATCCAAAGTATCCAAATTCTCCCCGCTTTACTACATGTAACAATTACATTTACAGGTTGATGCGGTACTAACGTCAGATGAGAGGAAAACAGCCTGTACTTGATATTACGCTACTCTCATTAATCTATGGAGCTACTGTACAGCAAACAAAACTTTCAATCCTATACATTTTCTCCGCAGTTAGATAAGCAGTTGCCTGTCACTTCTGAGGTAGTAAATAAGTAGATATATCATTAAAGGCAAGTACACAGAACAATGCTTGATTCAGTGGACTACACCTCTGATCAGAGTGTGTATCCTGTCCTTCAAAGTCCAATTTCAACAAAATCAATTTCGCTGGTAAAATGTCTGTTACAGCTTTAAACACTTTATGATATTGCAGAAAGATATGACAAGATAGAGGTAGAATGTTTATTATATAATAATAATGTCTGCCACTATATTAAAGTTAACTCATAAACGCTACCATCAAAAGTTTAGAACTAAATGGAAAAAGCGCCCAAACGACTACAACTAAATCAAGAAAATCAGAAACCCTTATATCTGTGTTTGAGGTATAAAACAAAATTTATATATAAGAAATGTCATAAGTGCTTTAACCCTGTCAAGAGATTAGACACTCTCTGAGAGAGACACACAGCAGTAGCATTTTGACATTGGTGCAACACCGAGGCTAGTGACAATGCTATTGGAACAGTCAAATCAGCAGAGTTAACGGATTTAAAAAGTCATTCGTGAAGGGAGTTCCCACTACTGGAATCCCGCTTGGGATCCGTTCATCTCGACCATGTGACTAGATTATAAAAGGAATAGATTGCTATTCTCTTCAATATGGAGGTGGGTTTAAGTCCCAATTTCATTCAAAGCTCCGGAGAGCCAGCAATATGCTGAAGGGAAAATGGCGACAATGTCATGAATAATATTAGAAAAGGCTACACATAAGTCTAGAATAGTTTTGCTGTGCTATGTCAAAACAGCAATGATCATACTTGCTCGCACCAAGAGGACCTAAATTCCTAAATTACACTTTTTTTAAAAAAATCTTCCAGCTCACCTCAAATCAGTTTAAGCGCCCATTTTTTTTTTTGCCTCAAAACATATACAAATGGCAAACAGATCAGAATCTACTATAAGTTGTAGGGGAAAATGATTTAAAATAGAAGCTTCAAATCTTGGCACTTTAGAAGAAAAACATTCCAATGGGTTTGTGAGGCAGATATTGCTTGGACACTTCCAAATATCTAAAAGTACAATCCCTATGAAATCAAATTTTGTTCTTTAAACTTTGGACTGCTGTAAGTGACCCCATGGCAACTGTAGTTGGATGAATGATAGGATTAGCGTCACCCCAAGAAAGAAACTACGCATTTTATTTTAAGTATCACTCAAGCTCACGAGGGGACCTTCCTGATTTGCACAGTGCCCAACTACGTTCCCTGTAAGACATTTAGGCATTATAGACAGAAGTGTATAGTCACGCTACGGGCACGGTTGCTGGTTGCAAGCTCCCTGAAGTCTTGCATGGTCAGAGATGGAAAGGCATAGAACAGAAGCTTTAAAGTGAAAATGAACTCAAAGTTGTCTATGTAAAAAATTGTTCTGTCCAACCCAAATAGTCAAAAGACAGTGTTCTGATTAATGTTTTGACTATGAAATATGATCTAAACAAGAAAAATCCACCTGTTTTTATCCATTGCAGGGGGCAGCCATTTTGGCACTTGCTGTCGACTGAAAATGACATCACAGTTGTGCTCGGGTCACAATCAATCATGGCTCAACAATTTTTTTAAGATGAGCCGTGATTGGTTGTGAGCCGAGATCAACTGTGAAGTTATTTTTTAATCGACAGCAAGTGACAAAATGGCCGCTCACTGGGATGAATAAGAGCGGTTGGATTTTGCTTGTTTAATTCATATTCCACAAATGCAATATTAATAACAATGCCATGAGGGTACATACATACCCACGTTGGGGTTGACCTCCCCATTAAAGAAAATAAATACACGGACCGCAACTTAAAGGCAATCATAACATTATGACTGTTTGCACAATATGTTATCCAAAACAAGTACTGTATCAAATATTCTGCCATAACCAATACAAAGTTCAGTTCAGTCACAACTCTCATTATGGCGCAGTGCAACTGTTCATTGGCATCGCCTTTGTAAGAGTAGTATACAGCTCTAGTATCGGATATTCATTGCTGTGCAAGCAATTATAATGTTTTGGGTGGTCAGTTTATATTCAAAGGTATTTGGTGTCAAAGAGTAACCATTGTAACTAACAGATAATCTGTCACTAAACAACATGGTCAAACGTAGTCTGCAGAGAATCGAACAAAAAAAAAACGCTATGCCATCACTAATGAGAATTAGACATTTAAAACGAAAAGGTATGTAATGGTGAAAAGTAATCTTAAGTGCATTCTGTATTTGTGATGACAGAAACAAACCGTTACAAAAGGTAAAAGCATTCCAGTGGAATCTGTGTCACCATGCTGATGTGGCCTCTTTGAACGCAGTGCTTCGAGCTGACTTTACATGTGTGACATGTCTGAGTGTGCGCTATACTGGATATTTGTTATGTTCAAGCAGGTCGCCACCACATAGCACATGTGATAACTGGATCAAGTGCATTAACTGTTGTAGATTTGAATGAATTACTCTGTTGATTGTAGTGAGAAAGACAACATTTGTGCATTCAAGCTACTTTTTTTTTTTTTTTTTAAATAATGAGGTAATACTGATGAGGTGATTTGTTGTGTTCACCAATAATCTATCAGAGCAACAATAGGAGAAGACACATAAATGTTGTATAGTTAACTCACTCACTGCTAGCCCAGTTACAATGGAACTTTGACGTCTATAACCGTCAACGGCAGTGAATGAGGTAATGACATCATTTGACCTTTGACAGGAAAAAGACACGCAGTGAAGAGTAATTTGTGGACACAAAACCGCTTATTGCTGAAAAGCCTGGTAGTAATGAGGTAAGGAGCTAGAAGTGCTAACAGCAGAAGTGCTGTATGCCTGAGGTAGTTGGCTATGGTTGTGGGCCACGGGGCCCTGGGGCACATGAGCCTGAGGAGGCTGGAAGAATGTAAAAGGCCCTGAAGCCTGGGAGGACAACCCACTGGAAGAAGTTGGCGAAGAGGTGGCGGTGGTAGCAGGGGGATAACCCATCATCAGCCCACCCATTCCGACATGAGAGCTGTAAGGTGGCAGGCTGAAAGGCAAGAAGCCCAACAGTGGCCCAAGTTCCATGTTAGTGGTGCAGGAAAGCTCAGCTGAGGAGATAGCAGCATTCCTGGGCACTAGGTGGGGATCACTGCCGACAGGCATCCCTTCAGCGAGCATCTCCCTTTGAGGAGAGGTGGACGTCGAGGTAGAAGAGTTGACTGAGCTAAGGTGAGGAGGAGGGGCACCCTGCAGATCCAGCAGGAAACTGTCCACGTCAGTGCGAGGATATGAGGTAGATCCTTGCTGGTACCTGGGCATGCTGCCGTACGACTGCTGCTGCGGCGGCCCCGACAGAGGCTGCAAGTGATGATGGTGGTTGTGAGGAGACGGCGGAGGCATATGGCGACCGACGCTCATGCTTGAGGACAAAGACACCTGCATGAGGCCGTGCGGATGACTCATCCCGGGGACAGGGTTGGTAATGGGGTAGGAGTTGAACATGTCCCTGGTGAAGGTCTCCACGGGTTCCTTGGAGGCGGACGAACTTCTATCCGAGGCTAAAGGGCTGGATTCCTTTATGGGACACTGGGTGGTTGTGGTGGATGTCGCCACGGGAGTACTGGCTGTAACCAGCGGTATCAATCCCGCGTCATGCGCGTGGCTCTTCTTCAAGTGACGGGTCAAGTGGTCTCTGCGGCCGAAGCGCTGAGCACAACGGGGACACAAGAAATCGCGCCGTCCCGTGTGCACCACGGCATGGCGACGTACGTCCTTGCGGGTGTAAAAACGTCGGTCGCATCGCTCACAGGAATATTTCCTCTCTCTCACCGCCACGACCGCATTATTATTGCCCTCTGCTGGAGGCGGCCGATCAATATGGCCGGCACCCAGGTGCTCCAGCAGCGACGGTGTCCCTTCCGAGCAGGGCAGGCCGGCGCCGGCACTGTGAGCCTCCACCAGGTGGCGCCTGTAGCCCAGCTGAGTGTTGTATTCCTTCCCACACTCCTGGCAGTGAAAACCAAGCTGCCTATTGGCTATGTGGCTATCCTGCAGCTGACCCTTTAGTTGTTCTTGCTGGTGGAACATTGTCCCAAGGGGACGATGCTGGTTGCGTTGAAAAACTGAGCGTGTAGGAGCAGATGCTAGCAACACTCATGAGGATTCTACAGGTCGCTGGACATCAACTCTCTGATCTCAGGCTGTTGGGTTATCGCCGTGTGCTTGCAATAATACTAAGTGCAGTTTGTTGACTATTTAATGATCTCTTGTGACAATGACGTGTGGTCTGTCCTGTCTCGATGGGACAGGCCTGTGTCCAGCGCTTGGTTTCGGTGACAGCACCTGCCATAGCAACCCTAGTGGGCTGCAATTTGGATAATTTCTGCTGTTGACTCAAGAGTCGGTTGGTGTTCAGCAGAAGAAGCTCAACATCTTAAAAGACCTGAAATAGAAAAAAATATATCCCCATATTGAGGAAATCACATTTTTGAAGTAGGGTGTGGTGACACAGTAAGAAGAATGCAGATTAATAGTCATCACGAGAGACCCATCTATCTCCTGGCTGTTGTGATAGAGACATGGTGCTTCGTATGCCACTTTGCCTATGTTCATACACCAAAATCTATCTGATTTAAATAAATAATAATAATACTTTGGCAATAACTTTTGATTACATTCAGAACAGACTAATTGCAATCAATTCAATGAACTATTTTTGAGACAGTCAAAATATATCACTGTCCTCAATGGAAGTCAATTTAGCGGGACATTGCATAAAATTTCATGTATGGGTTGTTCTTTATGTTCAAACTGATTTTATAATTTTGCACATACCGGTAATATGTTGCAGTAATATTATGATAATATGCCAATAATTGTGATGATTATTTGGGCCAGGATAACTATTTGGCTCTGCAAACATTGACCAAAATCATCATCCCATTTTGGCATTAATGTACTGCACCATTTACAGCAGTTGACACTGATCTCATTCATTATTATACAGAAATCTATACCATGTCCTTGGAACCTTGTCATGAAATCTTTTGTTAAGGTCATTCTATGAACCTGCCGTTCTGCCAGAGTTCACAACATGATAGTGTCTAGAAAATCACAGATCCATCCCGCCACTCTAAACGTCTGTAAATGTTTGGACAAAAGCTGCTAGCAACACAGGTTTCGTCACAGTTCACGCTCCACCTTTGTCCCAAGTGTACTGTAAAGCAAACATTGAATTTGGTCTTCAACTTAAACACAAACATGATGGTTTGCATTCAATAAGTCTCAACCGACAGGTTGACTATGTTTACTCGACATGTTTATCTTAGCCTAGATCTCAAATGCATGATTTATGTATCTCTAATAGGGGCAGCCTGGCCGCAATACTTTCCATTTTTGCAAGATTTACAAGTACAAAAGTGAACGATCTCTATGAGGAAGAAATCCATTACAGCGCCATCCTGTGGAGACAAGCAGCGACGTTCGTGTTCACTTTCCTTGCCTCCGTCAAAAGTATGCAAGTTGTGTTAAAACGATCGGCAAATATTATAGAGCATATGGGATATGATTTCTTTAATAAATGTATGTGTCATTATAGCTGACGAGTCCTCGACTGGAAGGGGCAAAGTCCAAAGTTTCAGCGAATGTGTGACCACAACTTACCGGACCGGGGCTAAATTTGTCTGCTAACCGATCTTGTCTTCGTGAATTTCGGTGGCGGATGTGAGTTAGGTTCGCACTTTTGGTTGACGTGAAAAACACCACATCGAGTTACATTTGTGCAAACAAGGCTGTAGGTAAATGTCTAAAGTTTAACCGAGAGAGAATGACGAATTAAAAACAATAGACATGCCGCTTCACCAAGTTGGGTCGGAGTTTGTGTTGAGGGAGCTAACTCTCTGTATTAGTTTAGCAAAAGCGCTAAAAAGTCCTACTCAAGTCAACATTTACATCGTTTCTTACCGCCTGGCACAACGCCGCGATCTTCCACCGCGATCCATTTGGCTTCCACGTGGACATTTTGGACAGATGAAGGCTTTAAAAGATGTTTATTCGAGTCTGGGCCTGGCCGCTGGCGCCGCGCTGGAAGCCGTGCATTCTGGGAGCGTGACGTCACACCCCGGGCCCACTGCAGCGCCAGCAGGAAGTTCGACTTCTGGAACTCCGAAGCACGACTAACTTTTTCTTTCTTGTGTCAATGCTGACAATGGAATTCTGTGATTTCACTTTTGCTTGTTTACTTAAGTGTAGTTAAATTCTTGTAGGAAGAGCCTCTATAGCACCAATGTGGAGCCCACCAGCAGTCCAAGGGCCTGTCCCAAAAGTGATCTCACCAGTGAAGGAGCAATGACATTTTATAGAAATGTTGAATACATGATCATTTGAAAATGAGCAAACTGGAAAAAAAAAATTAAAAAAAAGTCTTACACTCAAATCTATGTGCCTAATTATTGTTGAGAAATCTATAACAGTAGTTAATAAAAATCACATATGATGAAGCAGTGCTTCTCAGTTATTTTTCTATTTTGCCCATGCAAGAAGGAAGAAAGCAACCCTCCAACCGCCCTGCCATAAATATAATAGTATATAATAGTAAATAATGTTATGACTACCTTTTTGTAAACTATTTTATTATTATTAACATGAAAGAAAACAAAAAGAAAAAAGAGGGAAAGCTCAATTTACAAAAAAGGAAAAACATTCTGTCAGAAAATATTTTAAGTCCATCAATTTGCCTAAAATTAAAGAACGAGAGCGCCACTGCCACTTACTGTAGTGGGTGTGCATTTACACTTTATATCTGTAAGATTGTCTTTAATATTGGCGAAAGTTGCCCAAATCTCAATGTGAATGGATATTTTATATTTTAATGATAAATTGTTTATTTATCGCTAAAAAAAATTATGAAAAGAAATAAACAGGTTTTATGAAGTGTAATAAAATGGATGAATGTACTGTGGAATGTGTGCCTTTAAGGGGTGTGGTCGTGTGAGTAATAGCATGAGCTGAAGTCTGATTGGCCAAGTAGTTTGGAGCGAGCGTGAGCTGTGACCTACAGTAGGTCCTCAGGAGTGTTCTATTTTTATATTTGTGTTTGGCTGTTTGTCCTGCTCAAATTGCAACCGTGCCTTTCCTTGACCACATGCATCCAAATACCTTAATTCCCTGACACACACACACATCAGTTGCTTGTACCTCAAATTAAGGGGGGGGGGGGCGAAATTAACCTAGTAACCCAACAAATTCAGTATGAATAGCCACATCAGGAGTACATCAAAAACTATTCCAGTATATGAACTGTTTTTGTTTTGTGTTGTTGTTGTTACAGGCCTTGGGCGCTGCTGACCTTTGACCTGGTTGTAGCGTTCCTGCAAGGCTTGTTGTGCCGCAGCACTCCACGGACAGCCTTCTTTCCCCTCAATCGCGCTGCCTTCATGCTGCATAGCCACAATGTGTGTTGCGCTTATATAGGAACAGCCGCCGACGTATTTTCCTCATTAGCGACATACATCCGGACGTGGTAGGCGTCGTAAAGGGCCGACAGCACAAAAAGCACTCGTTTTGAGGCTCCACACACACGGCCAACCGAGATCTTCGTAGCCGTGTTAGCTACTAGCTAAACCGTCACCGTCTTCTTCAGGGCGCTTTGTAGGCACGGCAGGCCAGTGCGGAGGAAATGAAGGACAAACAAAAGAGAAAGAAGGAGCGGACCTGGGCTGAGGCGGCTCGCATGGTAAGTCGTTTATTTTGGGGATTTTGTTGCCTTGGGGGGAGTTGTGTGAGGATTTGTTTGAGGTGACTGCGTCGCGGTTGTCTTTGGATATTCCCGACTACACAAGCAGGATTTACATTGAAGCTAGTTTTTGGTGTAGCATTGCTAACTCGTACGGCTATCTGGTTAAATATACATCATTGGACTCTTCTTTGCATTGATTGTATAGACCGAAGGCCACGAAAACAGAATGGAATTCCACCCACCGTGCTAACGATAGCCAAGATGCCAAATGTTGCCGGGTTATGTTTAGAGCTCTTTGTTTGCTAGGCTGCATATTAGCCACTTAGCATCTTGTTAACAACCCGAGTTGGTATGAAGACGTCCGCTCGAGAGCATTAAAGACTAAGAAAATTAAAAAACGTATTATTTAAACCACCCCTCCCTTTGTTTTACACAATTGCAGAGCGTCGTGTTCAAAGCTAACGGATGCGTTGTGTAGCAGCAACACAATGGAGCAAGCTTTAAAAATGCATACTGCAGAACATAAACGAATACACCCCCCCGTGTGAAAAGGTTTAATCAATTTCTCAGCGATCACGAATACAATTTTAAGAATTTTGTAGCTGATTAGTTTGACCTGTAGTTAAATTCATGTCATTTACACATATTGTTGTAGGCGCGTGTGTGAGAGTATCAATGACCCACATTTGTGGCACTATTTTCGTCGCATGGGATGCCAGAGAATAATACTGAAAGGAAGGTTTTCTTACAAATCCTTTGTGTGGTGCAATCATGTGTTGATGACATGTACAGCCTGATAAATCAGGTTTGCTAGTGTTATGGCAAGTAACAAAAAGAATACTAAATCCTTTTACTGATTGCGGAGAATTGCAGCTATTTGACATGTAGTTTTATTCAATTCAATGAATGTTCTGTAATAATATAAAAAACAATGTGAAGGTTTTAAAGACAAACGTTTACTTGATTACACTCACTTGTACGTATAGACCGTTGATGCCCATTGAAATGCATTAAAGAAGGAAACTATTTAGAAACTGCCAAATTTCTTTTTAAAAGGTGATAGACATTCACTATGCGTTTTCCACTTGCCTAGTAGCTGGTCACTATTTACAATCCTTACCCGTGCTTTATTAATTGCCATAAATTCTTATTATTATCACTGTTTTACTCTTTCTATAACACTCAAAACCAGATGCTGTCTGATAATTGGCCACAAGGAAGTAGGTTGAAGTATTGAATACTTGAAGATCTTTGTATGTTTACATTGCTGTGCTGAGTGGCTATTGAAAGCCCAAGTTAAGAAATGGTGGGGATCCCATTTATTATTTGTGGTGGTTGCAAACCCTAAGCTCACTTTGTCTGTATATTATTATTGTAATCACTTAATCTAAAATGTTTTCTTTAAGGTTAATGTGAGGCAAATTTGAAGTAATGGGAACTTGGGATCTTATCATTTGTGGTATCGTTAAAACCATTAGAAGCATTGTTTTTCCACTATTTGGCGGCAGGGCCTGATCATCCAACATTCTTGTGTGTGTACCATCGTTTTCAGAGTGTGATTATGTATGGGCTTTTTTTTTTGGCAGGTGCTGGAGAACTTTTCAGATGCTCCAATGACTCCAAAACAAATTCTTCATGTCATCCAGACCAAGGGGCTGAAGGAAATGCGGTCAGACAAACACACACACACAGAACAATTTTGTCACATCACCTTGCAAGTTAAATTTTACCCAGGAATATTTTTACTTCCAATATTTTACATGAATGAATGAATTATTGTACATGTGCAGAAATGCGGTTTTTTTTTTAAGTAATTTTTTTCTTTTTCATGTCTATGGACTCTTCCACCCGCTGATGCACTGAGCAGAAGGTATGTTTTAGCAAAGTTTACATTCCGCGATTTTTCGTGCTGTAAAAGACGTTCAGTCATCATTTCAATACCATCAGTGACACAAAGACATCACACTAAACCTTCGAAAGTTCTCTACGTAGAAACAAAACAAAATTTGCATCCCTGTTCTAAAGCTGTTTAGGTCATCAATAAAAGGCATCCGCCTTCTATTCTCATATAATAAGAGATTCTATGAAGATGCAATGTTTCATTTCTTTTCCTAGGCCTGCAACAATGTATTCATCATTATTGAGGTCACCTCAGAAAGTAGATGGCAGAGCATACAGTCATGGCCAAAAATCGTGCTTTTGTCAGATAATGCGCCACTTCTGCCGGAAATGTTTCGAAATTACAAATGGTTTGGTCTTCACGTTTATTTCTTCTCTTAGCATTGGACCCAAAAAGCCCACCAAATGTGATCGCAGTTCTGACCGAAGCACAGGGGTGCCATATCTTGTCATTTTCTTAAAGCATAAAGTGTATAGCACATTAAGGTTGAGTGGGTGTGATTTTGCTCTTTTTATGCGGCAATAGTCAATGTATATTGTGTGAATGTTTCCACACAGTGGTACAGCACCTTTGGCCTGCCTGGTGACAATGCTTCACTCCCAGGTGAGGGGAGATCGGGTCAAAAACAGCATCTTCTTTAAGTTGCCCGGACGGATGAGCCTATTCACTCTAAAGGTCTGTATAGTATTTTTCAGACTATAAGTTACACTTAAATTCATAGTTTGGCTGGTGCTGCAACTTGTAAATATTAAATTAGAGCTCGGAGAGTGTATCATCTATGATTAATTTTCCAAAATCTGAAGACGAGCGTATTATCTCTCTCCTTTTCCTTATTTACACAGATGTTGATTTTCTTTTTTTTTTTTATAAATGGCACCCAGCAAAATGTATACCATCCAGGTTTCGCACCCCAAGATAAAACTTTTCGGACCAGAAAGCTATTTCTAACAAGCCAGTGCAAATTGTGGCCTCAATGTTGATGTTCTTCGTTGACAGGAGTGGCACTCGATGTGGTCGTCTGCTGATGTGTTATGCGTTCAGGCAGTACTGCCTCGGTTGTAACAGGTGGTCATTTGTGAGATTTTCTATCAGCTTGAACCCGTCTGGCCATTCCTCAGACCTCAGCCACTTGAAGACTGCTATTTACTGGTTATTTTCTATCTCCTGGACCATTCGCTATTCCGTAACCCTAAAAGTGGTTGATGCGAAAATCCCAGTAAATCAACAGTTTCTAAGACGCCCAGACGAGCCCGTCTGGCACTAACAAGTTCATGCCACATTCAGCCACACAAATCACCTTTTTTAACTTATCCACTCTCAGATTGACCTACATCCCTAAGTGCATTAAGCTGCTGCCATGTAAAAGACTGATTTCATACTTGTGTTACTGCGATACTGCCCAATGTTGTCTTCTGTACAATTGAATTGAGTTTTAAAAGTGAGTAAATCTCTAAATCTGTCTAATGTTGTTTATTTACAGACATGAAAATGCATTTGAATGGCTCATTCTGTTCCAAAATTCAATAAATAAATATATAATTGTGTATTATTGCTTAGATGCTGGAAAAAAATGGCCACGTCTTGGAGGTTCCCACATGATTAGCAATCTAGAGCGACCGACCCAATTTTAAGATCTTAATCTTGACTTTACATAGCTATGATGTATGAATGATTATCAAGTTTGATTTTAAAACGTTGTTTTGATTTGGAATAGAATGTGCCGAATTACCAATGTTATAAAAATACATGTATTCCGTGGATTTGAGATTTACTCACATTTTAAACACTAAAATGATCAAGATCGTGTCTATACTTGTGATGTCTTTTAGCTTCAGAGAGCAGGTGATTCACTATCCCATTTCTCCCCCCCCCCCCCCTATCTGATCTGTAGAAGAATGCGCTTCAGTGGACAAAGACTTCAGAGTCAGAAAGACAATCTGAGCTGGGAAGCAGCGCCGCTACCCCAACCTCCAGCACCAACACTCCCACAGAGGGCGCAGCCGTTGGCCCCACTGAGACAACTGAGCAGGAGAGCTGCAACTCAACTGAGACCACTGCCTCCAATTTGGGTAACATTACACGTAATAAGTTTAGGAATCACGAGTTTAGACAATTGAAGTAAGTGAGTTATGAGATAGCAGCAAGAAATACGGTATGTGCTGGCACTCTGAGTCTTCTCTTTACCTGACTTGACAGCCTTAGCGGACGAAACATCCTCCAGTGTTACCGGACCCACAGAGCTGCAATCTACCAGCCAGCCCCAGACCCGTCTCAGCAGAGCGGCAGGGTTGCAAGGACGGACTGACAGTCAGCAGGTCCAACATGTTCCACACGCCCAGACCAGACTCAGCCGGTCCAGACAGGTCAGAGAGAAGCTGCCCATTTTAAAGTGGCTATGATACCAATTTTGTCTGTCCGCTTGTGTGGACTTGGAATGTCAGATGGTCAGAAAGATGCAAAACATTTTAAATGTGGAATTTTCACTTCTTATTTCCAATCCATCGTCGTTATCATCATCATCATCGCTGCCACAGTCAGGAAGGCAGCGGAAGAAAGCAGTCATGATGCCACGTGTTGTCCTCACTCCACTTAAAGTCAACGGAGAGCACGTACCGTCAGGTAAGCCACAAAATGTCGCTGCTTGCTACCAGGCTTAACGACATAAGGACGTCCTGAAATAACATTCAATCGCTGATTAAGGGCGCTGAAAAACAACTTCAACCAGCATTTAGCTAGAGGCTAGCAGCACTTGTGAGAACCGTCAGATTACTCATCAAAGGCAGTTTATTAGATGCAAATGACTCTGTGCACTTTCTTCCCACCATCATGTTTTATAGTGTACATTGAGACTGCTTTGGTTTTGCCGCTGTTTAGGACCGATGAAGAGGAGCCGGGGAGGGGTGGATGTGGACTTTGAAACACCGGGTTCTATCCTTGTCAACACCAACATCAGGGCTCTCATTAATGTGAGAACCTTCTCGGCATTCCCAGCCCAGTCCCAGCAGCAGCTCCTGCAGCTTCTGCCAGAAGTGGACCGCCAAGTAAGCAATTTCTTTCTTAAGACGACCATATTTCCAAATGTAGTCATTCGAAGCTAGGAATGCGCCATCAAAAAATTTGAAAATGTCCTCCACTTCTTAAAGAACACTGACCACACATTGGTCTCTTTATTTTATGGTTGGGTTACCCGTGCTGATATGTCCCTTATTTGATTTGATTTGATAGGTCGCTTATTTGATTTTACTTTTCACGCTAGAGCTTCATTTTGTTTGCTTTCTATTAAGGTTGGACCAGATGGAATGGCCAGACTCAGTAGTTCAGCCCTCAACAACGAGTTCTTTACACATGCCTCCCAAAGCTGGAAAGAGAGGTTAGCTGAAGGTAAGTGTTGCCTCCTCATGGGAAAGCAAATGGTTTATGTCTTGCAATGAATCAGTGAACGTTTTATTCTCTACAAAGAATAAATAGAGCTGTCAAAATAATGGATTTTAATGCCACTGGTTATGAAAATGGTCCTCGTATAAAGTGCTGCTGATTGACGTTCGTGCAGTGTCATTCGTCGCACAGTTTGAGCATGTTTGTGCTTCATCGTTTTAGGAGAGTTCACTCATGAGATGCAGGTGCGATTCCGGCAGGAAATGGAAAAAGAGAAGAAGGTGGAGGCGTGGAAGGAAAAGTTTTTTGAGGAATACCATGGACAGAAGTAAGAACCAGATCAGTCCTGATTAGGGGTGGAGGGAAAAATTGATAATGCAATTTGTTTGTAGGAATAAATAATTGACGGCTGACTTGTAAATAGGGGTAAAGTAGGAAAAATCTACAATGCCGTCTCGTTCGCGATCACGATGAATTGACACGAAGGCAAACAAAGTCAGCCGACAATTACTAATGTGGAGATGTTCTCCTTTTGAGTCCACACTGGGCCTAGTTTTGACATCAAATAAATCTGTTTTCATACTATAATGCTGGATGTGTACCTGCAGGTCTGGCCTGACTAGAGAGGAATCCCTGAAGCTCACGATGGGTGATGCGAGCGAAGTGGCAACAAGTGTCCTGGACAGTGACAGTGTCTCTGTGGTGTCAACCGGTGCCCCTAAGAGACGCAGTGTGGGTCGGCGAAGGAGAGATGGTCGGATGAGGAGACGCACTCGGGCCGATCTGCGTCGTCGGGCCCGTCGGACCCTCTGCAAAACCAGCTCTCCAGTGCTGCAGCCTGCTGAAGCTCCTGAAGACGTTGCTTCTCTGGAAACCTCCACTGTCTCCATTGGTTCTCCCATGTCAGAAAGCACGGTTATTCAAGGTGAGGTGGTGCTGCAGGCTGAATGCGACGAGGAGCTTCCACCGGACCACGTCTCCATTGAGCCAAAGAGCCCCATACCTGAACCAGTCCTACTGCCAGCCCCCACTCCAACTCCAATTCCCAGCCCAGAGTCCACCAGCGACGACAAAGAACCAAGCATTTCAGGCTGTCTGCTGCCCGAAGAGGTTGCACCTGTATTAGCTTCCACCTCATCCCCGTCTTCATCCTCTTCTTCCTCTGATTCGTCACCTTCGTCCTCGCCTTCTTCAGCTTCTGATCAACAGGGAGCATTTACCACTGGCTTGGACTCTTCGTCATCCTCCTCAGTGTCATCTGGTGCCGCAATCACGACGGATCACCTGGATGACACTGCGTCCGCGGTCACCTCAGTCACCGGGGAAACTGCCACCAGCAGCCGTGAAAGCAGCCCCTCTGATAGCCCGGCAGGCACCCCTGCACCCAGCACTCAGCACAAGGAACAGAAACGAAGGCCCGATGAGACGCGAGCGTTCTCCAGCTTCCCCGAAAAGAGGCCACGGTTGAATGACCAGCAGTCCTTTCGTACCACAATTGACAGGGTCCATTCAGAGAAACCGCAGCCGACAACGGAGGAACCCAAGGTGCCTCCAATCAGGGTGAGGGCCTGCTCTATAGTCGTTAAAAGCTGTAACTGTATGTGCAATGTCATACTTACTTGGATTTTTTCGTTGCCACAGATTCAACTGTCCAGAATCAAACCGCCCTGGATCAAAGGGCACCCCACCTACCAGATCTGCCCCCGCATCGTGCCCCCTGGAGAGGCCTCGCGGAGGTCGGGGACGGGGGGCGCGCGGACGCTCGCAGACATCAAAGCCCGCGCCCAGCAAGCCCGCGCCCAGCGGGAAGCCGCTGCTGCTGTTGCAGCCTCTGCCGACGGGCCAGGGCCGAACAGGGTCCGGCTGCGGCCTGCTGCTGGGTTACCGGATAGCAACAGTGGACAGAGAGCACAAGAACATCCAGGACCGATTGAGCCAGGAGGAGGAAGTGGAAGGGGAGGTGGCGGGACACAGGAACACGGAAAGACTTCTGAAACGAATCCATCTGGAGCACAGCTACAGCATCCCAATGTAGAAGGCAAAGCCCAGCCTTCGCCATCCCCGCCTGCTAACTCAACCACTGTGTTCTCGGAGCACCCGCAGACAACAAGCCCCTCTCAAAAAGGGGTGGGAAGGCTTCCTGTGGCCGAGGAAGGATTTATTCCAAAATCATCCGGTATTCAAACCCCTTCCGACAGACCTGCTGTCCAAGCAACTGACGAGACTGACACGGCGGCAAATTGCATAATGTCTTCTCGCGAAAGGCAAAACAAGATTACTGTGTCTGCTACTTCCCCTTCGGAGAGGCTTGAACCAGTGAGGGAAATTAGGCCACTCGCGCCAACCTCCATCCCTGATTCCCTTCCCAGGTTTGGGGCTCAGGGTGTGGTTGTTCAGAAGCTGGTCAAATCCGTGATGCCCGTGGAGGTTGAGCATGAGAAAGAGAGAGGCCTTGGTGGTGTAATTCAACATGTTTCCCTTCACGAGGATTCCCAGGACACTGACACTGACTCGGCCATAACACACCAAGCAGAAGCGTCATCTCCTCGTGTGGACTCCTCTGGCAGGGATGATGACGCTGGGATGCATAGTGATTCCACAGAAACCGCTTCAGACTGTGAGAATGAGAGCCACCTGGATGAGCAGCAGCCCGACCAAGATTGGTGTTCCCAGATGAGAGGCTACCGAAAGGTCGTTTGTAGCCCTTCTCTGAACCACCAGCCGGTCATCCAAGCGCACGAGTCCGCTTGCCACGGTCAAACGGTCATTCAGCCTTGCTTTCCCAACGGTGTGACTCATGCTCCACAGAGCCGGACCTTTTCTCACGATCGACGGTCTCACAACAACGTTGTTGTCAAGGTCGAACCTGTGGATGATTGCCGGAACACCAGACAGTGTTCTACGGAAGAAGAGTATAATGGACGTAGTAAGCCCTCTACCTATCCTTTGAGTATTTCTGGAACCTTCAAGAAAGTGTCCACTTCCACTAGACCAGTGTCCAGTGTGGAAGCCAACAACCCTCTAGTGACACAGCTTCTACAGGGTAGTCTTCCCCTTGATAAAGTCTTACCCCCACACTGTGCCGACAGGCTGGAAATCAGCCGGCCCGCAGGACCCCAGCGAAGACCCTACAACAGGGCCGAGGCGGCAGTCCAATTACCTAACTCGGAAGGAAGCGTAGCTCCTCAAGTCAAGTCCCAGAAAAGCTACCCTGTGTCGTGTTTAATGGAGACCCCAACTACACCACAGTATCAACCTCAGCAGGCATCCGGGGCCATCCCGGTCATCACCTCGCCGCCGTTCACCACATCCAGCTCTAATCATAGTGTTGGAATGGTAGTTATTAAAGAGTCTACTGTCCACCAGCCCTCACAAGGAGCTATACCAAACAGGAGTCAGTCTGCTCACAGGACCATACTGAATGGCCCGTCGCCAACTCACGCAGACCCTTGTCCCACGGAAGTTGTGCCTAGTCTCAAAATCAATTGGCGATCCCCTCAGTCACAGATTCCCCTTGCCAACCACCAAGAGCCAGCCCCTGCTCCCAATGTAAAGACTGAAGTTGGTTCAAAGCCCTCTTGCCAGGCAATTGCTAAAGCATCCGTTGTTGTCACCAAGAAAGAGCCGCTGAGTTCTATGGATGGATACCCGAGTGGAGGAGCGATGGAGGGACTCATTAATATGGAAATGAATTTGTCTCGGATGGCGAAAAAGGAGCTCGGCAAAGCTCCGTACTCCAGTTATCACTCGTCGTCCTCCTCGCTCCCCTTCCAGCTCTACGGGAAAATCTCCAAGCAGGGCGGGGGTCTCGGTGGCGTCAGCTACACCGCCAACGTATCTGTGATGGACAATAGCAGCTTTTCCCGAAACATAACTGACGGCGTGCTGCAGCTGCGGCCTCGTATGGCCACCAGCCAGGCCACGCTCAGCATCCAGACCTTTACTGACAGTACGGCCGAGGAGGTGTCGCTTAAGTGCTCCTGTCGCCTCAAAGCCATGATCATGTGCCAAGGCTGCGGGGCCTTCTGCCACGATGATTGCATTGGGCCCTCCAAGCTCTGTGTGTCTTGTTTGGTGGTGAGATAATATGTTGAAGAGCTGCCGTTACCAAGTCAAATCCACACAGGAGTGGACAGACAGGCAAGAGTTGCCTTGTAAATTATAACTGGGCTGTTTGTTTTTGTTGCACATTTTCAGATTTCCTCTTTAGCTGTAATTATATATATTATTGATATTCTTTTTATTGACACTTATTATTTTGAGGCATGGTTGGTTATTTGCTAACGTTTCGGTTATCACGCCTCAAAATCATTTACCTCATCTTGTTCCACCAGTCATTATTAGGTGGCCATTGTTTTTTGTTTCATGTTGTCTGCGCAAAGAAATATTTTTTTAACCATTAAAGGAGTAAACAACAGTATTATGTTTCCATCATTTCAAGTTGTCTATTTTGTATAGTGCCTGAGGAACCTCTACAATGCTGAATGCTAAATCCACCTGACTCTTGCCTCAGTGTTCTACTATTGTCCGGTAGGGGGCAGTGATGCAAGAAAATATCTATCCATGTTTGATAGTTGTCAGGCTCCTCAGACACTCAACAATTTGGACCAGCAATTAAAAATGAATTTCCCCATATGTAACCAGCTAAAAATCTGACGTTTGAGAGACACCATCCAAAATGTTGCTCAACGTTTATTTGAAGAACTAGCAAAGAGAATTCACACAGTCATCATCACACATTGACAAAACTAAATAAATATTCACCGTCACTTTGTTTCACACATCACTTTGTTCATCGACATATCTGTGCACTTCAATATTCTCAGTGAATTGCAAAATACTCAACACATGTATAGTTGTCAAACTCATAAAAACAAGCACCAATAAATAAATTAATAAATAAAAGTCATCACTAAATTATTTCAAAACTTTCATATACAAAATGTTCGCATTTCCTGTAAAAAGATTGCAGTTTTAAATAAATAACTTTATAAAACAATTCATAGGATATCTTAAAATATTTCCTTTGTTCATCAGTGCAGAGAAAAGTGTTTCCTATCATGTTTACTTGATTTCGTCTCCTGGTTTCAAATCTTCTCAAGTAACACGTTAAAAATAAATAGTGAATAAATAGTTAAAGACCCTGTAAAGTGAAATTAGCAATTTGTTTCTCAATACATGATACTTGCTTGGTTAATTAATAAAAATGTGCAAAACTCAACTGTAGTACTTTGAAGAAAGTTGTATAGAGTGGAGTTGACCTTCACCCACTATATATATGTACATAAAAATGTCATGCCTTTGCTACTTTTCGCAATTACTAATTATTTGATTTAATTCTACCACTACAGCTTGCTGTATTTGATGAACTGCTAACTTTCCCTGAAATGTCTTAAGTGTTCCTATACCAAGGCCATCGGTGTCCCGTTTGACCACGAGCTAGTTGATCGCTAGCACCTCTCGGTGTAGCGTGGAAAAGCTTCGTGATGACAGGTGGGATATTCTCCAAACGTGTAGGCATTAAAACGATGTAGGACGTATAAATATATTTGAGCGATAACTAACGTGAATACAACCACATCTGAGACCTGAGAAGGGCTGGGTTGTGCATGATTTCGATTTTACTTTGTATTTTTTTTCTCATTAAAATTCAACAGGTTTTTAAGCTGTCAAATTTCTGACATTAGTTTCACTTTACGGGGACTTTAATAAATAATAGACAAACATGATAATACGCGCAACATGAATAAATATTCCATAATGAACCCAACAATTGCAAATGACAAATAGTTACACAGCAATAGTACCAATCAATATAGAAAAGACTAGTCCAGCAGGTGGAACGTCACTATGATCTTACACAATACTACTAATATTATCGAGCGGACGTCGGATATGTTCTGCTACACACTTCAGTGTCATCACCTCGCAGTTTGACTGCAGTGTGTCATCATCCTCTGGTGTGTTCCCACTCTCATTGTCCTAAAGCAACATGCAAACAGGAGAAGTATACACAAGAACAAAGGAATATACAAAGAACAGATGGCAATGAGAAGATTCCTTCACTAACTATCTCTGGAGGACTTTTTGGGATCTCTCACACCTCGATTCCCTTGACTGCCTGGTTGATGGACTCGAGCAAAGCCCTGTTCTCAGGGTTCTGGTAGCAGTCCTTATTAGTGAACATCTGAGTGAGCGTCTCCACGTAGCTGTCAAAGTTTTGCTCCGACAACGGGTCCTGCTGAATGCAGACATTATAACAATTGGTTCTTTTTAAATCCTTAACTTCCATCCATCCATTCATCTTCGTGTCGCTCACCATGGTCGGCAGTCGGATGTTGGCCAGGCTATGGATCAGAGCCTGGCTCAGGCCTGACAACTCCAGAAACAAGGCCTCGTTTTTCTCTTCAATTTGCTTGTTCTCTTCCTCCATGCTCTTCAGGTTTTTCTCCATGGAAGAAATCTACAACAGATTAGACGTCTATAAGTCAACAGAAGATCTGGTCCAGATCACGCCGCCGTGTAGTAAATTAAGTGAGCCTGTCCCAGAAGAAGTCATGCGAAATGTTTTACAGAGCTTGGAATCAAGATCAAATCTGATTTTCTCAAAACTTTATCCTTCACATGACTTGGGTTTATCTTCTATTCCATCAATCCACAAACCATCTTTCATAACACACTATCAAAGGTCATCAATACAAAACATTGTTTCTAAATGAATTTGATGGAAATGTTGCTCATTTTTCCTAAGACCATCAAAATCACTCACCTGAGTGTGCAGGTTTACCATGTCGGCCTCCATCTCCGAATTTGACTCGTTCAGATCGTTGATCTCTTCATTGAGTTGCTTGATATCTTCATCGTTATCCAGAACTTAATCCAAGAAAGGACACGTCAGTACATAATAACTTTGGTTTTCAAAAATGATTTTTGAAGTCTTACCATCACTAGCTCTGAATTTGGCAGTGATATACTCATCTCCAGGGAACTTGGCTTTCTTCTTACCGGCAAGTGCTCTGGGACAACCAGACAAACTAAGAAAAAGCAAATCAATTTCATGGTCGTACATTTTTATGGCATCAATAGTTTATTTGAACCAATCTTACGTAACATGCACACAAATATGTCCGCTTTTGCAAACTACCTGCGGTGTGTCAGAAAACTCCCATTCGCATGACCAGAGCCATCACAGCCAGGTGTCGGACAAGTGGGGCCCTCGCTCTTGAAAGTCTTCCAGGAGAAGGGAGCACCGTTGAGAAGACCCTCCTTCTGTCGGCGCGCTGCCAGGGGACAGCCGTAAGCGCTGCGGTGGGTGGCATACTTGCCGCTGATGTGCCCAAGACTGTCGCAGCCAGGGACGGGACACCTTTACACAATACCACAGGAATGTAAAGAAAAATCATCCACGAGTAGCCCACTCATGATCATTAATCAATAGCTACTCAATGCCAATCAGCTTCAATCGTTGCGTTGGTTCCCTCACCTTAACAACTCAGAGTCTTCTTTGTCATCCTTTGTGGGGTTTGATTTGACTCCACCTTTCTTGGCTCGGGGGCATCCAGACAGACTAATAGAGAGGGCCACAAAGGCATTAGCAGATGAAAGATCCAGAAGAACACAGGTGAAGACCATTTCATACCTTCTATGTGAGGCATAGTTTCCTGTGATATGGCCTGATCCATCACAGCCGGGAGTGGGACACCTAGGATGTTCAGCGACCGTCTGACTTAAGTTATACGCTTTCATGATCTTTTGACACAACCTATTTGTCCTCCAAATTATCATTAAACTGAAGAAGCCATCAAATTGGATGGGATATAGAAAATGGGAAAATAATCATAACGTTAACTAAGCGATAAGAGGCATATTCTCCCATTCACGCTTGAGTCTTTTTTTTTTTACACGCTTGCGCACATTCAAGCTGCAGCGATTCTCCCGTCTTGGCTTCTGACACACCCACCATGCGTAGCCTGTAAATTCCAGCGCAGTGCATCAAATTTCCCCCAAAAAACATGACAGGTCATTTTAAAGAAAGACCTATATATAACCCAGTATGGCATTTTCCCTTAAAATTGCTTATGATCTATTCTAATTTCTGCTTTCAAGATTCTGAGCAGCCATAAGATACTAGTATCGGCCTCATTCGCTCGTTATCTGGTATCAGTACTTGCCCTTCCTTACATTATTACAATGACTGTATCATTTGTGATCATCATATATCCTCACACATATTGGATAGTTAGTAAGTATATAGTATGGAAAGGCTGTGCCCCCCTAGGCCACATCCACGTGGCATCACCTGGTGACAGTCATCACCCACCATCAACGACTACGAAATGAGCCAAAACATGCACTATGACAACCTCCAGAGCGCGCAAGAGAAAAGATTAAGTCAACCCCAAAAATGTTCTTTGCAATATTATGTCAAATGTACCCCCACTAGTTTAAACTTGGCATTCCGATTAATATTTCATTCGTGGAATATGAGTTAAGCAGCTGAATGTACCCCTTTTTCCCCTCTCAGGGGGCGGGACATCCATTTTGCCACTTGCTGGCGACTGAAAATGACATCACAGTTGCCACTCAGGTCACAACCAATCACAGCTCAGCTTCAGGAAACTGTTGAGCCGTGATTGGATGTGACATGAGACCTGCCAACTGTGATGTCATTTTCCATCGACAGAAAGTGGCAAAATGGCCGCCCCTGAGATAGATCAAACCAGGTGGATTTTGCCTATTTAATTCCTATTCCACAAACATTGCTCAAAACACTGTGTTTTGACTAGTTGGGTTGCACAGAACATATTATTCCAAAGAAAACCTTTGGGTTGACTTCTATGAGAGATTAGAATAGATTGGAAATAGATTCACCAAGGAATCACCAGAGTCCGGACATTTCATGAAGGTATGTTAACTAGCACTCACACTCACTCACAAAGTACGCAACAGCACACCTTTTTCTTATTTTCTTGACTTAAGCACATAGGAGAATATGCCCCTAGGAGAACATGATGAAGTTGAGAGGCAAAAGACAGCACACATACTTAAGTTCAGCTGTGTGGGCAGCCATGAGTGTCCGTAGTGATTTATCTGCAAGAGGACAGCCTGACAGACTGGAAGATTAGAGAGAATCTATCAGAAAACAGGCCAAGAGTAGGCTTTTTGGAACGGAAGACTGAATGAAGCACAGCCTGAATTAAACTAGACAGCCAGACAAGACAGAGAGAAACACGCTTGTCTCTTTTCTATCTCATCCCTTTTAGAGCAGCACTTGTTGTCGTCACAATTACAAGCATGCAAAACCTATTCAGTCATGATGTCATCAGTTTTAGCAAGACTGCGGACTGAGTTTTACGTAGCATGACACCAGGATATCTGAGAATACTGAGAATACCGTACCGATTGCATTCTCAGGCCACTATCGCTCTGGCTTACCTTCGATGAGATGCGTAGTTGCCGGTGATGTGTCCGCTGCCATCACAGCCTGGAGTCGGACATCTACAATGTCAAGGACGGAGGGAACAGGTCAGTGTCACAACTACAGCTAAAACATTCATAAAACATTCCCCAAATGAGAAGTGTTAGCTTTGAAAGTAAGTTAGCTACACTTGACCTCAATGTGTGTGTGTGTGTGTGTGTGTGTGTGTGTGTGTGTGTGTGTGTGTGTGTGTGTGTGTGTGTGTTTGTGATGAGCCCATGTCATAAAGAGTGTGTTGTATTAGTGTAACAATTCAATGAAATAGAAAAAGAATTCTTTGAGAAAGAAAGTTATATTCAACTCAAAAAGGTATAGGTCGTAGACATTTTGATTTTAAGTTCAAATTTAGTCTTGTAAAATGTGTTTATTGCGAACTAACAACTTTATTCTTCTTCTTGACCTAAATAAGGTTGAGCAGATTTTCAAAATTCAATATTGTGATCCAAATTTGATTGCTGTAATGTATTTGTTGACCCTTGGTAGTGTTATCACCTTGGCGGTTCAACAGCGCTAAACAGGTCAATGCCCTCATCATTATCCAACTTTTTTTTTTTTGCTCAGTCCCAGTGATATATTTTTCATTGGCATAACAAATTGTAAAATTGTAAACCGTGAAAAATTATGTTCATTCTGACTACATTTCCCATGATTCTAAGATACAAAAGCAGGAAGTAGTTCCCCTTCTGGTAGTTCCAGTTGCAAAAACATTATTTGGGTGATAAATTGGGGGAAGCTCCAGCGATGGCAAAAAAGTGGAGCGGACAGCCATTTGCAACCAAACAGACGAATGTACTTACACAAGGATCTCCTTTTTGCTGTCTTTAGGCGGAAACTTGACTTTGAAGCTGCTGGTAGTAACTTCCCCAGGGTACTTCCTCTCCTCTAGGTTCTCCGGGTTCTCCGGGTTCTCCTGGTCCTCATCCTCAGCATCAGAAGACGTGTATGAGGTGGCTGTATAGTCTACCTGATGACAAGTTGATAAGACAAAATTCTCCAGTGTACAGTTTCCGTACATAGTTTCTATCCAGCGTGCTCAGTGGGTGACTTTGAGTGGCTGTACCTCATCGTGGCCTTCCTCCTTTACTCCACTTGATTTCGTAAAATCGAGTGGCCCCTCCCACTCGGGCTGAGCGTGGCCCTGAGATGACACACCTATTGTGTGTTGAGAAGACGAGGAGGAGGACGACGAAGGCTCCGGAGACTGCATGCTCTCTCGCTTGTTTTTTTTAATGCTGAGGTCCAAGGTGCCGTTCTCGTCCACTTCGATGTCAGGCTCCTACATGAACAAAAGAGAAGCTTGTCAAAGAACAGCAACCGCCCCGTCGGCTGTAATGGGAGTGGAATCCGTCGAACCTCGGCGCAGGGCTCCCTGGGATTGGCGCTAAGGCTCTCCGGTCGTTCCCAACAGCGAGTGGACAGGTTGAGGATAGCCGTCGCTGCCATGTGAGCCGCCTCGGCGTCTTGACTGCAGTCGTACTCATTGGAGGACAAAGTGCTGTTGGAAATGCCTCCTGACCCTGTCCCGCTTGGAGAAGAGGCCTTAGGGAAGGATTTTGCTGTGTGGGGAAGAGGCAAAGCCGAGGTTAGCTTCAACATTTCTTCCAACTACGTATCAACAAATAATGTACTGTAACAGACACAGCACAGCACAGCACATTGTAATGATCTCCAGACAGAGACACTATGTGAGAGTGACTGAGCGAGATCAGAGCAATCTCATTGGCTGCTTTGTAAAACCTTTGTATGATGTCATTGCCACATGGTCAGCTCTTATGAAGAATATTTGATCAAATGTTTGCCCAGATAATGAATCTTTGACAATCAAGAAAATGTTTTCCTAAAACGGACCTCATTAACTTGTAATTGAGTAGCACTGGTATCGCGATATTGTATTGCGCGGTTTAGGATGTTTCACTTACATTTGAAGGCTTTGGGTAATGTTTCAGTGGTGGTTGTCTTTGGAACAAGCATACGCTTTCCAAACACCTGGACATCAAAGCTTGCATAGTCAAAAGACACCTTGGAATATTTCTCCAACTCTTTGGCCAGGTTTGCTCGTGGTGTGGTGGTGACCGCATTGGGCCCGTAATTGCCATACTGAGGGATCTCCAGCTGTTTCACAAAACACATGGGCCTGGAAAGAAAAAAATAGGAGTGACTAATCATCGCAAATATTATTGGATAATAATAATAATAAAGATGCCTGACCTGAGCACCCTGTCCGAGTTAGATGTGGGTTCACTGACTGAAGTTTGTAGATGGACCTGCTTGTCCTGGTTCTTGTTCAGCTTAGACGCTGCAGCAATAGGGCAGCCGGACAGACTGACAAAATTGACACATCCCGGCGTTTAGACCATTGAAATAAATGAAAAAAGAATGAACCAATACAGAATAGATGGCAGGTTTTCACGAGAGAACTCACAATGCATATCTGCATGCAATTCCTAAAACTTCTAATTAAAATGGAAATCATCAAATCCCAAGATGATAATAACATTCTGCAAATCCGACAATACAAATTGTTTAACTTGATTCAAACGGCTGCATATTTCTGCTAAAATCATATTTTACAAACATAACATTAATCAGAATACATAGGAAAATCCTGGATGATAATCAGTTCAGCAGTTTATGCTTAAAACCACAAACACAAAGAATTGATTTTCTTCTTGATACAGTAGCATGCATTGTAAAAGAGCAGTCTAAAGACTGTGAGTATGTATTAGTAATTTAATATTAAATTGAAGCACCACAATGTCAATAAGATACTCATTATTCCCGGATATAAGCATAAAAATATTAATAACCTGCGGTGTGTGTTGCGGTTACTGTTGACATGGCCTTGACCAGTGCAGCCCGGAGTGGGACACTTCAAGACGTTCTCATACATGGCCAGGACTACAGACACACAACGGATACAAACTGTTAAGTCTGGTTAGATCGAAAAGCTGAAACTGTTAACAGGAATTGAGTAGTAGCGCACACAACAGACAGCTAGTGGCATGCTTAACAAAGTTAGTAGTGTATTAGTTTCAGTAGTAGTGAATACTCTTCTATGCTAACCGGAACGTATAGTTCATGGTCAGTGTTGTAGTAGCAGATTAAAACGAGCGTGCGGTCTTGTGTTCTTACCCTCTGGAGGAATTCTATCCTTGTGAGGACATCCGGAGAGACTCCGATGGTGAGGATACAGTCCAGTCACGTGACCTGTCCCATCACACCCCGGGGTTGGACACTTCACTTCCTTCTTCTCTGAATAGGGGAAGGAGGGATTCATTTGCACTCTGTCTATATGAATCTGCACATTTTGATGTGAATATTAATATTCATACAATCCCGTGAAAGAGAAACACGGGCTACCTTTGCTGTAGTGGGCGTTGCGTCGTATCGCTGCTTCTGCGCTTTTGCCGGGGCTGTCGTATGACTGGTAGTCTTGGGAGCTCTGGGCTTCCTGGCCCTCCTTGCCCTCCCCAGCTTTTAAGGCGATAGCCTTCTCCAGCAGCACCAGGTTCCCTCGAGTCATATCCCAGTTCTCAGAATCGTCTGTGACCCCCGAGCCCTCTGAGACGCAGTCGCGGTCGTCTTCTTCGTCGTCGTCCTCGTCCTCGTCCTCTTCAGAGCGCACCTCGATCACCACTGTGGTCGGAGAGGCTTTGCTAGAGCATTGTTCGTCAACCCCGTCGTCTTCTTCTTCCTCCTCCTCTTCCTCTTCTTCTTCCTCCACCTCTTCCACTTTGCCTCCTTCATCCTGAGGCTTGGCCGCTTGGTTCTCCTGCTGCGTTTCGTCTGGCTCTTCCTCACTCGCGGGTGTGCAGACCTTTTCTTCCTCAAGAGACTCCTGAGATCCTTCACTGCGTGGACTTGCAGAGTAAGGCGTATCACCCTCTTGGATCCTCTCCTCCTCTTCTTCTTCTTCCTCCTCCTCCTCTTTCTCCTCGCTCTTTCCCTGGTCCTGTGTTGACTCGTTGGCCTGATTGATGTAATGTCCAGTGGAGTACTGGTGATCTGAATTTTCCTGGCTCATCGTCGGTCTTTCCACTTCCCTATCAGCTACAAACCCAGTTGGTTTTTCAATCTGCTCTTCTGCTTCGTCCTCCTCTTCATCCTCTTTTGTATGCTCAACTTCAGTTTTCTCAAAGTCTCTATGAGGGTCCCCTGCTGTCTCTCGCTTGTCTTCATTGTCCGTCGTCGTATCCGGTTTCGCCGCTTCGTCATCAGACGATTGTTGTTCAGTTGCCGATTTCTCATCCCTATCGGTTTCCTCAGCCACGACTTCATTGTCAACCTCCCAGGTGATGTTCTCCTCATCCTTGGTTGTAGCACAAACAACTGTTTCTGCGACCACTGTGTCTTCTTCTTTTATTAAAGGGCAGTCGTTTTCTGGGAATCAAAAAATGTTCTGTTTATTTCATTCTATAATGCAATATATACGTATAGCAGTTCATACAGTCTTCAAAAGTATAAGAACGGCAAGGTCCTTTTGTTGTAGAGTGGAGAATTGGGTTTCAGATCCAAAGAAACAAAAGTTCTGACGTCCAGCTTCTGTTTCAAGGCATTTATATTTAATGTTTTAAACAACTCACGACAGAAGAAAATGTGAATTGCACGAAATAAAAGCTGGACTTCGAGACTTTCATACAACAAAATCAAAGGAATTGAGCCATCTTTTTTTAGGGGGGGGGGGGGGCGGGTATATGCTTCGACTCACTTTTTGACTCTTGTCTGCTGCTTGAATCTTTCTCCTCTTTGAGGTCATCCTCCTCTTTCTCATTTTTCTGGTCCTTCTCTTCCTCGTCCTCGTCGTTGTTTATGGATAAGTCGTCTTCTGCCTCCATTAATGTGGACTGACCCTTCTTCTTGGGAGAAGATTGGTTCTCCTCAGCCTCTGCCTCCTCCAGCTTTCTCTTCTTTACAGTCGGACATCCCAGTGCACTACGACATTACATAATGTCTCAAAATGACTCTTATCTGCCTTGGGCTCTGTATGACTTTATAGTGGCTATCCAGTCCTACCTTCTATGCCTTGAGTATCGTCCACTGACATGACCTTTGCCATCACACCCAGGGGTGGGGCAACTGCTACTGACAAACAACAAAACCGTAGCACGTCAACAAGTATTCACGTCAATGAAAATGTCGAGGGGAAAAAACAAATCACTCACGTCAGCTCATGCTTCATGTCATGTCCTGAGAGTTCTGACAAAACTGAGGGGAAAAAAATGTTGAAACATTCATTTGGCCGACACTGCCAAAAGTAATCAAAGTTATGTACTGACCTCGAATGCCTTTGGAGCGGGTTCGTGTTCGTGTCTCTGTAGTGTCTTGGCTCATCTGGACAAGAGAAGGACATTAGTGGTACACAAGTGTTGCATCCTTTACCGCATTCTACATAAACTTCAAATTCAATGAACGCTAATGTAATTAGAATGTAACAACTCTACATGCTTTACTCATTTTAGATTTTGCTACTTCATAATTTCATTATTTGTATTTTTCTGTAAAGAAATACCATGTAAGACGTATTTTGTGAAATTGTTTATGAATGTTGTACATGGAAAAAATGTGAATAAAAAAGTGTATTGGGAAAAAAGAAATGTAACAACTCCAACAAATGCTTATCAATTGTTCCAAACGTATTGCTGTACACGCACACACACACACACACACGCACGCACGCACGCACACACGACAGAGTTCGATCCTGAGCCATTGTGATCATGTCAAAGTTTCCTAAACAAGATACTGAAAACCCTGGTTGCTCCCGATATTGTTTTTTTTAACTGTCCATAACAAGTTAGTTGCCAAAACAAGTCAGTCAAAACCTGTATATTCTATTTGCATAATAATTTCGAACATTTAATGTGGGTCACTAAAATTGCAGTCCACCCTGTCATTATGGGGTAACTGTCTCTTTAAAAAAAAAAAAAAAAAACAAACCTCAGATGTTTTTAGTGACATTACGTTGTTTTTCTTCATCGAAGGCCCAAACCAGCGTGGATGGTTCCAAGATGAATTTTTACAAATGTTTTGTAATTGTCATTATTTGTGGAGATGATATATTTCCGAACCAATGAAGTCACCGATGGTGAATTGCTTGACTTTTATGCATTCCCAGTTCGTTCAATTCCTACTCAGTGATGTTGCAAATGTGAGTGTGAAAGCGCTGCAGTCTGCATTTTGCCTGAAGTCAGCTGGGATAGGTTCCAGCTTCCCCTGACCCTGATCAAGAAGCGGTACAGAAAATGGATGGATGGATTTCAGAACCGCTAAGGTCGACTAAAGTGACTGCTCGCAAGCTCGACTATCTATGTTGAACTTTTGCACAGCTTTACTGCGCACACAGAGGCGTCGCACCCACGGGGGTTGTGGGTGGTTCAATACACACTTTTCCTAGCGAAAGGATTCAACACCCACACATTTCCTCAACTCGAGCCGGACGAACATCCCCCACACTTTTCCACGGATAGCTTCACCTCTAAATGCATTTAAAACGTGTAAAATACACATTTGTATTCGACAAGAATAGGAGTTTTGAAAATGTTAATCTCTGATCATCCATCAAGTATTAGTATGTCAAACTGCAATCGTGCTTGACTCACTCTACATTCACACCGTCATGCGATAAAATTGAATTACATGCGGAGTGCTTCTCGATCATCTGGATGTGCGCACAGCACTCATGAGAATCCGACATTTTCAAACAGGGCTTAAAAAGTGCCTTCCGGATTGAAAGTGAATAGCAGTGAAGGGGCTGAATCCTTTTCAAGCATTCCTACGATTTTCCACTCAAAACTCACAATGCAAATTTGACTTCGGCCGACAGAAATGGGTTGCTCAGCTACAAACAGGCCCGTCTCCTAAACGAGCTATTTCCTGTTGTTATTTACGTCAGAGGGGAAAAAAAAACCCAAACCATTGCGGACCTACGCGTTCCGTGACAAACTATTAACTCGACTGGCTTTTGGCACGTAGTCGCCATTGTTGCCGCTGCATAACCATCAGCGACAATAAATGTCGTTTGAAAAGCATCCTTGCGCGACCTCATGATTCGCCAGTCGCGTTGAAAAGTGGGTCGACCGACACCACGTTTGTCGTCCACGCTTAATGTAAAAGAACCGCTGGGAAGCCGAACCGGGCCTTCGGAAACGCAGCCAAATAGTGCGCTCCGTGCCTGGTCTTTGTCAGAGAGAGAAATAAAGCCTTACCTTAGGTTGAGACTAATGCCCTCCCCTCCCCCTCCTCGTCGACATCGCCAGCTTCGTGTAGCGATGTTTAATAAAGCGCTCGAGCGTGTCTTTACAACTTGGCCTCCATCTCTCAGCCAGCCCGGCAAGTAAAGACCCGATCGCTCGGACCAACTCAGCACCTTGGAGAGAAATCACTTGGGTGGACAGTTCGAGTTCAACCTTCAGTACCATGGACAGAAATTTGTCTGCAACGCCCCCCTGCGAGCGAAAGGGAACTGCGGCCCAAACACATGGAACCCATTTAAATCCCGTGACAGCTACTACGTTTACAAAATGAGTGGTTTTGAAAATTAAAGATGACTGGATGGATAGTATTTGTAGCAAAAAAAATGGTTATTTGGTAAAATCACAAAAATATATTTGACGCCAGTAAATCGCCAAGAAATAAAACAAGGCAACAACAATTCCTTAATCATTAGCGTGGTGCAAACGTGACTTTTGCGGTTGTTTTTGTTTTGCGCCACTGACATATAATCATTTTCATGTTCATCCGTAATTTCTTAATAAGGAGGCGTTTGAAATATGCTTTGACAAAGACAAGTAGTCATATTTAAAAATATGACATGCATACTACACTGCAGTTTATTTTATTGCTCTAAACTTCTGCATCACAACTTAATGACAATTAAGAAAATGTGGATTTTTGGCTGACAAATTTTAAGAACAAGGAGGGTGACAACTGCTCTACACTAGAATGATTGTCCGAGAATAGAGAGAGTTGAGAGAGAGAAAAAACTGACGTTCATTAATATGCATAGCTTTAATAGTAGAAATAGAAAAGGCAGTGATAAAACCAAATAATTCTAAAAACAGACATTTATTAATATGCATACATTTAATAGTAGTAGCAATAGAAAAGGCAGTGATAAAAACAAATAATGTTAAGGTTACCTTTTTCACATGTAACTAAAATCCAAGTAACTTCAACATGGACACTACATAACATTTGAATATATCACATATGAATAAATAAAGACAAACATTTGCTTACAACAGATCAGATCCATATTCCACACGGTATTAATAATAGTTATTTTCAATGCATTTTGAAATGAATGTTTGATTCGAAATAATCAGGACGTGTAGTGTGTGCTAACAATCATAATTCCAAATATGTATGGAAGCATTAGCTCCTTGACTGCATCTTTTCGGACTTCCATCTCATCTTGGCAAAAAGTATAGACTCAACACAGGCTACATCATCTAGATCACAGCTAGTCCGTGATCCTAGACAGAGAATACATACATCTGCCAGCAACTGACAAAAATCACAGGATTAAACGGTAGAAAATCCAGGAGACAAATACAACCCAGTGGCTTGCCCAATTAAGTTCTGACCACCTCTGAATGGTGTGGATGGCTGCGTAACCCTGCAGAGATGCAATAAACAAGCATATAGTATTGACATAGTAAAAACACCATAATTCCAAATGGTAGATTTGGTCTAAAAACAAAAATGCATTTTCATTTGAAGTCAACAATAGTTTCAAATAAGTCAGCTCATAATAATAAATAAATAAATCAGTACGAGTAAAAAATATTCTCATTGTCTTTAGAGCCAACTCGCATCCAAAAAATGACTTGCTGTCGACTGAAAGTGACATCACAGTGGGCTCGGCTTGCAAACGTCACATGACCAAACATAATGTCTACAATTTTTGATTCTTTGAGTATTTATATGAAAGCATGTCAAATACACCCAAAAACAGTTTTAAATTGTGGGACACTAATTTGTCACCTTAATATTAGGCTTGTAAAATATATATATCATGCTGTATCTCTGAGTCATTTTTACCTCTTCCACTTCCTCTTCAACACCCGGATCAAACATGGAGCCCAAGTAGGTGAGGTGGAAGATAGCCAAGAAACTGAAAACTAGGTTGAGCAGCATCACCCAATACCCCTGACAAATAAAATGAATTAGACAAAACAAACATCATAATTCTTGTAATGGATTTTGGTACGCGGTGCAGATGAACAACCAAATGAACAAAAAATGTATTTTGTGTGAATTACCATGTTGCCTTCAATACTGTGTATACAATATGTGAAAGTTACAAAGGCAGTTTACCTTCTTGTGTTGATGGCTGCAGTCAGAGGGGCAAGGTCTGGACAGGACACAGGCACTGAAGATGGCAGCGAGCCTCTTTCTCAGGACTGAGATGAAGAAAGAAATATACATGCAGACCGTATCACGTATGTCATCTGTGCTTGGATATGCAAGTGATTGTTTATATGAGAGGGTGGACAAGTGGGTAATTCACACAAGATCTAAATGTTCTGTTAGCCATATGTGCTATTTGCTTGCTAATTGTAGAACAGCCACAAGTGGGCGCTCTAAGTATGCGTGAAGTATTTGCAGCTTTTGTTAGAAGCCAATACATTAAAATAAAGTTTGTATTAGAACATTCCAACAGGTAAGACAAGATAATACTCATACCGTGTTCAACATATGTGATGAAGCCTAAAGAGAGCAGCACGGCTCCTAGGTGGAAACTCAAACCCTGACGACACACAAACTGCATGTTTAGCTCTGGAAACGAGTAGAGTTGCTTTTCACCGTGACAAGACAGTCAAACAATTGGAGAAGATCGAAAGAAAAGATACAGCGATGGCTTTCAAGTTCAATTTGTTTCAAAACACTTGTACGTCAAAAAATATTTTCTCAATCTTGATATCAGATTGACACCTTTAGTTTTTAAATAAGAGAAATTGCATTCTACCTTATTGTATTTTTGAAAAAAAAAACAATGATTCATTGATTAATGGTACATAGAAGCATGACTTTTTCCAGAAATTGCTAAACCGCCCAATCATTATTTCAAGTGACCTGTACTCACATGTAGTAGAGCGCTGGCTGTGTATGTGACCAAGATGGCTGAAAAAGTTCCAAGTTTCATGGCATTTTTGAAGACATCTGAACACAAGAACACAAAGTGATGCTATATGTGGAAACCATCTCACTGCATGTTTATATGAAGGGCTTGAATATTGATTATTGTGATGTTGAGTGCTCATGCCCTGTTCACACAAATTACAAGCGATAGCTTTTGACAATTTGAATGACACACCTGTGTTAAAGGAGCAGACTTACAAATTTTAAGCCATTGTGACATGGGAATATTCCAGGAAGTCACTACCATAACCATGGAGCGAGGCATTTCCACATTCAGGGGTTTGACCACTTCCATTTCCCTGTGTAAGTATAGTACAAAATTATGAAGACCAATTTGAACAGGTTTTGTACTTTAAAACATTTCTACATCTTATCCACACCATGTTATGTACTGCGCACTTTCTCTACAAAATGAATCCTCTCTTTAAAACTGCTTTCATTTCAACAGCCTCCATCAACTTTGCCTTGTCTATGTTACTCACCACTTGATGTTGTCTTTTTCCTCAATGTGGCCAGCGCCTGCCAGAATGCTGGTGCTTTCGCTGAGGTGGCCCACAAAGTAGTTACTGAAGTGGAATGACAATGCATTCTCATAGGCACTTTGCCACCTACATGACAAAAAAAGAAACTCACAAGTGTTCCTGGAAGCTTCCCAAGACTCGAAAACACTTTAAAGGATCATTTCTACCAAGCAACAAACTATGGATGATGTCCTTTTTGTAGCTACTGTACTATATATGGACTATAGAGACCTAAATTTGCTGCTATAGTATCACTCAATACACTAAGACCAATACAGCTAGTGCATTTTTTCTGTCGTGGGTAAATATAAAAAAATATATGAACAACAAATGTCCTCACTTGTGAATGACAGCATTTCCACTGATAGGGATGAAGAAAAGGAACAGGTATGGTGCAATGCAAGAGGACACCAGCAGACACATTTGACTCTTTAAGAGGCTGAGGAAGGAACAGCGCAGCCATAACCAGCTCTGAGGAAAGGAATGTTTTAAAAACCTGAAAGGACAACAAATAATCACAGAACCACTAAGAACTTCTCACCAGTTGCCTGCCGACAATAGCAGTCTTGTATGTTGAAAAGCTGATCCAAGGCCCGAAGACTACGTTGCCCACAAAGAGAACATAGCCAAGAAACTCAGTTGGCGTGGGCAAAGCGCTGACTGCTCCTCTGTCCAGGTCAAAGGCCAGAGAAATGGCTTTCATGGCCACCACCATCTGACTGCCTCTCAAACAAACACAAAATAAAAATCAAGATGGGAGACATTTAAAGCTTCAAAAATGTTTTTTGTGTAAACAACTAAATTCCAAGTTATTACTACCACGTGCTGTCTACTATTCCCCCGTGAATCTTCCCATAAGGATTATTTAAACCTATTTTGGGACATCCCACAACCTCCACAAAAATGGAACTCTTTTAAGACCTTTTTGCATAGTTGAATAACAAAAACACACACAATTCAAAACATCAGCATTTGGCGGCGGTATGAAGAGTGAAACATTTACCTCTGATCTTATGCCAGGTTACCGTGTCAATTAAATGCAACTCTCTGAAAAAAGAAAAACAATGCTACTTTTAAATCTACTGCATAACAAAACCAAACAAAGCATTAGAACCAAGAAAGAAATAGCCGAAATTCCAATGATGTTGGGATGTTGCATAAAACAGATAAAAACAAACAACAATGATGTGCAAATACTTTTCAACCTATATTCAATTCAAGCAGCAATATCTGGATGCTGTCTGAGATATCCTAATTTATTGTGACAGAACCGTACTCCATCACATCCAGTCTTTGGTCTACCTAAATAAGGAAATCAGAAACAGCAACCCCAACTAAGTACATATCCATTTCCAAGATGTTTTCTTACCCAATGAGGAGGTAAATGAGAATGGCAGCGGAAAGGAAGAGGCCTTTGTTGCTGGAGTGTCGAACAAGAAGAAGAATGAGGTAGCAAAGCAGACTGAGTAGCAGCACCCACAGCATTTGCAGGTTAAAAAAGAGGAAAAGGCTGAAGATCCCCGCAAACATCGACACAACATGATTCACAGAGGACACGCCTCCTGAGAAAGATACAAAGGAGAGCATTTAGGATTACAATTCATGTGGACATTGGTTTGTTGTTTATAAGCCTAACTTCTAAATTGTCGATTGTAATTAATCGGGTAGGGGGGGGGATGCTTACCCAACCTGAACAGCAGCCTAGTGAGAAGACAAATGAGCAGAAGCCTCCAGATTTGTTCAAAGCCCTGCTGGAGTGTGCTGACTCCACAACTTTCAGCCAGCTCTATCAACACCAGGAGCCTGTCGAATATGTCCATGGTGCAACTGCACAAACACACGGCAATGAAATGCATCTGATATTGTTATGTGATTGATTTACTGGATTACGGTTTACATAATGATCAATTAGAAACGAAAGAGGCAACACAAAAACTGATCAATGGCAGGCGAGATAAAATAACAACATACTGTTAATGTTCTTTGAAGTCCATTAGAAAAAAAAGTGCAATTTTTATTTTTACCAAAATTGTTATTTATGAGGATTTTTTTTGATAACACGTTTTATCTTGCTTATGATGGAGTCTTTTCTTGATTTATTCTCTAATAATAAAAGTTGTCCTTTGGCATCTCGTTGTTATACTTACATTGTTAAAAACTGCAGGTTCCACTACAGTATAAAAAGTTGAATGATCTATAACTCATATGTCAGGACTGGACTGGAATAATTTTGTTATTTCACTTGCAGTCGCGTAAAAAAATAGTCAATAACATTCCGAACTTGTTTGCACATGCACACGTTTACCTTGCGTCACATTTATTCACAAGGAACAAAGGAAATCAGCAGACCAAAAAATATCATGATGGAGGAATCCTTAAAAATCCGTTTTATTCGTTACTGCGAGTATGCTGGATTATGGAAAACAAATGACCGCAACATTTGGAGCAAGCGCCAAGATGCACTTTAATTTTATAGAAGTTTCCTTAGAACTACACAGCGCTCACTACTGGATCGGAGCGCTAGTCAAACATTCAATATTGTCCTCTGCAAACACATGTACGATTTGTGTAGCTATTAAAAAAAATCTGTGTTATTTTTGTCAGTTTGGTCTTCCTTAATATTAATAGCTTCGTTGTGGCGTTTACTGCACTTCACATTTTTTCCCCTCCGTCGGTCAGGTTGCCCCTCACCCGCTCCATAACGATACAATAGAAGAAGAAAGACAACGAGGAAGAACTGGTGGAGGAGGCGGAGAAAAGAACAAATGGACCAATGAGACGGCTGATACAAAGTCGTTTAACCAATTAGCAGCCGAGACAGTTGCCTCTGCTTTGGGTTCTCCCCCGGCCATGCAATTTTGGCGGCTGAGTGTATCATGGCGGAATTTTCGAAAGGTAAAACGAGGAAAAGCAGTTTTTGAATTTCCATCTGTTTACATTCGTATTTGCTGCTTTTAAAAACTTATTTTATGCACACCCGAATTATGTCTCCACATTTACCTGCGACGCGGTGTAAGATAACCGCGCAAAGTCAGTGTGGTTATACGTTTCTCTTTGAGACATATTTGTCTAAATACTCAGTGCTGTTTAATTTGCGCGTTAGCTAACAATGACTGTTTTCGGTTTGTGTCGAGTTTTGGTTGTTAAAGTTGTGCAGGTAAACGAAATTAGCGTCATGGCATGTCTCGTTAGGTGTACTTCAGAGTGATACAACCGGACGCCATTTATTTGTGTTTACCTAAATTTTCAGAGTTCATTGATTTAGCAAGATACATAAAAGTTTTAGAGAAGTTTCGATTTTTTTGCTAAATTTAGTATTTGTATCGTAGCTCAGACGGTTGCTAAGAAATTGGAACTGTAGCCACAAATCGTCAAAACTTAGTCCGAGAACTTTACGGGGTGGCTATTCATAATTTTACGGATGTTAGTAGCATCGCAACAGTCGGTTTTTTTTTTTTGTTTAAATAATAATAAATTAAAAAAATCACACATTTACATTTATTACTTCCTTTTATGGGTATGTGCAGAAGTTGTGATCGTAATAATTTCATTGGTGACGTGGTACAGAGAATGGATAGCCGAATAAAAGTCGAATTTCAAATGTTATATTTTATATATATTTTTTACACATTTTGGGTTTAGGTTGAGCTGTGGCAATGCACAATTCCACACAATCCACCAATTATCCTCCCATGATTTATGTACACAAACTAAGTTATAAATAGAATAGAATGCCTTTGTTGGCATTGTACAACAGGTATTCGACGAAATTGGGTCGTAGGGGGAAAAGGGTGTACATCGTAAGTTGGATAGCATAAATAAATGGATAAAGAAGATAGTATAGAATGTAAACTTAGTCCACTGGTGCAGAATTCAACATTGAAGTATGTAGAGTGATGTAAAAAGGCAATCACCTGCCCGTTGACACTTGAATGATCTTTAATATAGTATTATTGAAAATGAATGAATAATACTAATATAAGATTTGAGTAGATAGATCTGGGGAAACATTAGTTACGACAGACCCTTTGACACAGCAAAAAAAAAAAAGACAGCTGTACAGTTCAAAGTCTGCTTTGTTGTCAACATCTTCACATGTCGAGACACACAAAGAGATCAAAATTACGTTTTCCCTATCCCACGGTGACAAGACATATTACACGATAGACATACAAGTAAACGACGCAATATAAAAACCAAAAAGGCACAAACAATAAATAATAAGAGTAACAATAAATAATAAATAAATAGATAACACAACGAATAAAAGCCAGTGTGCATACAGACAGTAAAAGTACAGGACGCTACGCAGAACGGGGAAGCGAGTTCAGGATCCTGACAGCCTGGAGTATGAAGCTGTTTGAGAGTCTGGTGGTGCGGGAGCGCAGGCTTCTGTACCTCTTCCCAGAGGGTAGAAGCTCGGACAAAGAGTGAGCGGGGTGGCTCACATCACTCACAATCGTGGTCGCCTTGCGGGTGAGATGGGAGGTGAAAATGTCCTTCAAGGAGGGGAGCGAAGCTCCATAGTTCCCCACTATGTGAGATTTTTCTATAAACTTGCACATAATGTATGACCAAGAAGCCCATTTTCTACTTTTTCAGAATGCAGTGTGCCCAGTAAGATGTCTTGGGATGCCCTTGAAGCCTTGTGTCGCCTAGAGGGGCTTCACTGTAAAGATTTAGGGATAACCAAAGCTAACGTCAATGAGTATGAGGTGGAGTTCCTCTGTGACTACAAAAAGACTAAAGTAAGGCCCCTTTTAAATTTCCTGCTGGCTTAATCCAGAGTTTCCAGACAATAGATGACTCTAGAATGTACTGAAAATGTTCATATGTTGTTATTACATGATGTTTAAGAGTGAACGAACAAACAAGCTCCTGCCTTTTTTTCTGATTGGCGGAAGTTAGAACGACTTGGGTTTTTGAGCTTTAAAATAATTTGGGATTTTTGTTCTAGATGGAAGAATTTTACCTGGTGAAATGGAGAGGCTTTCCAGAGTCAGTCAACAGCTGGGAGCCCAAGAGGCACCTCAAATGCTCCAAACTAATGAAGCAGTTCCACCAGGACTTGGATCAAGAACTGAGTCGCCAGAATATACGTTCCATCCCCAAAAGGCTGGATAGGGAAATTTCAACATTTATAGTTCGAAAAGCTGAACTCCGTCAGAAACTGCAGAGCTGGGAGACTCAGTTGAACCTAACCTGCAACCACCCCGGTCGCATCTTTGTCATGAACGATGTCGACTTTGAGGGTCCACCAAAGAACTTCACTTATATCAACAACTACAAAGCAGGCCCGGGCATCGTTTTTACTGAAATGGCTGTGGGCTGTGAGTGCAAGAATTGTCTCGACGAGCCGATGAACGGCTGCTGTCCTGGCGCGTCATTGCATCGGGTTGCTTACAATGACCACGGCCAGGTCCGTATAAGGCCAGGACAACCCATATACGAGTGTAATTCTCAGTGCCTCTGCAGCCCAGACTGCCCCAACAGGGTGGTGCAAAAAGGCATTCAGTTTGACCTGGCTATCTTTAAGACGGACAACGGTCGGGGATGGGGAGTCCGCACGCTGCAACATATAAAGAAGAACTCATTTGTAATGGAGTACGTGGGAGAGGTAAGGCTTTGTCTTCTGTATAATCCTTGTTGAAGTCAAAGGAGGCGCCTGACAAATCACAAACACATTTTGAGCAAGCGGTTTTGTAATGCAATTGTGTACCATTTTGCTGGACCAATTTTGGTAGCATGAAAATGTTCAGCACCAGGTTTGGAATGCGAAGAACTTTTGTGTCGTTTCTGTCAGATCATCACGTCAGATGAAGCAGAGAAACGAGGTCACATATATGACGGCGAAGGCTCCACATACCTTTTTGACCTGGACTATGTGGAGGATATATACACAGTGGACGCTGCTCACCAGGGCAACATCTCTCACTTTGTCAATCACAGTGTGGGTAACATAAGTGATGGCTTTCTCTTTTTGCTTCCAAGCGATGCACCGCATTTTGATAGCGATGGCGTGGACACACAATCATTTGTGTTACATTCACATCTTTTGTTGTTTTTCTAGTGTAACCCAAACATGCAAGTATTCAATGTGTTTGTTGACAACATTGATGAGAGGCTCCCGAGAATTGCTTTATTCTCAACTCGGGCCATCCGGGCAGGAGAGGAGCTCACCTTTGACTACAAAATGCAAAGTGAGTGGCGACTGTTTAATCATGTCGATCTTTTTATCTGTAAGTCAAGATTAAGTCTGTCACTTAAAATTAACATATTTGACATGGGTTTCAGTAGTTTTTGTATGCATGACGTAACAACAAAATAGGCGTTTTATTTACTCTCCATTTGCTCCCAGTTGATCCAGTCGACACAGAAAGCTCTAAAATGGATTGCAGTTTCACCTTGGCTGGTGTCTCCAATTCGCCAAAGAAGAGGATGCGAGTGGAGTGCCGGTGTGGAGCAGACTCGTGTAGAAAATACTTGTTCTGATGAAGAACTGGTATGACTGGAAAAACAATGCAGCTCGCTGTACAATATTTTGAACATTGCGCATATTTGTTTCTTTCTTGAAAGCTCTCCAAACATTGCTGGCATTCAAACATAAATTTGGACATAAGGTCTCTGTTTTATACCTCATCAGAAATTGTTTTAAAAACAAAAACATTTTTATTTGAAATGTATGTATTTCTAAAGTGGTTTTAAAGCACAAATTACAAATGAATGTCGTAAATGCATGCTATACAAAGTTTAATGTGAAGTGCCGCTGAATGAGAGCAAGTCCAACCATCCATCCATTTTCTGTACCGCTTAGTCCCCACGGGGGTCGCGGGCGTGCTGGAGCCTATCCCAGCCATCATCGGGCAGTAGGCAGGGGACAATTGTCAAAATTGAGCAATTTTTTTTATTTTTTTTGTACTTGTCCGGTTTATTGTAAATGAGATATGTTCACGCAGCTTTTTCTTTCACTGCCGCAACCAATGATGGTGTTGTTTCAGTATTCTGTCAAACCTATGAAAAATACCTGATTCAGGTTCACTTTTGTCACTGCAAGGTGGATTCATGCTGTGACTACGGTGAAATGAAATACACAAATGTTTTTTTATCAGCTTTTATATTGTTTTTAGTTAAATTGTTGCATTGTATATTTAATCATAGTGTTACAAAGTGTACATAAATTAACAAAGTTTTTACATTACGGTATGAGGGGAGGGTGCGGTAAAAGTGAGTTAACAGCAAACGTTTCGAAAAAGGAAGGAAGGAAAAAATGTGTTCCCCCTTCTTTAGGATGTAATCTTCCTTTTGCCCTAAATCAAATGAGTCATGTATTTCGGGGGGGGGGCAAGCCAGTGCAAAATATGTTTGCATTCACTTTTCATGTTGTAAAATACGGTTTGCCGGCTATCCTCATGACTTTGTAAGTGTTAAGTCCTGGCGAATCAAATCCTGGTGACACACCTTTTTTGTTGAAGACGTAAAAGTTGAAGAGCTGTCTGTCTTGAGTCTCCAAAGAGACGGAGGCACTGTTGACCTTCAACTTACAAGGGTATGGGCTCTTGAACACCACTCTGAACACCCTATCCTGAAGATACTGAAGGTGGATGGTTTGGTAATTGTCTGGGATTTTGCTTTCCACCTGTGGTCCAAACTGTTGCATGAGCAGGGCCCCACGTGACCCTACTTTAATCTCATAGAAAGTTATATTTCTGTAAGTAAAAAAGCCTACGTATGGAGCTGGGTCAGGCGGCGGTCTGGGTGTCAGTTCAGCATCCCTGTAAGCACCTTCCACTGCAGGAATGAGATGGCTGTATATCTGCCTCACTAAATCCTGGCCTGCGGGTCGTACCCCAGCCATCAGGACCACCATTCCTAATTTGAGACGTGGCACCAGTGACAGAGAGGCCGCAAAGCCATCCAAGTCACCATCCTTTCTCACGACATCGTAGCCCAGTTGCTGGTTGATCTCCCATGGTGTGCCAGTGTAGCTGGCAAAGTAGCCATTCTGGCATTGGAAAAGTGGGGCCAGCATAGTGTTAAGGGTGTCTTTTCGGAGGAGTTTTCTTCTGTATGATCCCAGGAGAGTCATCACAAGTTTTGCCATGTCGGCTGTCGTGGAGTACATCTGACCCGCAGGTCGATACCAGCCCAAGTTGTAGAGGGGAGCCGGCTGACCGTTGCTGTAGACACCCATTGCCATCTGTCTCTGAATCATAGGAGTCATGTTGAAGCCGGTGTTCTTCATGCTGAGCCGATCCAAAATATTGCGGGATACCCACTTTTCGTAACCCATTCCAGTCACTTTCTCAGCCAAGACGTTGGCCATTAGAGCAAAGGCGACATTGCTGTAGTGGCATCTATAGATAAAGACAGCAAAGGCACGTCAATAACATTATCTTAGCTTGCACCCATATTGATGTGCTCATTTACTGTCATTAAATTAGAACAAGGCAGGGAAAACCTTACTTTGTTCCTGGATCAGCAACAAGGACATCATCCTGCAACTCATGAAGGGCTGATTCTGTGTCCCCATCCCAGAGGAGATTAGTTGACCTTAATCTGCGGGGTAATCCTGTAAAACCCCATTGTATGGGCTCCATTTATATTTTGGCACCAGGTTGATTTTCTAATCTGTTTTGAAATACTACAGTTAACTATCTTCACTAAGTAAGTGAATGATGGTTTAGTCTTACCAGAAAGGTGGCTGGCCATTCTACGTAAGGTAATGGCAGCTCTGTTGAAGGTCCTGCGTGTGGTGGATGGCGCTTCCCTGTCGGTGCCCAGTGGGTTCTTGATGGTGAAGTTGTCTATGTATTTCTCCACTGAGTCATCTATTGAGTCCACAAGGCCATCTTCCCACAGCTTGTACAACATCAGGGAGGGAAATATCTTGGACAGGCTTGCAATTCTGCAAATGCAATCATTCAAATCGATGTGATACAGTAAACATATCGGTATTATTTACCGAAACCCTGCATCAGCAAAAACGAGATTTTTTTTAACAAGGCATGCTGAAACCTAAACATATCGTGTCCAGTACTGTACATATTACTGACACTTTTTCACAATTAGTCGGGATATGCAAAAAATTCGCTGCCACTCCCATATTCCTGCTGGTATGAATATTATAAGACTAGCGTTGATAGAAATAGCCTAAGCTAGCAAGGAACTGCTTTCATCCGCTACCATTCTATTTTTGTACTCTGACCAATGCAGCCGTATGAAAGCTGCCTGACCTTGGCCAGACTTTTTGCTGCCCCACAGAGTGCTTGGACTATCCAAACAGACAAATGGATAGATCCTCCCAATGTACGTGAGTTTACCTGTAGACTGTGTACTCATCGGGTGGAGAAGATGTTGGGTCACTCATGTTCTTTTTGCCAAGATTACCAATCCAAAGAACAGAGTCATTTAAAACCATAATGGCAGATATTGCTGGAAGCTTGATTCTGTCAACACTGCTCCTCAGGAGTAGGTCAACCTGGTGGGAGAATAATGATAATTATATCCAGAATGATAAAGAAAGAAATGTTACCTTTTCTAAAGCCACTCTGAGAGATGTGATAGGATGTTTGAGTGGCACAGGCTCGGGATACCGTGGGCACATCTCCTCTGCTGCCGATTCCTTTATAACCACTTCTGGGTAAAGAGAAATGCATCTTTGAGTCAGTCTTGTTTGCCTTGTGCAAAGGAACATTCTCATTTTTGCATGTGGTTAGTCCAGAATCAGATACCCCTCCATCCTCCCATATATTCCCCCAAAACATGCATGTTAGGAAGACTGGAGATTCCAAATTGTCCATAGATGTGAGTAGATCAGTATGTGCCCTGTGGTAACCAGTTCAAGGTTTAGCCTGCCTCCCAGAATGTCAGCTGTTAGAGACCCCATCTCTTTTGTGACCCCAAATTTGAACAATGAATAAGTACATTTATGGGTGGACAGATGTTTTATAAAATTCACTGTATTGATGTAGTATGAAGCCAAATCAGCTCAAAGTCTGCCTATATTATAAATTCATCATCTGCATCACAAAACCTCCCCCCCCCCCAGAAGTTTATAATCCTGTACCAGCCTTTTGTAAAGATCTAACACACTTTGAGACTCCTATGGAAAGTAAAGTGTGTTACAAATAAAATGTAGTGTTATTATTACCTATCCATCCATTATCTGTACCATTGTCTCCTCATTATTATTATTATTAATTTAGTAACTCGACGAAAGTGATCCAAAACTCTACTGTATAGCTATGTTACCTGTTTTCAACTTTGGTATCCTGTATTGCCATATGAAGCAGAAGGTCATAACCACAGAGAGTAGGAAGAAGACAACCATGCCCAACATGGTCCATTTTACCTTCATCTTGCTGATTCAAGCTTTATGTGGCAAAATATAGGACAATATGCGGGCAGAGATTCAATACTGTTGGGGAAAAAAACACTAACTCTTAATTACATTCAGTAGGATATTTGACCTCAATTAGAAAAGCTAAAGCTTACCATAGGTCGGAAAAGCAGGCTTCGTTTGTAATCATCTTAATATTGTTGCTTGATACTTTTTATAGAAGAAAAATCCATTATAACTCCTGTAGAGTAAGGGTGAGTCCTGCAGGAGTGTTGAATTGAATAATCAGGCTGTGCCTTAGTTGTACCTTTTTTACACAACCGGTTACCTCCATGGGAACTAATCTTGACTGTGATCCCTTAATGGTCATTAAAACCCTACAGTGACATCATAATCTGTAAGGAGGCTGCCACATAGTCGAATCCTCTTGTTTCTCTGAGGTGGTCTACTGGGTAGGAAGTGCAGTCAGTGGTCACTGGTCAGTTATGAAGTCAGGTAATATACTTAATAAGTATCTGACATAATGATAGAAATAAAAAACTATAGTGATCATCAGGAAAATCAGTCGATGCCTTTTGGGATCCATCCATCCATCCATAAGCTATACTGCTTGGCCCTACGGGGGTCGCGGGCATCCTGGAGCCTATCCCAGCGGTCATCGGGCAGTAGGCGGGGACACCCTGAACCGGTTGCCAACCAATCGCACATAGAGATGAACAACCATCCGCACTCACACCTAGGGGCAATTTGGAGTGCACAATTGGCCTACCAAGGATGTTTTGGGGATGTGGGAGGAAACCGGAGTGCCCGGAGAAAACTCACACGGGTAGGGGGGGGGGGGAAAATGCAAACTCCATACTGACTGTGAGGCGGACCAGTGCCAGCCTTTTGGAGTGAATAGTAAAATGAGTCATGCTCTTGTGCTAAAATACTGGAGAAGAACCAGATGGACCTTGTCAGCCAAGGTCAAATACTAATTATCACCATGTCATTCATGTTTGTGGCGTTTCTATTATTTACATAAAACAAATTATATTATTGGAAGCCACTGTAACCTTAATCATAGTTTTAACTAACACTATGCTGGAATGTAGGAAAAGGGCTTCGAAATACTGATGACATCGAACAGTTCTTAAATTCAAATGTGACAAAAAGTTATTGTGTGCAAGAGAAAGATGTGTGTACTTTTGTGGCGTTACTCCCTTCTGCCACAGTATATTATATACATTGTTAACGTATTCATTAAATGTATGTATAATTCATATTTTTTATTTGCGGCTCACTGCGTGAGAAAAGTCAGTCACACTCCATCATAGAAGAAGACAACGACGACGAAGGTTTGTTTTGATCACGTGACAGGAAGTCCAAGTTGGAAGTCCAATGGTTATAAAATCGTGCGACACAAACCTCAAATGTGATGTGTTTATTTGGTGTCGAATAACTGTGTTTTCTATGAAAACGTAATGCTTTTGTAATATAGTGTTCTACTTTTCCGCCCCAATGATTAGTTGATTTGAGGGTGGACACTATCTTCTTAAGCTACTTTTAGCTTGGTAGTTAGCTTTGGCGTGCAGAGTACAACCTTGCCCTTTCATCAGCCACCTTGGCTTTGGAGTTGTCTTATCTCTGTGCGTTTGGTTTGTCTCGGCTTTTTTTTTTTTTAACCTGTCCTCCTTTGTCGGTATCTGTTTGTCTTCATGCTGTGTTATTTGTCACTTTAGTGCTTCCTAGTGTGAGCGACAATTCTGTCAGCTCCTTGACACTGGCATTCATCAGTATGGACCAGCGAAGGAGCAATTGATGGAAAGTAACAACTTCACTCAGGGGTGAGTTAGTAATACTGTTTTGATTAACTTCATCATTACCTGTTACCAATCCAAGGTGTAAGCAGGACAGGCTACGATGCGGCGTGACAGTGAGCTAACTGAAGACTCGGAGCAAATAAGAACTAACTCAAAGAACGTGTCTCTTTGGCGGCATTTTCAACATGTTTCCTCGGGTTGTTCCTCGTGCAAGGACATACTAGGACGTTCCATTTGAAATTGATTTGATCGAACGCGCCAAATAGATTTATTAAGTGTTCATTTGTAAGATATATAACTATCCCTCCCGAAGAAGACCTGCTATAAAAAAATAGATGGATAGTAAGGAGGCTGTGATGAAGGAGTTTAACGTAATGTCCTCATGAAGCAGAAGGAAAGTGGTTCATGGCAATAAGACAACAAATCACTACAAGTATGTTCTTCTGGTGTGTCCTTTGTGTTGTTGGGTGGACAAAGAAACTCGAACATTATAGACATGTTGTCTTATGTTCTGCTACAGTAGTTTGAGCAGTCTATTGTCATAAATGTCTTTATCTTTCCGTTTGTCAGACATCTTCCCCCTTCCCCCTGAGAGCTGTCATTTTGCCTACATCGACGTTTTTGGGAAGAGCGGCATCCCTGAACCAACAGGATGTTGGAAGGCCTTGTCGCCTGGGTGCTAAACACATATTTGGGGAAATATGTCAGCAACTTAAACACAGATCAACTATCTATAGCCTTGCTCAAAGGTAATTGTGTAGGCCTGTCACAGTTTGTATTCAACCAAATGGCAAATGTGAACGATGCTTATTCCTGCTTCTTAGGTGCAGTTGAATTGGAGAACTTACCTCTGAGGAAAGATGCCCTCAAAGAGTTTGACCTGCCCTTTGAGGTTAAAACAGGTGAGGATTATAGTGTTTTCCTTTGGGTTCCTTATGAAGCCTCCATGATCACCTGATGTAATATACAATAGACATTTGTGTGTTAAGAAAAAGTGTAGTTTATATTTTCCTTATCCGTGATCTTTCCTGTTTTTTAGGCTTCATTGGAAAGATCACGCTTCAGATCCCTTTCTACCGGCCTCACAGTGACCCTTGGGTCATCTCCATGTCCCAGCTAAACCTCATTATTGGTCCTGCCCATTTGCGGGAGTATGACGATGAGAAGGAGAAAGAAGAGCAGAGGACACGCAAGAAATATCTCCTCAAGGCTCTTGAAGACAAATTCAAAGTATTAAAGATTTTGATGATTTTCATTTGATTTCTTTTTTTTCTCCAAACTTTTTTTTTTTATGTAGAGAATATTCTGAAATTCTGAAATGGATCTTAAATTTATATCTACTGTATATTTTTTCTGTTCTTCCTTTAGAGTGAGTGTGAACAAAAAGGAGAGTCTTACTGGTACTCTGTGACTGCATCAGTGGTGACAAGGATTGTGGAAAACATAGAGGTACAGTAAACCAATACAAAATCAAACTCTACCTGAGACTTGTAATACAACATAATAGTTTCAATTTACACATTAAAAAAAACCTCATGAGTTTTGGCATAGAGATCAGCGGCGAAAAATGTCAGTGTTGAGTGTTATCTGTAAAAAAAAGAAAACTTCTGGTACTAGCTGTTGGCACTTCAGCAGAAATTATACACAATGAGAGTTTAATTTTTTTTTCTTCATTGGACCAATCTGTTTCTTTTTTTATTATTTGTGTAGCTGAACATCCAAGATGTGCACTTGAGATTTGAGGATGACACGTGCAATCCAGAGAAGCCCTTCTCCTTTGGAGTATGTGTCAACAATATTTCTGCTCAGAATCCATCCAAAGATAAGGCAAGTAGTGTTTGACTTCAAAGCTCGCTATCAATCCGGCTGTTATACTGCAAATGGCTAAAAAAAAAAAAGATATGTAATATGTCATGATTTAGTCCTGTCTGTAAAAAAAAAAAAGTATAAGTAATGTATGTTCCCCTTTTCATAGGCATGGACTCCGTTTCGACAAAAGCAGCTGGAGATCGAAGATTTTAGAGTCTACTGGGATACAGAATGTGAAATGCTGGCAAATCTCCCGGTGAATCAGATCCAGGTCAGATTCCAACCAAAACACACATTTTGTGTGGATACTGCACTGCTTTTATTTGAATCCACAACAAACGTTTTGGTATTGCAAAGGGTTAGAAATTGTCAGACGTTGACTTAGGTTGGCATTGTGCCAGAGATTAACGTTTATTTACTAAGCAGCTTTACACTGTCTCGCATCTGTTTGGAGTGCTTAGATCAGTGTGTGCTCTTTACCTTACTCTTTCTTGAACCACGCAGGAAAGAAAATCGTTTTGAAGTTTTCACAATGATATAATACGTAGTCACATATGGAATACACTTACCCCCACCACCTCCCCCCACGTGACAATTTATGTTTTGGGAATGTGCAGGAAGCTATGACCCAATGTATGAAGACGTGGGAGCACCAGTATATCTTTGAACCAGTGTGTGCCTCCGTATTGCTCAGAAGAAATGCCTCCAAGGAGCCTCTGAGGTTCCGACACACTCCACGGATTCAAGGCCACGTTCAGCTGGAGACTATGTTTCTACACTTATCTCAGGTCGGCATCGTTACATTACACGGGTGTATGTGGTGTACTCTCTTTACGTGAACATCTACAAAAATCCCAATTTACAACACTAGTCTTTAAAAAAATATTCCCAGGCGGTCTCCCATCAATGCTGTAGTGCTATAAATATAAAATGCAATGTCAGCATAAACATGTGATGATCTGAATGTGTGTCCTCTCAGGTTCAATACCAACAAGTCATGGCATTCCTCAAAGAACTATACCGCCGGGAAAGGGAAATGCTTTACAGAAAATGGAGGCCCAACTGCTCTGTCTCTGGAAAGTAAGACTCGGAGACCGTTGGCACTAAAGCAGTAGATTCTGATTTGTTTACACATGTAACCTTTTCTCCAAGCTGCAGACAATGGTGGTTGTTTGCCATTGAGGCAAACCTAAGTGAGATCAGGGAACAGCGTCGTCGGGGAAGTTGGACCTTTGCCCTCCAGCGGGCACGAGATGCCCAGACTTACACCAGCCTGTACTTCAGAAAACTCAAAGGAGTCCCACTAAGCCCCCAAGAAGAGGTAGTACACCTTAACCGACAGTCCTCTAAAATGTCTGATTAGTGTCAATATTTAGCACTCTACTGTATAAGATTGTCGCACTATCAAAAGATGTGACTCAGCTGTGCTTTGTATTTTCTGTATGAACCTGTCGTCATCAATTAGAGTGAGATTGAGCGAGTAGAAGAAGAGCAGACCTTGGAAGAGCTCCAGAGTCTCCGAGAAATCGTCCACGACTGGTTTCGAAAACAGGAAGAGATTGTTGAGGTAAGACTAAGATAAAACCACTGACACAAGAATTCACAAATATAACAATATAAGTGACATTTTTCTTCAAAAGAATTTTTCTCCCCACTGATTTTCTATTTTTCCTGACCACAGAATGTACGAGAGACGACTAGTGAACCCCTGCCCTGTCCGCCCACTCCATCCATCCCCAAGAGTGGGAGCTCTGGTATGATCCAATACCTGCAGTCGTGGTTTCCGGGCTGGGGTGGCTGGTATGGAGATTCTCTGGACCCTGAGAGAGGCCCTGAGGTGCTTCTCCCAAGCCCATCCTCCTGGGATATTCTGGGTGAGATGCAAGCTTTTTAATACCTGCCATTGTGGCCATGTCCACTGATAAAGGGAATAACGATCGTCGTCATCCATCACTCGTAGAACTGATTGCAAAATGAACATGACTGCTGATTCCGATCTTCTATATTCTCCAGCAGAAACAGATGACTTGTTTGATCCACTTGAGGACTCCCACACTTTGAACACGTTTACCAGGAGAGATTACCTGTTTGCTCGGCTGGAGTTTTTACTGGAAAAAGGTGGAATTACACTCTTCCATCAGGACACTAAAGACAAAATACCACATGAAAGTGGAGTCATCCAGCTGGAGGTTTCAGGTAAGAGAAAAATGTGAACGAAAAATGGCAACCCCAATTATTCTGTGCCAGGTTTGTGCTGATTTAGAGCAACCACAGCAATTAAAGAATCACCTCTGTGCTGTCATGACTGTTTCGCAGAGGTGAAGGTGGTTGCGGAGTCTTTGCCTCGCTCAGAGTCTTCTCTACTGTCTGTAAAGCTGGGTGGTTTATTCCTCAGAGACTTGACCACGCATGACACCGTCTTCCCTGTACTGGTATCTCCAAAAACGGTAAAAAACAAAACAAAAAAAAAAACTAATGGAGGAAACGTGGCAGAACACAATTTGGGTGGGTTTCAAAATGTACTTTATACATTTGTGCATGACATGATTTTGTGTCTTGCAGGACAAGGTTGTCATTTCTGTTAACCAGACATCTGGGCAGCCCAGCAGCAATTCGGGTAAAGCCTAGGTTATGTCTAATTTTGTATAAATGTTTGAATGAAAGCGTAAACTAAATGTTTAATTTACTCTATACTGTTGTTCAATGTTGTTTTCGGGGGTTTTCTTTCCAGGGAGTTCAAATGCAGAGAGCTTTTCCTCTCCAGTGTTTGAAATGCTTTATGAGCGTAACCCTGTCAGGTCTAAGTTTGAGAGAAGATTGGAAGTGAACACGAGCCCACTAAACATAATCTACAACCCACAAGCAATCAAAAAAGTGACTGAATTCTTCTATAAAGGTCGAGTTCATTCCTCTGGTAAGTCAGTGATACCTACATTTCAATATGCATACTTTTTTCTTTTTTTTTAATGATGGTGATTTGAATGATGTAACAATCGATTTTTTTGTCACCCTAGGTTTTGGCTATCAGTCAGAGTTAGAGCTGAAAGTGGCAGAGGCTGCCAGGAGGCAATATGACAAGTTAAAAAGACAGACCAAGGCAGAAATCCGACAAACTATTGATCAGCTTCTTGTTGGAGAATTTATTGTAAGTCTGACACACTGTTGTCACTGTTGTGACTCAAAAGCCAAACCGATTATTTCAAAGTTGTTGTTGTTGTCTAGGAAAACAGTAAACGTTGGACTATGAAACTGGACATCTGCGCACCGCAGGTCATTTTCCCAGATGATTTCCAATCAGGAGATCCAATGTTAGTTATTGTTGATTTAGGCAGGATTTTGCTTACCAACTCTCAAGGTAAGTCCACCAATTATTTTACGCTATGTCACTTGCTTCTGATTTAATTTCTAAATAGTTTCATTTTTGCCTATCTGTTCTTTGAAGATGACTCCAAAGACTGCAAAATAACCCAACCTGAAAGGGAAGACCTGAGTGATGAGGAGTACCAAACACCCTTGGCCACTCCACCAGAGTCTCCTCCTGAGCTTGACATGCCCTTGAAAGACTGGCTAAAATGTCCTCAACTTCCCAGCCACAGCTCTCCTGAGAGTACAAAAGCCTATAGCAGAAAGCTTTACGAAAGATATTCATTGTCCTTCAAGGATCTTCAGATCATGGTCGGTCGCTACAAGGACAATTGGAAAAACCTTCAAGAGAGCGAAGTAGGGCCGACTCACGTGGTGGAGAAATTTAATGTGTTGTTACAACTGGAGCAGAGATTGCGCTATACGTCAGATCCCCAGCTCCCAGGGGCTGTGCTGTCAGGAACCCTCCCAGATCTGAAAGTCCATATCAACCTAGAGAAGATGACAGCTTTGAGGAGTTGTCTGGCTAGACTAAGCACTCCAGATGGGAATTCAGACCAAGGCCAAGATAAGGCGTCAAAGTCTCCCGACCCGCTTACTCTGCGCCATGAGAAAATCTTTCAAAGAGAGGACAGTTCTTGGAAGATCCAAGGTTCAGCCAAGAACTTGACGCAAAGCGTCATGACTTTAGAGCAGCACACAAGGGAAGTCTTGGTAGAATCCCGTCTACTGTTGGCTGAATTCAAAATAAACTATATGCAGCTTGGGGTGGAGAGCGATGGCCGCTACATATCTGTTCTCAAGGTCTTTGGCACCAATGCCCATTTTGTCAAGCGTCCTTATGATGCAGAGGTCTCGCTTACTGTCCATGGTCTTCTTCTTGTGGACACTCTACAAACCTATGGCTCAGACTTTGACCTGCTAGTGTCATCTCATAAAAATCTCAGTTTTGATATCCCCACTGGCAGTCTTCAAGAGAGCCAACCATCTTCCCCGATGTCATATGAGAGCAGATCTTCAGAGCAACCGAGTCATCTCACGGAATCATGTCTGCGCACAGATAAAATTGCAGCCCTCAGTTCCTTTCTAAAGGATCAAGAGGCCCTAATTAAACTCGAGTACCAGTTTGTGAGCTCAGACTGCCCTTCCATGAACTTGGATAGCTCCCTTCAGGTGATAACTATGCAGGTCAATAACTTGGACATCATTCTGAACCCTGAGACCATGGTGGAACTCCTTAAGTTCCTTCAGAAATCTTTCCCAAAGGAAGAAAACGCTTGGACACCATCACAGCAACCTGCTACACAACCCTACCCTGAGGAAGAAACTTTTCAATCAACATATGACCAGAACAAGGAGCTTACTGTCGAGATTCATCGACTTAACCTTCTTCTTCTTCGAACTGTCTCCACGGGCGCCGTCTTGGGTGCTGAGAAGAAAGGCTTGAAGATTGCCACTGCCAGCATCACCGGCACCAAGGTTAATGTTTCCTTAGGTAGTCGAATGGACATTAACGGGTCACTTGGAGCCATTCAGTTGGTAGACTTGACCCAGGAAGGAGGTCGAAGCCAGTTTGTCGTAAGCATCGGCAATGCAGAAGATGTCTCAACTGATGAAGTTCTAACTTTGCTTGCTGACAAAGAACTTTCTCCATCAGAAGCTCTGAATTTTCACCTTCTAGAGAATTTCCAAGGGGACTGCACTTTAAATCTGCATATGGCATCTTTGCATTACAACCACTCAGCCAAGTTCTTGACGGAGCTGAGTCTTTCTGCTAACGAGGTGGAAGACAATTTCCGCTCAATGTTGAAAAGTGCTGCAACCAAAGTGTCAACAGTTCTTGCCACAAAGACAGCAGAGTACAGTGGCATGTTTTCACTCTTTGAGACTCCCTCGCGAAGAAGTCGAACACAGAGTTGGTCTTTTCCATTGGAGGATGAAGAGGATATTTCCATGGAGGAAACTGAACCCACCATAGACACATTCTTTGTCAAGTTGACCCTAAATATAAACATTGAATCACCAGTCGTGTCCATTCCTCGCAAACCTGGACACCCTGAACTGCTGGTAGGGCACTTGGGTAGCATAACTATCCAGAATTTCAACACTGGCCAACATTCCGACGGGGAGAGACTCCAAGTTCTTGTCAAGGACATTCGGCTCTACTCACTAAACACAAGTCCTTTGGTTTTGAAGACGATGCAAAGAGCGGGAAAAAATGGCAGCATTTCACCATCCCATACTAGAAGTCATGATGAACCGCAGTTCACACGTCATGACTTTTTTGAATACCTCAGCCAAGGAAAAGGTAACTGTTAAAACTAAAAACTTCAATGTAATCTTACTAATCTATTTTTCCCCCCACTAGCTTTCCATATATTGAAAGACACCACCATACAGTTCACGCTGGAGAAGGCCCCCATCAATGATGACATATATACTTTGCTCAACTCCAAAGAACCATGGAAGAGCACCGCGTTGCTGAGAGTTGAAGGAAAATTTGTCAAACCTGTTCAGGTACATACTTCTTTAAAAGAAAGAACAGTGGTATGTCGAAGGTCGACAACAATCTGAGAAACAATCAAAATATGTTTCCTGTGGCGGACTGGGGTAAATGTGAAAAAGAAATCCTGGAAAAAAATCGCAAAATACCCAAAAGTCCATTTTTTTATTTCACGGCAGGCAATACCCCCGCAGCCCCCCTTCTAGCTCCGCCATTGATTGGTTGCAAGTTGTAAATCGAGAACTACATGTTTTGAATGAGCAGTCTAATGAGTCTAATATTAATCTGTTAGAAACAATAAATCACTATTAAAATATATATTGTGCCTGTTATGCATCTCAAGAATCATCATATTTTAGTGTAAATATAAATCAATTAGGGTAATATAAAATGTTAAGATTAGGCAATACATATTGTATGAACTAATTATCATCCAAATGCTTTATTGATATTATTAGATGAATTCCATTGTGAAGAGGCCACCTTGAAAATATAGAATGATGATACAGAATTTTGCTTTTGATAAAATATCTTGAATGTATTATCTCTATTAAGATTTGATTCTTTGCCTGTAGGTATTCCTTTGCAAGGCAGTGTACGAACAGGTCCTCCAGACACTGGATAATTTATTTCTCATCGAGGAGCAACATGTCACCCCCAGTCAGCCACCAACACCCCCGCCACCAACTCCTTCCTCCACCAGACCTCACCGCTTTCCTGACCCCCATGGAGGACTCTTTGCAAAGGATCCTCCCTACATCAGTTTATCACACTCAATCCTCTCCTCTCCTCTGCCCGTACAGTCTCAAAAGCCAAGTTCTGACTCTCCTGCATATACTCAGCTGAAAATAACTGTTCATGTTGCAGAATTGCAGGTCCAGCTTAGTGCTGATCTTACCCAGGGCTCCCAAGGCTTAATCAGTCTCCAGTTCCGTGACCTGGTGGGCGACTTCACAAAAGAGCATCCACATTTGTTAGAAGTCCAACTAATCCTGCGTTCAGTGCTCATGGAGGACCTCCTGGAGCAGAACCCTGAGCATAAACATCTCATGGTGTCCCGTGGAGCGCCAAAGCCTTTGACATTCAGTACAAAAGAGTACCTCTCTCAAAGTTGTCCATCTGCGTGCAATGCCTTATACCCAGTTATGCCTCGCTCTCTTCCATCCCACATGGAAGAGGCCCAGAATGTCTTCCAGCTTTACCAAAGGCATGCCGGTACTCCTTCAGCAGGTCATCGCAAATCTAAGAAAGATCCAGACTGTCCCAGTACTCCACCACCCTCCCCTACTCATCCGGCATCCTCCCCACAGCCGACCTCCGAATTTGATGAGTCATTAGTTCACATCAACGTGTTGCTGGTTGACCAGAATCACCCAGAGTTCAAAAGCCGTTACGGCAGCGTAGGGCGAAGCATCGATATCGACTTTAACTGCTTGGACGTATTAATCACATTGCAGACCTGGGTGGTCATCCTGGATTTTTTTGGAATCGGCTCCACGGCCAATAATCATGCAATGAAGGTGCCTCCGAGTTCCCCTCAGTGTGTGCCAGGACATCCTCTCGATGAGTCAGACATCATTGAGCAGGACCCAAACGAAGTTGTCAACACCAAATTGGACCTTAAGGTGTGCCGATAGAAATTATGTACACTTGATTGACCTTTGTATACGTATTAGACAAAAGAGTGATATAATAAATATAATCAAAATGAGGCTAAACAAATTATTAGTTAAAGGCCACGTTTGGGAGGGAGAAAAAAACTGAACTGCAGTAATTGTCTTAAATTGCCCTCTTTTTTGCCTACATTTTCATCCTTTAAGACTTATTGGATCAACATTTTTTAATCAGTCACTGTCTTTGCAAGGGTTTATACATGTAGTTTTACTTTTTTTTTTGTTTTACTTACCCCAAAGCATTTTGTTTGCTAATACTACTGCACTGGGCAGAAGCTCACATGTCTTAACAGTATGCATTTGAATTTGCAGGTTCATTCCTTGTCTGTTGTATTGAACAGAGAAGGCAACGAGCTTGCGCAAGCCAGTGTGATAAAATTATCGGCACATCTGGAAATGTTGGGTATGAAAAACCTTTAACGATTCACTCACTGAAAGACTCCTAATCCCGTTTTTAGTGAGTTGATTATTATAATTATTTTTTATTTTTTTATCCTCTACATTTTAGAGAGTAACCTGGTATTGACAGGCAGTTTGGGAAGTTTGTCCCTGAGTGATCTAACCCCACATGGCGAGCTTTACCGTGAACGTTTCACCACATATGGAGGGGAGGCTCTAATATTCAATATCCACAGGTAAAGTACATATCACAGTCGCACAATTTCTTCATACAGTCCTTAAATTCATTAGTAATGGAAAGGTTTGATCACCATTGAATTCTATTTCAGATATGGTATGCCAGATCCTTACCTGGAGCGTGAATATGACATCAAGGTCTCTTTGCTGATGGCTTCAGTGCAGTATGTCCACACGCAGCGCTTCCAGGCTGAGGTGGTGGCCTTCATACAACACTTCACACAGTTACAGGATCTGCTTGGCAGACAAAGGGCAGCGATGGAAGGCCAAGCTGTAAGTATCACCTGTCTTCCATCCCAACAATTCTTTGTGATCAGTCATGGGATTACTGTGGGTTAAGTAAAAACACTGAAAACTTTCGGACTCTTGACTTTCATATCTTACATCTCTTGCAGATACGGGACCGTTCACAACGGGCATCCAGAGTTCTGCTAGATATTGAAGCCGGTGCCCCAGTCATAATCATCCCAGAAAGCTCGACTTCAAAAAGGGTCATTGTAGCAAATCTTGGCCAGCTGAGGCTGCAGAATTGCTTCTTACCCGCTGGGGCCCGTGGCACTTTCTCCGCCCGAGACAAGGTAGAGAAACTGACCATGGCACATGCCTTTTTCCCGTCTCTGGTGAGTCAGTCCTCAATCGTTGATCCAAGCATTTCCTCCAATTCTAACTTTTGACTGACCCCTACATATAGTTGTTTCAATAATGGACCTGACATCTTTATGTGCATCCTGTTTGAGCATGCGTGTGTCTTTCAAATGAGTAAGTGTGGCATGAAGGCAAAAAAGTCCACTCTTTTGGGACTATTATAATTTTCTTTGAACTAAATCTCAATATCAATTCTCCATTTGGGTTCTGGATTTGACCTACTTATTTATTGACGCACAACTTCATAACTCAGTTTTCACCATCACTGTTGTTTCATTTTGAAAAAGGAGTCTACACAAAATGCGGCTGCATGGTCTTATGAGCAAAAAGGACAACAAAGCTCCCCCAGCAGCGCACAGCCTGAAGGAGCTGAGGAGAAGGGTAGTAGCCCCATCGCTTCAGGTAAGCATCCCTGGTTAGTTTGGAAGATAGCACTTTAACTTAGTTCGTTTGGGCTTTATTGCCTTTCTCTGGGCAAATCAGACAAAACTTGAAATGTTTTTTTTTTTTTGTCTTCAGAAGTCCATGTGTGTCTTTTGGATTGCATTGCTCTGGACCTGCAACAGATGGATATTTTTGCTGCAGAGCATCTGCTCTGCCAAACATGTGACCGAGGTTGTAATGCCTCCGAAACCTCAGATGTTATTTTCCCATCCTACTGTGTACGTCGGCTGGGAGGAAATTTGCTGAAAGACTGCTGTCGCCTCCAACTTAAAATTGAACGCAACCTGGACAGGTGATTGCCACTAAGCAAACCGTTGCAAAGGTTTGACCAAATCCTGAACAATAACTAATGTTTTTAACCCGTGCTTGGGTTACTTGCTATTTAAAGTGAGCTGAGCCATGCAGTTCCCGATATGACTATCTACGGTAGCCTGTCATCAGTACAGTGCTCTCTAGATCCAGAACATTACCAGCTGATTCGAGGGCTGCTGGAGAACAATCTCGGCGAGCCCGTTGAAGAATTTCTGCGACCTTTCAACCTGCAGGACCCCAGTACCTATGTAAGACACACATTCACACCAACCAACAAGGTTCATATGCACAAAAGTATTTTTTCATGATGACATATGTACCTGAAGTGTCCAAGTTAACTTTTTGTCAGATGACTAATTATTTATTTATTATTTTGTTACATAAAGGTTATCTTAATGCGGAATGAACATGACAGAACTAATCATAGATGGTGTTTCTCCTCAGACGGTGTTAAGTGGAGATGTCTTCACCAACTTGTCAATTCTGGTGGATATGATGGATGTCAGTCTGGAGCTCATAGACAAATCGCACAAACGCTCACTAGCAAGGTTATTCTTTACAGTTCTGTTATTGCTCGTTTTGAATTATTGACCTACTTAATTTTTCAGAGCTTTGGTGCTGTAAAACTGTTGAATGTAAAACTGAATGCATAAAAATCTTCAATTTAGCTACGTAAATAATGCCTAGTCATATTTTTTTCTTTTTTTTTTTCTTATTAATGACTACTTTTTAGGCTTTGGAAATAGTTGAAGCAACCCCCTCCCTTTTTTTAAAGCCGTATTTAGTTGCCTTTGTTAATTATTTCAGATTTAACTTCATGAAATCCAAGCTGCTTTTTGAGAAGTTCTCCAATGACTCCAAATCAGTCAATCTGGTCTCTCACTCACTACTTGCATATGACACTCGGAGCACTGGACAATACGAGAGCACTGGTGGTCCCGACGGGACCAGACACAATGTATTCGACTGCATTCTCCAGCCTTCTAAGACTGGCACAAACCAAGCTTCTCTGCAACTCGAACTGCATTACAGGTACATAACGCTAATCTAAATAAATCAGAACTGAAGAATTTTTTTTGGTGTTCTAACATAGCGTGTTGTTACAGATCAACTCGAGATTCGTCCTGTTTCACAGTTGTCCTGAACAACCTAAGAGTCTTCCTCATCTTTGACTGGCTGCGACTTGTGCAGGAATTCTTGCGGTTGCCAGTAAAAAAGACGACAGGCGGTGCCGAGAATCCTCAATGTCCAAATAACGTCAACGTTGACCTGGAAACAAATGCTAATTCCTTCACAACTGGGGCTGTCATACCGAAGAGGGTCAAGAGTGGTGTGGTTACCAAAAGGTCCACAGTGCCCGTTACCAACAATCGCTGCCTGGAGGTTAAGGTCAATGTTACAGGTCAGTCATTGGTGTGGTAATATTTACTACTTGATGAAAGATGCAGCCCAAATCTGCATTTCAGCATTATACAATTGCATGATCCTGGACTTTCATCCTCATACTGTATAGTCATTGATTTTGGAAGAAAAAAAAAAAATCTGTCTCTCTCTCTCTAGGCACTGAATTTGTCATCGTAGAGGACTCAAGCTGCCTGGATACCAACGCCATCATTCTTAAGGGCACCACTGTTCTCACCTACAAACCTCGTCTGTTGGACAGGCCCTTCTCTGGAAGCCTTGCCGGCATAGAGGTAATCCCTCTTTCGAATAGTTGAAAGTGTACAACAACAACAAAAGAATCTCTGTGTTCGGAAAGTTTATTTATTCTGAGCCATTCCTCTACTTTCAGGTGTTCTCATGCCGTCTTGGCAATGAACAGGAGACTGCATTGTCCATAGTTGATCCAGTCAACGTTCAGGTAGAGCTGTGTGGCAGCCCCACTTACCAAAGTAGCTCAGGTCTACTTGATGCCTTCAGCGTGGAGGATATCCCTCCCTTGCTGGAGGTCAGGAATTAAGTTTCAATTTTGCAGAATATAATGATTTAGTTCTGTTGGCATAACAATTGGTTTGTAATCTCACAGATCCAGTTTCCTGTTCTGGACATCCGACTATCTTACAATGACATTCAGCTGTTCTTGGCCATAGCCAAATCCATCCCTACTGTAAATCCTCCACCAGCCTGTGACACAATGCCTCTTGATACACCCAAAGACTCTCACAAGAAGAAAAATGTTGCCCATATAGGTATGCAAAATAGCGTTTCAGTTCACCTTTTTTTTTTAAACTGAAACTATCATTATTGGTGTGAATATGTTTCGCTCAATTTGTAATGAATCAGTTGGTTTAAACTGCGAACAGATTTCTGTATGTCATTTTGAAAATGTAGTTTGTTTCCACAGAAGGACAGCTGATTCATTTACAAGATCTTGGGTTCAGGAAAGAGGACTGTAAAAAGGCCCTTCTCCTTTGTAAAGGTGAATTTGACCTCTGAGAGATTTGCTAACCTTGCTTCACCAGCGTTCAGGTTAAAAACTCATTTTGTGTCTTCTAGGTCACCTGGATCTTGCTGCAACTTGGCTGCTAGAGAATGCGGACAATATTGCAGGCCGGTCCAAAGAACGTTCCAGAACTGACTCTGGTTCTTCCAGCCAGGCTGCTGCTCTGTCTGGGGTAGAAGTAAAGGCAGAGAGCATCTGCATTTGTTTCATTGATGACTGTTTGGATTGTGACATACCACTTGCTGAGCTCACCTTCTCCAGTAAGTCTTAAGATACAACATTGTTGAGTAGTAGTTTGCAATTTTTCTCCAGGTGCTTAAGCGTCCATTATAAAACGTTAACATTTAATTTGATCTAAAATCCGGATTGACTGCCGACTGCCTGTTATCCAAATTCAGGTGGGATAGGCCATAAATCAGTTCTGCTACATAAAATGGACAGATTGATGTTTTTTAGGATAAGAAAAAATGGTTAAGTGTATGTTGCACATCATACACAAATATGAAAAGCAACGTAATAATTATGTACCTCAGACCTTAAAGGCTTCAAGTGGAAATCATCACCTGCATGCTGTTTGATATTACAGGGCTTAACGTTTTGCAGCGTATTGGTTCCTCCCAGGAAGGCACTGCCAGCTTTAGTCTTTCAGGAGACTATTACAACAGAGAACTGTCAGGTAATTGGATCGTGTTTTTTTTTTTTTACGTGTCTGTTTTAAAAGCAAACAAGAAGAATTTCAGATTGAATACAATTTCGACCAAATCTTTTAAAAACAAGTCTGAGTGAAAGTTTTATAGTCAACATTCCTTGTTTAGCTGTATGGACTATTTAAATATTAATTGTGTGCTAACGTCAAATGGCTCATCTGTTGTGTGTGACAGGCTGGGAGCCCTTCATCGAGCCTTGGCCCTGCTTTCTGTCCTGGCAAAAGCAAGAAGCAAGCCGATTGCATCCTCCCCGTCTCAAGTTGGCTGTTAAAGCCAAGCAGCGACTTGATGTCAACATCACCTCTGTTCTCCTGGGTGAGTCACAGCAATAGCTTACTGATTATTAAAACTAAATATTTGAGTTGCACAACCATGTTGTAATTTTTATTTATTAATTTGGTTGATGCAGAACAGTACAACACAACCAAGACCTCCTGGATAGCAGACTACTGCAACAAGGAAGAACCAAGTAGTCAGTCTTCGCCCACCTTGTCCTGGATAGGCTCCTCAGTTGACCCGCCTACCTTTGGACCAAGTGAGTTAAAATGCAATTAAATTAAGAGGACAAGAAAAATAATATTTTAAATCTTGTGTAGGTTTTATCAGTGTGATTCCTCCCGCATTCTCTCAAAAATTCTTCACGGAATGCTCCAAATTGTCCTTAGGATTGAACCTAACCCCATTGAAGATAAGCAATGAAGAAAATGGATGGATGATGTCTATCTTTGATCATCTTACCTGTCTGTCTTTTCCCAGGTGCTCCCCTTTCCCACCTTAGAACTCGTAGCACTGCCAGGTTGACCAGCTTTGATCAGCAAACTGACTCCAATGGTACACTTCACAGTTTAGTGACCAAGATCACTACAAGCAATACTTTAATGTACACATTTTACATTAATGTAAAGCACATGCCATTTTTGTTTACAACAGTAGTAAAACTTTCCAAGAAGAGGCAGCCATTTGTGCCATATGCTCTGCGCAACCATACAGGATGCACTATGTGGTTTGCCACGCTGACTACAACCCCTACAAGGTTGGTGGAACTACTCCAAGTGAATGAAACAATGAAATGCTAGCCAGTTTGTTTTTGGAGTCACCATTATGTCCCAGAACTGCCACGGAGAGAAGACTTTTTACTAATCATCCATCCCTGGCTGAAGTTCTTGATGCCTTTCTTTCAGAGTGGCACTGTCTCACAGCGGTAGTGCAGACTCTATTGGAGACATCCACGGTCCTGGCAATGATGATAGCCACAATGTCAGTCAGTGGCGAGAGGTGTCCCCCGGTGAGGAGATTCCGTTTGAGTTTGAAGCACGAGAGAAACTTCGCCATAGGTACATTTCAGCCGATATTTGAACCTTCTATTTACTGCTATTACTGATAAATTTATCTTAAAATGTAAATTAAATTACAAACAAAACAATGTATAACACATATAATGTCTGAACATAAATGAATGAATTGTTTTTACACTCCTGTAATGGGTATCTCAGGGGAGGCGAATGTAGAAAATAATTACGGAAAAGAACTCATAAAATACCCCAATGTCAATTAACCTGCTGATTTCATGTGTGGGGGGGGGGGGGCAGGCAGGCAGTGTAAATACAAAGTAAACACAAGTCAGACATCCTTAAAAATGAAAGGCAGTTCAGCAGATTGACACCTTGAATATAGTCGGACACCCTATATAGTCATGAAAACGTTTGGCTGCAGTCGTTAGCAGTTTACAGCCCCTGCAACGTGGTTGTCCGTTTTGTATAAGTCTTCATTTACAGGTTGTCATTATTTCCGTATGCAGGCACACTCATGAGCTGAAGCTGCACCAACTGCTTGTCCGAGTGTGTGGATGGGAACAAGTCAAGCCTGTGTCTGTGGACAAAGTGGGAATTTTCTTCCGGTATGCAGGTCCGGACAGGAACAACGCCTCCAACATTGTAAGCAAACATTATGGCCTCGGAATCAAGTCTAGCTGGAACATTTTCTCTTTAAATTGGAAACCCTAACCCCCGCCCCACCCCCATGCACTTCCACAGGTTGGCAGTCCTATCAGCAGGACTAACATCATTCATCCACATGTCTACGTAAGTCCAATGTTTGGTCACTGAGTAACTTTGTGTATCACTGCTGCTTTAGTTATTGTTTGTTTGTGATTGACATTGCTTTGAATGTCTATTTTTATATTGATGAGTGGTCACCGTATTGTTTTTGTTCAAATTCTATGGCCATACCTATGTGTGCCATCACATGTTGTGAAAATCTCTACTTCTGCTCAGTTCTCAGCACTTCCTCCGGTGCGAGTGGTCTTCTCCATCACGATGGAGGGAAGTGCCAGGAAGGTTATAACTGTGCGCTCAGCTCTCATTTTGAAGAATCGTCTTGATGTTCCCATGGAGATCAGACTTGACAGCCCCTCTGCTCCTGACAGTACGCTACCGCTGCTCCATATTTCATTTACTGTACTCATTTTCCTCCTTCATTCTCTTTACAACTCGATGCCTTCGTCTACAGAACCAGTGGTATTGCCTCCAATTTTGCCCGGTCAGGCCTTGGCAGTTCCTCTGCACCTGACGTCATGGCGGCTCCAGGCACGGCCTAAGGGCTTAGGCTTATTTTTTTGTAAAGTTCCAATCCACTGGACCACTGTGGAGCGTCACGGAGAGATCAGCAGCAGCAAGAGGGATTGCCAGTCTGCAGACTTCGATGACACTGTCAAACGTAACTTCAGGTAGATCGACTGACTCATACCTTTTCCTTTGTGTTTTTATTTAATTCTTTGTTTACTCATATCATCTAATTTCTTTGCACCTCTTAAGGTTTTGTGTGGTCATAAAAAAGGAAAACTACCCAGACCAGCGACCTGCCAAAAAGGTCTCCAGTACCAATCAGATCTATCGACAGCCAGGTCACATAATCTATCTGTTGCCCACCATGGTGCTGGCCAACCTGCTCCCCTGTGACCTCAACTACTATGTGAAGGGGACAGCCATCAAAGGCACACTGAAACCAGGAAAAGAAGCTGTGCTTCATGCTGTGGACACCTCACAGAACATGGAGCTAGGTCAGAGAGGAGAAGAAAAATGATTTACGGTCATCCATTTTCCCTCTTTCATCCCCATGGTGTCTGTATTCCAGGTGTCCTGTTAGAGAACTTCCCTGTTTGCAAAGAGCTGCTCATTCCTCCCGGAACCCAGAATTATATTGTAAGGATGAGGCTATACGACACAAACAAGCGTCTTCTTTGTCTGACCATCCGAATCATCCTCCGGGCGCACGGGGCTCTGAAAATCCTGATTTCTGCTCCCTACTGGCTCGTCAACAAGACAGGTTAAGCTTTTAATGAATCCAGAAAGTCAGTCATGTGCAAACTTGCTCATTTCCTCAAGTTCCTTTTCTTTTTCAGGCTTGCCATTAATTTTCAGACAAGACAATGGCAAAGTGGATGCGGCAGGCCAGTTTGATGAGCATGAATTGGCGCGAAGCCTCAGTCCTCTACTTTTCTGCTACACTGACAAAGAACAGCCCGCCATGTAAGTTTGTATCAAAACACCGCTTATGTATGAATGTAACACAAATGCACTTTTAGTAGCAACCGTCATTTTTTAATTGCCGCTAATTGATTCTTTTTTTTTTTTAAAAAAACATCGAAACCATCCAAAATACTTTGATAGTATGGATTGTGCACGTATGTCTTAATAATAAATCGTGTGGAAAAAATCATTTCAATATCATTAACTGCTTTGTCACAAAATGCTTCAGTTGTTTCAAGACGCATTTGAACAGCAATCAATCGGCGAGATATTTTACTACCATATTTATCACATTGATTATTATTTTCCTTCTTTCGCCTAAACCCAGGTGCACTATGCGGGTTGGGAAAGGGATCCATCCAGATGGAGTTCCAGGCTGGTGCCAGGGTTTCTCCTTGGATGGAGGGAGTGGAGTCAGGGCAGTGAAGGTTATCCAACAGGGTAACAGACCTGGACTCATCTACAATATTGGCAAGTTGTTGTAGACCCATTTTATCAATTACAGTTGTAACTCTCACTTAAATATAATTGAATACATTGTTAGTAAATACAGTTGTAACTCTCACTTAAATATAATTGAATACATTGTTAGTAAATACATGTGTTTCAATACTCCGGTTTTGAATCTGATGTCCCTAGGAAACGTGCATAAAAAAAATTATGAATACTAATTTATCATGAATTTATTGTTTGTCTTTGCAACGTAGGTATCAGTGTGCGCAATGGAAAAGGACGCTACAGAGACACTCACATTGTGACTTTTGCCCCCCGCTACTTGCTGGATAACAGCTCCTCACACAAACTTGCCTTTGCCCAGAGAGAGTTTGCTCGAGGAAAGGTGAAAATTTTACTGGTGTTTTTGCCATTCTGTTATTTCCATATAAAACAGACATCTCCAGTGCTTGGAGATTTACCTACAGACTTTTGGGTGTTTTTCTTTATGAAAAAACAAGCTTTAAAGAAATATTTTTGAGTTGTTGGAACGGATTAATGGCATTTCAATTTGTTTCAGTGGTTTGTTATGTTAGGAATTAAGCTTGTAGGCCAATGTACTACTATATTAGAAATAGTCCTTTTTTTTTTTAATTGTCCTTATTCCCAGGGTACAGCCAACCCAGAGGGCTACATTTCCACTCTACCAGGCTCCAGCGTTGTCTTTCATTGGCCCCGAAATGACTATGACCAACTGTTATGTGTGCGCCTAATGGACAGCCCGACATGCACTTGGTCAGGAGGCTTTGAGGTCAACAAACCCAAGTCCTTCCACGTCAACATGAGGTAAGAAATATTTTGGTTTACAGCTCAATTGTAAACATTATAATACACTTTAGGTTCATCCTGAAATTTATTAAATTTGTGTATGCAGATATAAAGTGTTTTATTTGAATTTTGTTTTTTAAAGAGACACAATGGGAAATTGCTTCTTCTTGAGGACAGAGATCAGCATCAAGGGCGCAACCTACCAGATCTCCTTTACTGACACTGATCAGCTGCCACCTCCTTTCCGTATCCACAACATCTCTGAGGTAAGCTCTTGCTTTGTTCTATGGCTTTTTGTATGAGCAAGTACGATAGAAGCAAGGTGAACAATTGAGAGTTACATCACCTAAACAACATCAACTTCAGGAAGAACATTTAACAGACTTAAAATGTTAATCAGTGTCAACAAGATGGTGTATACCAAATTGGATTTTCAAAAATGGTTTGACAGGGATCTTTATTCTCTCAAATTTGTGTTTCTTCAGGTTCCCATCCAATTCTGGCAGCATGGGGTGGTTGACATCAAGCTGCACACCGAGGTGAAGGCCAACTCCGAACTGGACTACGCCTGTGACGAGCAAACGCTGCCGCCATACCTGACTCTGACTGTGAAGGGAGCCGGCTCATCAGAGGTCACAGCTGACATGAACTTCTTCAGAGAATACAACAAGCTCTATTATGAGAATTTCATCTACATCGCTGCCACGCACACCTTCTCACAGTACTGATTCCTTACATGAAGCCTTTTTTCATCATTCAAGAGTGAAAGACATAAGAAGTAATTGTTATTCTTTTTATAAAGGAGTGGGGTTAGGAGGCCTGTTGGCAAGAAGCATCTGGTAACCCGTGCTGAGTTGGTGCTTGATGTGGATACAAAGACACAGAGGGTCATATTGAAAAAGAAGGTATTATTTTTGGGTTGACTAAAAAGTAATTATTGGGTATTAAGAGTATTCCACAAAAAATATTAGTGTGGATTACAGCAATTTAACTGAGCTCTTGACTTAAAGCTCACTGTATGATATATAAAAGTCAAAAAGGACACGTGAATTTTTCCTTGGCAGGAGCCTGGGAAGCGCTCCCAGTTGTGGAGGATGACAGGTACTGGTATGCTGTGTCATGAAGGCTCCTCACCACCTCAGAGCAAACCTGCCCAACCACGTCCAATGGACTCCTCTTTGGTTTTGGACATTGCTGGACTTGCAGCTGTTACTGACAACAGGTTAGCGCTAGTTGAAGATCTGTATGAAGAGATGTCGTTCTTATTGTTTTCTGTCTTGAAAACAGTTTTGAGCCATTGATGTTAAGGAGACCTGACCCTCGTCGCAGCACAACCCAAACATGGTATTTCAGCTCATGCATGCTGACCTGTGGCCTTCCCCGACTAGTAGTACAGGTGAGCACATCAACCTTCTTTCTCTCTTTTTTTTAAGCGAGCATTTATCATTTATGTTCAAGTTTCATTACATATATTACCTTGTGTATATTTAATATATATATATATACGTATATATATATTTATAAATTTTATCATTAAAAACAAAAACTATTCTCTGAGAGAGCATGTCAAGCATGAAAATGATGGGCTCCAAAACTGAACCTTGAGGAACTCCGCAGGAAAAATGTACAGACTGACGTAGGGGAGCCAACAACCACAGAAAAAGATCAATTTGATAAATAGGCCTACAGAGAAGAGCACATTTTTTTTGTGTGATTGCAAAATTGTAGCCAGTTATTGACTTTATTTGTTTTCCTCCTTTCAGGTAAGGGGTGGTATTGGAGGCCTGTACGATGGAGCAGAGGTGGTGTTGGGATCAGATTCCGGACTTTTAGAGCCTGGTCCTGAACAGCGGTTTATCAACCAAAAGATGAGGCCTGGTTCTGGCGTATTGTCTGTGCAAGTTTTGCCAGACGGACCCACACGTGTTCTCCAGGTGAGAACCAGACCTGCTTGTGTGTTTTGATTGCAGCTATATTGTAGCTTTCTGTTTACACCATGCTGTTTCACTTTCTTTCTGTTTTCATCAACAGATCAGTGACTTCAACCAAAGGAGACTGATCCACAAGTCACCAAGTGCTGAGCCGGACAAGAACAAAGAGGATTTGAAAAAGAAAGAAATTGAACAGGAGCTTGAGGTAAGAACATTGACAGACACGCATGCAACCTCAGATCATCAAGATCGAAGGGCTGTCATTATCGCATACTATCATGTCTCACTCGTATGTACTATTAAATATGGACCTGACGTCTCGTGACATTATTCATACTAGGTGATAGTCAATTTGGAGGAAGGTATTGGCGTGTCTCTGGTCAACAAAGTTCCAGAAGAGCTCGTGTTTGCCACACTGTCCGGTATAGATGTCCACTTCACACGTACCGCTGCCAATGAGGTGTTGGAATTGAGCATTCACAACATTCAGGTAAGATCCAGATGGGTCACAGTCAAAAGAGATTTGTGTCAGGAAGTGTGTGAAATCAGGCAGGGCACGGCAGATTGTTTGAGTGTTCGTGTTCTTTTGGTTATCAGGTGGACAACCAGCTTCTGGGAACCACACAGCCAGTGGTGCTGTGTGTGACCCCAAGCTCCGCAGATGGGATTGTGAGCGAGAGCGGTCCATCCTTGCAGGTGAACTCGGTCAAAGTTACGAGTAGTCTGCTGCTTACGGATATCTTCAAGGTCAGTAGCAAAAACACTCTCTGCATGGAAAACAAAAGTGTCACATTTCACAGATGGGCAAAAATATCGTAATTGTGTATCCAGGCTTTCTTTTATGATGGTGTAACTTTGTGTCTACAGCATCTCATGGTAACAGCTGGCCGATTCACAGTCATCATTGAAGAAAAGTTGTTGCTCAAGCTGCTCAGCTTTTTTGGTTACGGGCAGACAGAAGCAGGTTGGTCAACTGTCTCTTTCACAAAATGATGTTGCTACATTAATAATTGAAAATGAGAAGACCCTTAAACACTCAAATGAACTGCCCACCTCCTATAATCGCTAACGGATTGTGCATTCATACGCCACACATGGATTTAGTCCCATCATGTGGAAAACTGACTACAGTCAAATGTTCATGTGTGTATCGACTGGTAATATTATCCATGTACTTGATGTAGAACTGGAGAAATTGGATGAGAACCTTCATGAGAGGCCCAATCAGGATGCTGGACCACCCAAACGCTACTACTTTGAGAACCTGAAGATCAGCCTGCCTCAGGTCAAGCTCAGTGTCCTCACCTCTCACAAGCTGCCTGCTGATCTGAAGGTAATTTTCCGTTTTTATTTTTAATCTTCTTAGCTGCTACTAAATGATGCAACTTGAAGAGGGGTAAAATGTTGTTTTTGCCTGTTGTTTGGCTGATTTCTTTGCTGACTCCACCACTTGAGCTAAGCTGTGAGGGTTGTCTTTATTGCAACTGCATTTGATACTACTGTAACTCATTTGCTTTTGCAAACAATTAGTCTGTTCTGCACTTTTTTTGCGGCAGGCTTTGAAAGGTACCTTGGGCTTCCCATTGGTTCGCTTTGAGGATGCTGTTGTTAACATGTACCCGTTCACTCGAGTGCACCCTTATGAGACCCAGGAGATCATCATCAATGATGTTCTCAAGCATTTCAGAGAGGTAAGAGATGTGCAAAGGATGCTAACTTTTTGGCTTGTAGATGTAATGCACGGTGTAATGTATATTTTTTATATAAAGGAGCTGATCAGCCAGGCAGCCCAGATCCTGGGCTCGGTGGACTTCCTCGGAAATCCAATCGGACTTCTCAATGATGTTTCTGAAGGCGTATCGGAGCTCATCAAGTATGGCAACGTGGGCGGCCTTATACGAAATGTGACACACGGTGTATCCAACTCTGCTGCTAAGGTACAGTACAAATTCACTCAGCTGTTTAGTTTTGGCAACTTCTTGGCTTTTTTTTTTTCTTCCACTTTTAGATGTTGAGCTGCTTCTATGTTGTTAGATCAACAGTCTCATACCGAAATAGGAAAGCTAAAAAAAAAAAAAAAGAAATTAAAAAAATAGATGAAATTGCAGTTTGCAGGAACTTTATCTGATGGGCTGGGAAAAACCATGGACAACCGGCACCAGACGGAGCGAGAGTACATCAGATATCACGGAGCCACCAGTGGCGAGCACCTGGTCGCGGGCATCCATGGACTCGCTCATGGTATAACTCTCCGTTACATTTGAATCATGCTGTTGTCTGAATTCACATTGATGGTAAATTTCATGGAACTGTAAAGCAACATGCTTGTGCTTACTAGCAACACATATGAACTCTTTCACCTCTTAATAGGTCTTGTTCATGTTGAGGAATTCAAAAGCACAACAGTGATGCAAAAGAAAAGTGTTGCAGTGATTTTCTCTGTTCTCTCAGGTATCATTGGTGGCATGACGAGTATCATAACGTCAACTGTGGAAGGGGTCAAGACGGAGGGTGGTGTCAGTGGCTTTTTCTCCGGCCTGGGCAAAGGTCTTGTCGGCACTGTGACCAAACCGGTGGCTGGAGCACTGGACTTTGCTTCAGAGACGGCACAGACGGTCCGAGACATGGCGAGTCTCAGTAACCACAGGTGGGTAGAACCGCTAACCTGCGTAACGTTACGTTCATTCCAATTCATTTTATTTTTGTAGTGCCACAGCTTGCTTATGGAAGGGGTTATAACCATTTGGGGATGATAGAATCAAATGTTTTGTTGTCACTCTGTCCAACCGTGATCTGTATTGTGCAGGCTAAGCGTTTCCCGTGTAAGAAAACCTCGCTGCTGCAAAGGTCCTCAGGGTCTTCTGCCTCGCTACTCGTCCTTGCAGGCTGACGGCCAAGAGCAACTCTTCCACCTCACAGACAACATCCAATCTGAGTTGTACGTCAGTTTGCTGGTTTTGTACGCACAGCTTTAGCACATTGTTCCATGGTGTCACACACTTTTCTTTCCCGGCTGCCGGCAGCTTCATCGCAGTAGAGCCCATTGACAGCTACAGCGTGCTCATCTCCTCCAAAGTGGTCTACTTCCTTAAGCCTGGAGACCATGTGGACCGTGAAGCTATTTTCTTGGAGATCAAGTATGATGACCTCTATCACAGTCTGGTGTCTAAGGATCATGGCAAAGTCTATGTGCAGCTCACCAAAAAGGCTGAAAGCACCAGCAGTGGTGTGGCCATTCCTGGCCCCTCCCACCAGAAGCCCATGGTAAGACTTTGTGCTGTGACACGACCAAGAATGACGCTTTCAGATGTTTTTGGAACGGGACAGTCAAAAATGCATGCGCAAAATCAAACCACGCGGAAGACGCACGGAGCAGACACGCTAGTGAACTAGCTATGTGACCGCCTGACTTGACTGCAGCTTATGATGTCATTCACTGGGTCATGCCTTAAAGGTGCATGCTTTATTAAAAGATCCCCCCGCCAACATCTTAGAACCGATTGTGTTCTGGTCACCTCATTTAGCCATGCAAAAATCACGAGTTCCAGATGTAAAGTTTCTGTTCTTAAGTTCTAATTCTCTGTATACTCACTCCACAGGTCCATGTAAAGAGTGAAACTCTGGCTCTCAAAATCTCCCAAGAGATCAACTACGCCAAGAGTCTATACTATGAGCAGCAGCTCATGCTACCCGCCAGTAACAATGAGGACTGCTTATTGCTTGAGTCGTGATCAAATAGAGATGAGGGGGGTTTCTGAAGCCCCCTTAAATGAAGATGTTTAATCCACTCTGCGATTGACCGGCGGCCACTCTAGGGTGTGTAACTGTATCATTTTGAGTCATCTGATAAAGGCTGCACCTCAAAGCTGCCTAGAACATTATTGGATGGATTAATCAAAAGGGGATACTCAGATAGTCACATGACCGTTTCAGTCACATGACCTAACATTGCTGCGTGTGTTACAGAGTTTTAATTTCAACTGTGTATATTTGTTACTTTGACTGTGTTTATAGCACTAAGTGTACATATTCTGCAGGTCTTCCACAATGATTGTGAATAAGGTAAAAATGTAAATAAGGATATTATTTTGTGTGAGGGATGAAATATAAAAAATTGCACTGACACATTTGAGTATGTGAAATGCCCCAAACTCGAATCACTTTAAGCTGCCTTCCCCATCTCTTTGCCGTGCACAACTACAAACCCACTGTTTTGACATTTCGGTAGCATCACTGTTTGTTTCTCTTCGATGTGACTGACTTCCTCATAAACTAGCATCTAACTTCCAAGCTGGATTTTTGAAAAGTCAATGAAGTGTCAGGACTTTTGGTTTAGTGTCACTTGCTGCGATGAGTTTGAGCATTTGGGGGGCATATTGTGACATGTGGATGTTTTGTAAAATGCTTTCACATGGACAAATGCAAATAAAGGACCCCTGATTTAACACTTAGTTTGCAGTCTATTTTTGTATTGAATCTTTTGGTGTCATTAACTTTTGAAGAACCACCCCAAGAAAATCTATAGATAGCATTGATAAGAGGTAACTACTAGTCTTTTTTTCCAGATATCTGTATTGTAATGACTAATTTTCTGGTAACTACTTCATCAAAATAGGCTGCAGATAATGACACTAAAAAGGATAGATAGATAGATAGATAGATAGATAGATAGATAGATAGATAGATAGATAGATAGATAGATAGATAGATAGATAGATAGATAGATAGATAGATAGATAGATAGATAGATAGATAGATAGATAGATAGCTGATGCCGATACAGAAGTGTACAGTGTGTATACTGTATATGATGGCGTGTGGGCAAGTGATCACGTGATGCGGAAGCAGGCTCCAGTTTCTTTTGTTCACATCAATCAAAGCGGACACGGACGGAGAGCTGCTGAATCAGGAAATCGTTGGTACATGATTTATATTTCAATCTGAAAATTACAAGTAACCTTTTTTGAGAAACCGCATATATAATTGTCCTGCACCCCAACAAACGATGTCGTTTTGAGAATGTTTGTAAAGTTTTTTTTTTCACTTCCTCCGCTTGTCGCGGTATTGTTTTACGTACATGTCTTTATTAAGTATGCGTTAGCTTAACGCCGAGGTAACGTTAGCTTAATTATTCCAAAATGTGCATGCATATTCCAGCGAGATTACAGACAGAAGTTGTTTAGTTTGTACGAGGCACAAACTTTAGCCTTATGTGGATGCTCGGGATAAAAGTTGACGAATTGGCGACTCGGTTAGCTTGCTAGCCAATCTCCAAGCAAACAAAGAGCGTCCGTCGGTGCTTAGCTTCGTGCAGCTAGCGGCTACACGGACACACGCGCTTTTGCTTTGTTTCGTTTTGTGGCGGTGTGCTTTTATGTGGTACGTATTACAAAACCGACTTTATTGCCTTTGTTAATCACGTGAGTGTTTAAAAAAAGGTTGCTGGCTATGTAATCTAGGGACGAGACTACCACAAAGTAAAGTCGGTGAAAGTGTCAACTCTGTCGGACACTTCTCTACTTACGTCACTTCTCTACTTCTATCTGCCAAAATGTTGAAACGTTCTAGCCGAGTTTTCAATTGTTTGGCTTCTAAAACCCCATTAAATGTTCTTGACTTTTCGACCACGTCAGTGACTATTACACTTGGGAAGTTTCAAAACCAAAGTTTGAAGTTAAGCTACAATTTATAAAGAATTTCAGCCTCGACTTAGGTTTGTGTTCAGGCTCTTACATTACTACTGTGGCATAAGCTTCCGTCTGCCCATTATCCGAACCGCTTTATCCTCTCATGGGTCGCTTAAAATAATTTATTTGCATACCACTTAATCACAAAAGTCTTAAAGGGCTTCACAAGCCCACAGCTGACTAATCTTGACATCTCCAGAAAAAAAACCATGGTGCCCACTTCAGATCATGTTGGGTCATTATCATCTAGCTCGGCCTCCGACCTGGGGAGGAAGTAACAGCAACGTACCAAACAGCTGTTCTTGTTTTACGATGCAGTTCCGTTACATGTGGCGACGTAGGAACTTTTCTACTGTTCTTTTTAGCACAAAGCGTTACTGTCGGAGGACTGTCATAAAACAAAGACACCCTGTAACGGTGTCTCCAGTTGGTGAATTACAGAAATGTCACTCCTGACTTCTTTCCCCTCACAGCTCTTTTGACTAAAAATGCCACGCAAGAAGGTGACAGATGTCTCTGGAAATGGATCCACGAAAAAGAAGAAAGCCAGCGGCAAAAGGAAAGAGCGAGACTTCAGCAGTGATGACGAGTTTGACTACGAACAGGAGAACAACAAAAAGCCGGGGAAGCCCTCCTTCAAGTCCAGCCTGCAGCCCGTCACGGTGGCAGATGATGTGAAAGAGAAAATTGTGAGTCCGCGGTCCTTTATTGAAAAAAAAACTAAATGGAAGCAGCTTGATTATCAGACAGACTGACTCCCCAATGGCATTTCCTCCCGACAGAAACTTGAATGTCCAAAGGTTAAAGGTCAACTAGTCATATTTGGAGCCACTAACTGGGATTTGATTGGAAGAAAAGAGGTCCCCAAACAACAAGGTACGTTTTTTTTTGTTTGTGTGAAATGTGGGTGTAGTACGTTATTTACCTGGTTCTGTTTTGTTTGGAAAATGGATTGGTCCCAGAATGGGGAAATTTGCAAAAATAACAGCAGTCAACAATATTCATTCTGGGAAGACAAAATATTGCTATAAGAGTAAAACTGGCACATTTCTCAGCACAACACAAAAGTGTATGGACTGGTCTTTGTCCAAATTTTGATTGAGACGACAGTCGTCAAGGAATGACAAGTTTGCATGAGCGTACATGGAACATAGAGCGAGTGCCGAGCCATTGAGTGGCCATGAAAATGCTTGCGACACTAATGTCTATTCATATGTATGCATATGGTGGACCCCTCCCTCCCCTCTCCCCTGCAGAGGCACACGCTGATAAATGTGCTTTGTTGCAAAGGGATTTCTGATTGCTGGGGGGGCAAAAGCTTTAGTTGCAGCAGCCGTCTATTGGAACAAAGATCATGTTGGGAGGATTCATATGCTGCACCTGCAGTACACATGTATCAAATGATGGCTTTTGCCTTCAAAAAAATATACTCATCTCCCACAAGGAAAGAATTGCTTGCCATTGTGCAGTCAATTTTGTTGTTGTTTGAATTTAGACTTTATAATCCATCATTTTCACAGTTAATCTGAGTAAAAAATAGTGCGTGATTTCTGTTTTATACAGTCCTAAAAAGGTTTAGTTGTTGCCTTCATTCAACTTTAGTTTACTCACTCAAGATCTGAAAATCTATACAATTAGGGTCAATTAAATTGCCCCCCTTTCTTTCTTCTAGCGGCGTTCCGCAATCTGGGCCAGAATTTGTGGAGTCCGCACCGTTATGGCTGTCTGAACGACGTGGTGGTTAGCTGTGTGATTTCCGGCCCATGTGCGGCTCACAGCCTTCTCATCACCACTGAGGGCAAATTGTGGAGCTGGGGTAAGTCCCAAAATCCAATCCAAAGTACTTTTCTGTTTCCCCCCCTTTTTATTTTATTATTTTTTTAAATCAAGCTGAACATGCTGCAAATTTGTGAATCTATCAATATTTGGGCAGGTCGCAATGACAAAGGTCAGCTGGGCCACGGAGACACCAAACGTCTGGACGCACCAAAATTGATCGAGGGCCTGGCAGACGTCATGGTCGTGGCGGCGGCCTGTGGCCGTAATCACACCTTGGCGCTCACGGGTACGCGAGGAGCCTTAATTTGGACGACTTGATCCAGAAGGATCTCGTCAAGCACTATTAATCATGGCATACGAACTGTACAGGAGGCTTTTGTTGACGGTTGTTTGCTTTAGAGGATGGCGTCGTGCACGCCTTTGGTGAAAACAAGCTTGGTCAGCTCGGCCAAGGCAGCCAGACGGACGCCATTCTCAGCCCGGCACCCGTAAGTGGCAACTACAAATCACAGGAGGATGCAGAGGGCACAGGAAAGACCGAAGTTGTTGTCTTTGGGCTGCCCAGATTTCCTACAACGGCCAGCCCTTAGTGAAGGTGTCGTGTGGGGCCGAGTTCAGCATGGTGGTGGACTGCAAAGGGAACCTCTATTCTTTTGGCTGCCCTGAGTACGGACAGCTCGGTAAGACGGAAGCACACCGGCAGTCGTGTTGGGTTGAAATCCACACGGTGCCACTTTTGGGGGTGCTGGTTTCCACTGCCAAGTCGATTTTGTGCCATTTAGCCTCTTCTCTGGTCCCACCGCAGGCCACAACAGCGACGGCAAGTTCATAGCTCGTGCGCAGCGCATCGAGTTTGACTGCGAACTCATCCCTCGCCGCGTTGCAATCTTCATCGAGAAGTCCAAAGATGGCCAGGTCACACCCGTGCCCAACGTGGTGGTTCGAGACGTGGCCTGCGGAGCCAACCATACGGTGAGCAGTCAGGAAGGAAGGATGCATTTATTATCTATTTATTTTTGGTTTCCATTTGAGTATTGAAGCCCACGTTGTGTGTTCAGCTGGTGTTGGACTCCCAGAAGCGAGTCTTCAGCTGGGGGTTCGGAGGTTACGGGCGTTTGGGACACACTGAGCAGAAGGACGAGCTGGTTCCCCGCTTGGTGAAACTCTTTGACTTCCCTGGTCGAGGAGCCAGTCACATCCATACTGGCTACCAGTGCTCCTTTGCCATCAGCGAGAGTGGTAAGGCAACACTGGCGCGCCTCACTTTTCAAATCCAGTGATACTAAACTTGAGTACGAAGCAAACTGAATCATCCAAATGGTAATGCAGGGAGTCTGTTCTTCTGGGGGGTGACCAACACTTCCAGAGAGTCCACCATGTACCCCAAAGCTGTGCAGGATCTGTGCGGCTGGGAAGTCCGCAGTCTGGCCTGCGGGTAGGTCCTTGGCTGACGAGGCCTCATTGTGCGATCCGCTTGAGGAGTGACTTGACTGTGTCTGTGTGAAACAGGAAGAGCAGCATCATCATCGCTGCAAATGAGAGCACCATCAGCTGGGGTCCTTCACCCACTTTTGGGGAGCTGGTAAGAGAAAGTGCTTCACATCATCATCATTGTGACATTCTCAACTTGTGAGGCGCAATTGTTCCAAAATGTGCCCGACATGTTTGATTTGCGTAGGGCTATGGCGACAATAAACCGAAATCCTCCACCACCGCCCAGGAAGTCAAGACTCTGGATGGCATTTACGTTGAACAGGTGCACTGAATGGCTGGCTCTGATGGGTATTGTTGTCGACAGATTTTGAGTTAGAGGTCCAACGCACGCAGTCAATGCACACGATTGGCGGGACCTCGCCGAGCAAAGCGTCGGAGTGCCAGCTTTCCTCGAGCCGTACGCTCAGATATTGCATGTTTGCGCCTCGGAAAAGCATTGCCAAGGAGTGAGATTGCTCAAGCGATGGCGTTCATCTGCGTTCCCAGGTGGTGATGGGTTACGCTCACTCCATGATCATCGCCAGGCAGGACACACCGGCTGAGGAGGAGAGACTGCAAAAGCTCCCCGAGTACAACCCCCGAACAATCTGACGGATTTTTCAGTAAGAGGCCCCAGTTGGCGTGTCGGCTTTGCACACTTCTATTCACGGGGCATACGTTCCAACAATCTGGAAGTTCTGATCACAACGAACTGTTGAGACCATGTCACTTGAGTGAAACCTAGTTTACGTCAAGCACTTCTGCCTCTTCTTTCCCAAGACGTGCTTCCTTTCCCCTTTTGTTACACGCTCACTCATTTGTTTCATTGTCTTATATGTTGCAATGTTTGAGAAATATGTCCAATTTACGGGTGCTACAGCTTGACCCCTCACCTCTGCAGGGACAGATGCTCCATACGAGTGCCTACATTTTCCACGGCCCTATTATGGAAGTTGTCTTGCGTGGTCTCAACTTGGTAACATTCCTTCAGTTATTTTTCACATTAGATCAATGTTGAGACTATCGTCTTTAACGATTGCAATAGGGGCCAATGCTGTACGTTCAAAGGTATTTGAGCTGGGGAAGGTGGGACTTTTAAGTTTGTTGTTTTAATCAGGATAAGGTGTTTTTACTTCCACCTTTCACTGATCTTAATAGTGTGCATTGTTCTGGTTACGTTTTCATTCCAATTAATAAAAATGGTGTAAATTGATGCCCAGTTATAGTTTCATGTGCGGTTGTAGGCAAGCACGATTCTAACATGCTCACACTGAGCGACAACAGATTTGAGTTGCAAAAGAAAAAAATAGCACCTTTCACTGAAAACAGTTATTTATTGTACAAAATCAGCTGGAATTTAATCTTCGTCTTCTTCCTCCTCTTCATCCTGGTTGATCTGGAAGTAGCGCAGTTCATAGCTCTCCTTGGAGTTGGCCACCACACGCAACCAGTCACGAAGATTGTTCTTTTTCAGATACTTCTTGGTCAGATACTTTAGATATCTAGACATCACAAACACATTCATTTATCCACATGTACGTTAACTGTATGTTAACACTAGAAAACAAAGGATCAAATTTATTTAATTAGATACATTACAATGCCACGGCGTCTTAGAGAATGCTTACATTTTTCTATTACCTTTTGAAACCTGATGAAATCTTTCCAAACAGTTGTGTATTAGTATAAAGTTAACTTTTGCTTTATACTTTTTTCTTAATGCGTAACTGATTGCTTTTCTTTATTTTTACCCCGAGAGGAAACAATTCCTTGATTTAACCTCACCACCCATTTTACTAAGCTCTTTCTGATCCCCACCTTTGTCACATTGTTATCCATGTGACTCAATGTAGCCACTTACAAAAATACACTTGGATTTTCCAAGAAGCTAATGGTAATAAATAAATGGCAAAAGCTTGCTGGGGTGAAAGTTTACCTTTTGGAGAAGGGCACCTCTGAGGAGATGGAAATCTTACTCTTGCTCCTCTCGATGGACACCACCCCATTGCCGAGGTTGCCCGCTTTGCCGTTAACTTTGATGCGTTCTTGCAGGAACTGCTCCTGCAAACACACACAAATGTTTGAAATTGGCAGAGCAAACTTGATCGGAACATTGGCTTTTTATTGAAGAAAAAACTTCATATTTTTTTTACCACCCGCGCTCTAATTGTTCCACCAATAGACAAGTGACTTACAAAGTTGGCGGCGTCCATGATACCATCTTCAACAGGATGGGTGCAGTCCAGTGTAAACCTGAGGACCTGCTTCTTCTTCTTCCCACCTTTCCCAGTGTTGTGCTTCTTCTGCTTTAATGACAACACAACTTTGACACAACTAGAAAATGAATACAAAAAATGTCTCTCACCTGACCAACTGTATGCAGCTAATCGTTCAACATCAGTTTTCTTTTAGGCTCAATTCATATTGTTTAATCCAACGACAGCAATTGATTCAAACAATTTTCTGTAAACTAATATTTGACATTAATGTTGGAGTTGCTAGACAAGTACATTTTCATATTAAAATAAGGCCCACAACTTTTAAATAGCGTTATATTACTAAATCTGCACCATACACCAACTGCTTAAACTGTGATACTGATACTTGTGGTCGCTTAGTCACTGCCTACAATCTTTTCATTCGGTGTATAGCTTACGTTTTGGAGAAGCCACAGCTGAAATAAAACAAAGCTTAAAATCATGTGCAAAGCAATTAGGTGGAGCCCCTCAACGATTCATGAAGCTTCATTTCGCCATAATGGTCAATTCTTTCATGATAAGCATTTAAAAGTTATTTTATTTCTGATTTCAAAGATCTACTTGCCACAGGGTAGCAGGTGTCGGGCGAGAACTAATATGAATAAAGCATCGAGTAATGAACCTTTTGCTGAAGCAATAGTGATTCACGTGGCTTCATTTTGACCGTCACGACTGACAACCACGGATCATGTCGTTCCTCATACGTTCATAATTGAAACTGTCATTTTCATTCGAACAGCCTTTACAGCGCCGCAATGATCAAATATGTATAGTTGCTCTTCTTGGTTGAAGATAGAACACTCAAAGCGACACCACCCAATTTGGGATCGGCGACGGCGGTGTATTCCTGAAAAATGTAATTACTCGATTAATGGTAGCCGACGTAAGCTTCACGTCGTAGTCTAGCACCCCATTCGATTTGGTGAACTAAAGCAAACAATTTTTAACAGTACGTTAAGATCACTTCCAATGATTGGAGCGATTGAAAAGAGGAGTTTAATTAATCCGGTTGCTTGTGTTTGGAAACAAAAACAAGCCAGTCGAGTAAAAAACGTGGTGAGTTTAGCAAGCGGAAGCTAGCGTTAGCCATAGGCCGCAAAAAAACCTGCACTATTTCATAAAATCATTTAAAAGGCCGCCTCTAAGCCTATGTTTGGACAGTGGATGTACTAGATAACAAAGGCAGAGCCTTGTCGTCGTTATTCACTTTTAGGCAGGGCAAGCAACAGTTTAAACAGATTGTTGACACGCGATTCTACTTACAATGGGCGCCATGGCGAAGAAGCTCGCAAAGAGAGCGAGCGCGGAGTGCGCATGCGTTAGTGTTGGCTCGTGAGTGAACGACGCGTTCAAAAGAACGAATTCTTTCAGTGAACGAGAGTGAACGAATCACTTTCTAAAGTTTTAGCTCCTGCAGAACGTGAAAATGACCAAAATCTTTTCACTCAGGTGCGTTTAACGAGGGTAACTTTGGAAAACATATTGGAACGCGGCCCCGAAGACTAGAGCTTGACACCTGTGACCTTTGACCATTTTTCCCTAATAAAGTGGCCTGTTATTAGCTACACTTGAAAATGGCGGTGTACCTAATGGAGTGTCCGTGTGATTCCCTCGTTAAGTGCACCTGCGTGAAAAGTTTTAGCTCCTGCGGACGTGGAAATGACCAAAATCTTTTCACGCAGGTGTGTTTAACGAGTGTAACTTGGAAAACATATTGGAACGCGGCCCCTCGAAGACTGGAGGTCGACACCCCTGGTTTAAGTGAAAAGTGCCACACCCGCCCTCACCCCCACTTTCTGATTGGATGTTTGATCTGTGACGTCACTTGGACACTCCATTAGGTACACCGCCATTTTCAAGTGTACCTAATAACAGGCCACTGTATTAGGGAAAAATCATGGCCAAAGCTGAACTGAAAGTGAAAAGTGCCACACCCGCCCTCACCCCCACCTCCTGATTGGATGGTTGATCTGTGACGTCACACGGACACTCCATTCGTACCTAAACTTTATGCATTTTTTGTATGTGTCAACTTTGTGGGGGGGGGGGGGGGGCGACGATTCGTTGAACGATTCGTTTGAACGAATCTTTTGAGTGAACTGATTCTAAAGGTTCGGTTCACTTATAAGAACTGGAATGCACATCACTAGGTATGCGTTGCAATTGGTGACAAGTCAATCGTCGAATCATCGATTCGACCGTCGCATCCGACGACATTATATTTGGGTACCACCTAACGGTATTCTAAGTGTATCTAGGTTTACTGTTTTCAAATTACCAGAAATGTGTAAACGTACAGGGAGCGCACTAGAGTAGAAATAGACATCAGATAATAAAATTGTATTTATATCTTTTAAAAAGTGGTAACTTCTAATCTCAAATATTCATCAATTCATCAAAAAAGCGAGAACTAACTTTGAAACAATTCACAAACTAGAACACTAATAAATCAAAGAGGATATATGAACACTTGCACACCAAACATAAAATATCACTATGCAAACAACAATTCCAGTATTGGAAGCTCTAAAAAAAAAAAAAAGGCGGAATTACTGAAATCTCGAATAATTTAATGATACAGTATATTATACAGCAATTAAACTATACAAAAAAACCTTAGTAGGTACGAGGCCTACTTGTCAAAAACTAAAGATAACTTCGGGCTGTTTTTTAGCCTGAGTGAAGGTCATACGATGGATTACACGTACAGAACAGTGTTTGACTCAACATTACAGTCAATTTAGTCTCTGAACATGTGACTATTCTCAATGCAGCATCACCACCATTTATTTCAACAGCCCAACAGTTGTCTGGATGGTATGATATGACATAATGGGCACAGGCATTCAGTAAAAAATAAAAGTTGTCCTCTAGGATGAATTTTTTTTCAATGTTGCTACATATGTGGTCCATTAAAAAAAAAAAAAAAACATCCAAAGAAAGAGGGCAGTGCTTATCATCAGCTCCACAGAGCATGATGAGGTTGGAGGTTTGGACCTGATGCTTTGATGCCTTTTAGATGTCTCACCATGAAGGCTGTGCACGTTAGACTGAAGTGTCATCTTCCGATGTAGCCCTACAGCCATTTCAGGCTGGAAATGTCACAACTTTATAAATGTCGTAAACTGTGCAGAAAATGAGTAAAACAGAGTGGGTGATAGAAGCCAGCTACAGAGGTAGTAACAGCATCCGATACAGTTCTGTGGAAACCGGACGGCTGTTACAGTGGAAATAAAATGACAACAGCAAGTCAGGAACATGTAATAGCAATCTGACTTGACATGCTGGAAGAAGTGTGTATGAAATCCCTTTTTTTGCCAGCCAACTAGGGTAATACTTGGATGTCCCTAAAAATTCAGCCGGAGCTGCTTCTGCCCCCATCCGCTCTCTACCGACACGTGATTGCTGTTCAACTGTTCGCATGCAAACAAAACTGCAAACAAGTGCTACTAGAGTACACGCGACGACGGTGAAATGTTTTGGTCTCTCTAATTGGCTTGTAGAGTTTGGTCAAGTAAAAGCAGTCCACTTGCTTGCTGGTCTGTGCTAGCTAGTGGGTCAGCTCGGAGAGTTCTTTGCGATCGCCCCGTCGCCACCGTCCGATCTGCTTTGAGTCAAGTAGGATCCCTCAAGCGTTGTGCACTACTAGTTGACCCGGATGCCTGAGATGAAGGGCAGCCCGGTGTGAACCCGCTTCTTGTACTCTACGTATTCCTCAGCAAAGAAATTGATGAGGGAAATTTCCTCTTCCTCGATCCGCTCTCGAAAGAACCTCCAGCTGGCGATGGTGTAGCCCAGTGTGCATACTGGGTTGCACAGGACCACCTAGAGTGGACACGTTAGTTGACATTTTACCCGATAAGGTACAATTTGCAGTATTGATAAAACATTTCAGACCTGTGTTCCTATGCTCCAGTAAAACCAGCCCACATAAGAGGGGTGTCGAAAGAAAGCATAAACACCACTGGTGACCAGCACGTGACTGTACGCTTTTTCATTCTGGACAATGTGGTTGAAGTTGGAGCCGGCCGTCAACATGGCCGCCTTGCGGAGGGCCTCGCCGCAAAGCACCATGAGCAGACCCATGAAGCTCAACCACCTCAGCTGCTTCAGCTCTGAAAGATAAGACGAGGCATGTCAAACAGCATTTGAAGAATTATAATGTTTAATAATAATAAAAAAAATCTCGCCCACTGACCTGGAAATGTTAACTTTTCCAGGGTGAACTCCAGCCATGAAGAGACAGCCGCCAGCGTGTATTCCAGACTGTGGTTAAGCAGGAATGAGTCCAGTGACAAGCTTTGAGGATTAATGATGGCCGTCACCAAGTACTCGGAGTAATGGAAGAACGCCAGCGAGCACATATACCTGCAAAGGTGACGTTTGTTTCAACCAGGTTTCCAAGATAAAGACATCGATACACATCACATTACATTCATTTACATACCAGCCAAAATGTGTCCAAGTGGTTTCGGTGCAGCTTATGATTAGACCACACCCAAAAATGACTCCCAGAAAGCAGGCTCTTACAGCAACCTAAAACCAACACATACCCAGGGGGCTTAGAGTAGAAATCGTTTCAGAGATGATTAACATCCCGTACACCGAAACAATCACATGCTCTTACTTCCTCAAGCTGCAATTTCCTATTTCAACATGTAGACGAGAAGAGCACGTACGCGACTAAATTCAACATTTGAAAGCATATGAGACATTTACTAAGGGCTTCAAATTCAAATAAAAAGTCATGTTTGTAGGTCAATGCAGACGATGCTGTTGTCTCGTCCTACTTTAGCTAATAGGATTACCAACCGGTACAAAGTGTGGCACGTAACACAAACTCCCATTGGACAATGTTTTATTTAATCATCACACAAGACATCACTTGAAGGAAACTTATAAGTTCGCTAGATTGTTGCGTTGACGCTTACCTTGTAAAGAGGACCCCTGCATATTACCAACAGGAGGCCATTGATAACAGCAATGTGAAGACAAATTGCTATTTTCCCCGGAGTTTCCGTCAGGTAGTCAAAGACCCAGTCAAGGTGACCAAAGCAGGTTCTAATCAATGGTATTATGACAACGCTGAGACCAAGAAGAAAGCTCTTGATACTTACTGCACCCTCAAGTACCAACTTACTGCCTGCCATGATGGAAAATGATTCCACAAAGTATCGCGAGATCACATCGGAAAGGGGATTCCGGATGCTGCGTTCGTGGTGCGATAGAATGTAGGAAATTATATTTTCGGTGAGAATGGAAGGGAGAGGGGGGGGGGGAGACACCAAGTTATTGCGACTTTTTGTATTAAGGTTAATATTATTTGAATTTAATATAAAAATATTTGATAAAGGTCCCAATGTGACCGCCTCTACTAATTTACTGTGAATGTACATGGCTCATTTTATGTTTTAATTGAGGTTTTGTTTTTAGGGTGTGTGAGAACTGTTCAGAGAATCCACCAAGAAATAACTGTCTAATATTTATAAACGTTCCCTTTATTGAAAAAAAAAAAACCCCTCCACAATAGTTTTGTAACCATAACACATTACTGTACAGTATATACTAAAAAAAGTTTTCCAAGGAAACTGAAATCTTTTGGAAAGGGTGCAATAGTAACTTATTGTAAGTAAAATCATGCAGTTGATTGCCTGTTCTCAGTTTCTGTCTGCTCTCTTGAATCAGGATCAGTGTTAGCAGACAGACCCATCAACTCCTTCAACATCGCTTTGTACTGCTTCTTATGGTGAGGGCGAATGACGTTGGTAAATTCTTCAGATGAGAGAAAGAAATTTGATGAGTGGATTAAAATAAATAAAATAAAAATAAATTTAAAAAAAGACAAATTTCAATGTGATGAGAGTGCACTTACTGATTAGAAGGCGGAAGTCTTCATCTTTCTCTGTTAATAAGGCTACGGCTGTAGTCACCAAATTCTCATAGTTGTCCGTCATCTTGTAGGCGTAAATAGCTCGATAGAGTTTAACTGATCCATCTGGACCGAGTGCACTTCTCATATCAGCCAGAAATACAGCCCGGTTCCTCCTTTGTAGTTCATCTTCTGCTATAAATAGATAGTTCAATATGAAGCCATCCTTTTGTCTGTTTTTGCAACCATTCATAAACCCTTCCACCTTAAGAAAGAAAAAAAGCTAACGCAGGGGTTTTAAAATGAAGAGTTGGAACTTGATTTAAAATGAGCATTCCGTATGACCTACCGGTCTCAGTTTCTTTATCTTCTTCCAGTTTGGGTTGTTCTTCATCCAGCTGCGCTTCACTGGGTTGGTCACCTGCTGGACAGCAGAATAAAGCAGATGATTGAGACTTTGAATGTACAGCTACTGTGACTACTAACGTGCCGTAGTCTATCAGTCATCTAGAAGGACTGAAGAAATGAAAGACTCAATCATACAGTACCATGTTGACCTACCACTATGTGACGCCCCTGAGCTCTTTTTGTCTTTGCGCATCGAGTGTTTCGTTTCGTAGCCACAACTAGTACCAGTCAGCTCCCGGCATTTATCGTCAAATGCCTTCCTGTGATGTGGTCGCACAAAGGGGTATAAACCTGTGACAAATTTGATGATGTTTATATCAATTACTAATTCGGGAGTTACATTTTTGGTTCAAACGACTTACCCCGGAAAAGTCTATAGGTATGAGGGTCGTGGATTAGCAGCGATGTGCCGGACAGCAGATTGTCCAGATTGTCATTCTGCTTGTAGGATTGCAGAGCCTGGTGAATTTGCTCAAAGCTGACCTCGCTCAACGATGATTTCAACTCCACCAGGAAGCACCTCGCAATGCTGGGTTTTCTATTTCCAGGAGCCAAGCCAGAAACACTTGGCTTTGTTAAAGAGAATAAAGATCATAAAAAAAAAAAGAAAAATCTTAATTATAATGTTATAATAACAGGGCCACATAGAGACAGATAGATGGGCTAGAGTGGACAAAGCTTGCTTGTTTAGTGTTAGTAACAAAGGTTCTTGATCGGGTTGAATTGTAATCATACTTATACCCAAAACAATGTATGTTTGACTCTTGCTAAAGATAAAAAAAAAAAAAAAAAAACCTACAATAAATCCTGACTGAAATAATCAGGTAGCTGTTTCACTGGAAATGTCAAATACTGCAGGTTACCTGTTCTTGGACCAAATTGATTTTGCGTTTGCCTCCACGCATCATCTCTTCCATTCTCTTGTCGTTTTGAAGTGAAAGTGTGGACAAATTGCTTTGCTAGAAAAGAAATGTGCGGAATTAAATTTTAAAACGTGTTTATTGATCTTCTATACTGCTTATTCGCATTGGGTTCACATGTGAGCTGCAGCCCGCCTAACCCAGCTGACTTGAGGCCAGTCCAGGGTTTACCCTGGATCTGTTTTGTCTGTTGTCTAGTATGGTATGAGATGTTGTGTTTGGCCCACAATGTCAAAAATCAGCCTCCGCGGTAACAAAACAGACACTTTACAATCATAAAGCAGGGGTGTCCAAACTTTTTGCAAGGAGGGCCAGATTTACTAACGTGAAGGGCCCCGGGTGCCAATAGTTTATTCAGACATTTTTTAATAATTTAATGGGACGTCAAACACTGCGTGTTCGCTTCTCTTCCGGGGGGTGCTAATGGGACATCAAACGCTGCGTGTTCGCTTCTCTTCCGGGGCGGTGCAGCCATTTCTGGGGACTCGCGGTAAAAGTTTTTCTTCGCTTGATTTCATTTGTGTGGCGGGCCCAATCTAGTGTTGAAACTGAGAAGTGCAACAGAGTTGAGTTCAAGCTTCTTGTGCGGGCCATATTCAATTATGTTTTCAGAATTTGCTGCGGGCCAATAAAAACTGGACCGCGGGCCAACGTAATTTGGACACCCCTGATATAAAGAAACTATTGCTGTTGCTAAATAGTGCTCATCATATTTCTACTTTTTCATCATTGTTTCTCTAGATGAATCAAATATAAAATACAACTAAATCAACCTACCATCGCTTGTCCAAAAGCACTTCTCCATTCGCTTTGGCGCTCTACTCGCTCAAGGGCCTCAAACAGGTTGGTTGGTTTGATTTTACTCTTTTGAGTCTGAACCCCATACTGTTTAAAAAGAATACTATCATATTCGGTATCTTCATCTAATGGAGGAGAGGAATAGAAAAAAACATTTAAATGTATTGAAGTGGTCAAGCTCAAATAAACACTCACCAGTTCTCCTCCTTTTTAGAGTGGAAGTGTGTACGTCTAGCATTTTGGCCTTTTGAACGGACGGCATTTGGCAGGGTGCGTAAGAAGTCGTAGCAGAGCATTGAGGAACTGATGACTGACAACTGCCTGCAGGAAACACAGAGGGATCGGGCGCAGGATTCTTCTCCAAAACAGGCCTCTGGTTAGACATTTCAACAAAACAGGTGTCAGATCATGTACTGTTGTAGCCATTATGTGAAGTAGTAAAACTAATATTTTAAATATTCAACCATTCATTACATTATACACAAGTACAAAGACAACTTAAGTACAGTTTATTCTACATATACATATGTAGAATACAGTCTGATATGTGTATATAGATTATTATTTAACAATAGCATAAAATAAAGAAATTGGGAGGCAATTAGGAAACAGTCACTACAAGAGAACTCCTATACAGTTGTGATCTTTATCACATTCAATGATGACTGATAATAACATTGACAGTCTATCACAAATTATAACTTGTTGCTTTTGTCTCTTTTTATGTTAACAATACTTAGCAAGAGTCAAGAACTGATGTACCATTTTCTGCGCAACCCTGAAGAACTGACAGACATCACGAACAATGTTCCCAAACTTGTCATAAGACCGCACATAGGGCCTCACCCATGACGGAAGCTGAGATTGGGCATCTCTGCTTTTAAATCTGTTTTAGAAAAAAATTCCCAGGAAAATCAGATGACTGGTAAATTTTCATTGGAGCATAGTAAAATAGCGATGTCGTAAATAACGTAATTTAATTGTTTTGACAATGAAAGTCATTTCAAAAGGAAAAAAAATCAGAGCAGATACTGGGCATGCTCTAGTGTTGAGATCAGAATGACATTTTATACATGTCTATTATTTTATTATCATCAGACTGGATTAGAGTGTATGATAGCACTGTATCTGACCTCTGATCACAGAGGAAGATGGCTCCGTAGTCGTCCTTGTGGCGAATGACTCTGCCGATAGCCTGATTGACAGCTCTGAAAGCCTGCTCTCTGTACCACTCCTGCCCTGTAAGGAGCTGCAAAAGCACACCCACACCCCATACACAAAACTTGTCAAAGCAAGACTGACACCCAAATCTCGATGTCATTTTACCAAACAGGAGTTCCAGAATGCTCTCAGAATGCCAAACTCCAAGTTAGAGTCATTGCATATGGCAAGTAAATACAATAAGTCAAGAGAGCAATTGTTGCATCATACCATATACAATATACGTATACAGAAATTTGACTTGATATGGTATTGTCACACCAGAAGCAAAACATGAATGTAATTAAAATCACCTTCTGGCCGGGTACCGCTAATTTCTTTCGGTTCATCTCGTCTAAAAACTGCATCTTCAAAATGATTCTCGGGTCCATCTTCGGCGGAAATGGGAGTCCGGTGACTATAACACCACGACCAAAGGTATTTGTAAAATCCAGACCTTCGCTAGCCTAAAGAAGAAACAAATGTTAAGAGCTTCTGGGACATACAAAAAAGGATCAAAACAATGTTGTGATCTATTTTGAAAAATATTTATGTAATTATGACCAAAATCAGTGGTAGAATATTGGACACCTCATTGGGGGACTGTCCATAAGGGTTAATTAACAGGTTGGTCTACATATGCTCTGTGGAGGAAAAAAATCGTTTTGTCCTGTGGGGCTACGAGACACTGGATATGGAATGTACTAGATATAAGTAAAAACTCTACATTTATAGAAAACAGCAAAGACAAGAAAATAATGAAATGAGCAATCCATGAACATTCACCTTCCCCCGACACACTGCAGCAAATATTGCGCCTCTTGATTGAAAGTCATTCACTTTGGTGTAATAACCCTCGATGGCCTAAAAACATAGACAAGAGCAAATTATTTTACAAAATAGCTTTGTTAATTGTCAATATATTTGCAAATCATTTTGTGGCAGATAATTTATCAGGTCTTTGTATATAGGGTTCATACAAATGGAAAACACATTTACCTCAGAAAAAGCTCCCTTCCCTTTTGGTTCCACAAATATTGGCTTTACACTTTCAATCTGATTTGCGTGTCCTTTGTCCTGATGAAGATGATTGCAATTTTTCAATAGAAATATTTACAATTTAAAAGGCTAAACTATAATAAAGTTAGTATTGAATTCATTTGATCTTCACTCACTCTCCAAAACTCCAAAGTTTTATCCATCAAGTAGAAGGAGGGAAAAAACAAAAGGAGACCATTGGGTACAATCCGGGTCAGGTTTACTGAGGAGACAGCAAAACTTAAAACATACTTTAAGCTCATGTTTTTTTAGAATAACACTGTGATGGTAAATGAGTAAAAAAATATATGCAGTTTGTACTTACACACAGTGTTTCCTAAAGAGGACATGTTTTCAGGATTAAATCTTTAAAAAAAAGAAATATTCAACCTTGTCAGCATTAACTTACTATGTTACCCATAGGTAAAAATGTAGCATTTTATATGTTAGTGGCAGAGTCACGTCACTTCAATTTAAACGACAAGTTTTACATAGAGTTGGCTGAAGCTGGACACACGTTTTCTTCAGTTAAGGAAACGCACTAAAAACAAAGACAACAGAGGACATTTGTTTCGTTCTACTTGCAATGAATATACTGTATGTACTGACCTTCTATCAAATGCTGAACTCAATGGTACTCTATCAGGACCTTGGTCAATGACACTAACAAAGATCTGATCCCGCTCAATCACGTGGCTGTTTTCCAAAGACACAGAAAAGGGTCTGCGCATGAAGAAAGAGAAAAAGCACATCGGTCAACAGAAACACTTTTTATACAGTTGCCACCATCTATTTTTAACATACATGTCGTGTAGTGAACTATTTTTGTCAATGATGCATTCAGTGAACCGCTGATGGGTTAGACTCTAATCTATACGTACATCCTCATCTCTGACGCAAAGGAGCTCAGGGGAGAAAGGGTACCGCTGGTCAGAATGATGCAGCGAACACCTTGACTCTTCAAGTCCTGCATGCTGAAGCCCGGAGAGAAACACCAATAACTCAGAATGTTTCCTAGAAGACACATAACAAAGGAACAAACACATACTCAAGGCTATTAAATTACACTACAATGGTTAATATGTCTCATAGCACTGAATTGGCTTTTTATCTTCTTAAGCACTGAATATTCAATTGATTTACGGTACCTGGTTTCTTTGTTGATGAAGCCCATGGGTCACCATTTTTTTGTTTCTTCTGAGTGTCTTTGTGGATGTGAACCTACAGCCAACAGAGAAAATAAAATGATTACTACTCTTGGGGCCCTGGGAGGGAGATGAAAAGCTGCAACACGAAAATGGTTGAAAATTCATAACAAAACATGAACAAAGGAAGAAAGAATGAAGAAAAACAATGTGTGGGTGTAGCATACAAATTCCAGGGGCACTGGTTTAGAACCTAAAATTATGCACTGTATGTAAGTGTATAGCAAAATCTTTAAGAAAATAAATTGTATTTATTTGGAAAAACAACTCACCTTAAAATGAGCAGTATTGGTTTCCATGACCATTTGCCGATCTTTCTGTGCTAATTCTTTACCACAGAACACCAACTATAAGTGGGAGAAAAAGAACATCTGTTTCTACTGCCCTACATAGTAATCAATGAGCAAATTTATTAAATCCATGACAATAGTTGTAACAGGAGATTAGGAGGTGTGTGTAGATGTACGCTCTTTAAGTACAACATTTGTTGCTTCCAATATTAACTGTGAAATTACAATCCTATGCATAGTGTATGCGTAGCTTATATAAATGTACCAATTTACCAAACTTTTTAACTACTTTGTATATTCACTTGACACACTACCTGTATGATGTCCAAGAGCTTCTGCAAGCCGCTCGTATTGAGGAATATCCCTGGCTCTGTGAAATACATGTCATACATTTACAATAATGGCAATTCAAGTTTAGGGCTCTCTGGCTAAGAAAGGGACTTAAATGTGATGCCGACTGAAATGTTATTCATCAACAATACTTAGGTAACTGATGTTATAGGTTATAAAATACAGCGTGTTCAAAATAGACAGCAGGATAAGGACTTGAGCAATACTTACGTCCTGCTAGATATCCAATGATCTGCTCCAGAGCTTCAGACATAGCATCTTTGGTGTCGTATGTCAAGTGGGCTTTCTCTAGCAGCTCATATATGAAACTGTGAAGTACATCACAAGTATTACAAAAAGTAATCTATTTTGAAGTGTGATTAAGGGGCCATCTATTGTGCACAACACTTTGAGGTGTCACTTACATTCCAGGTCTTGTTATGCCTTTGTCGTCCGAAACCTCAAAGGATTCAATAGCTGCCTCCAGTTTCAACACAGCCTCTGGAAATAATGACAACAATGGTTTTGGTACTAGAATAATAAATTAAACACCATTATGACAAGTAAATAGGGATTAACACATTGGAATACTAACCTTTGAGTTTAGCAACAACTTGTATGTCTGTTTTTAAACCTGAAATGGCAAAAAAAAAAAAGAGCTTCTGTAATTGAAGGGCAACTATAGTACGTATAGATTAGCGCTTTTTTGTTGTTGTTGTATTATACATTGTGTGTGAAAACTTCATAGCTAAGGTAGAATGCAACAATAATCCAAGCAAATCAACAACAGAAGAGACAGCTATTTTGCCAAGAATTGAGGCATTTTACATTCCAAACCTTGAGACAAAGTGTCCGCAAAACTTGCTTCTTGAACATGGTCATTTAACAGTCTGGTAAGCGCATTAATGGCCGAGGCGAGATCATATGGCGTCATGTCAAATGATGTTGACTCTTCACACGTCCTTTCCTGCAATTGAGGAAATATAACTTGCATCAGATAAAATCAGATAAACGCTTCACACAGAGCAAGCTGCGTAGGAAGCAACCTCATCTATACTATTAATTTAGAGTAATATTGCAGAGGGGCAGTCTTACTACATTATGAGCCTCATCAAAGATGACAACAGATCCAGCCAAGTCGATGCTCTGAGCTCTGCGGCTCTGTGGAAAGATAAGAAGCAGAAAAAAACCAAAATTTTATTTATTTACCAAGGAAAAGAAAAACACCATTGCCTACTTTTGTCTGAGGATATTTTTTTCCTAATCAGACAAACGTTCAAGGATACAAAGCCCTAAAAATGTGTTATGCTGTATAGCATCACAGATTTTTCTACGTTTCAGTACAAGCTAAGATCTATCAAAGTCACTGCTTACCTTGGGATCCAGCAGGTAGTTATACGGCATGAAAATGATATCAGCCTGCTGTTTTAAAGAACGTGAGAGATAATATGGACAAGCCCTGTGGAAAAAAAAAAAAGAAACAGACACAAACTGCAATTGACATTTTTTACCCAAAAATACTTTCTAAAAGTGGATTTGTTGGATTGTGATGTTCCAGTGGTGATCCCAAAGATGTTTGCGGCAATGCTAGTAGCATCAAAAGTGTCTAAATTGGACGAATCAGACTTTTGTAATGTATAATGCACCAATTGCCAATGTTTGGCGCAATTGACCCCCTGAATGTGTTCACGCTCCAATAAATTATAAATAAAATTTCAATCATCTTTAACATAGATCAGTCCTAGTTTGAGTAAGCGTAACAACATGGATGTCATACCTGTGTTTGTTGCCAAATTTGACCAGGTCTTCCACATCCACAATTTGCTCCACCAATCCTTTGTCAGTGCTTTTCTCTGAAGAAAAGACATTCCCAGAAGTTAGTCAAGTGTTGACTGATTTACAAAAACAGATTCAAACCACCTAAATATATCGTCATGAAACTATTACCATCAACGTTGTTGTAGAAGACACACGACCTTGTGGAGACTTTCGCTCGACACAAATGGACCTTAAAAAATAAAAACAGTTAGTTGCCTAGAAATAAACATTTATTATATTCTTTCAAAATGGTTAATGTCATGCTTTTTTTTCGGGGTCTTTTTATTACAGCACACAAAAAACATACCTTGAGATGGTTACTTTCCTGTCGCATTACTTCTGGATTGATACACAGCTGCTCTCTTGATCCCAACACAGACACCTTAGGTCTGAATCAAAGACAAAACACAAGACTTTCACAAATGACTTTCCCCAGATTCCACATTAGACAGTCCCCCTCGCAAATGTTTAATTCATTTTTCATAAACTCTATAAAGTCTCAAGGAATCATTTGAGGAGATGCAGACATCAGCTTTTGATGTGAAACTGACAATAAACTTGCTTCTCCTCAATGAAAATGCGACTATTTTTTTTTTTTTTTTAATTCAATGGAATCAACTTTAGGCTAACTATTTGATTACTGATATTAACTGCTATTGAAAAAAGATATCTTACTTGTATGATGTGTTCTTTAACTCATTAACAACTTGGGTTAGCTGCGAGTGTGTCCGTGATGCATAGATGATCTTGGGAACATCAGAGCAGGAGGCTATAGAACAACAATAAATGGATTTACTCCCCGAAAAATTCTCATATATGTAGAAACACACAACCAAAACATCTCACACAGACAACGCTAGAAAAACATTTAAAACACACTACCCAAATAAATATTTAAAACACACTACTGCAAACTCTTAACAGACTAAAAGAAAAAAATGAAATCTTTTTGTGTTGTGTGAATTTACAGTCAAAAAGCTAGGTCACGTGTGATGGTTTTGCAGTCTTCAGCACAAATGACTTTCAAAATAAACACTGTTAGTTTGTAACTCAAAACAACAAGGATCTGATTTTGGCAATATTGTGGGATGTACATACTTGGCATTGAACCATCTTCTGAAGATGCCCCCCAAATTTCTGGAAAATTATCAGCTGAGGTATTGTTCTCCTTCAACCTTTCTGCTATTATACGTCCCAGGATGCCATCTTTGAAGTGCTCCCTCCATCCCAAGGTGGCACATAGTAGACACAATGTTTTCCCAGTGCCTGTGGGACTCTCCAGGATTCCATTAACCCCCTGCAAAAAGTGTAAAGTGCACAGTTCATGCGTTCGCAGTTTTCCTGTATTACAAACACTAAAGAATGGCACGAAATACAAACGAACTTAAATATATAGTGTCATGTTGTGAAGAGAAAGGGAATCGTAATCGGACTAAAGCAGTTATCAAAGCATTCAAGGAAAGACAATAGGACAGACGAAGTCATATTGACAAACGAGCTTTAGTCTCGCCTGCTTCTCGGATGTTAACACTCACGTTCTTTAGACATTCAATAACTTTCATCATGTAGTCCTTCTGACATTCATACGGGGTGAAGGGAAACTCCACTCTCACTCCGTCCAAAGTTAATGAAGGCATGATTGGTCTCGAAATGTTACAAGAAACTTTTAATTTTACTGTCGCAAAATAAGGTAATCAACTCCCTGGTCATTGGAGGAGAAGGAGAAAAAAAAACATAACATCCATTGTCGCCAGAGAATGCGTACTTATTTGCCGCCAACGACTACTTCCGCCTCAAGCTTTCTTCTTCGTCTCTTAGTTGAATGGCAGATTACGACTCTCTGGTATATACCGCTACCTACTGTGCAGGAGCTGGGTACTACACCAACTGCTCATCCGCATTGTAAATTCCAACAAAATTCGATTAACGTTATCGATTGCTCAGTATTTCATCGATTTGAAAATTGCTGTCTTGTCAACCACATTAATGTACATTATAAAATCATGACACGGTTGTGTTTTTCAGTGTAGTATACTTAATAGTGTGATGTAGTGACCTGTTTTCTTCAATGGGATGTCATTAAAGTGACAAATCCTGAAAATTGGCTGAAATTATATTAAAAAAAAAAATGTTTGAATCAATTCAGGTCATCAGAATCATTAAAAAGTCGCACTCCACATATTTTTAAAGAATCCAACAATTATCTTTTATTCTATTTTAGTGGAATACAATATTCATGAAATACATTAAGTGGGTTGTTATTCACTCTACTCTTCTTCAGCGCTGGGCAGAATAATTTTGCTGGGGTCGTAGTAGTTTTCATCTATCAGAGGCAAACCCTCCATCTCTTTCTGCAGGATCACACGTTCCGCTTCCCTTCTGGCCCACTGACGCATCCTGGAATACAAATGCAGAAGAAACCAACTGAATGTTAAAGAGGACAGGTCCATGGTGAGATACCAAGTGCTTCGACTACAACACACAATTTTGATCAGGGTCGGAATAAAACTGAAATCTACGATCTTACGTTGTGGTGAACATGATAATGCAGAAGGAATTAAAATACGAAGCAACCTACCCGTGGTCTGGTAAATAGTGAAGGAATGTTCCACCAATGACAAGACACACGGAGATGCCAAAGAAGAAGCCCACTCTCATATTCAATTGATCAACCACCGGGTCAGTGGAGAAACCATGGTAATCTGGATTCTGTGGAGTGGGGGTGGGAGAGAACATGATGCAGTGAATGCAAATGTCATTTCCTATTTTTCATGACTGCCAAACTAAGTATTGCCCAAATTGAATGCAATACTGCAATATGACAAGACTGTGCAATGATAATAAACATTCTAATCCTCAAACACTAATATATATATATTTTGCCAGTCCCCAAGGGAAAATGGTTGTGTGAGACACTGATCAATAGGATAGGTATTGAGAACTGCAATGGTATGCTTTCACTAGTCATTCACCATGTACAGTAATCAAAATGAATGTCTGATTTAATTCTACGTGGGGATGGAGGTGCATTAGCCGGGGTCATGCACCACATTATACAAATTATTAGACAACCGTATTTCGGTGGTTAATCAGACGGAAAAGTGACATCAAGCTGAATGTGGAACAATGTTTATATTTACTGCGGCCTCGTTTATGTCATTCGTACAAAATAAAAAATAAAAACAATCAACAAGAAAGTAATTAATAACTTAGAGGAGTCGTATGGTTAGTTCCACTAATATCAATTGTATTAGAAGCGCGCAAAATCACAACTCACCTTGACAAAGGGGCTGACCTCACCATGGCTGCCACTCGGTGCAGCCTGCTGCAGCTCGGTCACGGCAGTCGCACCGGCTGCGCCACTCGGCTTCGACTGGGACACGCATCGAACGGGTACACGAGAACTTAACCGGGGGAAAGCTGTCCCGAGCCGTGACAGCGGACCTAACATTTTTGCCTTGTTTGTGGGAGACCTGGTTGCCCCGGAACGGGAAACAACGGCCGTGGCCTGCAGCTCACTTCTTCGTTGACGAACAATGAATAGCCAGCTGCTCACATTCATCGATGTAACATTACTGCCACCCTGTGGATTTACACTGCCATTGCGTCTCACTTAGTTTCGCGCAGGTTAGATACGTTATTTAATTTAGCAGTTTCCCCCAAAATTGGATAATAGTCTCGTAATACATATGCTTTTATTGAACTATGCATTAATGTAAAACATTTTCAGCACATGAGTTTCAGTATTTATTTGTTTCAATTATGCAATCATTTGTACGTATAATTAAAATGTATAACTGTTTTGTAATTCTGTACTGTAATTGCATTTTTTTAAACAAATGCACAATACTCTGACTCACAGTCCAGTCAGGTACTCTTTAAAATATTGAACATGATAATCATACATGAAGGGTTGGAAGGCAAGCGCAAATGTTGACGTAGTAACAATAAAGAAAAAATCTAATTAGACAAAACAAAGGCCTCTCAAATTAAATATATTGAAAAAAAATATCACACTTCTGAAATATGCATTAATTCAAGTAGCTCACTGGTTGTAAAAAGGCTCTTTAGACTGCAACATCGTGTACATATTTTCAACTTCAATACAGTTTAAAAGTGTATGCATACAGCCCAAACTTTCTGGCATACAGTGTCATGTGCTCTACGTTCCAAAACCAAACAAAAGTGGAAATAACTGGCAGACAATCAACAGGACTAGAGGCGACGCTTAACATGTCACTAAGGGACTTATCCATTTCATGTGTATAAATGTATACAACACGGTTAGCTCAACATGTTCATACATATATCAATAAAGTTGTATTGTACTGTATATATTGATGAGAAAAAGCAAGTAATATTATAGCCCCAGGATACAACAGCGCATAATACGTCCTTCTTTGTTGAAGCTGAGTATACATTGACAGATACAAGTCAAGTTGACCGGAATGGAATATAATAATCCTGAAATAAATTGTGTTGTTTCTTTTTGATGGTAATTTAGGAGATTGTAGTTTCAGTCTCAAGTCACACCGCATCAAATGGCCCCAAACAGCAGTTCACAAAGTTTTTGGCGGGCTTAAATTGTTCGTGGAACTTAACCGGTTCACCAGAATGCTGCTGAAACACAGCATGTGTTATTTATTACATCAATCAGAAGGGAAGCAGTTTCTACATCATAACAGGAGATATTTCTAGCATAGATGAAAACATATTTGAAGGTTTCCGACGCTCAAGAACGAGGCACTTCTCTAATAATGCAGCATCAAATGCTTTTTACAGTTCAAACCATAATCTCGCAGAAGCAAACAACAGCGAAAACATTGCTGTAGAGCCGCGACTCTGTCAAGCAGCTGTCAAGATGTGACATCAGAAATTATACAGTACATCAACACATTGAGACACAGAAAAGAGGTTCTTTTGTTCAATCCAACTAAATAGCAAAAGTGCAAAATTGTTTCATCTCTTGAAATATTTACCGGAACATAGAATTACATAGTTGTCAATTATTCATAAATATTGTGATAATGTCATAATTCCCTGTAGGTTGACTGGAAATATCATTACAGTTTGCTTTGAATGTTAAAAAAAAATCTCATCAAGTTTACAGCCCGTCTCAGACCAATTGGTGAAGGATTTTATATTAAAAAGCACAATTTCCTCTTGCTTTGTAAGTTTATAAAGGCAACATACTTATGATATAAAATAGCCACTTAAAAATTGTTGACATAGACCCACCCACTCAGGCTTTGCCATCTCTGTAGCTCAGGGGAAGAAAACAAGAACTCATGGACACCATTTTGTATGCACACTCATATCATGAGCACTTCAAACAGCAACGTCAAAGCCCGCTGACTAAAAATAGAAATAATAAATAGGGGGACTGAGTTTAAAACAGGCTAAACTGAGGCAATATGACAGCCAGAAGACAAAGTGGAGTTTACCATTGCTGAAAAATTAGTCGTTTTCTCAAAAGGGGTTGTAGGGGTAGCTGTTCTCATTTTTGTTTCTTAGTCTAATGGTTAGTTTGATTAGTTTATTAAAGGATTTTGGTGTTTTTCTTCCTTTGTTCTTTGTCTAGGCATCACTTGAATTTAAATACAATCGAAAAAAGAGGCTTAAATGTGTGATTTGCTTTACATAGCTCAAATGGATTATTCAGCCACACTGTTAAAAAATAAAATAAAAAAAGGACTGTGCATGCATTATCAAATTTGAAGGATGCAGGAAAAGCTCTTTTCACTTCCTTCATACCTCTAATCAGCGGCAACACATGTAACATGTTTATGATCAGTACTGGAATCATTCATATAGTTGAGGCTGTTTAAAATGGTCCACGCCACTGGTGAGAAGTTAGTGAAAATGTCAAGTCTGGGATACTTGTGCAAATCAGGACACTTGAGCTGTTGGTGAGGGAATGGTGCTCGCCAGGTTGTAGGTCGAGTTCCGAGATGAAGACTGAGGAGACGATAAGGGGCTATAAAAGGGTCGAGCAGAGATGGATAAAGGTGGGGAGTACTGAGCAGCGGTGGCTGACATCGGAGAGTCTGAGCTCACCTCATCCCCCTCTTCCGAGTCCCAAACTTCACTCTGCAAATAGTCTGCGAATAAGGCCTTGGCCCGCTGCAGGATCCTGCTCAGGTTGTGGCGGCGCACGAGGCGATCAAAGTGCATGGCGAGCTCGTTGTAATCCAGGCTGTTTTTGATGATGTGGTCCCGATGTTCCAGCAAGATGGACAAGCACAAAAAAAGCATGAAGGGATTACCTTTTCCAAACTCTTGGGGAGGTGGCAGAGAACATGGCTTGATGCTGCTCTCCAGTTTGGGGGAACTGTCCGTGTTAGTGGCGGTGGTGCTTGAGGGCTTGTTGCTAGGAGAAGAAGGGTTGTTGGAGGATGATCTGGAGCCGGGCTGCGAAGAACCTCTTCCAAAAGGCAAAATCGGTGACGAGAGAAAAGAGCGATTTGGAGCAGGGCCATGAGATGTGGCGCACGTTTTTACCGAAGGGTTCGTCAAGTTCAACCCTGTACTCCTGAGCAGTTGTGCAGAAGATGTGATGACTTTTGGGACTGTTCTAGATAAGGCCTCTCTTCCGCTGGTTGCGAAACCAAATGTCGTTTGTGGGGTGGAGTCGGGAGTAGCAACTGACCAACTGGAAGGTATGGTTGAAGATGATCGAGACGCAGCGTCACTGTTGCAGATTGGCGGTGGTGAGGATCCTGGTGAAAAGCCATTGCTGTAGCATTTTATAAGCGGCGTTCTTTCTCCAGGATCCTCCTCGCTATCGATGGTGGACTGACGTCTCGGAATGCGTGACTGCGAATCAGTCAAAACTTGTTGCTGCTTGGAAGCCTTCATAACGACGCCATCTTCATTCTGGGCAGTATAATACTTAAACTCCCCAAAAGTCTCCTCAATAGGAGTCACAAAATCTGCCTTGCCCACAACAGCTCGAGACGTACTCCCAGGTCCAACTTTCGGACATTCTTCTGCGACAGCATTCCAAGCGACATCGGGTTGTTCTCTTGATGGTCGAAGCATATGTTGTCTACGTTGCTTCTCTTTTGTTTCCCAGTCACGTCCGGGGCGACTGTCAGCGAAACGTGTTTTATCCGTCTGCAACGGTGGTCCGAGTAGCTCCACTTCAGTTTCAGGAGGATCCGGGGGTAGGGAACTCCAAGTCACCTCAAGCATCCTTAGCGCGTCATCAAAGGCAAACTCTCGCTTCAGCTCCAGAAGTAACCAGCGGTAACAAAAGAAAAGGTCATCAGCTCCACGGGAAACCAGATAAGAGTAGAATTCATAATCGGAGTACTGCAAGAGCAGTTTTAGATGATGGAACTTGATAGACATAAGTTGTCCATCGGGGCGGAAATTCCCATCCAAGCGTTTCATAATTCCGCAAAAGCAAATGAAGGCATGTGCTTCATTATCCATCACAGCGAGTATAGGGGACGCAATATCACTCATTCCTTGACAGTACGAGATCTGAAAGGCAAGAAATACACAAAGTTCATCCATCCATTTCAAATATTAGATGAGATTTTCTAAAACTGAAAATAGACACAATCAATATGAAGCAACATTGCTATAAATAATCACCTGTGGGTGTGTGATGGCGAAGGTAGTAAGCAAATCTGTGAGAGCGGTCAAATGTGGACTGTCTTCTGAGCCTGCGTAGTAGGGATGAGCACGGTCCGTCCTTAAAACGTCTTTCAGTACATTTCCCCGGATGAATTCAAGATCCTCGTGACTGACGTGCGCCGTCCATTCTTTCTTCAACTGGTCATACTCTCTCGTCTTTCGTTTCATGTAGTCCATACGTTCCTGGCCACTTAGACCGTCTGGGTAGACATTAAGGAGATACCGCCAAACAACCTGAAAGAGGCAAGAAAACATAACGTTCATTTTTGAAAAATGAGAGTGCCATGTCGTTAAGGCCGAGGAGGCTCTAAAAAGTACAGAGCCCAGCAAGAGCTCCTTTAAATTCTTTCCACTGGGAAATCTTTGCTAATGTGTTTCAACAGATGAGTGGACCTGCACCTTGCGCAGTGAAGGTTCAACACCGCCATGGTAAATCCGTAGCCTTAGCTCCTCTGGTCGTGTCAATTGTCCTTGACTATTGAGGTAACTGTGAAACTCGGTGTCACTCAGAGGCGGTTTGAAAGGCTTGATCTCCTCCCCATAAGACCAGCTGAATGCCTGCTGGACTCGTGTCAGTGTCCGGCCAACCTAAAGAGAAATATAGGTGAGAACCACATGAGAACAGAGGCAAACGTAAGTTAGATGAGTGTTTGGGCTAGGTTAAAATGTACCTGGGACATTAAAGACTGGGTAAAAGGAAGTGCTGCAGACGCCAAAGACTTGGTCCTCTCTGCAAGAAGCTGCTCAGAGCCAATCACATCTTTGGGGCTGATGATGTCCCAGTCCTCCATCACAGGACCTAAAATTAATTATGAATTTATTATTAATCGGTGTGTGCGAAAGGATGTGAAGGGCTGTTATTTGTGTTCTTACTGTCTTCGGAAGGTTTCACATCCATCTTGAGTTGTAGATATGGTTTGGCTGCACTGGCAAATGCAACATCCAAATCCCCATCAGACGTCAGAGACAGGTACATCTCTGCAACGCTTACACCTCGAGACATGTAACTGATCTCAAAATTTCGCCTCCTAGTTCATGAACACAAACAACATTTTGCCACATTGCAAACAGATTCCCTTGATACTCCAAGTCAAAATAACTTTAGTTATGGGGACCAGACTTACCCATTCAAATCAAAAGCTTTGATTAGAATATGTTGCAACACTTCCAATGATGTAATTTGAGGATCAACAGCAAAGGAGCGAAACTCCACAGGAAGTGCTCCATCACATTTCTGAAATCAAAGTACATCACAAATCCGTAACCAAATGATCACAGGCATGTACATATCCTGCAATACATTGCCACAAAAGTACAATCGTTTTTTTTAAACAACATTAAGGTTTGGGGGGCTTTAAATTTCGTACTGAAGAGCTGAAAAAAGTACTCATTTGGATAAATAAAAAGTAGGCAATGTGTTTTGTAAAGACTCCTTTACATTGTACAACTAACTGGTCTAGAATAATATTCGTCTTGACCAACAATATTTATTTGCCATTTCAAATAGTGTTTTAATTAAAGAGATACAGTATAAGTAGGAACTAATTGTAAAAACAAGTTCATAATATGCTGCGGTGATAATGGCACAAAAAACAGGTTGTCACATATTTTGGAGTAATAATAATGGAAGAGTGTTGTTTGAATGGCGTCCAGAATGAAAAACTATTTACAGACGAATCGAAAACTGACTCACACGCCTTTATTCAATGACCACAATATTATTACTGCAGCAGTTTCTTCATTATTTTGACAAGAGACTCATGCACAGCTCGCGTGCACACGCTTGTTGTTGTGCATACTAGATGACGTCATCCTGGTCTGCTTTGACGTTTGAGCTAAAGTAGTTTAGATGATTCTTGCTGCACGGTAAAGTACATTGGACAGATGCTGTCGGGTACGTTAAGGGGGTAATATGGTTAAAATAACATGATCTCAAATCACTCTGGCGATTTCAACAACAATGGTGATCGTTAAAAATCACGAACAGTTTCGCCGTATGCGAGACACGACTTGTGTCTGACATGTAATTGAAATGATTGGGTACAGTTTACATGTAGTCCCACGATATGTGGAAAATGTAAAATTTAACCAAAAAAAGAAAACATTTTTACACAGATTGGTCCTAATTGCCCGACATACCTTGACTTTGACTCGAACCACCCCTCTCTCCTCGTCGCTTGCCATCTTTACAGTTCCGTTATGGATCAAAGTGGCTCTTTGAAAAATGTTCCTTCTCCCATCTACAGCTATATAATGATCAATAACATGATCAGGTTAGCCGAGTGGCACCGCTGGTGGTCTTCTTCGGTTTTCTTTTCATAAAAGAGCTTCACAATACAATACTGCCATCTGTTGGTCATTTTCTTTACTGTTGTAATTTTTCCAAACGCTTATCGAACTTTTTCGAAAATGAAGGGTTAGATTTAATTTATTTTCTAAATTACTTTGACGATACACTAATTTTATTCAAACATCAATTACTTACGAAAACATTCTAATCCCCCGAACGTGTTTCAATAATTCGATGCAAAAACCATTCCGCAACTTTTGTCACGAGACCGAAATCTTGATGCACGCTGGGAAATGCAGTCCTTTTGCTATTTGCTTTCATACTCATTCGTGCAAAAAGACTCCATCTCCAAGAAACCCATCTTGTTCTTTTTCCCCCCCTTATTAGCTCTCTATTATCTTTACTTTTCAACTAAAGGAGGCGTTCACTTGTCAAAATTATCTTGATTTGCAGTCGCATGACGTTAATTTCAGTCCGTCTGGAGCATATTTGTTAAGGATGAATCATACGCCTCTTTTGAGCAGAATGGACTTGGTGAGAGACGAGCTTCCGCCTGCAAACAAGTAGCTATATGCTAGCCGACTGTGGCTTGTTCTACTGTTTGGCTACTATGGAAAAGCCAAATTTCACACTTCACCCATTGACTGGTTGGTCTACAAGCTGCACGTTTTAGATGCACTTCTTGAATCCTGCGCGTTGATTCAAACAACCGACATGGAGGAAGTTGACAAAATCTTGATCCTCGCCCTAAAACAAGTCGGCACGTAAGTATTTGCTGTCATTAGGGTGCAAATGACAGACTGATCGATGGATGGATGGATGGATAGATATATACTCTTATTTATCCATAAGGTAAATTTACTGTCCCAGTAATTCCTACAATGAAAACCATACTAAGCAAAGCAGGCATATAGTTTAAAAAAACAAGAAAAATGTAAAACATCATGGTATCTATACAGATTTTCATAAATATAATAACACAAGAATCAATTGTATAATAAGCAGGCGCTTCGTGACATGAGAATCTGATAATCTGTAAATAAATCTGACATTTACTTTGATAATTGCTAGTCATCTATCCAGACTCTGTCAGTATGTAATGGCCATCATATGATCAAACATGTGGCCGTATGACTGTCAGCTTGCTGTTGGAAAAAAAATACATTCCAATACATTTGTTCTGCTTCTTGTAGCGAGCTGAGTGAGGAGGTTTGTAGTGTCAAAGACTTCACCAGTGAGCTGATAGTGGAGGCGGTGGTGAGATGCATCCGGGTGATCGATCCCGGCTTGGGCAGCGCGCTGCCAACCTCCCTCCCGCCTGGAATGTCTGCTCGCTTCAGGGTGGGGATGAGCCTGGCACAAGCATGTCAGGTAAAAAAAAAGATTGCCTTGTGGAGCACTTCTGTTTTAATTGAGCAAGATTAGTTGGAGCGAAAACCCCCAAATAACTGATATTGCTAAATAACTATGTCCGCTAAAGTTAGACAAGAGTACTAGTTGACAAGTAGTTAGAATACCTAACCTAATAATGAAATGGCAAACTTGTTTGCAGGACCTTGGTTATAAAGGCGAAATAGGTTATCAAACCTTCTTGTACAGCAGTGAGACAGAGATTCGCTCCCTGCTCATGTTCCTTGTGGAGAAACTGCCCAGGGAAAGTACTGAGGCCTCCGATCAACCATCAGGTACAGGATCACTGCCATTGTTAAACCTTTGCAATACTAGCTTACAAGTATAAAAATAACCTAATCTATATAAGCCTCTTCAACCTTTGATGCTTGAATGACTCATGTGGTGCAATAGGGAAGTCGAGAGACAGAGGATATATATATATATATATATATATATATATATATATATATATATATATATATATATATATATATATATATATATATATATATTTTTTTTTTTTTTTTAAATGGTCTACTTTGACCTAAATTAGATTTTGTGTTGACCAACGTAGGCAGAAAGAAACTATTGCTCATGCTGGATGTGAGTTTCCTCACATAAGCATTAAGCACATACTAATTTCTTCCTTATTGAGTCAATGTGTTGCTTTCGTCTAGTCTAGACAGTAACATAAGTCTGATTTTAAAGAGACAACGTGGTTGTGCTCTCAAGCAACTGCAGTCAAGTGTTTTGACATTTTGAGGAGTCCAACAATTTGTTTTGTCCCCCCTGTTCAGGCAAATCCACCATTCGTCAGAGAGCTATTGCTGCTGCTATTAAAGCCCAGCTGGTAGCACCATGGCTCCCTCCAAACTGCAGGCTACCACTGCATGGTGAAACACAAGTAACTCTTAAAAATTGTACTTTAATGTCAGGTTTGTCGTTGAAATATGGTCAGGTCATCCCGGGTCATCCCTTTTTTTTAGACATACCCTTAAGAACTCAGAGGCATATTCTATTGTCCACTAATGTGTGCTTTTCTGTCCATAGAGTTTAGGTGCAATGCACAGCTTCCATGTGCAGCCTCTCAGTTTACCTTACTGTATCAAAGATTCAGGGAAGGCATCACTGAAAGGTAGGAACAAAATGTCACTCGTGATTGATGATTAGTCATCTATTTCTATAAAGTCGACATCCGGGGTCAACAATCTTTAAATACTCAGAGAGACATTTGGACCGTCTCCTTTGGAAAAATGAAAATTCACCAGTTTACATAAAACGCTTTTCATAATAAAGTGAGCATAACAATACTTTTTGTTTTTGCTTGTATGTATCCAGTTTGCTTCTAAAGGGTGGCATTTTGCCCCTAAAATTTGAGACTGCAAGTAATTTTATGATGTATTCGCACGTGCGACCAGTAAATTTACAGATTTTGTTTGGTTAAATAAACGTCTGCCATCACTAATACAGTTAGAATAATGCATGAATATTTGCCTAACAAGTCTGTCTATATTTCTATGATGCTGACCTGTGCCCTTATTTGATATTTTTAGTTCACCATCTATTGCAATTGAACTGAAGTGTGTGTGCCATGATTTCAGAGATGAAAGACTACCAGCGAGATTTTCTTCCTCCTGTGACTGCTCAGCTCACTCGTAATGCCACTGTGGCAGCGTCCTTACTGGAACAGCACACAGTTGAGCTTAGTGCATCTCAGGAATGGGACAATGAGTGGAACAGTCAGGGACTCCTGTCTCGCCTTACTCCACAGGTAAATATTTTTTTTTCTTTGCTCCTGCAATTCCTGCAATCAAGTAGTTGCACAGTTAAGATGTTGTAGGCACTTCAAAATGGGCAGATTGGAAACTAAACATCCTTAATTGGGTTTATGGAAAGCATTTTGTCACAGGTATGAACATGAAAAAAACGTCCACGATTAACATAATAAATAGGAGGCTAGCACTGCACGTTCATTCCACTGTCAAAAGACTATGCCTGCGCCACTAATCTAAACAACAGAAAAGTATGTGTGACATCACAGTGAAAAGGTTGTTTATATAAACATTTCCGTACCCGCTCAAGAGTGGTCGTAAATGCTTAACAATTGTCTTCTTTCACGCAGGACTACAGGGCCCGAAAACTGACGCGGCTGCGTAAACGTATTGAGGAGCAGTTGCGCTCTGCTGCCCTTCCCCCTGCGGAAAGTGCCTTTGGCGCTCTTGGCGCTACCTCGGATTTGTCTGAAATACTACAATCCTTCAGGGGGTCCGCTTCTTCTGACCACAACCTGACCAAGGGCTCTCACTTCACCCATTCCCAGAAGTTCACTTTTACACAGGTGCCTGGTGTTGCAAATGCAAAAATCAAAACAACAAACAGTGTGTAATCATTCAGTTCTGTCTGCCTTTGTTTGCATGCATTTGATCAGGAGATAGACGCAGCACCATCCCCTGTGCGGCAGACAAATGATAACCATTGCAGTCAGCAGGAGGAGCTAGCGTCTTTGCAGCAACAATTTCAGCAGCTGTGCAGTGACGTCGACCAACTAACTACGGAACTGAAGCACCTGAGTGTCACTCATGCTCAGGTAGCACCGACCGGTTCAGTCTCTGACCCGCAATGAATTTTTTGTTAATCTTGTCACGACATCATCCACCCTGTAATGACAGAAAACACATGCCTCGAAACTTTACGATAGTTTTTTTCTTTGTCTGTCAGAGCATCATCGAATGTCATATGAGTAGTGATGAGAAAATGAAGCTTCAGATTTGCTTTATGAACCAGTTATATATATTTTTTCCTCTAATTGGCAATATTTGACTGAAAGCACAGACCTTTCTTGAAACCCACAGTGTCATCTAGAGGAGTGATAAAATATAACAATTGGTTCATGAAGCAAATTTGAAGCTTCATTTTCCTATCACTATAAATTATTTTACCACATATCCAATGCCCATCTTTGTAGGCACTTGATGAGCTCAAACAACGGGAGAGGCAGAACAATGAGCTGGAGGAAAAGATCCAGCTGAAAAAGAAAACCATTGATCTTTTACCGGACGCTGATAGCAACATAGTGGAGCTTCAGGTAAGCGAGATGAGTCCAAATGGATCTCTTTAAATGCGGCGAGGTCTTCAAGTTCATCTCAGCCTTCTCCTGCAGGCTCAGGTGGAGGCCAGTGCCCAGCGGGTGGTGAACCTGGCTTCTCAGTGGGAGAAACACCGTGCACCGCTCATTGAGGAACACCGCAGGCTTAAAGCGATCTGCAGTAATCAGGATGTAAGCATGCGCAGAAAAATCATTCCATTTCAAATTATTTTATATACAGTCGTTAATTCCATGCATTTTTATTCAGATGGAATCATCCAAAAAGCTGTCTGAAATCAAGATTCTACATGACAAAATCCGTTTATCAACAGAGGAGGCCAAGAAGAAGGAGGAAATATACAAACAGCTGGTATTAGAGATATTATAATATACAGTAAAATAACTCTCAAGTTCATTTGCATTACAGAGTATATATGCTTTTTTTCCTTAGGATTCTGCCATTTCTCGTTCTAGGTAACGGAGTTAGAAAGTCTTCCCAAGGATGTGTCTCGGGCAGCGTACACACAGAGGATACTGGAGATTGTGAGCAACATCAAGAAACAGAAGGAGGAAATCACCAAGGTAAGAAGGAACGCTAAGCGAGATTCAGATCCAGATTATGCTTGCCTTCTCTATGAATTCATTTACCCACCTTTTTGTTTCTTTTTTTTGCGCCTGACAACAGATTTTGTCTGACACTAAAGAACTGCAAAAAGAGATCAACAGCCTCACAGGAAAACTGGACAGGACTTTTGCTGTCACCGATGAGCTTGTCTTTAAGGTCCCTAAAACACAAGTGCTTTCTTTAGTAACTGTCTCATCATTCTATTAATAACTCAAAGCAAATTACCAAACTCCAGTGCCACTCGCACTTGTAGAAGGCAGTGTTTAATGTTATGTTTTATTTTTGTTATCACTGCCAGGATGCCAAAAAAGACGAGTCGGTCCGCAAGTCCTACAAGTATCTGGCTGCTCTACATGAAGTACAAACTGCATTCATTTCCCTCCCTACCCTTTGCAATATATAACTTCCTGTTTCACTGTCTTGTGTAGAACTGCAATCAACTAATCCAAACCATTGAGGACACTGGTACGATCCTAAGAGAGATACGAGATCTAGAAGAGCAGGTAGGATTTTAGATGTTGGACTCAATCCAAGAGGTCATGTAGCATTTTAACACTACGTTCAAATGAACATTTTCACGTTTCAAGCTCTTTATAATGTGCATCCAGCAGTACAAATCTTTTTTTTAATTTTTTTTTAATAGTGATTAAAAAAACGTTTTATCATTTGACCACAGATTGACACAGAAAATACTAACAAATTGGTGGCTAATCTGGAGAAGATCCTAGAAGACTACAAGGCCATTCGAAAAGAGAATTCTGCACTTGCTGCCAAGGTTAGAGACGGCTAACTCCGAGGCACCTACTGATGGTCAAGCTTAAAAAAAAACTGTTGTTGCTCTGAACTTGACTGAAGCAATTGCAATCGGAGAGCAACTTTTCTTCAAAAAGCGGTATTTGTACCACAGTAACTGAGCAAGCATTTTTGATATGTGATATTGATCCTGAAGCCTGATGGGGTTTTTTTTTTTTTTCTTTTTTAAATGTTAATCACAACAGCGGCTACACATGATCTAAGTTTCTAAAACCCACACTGGTTACTGAAAAAACTTGAGACAAAAATTATAATAAATGGAAATGTACTGAATGAATTAATGAAAGTCAGGCACCAGCAATTTTGTTCACTTGTTTTGGTACGCCATTCCAATCCTCACTGAAATCAAAATCGACAGCAAAAGGTAATGCCCCATTCTGCCTTCCTTTCTTTCTCATTGTTGAGGAAAAATAACATATTATTAGATCATCTTTTTTCTTGAATACAACAAGCACCCTTGTAATTTTTAGAATGAGCCGTATTTGAAATGAATGTTGAGTGAATGCTATTTGAATGTCATTTAGATCTATTATTAAAAAAGTTATCTATTGTTTCAAACAATAAGTGTTTGACTTCAGAATGTTTATGACCAGATCCCACACGAATATTCAGATCACACAATTAACAACCACATGCGCCATCAAAAATGTAATCAACCGCCATCACACAGCATTCTGCTCCAAATGTTGCAGAGTTGGGGCTCAGCAATGATGTAGCTTGGATGATGTCACAGTGATGGATGTTGAAATGGTGTCATGGGTACCCGAGATTACTAGTTGTGTTAAGTATCTTAGACCAGTTTCCTCACTCAAGTCTTAGTGAAATTAACCCACCGTGAAAAGTCATATTTTTGTTGTCAGTCGAACCTTAAAGATAATCAGCCATTTACACGTCTAAATAAATGCCAAAAAAAAAATCTGAATTTTTTTAAGAGCTTTTTTGATTTTGGGGAAAAAACAACAACTTTTCTTTAAGCCTTGGAACCCTTACCACGCTTGCAGTTTGAGAAGTCAGTCATGCTCTCATAAAGTTGATTCCGATCCAACAAGAAACTTTAGCAGGAGGTCATCAGGGTTGCATTGGCAGAAAAAATGTTGGGCTGGTTCAAGTGGGCGGTCTCAGCTTCAATATTCCCTCTCACATGCTGGCTGCCGTGCTTATAGTACAGTATTGGACTTTAATTTGATACTGAAGCAATTGCAGACAGACTCCAATCCTCGTGTGTAGCCTCATGCATAGCTTGAACATGAGCAGAAACTGAGAACAGGGGAGGGAGCTCGAGCCTGAACCTTAGGCTCAGGCGCTGTAGAAATGAGCTAGTGCTGTGACTCTGGGCTAGAGCATTGGAAAATTAGGACGAGACATAAAAAGGACCGTAAGACTGATGCCAGGGCTGAAAACTAGCAGGCTAAAACTGAGAAAGTTGGATGCGGACGTGCAGAAAACTGGCAGACATTGAAGTGTGCTATTTTCATCTGAAAGGACTCTCTCGTGTTGCTGATGTGGCAGGTCAGCAAAAGTTCAAGCACTTTCTTCTGCAGTCCATAATCAGGCACGTCTTACCAGTTTTATATTTGGTTTACCGTCTGCTTTAACCACCGACTCAGTTTTATGATGGGCTCATTTTGTCAAATGTTTGCGTAGGAGGGTGGAAAAACAACACTTAAAATGCAGGGCAAGAAGACAAATGCAAATCTGGCAACCGCGGGAGTGAACACAAAAGCTATAATCGTAACTGACAAGGATCAAACAGACAATAAGGCGATTTATCCCTTTTCAATAGCACTTCTCCTAATGTGATTCTCGGATGAGCTGGAACCAATCCAGGCTGACTTTGGGTGAGAAGTGGGGTACACCCTTGACACATAATATCCGCTGTATCGACAAACAATGAACTTAACGTGTAGGCTTTTGGAATGCGGGAGGAAACCGGAGTCCCCGGTGAAAAGCCACACAAGCGCAGAGAAAACATGCAAAATCCACACAGGAATGTCAGAGTTGAACACCGGAATCACAAATCTCTGAACTGTGATGCAGACGTGCTAATCGCTTGGCTGCTGTGCTGCCACAATGTCAATAAAAAGTCAATATGGGAATTGTTATGGTAATTTAATGGAGGTAATCTGTTTTCTCAGACACTGATGGTAGAATGATCATTACGTGAGCAAAAATAAGATAGACAAGATTGTGCACTATTGTGTACAAGATAAAACGAAAACACACAAACAATATTTTGACAATATTTATTAATGTTCACAACAAATATACAAAACCAAAGTAATTGGTTACCTTATACCAAATTAATTGGTTCACAGCATAGCCATGCAATACCACACTGTCTTTTGGACTGAGCATAACATTTCTTTGGCAGTTTACAAAGTACTGCTCTGCAGTATTACGAAGTAAAACACATCAAATGACCTTAAATGCCCCTCGCCCCAGAGTGTTTGGTCTTGTTCAATGTCCTTTTTCTGCTCCATTTTATAAAGCAATAATTAAACAAAGTCTTTTGCATGCAGACGGTAATTTCGTTCTTAGCGTTATACTCCACAATTTAGTGACATTTAGTGAAGATGGACAGTTGCGAGTACGGTAGCTTCCATGAGCAACGTAAGCGGGGCCGACACTACCTGGCGATGTGTCCTGAGTGGCTTACAGGGCACACTTGAACACACCATGGAGGAACAACGTGTCCTCTTGTAATTAAGGAGCGCCCCGAGCTCATGGTCAAAACCATCCAGCAGAAAGTTGATGACTGGAGAAGTGAGGATGCTGTTTCTCTAGATCTTGGAAGCACTTTAATGCCCGCCCAGACTTCGTTTTTCCCCACTCGTCCAATCGATTCCAATGAATGTAAGACTCATGGTCATAAATATAAACCCGAGTGCTGCGAAACATGCGGCCTGAAAACAAAAAACAAATAAAACAAGACATCAGTATGGGAGTCTTTCTTAAAGGCCTAATTGGAAACCTACTTGGATCTTGGGTCGGGAGTTCATGGGCTCTTGCTCATTGGGGATGATGCGGATGTAAAACAAGCCAGGAAGGATGAAAATCAGACTTGGAGCCGTAGTTGCCCCTTAATACAAAAAACAGAATTTACTAAAAAACAAAATAACAGTAAATGTATCACACTCTTTCTGTTGAAGTGCTGGAAATTTTAGAATTGGGACTGTGTTGGACAATCAAATGTGATACCTGTAATGCCAAAGATGTCTCGAATGTTTGGCACGAGGATGACCAGCAGGTTGACAATGCACAGCAGGCACAAGGCAATGACAATATGGCGCACCCAGTGGAAAGCCTTCCCAGGGAACAGAAGCTGCTGCAGGGCACGACGAATCTGGAGGAAATGCACACGTAGGATTTTACCGTAAGCACCTCAGACTACTCCACTCAGTTATTTCTATTTAGTTTTCCAGCATGCTTTTCTTTTGAAGATTATTCAAAATTTATGTCATTTATAGGCGCTGGAATTGTTTGTAGTTTATTCACAGTTTTTTTTAAATGCCATATAAAGTGTTAATAGATTGTTCTTTCACTTTTTTAAAGTTCTTCACTATCTGCCAGACTGTTGCTTTCTGTGAAGTGAGTTGTGTACTGCTGCCATACAGTAAAAAATTGTAAACGACGCGCATGTTCTTACAGGAAAGAGCACCACGGGGACTGTGAGAGTGACAGCGACCAGGACAGCCAATCGTACGCAGAGGATCAGCGTGTCCAGAGGGTCCACCTTACTGTAGGTATGGAGCAGCTCTGCCTCTGTGTTTTCTGTGCAAAAACACAAATTCACAACCAAATATCAAAGTTGAAATGATGACCTTTACGGTCAAAGTGACAAAGGTGTTGCACTCACGGTAAAAGGTTAGATAGCCAAATATGGCAGTGAGGAAGTACATAGTGAACATTCCAAGGATGGAAATATTGCCAATACTCTGCATTCTTCTCTTGGTTGGGCTTGATGGGATAAGATGAAGAAAATATTCATGATATCCAGCAATGGCAAAAAACAACAACATTATTTGCATTTTTTTTTCTGTCTTACTTTCTTAGTTCTGTGTAGATGGGAAGAACTTCAGGGTGACACACAAAGGCAAATGCCAGAATTGGAATCGCATAGGCTGTCTGCAAACAAAGTGGGAAAACATCTGTCCAGCTATTTGTCACACGCCATATGACATATCTCCGCTTTCATAGACAAACTTTATTTTAAGTAGCAAATTATGCTGCGATTGCAAAATGATCACAAGTGTTGAAGTTGATTTCATCTCTTCTTACCTCTTGATTGATCGTGAAGAATGTGGTGGTGCACATATCCCCGGTGGGTTCTGTGCTAACAGAGTAGTTGCCAAACAACTCCAAAGGACAGAAAATGTGAAATCTTTTGTAGATGACCTTTCATGACAGAAAAAGGGGATATAAGCACGCTATAGGAAGATGCTAGATGACTCTTTTTCTGTTATTTTTCTTATACGCTTACCGCAGAAAGGAAGAACACCATGCAGGAGAGAGAAAAGCCACTTGTGTAACCCAAATACCCTGAGGAGCACAAGACATTAGAATTGAGTCAGGAACACTGTTTATGATGGTAAATCCACAGTTTGGTGACTATTTTTTTTTCGAACCTAGGTCTGTAAATGACATCTTTGAAAAATATCTGAAAAAAAGTGAGAATTACCAAGGTGCTTCATGAGGGCCAAAGGAAGGATGATGCAGGCAGTGACTATGATGATGAGGTAATTTCCATTCATGTACCAGTCACTAGGTGATGAAAACAAAATAGACTTCTTTGAATGAAGCAGATAGTACACAACTACAGTAGGTCTATACATTTTTTTTTTATGTCAAGAAATCCAGTGTTTTTTTTTTCTCAATACATGCACATCAGAAGTTCTAAATGAATAATTGATTCCAATGCTCTTCTTGACCAGCTGCCAACTCAAATATTGTCTAAGGGATGACTCATTTGATCTATACGCATCATGACTTACTCTGAACCAGATGTTTGCCCGAGAAAAGCCTGGATGACCAGCGGTAGCTCCGACTTCACAATGAACAGGTAACTGGACATCGCTGCAAATAAAGGCAAATATTTATTGGCATTGCCTTTAATGTCAAAGCATAGGCATCATGGATTTGTCATCATTTAGATTTACATCCCATTCATATTGACCTCCAATGTTATGTAGTGTTATGATGACAGCTGCTATGATCTTTCCTGGCTGTCCAAATGCTCTCATGCCCAGGTGCTCATAGGCACGGATACCTGAGAAAACAACAAAACGAATTCACTCAAGAGCAAGACATTTCTATTTTGTGTTGTGTTCTAAATGCTTTTGAAGCCTTACCCACGACTCCAGCACTGCGTAGCAGCAGATGGATGGAGTAGGAGGATAGACATGCAATACATATCAACAGCACCCTGTTATACACACACAGTGGCAAGAAAATCACCTTTAAGGAGGGCAGAGAGTTGAAAACAAAGATTATGCAAATGGAGTAGGTAATAAATATAATATATATAATAATAATGCCGTATTTTCTATTATGGTTTGACGTACAAGCAACAGTCATTTCTAAAATCAGAGTCACAAATAAGTATGATTGGGCAACAGGAAGAGGAAGTTAAACGGACAAACACGAGGGAAGTCCCTCCAAAAGCAGTACTCTAAGGATTATGACACAAGCACTCACAGGAAAAGGATGATGCCTGTGTTGGACATGGCGTACGAAAGACCCAGAATTCCGCTGCCCATGATGGCGTTACTCAGGTTAAAGACAGACATTCCCAATGAGGTTTTACCCTCAAACTGAAAAGAGAATTAAGTTGAAATGGGAAACATCAGAGAAAAACCAAACACAACAGTGTTGTCACATTCAATAGCACTGCTACAAGTAATGCTCAATTTATAAAGCTCCATTCCAGCTCATACAAAATACTACCCATTATTCTGTTTTCTAAACTGCAGTAATATTAGTTATTCTTCACAGAGGATAAAGAATATATGCCTTTGCATGCCATTACATTATTTGTCTACAGGTACTGCTCCACTGATTGGACATAAATATCTGTTGCGTAAATATTTGTAACAATGTAACACCAATACTATTTACTATGACTTTTTACATTGTGTGTTAGCATTAAGCTAAACCGGCTTAGCTAAATTAAGTGTATGGAGTGGTTTTCCTTACAAATTCACTAGAGGCCTTGTGAGTTACATCAGCAACACGGCTGGTTTGTCTTGGCCACAAGTATTTCAAGTTTACATAAGTCAGCTTAAAAATATCTGTTAAAAGAACAAGTTTTTTGAAGAAACTGGTATGTTTGATTTATGACTCAAGTGGATGTAGGTGATTGATTATATGTATATTATATTCTCTTTTCTTGGCATGCTCACGTCAGTAAACTGGGTCGTCTTTGCGGGCCCGCTCTTGTGCTCTAGAAACAGCTGATCCTCTTGCGGGACTCTGGAAGTAGAAGATAGTAATTTAAATGTGAACAATAGAGTATAGAGTAATTTGCAATAAATCAACTTAAAGGAAGCAAGTTTAGCGTACTCTTCATCCATTGGCATGGCAGCTCCATGACCGTTTGACAGTTTCTCCATCTCCATATTTGGATGGAATTTAAAAGGGGGGAAAATGGAAGGGAAAATCTGAAAAAGAAGAATCAAAACGATTTTATGAGCATGCCTTATATATGAAGGTTGTTATTTCTTGAGACTTTACATGGATCAGTGAGTGGTCGGAAAGTCAATTTAGCAATTGTTTAGTTCAATCAAGAGATGTTTTGTGCTGCCATTTTTAATAAGCCAAATTCTCTCATCATACACAGTACAATCTGATTTTTTTTTTAAATTTCAATTCTATGTATGTTCAATAAAATAAACCAATCAATCAATAAAATACTGATAAACTTTAAAAGATTAGGAAATAAAATTAGGGGAAAAAAAACAACAGCTGCTATTCAGTTTTGTTTATTTCTATGTAATGCAACAGTACACAGTCACTGCGTCATAGGAAAAATAAAATAAGCAACATAGGAGTTGTAAATGGAAACGGTGTTCTGGCGTATGTCATAATTGTCAAAGTACACGACGACGCTCACCCGTCCAAAACAAACCTTTCTTCTCGTACTTTATCTCTGTTTGGTTTCCCGGTGGTAGCCAAAGTAAACGTCATCCTCAGGTCAAGTCAGATTGATCACAACAGTCATGATAGCCTTTTAGCATGGGGCTAATACAGGCCACTAGGATTTTTAATTATTCCAGTCCACAGATCAGTCATGTTATCAAAATGTCTGCAATGTTTTTCAAGGTAATGAAGATGATTTTCCCTAAATCACTTTTATTAACTCATAATCAACAAAAAGTATTGTTTGTATAAAATAATTAAAAATAATAGAAATAAATAGAAATAATTCTTTTTTGAAAAACAAAAAATAAATTCTGCAACATTCAAAATGAGAATGTATTTTTTGAAAAGACATTCAATTACGGTATAGTATTTAACTTTTTTTTTTTTTTTTTACAAAGCCTATTTATACTTTTTTAAAATCAAATGAATAAACACCTGGTCTAGACTGTTTCATTCCCTTACAATATTTACGACCAACCCGACGTTCCACCGCAGGCTACCACATGCTACAGTTTCCAGCTGGGAAAAAAAACAGCTCTAGCGTAAATACTCTTGCGGCCAAACTAAAAAAGTACACAGTGTACAGTCTGATCCATCATTGAGCATTTCAGGTCACTGACAAAGGTAACATTTGATCATATTGGACTTCAAATGAATCAAGTGTTTGTAGAGTCAACGTGATACTTGACTTTTTTATTCTGAATTGTATTTTTATACACAACATTCAATGAATTTCTTCAATTTGATGAGTACTTTCCCACGTATCTTGTCAACTAACATGCCTTCTTGTTTTCACAGTGGTAATTGTAGTTTGTGTAATGTTTTTAAGCTTTTGGCACATTTTCACTTTCTGTGATGACGGACAAAGTGATAAAAGCTGAGAATGACCTCCCTGTTCAAACGTGACCGCGTCGCTTTCTGGGTGTAGTCACCCGGCTCTTTCCAATACTGCCCCAACACAAATAGACATCATTAATGTCTATATTGCCGTACACTTGAGTATCTTGTTGCTTAATACCAATCCGCCCGTACATTTCATCCATGTACATCAAATCTAAATAAAACTTCCATTCTGCTATATAGAGATTTTCGAAGTCAGATACAGTAACAAGACTCAGAGTGTCATGTAACAAAAAAAATGACATTGGATTTTAGTGTCTATTTGGGAATGGTATATGGCTAATCATATGATGCCAAGAAAGCTTCAGATTGATATGTACAGTATGTTTTCAATATAATCCAGTATGATGTAAATAAACATTCAGCATTTAACCTTCACGTGGCCATCAGTATGAAAACGAATCATCTCATCTCACAAGCTCAACATCACAATCTGGGAAGTCACACTTTGTTCTTAGCTCTTTCTAATCTTCCTGTTTGTTGCTTTCAGGAAGAATTTTGAACTCCATCACATGAATTTACAATATTCTCACAACATCCTTTTTACCTACAGTAAATACTTTTCCAAGATTAGGTAACATCTTCCACAATAGAAAAGTCTTATAGCTTCCTTTTCCCCTCCTCTTTCCTCAGCGTATAGAATCAAACCGGATGCCTTCCTGCTGTGCAGCGACGCTCCTCGCCACTGACCACTGCGCCGCCACCTTTGCAAACATCCAGTCTTATTTTAAGGTTGGTTTCCAAGCTATGGCTACGAAAACCATTACTGTCTCCTGTTACAGCTCTAATCCACACACACCCTTTAAAATGTCCAAATCAGCTTCTCAGAGTTAAAAAAATATATATATACATTATTGTATTCAGATTTATTCTTGTTTTATTTTGTTGAACACATAATTTGAGCACCCAGTGTATGTATTTTGAGTATCAACAGAGGCGAAGCAATTCATTCTACAGAATTTCTTTTTTTTTTTTTTTTTTAAACATGATTTACACACTGACTCTCTGTATACTCATGTCGGTGCTGAACTACACTGCCACTGGTTGTAAAACTAAAACTTTGGTCAGTCATACCCATGCCAAATCTTCCACTCTTTCTCCCTTTTTTTTTTTTTAAATCTGATTTACTCAAAAAGTACATTAAATAGCCATTCAATGACCCCACCGGTTGTTGTTGTTGTGTCCTGAGCAAAGGTTCAAGGCTGCAGTCTTGTTTGGATTGACATTTTTGCTTTGTTTATCAGTTTTACCTAACAAAACAAAAAAAAATATTGCAATATCCATAAAACTTTGGTGGATTCGTAGAAATTGAGCCAGAAAAAAATGAAATTCTCTTTAAGTGGAAATTTAAGTAAATGTGCATAAAGAAAATCCAATGTGTTAAAATGGAAAACAGACACTAAAAAGCAATCCATCATTTTAAGGGGAGTTCCACGATGATGACATGGCAGCGGAAGTACATTACGGTATAAAGAAAGGTTTCACACTTGCATTAAACCTTAACACTTTTTATTTATGTCATTATGTAATCATTGTTACTATTTGGACTCAAAACTCTCCATATTTTCCTACATTTTCCTCCAAGGAGCAATAACAAAAACACATACACACCAAAAAGACAACTCACTAAAGCATGCTTGCACAACAAAACCCTACAAACTACTGAGTGAAATGTTGTCCAAGTTGAAGAGAGTAAACCTTCAACAAAGCACTTTTTCTTTTTTGGTGAGCAGAGTTCCTCTCGAAGTCAATGCACGTGGCAACAGTCAGTCTAGCTCATGCAAGTGTTGGGTGGACTTACCTCCTCAAGCGAGTCCAGATGACCCTCAGAAGTCGACGTTTGTGTCGTGAAGTCCTGCCACCGCAACGACTCTTTGGGCACAGGCGTAATTCAAGTTGTGTTTTGAGCCCTGAATAGAGGCGCACTGTGGCTCTGGGGAAGGTTGGGAAGAGAGGAACAAATATGGGAACAGGGAGTGAGAAGGGGGGGCTGCAAATGATGGGATCAAGTTTCTTGTGAGGTCACACGTGTAGGCACTCCTCTTCCTTTCCCCAAAACAAACCAATACATTAAATATGATTATATTAATTAGCTTGATCAATAGGGTATTTCTGAGATGACTGTGTCCTGTTCAGTGTTCTCACACAAAGACTTGTTTATACACTTTAGGAAGCTCCGGAGATAAGAGTAGAATCTGTTGAGCATATTATTATTACATAAGAGTCTGGAGTTAACAACCAGCTGTACTGTATATGAGAGCCAAGGTGGAAAAAGCTAGCTGTGCATTGCATTAATGTGGAAATGTAAATATATAAAGCGATGATCTCCACACAAGTGTGTGAGGCAACTGGAGTGCATGTCCTTTAAAACACCAGATGGTAAATGTTAAGAACGCTCCCATGAGTCTGTTTATGTGTGACTTCCACGATGTATGTACCTGCATTCAGAAAGGGGCGCTACAGTGATTTAGTACGGCGCTAAATAAAATCTTTGGACTTGATTGTTCCAATATGTGTGAGGGCGAGAGACATAAAACGATAGAACCGATTGTACACGTTGACTCTCCCTGAGAATTGGGTAAAAAAATATTTCTCAAAATATAGCTCTAAAATCCAATCTCCGTCATGCATAACGTTGCGTAACACTTCTTTCCAGCATATTCCAAAAGCAGCCTCGACAAAGGTTTTATGGACCGTAGCACATCCACCAGAAGTTCTGACTCTAATTCAATGTAGTCAGTCACATTTGTGATCAAAGTGAAGGTGGATTGTTTTTATAGATTTACAGTGGTTGTTTTTTTGACATTTATTGTTTTTGTTTTTACGTCTTAGTTTCATGATGAAATTATGATGAATTAGTAAGTATAGAAGAAAATCTGGATTGCACAAGTTTTTTTAGATCAAATTTAAAAACCAAAAAATTAAACTATCTAAAAAATCTGATGTGCTCAAAAACAAGCAAATACATTTTTGAAATCATGAAATATGTTTAGTTACACATAAAGCCAAAATATCCTGTTGACCAGTGTAATTAGTCATTTTGATTCAGCAACAGTACCCCAACTTCTTCAGTCAATGTTTGGGAGTTTGTAATGGACATAAATTACACTATGGGTGTTGTTTTTTTGTTTTGTTAACGAATGTAATTTCTGATATGCTGGTATGACTTCTTCACCAATTGCAATTTTTGTATAGACATGAAAATATAAGTTCAACCAATTTCATTTTTGATATGCTGGTATGACTTCTTCACCCAATTGCAATTTTTGTATAGACATGAAGATATAAGTTCAACCACGTCAGAGGATTGAAAAGGACTCCATCTGATTCTTTCTCTTTCTCCGTGAACTAACTGCAGCAGGTGTGCAGAGTCTCAGTATATATGATCACGTGTCACACTCTATGCCCATGCAGCGAGCAGCTGTTTTCAGTGAAAATACAGAGATAACTTCAAGGCAGTACTTCTCAGAAAAAAACAAACAAACACAAGAGACACATTTTTGGATATAAGACTATTTCAGTATAAAATGCTCAGTTTGAATTTCATTAAGGCATGTGTGTCCCGTCACAAGATCATTCTGTTTGTGTGACTGTAACATTCATTAAACCCTAATTAGCTATATTACGTCTCATCTTCTTGACATTGTGTTGTGACCATGTGGTTTCTTGTGTTTCCTCCCCTCTCTGCCAATCAGGACGATGATCTAGCCAGATCCACTTAGGACTGATGTCATTAAGCAGCTCAGTGAAGTACAGCACGTGGAATACTGAAAGGTTTGCGTGCATCTTTGCAGAGACCTGCGTTTACTCACATAGAAGCACCATGACCCTTTTTTAAAATGTTATCATAGATACCTATTGGATTACAGGATTTACTTATTTTTTTATTTTTTTTATTCCAAGTGTGTAAAAAGTCAACATGGAGTGCATTGGAGAGGTAATGTGTGTCTGATATAAAGCTGTATGAAAGAAGAAAACAATCTGGCAAGATTAGTTACAACAACTAATTAACATGTGAAATAACTACTATCTAAGAACCATGTTTGAAAAGTGAATATAATAATTGCAGAATGTTTTGTTTCTCTTTGAATTTGTTTCTCATTGGTGTTGACTAACTGTAGCTCCAATAATAACGTCCAAAAATATTGGAGTTCCCACCAAGTGTCAAGATTACACTGGTGCAGTTATTATAGAGGTCACAAATGTATATGTGACTTTCTAAAATCCTTCAGAGAAATTTGTTAATGTTGTGTGGCATCTTTCAAAAGAAAGTTGAGATCTGACATCAAATCAGGACAAGATTGTCTGACCTCGCTACCGTGTAAATGTGATGTTAAGTTAGTTTGTTGACAAATATTCAACTGTATACTCTGCCATTGTATACAGCAAAATGTAGTTAATTTTTCACTTTTGTACTGAATAGAAAAATGAATTAAGAGATTAACATTGCTATGAGGGTAGAAACCAAACACGCATGACTTTCCCAATAGTCCTTACAGTATGCGCAGTGACCGAGGCGCCTATAGTGATAGCAGTACTCTGTCGTAAAAAGCTTACCTACTTAAATTAAATGCAGTCGGACTAGACAGTGAGGGCAATGGCAAGTGGCCAGGAGTTTAGTTTCCTTTTATAAACAGGAACACACCGACCAGACACAGGAACAATTAAAATAATCTAAATATTAGACACAGATTATATTATTATTGTGGCGTGTGCAGTGTAACAAAATATTAAAAATATAAAACAGCAAAATATTACTATACGTATAAAGATCATATTTGGCTATCGTTATGCTGACAAAAATGGTTAGCACGTCTTCCTTCCAGGTGTCAGATTTGGATATGGGCTTCGGATTTCCTTTATGGAGTTTGCATGCATCATTTATTATATTATATTATATTATATTATATTATATTATATATTATATTATATTATATTATATTATATTATATTATATTATATTATATTATATTATATTATATTATATTATATTATATTATATTATATTATATTATATTATATTATATTATATTATATTATATTATATTATATTATATTATATTATATTATATTATATTATATCATATCATATCATATATCATATCATATCATATCATATCATATCATATCATATCATATCATACCATATCATATCATATCATATCATACCATATCATATCATATCATATCATATCATATCATATCATATCATATCATATCATATTATATTATTACGTATATATAACGTTGTTTTTTTATGACAGGTGACACCCCAGCTCATGATGGCCGTGGGCACAGCGGTGATCGGCTCCCTCCAGTTTGGCTACAACACTGGAGTCATTAATGCGCCTCAAAATGTGAGTGGCACCCAGTGTAAGATGCAAAGCTGGTAACTAGCAACCCAATAAAACTCAAAATAATGAAGTGGAATATTCTTCAAATATTTTTATTTATATGTTAACATTACTTTTTGTTGTTGAAAATTTCGGAGAGAAATTTAAATCTTTAACAAGCTCTCATTCTTCTTGCAAAAGATGTGTTCAGATGTCCGCAGTTTGACGCTTGCGCTTTGCGTGCTAATGTGAGTCGCTGAGAGGGTTTAACTCAAATTTGAAGTGACATGGAGTAGGTTAATGAGATTATACAATGCTATGTTGGCATCTTAAAGGATTACGAGGTTGAATGTTTTTGTTTATCGCGGCATAGTGGCGAGTGGTCTGCACATCTACCTCACAATTCTGAAGTTAGGGAGGGTTTATTTATTTATTTATTTATTTATTTATTTATTTATTTATTTATTTATTTATTTATTTATTTATTTATTTATTTATTTATTTATTTATTTATTTATTTATTTATTTATTTATTTATTTATTTATTTATTTATTTATTTATTTAAAGGTGCAAGGTCATCTCTTATCATGTACATTCCCATATACCGTATTCCCATTGAATCCTGAATTGTCATCCCTTGGTGAACCCCAACAAGTTAAGGTCACACAAAGAAATTTGTTGGGTTTTTGTTTCTCTTTGTGTTTCAGACCATTGAAAACTTCTACAATGAGACGTGGACCAGCAGGTTTTCTGAGCCCATTTCTCAGAGCACGCTAACAGCTCTGTGGTCCCTCTCAGTGGCCATCTTCTCTGTGGGTGGAATGTTCGGTTCCTTCTCAGTTGGTCTCTTTGTGAACCGCTTTGGCAGGTAGCCCGTTCATACTGACCCAATTCGGATCAATATGAATGAAATGGAATGAAATGAATTGTGTTTTTCTGAAGGAGGAATTCCATGCTCATGGCAAATGTACTCGCCCTTATCTCTGCTTTGCTCATGGGGTTCTCCAAGATGGCTGCCTCATGGGAACTACTCATCATTGGGCGTTTTGTGGTGGGCTTGTATTCTGGCCTTTCCACTGGCTTTGTGCCCATCTACGTGGAGGAAATCTCCCCGACGTCTCTCCGCGGAGCAATGGGCACTCTGCATCAGCTGGGGGTTGTTATCGGCATCCTCTTGGCACAGGTAAAAAACTTTTTCCTCATCCAACAACCAAAGCAAACTCCAACAGTTTTATTCATTTATTGATTTTAGCCTGATGTACAAGAGACGAATTGAGGGCAGATTCAGATTTGGCACCAAATAAATCATTTAGACAAATGTACTTACTTTTTACAATATAACCGGGTCATAGTCCAAATTTTATAATACTGTGTACGGTTATTAATTCATTTAAGCTGAAAAGGACATTTAGTTCAAGTTTTTTGGCTTTTACTTGGAATACAACATTGACAGTTATTATGGACATAACAGTGTCCCTTACATGTTGCGCAGATTTTGGGGATGGAATCCATCATGGGAAACGATTCCCTCTGGCCACTATTGTTAGGGTTCACTTTACTGCCAGCCGTTGTGCAGTCCGTCCTGCTGCCCTTCTGCCCGGAGAGCCCCAGATACCTCCTCCTCAACTGCAACGAGGAGAGCAAAGCCAACAACGGTGAGACACACAGATTACTGCTCCAAAAATGTATTTGATGCAATTTATCTGATACAATCATTTTGCAGTGTTAGTGAAGCTCCGTGGCAGCGCCAACGTGAGCCAGGACATGATGGAGATGAAGGAAGAGAGCCGGCAGATGATGGCGGAGAAAAAAGTGACCATACTGGAGCTTTTGCGCTCCCCCGTCTATCGCCAGCCTGTCCTTGTTGCTGTGATGCTGCAGCTCTCCCAGCAGCTGTCAGGGATCAACGCTGTAAGTTGGCCAGCGACTCTTACATTTTCTACTCAGATGTGATTTGAATTGATGGCTGTTTGAAACATCAAGCATCAAGTCAGATACATTTTCAAATTGTAATACCCGTTGCTTCAAATAGTGTTTATTTATTCCCAATTGTATCTTTTCACCATTTTACTACACTGCTTCCAGTACATGTTTGTGGATGTTTTATATTTTTGTTGTCAATTCTTTTCTTGTTCTCCCCTTTGAGGTGTTCTACTATTCTACTGGAATCTTTGCAAAAGCAGGTGTGTCCCAGCCTGTCTATGCAACCATCGGAGCAGGAGTGGTAAACACAGCCTTCACAGTTGTTTCTGTAAGTAACAAAATCAACATTTTAGAAAATGTAATAGCTCAAGTTCAGAATGTTGGCGTTTTCTTTTTCTGCAGTTGTTTGTGGTGGAGCGTATTGGGAGAAGGCCACTCCACCTGACTGGTTTAATGGGAATGGCAATTTCAGCGGTTGCTTTAACTCTCGCTATGGCCTTGTTGGTAAGTGTATGAAAAACGACGATTATTTGATATTGTAGTGATTTGGCGTTTGCGATATGTAGTTGTAACAATTGTTGTGTTCCGACTGAGAGTTGCTGTGTTCCACAGGATCAGTTCAGCTGGATGTCCTATGTGAGCATCATAGCCATCCTAAGCTTTGTAGCCTTTTTTGAAATTGGCCCAGGCCCCATCCCGTGGTTTATTGTGGCAGAACTCTTCAGTCAGGGGCCACGGCCCGCTGCCTTCGCAGTTGCTGGCTTCTCGAACTGGTCTGCTAATTTTGTAATTGGCATGAGCTTTCCCTACGTTGAGGTGAGGTTGTTGTTTTTTTCGTCCTAAAAAGTCAAATAAGTATCACCTTAAATGCAGCTCGGATAACTTGCTCATCTTGATCAGATGAAGGCATTCACTCTTTTTTTTCATCTCTCTTCAGCAACTCTGCGGGCCCTACGTCTTTGTCATCTTCACTATTTTCCTGCTGGGCTTCTTTGTCTTCACTTACTTCAAGGTGCCTGAAACCAAGGGACGTACTTTTGATGAGATTTCCGCAGGCTTCCGACAACCGACCGGTCGCGGTGCCGATAAATATTCGGCCTCTGAAGAATTCAACACACTCAGGGGGGATGATCCTGACCTTTGAAAGCTCTTCTCAAATTTTCTACATCGGGGTACACTTTTTAATCCCATTTCATCTGGTTGTTAGGCCCAAATTCCTACGATGACTTCTAGTCCATTCACAGACTGTCAAACTGGGTCGAGTCACATGCTCTGTTCCGTTTTTGTCTTTAAAGGAAGAAGGGCTTGTGTTTCACCAATCACGCAAATACATTGTCGTTATGTCAATCCCATAAAAATAAACCCCCTAGCCCTGAAAAGTGCTCAGCGGTTTCATCTCACTTCTGTGTAATTGTTAGTTACTGATAATATCCAAACAGGAAATCATTTGGACACCAGGCAAGACAAATAGTTTGTAAAACGTTTGCTAGCTTTAATAGGTAGCAAAAGTAGTGTTTGCCCACACTAGCACACGGAGTAATGACCATTAAAAACACATTTCACAGCAATTTCAAAAGTGGAGTTAAAAAGCTGAGCTCAGTAAATAGAAATTTAAAACACACAAAAAACACAGTCGGAGTAACGTGGCTAAAAGAAATGACTTCATTTTTGCCTTTCTGGCTTAATTCCTAAAAGTACAACGAAAATGAAATACTGACTGATAATAGTGTGAAGTAAACATTTCCTTTCTAACAGCAGCAGCACTCCACAATAGCTTAGGGGTGCTTCTTTTCATCTTTTTATAAAAACAATACATACTATCATCAAACTGATGATGACACTTGAAGGAGTGTTGACTTTGAAGAAGCGTCCAGCTGTTCAAACATGTCATCGATAACCCGCCACAGGCAGTTGTCCAGCGGGAAGTCATTGTCCACCAGATTCACCAGGAAGTAGTTGTCATGAATATACTTGATGATCATGCGAGAGGGTGACTCGTCTTCGTACAGTTTGGCCCACTGTTCGATCCACAAGGCAAATGCCTCATCCTGAGCGAAATAGCAGGACACGCTCGTCGTTTCAGGCAACATGACACATTGGTGGAGTTCACACAAACGTCTGACGGAGCTCACCTTCCAGAACATAAAGCTGACCGGATCCACAATGGTGGGCTGAACAATCTCCCTGCCGGGGAATATCCCCCACGTGACAGCATTGGGTTGCATGTCGGGAGCGTTGGTAAGGTTACGGCCCTTTGCGTACAAGAAAAGGTTACGCATTGACGGAGACAAATCGGGAGGAGCACGGCTTCCTGTTCAAACTTACGTGCACGTTAACAATGTGGTAGTTGACGCGGGGTTCGTACTTCTTCAGTACTTCGAGGAGAGCAGACACATTTTCGCTGGAGGTGAAGAACTCCAGATAGGCCTGTCGGATAGAAATGATTGAGGCGACGCACTAAGATGACCTAGCTAAGCGACACCGTTTCATGCAGAAAAGCGGTCGTACTTTCTGAAAGACGTAGCCGCCGGGAGGGCCCCAGCCCACTATTGGGTCTGTGGAGGGTTTGCCGTTGATGTTGGGCTGAGAGTTGATGGTGAGAATGCCTCGTCTGTTGACTTTCTCTAGTTCATCCTTCAGCAGATTGGTTTCCTGGGCCAGTGGCTCATCGTTCCATGGCAAGCACATCACCTGACAAAGAGGAACGCTTAGCACGTGAAGCATAATTACAGAGTCCTGTGATGTTTCTTACCCGTCGAGGTACCACTGCCCTTGCTGCAAAGGGATCTACCTACCTTGTGCCCGTTTCGATTGGGCTGGGCTGTGATGTAGCAGGTGAAGACCTCATAGACACTCGCCTCATTCTTCAGCTCCTCTCCCCACATCTCCAGCAGGGCATCTTTGGATGACTTGCTCTTCAAGTAGAACAAGTAGTAGTCATTTAACTCACCAAATGCTGGAGATGAGGAGTTACCCCTGGTAAGAAAATCAACAACAGATACATGACCTTTCAACTATTCAATGTTTTTCTTTTCATTGAAAGCAATAATAAACCACAATCCTTTCATCTCCTTCCCAAATGTCTTACCATCTGCCATTTGGGAATTCATCCCAATCCTGGGTTCTGTATATGTAGCTCTTGGGCCTGGATGCCCAGAAGATGGGTCGCACGTCCTCAACCTTTCGCTTGGGATGTGCACTCACCGCCCAGGGAAGCGGCCGTCTGACAAAGAAAACAAGCTCCTTGTTGGAAAACAGTGCAGGCTATGCAAAACTTGCGACATTTGTGTTGTGTAATAAATGTACCCATACATATGAGATGCACGTTTATGTCTGAGAAGCACTGAATTAGATTAATAAGTTTGATTGACTCATTTTACAGTGGCCTTTTATTACGGGCAGCCTAACTAACCTAAGGTAGCATAAATATCTTGACTTGTCACACTATTGACACAATACACCAACACATCTTAAGGCCAATTTCTATTTTTGTCCAGTATGTTTGGCAGCCACTTGGATCCCTCACCTCGGGTCTTCTATCCACAGGCCGAGCTGCCGGAGCACTTCCATGGTGGCGACTTCTCGATTTAGGGTGTAGAAGTGCAGCCCGGGCACCTTGCCACTTTGCAGCAACACTTTGCACATCTCCACCGCTAGTTGGATTCCATAGTTGCGAATGGCCGCGTCATTGTCTTTGATGGGCTCAATGACTTCCATAATCTCCTCTGGCACCTCCAGTTTTGAGAGCTTGACAAGCTGACGCAGAGACTGGTAGCCCTGCAGGCAAACGCACTTGCATTATGTTGCACTTCCTAACTAAATGGTCTGATACTAAGTAATCACCATGTTACCTGAATGGGGAAGATCCCAGGAAGGATGGGACACGTGATCCCAATTGCCCGGCAGTCATCAAGAAACTTCAGGTAGGTTTCTGCCCTAAAAAAGAGCTGCGTGATGACAAAGTTGGCTCCGGAGGTTACCTTCTCCTTCAGGTGTCGCAGATCTTCCTCATAGCTTTCGGCTTCGGGGTGGCCGGTGGGGTAACCTGTGACGCACACGAACGTTGTCATCAACAAGTAGTGGAAATCAAGCTGCGCGGTATGTAACACCATTTTACCTGCTACACATATGTCAAAGTAGTCATCGAACTCTGATCGGATGTGTTTAACAAGGTCGCCGGCATAGTTGAAGCAACCTTCCTCGTCATCCCAGTCTGCACCCATCGGATCTATGGATTTATCACATTTTAAACAAAATACTGCAGCGTATTCCTGCAGAGCCACAAGGCAAAATCAATGACCTCCTCTTAAAGCCATGATGTTTTTCAGGCCCAGGTGCTTGGCTTTGGCCAGGTAGGCCGTGATCTTGTCTTTGCCCTGGCTGCAGCACGTTAGGTGGAGGATGGTCTCCAGGCCACAATAGTTGACTGCCGTGCTGGCAATCATCATGGACGACGTCTCCTTGTCTGAACCCGGATCTCCGGCGGGATGCCACGTAATGTCGATGAAAAGTGGCCCCCCGGAGCCCATACGGTCAAATCTGAAAACACAATCACATGCGTCAATCCAATCCGTCATATGCAAAGTGCTAAGTGACACGCGTACCTCGAAATGAGATTGACTGCACCGGGGGCTGTCCGCGGGGGAAAGAATTCGAGAGAGAACCAGTGGTCCCCGGACTCGATCCTCCTCCTCATCTTGTCCCGCAGCCTGTCTGAACGATCCGCGTCCAACACTGGCGTGGAACACCGGGAGCTGTCCTTGGAGCTCTCCCCGCCACTGGTGCCCGCACCGCTGGAGTCACTCTTGCATGACTGCCAGGTCCCATCGGATTGTGGAACCTGGTTCACCATGATTGGAAATTACTCTAAAGAAAGACAAAGGTACAGAAAGGCAGTCACATACAGGTCAAGGTTGTGAACAGCGCACAATGAATATGCTCTACTTACTGTTTTTCAATTGATTGTTTTCAGTGGTCAAAAGTAGAATTTTAAGGTGTGTATTTTGATTGAGTATTTTTCTGACTACTTTTTGCTTTTATGCCCTGCACTTGTATATTTGAATATTTCTGTACATTCTATTACATTCTTTCTCAAAATAAATTGGTTACTTTTACAGGCCTCTGCAGAACAGACATTAATAGAGCAAAGTCAAGTGTGGTTAGGATCTTGATTAATTGAAATCTTGGGTGGAGAATTAAAAACAAATACATAAATAAGATAAAAGCAGTGGAATGGCGGATAATGAACCAAGGATCAATAATGACACACCAGAGCCGGTAAATCAAGATTCCCAAAACGACGAGGACCTTATTAAGATTTATTTGATGTTGGTCCCGAGAGTGATTCAAGTTTTGTTTTAAAACCACTAGCTTCCGAAATGAAAAAAATCTCAGTCGTAATCATATGAAACGCAAGTAAAATTAATTTTTGCAGTTATCAAGAGCATATCATATCATACTCATATGAACACTATGCAATTTTGTTGTTGTTTGAAGTTATCAAAATTGGTATTTCTTGGCATTCTTGATTTTTACTTAGGAAAAAGGGGTTAACCGCTTTTCTACTTTTGTTTTTCTACTTTTGTTTGTCTTTTTTAAAACGAGAATGAGTACTTCTACAAGTAACGTGTGGAAGTACTTTCTCTGATTGTTTTATATTTTATACCCAAGAAGCATTTTTCCTACAAATATCGTTTCGGTTATGACTTCAGTGTGCTGTTTCGACTTACATACAAACCCGTGTAGGTACGAAACTCCATCGTAAACAGAGGACCCCCGACCGTATTTAACCCCATCTCAACTTGCGTTTTCAAAACATCAAAGTATAACGAAACAAATTGAAAAGCAAATATTAGCGTGCAACAAACGCAGACTAATCTTTTTAATACGAAACACAAGCAAGCATTCCATCTCCAAATTCCGCCCGTCTGCGTTCGTTAGCTTCTTTGTAACGGAGGGTGGAGATACATTACGAACGGAGAGAGACAGGATCATTATTTAGACACTCGGTTGGGGGCAGAATAGCGTGCACTATTACCTAGTTGCAACGGAAGACGTAATTAAAGTTTATTTGAACGTGTTAGCTAGTTGCAACGGGAGTCATAATTAAAGTTTATTAGAATGTGTTAGCAGCAGCTCCTAGTGGAGCAGAGCTAGCAACCTGACACCACTGACTGAACATAAAAATAATTCCACGTGCTTTACCATTTTACAGGCTGAGCCTAGCATATTATAAAAGCGTAAGTCAAAGTGGTTAGTTCTCACTTTTTTTCCAGTCGCACCTCTTTGAATCGCTGGTGTTCCAGGATTCCCACAAAATAAGTGGGTGGGCAAAAGAGGCGACAGCGTGGAGGTACGGAGGAAGTCTAATCCATGACATGAGCTGTCCACCAGGTGGCGGTGTAGGCTTGACGACGCATTCATGTTCTTCTGGTAAAGTCGGAAATGGACAGAAAAACGTTTAGACGAGGTCAATTTAAGTTCACTTGTTTTTGTATTGCATTTGTATTTTTTACTTCTATTTTATACTCCTAAACTTCTATGAAAGTTCAGAGCATCAGTGACCCTATCCTCCATATTGACATTTCTTAGATCCACATTTTCCATATAAAGTATAAAAGAATCTCAAATGTTTTGATAGAGTAACAGCTCTCCATTTTTAATGTAAGTTATCTACTTAATAGGTACATTTGTGGACTGTTTCTTCATCAAATTAATAAAGGCTAACGATATTCTATTCAAATCGCAGTTAATTATTACGTAATAGAGTAATGATTTGATCATGTTTTCTTTAATGCATTTGGAAACTGTTATTGACATACATTTTTCCAATCATTTAATGGAATATTAATATAATTAATTGATTTTGGCACTTTTAGTCCTCCCGATAATCTAAGTGTGCCCCCCCACCCCACACGGATCATAGGAAAACTAGATTTTACTGATGCTTCATGTCTTTTTGACATGAACTCAACTTTTTTTTTCTTTTTAAATAGGCTAGTTTTAGTGCAAATCGTCCATACGATACACCCAACGAGCCGTAACGAGCCCCCGTCTTTTCTCATATTTTCAGCGTTTTCCTGTAGGCATTGAACGCATCATGACACAACAACGAAGATGGCGTGTTGTGGGAACTGTTTCGGGTGTAGTCGTTGCAATGAAGAGGAGACGCGCACGCCAGAGGAGCTGGTAGGATGATACAATTCTGTAGCAGTGCGGGTGTATATTCACATTTTTCTGATTATTTCTCAAATGAGTCCAAACTCTGTATTGAGATGTCTTGTTCGCTGCAGCTCACTGCTTCCCCGATGTGTTATTACCATCCAATATAACTAAAGTAATCAGCCTCAACGATCGTAGTCATTTGGTTGCAGAGTAATTTTGCCAAGTTGCAAAACTGTTTTCACAATTTCCCAATACTGAATTCATCACGGTTCAAAGAACGCGGTCATTGTGCAGCATCATTGGGTGGTTGCTGAAAAGGCAGGCAGATTGATGCGTTTGTGTGCACGTTGATAGATTCATGCTAATCTTAAACAAGTGGCAGCAGCACTGGTCAAAATATTAAACCCTCCTCCCAAAAAAAACCAATATATTTTGCTGTTGTTGCAGACAATTCTTGGAGAGACTCGAGATGAAGAAGATGAGATTCTGCCAAGGAAGGACTATGAGGTAAGATAATGAAAACCATTAGGTTTAGTTTGAAGGTGCAGTTTTTGTGTCACCATCTGAGAGTAACCTTTTTGATCAAACAGAGTCTGGATTATGACCGATGTGTCAGTGAACCCTATGTGGAAGTTTTGGAGGGGATGGACAACAAGGTAAGCAAAGATAGCGTAGACCTGACGGGTGTTTATGTACATGTGTTCTAAATCCATTTATTATCAAATCTTATTGCCGAAATCAAATTTAATATCGGTGTCGTGTAGTCAGGCCACACAGATGGGAATTGCTCAGGAGCTCACAAAATATTTGAAATGGAAATTTGTGTGCATTCGACCTGCACAATTCTGATTTTCATGTTACTTAACAATAAGGTACAATATTGTGATTATGATGAGAAATGACTTTCTGTGTTTTTTATTCCCCCAACAGAAAGCCAAAAAGTATGAAGCGCTGCGATGGGTGATGGTGTTTGCGATTGGAGCATCTGTTGGATTGGTATGTACTTCCTCCTCTTCTTTCTGCTTTTAAACATAGGGCTGATTACTCTCAAATGTTTCCATCCTCTCTTTTCTTTTAGCTGGGTCTGTTTGTGGATTACTTTGTACGCTTCTTCACCAAACTCAAGTTTACTCTGGTTGGTTATTGTATCCTTTAGAAAGTCCGCAATTTCCTCTTCAGCACCCATTGAATTTCAGAAGCGATTTTGCTTTCCGCATTACTCAGAATGTACCATGTGATGCCTACTGTCAATTTAATTTGTGATTTTTTTTTTCACTTTCTTGTAATCAATCTACATGTTGTAGTTTTCACATGCTGTTGTTATCACAAATAGTGTCATCAATGTTCATTCTTCCAGCCAGGACAACTAGTGGTTGTGTATGACACATGTGCCAATCACAGCATGGAAGTCTTTATACTTTAATGTGAAGTCTTCAGCTGTCGAGGAGTGCAGTGAGAAAGGCTGCCTCCCTTTGTCACTACTGGAGCTCCTGGCATTCAACATGACCTTCATCTTTATTGCCAGTGTGCTCGTCCTCATCGAGGTGAGAAAGTGTACTTCTGCAACATGCCGGATATAGATTTGCTGACCTTGGGTGTTTTAGTTTTTGCAGTGTTATAGCTTTTGGTCTATTAACAATTACTTTGCTTTGTTGGACTGGTCAAATGTTGAGAAAGAAAAATGGTCAATATATGTAAAATAGCCGTTTTGGAATAGTTAGTGCAACCTACCATGTAGGTTTACAGTCTAGCAGTAATCGAATCTGTTGTTTTTCAGCCCTTAGCTGCAGGCTCGGGGATTCCCGAAATCAAAAGTTACTTGAACGGAGTGAAGATCCCTGGCATCGTCCGGCTACAAACGTTTCTCTGCAAAGCTGTTGGAGTTCTGTTTAGTGTCGCTGGAGGTAAACTGTGATGATGAATTTGTTACTTTTCATTGCTATGCATTTGAGTGAGCTGTTGAATTGCTTGAAATGTCAAACTCATCTTCCGAACTGGGAAGATGTCCTCCCGCCTTAACTAAAACCAAATTCTTGTGGGATAAAACAGACCAAAGGAAATAACACATTTTTCCACGTGCTTTTGGGAGATGTTATCAAAATAATTGAAGCAGGCATAAAGTTATTTTTCTTATAAAAAAACTTTCATCTTTCCACATAAACAGATTGACATACTGTATTAGAGATGGATGTCACATGTCACACATGTGGTATTTGTCACTAATTCCTACAGCTCTCTTAAAGTTGCTCTACTTTCCTTTTTTTCTCTTTGCCTCTTATATCATGTCACTCGTCCAACTTGTCTCACATGTGAGCCTGAACAGGATTGAGCAGTATAGAAAATTGATAGATGGATATCCTGTTCTTGTTGGTGCAAATTCCACAAGATTATCTTAATTTTCTTGGGGGTAAATATTGAAACAACTACTTATCTTTACTTGCCACAGTTAGAAGATAACACTAGTTTAGTTCCCATCTCACAAGGCTTTTATATTCTTTTCCTCTGCAGAATTGCAGTTATCATTTCACATACTTGATTTATTTACATTTAGCATGTTGAGATTATCGCCCCAGGTTTGACACAAAATTCCCATTTGTTTAAGTTTGAGTTTTTCTGTTGTGTCCTTTCAGGTCTTTTTGTAGGCAAAGAAGGTCCGATGATACACAGCGGAGCCATTGTGGGAGCTGGCCTTCCTCAGGTACATAAAGTCAATATTTACAATCATACAAATAGTTCAAGTCAATATTTAAATCAATATTTACGAGTGTTCAACTATTGTTCGACATTTCAGATCTGGTGTTACAGTGTTGTTAACAATAGTAACCAAAATATGTCCTGGTAGAAATTCACTTTAGTGAGGAACAACGGCATCTAAAATCTTACTGTGACATTACTGTGACAAAACGATGACATGTCTCGCTTTGAAAATGGCGCCCCTGAATCCTGTCTTTTTTTTTGTTTTTTCTCTCAAATGATTTGAAGTTGTTGCTTTGACTGTCGTTCTGGTTTGAGTGCTGCTATCAAATCTATTGTGCTTCTCAGTTTCAGAGCATCACTTTTAAGAGAATCAAATTCAATTTTCCCTTCTTCCGGAGTGACAGGTGCGATCACGATACACAATCTTATCCATTTTGTTAGTGCCTTAAAACCTACAAAATGTCATTTTTGTCCTTCATTAGGGACAAGCGAGATTTTGTGTCAGCTGGTGCTGCTGCCGGAGTAGCCGCTGCCTTTGGCGCTCCCATCGGGGGGACCCTCTTCAGCCTGGAGGAGGGCTCCTCTTTCTGGAACCAGGCCCTCACCTGGAAAGTGGTAGGTCCTGCGCTACCCACGTTGAAATATATATTTTATAAAAAAAAAATACACCTGGTAAATAGGAGGACTACTTCTTTAAAATGTTGTCTTTCAGCTCTTTTGCTCAATGTCTGCTACGTTCACCCTCAACTTTTTCCGTTCGGGAATCAACTTCAACAAGTGGGGCTCCTTCCAGCTGCCTGGCCTGCTCAACTTTGGAGAGTTTAAGGTAAGAATGTAACTCGCTAAATAGTCCCCAATTCAACTTTTCAAGGCGATGCAAGTGCGACTTGCGGTTTACAAGTTCCAACTAAATGATATTAGCACGTACATCACTGTACTGCTGTTGTCTTAATTTGAAAAAAATAAAATTCTACCAGATTCAAATCCATCTTACTCGTCAGTGTTCAGATGGAGACAAAAACTGCCACTTGTGGACTGCAGTGGATCTGGCCTTCTTTGTCTTGATGGGGATCGTGGGTGGGCTGCTGGGAGCGCTCTTCAACTGTATGAACAAAAACCTCGCCAAGTATCGCATGAGACACATCCAACCGAAGGCCAGATTTATCAGGTAACGCCTTTCCACACGGGCTGACTCCATCTTTTCCAAAGGATGCATGTTGTTACCACGGTTTCTTTGTGCTCATAGGGTTTTAGAGAGCCTACTCGTTGCCATGGTGACAACAGTGGTGGTTTTTGCCGCGTCCATGTTGTTGGGCGAATGCAGGGACTTGTACTCTCCTCCAACACATAACACCACAGTAAGCAGCTTCTCGTTTCTCTAACTTTATCTTCATTTATTTGAACGTCGGTAAAAATGACAAAGCAATCTTTATGGCTGTGTATTTTTTTCTTTCTCCCATGAACTCATTTTCTTTTAGCTTTCTGTCGGTGAGGACATCAACTCAACCATCCGCCAGTACTTCTGCTCCAACAAGACGTATAACGACATGGCCACCTTGTTCTTCAACCCGCAGGAGGCTGCCATCCACCAGCTTTTCCACCAGGATGGTGAGATGGGAACTTGGGAACACTGAGGTCAAACGCAAATCATTTTCATTTTGATAAAGCATTACTGAATGGTAGCCAGTGATTCCGTATTAGAAACATATTCCTCCGTTTTTTCGTTACTGTAACAGCTAATCCAACGTGTTACTTTTCTCAGTGTTGTTTGCTTTCCGTCTAATCGCTCAGGTACCTTCAGTCCGGTGACTCTGTCGGTGTTCTTTCTGCTTTACTTCCTGTTGGCCTGTTGGACCTACGGCGTGTCAGTACCCAGCGGTCTCTTTGTCCCGTCACTGCTATGTGGGGCCGCCTTTGGACGATTGGTTGCCAACATCCTTAAAGTGTAAATATAAAATGTCTTTCTCATGCCAGTGACGACCTCGATTCTGATTGCCGTGATTGTTTCTATCTATGGCAGGAAACTGGGAATGGACATCTACGCCGGGACCTTTGCTCTCATTGGAGCTGCTGCATTCCTCGGAGGCGTTGTCAGAATGACCATCAGCCTTACTGTCATCCTCATTGAATCCACCAATGAAATCACATATGGACTCCCTATTATGATCACCCTAATGGTATGCAATATTCAGAAAGTCGACACGTTTTCTCTTGGATGTCATTCTTTTGTTTATATTGCATGCAGTCAAAGTTATCCCTCTCTTTATCTTTACCAGGTTGCAAAATGGACGGGGGATTTGTTCAACAAGGGCATCTATGACATTCACATCCAGCTGAGAGGAGTTCCACTTTTGGAGTGGGAGACTGAGGTTGAGCTGGACAAGTAAGTTGTCTTCAATAAAGCGATTTCTTCACCATTTTGATCAAAGAGATTAGTGAAATTGGTTTTGAAACTAGTTATTCACCAATATCCCCACTAGGTGTCGAAAACATTCTACAACTGCAGAAAATTGTTTAGTTGTAATTCAGCAGCAAACAATAACATTGAATAAAAATGTATTAATAGCGCATATCTAAAATCGAATCTAATAGAACAGTAAATTAACTATTCAACCAACAGCTTAACCACTGTTCAATACAATAAAGGTAAATTGAGTATAAATGATGGAAACTGTCAAAACCATAAATGCATATCCTGAGTGCTTGTTTCTGTTGCCACATCCACCTCAGGCTCACCGCCAGCGATATAATGGAGCCCAACCTGACCTACGTTTACCCCCACACCCGGGTGCAATCTCTAGTCAGCATCCTGCGCACCACCATTTACCACGCCTTCCCCGTGGTCACTGAAAATCGCCCGAACGAGCAGGACTTCATGAAGGGCAACATCCTCGTCAGCAACAACATCCACTTCAAGGTACTTTCTGTTCCACTTGGGCAATTCTGAGGTTCCGAATAAAGACAAAGCGTGCATATAAATTAGGTCATCATAATCCAGTACTGTTAATAAAGTGCTCTGCACCAACCTTTTGTTTTTATACTATACATTGTAAGTTTTGGGGGATCATATTTCATTCAACATACATGTTTCTATCCACATTTGGAACAGGCCTGGTTTCAGTGTGAACATGCGCAATTTCAAGTGTTTCTTTTTTCCATGCTGCCTTGATGCTTTTCTGAATTTTGCCTCTCAAGCACAACAAGATTGCAATGTCAACAAGAAGTTGGAGAAAAATAATAAAAATATGTCGAGCGCTTTTTCATAACGGCTCTAAATAACGGCTTTAATTTAATTTAAGTTTAATCAAGAGAATGATCAATGAAGTTCTGCCCTTATCTGTCTGCCATGTAGAAATCCAGCGTTGTATCACGCGCAAGTGAGCAGAGACGGCGCTGCCAATCCATGAAGTCGTACCCCTCCAGTGAACTCAGAAACGTTTGTGATGAGCAGCGAGCTGCCGTGGAGCCAGCGGAGGAGGGAGAGGACCTCCTGCAGCAGATGTTGGAGAGGAGGTAGGACACCATCTTACCTTTGAAAATGTACATCATTACACACAAAAAGTTGGATATTAGGCTTTAGGTGGTGCTCCATAGAACTTTAGATCTTATTTGACAGGCAAGACATTTTGTGTAACTTCAGTCACTCTGAATCCCATTCTACCGCACTGTCCTATGGTGTTCCACAGGGTTCAATTTTGGGGCTCCTTCTGTTTTGATTGTATTGGCTGACCTTGGGAAAACCATATATGCAATCTTTTAGAATATTAAATGCTGGAGAGCTTAACTGGGACTAGACATATTCCTGATGATGCTATAGTTCCATTCCCCGAATCCTTATTTACTTATATATACTTATTGTTGTGTTTCAATCATTTCAATATATTGCTAACACTAATAACTGTGTGTCATGTTCAGGCATATGCCCTACCCCAACCTGTGCCCAGACCAGTCCCCCAGTGAGGAGTGGACAATGGAGGAGCGTTTTAGGCCGCTCACCTTCCATGGCCTCATCCTGCGCTCTCAGCTGGTCAATCTGCTCATGAGAGGCGTGTGTTATGCTGAGAATCAGCCGGTCAGTGGCACAAATGTTCACACATTAAGAATGCGTTGAAATCCAAAGCATCCATGATATGTGGTCATCCCTGACCATGCGTTCCATGTTTTATGCAAGTTAGATCTGAACCGCATCCTGAAAACCTGCAACTACTTCTTTCTCAACCAGGACAATGCTGTGGTCTTTCTTATAATTGAATGCCATGTCTTCTTGTCAGAGTGCCACGCAACCCAGATTGACATATGCAGAGACGACTGAAGATTATCCCCGTTTCCCTGATATCCACGACTTGGACCTGACCCAGCTCAGTCCCCGCATGATTGTGGTATAGCCCATTCAGCCAAAGACCATCTTCAAAAATTGTTATATTAAATAGTAGTGTTGATTTAACAAAGCGTCAAATGTTCTCGATTTTTACAGGACGTCACTCCTTACATGAACCCAAGTCCCTATACTGTGTCACCAAACACCCGCATCTCCCAAGTATTCAACCTGTTCCGAACAATGGGACTACGGCATTTACCCGTGGTCAACGCCGTAGGAGAAGTAAGTCGTAATCTGTTGTTGTTACTCAAGTATTAAGCCTTTGTCTTCTTTGCACTAACTTGTGTATCTTCCTTCTAATTCAGATTGTTGGGATCATCACGAGACATAATTTGACTCATGAATTCCTTGTGGCTAAACTGCGACAGCACTACATCACAATTTGATTGGACCGGTTTCATTTCGCATCTTTAACTGACCACCATTCCATGCTTGTTAATGTAAATTATGTTCTATTTTTTTAATCCCTAGTGTTTTAACTACTGTATATGTTTGTAAACCACTTTTATTATATTGTCTTATTGCTTTGCATTATTAAAGCTGTTAAAATGCTGCATTTGTGAGCCGACTCCTGTTTTTGCTGACATACGATACAAACACCTTTTGTGGCTTAGCGAACATTTATCGCCTGTTATTTTAGGTCAAAAGATGGACTATCTTGTGTAAAATGTCATTTTCCAATTTCTATACAAATTATTTGGGGGGTTTAACAAAAACAAACACTTTTTCCAAAAACATCAATGAAAACAATCTGTGAATGTTAAACCACAGGTGTCAGATTGCAAATATATAGGGCTCAACTGTACCAGTTTGGAATTGTAATTTCACCAATCACCACTAGATGACAGGTATGTCTTACACTAGGTCTGATATTGCTACTCCACAATTTGTGTAAAATATTGCGTTTTAAAAAAACTACAGGTCTACAGGACTGTCTCAGAAAATTTGAATATTATGATTTTATCTTCTGTAATACAATTAAAAAACCAAAAATGTCATACATTCTGGATTTATTACAAATCAACTGAAATATTGCAAGCCTTTTATTATTTTAATATTGCTGATTATGGCATACATCTTAAGAAAACTCATATATCCAATCTCAAAATATTAGAATATCATGAAAACGTATACTAGTAGGGTATTCAACTAATCACTTGAGTTGTCTAATTAACTTGAAACACCTGCAAGGGTTTCCTGAGCCTCAGCTTAAACTAAATCACAAGTATGCTTAAGACTGCTGATCTGACTGCTGTCCAGAGGACCATCATTGAAACCCTCCATCAGGAGGGTAAGATGGTGACAAATTGAGACAACTATTTGAGAAAATATTTTGTTACTCATGACAAACATGATTATCATATAGTTGTGGTGCTGAACTGTTTTAACTGGATGTTTTAGTATTTTTTTGTTTATGCTAGAAGTGACGATGGGCACCTTTACAGCCTGGGGTCAAGCCATTGATAACCATCTGAACACCGAGGGAGGCCAGTTGCAGGCAAGAGGTTGCTAAAGAGATTTTAATGACACACAGTAAGTCATGTCTCTGAGACATCTGTGCTTTGTTCTTTTCCTATGAGACTGTTTTGTTCTTTGGATGGTGTGTCTTTTTTTTTTTTTTTTCCCATTCGTTGTATTGCATCCTTGACTATCTTGGATACTGTAGATACCAATGTCTAACTTTTTCAAGCAAAATGTATTTATGTACCGTACACCTGCATAGGAAAATGAAATTGTACACACAAGTGGAGTTTGTGGACCAGGGGGAAATTACAGGGGTGAGAAGTGGATAATTGGAGGAAGCTATGCTTCAGAGCACTCACCTCTCCATTGAAAAACATCATGACAAGAGCCATTAGTTTGTTTTTAATAGACTAAGTGCTGACAACCTTGCATAATGAACAGAATGTTTTGGGCCTGTGATTGACACTAATAAAAGTACCTTTTTAATGGAACCGAATCCAATTGGTGTGTAGTCCATTAAACTGTGAATTGTGCAGGTTTCAATGTACAAAATTTGAGCACAATACAGCAAGGAGCTGCTGGTGCAAGTATAATACCAGGTGAAATGTGCAGTTGTGTGCTTCATTAGCAATTTTAATTCAGTTTGAATAATCGCAACTCGGAAGCTTCCTCTTGAGCACCATACCTCACTTTACAGTCCATGAAAATAACTTTGTTCTGAATTTGACGCACCCAAGAAAAGAGTATTTACTGGCCATTTAAACCCCAAAAAATGTCATTAGGTTAATAAAACCAGGCTTTAAAATCATGAAAAAGCGACCATGGTTAAACATGGTGGGTGTGTCCACTGAAACTGTCCAACAGTTCAATCCCTGGTACAAAAAATATAACATTTCATTTGATTCACGGTGGGTTAAATTTAATAAATAACCCAGAGAGAGATCTCAGATGACAAAATGTAAATAGAAATAACCGAATTGTGGGTTATTTAGGTAATGCACGTTAAAAATAACATGAGCTAATACTAAATATATGCAACAACATCCCTGCTGTGTGAAAATACCCTTATCTGTGTAAAGGTGCCACTGGAAGGGTCACATGTGCTATGCTGGTCTTTCCAGTGCATGATGTAATGGCATGAAGCATGGGATCATTCCATGACAAGAATAGATAAGACGGCTGATGAATGCCATGAATAAATTTACTTAGCCTCAGCCAAGTGCAAGGTGTAAAACTTCACAAGATTTCAGACTGACTTTAATACATTGTTAATTTAGAAGAAAATTAAAAAAAAGCGAGGAAATCAAATGTGCTTTTATGTATCCTTCAAAACTTGTGCCCTGCTTAATCAACATGATCGTTTATGATTGCAAGAAAACCATTTCTGTTTAAAGCACTGAACTGCACAATAAAAATTAACCATGCTTAATTAAACAAACAACTTTATAACGCCATTGGAAAGCTCAAGAGTCTTTCATTTATTCATTTTATGCCTCAATGTGGTATTACCAATCCATTAAAAAAAAAAATATATATATATATATACACGTATATATCTTGGGGTTCTTCCAGCAGGGTATTTGTGGGTGTTGCTGCATCCGTGATGACAGCAGATGAGCTTTCGCTACTTTGTCCTCATTTATCATGTGTGACATTCTCCACAAGCACCAGCCAGCGCAAACAGGCTAGCAAAATAGGGTCAGCGAATGTGACCTCGCCATCAATGGTGAATGGTGAGGTGGTGCCAACAAACTGATTGGAAGCAATTGTTTTGTAGCTTCACCCCCCCCCCCCCCCTCGCAAAAGGTTTACGTATCACCAAATACGGTGGACAGAAAAAACATGGTGGCCCATTCATAAAAAGAAAATAGTAATTAACTTTTGGGGGAGCCCATGAGCCGAAGCTGTGACATAATTGTGACATTTACTTGTCCCACCCCTTTCAGGCTTCCCCACCTGATGTCAGCAAGCTGTTGCTTAAATGATGGGGAACTCAAGCTCTCATTAAGGTCCTTAATGGAGGGGAACCAATGAGTGAAAGTTAAGCGATTTAAATGTCAGTCAGCCTCGGGAAGGAAAACATTTTAGAAGGCAATAACAGTAAATAGAAAACAGACTAAAATAGCAACGCAACTTCACATATGACAATGCAATAGGTGCATTCAAATTCTTAGTTTAATTCTTAAGTCTGAGTTTGACATTTTTTGTCAGTTCCTCATCCAACGATTCATTGATGGTAAAACGGTTTCCCCCACGAAAAAATTATGCAATCAGCTTCCTGGCCTTCAACAGTCCAAAGTTAATTCGAGCGGATTGAGACACACCAACGTCTTTAGGGTAGCATGTCCCAAGTGCAAAAAGTTTAGCTTGCATCAATATTCAAAATAACGTCTCACTTCTTTCCAATACTTTTGTTATTTTGAATGACAAAAATAGTAGATGAGTGAAAACTAAAATAATTTGAAACGTACATAACAAATGTAAAACTATCATCGTGCTTCAATTTTCGATATGAATGTGACACAACTTTAAATGTGATTCACTTCATAAAAAGAATGCATAAAATGTTAAGCGTTGCCCCGAGGCTTGAATCAATTTCGAATAATGGCCCTCCTAGTTGAGAGGCGGCTGAAATGTCAATTAGCAGTCACACACCTCCACGAGTGAGCTCGGCTTGACTGTGTCCTGGGCTAATGGCTCAGCATTTTGCTTGAATCCATATAAACACAGAAGTACAAAACACACATATATATTCCAATTAACCTCCAGGTCCACATGTGGATGTAGTATGTATCCCAACATATATAATTTTATTTTGGTGAAGACCTCTGATGTTATTGTCCTCACTTTCTTTTGTATTTTATCTTGGTATCAAACTGATATGAGCACAGTACATTTCCCTTTGTTAGAACAAGTCAAGATTTACCCTCAGGAAGAAAAGTCTCATGAAAACGTAAAGAAATATGCTTGACGTGTTATGACAACGTGTTCAATCTTTTTGCACGTCAAGACTTAGATGAAGAATGAATGCCAAAATGCTACGGCGTGTGAGGCAATCCAGGCAAAACCCATTACAAAACATTTTTGATCAATGTGACATCAGCAAAACATAACGCCCAAATCAACAGACAGTTGTGCAGAATCATTTGCATGGATGTGCCAAAGCATTTGCAACTTGTTCAAAAAAAATGAAAAATGATTTTTTTTTTTTTTTTTTTACACAAAACTGCAATAACTCATTCCAAATAATGAAATCAATAAAGACGTCCTGATTTTCATTGACTTGTGCCTGCATGTCCCTGAATTGTCCCAGCTCACCCTTCTCCAACTGAACCTTGCGGGTACTCCCACTCTTAAGAATATTAGTCACACATCGTTAATTTTCCAGGCCTGGTGACGTAGTCGGTTCCGCTATAAAGGCTTCACCTGCCCATGCTGAGAACCACAGCGACGACAAAACCGGGACAGCCTGAGTTGAGCTCCGGCGGGAAGATAAAAACATGAACCTTATTGTCTCGCTTTGCTGCTTCAATCTCCTCTTGGTGCTTGATTATGTTCGAGGCAAGCCCATGTCGGATCTACAGGTAGGTTCTCTTTTTTTTTTTGTATTCGATGGATAGATTTGTTTCATTTCTTTCACGTCTTTCCTTCACCATCCGATGTTTGGAGCAGATTTTAGAAGAGATCAATGACATGCCTCATCAATCTTCAGAGGAGATGCAAGAGAGAGGCGGCAATACAGAGAAGTCAAAGCTTGGAGCTCGAGAGGGCCACCCATGGGACTCCCCCGATCCCAGCAATTCAGCACTGGAGGCTAAAGCACACGTTCTTGCCTTTCTCTTCAAAGACCTGTTCCGGACCTCCAAGCGAAACTGGGGTCGGTACCGGAAAGGTGGGATGAGGAGCTGCTTCGGCGTCCGCTTGGATAGGATCGGGTCTTTCAGCGGATTGGGATGTTGAGGGTGAGCATGCAGAGGAGACTTTGTGGTTGTCAAATGAGCATTTGACGTTTAATGATGCTGTTGTTGGTGCTGATATTAACAGTTTTCCAATTTCCTTTTTTTCTGTCAACAGGAGTGTGTGATGATGATGATCCATCAGAAAAGTATTAAACCGTGACTCTCCATTTCTTACACTGCTGTCTATTTTCATCAACTTGCTGTGGAAGCAGGCTGTTTGTTATTTATTATTTTGGGTTGTAAAAGAACTTGAATTATATTGTAATGTAGAAAAATATTTTGCAAACACGTGTCTTGTTCGTCTCTGTCAATTGCGTAATTTTGAAAGCACATTTTACCGCACATGTAAATACCTCTTGTTGTTGTTATTGTTACAATAGCAGAATCCAAATCTGCTGTGTTCCAAAACCTTTTGTGGCAAAAAAAATCTGAATTCCTGCCCTCAAATATAAAAGCATTTTGCCTTAACCCTTGATTATAAAGCCACTAATGTGTTTTTCTTTTCTGACAAACTGTCAGACTGAAGCCAGTTTGTCCTTGTTAAGGCACCCGTCAACAATCGCATATACACTCCTTAAATTAGTAACATCTTTCTCGCTCGCTCCCTCCCTCCCATTCTCACTACGCAGTGTTGCCGTTTACTACTTCCCGTAACTCTGTGACAACAACGTCCCGTGTTAGGGCTTGTCAGGAGCTGGTGGTCTGTTTCTGGGAGTGTATGGATGCCACTATGTCATATGAATGTCTGAATGTCCCACTTCTGAGAGACAACCCTTTAAAAGGAGTCGTTTCCGACAGCTTGCGTTATCAGGACCAGGTGTCAGGAATGCAAGTCAAATTCCTGGCATAGCCTCATCGTGTATAAAAGAGCAGAGGTTGGTCCTGAGGGATACAGCATCCAGGAGCTATTTAGCAAAGAATCTCCCAAAAGGTCCACCAGAAGAGAAATATGCTGCTTTTTTCCCATGTGGCCTGTAGCCTTCTCCTCATCTTGAAACTTCAGCTCATCAGCACATATCCTGTCAGCACCAGTGATGTGGACATCTTAAGGGTATGTTAGTTATGTAATTCCAAATAATTACAGATTTGATTTCATTTCTGTTCATGGACTCAAAGAAATGTTACCTCCTGGCATGCTGTAGGTGCTCCTTGGCAGATTAGAGGAGTCACTTCCAGAGCGGAATGAGATGGAGCAGATTCTCACTGCAGAGAAGGAGAACACTCTTGATGACTTGAACGCACAGCAGCCACAGGAAGCCTTGGACGAAGCTTCAATTAGGGAGTTTCTGTCAGCCAAAAACCTGAAGAGCATCCGCAGCGACTCCAGCAGGAGATCTTCTGCTTGCTTTGGTCGCCGTATGGAACGAATAGGTTCCATGAGCTCACTAGGCTGCAATAGTGTTGGCAAATCCAGTAAGTTGAAAATAGATAAACTAGCAAAAATGGGAAAAGTTGTAAAAATGTGTTCCATGTGTTGCTATCTTGCAGTTCCCAAAGGACGATGAAGTCATACCATCGACCACCTTGCAAAACTGCAACGTCGAGGCCAAAAGTTATTTAGTACTCTATTTATTTTACCAAATATTTCTATTAATTTGTTTGTGCATTATATGTTTATTTATTTAAATGTACGTAAAACAATTCCTGCCCTGAATGTTTCAATAAATGTTTACAACTGCAGATGACTCAAGTCCATCCACTCAATATTGACAGCCAGTAGACAATCACTAAACAATACCAATTTTTCAACCATCCTCACGAATGACAAACACCATAACAAATCTACTGTGGCCATATCAGGCATGTTAGATCTACATGATCCCATATCATCATGAAGATTAACTAGGTCCCTTGTCACTCACTGTCACCTGGACAATACATTTTGCGATTTAATAAATCAGCCACAAACTGCATACTGTAATGTGACTAAGATTCACATACACCATTCTTGTTATTGTGAATATAGTCATTGTCTTCATTTATGAAAGTGTAAAAAGTATTTTCAGCACCATGGAGAGCACACAAGCATACTATGGTGATTAGAGTTATATAAGAGACAAAAGAAAATGTAGGAATATGATTCTTTGTCAATCGATGTCCTTGTAATGCAATTGAGAGACTCACAAAAGATCAGGATTTCCTGTGATCCAAATGATGCATTGTGTTGGCGAGCATATGATGGTCAATGTCTAAGGGAAAACTCTTGTGGCGTCATCCCAGCGTTGTTGTGAAATGGTTCACTTATCAAAAGTAAAATGTATACAGATGTATATGGAGTCCTTAAGTTTCTTTTTCAAGATAATTTTCAAAATTATTATTATTAGTATTATTTTATTACAAATGACTTTATGTTAGTACGTATATGACGCATAAGTGACTATGGATTTAAAAACAAATCCGCTATTTTTTCTTAGTCACAAACTTGGCAACAAAAATAATTCTGAAGCGTCTTAACAATCTTCTTTGAAATAATAACAAACCTTGTAAAAGTACAGTATTTGCTATATAATAATATTGCTTTATAATTTATTATAATCACCTTTAGTGTTTTCAAAATCATAAAGATTGAGATATACATTGTTAAGGGATAGTGAGGAAATTGAAGGCAATGTAGTATTTACTGACAACAGAATATATAACTTACATCTTTGCATGTTGTTTATTAAATATCAAACTTCTAATGCTGTTTACGAATATTATCTTGTCTCGGTCTAGTATAACAAACACTTGTTACTACTATCATTTATGTGTGAATACACAAAACCAAAATGAAAAAGCAGACATCAACAAGACCACACATTGACCATAATCGCCCCCAAGTATAATCGATGCCCTAAGGTGGAGGGATCCAGTTTTCTCCTACTATGGTGTTTGTCTGCAAGCGGAGGGCATTCCTGTGACTAAACACCATGTCTGAGCTCACAGCTTGGAGATGGCTCCTGAGGTCATGCCACAGTTGTCTGGGAAGGCGGATACGTGAATTATGGACCTCCACACCAGTCACTTCCGAGCATCACTTGAAAGTACATCTGACTTATCGCGGCAACGTGTTAGAATGCACTTGAAGCGATATGCAAGAGGAGGAGCCATTGACGCCGTCAACTAATTGTGTACGTGTACGTGCATATAAAAGCAGTTCCCAGCGGTGGCCGTAATGCAACTTGCATTTGGAGGATAACATGAGGGCTGTGGTCCTGTGGGGCCTGCTGCCCCTGCTGTGTCAATACACACTGGTTAGCGGTCACCTTTTGGGAAGGACGTCCTCTCCTGATGATTTGGCCCAGCTGAAGGTAAGAAAGGAAGGTCAGACACTGACAACAAACACTTTGATTGTGTAGTTGCGTGGTGTGCAATGGCGGCTGTCAAACAAGTTGATATTTCTAAACCCTGCCCTCTGCACAACAGTCTTTGCTTGAGCGCTTTGAGGAGACTCTGGCCGAAGCAGCTCAGGAGGAAACCTCTGAAACGGACTATGCGACATTGAACCAAGAACCAGAACGCAGCCAGTCCAACCGAGGATGGAACACGGAGCAGGACAGGGACCAAGAACCTGCCGCAGCCGCAGTAGAGCGAGCCCAAGCGGTGGCTGAAGGCCAGAGCCGGGCCTTGAGTCAGAGGAACCGCTTACTGGATCTGCTGATAACGGCCAGAAAGCGGGCATCGGGTTGCTTTGGTGCCAGGATGGATCGGATTGGGAACGCTAGCGGGCTGGGCTGCAACACTGCAAGAGGTGAGTGTGCGAGGAACAGTTGCGTTCAACCTTTTTCTGTATCTTTTATTCGATTGCAGAATAGTGTGTCGTGTAAAATTCTTTTGAAATTCCTTCATACTAAAAACAAATATTGTACTACATATAGTACAAATAGTTTACTACAAATGCAACATTACGTACCATGCACTGTATGCGGTTGTTATTGTTCTTTCATTTATTCATTCATTTTACTGCATTGCCAATACAACCCACACTGACTACAAGAGAATAGATCAACTGTAAACACTTCCTCTAAACTGATTACCGGAAAAATTACGCAAGACTGCATTGAGAAACACTTTTCTTTCATTTGGGCAGAATAAACACAGCAAAGTTGAGTCTTAAAAAAGGGCACATTATCTTGGTTTCAGATTTTATTTTTTATTTTTTAAAGCGTGCGTGCAGGTAAAGTTGGATTTCATAACAACAACCAAGAACACGACATCACCATAATGACATCATTAAGGTTGAAATAGTAAGTGAAAGGATGAACTTTTAATAATCAACCATTTCTGTTCTTGTGTTTAATTTTTCAGGATAGGCTGATTCTTCTGTGGGATACATGTTTGATCCTTTTGTCATTTAATAAGTCAAGTTAAGTCAATTTAATATATGATATTACATTGAAAAGCTGTGTGTGTGCATCCATTCATGTCTTTCTGTGTGTCTGTCAACCAAATGATGAACTATGTGAAGAATCCATGACACTGTATGCTGTATAATAGTCGGACAACTGCATGTTTGTTCTTCTCGATTAAAAGCTTCAAATAAAACCCTCTTTTACATATTTCCATAATTTCAGATTTTTTTTCAACTTTAAATCACACACATAAAATAAAATGTATGATGTGGAGAGGAATTAATGAGGATGTGTAAAGTGTATCAGACGTTTATTCGGGGGAGGCCTTAATTTTTACAAATGTATTTTTTTTTTATAGATACACCACAATTTAAGATCAATAACATGAAAATGAAACACATACAGGATCGACAATGCATCCAACTAAATCATAGATGGAAATGTCTCTGCGATTCATTCATTCATAATTTTGGGTGAATGTGTAAGGCAACCAGCACAATGGAAGTGTTATTGTGGGTTAGATCACAGAGACGGTCACAGTTGCTCCAGTCAAGTTGTATTATGTACATCATGTCAACCAAGTTAAATCCTAATGAAATACGGAGCAGATCCCAAGTATGCTGTTTTAGAAAGCCTTCCCAACAGATCATAATCAACATGTACACTGAAATGAAATACACCATACAATGGTACATTTGCTGTCTTTCAAAAGTGGAATAACAACTTTTCAAAATTACTCTAAAATACTGTAAATGACTAATAAAGTACGTCACACTACTTAAATGAATACTTTAATACATTCGTGAATTCACAACATGTCAGGACTGATTTGGTAACTGGTGGGTGTTGAAGAATCGGTTACAACAGATGCAAATCAATGTTCAAGAAAATTGACGTTGGGATTCGAGAAATCACTGACACTCAAAAAAACACCACGTGGGAGCATTCAAAGTATCCTATTACAATTGATGACAACACAAGTATTATGTTTAGGTCAAAAAAGGTCGTCGAGTTTATGGGTAGTTGTGCATCAAGATGGCACTGAGTAATAATAATCTTATGTTGAAATTGAGGGGGAAGAAATCGTTACTATCCTATAATGGTGCATAGCTCTCTCTAGTGGGCGTAGGATAGAAGCTGTCTAGAAAAAAAAGATAATGAACGAGAAAGAGAGAGGGAGAGAGAGAGAGAGAGAGAGAGAGAGAGAGAGAGAGAGAGAGAGAGAGAGAGAGAGAGAGAGAGAGAGAGAGAGAGAGAGAGAGAGAGAGAGAGAGAGAGAGAGAGAGAGAGACTCTCTTAACTCTTTATGAATGCCTTATTTTGTTACATAAGGTCCAGTGATGACCGAGGTTATTGTTGTTATTGTTTGCGGAGCCAGGCAGAATGTCACATTTGTCTCCACTGCTCCTGCACTGACCGGGCAGGAGGGCGGACTCATCCCCACCCTGCAGTCCCCCACTTTTGGAGGCCAAGGTAGCATTGTTGCTGCCTGAAGGTCCCATATGAGCTGCCACACTCAGGTCCGCCTTATCGGATCGAGGCTGGGGTGGTGTGTGATTGGGCACTGGGGTGGTGGCATTTTCACTGAGGCTCTGCACTGTCACTGATGACTGGCAGGCAAACACAAACAAAACCAAAAGGTTCATTCAATTACACTTCGGAAATTGTTATTAAATGTACTGAATTATATTGTGTTATCATTGGAAATTGCAAAGTTAGAACTGTTTCGGAAACATCACATGGTAAGGTAATGTGACCCTTACTGTTGAGTGACCAATATCTAAATATAATATTTAAATAATATAAAACCAATTACACTCACATTTCCTGCAGAAACATCACTGCTGGCCTCAGTTTTCTTTTTTCTCGCCATGTTGGGATTCCAGTGGCAAACCAGGCTGTCATTCTGGACACTGTAGTTCTTATGGCCAATCAACCAGTACGTGTTCATTTTGCCTTTACCCTGGCGGAAATTAGAGGGATATTTCAAATCAATTATTATTTGGATCACAGTAGGGAAATTGACTTGGATGGCATATCTTATTATTCAAAGAGGTTCTCACCTTGATTTCAATCTCCCCTCGAAGCTGCAGCTCATAGGCAAAATCTTTAGTAAGGGCCAAGTAGGTTGCAGAACTAGTGTGGATTTTTTGAGCTGTCACATAAAATGAGATACTATTAAAAAAACACACAAATTGATACAGGTATAAATATACTGTATGACCCTCAAACAATTTGCATTCATAACATTTATTCATGAATTTCTTTGCATTTTTCACCTCCTGAAAATGACCTGGGGTACAACATGTAGCAACTCGGTATTTGACTGGCGTTAAAAGCTTGTAAATTTATCTGGCAACAAAGATGACTCGCTTATAGGTCAACCTACGCAGACTGGTGGACTCCATTCTCGAAGCCGTATTCACCGTATCCCCAAACAGACAGTATCTGGGCATCTTGTAGCCCACTATTCCGGCCACGCATGGACCTGATTAGGAATCAAAACAAATTCAAAAAAGATATTGCAGGGAAACGGCGAGAACAAAACGACACCACAAGGATCCATGATGAGGAAATGCTTTTACCTGTGTGAATCCCAGCTCGGAGTTGCAGCCTCTGGTTGGGCATGTGAGGGATGCACACCTGTCGGACGGCTGCGATGAGATCCAGAGCCATCTTGGCAATTTCGTCAGCATGTCTGTCCCCGTTTTTCTCGGGGAGTCCGCTCACTACCATGTACGCATCTCCAATTGTCTCGACCTGGGTGGAAAGGCACACAACGCAATGCCGATCATTTCGTATCCTGTTCGCGGAGTTTGTATTTGTATGTTTACTCGTCCTTAATTACCTTGTATACATCATGGGAGTCGATCCGTGTGTCAAAGCAAACGTAGAGGTTGTTGAGCATTTCCACCACTTGCAAAGGCGTACAGGAGGCTGAGATGGAGGTGAAACCGACAATGTCTGAGAAAAAGATGGTCACCTAGAATAGAGCAAATGAAATTTGACTTTGAAGTTTTCTCGCTATATACGACAGGTTAGTGTCAATGTTTGTTCTGGAAAGACTTCAACTGGTCGTCTTGAGTTCGAAAACCTTCCTGCTGGTTGTTGAATGATAAGAAAAAAAAGCTCAAATTGATGTGCATTGACCAGATAATTAGTTTCCAAGAATTCAGTATCATTTTGAAATCGAGCTTTCCGCTTGATACCATTAAAGCAGCCCGCACAGAGTGCTTTTGGTACAGCTGTTCAAAACCTCTTCAATAAGCCATATGCAATTTTCACCTAACAAACTTGTTTTATCTTCTGATGAATATGGAACAGAGCAATTATAGTTAATTACGTCAACAATGGCTACAAAGGGAGCGGAGACACATTCATTCAGCATGTCAGCAGATGATGCAGTGGTAGCCTCCTTATAGCAGCCTCAATATTAAAAGCCCAGAAGATGTTTTCAAGCAATCAGAGAATTTATGGAGTTGAACAAAAAGACACCAACCTTCTCATAGCTCTCCGCTTCGACGTGTTTATGTCGCCGGAGCTGTTTGGCCACTGACTTTGGCAGCATTTGATGCAGCAGGTCTTCGGCTAGCCGTCTTTGACGTCTCAAGTCCTCCGTCTTCTCTGTTAAACTTTGTGCATAATTTTCAATCCACTCAGTCATTTGCTTGAAGGAGAACATGACTACCGGGTAGATGAGGCAGGCTATCGCCAGAAGGCTGATCTTCATACTGAGGCTCGAAGACACCGAGCGAGATGCCGTCCGGAGTGCCGGCCCCGCACGGCCGAACAAGCAGTGCTGAGTGTCATTCAGTGCTTGGAGTCCAGCGTGTGACCCGGGCAAAGAGTTTGTCATCTCCCAAAGATTTGCGTTAAAGATATGTTTGAAATAGTGGCTTGAGTTGAACTTTTCATCTATGTTCTCCAACCAGCAGTCACGCAGTTGTTCTGTCATGAGGATAGCCAAGCTAAGGTGCCTCAATGCAAAAGTCCACTTGTCCTGGAAGGCGGGTCCAGCCGCCATATGGGGGAAGTCCAGTAACTGGTGGTTGAGTTCTATGAAGGTGAGGAGAAGTCTTGCGGATAGAACGTCTCTCCAGTTTGGGTCATCTCTGGCTTTGCTTAGAGTATCTTCTTCTGTAATCCACATATCAAGAAGTCCTCCAATGAAGACATTCAGAGCAGAAATGTTGTGTTCAATTGTTCTATTTGTATCCAATGAAGCGTTCAGCAATCCATGAAGACGCCTTTCAATCTCTTGGCAAAATTCTGCCACCCCATCATGGCAATAAAGTCCATAGGCATTTCTGTGGCCCGTTACGTCACCACACAAATGCAACATGGGCTGCACAACGGCAGAAACGTTGGCATTGAACATTTCATTCCCCGCCTCTTTGCTAAAGACATGGCGCATCCATTGAAGCTTACTGACAAGGTGCAAAATGGCTGCCGTTCTGCATGAAGCCAGTTCTTCGAAAGCAGCTTCTGTAGAGTGGAGTGAGTCAAAATTGGAGTTGAGGTCTGTGGACACAGAACCAAGCAGGGCCAGGAAAGACAGCAGGCAAGCTGTCAGAATCCGTCGGACAGTACGGCCACTGCCAGAGTTGGAAAATAGGAAACACCTGGAATGACTGACCGGTAAACAAAATGTCATTTAGTGCACTCCGGTCAATATTCTTGACATATAATCGAAAATATTGTTTTCATACCAATATTTGGGTTTCTGGGCTGTCTTTTCACCCCATCAAGTGTGATATTACACAAATGAGCAAATCTTTCAAATCTAAACCAAATTAAAAAAAAAAAAATACAGGGGAGTCAAGTTTTTTGACTTTGCTTTAAGTTCATTTGGCTTAAAAGTCAACTTATTTCTCAGATTCTCATTAACTGAGCTGTGAATATATTTCCGCATTTAATTTTTGGGGAAAAACTAATTAAAAAATATATATATTAAAATACATAAATAAAACAAAATAAATGCGCTCACCTGCAATTCACATCTTTGGAGTTGGCCCTTGGAGCGACTCTTCCCTTTTTGATAAATCGTCTTTTGAGAGAAGCAGAGGACAGTGTCCCTGATGCAAGACACTGCTTTTTCATCAATTCCAGCGTTGACATGAGACTTGTGATGCAAAGTTTGCTGTCTCGCACTGCTTGCTCACAAGATCATCTCAATTCTCAAACGATGGATGGCGTTCGCTGGGCAGTCCCTAGTGGTAACTTGATAGACTGAAGAATCGGCGTAGAGAGAGGCCATTTCTAACTTCCGTCTGTTTTGCGCCACATTAAAAGCTTTTCAATCGTTTGATTTCCGACCTCACATACAGTGATTAAAAACAATGTACATGGTCGACATTTTTATTTTTCCAGATAAAATGTAGTACAATATTTTTTGTAAATTGAAAAAATGCAATTGAAATCATTCTTAATGTATTATTTTATTCTGATTATGATTATGAAAAATATTTTCAACAACAATTTGGAATCAGAACTGGAAAATAGTGACAACCAAATACTAACTAAATTCATTTGCTGAAATCAAATGCTTGTGAGTTTGGTAAAAAAATAAAAATAAAAAAATAAAACCTGCCCAAATGAAAAGAACAAATACATATTAAGTTTTGGTAAAGCGCTTTGTTAGGGCAAAAGCTGGTGTGAAAGCAAATAAACAAATAAAGCTGTATTGTATTTAACATATAATTTGCTTTATTGGGCGTGCCCGCAACACTCGTTAAGTTAAAGTTAAAACTTTATAGCCTTTATAACTTTATAGTCGTGATAGCCTATAAAGAAACGATGTGGGCCAGATCTGGCCCCTGGGCCTTGAGTTTTGCACCACTTAACTACTGGATGGATAGCTATTGAGTGTATATATGACTTCATAGATTGTGTATGTATTCATTAATATCGTTGGTTAGTAGGACCCAGTGTTATTGTGTTTTTGACCATTTCAAATGATGCTGATCGTGATAGTTGAGCTTTTATTTTGGAGGATGAAACAGGAAATGGTGCTTAAGGGTTTGTTATTGTCCGGCATTAGGCACGCGCACGTTAAAGCGAAAAGCGTCGTGCAGCTTGTGTCCCATTCAAAGTGTTGCATTTCACTTTTATTGTACTTTGAAGCCATGAACACAAAGAAATTATGAACTAATCTGGGCTGCAGTTCGCTCGGCTGGGCTCGGACCAGTGTTGGCGGAGCAAGAACGGTGAGTGAATGAAACATCGGCCGCAGAACAAAGGGGTCCGCTTCCCTGGAACACACCATTGTTTATCCAGGAGGGCGCCGCTTTCTTTCCCCAAGTGGTCCAAAGGTGGCTTCGGACTGATATAGTTCTTGCAACTCTTCAGTTCTTCTGTCCTCGTGGGGAACACTGCAGTGGAAATGGTGCTTTTCACACGTGCAACGCGCAAACCCCCCTTAGAGACACATTGGGGATAATTTTGCTCATCTTTATTCATACGGAAATGATACTAAACAGTTTTTTGGTCTGTGGTGCCTTAAGATCACAGAACTCGTGCAAAGTTCCACCCAAAACAAACAACCGAAACAAGCAGCTTAATCTTCGATTTACGATTAAGTTCCTTTGCAATGTACGGCAACTTAACCTTTAAGTGTACGTAAGTCGGAACGAAATGTAGTTTAATCACTAACCGTCTTCAAGGGAGTTGAAATGCATTAAAAAAAAAAAAAAAAACCACGTCTTGACCCTAAATAGAAATGCAAATGAAAAAAAAAGGATAATAATATAAAGCGTTTTTTCACCGCATCAATATCTAACATTGAGCTACGCCAATGTCTTAATTAAATCATGATTATGAATATTTGTAAAAAGTCTGGACAATATACAAGACAGTCTCAGAAAATTTGAATATTGTGATAAAGTTCCTTATTTTCTGTAATGCAATTAAAAAAAAACTAAAATGTCATACATTCTGGATTCATTACAAATCAACTGAAATATTGCAAGCCTTTTATTTTAATATTGCTGATTATGGCATACAGCTTAAGAAAAGTCAAATATCCTATCTCAAAATATTAGAATATCATGAAAAAGTATACTATTAGGGTGCACCTGCAAGGGTTTCCTTAGCCTTGAAAAACACTCAGCTTGGTTCAGTAAACTAAATCACAAGCATGGGGAAGACTGCTGATCTGACTGCTGTCCAGAGGACCATCATTGACACCCTCCATCAGGAGGGTAAGACACAAAAAGAAATGTCTCAAAGAGCAAGCTGTTCACAGAGTGCAGTGTCAAAGCACATCCACAAAAAGTCGGTTGGAAGTGGGAAATGTGGCAGGAAACGCTGCACAACCAAGAGAGATGACCGTACCCTTAACAGTATTGTGAAGAAGAGTCACTTCCAGAATTTGGGGGAGCTTCAAAGACAGTGGACTGAAGCTGGAGTCCAGGTATCAAAAGCCACTGTTCACAGTCATGTCCGGGAAATGGGCTACAATAGCCGTATTCCCATGGTCAAGCCACTTCTGAACTCAAGACAACGGAAGAAGCGTCTGACTTGGGCTATGGAAAAGAAGCACTGGACAGTTGCAGAGTGGTCCAAAGTCCTCTTTTCAGACAAAAGCAAGTTTTGTATTTCATTTGGAAGTCAGACCTCGGAATTGCTCCTATGTACATAGATCTAGAATGCATAGTGGCGGTCTAAATGAATCCAACCTGTGAATTTAGTGATTTTTAATCCAATTGATCAAACATTCCATTTTGGGTGTTTCTGTAAATTTGACTAACGATGCTGTTTTTTGTTGTCAGGTGACGGGCATCCTGTGCTCTAGTCATGACCGCTGGGAATGGCAATACAAACAGTAGTCGACACAGAGGAGAGAGCAAGCCAGCCCAGGCCGTAGTTAAATCCCACATCCTGACCCACTTAATAGAGGGCTTTGTTATCCAGGAGGGTGCTGAGCCTTTTCCTGTGAGTGCTCTGCTCGAGCAACACACACGCGCACACAAAGAATGTATCACTTATTGATGCTGGAATAGAGAGTATGGAGGGCTAGGAGTGACAAAATTAAATATTCCAATTTGTCATGGATTATTTCAATTTAATATTTCATAGTCCTTGCATCATGTCATCTTTTTCTCTTCCATCCTGTCCCATCACACTCAGTGGGCGAGGATGACATAATTTTGACATTAAAAACATACTTAAGTTGACAGTGCATTTATTTTGTGTGTACAGTCTCATGCTGTATTATTGGCTGTTGCAAATAAGTATGACTGTTAATTATCAAGACAAATGCAACTTTTGAAATGAGTATTATCTTTTTGTGTCTGTAGGTGGAACGTCCTTCCTTTTCTGTCGATTGTCTCCGGAGACACACGTCGGACTCAAGAATGACGGGGCTTCCGCCAAAGGGTAACATGACGTGTCTGAGCCAAATAGCACAATGGTGTCATTGTTAGTACTTTCCTGCTGTCATTTTCTCAAGCCTGCAGCCCAGATTTTGCTAGCATTTCCCTTAGACTAGTTTACAACCTTTTTTTTTTTTTGGGGTGGCAAACAAGACACAAGAGTAAAACCTTTATAGTGGCATTGAACATCAGTCCCATCTGCATCTTCATTTATGACATTTTGCAATAATCCCCCACTTTATCACGGTTGACGTCTCTAAGTCCTGCTGTATTAATCAGGTCTCCCCATATTGTGGAATTTCACGTTATTTCTTCTGCTATTATAAATACATTGGGGCCATACCAATGTCACATCTCAGTGCCATCGGTGGATTAACACCATTAATGTCTGCTTTATCTTCTCTGTTCAGATTTAAAAGCTCGACAAGAGCCTATGCTTACCTGTGAGCTTTGCGGCAAGGTGGATTTTGCGTACGTCTTCAAAAGGTCCAAGAGATTCTGTTCGACCACATGTGCTAAAAGGTAAATAAAGTGTCGTCTGACTTTATCGGTCCCATCCGTCTCCAACTACCAGTATGATGCAATTCGGTACAGTGTTATTTTTTTGACTTTTTGTTATTGAAGGTTTTAGATGAGCTCCAGCGAGCCTAAACAGGATCAACACCATAATTAAATGGTGCATTTTACATATGTCCTCCATTTTCTAAGATCACTGTGAATTAAGGTAATACCCTAATATCAGTGTGCCCCACTGTCATTTAACTCTACTTGCGTAGCTTACAGGTATCGCCATCTCTGTACAAGTCAAACATTGACCTGAATTCTCTTTCACTCAAAAGTGTAACGGAACAAATGAACATCCACCCAATGTTTTTGTTCCTAGATACAATGTAGGATGCACAAAAAGAATTGGTCTCTTCCCAAACCGCAAATCCACCCTAGAGGACATGAAGAAACCAAAAGGACACAATGAAAACCACAAAAACTCCGGTTCGGAGTTTAAAGACAAGGTGGGATCAAGTCAGCTTCACTTGTTTCTCATTTTGGACATATCCATGTCGCTATTTATCAATTGGTGGTTTTTGAACGCTTTCAGACATCTTCATGCGGGCGGACATCTTCTAGTCACGTGACTCAACCTGCACAGGGAGAAGCCAGCCAATGTTCGGACTTGTCCGGCTATAAACAAGACCAATGGGGGCCTTCGGCGCAAGGCATCGACGTGCCGAGGGACCCCAGCCAGTGGAACGTGGACGACGTTTATGTTTTTATCTGCTCTCTGCCGGGTGAGGCCTTTTTTCAACTATTTATTTTCCTCACATTTTTATTGTCCATCAGGTGGCATGCAGAGCTGCTGTGCTCATATCCTTACAGTCCACCATTTGCATCAACAGGTTGTCTGGAGATCGCGGAGGGCTTTCGTTCGCAAGAGATCGACGGTCAGGCTCTCCTGCTGCTTAAGGAGGACCATCTGGTGGGGGCCATGAACATCAAACTAGGCCCCGCGCTTAAGATTGCCGCCCATATTGGCATGCTCAAAGACTTGTAGCTCCGTTGATCATGCCCATATTTCATGCTCTACCCTTGATACTAGGGGTGTAAATCGCGGGTTTTGTCACGATACGATATAATATCGATATAAAGAACGACGATACGATATTTGCCGATATCTTAAAGCCTGCTGCGATTCATTCACGATATATCGCGATATAGTGCTCTACGATCGTTTTTTTTTTTTTTTTTTTTAATAAAAAATAGAGAACAATATCCTGATTTATAACAATTCATACGCAAAATCAACAAGGTACTGCAAACTCTTTATTTAGGAAATTACAAGAGTATTGTAGTATACAAATTGCTTACTTTAACACTGAACTTTGATGTCGTGTTTTTTCTTTAAATGTGCGGCGAGATTTGTGCTCCCTGATATTTGATCACCGCATGGCAGGATTTACAAACTGCACGTGTCTTGTCCGTTGAGCCATCTTTTCTTTGGAATCCAAAGTGCTTCCAAACGAATGACTTGAAGCCTAAAGGGGAGCAAATTTCCTCGTCTTTTTGGACACTAGCCATAGCACCAGCCCAGGAGCCGCGTACTAGTCGTCGACTCCCCTTTCACGTGCCTGCTCTGCTCACAACACAACAACGCCGGGCGCACTGCTCCATGCTTCCGGAAAGAGGAAGCAAGCAACAATGAACTGGATTTCAAAATAAAGTCGCGTCTAATGTCCGAGGTCAAACACGGCGATATAAATCGATGTTTACCTTTAGCATCGATGCCAATAAATCGTAGAGCATTATATCGATGTATCGTTACACCCCTACTTGATACAGGTAATCTGAGTTGGAAATGTTACACGGCACGTAAAATGTCTGTGGTTACTTTCAAAATCCTCTTTGTCTCCCAGCAATTCAAAGGTCAGTTTGTGACCTTTCAGTTTTGCTTTGAAACCAGTAGTGTTGGCATGCAAGGGTGTAGGAGCCATTCAACAAAAGGCAGATTCAGTTGTAGCTTCCTGTGTGGTTTGTAGACTGACAAACCTACAAATACATTACGTCTTTTACACACCACAAGCGTTATTAGCAAAGTGATGACATTCTTGTAAATAACTATTTTTTTGGGGGGGGGGGGGGTACATTTCCAAAAATATGTGTGCGGTTCAAAAGTTGTTTGTTAGGGCTTTGGCTCTAGTTTGATAGACTTAAATACACTATTTGTACAGCAATATCAGATTGAAAATGTTCATTCAAATTTGATTAAAACAAAAGTCATAGTTTGAATTTTTTGAATTTGAAATTTCTGTGATGTTGAAATCCACATTTGGATTTGATTGTGCATACGATGAGCAGCCCCATACAGTTGCTAACAATCCTGCCAGTTAAATTCACACTACATTGATCCCCCGAAAGTTAAAAATTCATTTGTTACTTTGATTTTTGCATTTAATCTATTACAAATAAAAAATAATTTAAAAAAAAATTCATCTTCACATACTTTTTACATATGAATGGGCATGTTGTGCTTTATAGACAAAATGAAAGAACCAATGCCAACCATTTGTTAATTTAATTGAATGATTCCTTATAAAACGTCAACACACAGCAAAGGAAGAACCTAGGGCAAAGTGTCAGCAGGTGCACAGCAACTCTGTGGATGTGTTCACATGGGACCATTGACAAACATTAACCTACATGTATGACATCACCTGCACTGCGCAGTTTACCTCGGTAAAAAGAATGCTCGTCAGCTTCATTTGTTATGTCAACAAACAAGTAGACTATCAGACCAAGACCCTATTGGTTGAAACAATTTAAAGCACTTCATTTGAACTTTACAGCAACAGAGTATTTGTTTTGTATGGATGGTTGATGTTATTTATTAATGAAGCTTTGATGAGTTGCATCATCTTGACTGCACAGATTTATTGGAATGCTGCTACACCGTTCAGTAACTTTGCTTTGACTTAATGTTAAGCTTGCATACTGACGCTTCGATGACATCATGCGGTTTTAAAATGTTCAGTTTTTTTTTTTTAAGCTGCAGAAACAGACGTGTTTTGGGACAATTGACTGGAGCCAGATTGGGCTCACTGCTTTGCCTGTCTCTTGGAATGCAATGGGCACTTTCCTTCACTTACAATTTGCATGCTTCAAGTACCAACCATGATTTTCAGAACACCAAACGCAAAATCAGAAACCAGTGACTAACCCTAACCAAACTAAATACTCTTTATAAACTTATTTGACTTTTTTGGCTCTTCAATAAATAATCTTTAACGAATGCCAAGAAAAATAGGACACTAGGCTGCCAAGTTCGTCTTTCATTTTGACACCGCAAATGCTAACTCATCAGAATGGTGAATTTGCGCTGTGGTGGTATGAACTTCCAGGGAAGCATTCTCTTTACTGGCAACCATTATATGTTCCATACTTCACATCAAGTGCATTCAAACTGAACTCAAATGTTAAAGGGCAGATGCAATGTGTCATACTGGTGATGAAAACTGCCACCACATGAGAACTCAACACCAGGAAATCCGTCCCAACACGCAGGCAGGTACATACAAAAAAAAAAAAAAAATCAATTTGCAATCATTTAACGGCCACTTCTCACAGTTGTGTGCTCTTACACCTTGCTCCTAAAGAGGGGCTTGGCACCGGGGCCACAGTACTCATTGTAAATGAGCTTGAAGAGGAAAAGGTGAAAGAGTGTGATGAGCGAGGCTACGCTGAACCAGAAGATGAAGGGCAGGCCTGGGTACCTGTTGGCCATGTGCTCCTCATGGTCCAGGATGGCCTTGAGGTGCAGCGTGTGGCGCAGGTCCTGCAGGTGGCGCAGGTCGGTGGAGATGTAAAGCAGGGGGGTGATGGGCTGGGTCACCATTACGGGGAAGGTGTGGCCTTTGACCTCCGACGTCAGTTCAACGGGCTCGTTGAGGCAGCCGGCTTCACACGCGTACAGCTTGACGGGCTTGTCCTGCGGCTTGACGGACACGTGGAGGAAAGGCTTGCCCTCGGCGTCTAGCAGTACCGCCAGGTTGATAACATCCTTATTGTAGTGGATGCCTCTCAGGGCGTAGCTGTTGTGCAGCACGTCCGGGTCGGCCTGGAACTGGAGGTGGTTCTCGGTGAACTGGAGTCCGCCGAAGCTGAGCGCCATGGCCTGCATGGCGCCGTGGGCGCCTGCCCCCACCAGCGCCTTGCAGCCTCTCTTCTGGAGGGTCAGGGTCCAAAGTGTGACCAGCTGCAGGATCTGCGCCGTGCTGCTCAACCTCTCGGGCCACAGGTTCTCGGCGTGCATGGTGGCGTGGCCGCTGAAACAGTGGTCGGCGTAGTTGAGGCTGGATTCCAGGTGGGCGCGCGCCTCGCTGCTCAGCTTGCGCTCCAACAAGGGAGCCGTCGAGGAGGATAGGATGTAGTAAAGGGTGGTGTTCACCGTGCGGCTCGATGGCGTATGCGAGTCTGTGATCTTTCTCATCTCGACGCCTAGACAAGCACAATATAGGGTTATTCATATGCAACCTTGGTTAAGAGCAACTTCCGGAGTAGACCGCAATGAGGCATGCGCACTTTCTCCACATGAAGGTCTAACCTAAGTACTGTGGCAGATTCACAACTGAGCAATCTGACTGTCTTGTCTTTTGATACAAAGACTTGTTTGAATTGCACTGACATGTTTCGTGACAAATGTTTAGTGACAAATGTTTACTTTGATGACTCAAATGGCTTGCAATGTGTACAAATTGTTTTGAAAAATTCATCTGCTATTTTGCAAATGTCAATTCTAATCTGAGTGAAACTGTTAGACTTGCAACTCAACTGGGGACCAGTTAGTTAATGTTCACTACTTTGTCTGAATATAGAAGAAAATTGTGATGGACAAATTTGACCGAATAAACATGTGCTTCAAAAAGGCTACCTGAAATGAAGAGGTCCATCCAGGCCTGTTGGTGATCGATGACCAAATCGTCCACAGTAGAGCGCAGCAGCTCTCCCAGTTCCATTTTTGCTCCATCCCGTAGGCTCGTGAATGTCTCCTCCAGCTTAGATGGGTCAATGGGCTCTGAAGTTCTCACAACAGATATGATATTTTCTGTGTACTCAGACTTTGCAAAGACTTGGATCCTACTGTTGAGCTTTTTGGTGACGACCACCACCAGCATCATTCGGTTCTTCTCTAAAAGGACTCTGCCTGATGAGAGCACTATCTCTTTGTCATCCACTTTGTCCACACTAGTGGAGAACTTGCCGCCATGATTGGCATTGGCATTGTAGGAAATCGCAAAGGTGTTCAACTTGTCGGAGGGGTTGTTAATGTGGATTCTCTGAAGGTAGACGTTGTGTCGACTCCTGTGGGCGATAAACTCCTCCCTGATGGTGACGCAGTCTCGAGATGCCACAGGTGAGGCGCACCGAACAGACAGGACAGATCCTTTTCGGAACCACATCATAGATGCCCGCGCTTCAGTCTGCTTCCCATCGAAATGAATGTTCGCAATAGGGGAAAATTCAGTCTGATGGACCGGAGCCGAACCAGGCCGTGAAGACGACGCCACCCAGAGTTTGTTGGAGTCAGTGTCAATGAGGATATGGCCATTACCTGATATAAAGGGTGTGTCGAGTTGTTCCTGAGGTGTGCTGTACAAACCCTCCCCACGTTCCACAAGGGACTTCCATCTGTGGATTTCCGCCTGAAGACACTGTCCAGCCACCCCGCCCGGAACATCAGAGCCACTAAAGATTCTCCACCTTCGCTCTGCTCCAAGATACCAGTAGAAAATGAGGAAGACGAGCAATCCGATGAGAAGTCTCCTCGCCCAACTGCTTGATAACAAGCTGGGAAGCCCCTTCAATCGTTGCTGGAGCCACATTGTTTGTAAATGTGCTAAAAGTCCGAAGAACTTGAGCGTCACACACGTTGATCCAGTTAAAAAGTCCCAGACATGTTTCCAAGTGGCTTCGCTAGCGACAGCCTACATTAGCCCGGCTACGTACTTTGGAGTTGGAAAGAAAGCTGTGAAAAATTCGTCACTGTTCTTGCTTTCATATTCGTCACAATGGCTTGTCTGACACTCACCAATTATCAAGTCACACCAGGTTACGTTTGATCTGACGTGTCAAAATGAAATTCTTGAGAAACTGTCGCCAGCAGCTCTGACACTTCCGGTTTATACAACAGTCGCAAAAACAAGCATGAGTCGTAAAGGACAGAAGAAAGTCGTAATTAGTGTCGTTGAACGAGCACGATAGCGTAAATAGTAAACATCGCCATCTAGTGTGTCGGTGAATGTAGTGATGACTCATATCACGCCAATCGAAGAACAGTTATACATCATCAGTTCGATCAAGAATGCTAATACCCTTCTCTCGCTTGCTTTAAAATTATATACAAAGAAAAATCTCAAAATTTAGGGGTGCTTGAGCATCCCCCCAAATGGTGTAAACTGCCACTGTTTAAAACCAACTATGAACAGAGGCGTGACAGTAGTTTAGTCGCCTTGTATATATTGGGATGGAGGGTTAAATATTTTAGACATGCAGAGTAAAAGGCCTACTACACCCGACACCCATTCCCACTTTTATGCACACTTATAATCATTGAGCGGAAATAGATCCTAGTCATTTTAATTTTCAAGTGGCGAATAAAACAGATTAAGATCATATGGCAAACAGATAAGGCAAACAGAAAAGAGAAATTGTAATATATATATATATTCATATATATATATATGAATCATGAAGTAATTCTTTTTTTAAGGAAAGAAATATGACTATTTTAAGCCTTTTTTTGTCAGGGGGAGTGGACGTAATCCAGGGAGCGCTTTAGCGGGGCAGTGGTCCTGCCCACCCTCTCTGCTTGTGCGTGCAGGAACTCACGTTCGTTCAAGGAACAGCTGGGCTGACACGGTGGTTGAATCAAATTACAACTTGTTTAGATAGCATGCCTGTGCAGAATTGCAGTCACCCATTACGTCACGGCAGTCCACCGAGCATGAATGGAAGCTCTGGTTTTGCTTTATTCCTGTTGTTGGTTATCAAGAAAGAGTGAGTGAGAGAGAGAGAGAGAGAGAGAGAGAGAGAGAGAGAGAGAGAGAGAGAGAGAGAGAGAGAGAGAGAGAGAGAGAGAGAGAGAGAGAGACTTTTAACTCTTTATGAATGTCAGAGAGAGGGAAAAAGAGCGAGAGAGAGAAAGAGAGAGAGAGAGAGAGAGAGAGAGAGAGAGAGAGAGAGAGAGAGAGAGAGAGAGAGGGGCGGGGGGATTGGGGAAGGCTCTCCCTTTACATAGCCGGGTCAGCAGGGAAAGTAATTCCGCGCTCAGTTTCCACACTCCATCCAAAGCAAGCGTCCAATTTAATCATGAAGCTTTGTCATCTGTTGTTCCTCGTCCTTCTTCTCATCTCACTCGGTCCTCTACGCGATTGTGAGGAGCAGCAAGACCGAGAAGGTAAGACGGAAAGCGGAGCTGTGCTGCTGGCGTGCCCGTGTTAGTTACTCTTATAAGTGGCAAACTTATAAGTGTAACGCACCACGTCGAATACTGCGCAAACATCTCCGCGTGCTGCTTGTGTTTATTTGGTTGTCCGGTGGAGGATGCTGAGATTTTATTTATTTAATAGCCGTGGCCATGGGAAAAACTTTTTGACAGTAACGGAGGGAATTTTGTATGTTTGTGGGCACCCCCGCTTAAAGGAAAAGCCACTGGGGGCCGCTGACGTGGACAGGGCTGTTCCTGTTTGTTTCCCGTGGGATGGGATGGAACGTAGCGTGGAGCCCAACAACCGGTGGAAGCTAAAGAGTGAATTAAACTATAAATGAGCACGGTGCCTGTGAAGACTCAACACTGCTTAACTGGGGTTGCAGAATGTTCTAGAGATGGAAAAGATCAGTTATTATAATTACAAAACAATTGCTAAAGTCAGAATTCTGAGAATAAAGTCAGAAAGTGGGAATCTCACTTTAAAGTGAGAGTTCCGAAGTTTATTCTCAGAATACTTTCAAGTCAGAATCCCCCCCCCCCCAAAAGAAAACGTTTACATATTTATTACCCCCATAAAATGTCACACTTTAGAGTGAGAATTCTCACTTTAAAGTCAGAATTCTGAGGAAAAAACGAAATTATAAACTTTAAAGTGAGAATTCTCACTTTAAAGTTTATAATTTCAGAATTCCGAGGGGAAAAAAAATGCCTGTCAAGACTCAATGCTCCAGAATGTTTTAGAGATGTAGATTACTAACTATTACAATTACAAAACATTTCCCAAAGTCAAAATTCAGAGAATAAAGTCAAAAAGTGGGAATTCTGACTCTTTCATTAAAAAAAAGAACATTTACAAATTTCACACCCTTATAAAATGTCATAATGTTTTTAAAGATTTTAAAGTCAGAATTGTCACTTTAAAGTCAGAAATCTGAGGGGGAAAAGTCACAATCCGGTCATACCCACTTTTTTTTTTTCTTCACTGGCAGTAATTCTCTTGCATAAAAAGATGTTGTTTGGCATGGAACAGATCATACAGCGTTATATGTTAAGTACTAAAGATGCTTTTAACAAACGAGATGAATAATAGAAAGAGCTCCACCTGAGTGTCATTTCTACGTGTACGGGATTGTCCATGAGTGAGATTAGTTTGCTAACTGTTCTTTTGACTTTCACCAATTTCAACAACTCCCAAGATTATCCTCAATGGTGCCACAAGCGTTTTTACTACATTTTTCATCATGTTGAATCAAAATGGAATGTGAACGCCATCTTCAGATGCCATAATAAGTTCCTGACTGAGTTCCTCTTGAATTCTGTCTTCCAGATAAAATTGTAATTGTGACTGTTGCAACTAAGGAGACTGATGGATTCAAGCGTTTCATGAGATCAGCAAAACATTTTAATTATACCGTCAAGGTAGGACACCACAAATCGGGCACTGTTATACTTTTCTACAGTAGCTTGGTGTCTTAACGCTATTTGTGTGTTTACAGGTCCTTGGTCGGGATCAAAAATGGAAAGGAAGTGACGACATGTCTCCTGGGGGTGGTCAGAAAGTACGAATTCTTAAAGCTGCCCTGGAGACAATGAAGGATGAGGATAAAATCATTGTTTTTGTTGACAGGTAATGTGTCTTTACTTGAATAATAACTGTGTCCTCTTGAAGCATTTCCTTCTTTTTGGAAGTAAATGGATACTTTTGTTGAATTCAAAACTGTAAGACTTGTTTACTGTATTCTGCATACTGCTAGCATTGTTGTCAAGGTAACCTCAGAGAAGGAGAAAATCTTTTTCGGGGTCACCACTGCTGTGTCTGGATTGTAACTTTCCTTTTTGTGTTCCACAGCTATGATGTGATTTTCGCATCAGGTCCTAAAGAGCTGCTAAAGAAGTTTGTGCAGGCCAAACACAAGGTGGTGTTCTCCTCTGAGACCCTGATCTGGCCCAACAGACACTTGGAGGACAAACATCCACACGTTCAGGAGGGCAACAGGTTTCTCGGCTCAGGCGGTAGGCATCACAATTTTTTTTTACATTAATTAAATTTTGTTTTTCATTCATAGGAAATCATTTTGGATGATCACGAGTTCAGGATTTCTGTCTGAGCTTTGATGATTGTTTTAGCAGAACATGTAGTTGTCATGTGGTGTATTCACAGCTGGAGAAGTTTCTTTGTAGGAACATTTTTTTTATGAGCACAAAAAAAGGCAAACCTAGTCGTGGTAATGAGCCTCGGCAGTTTCAGGGCTGCTTGTATGCAAGTTAGGGCGCCTCTTTACACTAGTTTATTGTTACCACCCTCAGGCTTTATTGGCTACCTTCCCAACATCAAGGAAATGCTTGCTGAGTGGGCGGGAGAAGACAACGACAGCGATCAGCTGTTTTTCACCAAGATTTATATCAACCCTGAGAAAAGAGTAAGAAATGTCCTGCTTGTCTTTTTTTCCTTTTTGGGTTGTTATATTATTTTATATGACCGCAGAAAATGTCATCAATTAATTAAAGCATCGATGACTGCTTTTGTTGTTGTAGGAATCCGTAAATATCACACTGGACAGCACATGCAGATTGTTTCAAAACCTTCATGGAGCTCTTGGTGAGTGAATGACTTTTATTGTCCAACTGTGGTCAAACCTTTTTTAACTTCTTGCTGTGTGGTGCACACGGCACACTCTGCTGTTTACTGAATGCAGCTGTTGTGTTAAAAATGTTAAGTGCACTCTTCCGATAACACTTTTTCTTTTTTTCTGCCTTTCTCAGTTGTGTCCTTTATAATGTGAAACATCACTTTTTCTGACTGTACTTCATACAATTACACATACAAACCATATTTTATGCATATTACATGTTGAGCAAAATGAAGTTAGTGCAAAAGAGAATTGCATAATTACAGGTGGGGGGGGGGGGGGTCATCCCATCAAGATTATCTATTTTATTTGAGATGAATTGTACAAGAAGCTTTCATCAGTTTTGAATGGTGGCTGCCACGTTCAAGGTTCACAACATCAAAAGTTAAAAGTTATTCATCAACCTGTTTACTCCCTAATCCCGGATCAAGAATTATATACAATTCAGGCTTTATCAGTCAGGGACAGCATGTTTAAACTTGAGCTGAGCGCCTCAGTTTCTACTGCTTTTTTTTCCCCAAGGAAGGAATTTGTTAGTTTGATGTGATGCTTGCAACGGAATCAAAGTGTTCTGTCTGTCACATGGAAACAGGACTTTCAACTCCATTTGCTTGTATAGAGTGCCAGAACACAGCGCAGTACATAAATCAAGAGTCCACTAGTCAATGTTAAGCGATTTGTGTGTACTGTATTTCCAGATGAAGTGGTGCTAAAATTTGAAGATCGACGAGTACGGGCCAGAAATTTGCTGTACGATACACTACCGGTCATCATCCATGGGAACGGACCGACCAAGGTACCCGACTTTAAGCCGTCATGTCTTTCAGAATAATGTGGCAAACACAAAGAAGCAAACCTCTGTTACTTCTCTCTGGAAAAAAAAAAAAAGAAAATGTTTTTTTTTTTTTTTTTTTTTTTTAAAGTGGATAAATTTGATCCACAATCTTGTTAAATTCCCTTTTGAAGGATTTTGGTTACTTTCCTACTAATATGATATTCATCTGTGAATGAGATAACCTAAAAGAAGACTTTGCCTTCTAGCTTCAGCTCAACTATCTCGGCAACTACATACCAAACGCATGGACATTTGAGATGGGCTGCACAGTGTGTCGTGACGATCTCCTCCCACTCGAGAATCTCAAGGTTAGTCGAGGTTCGAAACAACATTGTCTTCCAATGTAAGCAATTCAATCTTGACCATGTTCTGTTTGTTGCGTGTGTTCAATAAATGCTTTCTTCCCCTCAGGAAAATGAATATCCTTTGGTGATGATGGGTATCTTCATTCAGCAGCCCACCCCGTTTCTCAGTGTGTTTTTTGAACGCCTGGTGAAGCTTCAGTATCCTAAGAATAGACTCAAGCTCTTCATTTTCAACAAGGTAACGGAGCATACGCTTTAGATTTTGCTCTCCTAATCAGTTTAATGCTACCAAAATGTTGATCGAATGAACGCATACTGTCCTATTTTTTTTTCCATTTTATTTGTTCCAATTTGTAATGCACAAAATGTTGCCTCCTGCTCTATACTTGAATTATATCTTTCATTTTTCTGCTCAAGGAACCTCATCACGAGCGTGAGGTTGGCTCTTTCCTGCATGACCACGGAGGTCTTTACCTGGATATCAGATATATTGATCCCAAACATGAGATAGATGGCACAACTGCACGCAACAAGGGCTTGTGAGTGTCAAGAGCTAAATAAAAGTGACATGGGAACAAAATTAACTTCTCCCCCGCCCCCCTCTCTATTTCAGCAATATGTGCAGGAAGGAGAAGGACTGCGACTATTTCTTCAGCTTGGACGCTGAGGTTGCTTTGACGAATGAGAACACACTCAAAATTCTCATCGAGCAAAACCTGCAAGTATAAGTATCGAATATTAATTATGATCACCTCACTCTGTATGCAATAGTTTTTCTTTATCTAAATATTTAGGTTGATTTGTAGTTACTATAAGAACCTTAAATACTTTTTAGGCCTATCGTGGCGCCATTGTTGACGCGAATTGGCCGACTTTGGAGCAACTTCTGGGGAGCCCTGAGTGCAGATGGCTACTACGCCAGGTCTGAGGACTACGTGGACTTGGTGCAAGGACACAGGGTGTAAGATGCTTAAATGTCGATGAGGTTACATTTTCCGATGAACACTTGGTGCTGTGAATGATCCAAGACGCTCGCTTGGGTTTGCAGAGGAATATGGAACGTTCCATATATAACCAACGTGTACTTGATGAAGGCCAGCCTCCTCCGCTCGGAGCTTTCAGACGATGATCTATTTCATTCAAATCCCAATGACCCTGACATGGCCTTCTGCCAACATGTTCGGGACAAGGTAAATGGAATATATGAGCAATATTAGCTCCTTGGAATGATTTGTTTTTGAAAAAAAAAATCCAAGATTTTATCTCAATTGCTTTCAGAACATTAATGCTTTGCCTTCCTTGTCAGGGAGTCTTCATGTATGTAACCAACATGGAGACTTTTGGACACGTCCTATCAACAGAAAACTATCAGACCAGTCATCTGCATAATGATCTGTGGCAGATCTTTGAAAATCCCAAGGTGAGAATTCCTCAGCGGAACCTGATTGGTGTATACTGGACAGTTTTACGACCTTTGGAAATGAGTTCAAGTTGTTTTGGTTATACAATTGTACAGTTACACAACTGTCCAGAGGACCTGAAAATGATGTTTTGGGGTGATTTCAGGACTGGCAGGAACGCTACATTCATGAGAACTACACTCAAATCATGAGAGGAAAAATGATTGAAACTGTGAGTTAACGTACAGTTGCCTTCTCAGTTCTTCATTTTTTGTCTTCTCCACATCTTCTTTATTTCTAGAAAAGTACTTTCTGTTTATATTATGCTTGCAATTGGTGTATGTATGTTCAAATACTTTGATAGTCTGTATAAAGTGTGTGTTTTAATACGTCTCCGCATATTGCGCAATTGTACCTCTTTCTGTTCCCCAGCCTTGCCCAGATGTATACTGGTTCCCAATTTTCAACGACATTGCCTGCGACCACCTGATTGAAGAAATGGAACACTTTGGGAAGTGGTCAGGAGGCGGTAATACGGTAATGTCATCATCTTTTGTGTCAATAATTGAATCTCTAAGCGTTTGTTTTCCTTCTCTTAGTGTGAGTGAATAAATATTTATAAGTAGGCATAAGAAATAATGTTTCCCTCTGTGATTATTGTCGCACTGCCAGGACGATCGAATCCAAGGCGGCTACGAGAATGTCCCCACCATTGACATTCACATGAAGCAAATCAACTTTGATAAGGAATGGCGCCAGTTCTTGCTGGATTTCATTGCTCCCATAACAGAACAAATGTATCCTGGTTACCATACCAAGGTGAGATCTTTGTCATTTATGACGGATTAAAAGTGTTCAATGCTACCTGAGAGCTACAACGGGAGGGAGCTTTGTAGTACCACAAATCCAGGAAATTGGATTTTGAGAAGGCTGCTGTCTGGATTCCAGAGCATTACAATCCAACTGCAGAGATTGAAAGGGAAGGTTGGCTGACATACGTACAACTGCGAAGGCTACTCAACCATGGGTTACGCTTTTGTAACAGAAAAATAGAATTATCGTACAAGCTAATATATGTGCAGCCAGTAGATCCTGAAAATCAAGGACAGATGAGTCAGACTTTCTCAGGTCTTTGCTCACACTTAATCTGTCAATGTGTTAATACTATGTGTGATACTGTAAATAGGACTGGTATCGCGGCTTGGTATCGGTGAGTACTCAAGTAAATACTTACAATGGTGTCTGTCTGACAAAAGCGGATCCAAAGCTTGCTTGTTGTTTATGTATTCCAATTTTGGCTTCCCTCAGTACAAATATACAAAAAATGTATTTGATCAAAGTTCCCTAGCCAGCAGCAACCAACTTTCTTTCTTTAACCTTAATTCCCAGAAGGTTTCCAACTTTAGAACTTAGCCAGAATTCCGCAAGCTTATTGGGTCCCTCCACTTTGTTATTGTTGTTGACAAAACATGTGTTCTTCCAGTGCGCTACTCCCTTGAACTTCGTGGTCAGGTACAAACCTGACGAGCAGCCGCTGCTCGAGCCTCACCATGACGCTTCCACATTCACTATAAATATAGCTCTCAACAGCAAAGAGGTTGACTACCAGGTAAATGGGGAAGGAGCTCGCAGAAATAGAAGCCTCGGGAACTGACGATGCGGGTGCACCCATCTCTGCTTCTTCTTCTCCATCTGTGGGCCTGATTGCTGGATGCGGAAGCAGGCTCGAAGCTTGCTTTGAGCAAGAGTTGCGCCGGCCGGCGCTCGTACGGCCACACGCTCTCCTGGTGTGGCCACTCGAGCAGTCTCTGTGAATGCTTGCATGACTTTCCGTCTTTCTTATTTGTGTTTGCAGGTTGATTTAAACTTGGCCTTTGTAGTTAGATATAAGCCCGATGAGCAGCCCCTTTTGAGGCCACATCATGATTCCTCCACATTCACTATAAATATAGCTCTCAATCAGAGGGGCCCTGATTACGAGGTGAGTGGAATTGGAGGTTGGTACAAATTGGACGTTTTGACAAGTTACGGTTAAATTGCCCCAAAATGTAGGACAAAAGAGAATATTTGGGGTGGGGGACTTTGTACAGCACAGATCAGGAATGCCTCCTGTAGAATAGAAGGACCTTACCCAAGGCAGTTCCCATTAAAAGACAATCACAGTTCTTTGGCTGGCATCCCTGGTGTTTCACATTTTCCCCATTTCATTTTTTTCTCTATTTGTATGTTCTTTTGCATGATTTATGGTCTTGTCATTGCATCCATCTCATTTCCCTGCATCTTCAATATACTGGGCTAGCTAATAATGATAATGTATATTGTGGTATACTGTGACTATAAAAGTGTTCATTCTTGTGTATAGTATATTTATTTTAGTGATACTATTGCCAGGGTTAGTGTATTTTCTTTTCCAAATTCTACATATAATCCCATACGTATTTTGAAATATTGAGTAAACTGTGCAGCATGTTTAAATTTAAAGAGTCAAACACCAGCCAGCATTTTCTGCAGGTGAACTAAAAAAAAAAAGCAAAAGATCAATTTGAGTGTGCTTAAGTTTGTTTTTGTATTCATCCAATTTGTCAGAAAACCGCCAGCCGTTATAGGTAAAAAAAGAAAGAAAAGCCAAGATGTAAAGCAGATATTCATAACTAATTGTTGGCAACTATGCCCAAGTGTACCATATGAGCTATGCATCTGTTCCACAGCGCTGCATGTGTAGCTAATGTGTGACTCTGACCTCAGGGTGGCGGCTGCAGGTTCATCCGTTACGACTGCGCCGTGGAAGCACCGCGCAAAGGCTGGGCCATCATGCACCCGGGCCGCCTTACCCACTACCACGAAGGCCTGCCCACCACATCTGGCGTCCGCTACATCGCAGTGTCGTTTGTGGATCCTTGAACTCTCGCTCATCAAAACTGATGCCCACAGGCAGCATATTTAAAGAGGTCAACCCCAACATTTTCTTTGTATGAGTTAAGCAGAAAAATTCACCCATTTTTACCCATCTCGCAACTGATGTCATTTTAAGTAAGTCCTGTTTAATTCAAATTCCGAAACCGACAATCGGTAACTAGTTAGGCTGCAGAATATATTACAAACAACATTCTTGGGTTGACTTTGTCTCTAAGCATTTGATTAAGCAGCGTTGGCGGCTTCGTAGTTGATTCACTGTCTACTACGCATTGTGCCTGCCTTAAAGATGTGTATTTTATGATGCAAAAAAGGGAACTTGGGCCAGTGAACTTAAAATTGTACATATGAGACTTTGTGACCCACAGTTGTCCTGTCAAACAATTATTAATATTTATTTTTTCCATGTCAAGTGTGAATGTTGACATTGAGTCATTTATAGCTTTTGTTGGCCGCAAATGTCAACACCGATTATGACAAAACTATTTCTCAACATTCACAAGATTGAAGTGTTCCACCTTTTTGCCTTAACTGTCTTTTAAAGATGAGCAATAAAAGCTTTACTGTCAATCCTGACCATATTGCACAGTCTAAAGCACTTATAGCACTGCAAAAACAACAGTTATTGAAAGGCCTTTATGACATTTGTTGAGCAAAACGTTATGGAATTGCATAATTTCCTCTTGCCTAGACTTCCATCTTCACTGTATATAATTCTTACAACTATGCCAATCCCCGTTCTTAAAAATAGGCAGACTGTGCCCTTACGTCAGACATTATCAAACCCTCTAAAGCAGCCTGTTGAACTGCCATCCTTGCAGGCACCAGAGTGGACAAACCAATGTGTGCATATATTGCTCAAAAACTGGGAATGCTTATTCGAACTTTATTGTAAAAACGGCAACTACAAATACTGGAAATAACAATAAAAGGAAGGATGATTACAAGCGGAAGCGGTCAGAAAGATTTGGCGACTGTGGGACTGTGAGTGGAACCTCACTTTTCTTCACTTCCACAGTCTTGTAGTGGCGAATGGGTTGCGCCTTGTGGACCTGCAGGGTCAGAAGTAGGACATCTTAAGTATACGCCCCCCCTCAATTAGGCCAAATATTTAGGTGACCACAGCAGTAAGAGATGCTTTGGCTTTCACTAAATGTATGAATAAATATATCTATAGCGAGGATCTTTTTTTTTTTTCTAGACTATTTTCATCACGATCAAGAGCTGATTTATTGGTTACACAACCCAAATCGGTTTTTGTATGTTGCTTTAATTCACATTCAAAAATTTGGAGTTTTACAATGTTCGTAAAATGTACATCTTGTTCCACATGTCTTAAGAGCACTTTATCTGATAACCTCTTTAGAGGGAGCTGGGACAGACACCAAAAGAGGAATGTGATGAATCTTTACGCACTTGTTGGTGTCGAAGTTCAGCGAGCTCTTGTTTCAGCTTCTCCTCTTCCTCCCTCTTCAGTCTCTCCTGTCGAAGTGCTTCGTCAGCCTCCTTCTGACAAAGATGCTCCTGAAACCTTTCACGGTTTCGGGCACGTTGCTCGGTTGCCAGCTCAAAAGACTCCACGACTATGGAACAATCAAGTTCACAGGTGGGTCCGCCAGAAAAGCATTGCTTCACCTTCAGCCTTCCCGCTCGCTCATTCTAACCTTGTGGTAATAAGAACTCACAAACCAGCACATCTTACCTACTGGGGGGCGATCCTCCTTTTTCGGCTGGAAAGGTTCTTTGTGGGTGACTTTGTTCAGCCTGGCTTTAAATATTGCTGCATCCTTTATTTTTTTCTCCTCCTCTTTCATCTACTCAAAAGAAAAGTTTATTAGTCGACACTTTAGAAGGAACCTTGTCAATCAAATTGCCTTTAAATCATGTGTTCAAGCAACCAAGAAAAAACAAATGAGGTCCATTCTCTCGGGAAGCCAAGCAGATTTGGAACAAACAAGATAGTCTCCTATCCCAATAAACACATTAGGACTAAAAAGGTTCATTTTCTTCAAATGGCAAAGAAAATTAGGAAAATTGCCCAATGGCCCTAGTGTAGCTCTACCAGCGATGAATATTTACCCATGTATTGTCTTAATGCGAGCATTATCGACCGGTTGAGTGTTACATATTCTTGAGTACCATTTGTTCCAAGCGGTCATTCTTGACTGATCCACGTTCATCCAGCAGAAGTCTGAAAGGCTCGGGCTTTGTGAGCTCCAGCTTCTTCTTTTCAGGGAGATTGATCTTGTCAAAGTATGGCAATGGATGAGCCTTGAACACTGGAACCTGCAGGTGATAATTTATTCATTCCCACTGTTTCTTGTAGGAACATTTGGAGGGCCAAGTGGCTAATGGAATCTTACCTCCTGCTCCTTTTGCTCACTGATCTCCTTGAGTTTCTTCTTCTCTTGCTCCCTTTGCTCAAATGAGAAAGGACACACCTCCGTGTGCCGCTTGTCCTGCAGCATGGGCTGGAATGGCGTGCCAAATTGAGGAACTGGAGTATGCTTGACTGAAGGCACAGGTTTCACCTGAAAAGAGGTCTCAGTGTCATTCCATGCAGGACGGCAAAGGAAGTCCACTCAAGCGCTGGCTGAACACAAGGTCCTCACCTCTTCGGCTTTCACGTCAACACGCTCTTTCTTTGGGAGGGTGAAGGCTGGTGAATGAGGCACGGTTGCGTGTTTCACTTTCTTCATTGGCACTCCCTGTTGACAAAGCATCACAGCTAAATGACAAAAACAGTCTCAAAAGGCTTCTCAAGGCATTGACAAATATGAGCCACACCTTCTGATCTACAACTACAACAGAGTCCAATTCCCTGTAAGCATCTTTGGGTTCTTGAAAAGCGCTATACAAATCTAATGAATTATTATTATTATTATTATTAGAACTCACCACTACTCCTTGCAGGATCTTCTTGGGCAGTTCTTGTGCTTTGAACGCAGACTGGGGCTCATCTTGGGGTTTGCTTGCCTGCCTTTCCTGGAGCCGCTTTTCAATGTGCATGGTGAAAGCCTCTTGTACAGTGGGATCCTTCACCACCGGTTTCTTCACAGAGTCTCTTCTCTCAAGAATTTTTTTCTTCAGCTCTTGGGCTTTGAAAGTTGACCTTTTTAAATGCGGGACCAAACATTTTTAGTTTAAATAAAAGGACTCCTTTAAAAACATAACACTATTTAAACAGTGTAAACGTGCGCATCCTCCTGCTTAAGTGTGCTGACTGAGCTTACTTGAGACGTTCCTCTTCCTTTTCAGCCTCCAGTTGAGCACTGCTCTTAACTCCGATGGGTCGGCTCCTCAGTCTTGTTGCGAACTTTGGAGACTGAGGTCGAGTGAGCTGCAATCGCTGGACCTTTGCTTTTGGCGGTCCTGTTAGAATCATTTGAAAACGGGCGTCTGAATTTCTTGTGTCTATCACTAAATATACATACTGTGCACAACAGAACAAACTTCCAACACCTTTGGCTCTTTCAACCCGACTCAGCTCACGGAAGCGTTGAGGGGTTCGCTTCTGTAACTGCATGATGTGTTCGGCCACTGGTACGTAGACGGATTTGACCACCTTTGTCTTGTTACTTTTTAGTGGCCTGCCAGGTTTGCCCACACTGCAACCACCGAGCACGTGTGTCTAACAAAACAGATGCAATCCTGTGAGATGCAGGGAGCAATCAAACTGCTCACCACATATGTGGCCTGTTTTTTCTAGCATTAACAATGATTTGTGTGTGCATTTTAGCTGCGGTGGACATCAGATGCACACAATGCAAACATTTTAGGAAGTTGGTATGCATTCTATATATAGCACGTTGTTCTATGGATCCTTGGGAACGTTAAGGCCAGTAAACGCCCTCTCCATGAATTACCACAACAGCATTTAACAGACTTCTAGGTGGCGATGTTACTTACTGATGTGCAAGGTTCTTCTTGAGGGAGACTCTCCGATGAAGTCAATTCAGTTTCTCCATCACAAATTGCTTCTGCTTCATTGTTGACGTCACTGCAGATCTCTACTTGGTCCTCAGCACTGTTACGGTTAAATTAAGCATGACCGATGATACCACACCTCTATAATCAAAGTATTCCACCACCAGCAGCTTAGCCATTAAACCCACTGTAAACCCTAACACAAGGTTTTCATTGAAATACTGAAAAGGTCAACATAGCGGCCTCTTCTGCCCTTTGCCACTTCATCTTTATTTTTTCACGCCAATTTAAGGAATAAGCACTTACCTTTTAGACACTTTAGAACGCCGTGAAGACGGACCATCTGGCAACTTCCGCTTTGAACCTCTAAAAGAACGAAATGTTAGTTCCAACAGCAACATGTGCACATCATTCCAGTTACGAGAGATAAAAAAAAAAAGTCACGCACGCGTCAGACAGGCACCTGCTTGGTTCATCTTTGGGCTGCGTTTTCCCCATTGCACCACTGTCATGTGGTTTGGAGTCAGCAGACTTTAAAACTGAAAATAACAAACAATGCTAATGCAAGTCTAAATCACTTATGTGGTCGCGCGAGACATACAGGAGGAGCATAGACGTTTCAAGAGAACCGGTCGCATTCTTAGCTCTATGGCATAAATCCTTGATGTTTACCTTACAAGACAAACCAACCAACACTCTGTGGTGTTTCTTTGAGAGCCAGAGCAACATTATGTGTGTCTCTGTCAATTGGAAAGCAATGTACAAGGTCACATCAACATAAAACTAACCAGCACCTGTAACCGGAACTCTCATTGGGCCTGCAATGGTTGTAGGATTAGGGGTTCCACAATGTGGCTGCTCGATGGCTTGTCGATCTGTAAAAATAAATCAGTATTGACCAATTCTAAATTAACAAACAAGTAAACAAAGAAAGTGCTTTTTGTAGAAGGCGCCATAGTTTTAGAAGATGTCACTTAAAATGACTTAACATGTTTGTAATTTTAAGAAGTAAAACATGACTGTCAGTTTGATTACCCAATCTTTTCACAGGATATTTCTTGCCACAGTACATTTGCTAGTTTAGGGGCAGTGTGCCAGCCCTCTCCCTCCGTACCTCATATTACTGGCCTAAGGGTGAGCCCAGCTTTCTGCAAACAAGTGGCTCTTTTGCGCTGGAATTTGAGTCATAAATCTGAATATGGTTTATTGTATAAAAAATTTAAAAAAGATACTACATTGGATATTAATGCATTATCATAGTGTGTAATAATCACAATTGAATTTCAATTACTTGACAGACACCCAAATATTTGTTACAGTCAACTTTCAATAGTGTTCCCTTTGGACAAACCCCTCATTTTACTGTAAACTTTCCTTCACCACATCATAACCAGGGCCTACATTTGATGTCCTGCATAATCGTTTCCATTTTGTACTTATGTAGGACAGGGCAATATGTTTTGCATCTATAGTAATTCTGCTTAATTTGGTAGCTACGGTTTGGACAAAGCAGCTTCATATTCGATCCTGTAGATACGTATATTAATGGATGTCCGCTAAGGAGCAGACCAAAGCCAAAATAGGGCGTAACCCACTTTCGATCACAATTTGCTGCTGTCAATCGATCAGCCATATTATAGAAAAAAATATATCAAGTCACACTGAGTGAATACTTACCGAACCATGCATCATCGAAAGACTCGTTGGCTAACTGCTTTAAGTCGACGACGTGGGAAGGCGCGTCGAAATCATATCTGCCCGCAGGACAGTCATCAGCCATTTCGCCTAAAAGCACTGCAAATAAAAATACTGTATATGTCCACCAAAAAGTGTGAACAAAATATTAGTTTGTAGCGGAACAAACGTTTAAGCTTAGTTGACGAATATGCATAAACAGGCGACCGCGTTGCGTGAAGCGTTTCTTAAAGTTGAAGCACATTAAAATAATAAACCATTGTTTAGCAATTTAAAAGTATGCTTCTTATTACCGCTGAGTGAAAAGTTATTAAAGTACTGTTAAAAAAATACTTACGGTATATATGCGAGAGACAAAGTGCTACGGACAGTGTGTGGTGTTTATTCTGGAAGTTTTAAAATGCATAACCCAATGGCGGTGCTTTTTAAACGATCCAATCGCTGCCTTCGTGCTCGTTACCTCGACGTTTATTGGTTCCGATTTCACATAAGTCAAAATCACCAGCGCCCCCTACCTACGCAAACGCTGAAATTCCCCAAACTTTTGAAAACCTCAGAAACAAAAACAGGAAGAAAGAAATGAGCCAGTCATGATGGTCGGTCTGACACAATTTTGGTATTCAGATGGGTCACTTTAAAATTAGAAAACTATTTGGACTACTTTATAAAGTGAGGCATTTTTTCGTTTTGTGCTAAGTTTTCAAGAAAATCAGGGCATGTATTTATCTGTCCACCTCATCAAAGACGCACTTTTTTAAATGGGAGATTTTATATTATACTAAGCGCAACCCTGCAGATACTCAGATACTGCAGATACACAGAAAAACAAGAATTGCAGTGGAGAAGCTTTAGCATAGATTCCTTAGGGGATTATCATACTTAGGGTATTACCATCAAGAAAACACATAAACAAGGTGGCCATCCTGACGAGTGCAAATGGTCTTTTTAGACATATTTTACTTCACTGCGCGTCAATTCTGGTCTTGTTTATTTTCAACGTGAAACAAGCTCCCATTTGAAAGCTCACGTACTGAAGGCGGGGCCGGAGCATGAAGATACTGTTTCCTATTGGCTGAAAGTATGCATGGTGATGACGCAATCTATCAGCGCTTAAGGAGGAACTGATAAACCTCGACAGGAAAACCAAAGAAAGGCGAGTATTTCAAGGCTAACATTTTAGGTATAATATTAAACGTTGGTTCATAGTTTTAATTGTGTTATGCGTTGTTGTTCTGTGTGTATATCAGGCGCTGCTAGAAAGTACAGAATACAAACTGTTGCTTGACAAGGGACAAAAAAATAAAATACCACGGGACCAAAATAAGCTAGCTGTTAGCAGAACGCTAACAGCTATCTTCTTGTTGGCGACAAATTAGCTCTCATAATATTAAAAGAACACAGCAAATGGAAGCCACATTGAAACGAGGCTAGTCAGATTCTACCTTTCTTTGTGTTAAAAATGTGTCTCCTTGGTAAACGGTAACCCATAGTTGAGTTGGCAATATGTCGCCGATTCGTTGTCACCATTTTTTTTCAACTGTTTAGGAAGTGAAGTGTTAAAAAAAATTACAATTGAGATTCTTGTCAATATCAATAACCCGTCAATAAAGGACCAACGCAATTTAAGAAAAAAAATGTTTAAATGATAATTCGATCCAAATGGTGTCCCGCTTACTCATACATAATGCAGCAACACAGTGCCTCTGCCTCCTCCACTCACAAACATAGCTGCACCATGACTTAGTTCTTGTGAAATATAATAACAGCATAGCTAAAAAAGAAAGAAAAAAGCCTTACAGCCTTACTTTACTTGCTCTTTATCCGCTGTCACAATTAACTTACCCTTGTGGCAACAGATGCTCTGCTTTCTGTTCTATCATACAGTAATCCCCGCATAGCACATCAATTACTCACAAATTCACCAATGTTTTTGTGTGTGTCTAATCTTTAATCCATTTATTCTTAAAGGGAATGTAAACTGAGTTTAAAATGATCTGAAACGGTTGGGGAACAATAGTTTGTGTATTTTAACATTTACCGTCAGTTTCATGGTTTTTCAGTATATGTGGCAGGACTCGATCCCTATTTGTGGAGTTTAATTTATTTCACGTTCAAGAGGTGATATTTTTTGTTTGCCTGATTCAGGAAGGGTGTGTTCAGGTCGATCGATAACTTGGACAAAAACAGAAGCTTCAAAAAATGTCTGACTCATTACAGTCATTTATCCCAATTTTCATTTGCGTGCTTTCTTCAGATGGCTGCGATCCGAAAGAAACTAGTAATAGTTGGAGACGGAGCATGTGGCAAGACTTGTCTGCTCATCGTGTTCAGCAAGGATCAGTTTCCTGAAGTGTATGTGCCAACGGTGTTTGAGAACTATGTGGCTGACATTGAAGTGGACGGGAGACAGGTAATGTCTACTGGTTTTCCTTACAGAAATCCAATATTCTTTGAACAGTGTTTACTTGCAGCAGCTTTTGGTCATTGCCATGTTTGCAAGAGAAACATGTCTCCTGCCGCTGTTATCAGTGAACATATGTTAAAAAAACAAACAATTGTCTGCATAATTTCAGGTAGATTTCTTGTGTTTACATAGAGGTCAGAAAAGTGTATCTGAAATCATTATATGGTGTCCATCTTTAAGAGTAGACCATTAAATGACAAATAGCAAAGTGAATCATCTTACCATGACATTTGTAATGACACATTTTTGAAATATTTGCAGGTAGAGCTGGCTCTTTGGGACACGGCAGGTCAGGAGGACTATGATCGCTTGCGACCACTCTCTTATCCCGACACAGACGTCATCCTCATGTGTTTCTCCGTTGATAGTCCCGATAGTTTAGGTGCCATTTCCGCTTGCTATTCTTTCATGTTGATCTACTCTGGGGGTCTAACACGCAGTTTTCATTTGTGTACAATGTAGAGAACATTCCCGAGAAGTGGACACCTGAGGTCAAGCACTTTTGTCCCAATGTCCCCATAATTCTGGTGGGGAATAAGAAAGACCTCCGCAATGATGAGCTCACACGTCGAGAGTTGGCAAAGATGAAACAGGTGAGGGACATTGATGCTCTATGACGTGATTCTTTTGCAGCAGTCATTTGAACATATTTCGCTTTTCTGTCCATTAAACTGATCTTAATGACCCCATGTGACAGAATAGCAATAATACTGACAAGCTAGCAGCACCAATCCCGTCTATGACGCTGTTGACTTTCATACCAAAACATCCCATTGTAAAGAGTTATATTTGGAATAATTGGTTCCAGCATCCAAAAAGCTGCCACCATTCATTAAACCTTTATCAACAATATTAGGTAATGTTTTAGGAAATTAGAAATACGTGTGTGTTTTTCTATATATATATAAATAATAATAATGTCATTTGGCATCTGGTTACCAGGAACCTGTGAAGTCAGAGGAAGGGAGGGAAATGGCAAACAAAATCTGCGCCTTTGGCTACCTGGAGTGCTCAGCGAAGACCAAGGACGGCGTGAGGGAAGTGTTTGAAATGGCCACCAGGGCAGCACTGCAGGCTAAGAGACGCGGCAAAAAGGGCCTATGTCTTGTGCTATAAAGTAGCAAGCAGGCCACACAGGAAGCAAAGTAGAAGGGGAACCAAACCAGGCCCAAAAGGGGTCAATTTAGTTGAGTCGAAAATATCAAATGGGCCAAAGGGGTGGTGGTCAATTAATGTGAAAAAAAACATTCAAGTTTAATGTTAGAGCTAAGATATTTGTTCAACCAGAATGTATTGTTTTGCATTCCTTCCCCAGAAATTCCCTATGTTAATTCATGCCGACTAACGTTACTTGAAACCAAATGTTTGTATTGAATTCTAAAAACTATTTTGTACTACTATTTACCCTAAAATAAACGCTTCAATTTAGTCCGTTGCATCCGACAGTGGCTATTAATAAGGGGAAGAGTGTCTGTCATTCACACGATGACACCTGAAGTGGTGGTGTTGCTAGCGTTTGTGAGCGACAGTCACAATTTAAGCACAACGTTAAAGAAGTTTCCATGCTTTTTTTTTTTGGACATCTTAAATTTCTTTTATTTTTTATTCCTGCACATTCACTCATTGGCCCGGCTTCTTTAGCTTGTGACAAAGACGGCTTACAAACACATGATTATTGCTACCAACTTGTATTAACTTTACTACTAAATAGCTTAAAGCTAGCTTGGGCTTTGCAACTGCAAGAGGAACTTGTCAAAAAGAATTTTAGCCTGATGCTTGAAAGTACTTTGTCTAAACACCAATGTTTCTTTGTATGAAATCACCTGCAGCATTAGTAGATATCATTGTACTTGTTCAAGTGCCTTGACAGGTTTGGGTCATCTTTTGTCATCAATTGATTTTGACCACATTGTTTTTTTGAAACCTTGGCATTTTGAATATAGGGATGTGTAGACTTTTTCCTTTTAGCTAATATAGCTACTGTGGTAGTTACATATTTGAACGGTTTAATGAAAAATGTTTTATCCAGCACATTTGTGTATACTTTTTTTTTTTTAAAGTGCTTAAATATAAAATAACATTCCATGCATTTGCTTTTTTTGCATGTCTATGCCTTAAAGCTACAAATTACAGATATTTGTCAACATTTGCATGGAGTTAAGCTGCACACGTTTTACTTTTTGATTGCCTTTTTGTTTTCCTCCTTAATGCCAACGCATTTTCAAGATATTTGCTGTTGTGATGAAAACTAGAAAATAGTTATTTTGAAGAAGAAAAGAAAGCTGGATTCAAAAGTAAGATATTCTGGAGGCACGGTATAAAGAGGGTGAAATTCGCTTGTCAAGAAAATCATTCGAGCATTAACCTATATCCACTGTACTTGTCACACGACTGTGTTGAGAATTCCTTTAGTTGCAATATTAGGTTCAGTATTTGACCTTGAATTGTAATTAGTTTCTAGGGTAAATGATGTGGAGTAATAAATGACTATGCAGTACGATTTAACGCAAATTTAAAAAAAGATTGCTTGACTGCATATATTTCTACTGTAGGATGTTTACTTGTGGTTCTTCAATTTTTAAATTGGTTGAAGCTGGTTGTGATGTTTATTGAAATGGGTGCCCTGAAACCACTGCAGAGGGAAGTGACAGTAAATTGTATTTTTACCTTTGGACAAGGGAGATAATTATGGCCTTGAATTCCAGTTTTTATTCCCTTTATTCGAGACCTCAACCAGCTTTTACATGAGAAAATACACAAGAGCCAGTGTTCCCATGGTGTCTCTATGTAATCAGTTTTCTCACATATGTGGTATATTAATTTAATCGAGATGTGATATTTCACTTGCTTACATTGTATTCAGTCATTAAAGCTCAGTATAATAAAAGTTAAAAAAATATTGTGAAATGTAATTGATTCGATTTTTTTATATACACATATTATTATATATTATTATTATATATATATATATATATATATAATCCCTGAACTTTGTAATAACGCATTATTGATGTCATAAAATTGTTTACTGTCAATCACATATTTTATCTTGGTATGTAGCAACAGATCTTAGGTCGTCTGCCATCAAAGATATCCATGCTTTTGAGTGTGATTTTTTTATTATTATTCAACATTCACCAAACATAACTTTTTACACTTACATTTATAAAATTAAACCAAGAGGAAACTGTCATGTTGTCTATTATTCCATTGAGTTAACAAAGGTTTTGAGGGCTCTTTTAATGACAAAATATTTTACTGCTCTGATAAAACTGCTTCTATCATGTATCCATGCTAATTTCTTCCAAGAAGTTAGGATGACTGTCTCGTTGATTACTACTGATTTCTTTCTATAATGCTCGATGAAGTCCGGACACAAACTCCTGGTAGAAGGGTTCTGAGAAAACAAGAACCACATGGAGACTTAGTTGAACAGGTCAACAGATCGGATCTGTGCATAACCCATTCCAGAACGTAACTAACCTCTGTCAGGCTCAATAAAAGAATGTCTAATAAGAAAGTCCAAGACCACCATGGCACAGTTGGGTTTGAAATCTTCCGTGGCCAGTAGTTCTTTCACCTGATGAAAAACGTGCATTTATGAGAAATTTTGACATCATCATTAGAGGCTATAGTATTTAGAGGTGCCCTTTGGTCTCACCTTCTCTATGGGCAGGAGGTAGAATTCCTGTACTTCTCCATCGCCTACTTTGGGCTTGAAGGCAAGAGGAAGTTCCAAATCAAAGACAAACTGACTTTCTGAAAACACTCCCTCTCCGTCTTGGTAGGTGTAGCTAGAGAACAATTCCTCAAGTGATCAGTGGTACTTAATTTGTCTTGAATGCCAAGTACAGGAAGTCATTTTAGACTAAAAACAACAATGTTTCATGACAATATCATTACACTGTTGAAAATGATTAAGTACATGCTGTTTCTGTTTCATTTCCCCAAACAGCCAATGCAATTCCAGAATGATTGAATCATTTGTTTTAAACATCAATGAGGATGATTTTTTATTTACAATGACATGTTGGTTTTGCAAAATTACTCAAAAGAAAATGTTCCAAATTTTGCACAACTCTTAAAAAACAACTTACCTTTTCCCAGTTCTTTGATGTTGACAGTAGTATTTGATATATAGTCTTAACATTCATTTTGGTTTGTGGAATGTGCCAAAAAAGGTCGACGTACCTCACTGTGGATACCGGGTGGGCCTTTTCTGCAAGCGTCTCTGGAATGCATGCCTCTTCTTGACATTCTTTCACTAGTGTGTGCTTGATGCTCATGCCGGCAGCCAAACCGCCTGCTGCCTTCAAAGACACAAGGCCGATCCACTGAATGTCTTTCATGAGGTGTTGATACAACACAGACAGAAGGCTGTGATTATTAATACAAGGCATTTCAATGAATTAATCGGGGATACTTTGGTTTAACGTTCCACAGTAATACAATTTCCATTATATTGAACATCTAATTCTACACACGTACATGTTGATAAACATCGACTTGAAAGAATCTAAGCTATTTAACCAAAATGCACAGTGTCCTTCAAGGAAATAATTGTCGGCCCATTAGCTAATTATACTCTAAGTATGTGACCAGAAACCTTTCTATTTCATCTTCATGTCTTTGGCTGAATTTGTTTATGCACAGAATTGCAACCAAATGTGTTGATTTGAGCTACTTGTTGTGATCATGTTTGTTCTCACCATGTTGTCAAGTAGTCCAGGATAGGTCTGCTTGGTGAAAGAGCGTCGCGCTAACCACATATAGACGTCACCGCTCTCACTAACTGTGTAACCATTGATATGGACACCATAACGCTTGACCCCAAAAAGACCTGTTGAACAAGTTGGTTGAGAATCAGATGGGACACTCGCGATGCAACTGGGTGACTTACTGGTAGCTGCTCTTTCCATCCACATCACTGGAGGGTCTGAGAATTTGTCCATTACATTGTATCTCTGAAAGAAGAGAATATGTTTTCAATTCATACCTTTTGTATTGCATCTTTCCAGCAAAAAAAAAAAACGACATTGTAATTGTATGTCAATGTTTATGATAGCAATCATGGTCCACCACTGCTGTAACATGTCTCACCTCATCTCTCCAACCTTTGAGGCAGCCAAATGAAGAATCACGTCTCAAGTTCGACAGAACAATGTCCACTGCCTCGGACCTTTTGACGTAAGAGTCCAGATTGTTGCACAGTGACAGAGCACCCCCAAGTGGCTTTTGGAACACATCTCCGTAGCACGCCAACTGCGAGGCTACGTGCGGCATAATCCAACCAATTTGGATTCCATCTATCTCAAATCGAAGACAATTCGCACGACAAGAGCCTGCAAATGACATTTTTGTGAGTGGCCCGCGTTCCGTTGTTGTGTTAACGCAACGTGACTTTACCTGGTAAATAAAAGTTATTCATTCGGTGGAGGAGCTGGAGTACTTTTTCTGTCCAGACACAGTTCGCCATGATAAACTGCAAGCAAGTTCGGACAGAGCCACTTTATGTGCTTCACGTTGCTCGAGTCTAGCCAGTCGGGCCAAAGGAACAACTTGAAACTAGAGATATCAAAATATTTGTCGACATTGCCTGCTGAGCAAGGCTTCTTCTCGGTACAACAGCAGTTGCAAACAGCATTGCGTGAAACTGCGCCATCTATTGGTCTGGGGTTGTAGGTGCGTACTTTAAGATTTTTAGTCAATGTAGGCTTCCCGTAAAGCGTACGTATTCGATTGTAAATTGCAATTGACTAACTCGGCGGTAGATGGCGAAAGTCACCGATGTTGGGTTTTAAATCACCATTAATACCGAGGAGAAGAAGAAGGGTCAGCTGCGTACTAGTAATACACAGTTATAGGAAGTCTCAGGAGGATGGAAACTTGTATTTCAAGAACTGTACACCCAAAGTATTTTGTGCCTTTTATCAAATTAGATGGAAACCAGCTCAATGCCCAATTTCCCCTCCGTAACTAATTAAACGGTAAAGTTTATAGGGACCTGGAGCTACTATTGTGCTAGCGTTAACTCAGCTAGGTATCTGCTAAGTGGCTAACATCAGCAAGGTAAGATTTCGTCCAAAAATAATATCATTGTAATAAAAGAAGTAATTTTAACTTGGCTACGCCTCTTTACCATTCTGTTTTCGTTGACGGAACACGTCATAAGTATGTACGGACTTGATAGGTGTATTTGAACTGTAAATTACCATAATAACAAACGTATATATATATCTCTGTCTGTCTCTATTCCCCTATGGATTTATCTGTCTATCTTTGTATGTCTATTTCTTCATCTGTGTGTTGTGCAGCATGGCCTTGGCTGAGGTCAACTTGCAAGAAATGAATGAGGTGGTGATAGTGACAATGTCTGATGAAACTGTTGAGGGCCTCTCTGTGGTGGAGGAGGATAAAACAGTGATGGTAACCACCCAGCTCATCGATCAGCCAGGGTTTGTACTATGTAACAGCACAATGAAAAGCCATTACCAGCAATGCTGGATCCTTTTGCACCTTTTTGCTTGTTGTTTCATTTTGTGTGTCTTTTCAGAGCTCAGGTCCTCACAGTCACTCAAGTGGAAACCGATGATACGAGTAAATCAGATCCCTTGTCCAATGAAGAAGCAGTCATCGGTAAAGTATCTTACATTATCTGTTTATTAATATGTACATTTAGCCATTTAGAGCAGTGGTCCCCAACTCCAGGGCCTTGGACTGGTACCAGTCCGTCGATTTAATTTTTTTTTTTTAAATATGACCGCTGCTCTAGAGCAGCTACATCATTTCATATTAGACAATGTGATCTATTTTCATAGAAAGCCATAATGAAGTTCAACACCCAAATGTATTGAAAACATCTGCCAAGATCTTACTGTTGACAAACTGGAATCAAAATGACAATCAGTTCTTTAGTGGTTCTCAATGAATTTGATAAATGATGAAGAATTCGGCCAAGTTACCCTGCATTTTATTGAGTTATGTCTTTGTGTTTTTTACCCCGTCTCTATATTTTGCAGTGAAGCTAACAGAGGAAGTGGATGCGGAGTCTGATGTATTCTACCCCATCACGTGTGGAGATGCCACAGGCACGTTGGTGTGGAAGAAGTTTGTCTGCCCTGGGATCAATGTGAAGTGTGTCCAGGTACCTGTTTACCTAATGATTTAAATGCTTTCTTCCATTTGCATGAGTCTTGTAGCAAAGTTGTTGCAATAATCGAAGAAGAAGTAATGTTACAAAAACGTTTTTGATGTGAATAAATTCTGGGCTTAATCTAAAAAAATAATATGCCCCTGATTGTGTTTTGTATTCTCCAGTTTAATGATCAGCTCATCAGCCCAAAAGAGTTTGTCTGCCTTGCGGGCAAGTCGACACTGAAGGACTGGAAAAGAGCTATCCGACTCAATGGCACCATGCTCAGGTCGAATATATTTCAAATATTGACTATATGTATGTACATGAAGAGAGAAAGGAGTAGTTTAATTAATTTTTAGTGTTTGTCAGTTAGTGTTAGTTATTAGTACACTTTTCAAGTATTTTTTGGAAGAGTTTTTAACGATTTTTTAATTCAATCTGAGCAGTGCAATTCGTTTTATTATAAAGGTGCAACAATGTATTAATATTTTTGATTCTCGTTTTTTGCTTTGAATTTCAGCTTCTCAACAGTAAAACTTTAGTAGTTTATTGATAGTGTTAGGGAACTCCAAAGACAACATGTAACTGTAACCACAACTTTTTCTTCCCCAGGAAGATCATGGATTCCGGCGAGCTGGAATTCTACCATCACGCAAAAGTCTGCTCCAACACCTGCCGCAGCACCAAAATTGACCTGTTGGGAACCAAATTGGCCGCCAGCTCAGACCAGTCTGCCGACCTGGCTGCTGCCACCTCCTCCACTCCTAACTGTAAGTAGATGAGCCTCCAGCTCGTGGGTGTGTGATGTGCTACATTGTGGTCTGTCCTTCCTTTAATGCCTTGTCTCTGTAGACCTTCAAAGAACACCGCAGATATTGTACTGTATACTGGATATGCCCCCAAGCTTTAACCTGCCAACTATAACTCCCCCATCTATTCTCTCAGCATGGAATAGTGTTTTTTTTTTTCCTGCGTGTTTGTTTGGCCTTCGTGGAGGTTTGTGAGTCATGCCCCAACTGGCCACAAGGCTTAGTTTACCACGGCCCTGCTCGCACACATGCTTATACACTCACGATATATTTTTTAAATTGTGTAAACAGTTTGGCCTTGGTGAAGGCCTGTGCATTGGAGTGGCATAGAGCTAAAGTGCATCATACTTACTGAGAACTATTTTGTCCGACTCATCTAAAAAGGCACTCAAACTCAGTTTGTTCAAATAATGTATCAGTTGTGATAATCAGCTGGCCTAATTGCCCTTTTCCACATTTGTTGAACCATTGTGTCGTTTCCATTATAGTGAATGGAAACTCCCGCCCAGAGGGGTCAGAGGGACCTTCGGAGGAGGTCACAGCCGTTGGAGGTGCTTCTAAGTCTTTGCACAGATTAAAATTGTGACAGCTTTCGATGACATTCTGTTCACATGTATTTGGATGTGCAGAGGATGCCGTGTCATTCTGGCGTGCGCTGAAGGACGCAGGGCTGCTGGAGGAGGTGATTGAGGACTTCCAGAAGGAGCTCCAAGAGGTCCTAAAGGGGCTGCATGAAAGAGTGTGTGAACCATCACTGCAGGTCAAAGGTTAGAATCCCCTTGAGTAAAATGGATGTTTTCTGATTTGCCGTGGTATGAACTGAGCCGTACGATCCAGTGTCAGGACCATCAGCTGACGCATTTAACACAGAGTGGTTTGTTTCGTCAGATGCCGCTTTGCTCGACAGCATCGTGCACAGCTTTGGAATGCTGGATCTGGTCAAGAAGGTTCTGAGCAGTCATAAGAGCCAAATGGACCATTACAGAGAACAGTACACCAGCAGCCTCGTTGGTCAGTCTTTGTGGAAACAAACCTTTATGATCAAAGGCCACATTTAATTTTTCAAAGTGATGGGTCAGGTTGTTCATAGATTATTTTGAGTTAATATTTTACAATTTACAATGAATCAACCAACAGTTTATTGAATTAGATAAAGTGCATCTCTGTTTTAAAAAATAAAAAAGGTAAAAAGTTATTGACCAGTGTAATTTGAAACGTCTGGTTCTTGCGAAAAGAGGCATTACTATTGTTTGTCTCAACATCATGTCTGTGTACAGCTCTGGAGCAACAGTGTGATGAGCACAGAAAACGAGCCAAGGAGCTGAAGAGCAAATCTCAGCACCTCAACAACGTCCTGATGAACCTCAGCCCTGGATCCGCAGCCCCGGCGCCCAAGCGCTCCCGAATGAGCCGCGCCGCCTCCAGCCCAGCGTCCGCCATCCCCGCGCCCGCACAAGTCGCCCTGCCTCTCAGCCAATTAAGTGCCGTATCGCTCGGTAAGCTGCTAACTGTGGCGGGAGCTCCGGCAGCCTCCAACCTGAGCGGCTACACTCTGCTGACCTCGCCGCTCAACGGCTCGGAGCTGACGGCCGACGCTTCCAACCTGACGGTGCTCTCCGCCGTGGCGGGTCAGGAGGGGGCGTCCTCCGAGAGCGGCGGCATCGTCTCGTCGACCTTTGTCAAAATGGTCAGTCCTCAGTTCCAGTTGGTGACACTCCCGGCCACGTTGCAGGGCCTGGCCAGCTCACAAAACACTTGCATCACGCAGCCGTTCGGCACCATTACTGTGGTGGACGCCACGGCAACAACCGCAGACATTTTCCTACAGGGAGTTGAAGCTGGTGAAAATGAAGAAGGTCAGCACAATGAGGTGAGAGGGGATGACATGCAGCAGCTGGTGGAGCAGCAATGATGGCAAATTAGCATTTAGTTTGTTCAGGGACACATTGTTTTCCATTTAGTTTGTTTGAAATGAGAACATTTATGTTTGAGAATCATTTTTGTTTCAAAGACCATAGCAGTATTCTCACCCATTTAGAGCAGTTAATATGGTAGCCGGTGAACCCAATCATATTTATAAAAACTATATATATATATATATATATATATATAAATAAAACTCTGTTGTATTAAAAACTCAGGTTTTTCCACTTAGGTCATAGCAGTAGAAGTATTGCCTTGCCATCATCTTGATGCCCAAGAATTATGTTGAAATGAGCCGAGGAGCTTAATTTGGACAAAAGTAGTGCTTTTAAATCATCTACTGGCATCCATAAACACAATTATTTTTCAAAGGGTGTCAGTTCCTCAGATTTTCAGTATTTGCGGCAGGGCTAATTTTTGGCGACATTGAGAGTAGGAATGCAAAAAAAGTGCCTCAACCAAAGATACATTGTACAAAACTGAGAAAAAGACATGAACACCCTGTGGATGTCCTACAGGTGTTTAATCGGTTGTTTTCTCTTTGCTGATTTATTTATATGGCAGTGTGTTGCAACACAGACGACCACCAAAATGTTACAAATACCTCACTTTTTGATTAGTAGTCTGAATTGCTCATTAGAATATGTTGCAAATATCACTTTTCGGTCAACAGGAAAGATTTGATTTGAATATTTTAATTTATGTAATAAATGATTTAGCGAATATTACGTATAAAATATTGCATCATTTCGAAAGACAGTTGGTGTATGGTTTTGCAGTAATGCAAACTTTTTAAACAAACGAGCAATAATTCATGTTGGTAACAGCTACAAAAAGCTTCACTGTTGCTTTCCTAAATTGTTTAAAAGCCTACAAAAAGAAAACAACCTTTAGAATTATCAGATAGAGATGAAATTTGCACTACAAATTGTTTGAATATGATTAGATTAAAAGAAACCTTTGTAATATTGTTCGTTTAAGTATAAACAAAGGTATTTATTTTGCATTTGAAACGTTGAGCCTTACCAAAAACAACACAATGGCAAATAAATTGACGGTCAAACAAACCGACTTCTGCCTGTAAAATTTAGATTAATAGTTTTGACAGGTAATTATGACGCCTGAAAAAGTATCTTTTGTACTTTTCATGGCCACGAGATGGCGGTACAGACATGTTAACGTAATGCACTGCGGGCGGGGGCGTACAGTGAAAATGTGTTATTATATATTATGTGACTGACAAGACGCCATGTCAAAATTAGGGAAAAAAAAAATCATATTCTCAGATTAGTTCTGTTCTAGTTTTAAATCTCGGAACGAATTAAATAAAAATAAAAAAACGCGGTCAACTTTACCATCATCACTTTCGACAAAATAAGGAAAAATATTTACGGTTATTCCAAATTGTCGGTGGATAATAAATTGCATTTGATTTACCTTTGTGGACAAAAGTTCCAGTCTTAGTTTGATTCATGGTTTTATTAAACAATCAAAGACTTGGAATTCAGAACCGCACAGACAAGAAGGCAGCAAGTACAGCAGGCATGATTTGGGCTTAAATAGAAGATGAAGTAAAGCTGCAGTGAGCGTTCATTGCGCTTTACGCAGTTCATCTCATTTCTCCACTCAGGTCGTCGTAGTAGGACGAGAAAGGATCCTCGGCGGAGCGCACCGAGATTTTGAAGTGGCGACGCAGGAAGCCCCCGTAGCGCTTGTCCCACTTGATGTTGTTCAGTTTGGGTCTGATGCGCCTCATGAAGCCCCCGTAGCGCTTCTGAAGCTCCTCGGGTTCCTCGGATTCGCTTCTCTTGGATTTAGGGCCAAACTTGCGTAAAAAGCCGCCGTAACGTTTCACGTGGTCATAGGCGCGCAGCGCGTTTCCCTCCGGGTTGTTCTCCGCTTCTTCTGCCGGCACATCATTTCCTCTCTCCCCGGTCTTCTTCGATAAGTCCGCCACTATCTCCGCAACGTGCTTGTCCCGCCAAGGGGAGGACAGTAGGTCCTTGATGGTCTGGTCCAGCTTCTTCAGGAACTGCGCGTCGGCTTGTTTGCTGGCCCCATCTTCTTCATCCTCTTGCTCCTTCTCATCTTCGTGTCTCACCTCCTCCAGACCCGCAACGCGTTCACACAGCGACGGCTCATCCTCACACAACAACCCGCACCACTGCAACACACCCATGGATAATTGTGACATTCCATTAATAAATAAAATACAGATCTGGGGGGAAAAAAATTAAAGACCAAAAGCACTAAAGTTTTGTTATTTTTAACATATTTTTATTTTCCTCAAATATGTTGTCTAAATATTTGGAATACGGGTGTTGTCAGTGGTTTTTTTCTTTTTTTTAAATAACGAAAAAGAAAAATTCTGAAATGTAATATTTAATCTGCTTCTCATTTTGCAGTTGTTTCTTATCCCCCCCCCCCCCCCCCAGATGCAAAAGCAAACTTTCTGCATAATCTCAAAATGCACAGCATATCACGACTACATTAGTTGAAATAGCAACGAAACCATAATAAAAATTGAAATTGTATCAATCATTTTTCATTTTTTGCCCTAGTGGGGAAGAGTACATTTTACAGCAGTAAAAGAGCAAGAAAAAGATATTTAGAAGAAAAAAAACATCCTTAAAAAAATGCAAGCGCAAACTATCGTACTCACATTCCTTACAAAATAATGTAATTTTACATTTATTACTTTTTAAAGAGAAAATATTCATCCCTTGAGGAAGATTAAAACAGCTACAACACAAAGACCCCAAAATAGCTCATTTCATAAGCACTTGGAATAGAGTTGCCCATCTTCTTACCAAGCTCCTGTAGGCGCCATTGGGCTTGAAGATATTCTGCAAGCATTTGTGACACTGCGAAGAACAATGTGCGTGCATGGAGTGGGGCAAGCTCAGCATCAGCACCAGCACGTACCACTCCATCCTTCAGCAAATTCCTGACAACACACATAAGAATCACAAGATAAATCTGATGATGTTGAAAAAGTATGTATAACTCCTCCAAGAGAAAGTCCACAATACAAATGTGCACACATTGTTGTAAAAATAAAAGCAAAAGAGTACCGAAAGTTTGTGATGACGTGTTGATCAAATCCACCATCAAATGTCTGCTTGCTTTGGTGCCTCTAACTCCAGTGCTTGATTTCTCCTTGTTGCCTCTCTTTTTATTACAGTGATCAAGGCAGTGCCACTGCATGCGCATCAACGCAGTTCCCCAGCGCACCAATGAGAAAGAACCATAGTGCGTAAATATGCCTGGGGAGATTCTGACAACACCTACGCACAGAAAAGAAGGCACGGGGGATAAGGGTAAGGGATTTGGCAATTCACGCATTTGCTCCAACATTTATCATATTCTATATGGCTTGTGAAATGAGCGGAGAGCAATGCTTCACTTCTTAGTATAATTTGCAAAAATATGCCACAGTCCATGAGAAGGGAGAAGACACTGAATTTGCATATTTTGAACTTTCACAACTTCCTGTTTATGCTCAGTAATGCCAGGAATATTACTCTATTATATACTACCCCCCCCCCCCCCCCCAGTCATGATTAATGTTACTTTTCTGAGTGGACTAAGATTTCCTTCAAATAATTTAGCCACTTATCGTATTTTAAAAAAAATAAAGAAAATTACTTATATTAGGCAAAAAAAAAAAAGGTTTCCATTTGTTTATGACAAACTTCATTCTTAAATGTCACTTGAAAAAAAGGTCGACTTCCAATTGAGTATCTGCAAAGCCTGGTTGTCAGTTTTATGGTAAGCGGGGTTGTCGACGAGTAACTTTATACAATCTAACACTGCAATCAGTAAAGTAGCAAAGTCCCTTTTTCAAGGTACGTAAGTGTGGCAACACTCTTTATGGTAAAGGATTTCCTTGGTTTGTGACTTTTCTAAAAACGTGGGCGCTATTGTTACTGTGGGGAGGAAAATCCATCGTTAACTCGGATCATAATTTCCACTCCGTATTATTTTGATCAGATTGGAATTCAAAACATAGAGTAACTCATCAGCTTCAATGCCTTGCTGATACCCCAGAGCGTCTTTTCACTGAGCAGCAATGGTCAGATTGAAGTGTGATGTCGCACTGTGTACAATAGATATACACACTGGCTGTTATCAAGTGTGAACTGTTAGGACATGTGACATGAGGACAACCACTCTGTTGTCAGTGGAGGCACATTGGATGAAAACATGAAACATGCAAGTTGTTTTCAATAACGGAAAATCCCTCCCTGGCGTATTTTCTGGAGTGAGAATAATATAGGAATTAATACATTGTTCCTCTGAAAGGATGTTGAGTATGCTTCCTGTGGTCTTATTATAATGAATAATATAAAGGCAGACCAATGCATTCTTTCTCTCCGCTTAGTCCATTCAGTCATTTTTTTTTAATATGCCATTTATATAATAGACCGCAAACAGAACCTATCAACATCGGTGCCGGGACTGAGCTACGTGGTGGCCAAAGTGGGCAGGAGTAAAATCTAAATGCAATTTCCTTTTTGTTAAAATCTGAATGATTGATTGATTCTTACAGTCATTGTTAATTAATTCCATGAATTTCACACCATGCAAATTATATGGTTGAGAAATTATTGTTATAGCGGCCACGGATACTTACGACAATGAATAAATCCTCCTTGACAGTAGTTGGAAACATTGGCGAACCAACATCTGATTCAGAAGGAAGTCTTTCTTCACGGATTTTCTAGCATACGGTGTTAAATGAAATTTTAGATATTAAAAGTACTACTAGTGGTCTCAATATTCATTATCAGTGAGTCCTCGGAGAATGAATGATCATACTGGTGTCAGTCAAAAAAAAAAAAAAAGGTGTCATACATGCCCAGCCTTTAAGATTCAATCCACTTTTTGAATCAAAAAAAGATGAGTGACACCAATACTTTAATAGTGTTTTGTTGCTGATACTGTAACTATAGAATTCTATTTCAATGATGACAAAGCTTGAATATCATTTACTTTGTGCGTGACTCTTTGATTAAGATTGTTTCCTTGGTAACATTAGCCCAATACTCTCTGGCGTGGGATTTTCATTTGTGCGTCAGTCTTTATGTGGGACCTTGGACTGCATGTGCACGTGGTCAGGGGGTGGGACCGATTTTTCATCCATTGAGATGAATGAGCAATACTGGTTGTGAGAATGTCCCTTCCATTTTTTAGGCCAAATCCCACGCATTCAGTACGGTTGTCCTTAATTAAAGGCGATAAGCAATATAGAAACTGGATGAGTTGATCATTGACATTTCCTAATATAAATAAACATATCAATAGATAATACAGGAATGGCCAATTACAATATTAGCAAACCCTATTCGGGGCCCACAATCTCTTAAGAGGAAGGAAACAGATTCTGTGCTTTGCACACAGCTAAAATTCAACATAGAGCTGATTCATATAATCATAATTCTAAACTGTCTTCCTCTCCATAACAAGCAATGCCTTGAAAAAAAAAAAAAACATTCAAGCAGCTTAAGTGTCAGTGACGCAAGTGAAGCCATAACACAACGTATTAGAGTTGAATTGTCCATAACACTGCAGATTTCAAGTTGAAAAACTTGGATGAAATATTGAACACAAGGATTTTAATGTCCCATGATTGCTACTTTGTAATGTATATCATGAGCTATCTATTCTATTATGATATTTTCCCAATTATCCTTAAACCACAAAAATAATGAGTCATTTTGCCTCACTTGGATCTCTGTCGGGTTTGCGGTGATGTTAAATTAACACAATCTCTGTCATTGCCACGGTAACCTTGGCAATCATTTATCTAACGAAATTAAAAGAATTACTCTGACTCTGACTCTATGATGTATGAAAGTGTAAAGCATGAACTGCGTAAACATTTTCTCCTGCATGCGCTTTCCACCCACAGTCTCAGTCAGCACCTGCTCATTGTTTGAGGAATCCAAAGAACATGCTGGACTTGCTGCACAAAGGAGATTCAGCCATGAGTTCATTTTCCCATTATTAAAACCTTTGATGAGGTAATTGACTTCTCCCATGGTAAATATAGAAGCTATCTGTTAATTAATACATCATTAATACATCCACTTCCAGAAATAACTACAAAGTGTCTTTCAAGTAATTCATACTGCACACTCTGGAAGGATGAATATTTTTTGTTTTTGGCTCCGGGTGTTATTCGGAACACAACTCAGCATGCTACGATATCCATTTGACAAGGTAACGCATAATTGGCGTCGTACCAGATCTCTTCAGCACTCACCCTTCCAAGCCGTGTTTGCCTTTACTGTACATTCCCCAGTAACCTGGAGACATCTGCATTTCACGTCCACTACTTTCACTTACTGCGGTAAACATGCACACGGCCACACGCAAGCACACATCTGTAAGCTTGGTCTTACTCATCTCGGTCATCTGTTTCAATGAAAGAAAAGACACCTCGCACATGTATCAAGTATGTTTGTTTCGAGACGAAGAGGGGCCCCACAGCGACCTCAGCTTTGGATCTGATGTTTATGTAACCATAGCAGCAGTAAAGAAAAGCTTCTTCCATTAAGACCGTTAATAATCCTTTCCGAGGGACAAAGTGAATCATAAACTAAGGGAACCTCAAAGTGCTTGATAACAGAGTCTAAGTTTGTCATTGACGTCATTCACATCACAACTTTGTTACAAAGCTAATTGGAAATTTTGAAAATCCAATGTGGCCCTTGAGTGTAAAAGTTTGTTGGTCAAAGTTGCTCGGTCCCAATGTAGCCATGACGTCTCCTGGTGACCTTTTGTTATTTCAGACTTTGTTTTAAAGGCAAAGTCAGCCCAGATGTTTTCTTCTAACTAGTCGAAACACAGTGTTCTGGTTAATGTTTTGTTTGTGAAATATGAATTACAAAAGTAGAATCCGCCAGTCTTCATCATGACCTGATTGTTGTGAATCGATCATGATTACGTCATGCAGCTTCCAGGGTACAAGCTGGGTTTCTTTTTAAAAGCAACATTTTGGACGCTATGCCAGGCAAAAACTAAAAAAGACAGAATGTATATGAAGCTGTAAAAAGAACCAAGCTGAGAAGTCAGTCACTATATATTTGTCTAAAATATATAATACCATTTTCAGACCAGTTTTGAGAATACTGAATGCACTCAGCAGTCACCAACATGACTTGCCAACTTCCTTTGTGGTGCTCTGCCACGATATGAGTTCATGCAAGTTATGATTATTATTAAACATCAGCGTACATCATTCAGGACCTCATTTCCATTTCCTTTGCTGCAACATGTACCAGATTTCACAGCTGGATGCCCGGTCGCGGGATTTCTCTTCTATTGCTTTCTTTGGTGGCTATTACAGTCTCTTGACCCCACCTGACTGTCACGACCTTATTTATCAAACAGTGACTCTGTGAAAGGCACTTGTCTTCCATTCTGCCTTACCTCAAACAACACGGCAGACAGCTTTCGAGACCCGGTTTCCAATTGAGCTCAATGGGAATTATATTTGGAGTTTTGTAATTTGCACTTTCCAACAGGATTTTGACGTCATCTTCTCAACGTTCCTTTATAATGCTTCTACTATAAGTTTTCACACCAAGTCCAGAACTGTGTAAAGCACAGGTGTCAAACTCAAGGCCCGGGGTCCAGATACGGCCCGCCACATCATTTTACAAATTAAAGGATTAATTACAAATTCTGCTTCAAATTCGTGTCATTACTAGAATTGCAAATTGTCTTCACTTTTAATAATATATATGTTTTTTTAAATATTTGACCAGTTTTTACTCGTCTGATTTGAAAACGAGTTATTTGTCAGTTTGTTTTGTAGCTTTTACATATAATAATATATAATATGAGGTTATCATACATTGATTTGGGTTGACAGTCATATTGGCTTTCCGAAAGAAGCTATGACTACAATGCGGCTCGCGAAAAAAACGGGTTTGACATCCCTGCTTTAAAGGTAACCAACAGTAAGTTGATTTGTGAATATACAATAAGATAGTTTCATACTGTGGTGCTCAAGTGTTTTTTTTTTTGGATGTACTGTTTAAAATATAATGTATTTGGCACATTTGGAGTGCTTTTGTAAAGAACAAAGGGCAAATATTCCCAAGTTTTGCTGGTAGACTCCCACCCAAAAGGTTTTGATAAAACAATAAACAATAGTCATCACTTGGCTGCATCTGCTGACTTGCAGTTCGGTATGAATTACACGTTGAGGCTACTGTTAACTATTATTGATTTTCGTATTGGATGGGACAGGGTGAAATATTACAGTATTTGATGCCATTTTTCTGCCAGGACTGTATTGTCAATTTATTTTCATCAACTCATTCTTTTTTTTTTAAGATGGAAAATGCACATGTCTATTTTGTAAGGTTTAATTTGCATGAAAGCTGAGAGTGCTTCTATTGTCACGCCATCCTGATTCTATTCCATTTGCGCTGCCCCATTGAGCTGCTGTCTATCACATTCATCTTAAACAAATGACTATGGAGCATCATACGTTTTGTTTTTTTGCTGTACTTTGAAGTATGCATTATAGCTGATAACATTAGGAAGGTTGTGATGGGCCAAGCCAAACACAACAAAAAAGGATGCACTATTGTTTTGGCATACAGTTTCATCATACCTCAAGGGTGGACAAAACAGTCATAAATCAACTTTAAGTATGCTCTTGACAGATGACTTGACTGAAGGCCACAATTCTGTATTCTTGAATAAAATAAAACATTTGATAAATATGAACCTAGCATAAAAGTTACATTTTGTTTAATTACAGTGAATGTTGAAATATATTTAACCTAGAAATACACTGAACTTGAGAGAACGGTACTAAAGATTTGAATGACGACTCAAAGAGGTTCTCTGGTGTCCTGAATTCACATCTGTATCTTCTAAAAAGCACGGGCACTGACAATAATGTCTCCATCTATTCACCAACAGCAATATTGGCCTTCAGGTTGCCGTGGTAACGTGGTGCTGGGATTGAGTCAGAAACTGAAGTGAGTGTCCCTGAAACTTGTGAAAGATATTCATCCTGGAGCAAAATAATGGCAGAGCCGAGCTACGGCGCAGAACCTCTGCAGGCAGACAAACAAAGTATATTGTGCAAGGTCACTGCCACGCATATACACACACACACACGCGCACGCACACGCACACAAATACACCGATTGTGATCATCAAGAGCGCACGAATATCCTTCAAAAGATGATACTTCACACCCCCTCATTCCCATATCAACATTTCCTGTCTATCACATGACGCAATGTAACAACAAGAATGTACACCTGGATTAAGCATTTTTAAAATTTCCTTCTTTTTTTTTTAAATGACTTGAAAACGTTGCACGTTCCAGGCTGCTGTCCCATAATAAATTCAACAGTGCAATAGCTGAGAGGTTGAAACAAACATCAAATAGAAAACATGATTTAAACTGTGACCTAAATACCCACTCGACGATAAAGTAAATCCTGTAATCAGTCTATATGTTTGTATCTTTATATGTTCTGTATCAGAACCATAGATGCCAGTTCAACTGTTTGGTTTGCCATGAATTTTTAAAGGACTTTCATTTAAAATTTAGAACATGATTATTATTGTTATATATGTTATTGTAGGACTCAAACAAATGTATGCTGCTGCTGCACCCTACACAGGGTCACGATTAGATAGAGATAACGATGACATAGCAATCGTCACTGTAGTAATAGTTTATATTTTCTGCAGTATTTCCTTGCATTGGGAAAAAAAAGCAGCTATGAAATAATACAAAGCAATTCAAAATTACTGCCAAGCTAATACCCCCAAACCTTTAAGATGTGAATTTCTTTTATTTATTTATTTATTTATTTATTTATTTATTTATTTATTTATTTATTTATTTATTTATTTATTTATTTATTTGTTTGTTTGTTTGTTTGTTTGTTTGTTTGTTTGTTTGTTTGTTTGTTTGTTTGTTTGTTTGTTTGTTTGTTTGTTTGTTTGTTTGTTTGTTTGTTTGTTTGTTTGTTTGTTTGTTAATGGGAGTGGGGTGTAATTATTATGCTATTTTATTTTCCAACCATCAAGTCACATCCTAACTCTTTGGTAGAGGTATTTAGTATTTTTATTTTTTTTTACTGTTGAATTTTTTGCTCAAAGTAACCAACGAGTTAAAATGCAAATTTAATTATCCCGTGTTAATAGATACATCAATTGTAATATACCGTGCCACTCATTTATAAACCAAATGCTAACGCAGTAGACAGTGCAATCAATCAAATTAGGTAGAGTACATTAGGTAACGTCACGAAATGTATTTAAAAAAAAAAAAGACTTGAAATACTGACTTTAAATTATATCCTTACATTGTAAGGCTTAGATAGTAGATACATAGCATGGTTAAGTGCTTAAAAGCTGGGAGAATTGTATTCTCCCTCACGTAATTAAGTCATAACCACAGAAAATATTTGTATAAAAACAGGAGGCTAAAAAAAAAAAAAAATCTCGTTTGCGGTGTTAAGTCAGCATCTCCCGTAATGGCGTCCCTTGTCGAAGTTTCTTCACCAAGTTTCTTACCCACTTCGTAACGGGAAGCTGTTATTCAAGCTGTAACCACAAGAGGGCAGAAGTGTACCGTTGTCAAAACAAAGACTTTAAATGTTATTGCTGTTGTATTTTTGCTCTATACAACTTGCTATGGTGGCTTGCCAATAAAATATATCAGCAAAGTCCAAGGGTATTTAATTTGAATAATTTAGGAAATAAGACATAGTACTCAAGTATGATAAACATTCATTCCTTATCGAAATGAGCGTTTTCAGCTCCCATTTGGCTGTTGTATGTTAGAAACGTTTATGAAAAACACTTTAAAGTAAAATGGGGGGGGGGGGGGAAATCTAATCAGTTCTACTTTGTGCCGGTGTCGTTCGGGACATTAAACACAAAATGACAGTTTGACTTATGTGGAATTGTTGAAACACAATTAGCAGTGGAGCGCCACAACAGTCAATCTTAATATTTGTGTAGCAATATAGATTTGACAAACAATCCCTGTGGTAGATTGGAATCGAGCACTCGGTGCTCGACTGTGTGGTCTGTCTGTATTGAGAGTCGGGGGGGAGATGTTGACTGAGCGGGCAGTAAAAGATCGACTTATACTGCATCCTTGCCTCCGTGTATTATTGGTGAAACAACCAGTAAGCAACCCACGGTTAGTGACAACACTACAACAGTGTATCAGAGCATAAAGCCACAACAATCCCCACCAGTGGTAGTCACGCTGCCCACATTAGGTCTGTAGTAGCAATAAAAATCATTCCTCTGGGAATTTGGAGATATGCAAGCCTAACTTACTTTCATAACAATTGCGTAGGTGTGTGGGTGTATCATCCATCACCACGAATTATCTGTTCTTTTTATTGGCCTTACAAACTTAAAATAAAAGCATCCTTGGTCTGTCTAAATTAATGGTGATAAATTGTGGCGGTTTGGAATTGGTAGTCCTGGCTCGCTGCTTAAATCGATGTGACCCCAGTGACAAAAACTCAAAATGATTCATATAAGAAAAATGGAATTTATGTCAAACAGTCAGTTGTGTTTTGGAGGTTAATGTGAAGCGACTCACCTCACACTCAGGCACATGCTGTCATCCTCCCTTTGCACATTTGCCAAGGTGTTGTCACCTCAAAAAGTTATTCTTGTTCCCATCTTCAATAAGAAGCCACAGCTGACATTACACGTTACTGGTAACCATTCCAAGACTAGGAGGGTTTGGAAAAGAATACAAATACCTGCGCGTTGACCTCAAGAACATTAAATAAAACATTTCCTACCGTAAGAGTACTCATATTTTACTTTCATACTTACATACATATGACATAATTTCGCTCATATCTTTATGTTCTGCCCGTGCTGACCTGTGAGAGCTTATTCAAGCAAATAAGAAATCTCAATATGAGAGGAAAAGTGTTTTTTATTTTATTTTATTAAAGGTGTTAAACTGTCATGTTATTTCAAAAGAACTTTCAACACAATGTTTTCTTCTATATAACTCACCTCGTGTAAGAAGGGAAGTGATGATGGATTTTGACTATAGAGGAACTCTGTGCATCATGGGAGAAAGTCAGAGCTGCTTTTGACATTTTGGTTTCTGCTGATTGCAGTTCGGTAGCTCGGACTAACAAATACATCATTCCTGCATGGTCACTGAGTAATGACAATAGAAAGTCTGCTCTTGTGCGTCCAGTCGGCCTGGTATGCGGGACAAAGAATGATTTCCTACAGTGTGGTGTTGGAATAACCCCCTGCTGATAAAAACAAAACAGAGCAAGGGCCAAAGTTACACACAATGTCAGTCAATAGTTTTAACACACTACTACATGTCTCATCCACTTAACCAATATAAAGAATCACTTTCTTCTCCAAAACTGGCCTCATTAGGTTCACGTTCCTCCATGTTGCAATGCCTTGCTCAAGGATATCTCGACAGTAATAAGCAAGGAAACGACCATTTCTGTCACTCCTTGGCAATTTTCATGACATTTCATTTCATTCAATTGCATTTCAATGGGACTCGAATATGACTTGAGCAATGAGCACTCGAAGTATTTTCTTGTCGTATCGTCGAAAAAAGTCATAATGACTACTTTGTCAAGGGAGTGTAATAAAGTACATCTACTTAAATATAGTAACGTAGTATTTGTAGTTCACATCTCTAGGACGTTTTGTACCAAAGGATGTAATGTTGTGAGTGGGCGTGGCTCTCATGCTTTTGCACGTGCTGTACCGTAGCTCGTGTAGTCCAACGCGGCTGCGAGGAAGCATGGAGAAAAAGAAAGACGAGCACGGCGGTGCTCAATAGCAGTCGTAATTCAGTATTATTTCAGCAAACCCGCAAGCATTTGGGTCAATTGATAACAGGATAATGTTCATTTGGGCTCTATTTTTAAAACAAAACAATTGTCTGTTTTCATTGAACTGGTGGAATCACTGCGCGTTAGTTTGGATTGTCAACCAATCAGCGTCGCCTTTATGCAACGTAACCGGCAAACCACGCCCCACGTCCTTTGCTAGCTGGATTTGTTTTTTTTGGAAGCCAAATTACTTCCTACACTTGATCCGTTAATGACAGCTATACGCTGACTTTACAATATTAACTGCGTTAAATTTTTACCGGGTCATTACAAGAAGGACGTCAATTCGATGAGTTTGGAGTTAAAGTAATGAAATGTCAACACGCCCACCAGCCATGCTCATTTTATGCAAACATTAAATCATGGATGTTTGCAACGGGAAAAAGAAGAGAAAGGTAAGCAGAGGCGGCGGCCGTGGGCTGGTGTGCGAGCGAAATGTGGCCGGAAAGCCGAAACGAGAAGCGGCTAAAGTCCTCCGTTCCCTCACGGTGGAGGACAATAACAACTACCCGGAGCCCATGGAGGAAGAGGAGGAGGAGGACAACTGCTTCTCTATTAGCTTCCTCCGGCCAGGTAGGACAGAGCCTGACATGCTGGTGCCACTATCTGTGCCACCCCGGTACACCCTTATCCGGGAAGTGGGCCGGGGGAGCTACGGCGTGGTGTACGAGGCCATCGCCCGGAAAACCGGAGCCAGGTTGGCCGTGAAAAGGCTCCTGTGCGACGCCCCGGAGAACGTCGAGTTGGCTTTGGCCGAGTTCTGGGCCCTGACCAGCCTAGAGAACCGACACCAGAATGTGGTCCAACTGGAGGAGTGTGTCCTACAAAGGAACGGTTTAGCCCAGAAGATGAGCCATGGCAACAAGAGGTCCAAACAATACCTGAGGCTGGTGGAGACCTCACTGAAAGGTACACAAATCACTGGCATTTCTTGCCTTTTAACTGTAGGAAACCCTTTAAAAATAGAATTTTGATACCAAAACTTCCAACCCAATCGCATAACATAAATAAAGTCGACTATATTTTGCACCAAAGTTCAGACTGAAATAGTACAAATACCATTAAAAATGTCAGTATAAATTCTTCGCTAGATTTCTGACTTATATTCAAATATATTTATGCACATTGAGTTGCTGTTTTTCAAACATTACCATTTTTTTCCGTGTATAATGCGCAAAATTTAACTAATTTATTGTCCTAAAATTATTATACATGGAGAAAAACGGTATTTCCCCATCCATAGGCTACATAATATACAGATGACCACAAAGGGAACACTGTCTCCCTCCACCTGCTCTTAGAGAACACAGTGTACTTGGCAGCATGTTGACTCGCTTTAAATCGCACAGTAAACACTTTATGATGTGTCCCTTTCACCTAAAAGCCAAAGACTCGATAATAACTTTTTGATTTAACCTACTTATCACTGTGCTTTTGTCCCAGCTCAACAGTCCTCCATGCGTTTGCTTTTCTTTTAATAGCACAGCTCTTATGTAAGAATGTAGAATTTACCTCCATGTGCCATTCTCTGTCCCCCATCAAGACAAAATGGAGTAAATCAAATTGGATCACATTGCAGAGACTGGATGGGCCTTTTAGGTGTCAATTGTTTAACATCTAGCTGTCATTGCTAAAACTCAACACAATCTGCTAACCCAGGGGTGGGCAAACTTTTTGACTCGCGGGCCGGACTGGGTTCTAAATTTGGACCGGAGGGCCGAACCAGGAGCAGATGGACGTAGGCTTTGTGTGAAGTCATATAAGCGACCTGTAAAGGTCATTGCATAAAAGATTTTGGCCTTTAGTAGGTAGTAAAGCATGGATATTCCAAACAAGTTTTTTGAAAACAAATGCATTTATTAACAGCATTAAAATGTTTTTAATAATAATTCACTAAAAAACTGCTGATTCTCATAAAATACGACACTGTTATTATGAATAACAGTCTCCATCACGTCAGTGCCTGCAGGTCAGATTAATGAAAGATGTTTATCTTATGAGATCACATCAAACGGCAAACATTCTGACCAAATATATCCTCTTGAAGAATCGGTGAAAGCATACATCCAAATAAAGTAATCAAAACAGCAACACGGTGAGGGGTATCTGAAAATCAGAGCAGAGTTTTAACTCACAATTAATTACCTGGCAACAGAGGTGAAGAAACGGGAAACACTTCCTTTAAGTAAGCCTTAAGAACTTTACAGGTTAAGATTAGTCGCAAATAGGTGGTGCATCAATGTCCTTGAGCATCCTGCATTGTTTGAAAATGAGAATGGTCGCTAGTTTCAATCCCTGCTATGTGTACAAATCATACTCAAAATGCATTTTTTTACAATAAACTTGAGAGCCTCCCGTTCATTTTCAGTGGGAACAGTGTTGTTGGTCTCCCTTTTTTGCTAGTGCGTCATAGTCTGGAGTAAAATTTGTTGTGGCAATTCTTAGGAGAGATCCGAGGTGTTGGTCCGTTTACCTCGATCTGTGATGGGTTGATGTTGATGTGGCTGAACGTCACGTCGCGTACGTCGAGCCAAATTGGCCACTCTCTTTTAAACGCTCGGCACTGCTTTTCCTTGGGCGACTCATTTTAATGGAAGGATTCCAGGGGAAGGTTTGTGGGCGGCTTTAGCGCAAAACTGCATCTGAAAGCTCAGCGCGCGAATTACAAGAATGCAGATGTCACAGCCCACGATCTAAATTCGGGACTGATACGAATAGAGCGAGAGTGCGCCATGTCCGTACTACTGAGTACGTACACGCACTTGTGAGTGTGCACCAAGCTTTCTGACACGGCTTCCGGTAGTAAATGCGCAGGCGAGCGCTTCGCCATCTACTGGGGAAACGCAGTCATTGCAGGCAAAATGACAAAAAAAAAAAAAGTTTAATAATACAATTTGTTCAGGGTCGGCGGGCCGGATTAAACGGTCCCGTGGGCCGGATGTGGCCCGCGGGCCGTAGTTTGCCCACCCCTGTGCTAACCTCATAGTTCATGCACAATTTTAAGTATTCTCAGGTAAAAGGAGATGGACAAAAGTGATCAAGTCAATTGCGATGACTATACTAACCCCCATTCCTAAAGCTTGCAATTTACAGAACCAAAACAATAACCATCATATTCACTTAGAGAACCTTCTGGAAGTGGAATATTGTTCCCGTAGTACTACATGAACAATGTTTGGTATCACTTGCTGTTTTGTCATTGTTTGTGGTGTTTATAAGTCTAATGTAGCATATTTTTCAATATCAGAAATAATATGACTGTTGACCGACAATACATTCTTCATTCTTTTTCAGGAGAACGCATTATTGGTCAGCCGTCGGAACCATGTTACCTCTGGTTTGTCATGGAGTTTTGTGAAGGCGGAGACCTCAATCGATACATCTTGTCTCGTCGACCCGACCCCCAGACCAACAGGAGTTTTATGCGCCAGTTGACAAGCGCTGTGGCTTTCCTGCACAGGAACAACATTGTTCACAGGGACCTGAAGCCAGACAACATTCTAATCACACAGAAATCCGGTGCACCAGTTCTTAAAGTTGCTGACTTTGGCTTGAGTAAAGTTTGCGCTACAATGAATTGTAAGAACGCTGAGGAGTTGCCCGCAGCAGGTGTTGGTAACAACGAAAACAACATTGTCAACCTTAACAAGTTATGGTTGTCCTCTGCCTGCGGATCAGACTTCTACATGGCCCCCGAGGTGTGGGAGGGCCACTACACGGCTAAGGCGGATATCTTCGCCTTAGGCATCATCATCTGGGCAATGATCGAGCGGATCACTTTCATTGACGCCGAGTCCAAACGGGAGCTGTTGGGCACCTACGTACGACAAGGCTCGGAGATTGTGCCCGTCGGCGAGGCGTTGTTGGAGAACCCAAAGATGGTCCTCCACATTCCTCAGAGGGCCAGGAGCTCCATGTCAGAAGGGGTGAAGAAACTCCTTCAAGAAATGCTTGCGTTCAACCCTCAGGAGCGACCCGACGCCTGTCAGCTGGAGGTGCTGATGAATCGGGTCACCTGTCCCGCGTGAGCATCCCAACTTCTCAACCCCTTCCCTTTTTAAGACAAATTAGTGAAAGAAAGGACTTCTTTTTTCCAGGTAAGATCATCTCAACGTTATATTGTCTCATGTTTAACGATCAAATATTCTTATTCATGGGTGATTGGGCCAAACTAAATCTACCTTGTTTGGTTGTTTGACAATCTACAGGTTACAATTAAAAATGGAACCATTTGCTTCGGAGCTGTCAGAATGGATCAATTAATCAAGGGTTATTAAATTGATCAACTATTTTAACCCCGGGAGCGCAATACCGTGTTTCAACCACTCGAGCCGGGAACGCTGCCACAATCCCCTTTGAGCCCCATATCGTCAAAAAGACCTTATGACATAACTCCGCTCCCAACTATCCGTGTGATTGCTGATGCGGTCTGAGCACGCTATTGTGTGCTAGAATCTAGCTTCTCCAGATTAGTTCACTTGCCGGATGATGAGAAAGCACGTTATGCAACCGGCCTGCATGGCTGCAACTGGTTCATCGAGAAACATGTCATCAGCGCAAACGGGATTAGAGGGAGATCAGATGTTTGTGCCGCCTGGATGTGTCTGTGGTACATGTTGGTTAACTGACAACAGTCCAGTCACCCTTCATAGACCAGTAATGGGATTTGAAGAAAGCGATGGAAGGGATCTGCTCAGTTGTGTTGCTGCTCCCTAGTAAATCTGAAGTTATTTGAGATACTTTTGAAGACAACCACATTCAATTGTGATTACATGTCGGTTCTGTTCAGCACACTAAGTCAGTGTCACTCCACCCTCTTCCTGGGACACTGACGGTGTCGTTCATTCTTCTAAAGCTTACGGAGGCCGGTGTCTGGAACATTTTGTGCCCTTGCTGCCGGCCGGCCCGCCCATAGGCTTCTCCTTATAAACCTGGCCAGCGCCACTTTTAAGTCCCAACCTCTTGCTCATGCATGGCTGACCTTCCTCTTACATTTCTCTGACAGCAGCATGAGTGTCATCGTCAGGTTCAGTGTCTTTTGTAAGTGTGTTTAAAAGCAGCTTTCACCTTTTGAAGGCATTCTTTCCCCATCTGGCAACATGCGTTATAAAAAGGATAGGACAACAGTTTTTTGGGGGGTCTACAGGAAATGAAGTTCCTCTGACAAAAAGATTGAAGGCAGGACACGTGCGTGCAACAGTATGTTTCGTAATGGCGCTCACAGTCAGAGTGGATGGAAAATGCCTCGTAAAAACCCAACAACATTTACAAGATTTTGGGAGGAGGTGTGAAGACTCGAGTCATAGTTATATAATTCAATTGTGAAAGTAGCCACTGGGTGGCTGACATTTCCTCAAGAGTCAAACTTGAACATCACAAAGAACACTGTTTCAAATGCCACTCTGTACGTGTTGTTTATTAATCGGTTCAAAATAAGTCTAAATTTGTTGCGATAACTTACGGCCGTTGTGGCTTGCAAAGCGGTCAATATGTTGTACTTCGTAGATCCCCTGTAAGCTCATAACGCCATACTACTACTTTTTTTTTTTTTTTTTTTAATGGCATTCTGTATCTATGCAGCCAGGTTCATTTTCACAAACGCTATGAATTATAGATTTAAAAGAGGTGTGGTCACCATCTGTTGTCGAGAACAATAATGTCTCTTAGCTAAAATATTGACTGCTGGTTTTGTGCGTGACTGCTTCAAATGATAAGTTGTATAGTATGTTATGCAAAAACAATTTGGGGAGGAATGCTGGCCCCAGGATGCTTTATCTGGATTCCAGCTGGAAAACGTAACTGGCATCTTTGCAGCAAGAGGAACATGCAGGCACACACCTACACTTACATAAGAGATAATTAAACGAGAATGGCATCCATGAGAAAGCTGTTGTTTTTTTTTTGCATGGCCAAAATACACCCTGAGCTCTTTTAAAAAAAAAGAAAGTCAACACGCCATCCAGTAATCACTGAAAGTCCCACAGTGTCTTGGGGCTACAGGAAACCAACCCCCCACCACTCACCCCAAAATACCAGTCACCACTGGTTTAACTTGAAGTGTTTACTTTTGGCTTACGCAACAACAGAGAGCTGACGTTCAACTTGAAGCTCCCAACATTTTAAAGCCTTGTCTGTTGACAGGTTTTCCTTCTTTCTTTCATTCAAATATTAAAGATACCGACATGAACAGGAAGACAAAAGGTTCCAAAATGTAATGCCAAGATAGCTCTGTGAGAGTCAACACGGTGCCACTGGGCATTGTCAATACATGTACGCCCAGCTTTAGCCAACTTAAGTGAATGGCGCATTGTTTTTACAGCATCAAAATGGCCTGTACACAACAGTGACGTAAGCACTTTCCATATCCCCTGCACAGTCCATCATCAACTTAGAGAGAGTGCGTGTGCGCTGCTAACATGACCCACTTGTCTTCCTACCATTTGCAGCAAGTTATGCAACCTAAAAGCGTGACACAGCGCTAAGCTGTAGCGTGCTAGCTGCTAGGCTGTTCTTAGAGGGCTGAACGGAAAACATTGTATTTGTCAGTCAAATAAGTTGAGTTCATGTTGTCTTTTTTAAACGGAAAACTTTACCCTTAATTTACCAATGTTTTGAATTACAAGCACGGAACAAATTGAGTTAATAACTTGAGATACCATTGTATCATTGATCAATAACTCAGTTTGATATTGCTCAGCCCTTGCTCTTATTTCTTCATCCATCGCAATATTTTGAACAATTTCACTTTTCAAATGTAGCGAACCCATTATGTTCTCATGTTTTGATTTGAGAGCTCTTCTAAACTCTACCTCCTCACAGTAACCTTTTGTTCGACATTGTTCTGTGTCTGCAGATTTTGTTTACCGCCTGGATGTGGACTCTTGACAAGACAAAGGGAATCCCATCAATTCGAGACTGTGAAGAGCGCAACACTTAATTTCGTACCAATGTGATCGGGTTCCTCGCTTGGGAGCAGCACGCAAACATCTTTCTTCCAGCACCACCCAAAATCTTTAGTATGTAGCAGTTATTTGTTTCCTAACAGGTCTGTTTTGTTTTCTTTTTGATTGTGACGCACCCGCTATCAGTTTCCTAACGTTGTGCCTTAAGCACGGTCTTCCAACGCTAACACGTAATCACACTTTGCGTTCTCTTCACCCGACTTTCCTGTGTGGAAACGGGCAATAGAGCGCCAAGTGAATGAATGAATGGAAGGGTAGATTAGCAACACGGGAGACTGCAGGGGGTCTCCCAAAGGTTTTGCATTTGTATCCACGGAGCTCCACCGAACCTTCACTCTCCATTGTGCATCTGACCAAAGCATGATGTAGCATTTTATGTCGGTCACTTTGCAGTCGTGGTGGACACCAGTGTATTAGGCTACCCTATGTGGTGCGGAGCTACCTCGTACGCAACACTCTTTACCGTTACACACTCAGTTTGTTCAAAACACCCTCAGGTTCTTGTGAACTTCTACTAAACAAGCCTCTGACTAGTTTTCTCGTGGTGGTTGATCTTTACTGCTGCTCACTAACATCCTAGCCTAGCACAACAGTCACCTAGATGTAATCTAGTTCCTAGAAGGTGTTTTTTTGTTTTGTTTACACAACGTTGATAATCTCCAAATTTATTAATTGTTTCTTTTAATGACCGTTTTACAAATGCAAGTGTGATCATTCTTCATTGCGTTCCATTGGGATTAGTTCCAAATCAAAATGACCAAATACAGCGAAAAGAAATGAGTGATTATATAAAAATACCCATTGAGAGCTTTGTACTAAATGATAAAAGTTTTAATGCTGTGCAGCAATGTTGAGAGGTTATTTGACAATATTTTTATTTTGCTGTGGTTTATGCAGTGCTCAAGCGTAACAAAGGATTTAAAAGGAATCTTAAACTTGAGTTCAAGCTTGTTTTTATTTTAACGTTCCACGTGGGGAAAAAAATTCACAATTTCACACTATGCAAAATGTTTCACTGCCTTGCTGGGAACAATTTACAGACACGTTATTGTGTGTGTAGGACCTCTGCATTTTTCCCCACTGTGTACTGGAATCTTTTTATTTTATATAAATCAACGTGTGTTTTTGTTACTGAAGCTGACGTGAGCCAGTTAGATGTTTGTGTTATTTGTTTTCCTGTAAATGTATTTGACAGAGTTTCTTGAAATAAACGTTAAAAGTTGACTAATGTCTCATTTATATTCCTTTAAAATACATTCATAACAACAATGGATCTGGAGGCTTTAAACCCCGCCAAAGACCATGAAGCAGAACCTTGAGCTAAACACCAAACCTGGTCCTGGTGAGCTACTCTAACGTGTACTGGACTACGAATACGAGCCGGCATCTCCCGTTCATCATGGTGTAGAAGGTAGCATCACTACACATAGATGAGACTAATCCTAATCCGCAAACGTTTAATCCACTGTGAGAATATACCGTGGGAAGAAAGTGCGTCATTGTGACCTGCCATGGATCATGACCTCAATCGTGACGTTTACCAGGCTGAGCTCATTCATACTGGGACCATGACACAGCATAGACCCGGACGGGATTTAGGAGTTTCCTAACTAGTACATCCTGTACAGGTCGCAATCAGATGTCCTTTTTTAGCGGCCTGTGGCAGATTTGGCAGTTGATGCTCTCCTTGTGGTTTGCCGGCATCGCATTTGGAACTTTCTACACTGGCTGGCAGGGCAGTAAATTGAAGTTTACTACCATTACTCCCTGGTTTTCTACCAATTACACATCACCCAAAATGGTAATGAAATGATAAGGTTCAGAAAGAATGTTCTGTGTAAACATCTATTATCCTGGGGAATTGACCTCCCACAATAAAAATTGGTCAAATACTATATTTTTAAAAATATATTTAAATACACTTAACATTATCATGAACCGATATCTGCATGTGCTACTAACTACTGCTCCATTCAGCATTATTTTTATTTATTTATAAAAAAAAAAAAAAGGTTATTGCGGAAACAAATGAAGCCAAAATTCTCTATAGAGGGGGGCTAGAAAATACATCACATGCACAACATTTGGAACATGATGTTCCAGCCTGCCAGCTGTCATCAGGTTGTCACGAAAGCGCAGTTTATTGGATGGAACACTGCTGCCCCCTGCCGATCAGATCAGCATCGTGATCATTTTTATCATCGTCATTATCGTTGCTGTTATCTTTCCGTCCATTCCATCTATATACTGAACGGCTTATCCTCAATATAATAATAATAATAATAATAATAATAATAATAATAATAATAATAATAATAATAATAATAATAATAATAATAATAATAATAATAATAATAATAATAATAATAATAATGAGGCGGCTCGGTGGCGCACTTGGGTAGCACGTCCGCCGCACAGTTAGGAGGGTGCGGGTTCGATTCCACCTCCGGCCCTCCCTGTGTGGAGTTTGCATGTTCTCCCCGGGCCCGCGTGGGTTTTCTCCGGGCACTCCGGTTTCCTCCCACATCCCAAAAACATGCTTGGTAGGCTGATTGAACACTCCAAATTGTCCCTAGGTGTGAGTGCGAGTGCAAATGGTTGTTTGTCTCTGTGTGCCCTGCGATTGGCTGGCAACCGGTTCAGGGTGTCCCCCGCCTACTGCCCGATGACGGCTGGGATAGGCTCCAGCACGCCCGCGACCCCAGTGGGGACTAAGCGGTACAGAAAATGGATGGATGGATAATAATAATGTTTTCACAACGATTAGTGGTTATAAATCAATCCAAAACACACACGCACGCAAACTCAGTATTTGCACAAGCTATTAGGTTAATCTTAAAACCAAAAGAATTTAAATATCATTAAAAACAAATCAGGGAGAAATATACTAACAGTGACACGTCAACAAGGCCTTTTGTATATAAATGGAAGATGGAACTATCCCTTCCTGCTGTAATCCATCACACATTAACCTTCATCTCCTACCAAATGAAATGATATTTTACATCTACCTAGAGAAATGGTGAGACCTTTTGATTTAGGACTTGGCTGATCTCTGCCGCTCTCAAACGGTTCCCAGTGCTGGCCATGTATTTCCTTTGAATTGAGGGATAGATCACAGCACAAGAAGTGAACATGAGGCTTTTGTATGGATTAGATTCAAATGGATGTTCTCATACGGAAGTCTCATGTCTGATCCTGCAGACCAAGCAAGTATCGCATTTAGACTGATAGATCACCTTTGCACTTCGTCCACTTAAATCATGGATGCTAAGACACTCCTTAGAAATATCCCTGGATTAAGGCCAGAAACCCTCGCTGAAATTGTTGGCAAGATACAAAACCAATGGATTGATGATTCCTGTCGGCTTTAGCTGTTGTTCCTTAGAACAAGTCAAGACGAGGGCACCTTGACAAGCTAACATACGTCCTCGAGCGCGTGGCACTGTTGATTGCACACGGTCAGAAACAGAGTCTCATCAGCCGTCCTGTTGGACATGAGAAGAACATTTCAAAACATGTGATAAGTAATTGCAACAAAAGCATAATGGCCGAGATGATTGCAGCTCAGATGATGAAACGAGACATCCAAGCTTGTGACTAAGACGATTGATTACAGATACACATTTGAAAATGTTTCATCTATTGCGTGCTTATCAATGTGGACAAATTAGATTTGAAGGACTAAATCAGTATTAATCTCAGTAGCACGAGACATTTGCCTGGTTCCTTGATGGCGTCTGTGTCCTTGGGATGGACACAGAACTATTTGTGATGCAAAATGACACACGTCATTGAATACCGTAGAAACTGGGGCCACCAACATTTTTCAAGTTGAAAGCTACTTTTTGGCTTAGTGCAAATGCCTACCTGTCAGATGCACACTTCTGAAATTAACAAAAATATTCAACTCATGTTTATTCGTACGATATTATTATTATTACGTTAGTTTATAATAAGTCATTATCTTTTATGTTTTATGTCCAACACTGGTTGTTGTGAAAGTGCTGTACAAATTAAGTTGAGTTGAAAATATGCAACACTTTATTCCTACACATCTCTTCCATTATTTACATTTTATATAAATATATATTTTAAAAAACACACACACACACACAATGCCCCCAATGATGTTGAGGTATTTTTGGAACAGGCCCGCAGGCTTCTTATGCGGTGCTAGTTGGCGACCCCTGCCCATAAAACATGTCATCAACGTGAAATGAAATAAATCACATTTTTCAGTTCGTTTCTTGTTTACATTTCAATTTTCTGTCCATTCATGTGAAATAGATGCCTTCAACAAAACAGTCAAAGGAAATATTTCTGTATCATTTTACAGTGGATATAAAATGTTGTTCAAATGGCAGCTTTTTGTGATACAGAAAAAAATAAAATAAAAGTATATAATTTCAAAACTTTTGCCTTATACATGTGACCTATAGTTTTTTCAACTCTAGTGAAAAGAAAAACAAAAACTTTTAAAGAATGCAAGTAAAACTAGAGAATGATGCAAATGTGCACACCGTCATACCTGTTAACGTGGCTGCGTTCATAATTAACAAATCTCATTCAAACATGGCAAATTGGAGCCAGCAGACCCCTGTCATCCTTTAAAGTGCTTCTGATTAACTCCAAATCCATTTCAGTTCTGGTAGGCCTTTGTCAAAAAATCAGTCAAGGCTGTGAGTTGTAATACAAAGTGAAATTCTGATGCTAATGTGAATATGTGTGCTGGTGTTGAGAGCTCTTCTCCTTCCACCAATCACTGTAATTGTAATCCCTTTCTATCAGGTTCATCACTACCACACTGCATATGGAGAGGGAGACTCTAGGATGACATGGGAGGTGATTTTGATTTGCTGTGAATCAATTGCTGATGTGCATAAACAATAAAATGTTAATGAAAGTGATTTGACATTTCCACTATTGTGCCAGATGAATGGGTCCACTTCCAGAGTGGATCAGCTTTGATTCAAAATTAGTCAAATGTCTGTAAATGGCTTTATGTCCTTTTTGCTGGTGATCACGTTTGCTTTTTATCAGTACAAAATATAATTTGCATATACATAAGTACATACTATGCTGTTTCACTATTTATGTTTTTAATGGGATGTGAAAAAATAATGATGTTTATGTGCTTAATGAGCTGAATAGTTTAAAGTCAGGATGTTTTGAATTGTTCAAGAAAATGTGAATGGCGGAGGTAAAATTTATTTGGGAATTTTACTGTCCTGTGTGGATTTTGCAGAATATGGGATTAATTGAAATATGTAAACTGTTCCCAAGATGCTCTATATGACCTTAACAGTTTAAAGTTGGAATGACTTGTATGAGTCGGCCAAGGAAAGTAATGTCAACACATTTAATTTGGGAGTTTTACTGTAAAAAAAAAAAAAAGGATTTGGGAAATAGAAATAGTTCCCAAGATGTTCAGTTTGAAAGATTTGAATAATGGTGAAATGAGCAAGGAGTAGGGTGAAAGTTGGCTTAATAATAATAATAATAATAATAATAATAATAATAATAATAATAATAATAATAATAATAATAATAATAATAATAATAATAATAATCATAATAATAATAATGTTTTTGGTTACAAGGGGAAAAAATTGTCTAATTTTAGCTCAGTATTACGCAATATTTGGGGTCGTCAAAGCGGAAGTGATTACCAATTTCTGACAGTGAAGAGACTACTTCCGTCCACTTCTCCGTGGACAAGCTAGCTAACGATGCTTTCGCAAGGAAACAGACAAACAGACGATGTGGAGCAGGATGCGGCCCCGCCTGGCGTGGATATGGATGTTTCGGTTCTGCTGCTTGGAGCGGGGATGACGGCCGCGTTACACCCACTGTTTTACGTGAAGTTGCTCATACAGGTATCGTTAGCCAACGGAGCTAAGCTAACGAGTCAGTCACGTGATCCGCCTGGCTCAGCTGTTCAGCTGTTTTTTATTCAAATGGCACCACCTCACTTTTAACCTTATAAAACGTGATTTTTCAATACTAAAATCGATCGAGGGACAAGAACTGCCCCCATTCAAGAACATCGTGAGCTTTATGACGTGCTTTCACTTTTTTGTCCATTCATGTAGTGTACAGTATTGTATATGAATAATCAAATACTGTATTTTATTCCTATAAATTATAAGCAATATTGATACTAATTGGTAGGATTAGTTGGTTTTAGTAACTGCTCCTATTCTTTTTGAACATGGAAACTGTGCCGAATCATATAAATATATGTACATATGCTAATACTGGCATCAAATTACCCCAAGTATAAAGAATCATAGACATGCAGTGAAGATGTGCTGTTACAGATATTAATACAGATTTTATTTTTTGGATTATTCTATCGATTAATCAAATAATGGGATATCATTTTATTTCCATTTAAATATGAGGTTAATACATCAGTCAGAGCAGTGTGCATGTGATCCAAAAGAGTATACATTTCTGTTTCTGAATAGTGTGACTGTGACATACAACTATCGTCTGTATTGTTTCTTTTCAGGTAGGACATGAACCTCTTCCGCCAACCGTGGGCACTACTATGTTCGGAAGAAAAGTTCTATACCTGCCTGGCTTCTTCTCTTATGGTGAGTGGAATGACGTATCTTCAGTTTGTGTCAGTGAAAAAAAATATTAACGTACATTGCACTCAAAGTGTTATCTAGTTTAAAAAACACTATTACTATGTGAAATAATCAATCAATTAAGTTAGTTTTGAAGTCAAATAGTCGATGAAGTAACTAAGTTACTTTTTCAAGGTACTGTAGCCATTTGATGTACGTAAAATTCACGGCAGCGTGCCATAAATGTGTCGTGTTTGCAGCGCAGCACATTGTTAAGGTGGATGGAAAGAGGGGACTCTTTCGTGGTCTGTCACCACGTATTGCTTCCATTGCCATCGCCACGGTAATCAGGACCAAAGCTAAAAAGGTAAAAGAGAACCCGAATCACCTCATTATGTTCGAGCAACCGTTGGAATATGCCCGCTTGTGTGTGTGTTGTCTTCTTATTCTTCTTCTTGAGCAGACGGAGCTTGAACCCAACAAGGAGAACAAGCAAACCGCGCTTAGGAAAGTCATGAAGGAGGTAAGGCGGAAAAGAGTTCATAAAATGGTGAAAACCAAAGAAAGAAATGCTCATTTTGGTTTGCCGCAAATGGTATCTTTGCTTGCCACTGCTTGTTTGAACATTTGCCCAACGTCTGGTCTCTTCCTGCTCGGTGTAGACCTCTCACGAGATGTTCATCCAGTGCTTGTCCAGAATAGCCACGCATCCATTTCACGGTAAGACGTACAAAGGATTTTCTACATGTTTCTATCCTATTTGAATGTTTCTTTTGTGAAATGACGTGCATGACTTATGTGAAGGCTCTCCTTTCCTTTGACAGTTGTGTCAGTGCGTTGTATGGCCCAGTTTGTTGGCAGAGAAGTCAAATACGGGTAAGACTTGGATAATGTCCATCTTGTGAAATTTCCTTCTGCACTGTTGTCACTTGGAATCACGTGACTAGTAGCAATGTCGAGGAAAACAAATCACACTTGGATTATATTTCAAGACCATCTGTCCCTTGGAGGAAACTACTAATAGCAGGCAATTGAAAGTCGTTAATGTGAATTTTCTGTTGTGTCGACAGTGGAATTCTCAGTAGTATCGGCAGGATTTTTCAAGAAGAAGGAGTCGCTGGATTCTACGTGTAAGACATCTTTGGTAGATTTCACCGCGAGGATGCGTTTAGTGAACGGCGTGAATTTGACCGCTGTGTGGCTTGTTGTGTCTGCAGTGGTTTAATGCCTCATGTGCTGGGCGAGGTCCTCCTCTTGTGGTGTTGCAATCTGCTGGCGCACTTTATTAACACCTACGCCGTTGACGACAGTGTAAGTTTATTCTCTTTGCGTGCGCTAAAGACTCATCACTCGGGATTGGCTTTCACTGAAACGACAAATCAACGCCGAGTGTGTTTTTATCACAGCTCGCCAAATGATCCTAAAGTGAGGCTGAGAGCCACACGGGACAGTTTGTCGCTGTTTTGTAGCATCAAGAGTGGAGGGTGTCATCTTTTAGTAGTGTGTGTGCTGGGTTTGATAGTACCCGTGTGATCAGTGATACATAATGGCCTATAAATGATTCGGACACATTACAGACCCATGCATGAAAATACAGAATTCCTCTTTAAAACATTCTGTCGTCAGTATATTTCTTACATAAGACAAAAAAGCACATGCACTATTCCCATTCGTTGTGGTTGTGTTTCTACAGTTAAACCAGGCCTCGGCGGTGAGAAGTTACACAAAGTTTGTGATGGGTGTAAGTTGAACGATGCTACACTCCACTTTGTGTTTGCCCTGTGACGCAAAGTCAACAGGTGGTAATCTTCTTTCTACCTCTAGTTCACAGTGAGCATGCTGACATATCCCTTTATGCTGGTGGCTGACATTATGGCGGTCAACAATTGTGGGTGAGTCACTCATGGAAACAAAAGACAGCAAAACATGAATATGGAATTATGTGCATTGGCTGTATTTGTGCTGATTTTTGTATTGTCTGGCCAAATTTCAATTTGATGCCAATATATAACCCAAATTGCACATAAACAACTGCACAAGTCGTGACAAGATGGAATTAAGCAATGATGCAGTCAATATAACAAGTCTGCGCACCCCTTTGTATTCTTTTCTACAATTAAGGTGACTTGTAACCTGTATAACTCTATAAAAAATAAAAGATAAAGGGGGCACACACCTACCAATATTTAAAGTGCCTTTGATTTACCCTGAATATATAGCCAGGTTGTTTTCATAGGCTTTTGCAACTTTTAGAAAAAAAAATGTATTTAAGAATTACATTCACCATGTTTTATCAGCTATACCAGGGGTTCTTAACCGGGGGTATTTTTTTAGTATCTCTCGTTATTTTCTTCTATTTTGTACCTATTATTGTTCACAGGTTTTTTTTATTTTAGTTATGCTTATGTTCTTGTTCACTGTCGTTATGCTTGTAAGTAGTTAAAATCTGACAATCTCAAATGAACGTAAAAATCTGCAGACCTAACGATTAATCTGTAGAGTTGGCAGCACTGACAGCACAGGCAGTGGGTGTTGTGGCCATCAGCTGAGCTCTGGCGGGACCACAAGCAGCATAACTGACCACAACATTGCTGTAGCGTCAAAAAGCCGTCCGCCCCCTCACCCACAACATTCATATTCACGCCTCACTCCCACACCACAGCAGTTATGTTGTCCTGCATCACACTCACTACACCACAACACACCCATCCTCCCCTAAGGAAAATATTAACACAAAAGGAATAATAAGGCAAGTAAATATGAGGTCAAAAGCTCTTCTTCCTTGCCTCTCGCCCTCCCTTGCCTTCAGTGATATGAAAATTACACTATTATTGTTACTGTTCTTGTTGTTGTAGGTTTGTTACTGTTATTGATACCAGAAATAAGTAAAGGTGCTGAGAAGGCTAGAGACGGTAAGGTAGTAGGTTGTTGCTGCTGCTGCTGCTGCATTTTGTTTACATCACAAATGGGTTAGGGTTAGGGTTAGGGTTAGGGGGTATGGTACCATATTGGACAATGCATTGGGGGGTCGAATCATTCGAAGGTCAAGAACCCCTGAGCTATACCAATGCCATGTGGGAAAGGTCCAAATCAGGGTTCCAAATCATGTATCCAGAATTTTTATTCCAATAGTTGTAATAATTCTTATTTTGTATTGACTTCTTTCGGGATTATTATTTTTTCAATTTAGTGAGTTTTACTTTTTGTACTGGGTTGACTTTTTTTTGTTTTTGTTTTATCCCCCCCACTGAAAATGCTACATTTTAGTTTAGTGTTTATTAGTCTTATTAGTTTTTATCAGTTTAAAAGAACATCTTGGTAAGCGTTGTGTGGTAAACGTTCAACCAAATTATTATTATTCAATCATTCATCTTTTTTTAAACAACCATTCACAAATGATGTACAACAGTTCGCAGACTTTTGAAGTACAAGGTTAAATGTAAGGCACAAGGTACTTTTTAAATCCAGCATGAAATTAATGAAATGTTATTTTTTTGTTGTCAGTTTGACTGCAGGTCTTCCTCCGCACTCGCCCATCTTCATGTCCTGGCTGCACTGCTGGAATTACCTCAGCCGCAGGGTATTTATTCTGTTATTGTCATCTTTCCATACTGAGTCGCTTGCATTTGAAATCAAGTTCCTTGTGTTCAGGGACTCCTGTTCAGAGGATCCAGCTTCTTCTCTCGCCGCGTGCCAGTCACCTCCATCTGCGAGTGATGTCAGCATCGCCATTATCATCATCACCATGAATTGGACCGTCATTATTGTAAACATTCTAAGTGATATTCAAAATGTTTGCTGGTTTTAAAATTATGAAATGTCACCTAGAATAGGATAAAACAATAAATAAATACATTTATTGATACTTTTTTTTTCTTTTGAAGGGACGGTGGACGAATGGCTGGCACATAAGTCGCAGTTCTGAGCTCAGAGTTTGCATGTTGTCCCTGTGCTTTCCTGGGTTTTCTCCAGGTATTCCAGCTTCCTCCCACATTCCCAAAACATACTACATGCTAGTAAGAATAAGCAGGAGTCATACACAATGGATAGATGGTTGTTTCTGTTTTTTTACTTTTTTTATTTTTAATATATATGTTCACGAGCCTCTTGTTCATGTGTCAATTTCAACTAGTTTAGTAAGACAGGCGTCCTTTGAGTCCATCTGATTCAATTTGGTAAAATGCTTAAGCGCTTAAATGCTACCTCCACAGTCCTCAGGAAGCAAAAAAACTGTCCCTCGAGAACCGCCCCCATTTTCCATATTTTGTAAAAGAACAAATATAAAATGTGATCATTTACCTGAGTGACTTTGAACAAAATGTGCTGAGCATATTGAACTATTTGCCTGGTCTAACAACATGACAGAATTTCTTTTTATCAGAGATGATTTTGTGATTGCAAACATTTTTGGCCCACAAAACTTGCATGATACGCTTGATGATTTTACCATGCGCTATAATTTGTAGTGCTGATGTTTCAGAAAGGAAAAAAAAATCTTCCTATTGCTAACTGTAACTCTTAATTCATAATTATTAATAAATAAATTCCTGTATTACTATTATTTTAATATGGAAACCTGATGTACCAGCGAAGGAAAATAAGAGCAGATTCAGAACCAAAAAATCTAGAAAAGTTCACTTGCATCTCTGATTTAAAATTTATTGACCAGTGTCGTTATTTGTGCATGTGATGGGGTTAGGATTTGAAAGGGTTGTGTGAGATTGTTTAATGTTCAGATCAAATGCCACACTTTGCCAAAATAAAGGTGTAGTTTTGACAGTTGATTCAGGAATAAAATAAAGAGCTCCTGACCAAAAGTCAAAGTTTCTATTCCTCTTTGTTTCACCTTTTTTTCCCTCACAAATGTAGAAAATGTAGAACTTGAACAATTCATTGGTTCATTCAGTGAAGACCTCTGCCAAGGTTAAAGTGTTGAAACTTTAAATAACATGTTTTGTGCACATTAGAATTTCGAGTTAAGTTCTACACTGTGTGTAATGTATTCAATAAAAATGTACCTAGAGTCTTCGGCTGTTTTAAGTTGCAATGAACAAAATAGTACCCACCCATTCATTTTCATCACGTCCTTTGCTATTTGAGGTTGCGGCCAGGGGGTGCTGGAGAAAACATCCTGAACTGGTCGCCAATTACAGGGCACATGTTGAAATGAACAACCATTGGTACACATGCACATCGTGGCTGAGCGGGGATTGATCCCACACTGCCGGCACACAAGTCAGGCGACTGTACTCCTACACCATCAGCCATTACAAAGTAGTAGTAATCTGCATATACTGTACAGACTGTCAAATTCCTTTAGTCCAGACATCCATTTTATTTTTAATTTGATATGTTAATTAAGATAATCATTGCAACCCTATTGTAGTTTCCTTTCCACTGGCCTAAGCGTAACACACTCTGCGCAAACGCAACACATTGATTAAGTAGTATGCATAAATCTCGATTCTATTGGATCTTGGATTGATCTGCACAGATCAATCCCTGCTGTGATGCACCACTGCCATCTAGTGGTAATGGGTAGAAGAGTCCTACATACTAAAAATAAAATATTGAAATTGCAGCCTGCTCAGTTTGTATATTGCCTTTGGTGACATTTTAAACATTCTAAATGAATAAAATAAGGTTTTAAACTAGAATGAGGGTTCCAAAGTAGGGTTTCAAATTCAAATTAGTACTTCACACTAGTACTTAAAACTAGGGTTAGGCGTGAGTGGTTAGATCATAGATTTTTTTTTACCTTTAAAGCAGGGGTGTCGACCTCCAATCCTCGGGGGCCGCGTTCCAATATGTTTTCCAAGTTACCCTCGTTAAACACACCTGCGTGAAAAGTTTTGGGTCATTTCACATTCTGCAGGAGCTAAAACTTTTCACGCAGGTGCACTTAACGAGGGAATCTTGGAAAACATGTTGGAACGCGGCCCCAAGGACTAGAGCTTGACACCTGTGACCTTTGACCATGATATTTCCCTAATAAAGTGGCCTGTTATTAGGTACACTTGAAAATGGCGGTGTACCTAATGGAGTGTCCGTGTGAGTCCCTCGTTAAGTGCACCTGCGTGAAAAGTTTTGGGTCACTTTCACGTTCATAAGGAGCTAAAACTTTTCACGCAGGTGCACTTAACGAGGGTCACTTGGAAAACATGTTGGAACGCGGCCCCGACTAGAGCTTGACACCTGTGACCTTTGACCATGATATTTCCCTAATACAGTGGCCTGTTATTAGGTACACTTGAAAATGGCAGTGTACCTAATGGAGTGTCCGAATTACGTCACAGATCAAACAGCCAATCAGGAGGTGGGGGTGTGGGTGTGGCACTTTTCACTTTCACTTAAGCTTAAAGCCTTACTTTGCATGGTCATTTTTTAAGAAAAAAGTCCTTACTATACATGGTCTTTTTTTTTTTTTTTACCTTTAAAGCTTTACTTTACGTGGTCAATTTTTAAGAAACAAAATCCTAGTTATTTTTAAAGAAAAAAAGTCTTACTAAATTAAAGTCAAGGTTTCAAACTAGGATTTGGGTCTTGGGTCGATATAATTCCACATAGTGCAGAATCATCTCACATTCTCATTTTTTTCATTCAACAATTCAGCCTTCTGACTGAATTTCTCAAGAATTTTCAAATGTGTGGTTTATTATGCTATAGTATTCTTTTATTTTTTAGGAGAGGGATTTTTAAAAAATATATATCTTTAGTGTTATCTAAAAATATGTTGGGGTACGGAATTAAAATATTACATAATTTATGTTTCATCTTCATTAAATCAAATCTGTGTGCCGTCAATGTCAACAGCTGGAATTAATGTAGTTAAGAAAACAAGATGACCAAGTGCAGAATAATTCATTGTTGCATAGCAAAGGAAAACAACTCCAAACAGCACAAAGTGGTTTAAATAATAATTATAATGTACATCCACCTTCCCAAATCCCCTCACTCACGATTCAAGATGACAACAAAAGCAAACATACACAAGAGCATCTTTTGGAGCAACACACAGATCTTTTCACACCAACATGGGACTCTATTGCTTTGAAGGAGACTAAGCAGTTACTCAAGTAACAGATGACATCCTTAAAAAAAAAAAAAGTACCCTGCCAAAAGGAAAGCACACAGAAAGCTTTTCTAAAATACAATGTGCTCATTGTCTTCATCATATATTACAGGCAACAACAACCCTTCACATAATTAGATATGGAAGCCTTTTGTTCTCATAAAAATAGATTAAATGTCACATGGATGATGTAAAAAGGCAATATGAAGATAGTCAGAAAATACTTTGCAATGCTAAAAAGTCAAACAAGCAAGCTGTGGGTTCTGAAATGTGTGATGTCATCGGACTCAATGTCACAGCTCCATACAGCATCATTTGTATACGTTGGACCGAACCCGTCTCGTGCGAGCGTAGCTCAAACAATTGTCATTTCCCGTGGTCAAATTTATTATATAGTCGATCAAACATTTTAAAGACAAGCTCATGTTAAGTCTAACTTGTATGTAGACACCAATCTCAATGACTTGGGTGTGATCAAACCAAATTCCTTCTATAGTTAATTCTTGTACATTCAAACAATCAGCATTTGGAATTATGTCATAAATAAACCTTAAGACTTACAGTACATTCATTTTAGAAGACAGCATATTGGATGTTGTGGACATTGGAGCGGTTTAGCCCTCTAATTACAGATCAAGACTGAACGTGATGCATATGCACATGCGCGCGGGGCGAGAGCGCGTTTAAAAATAAACCACTGGGCGAGGACTCCACTTTCAACAAATGTACAAAACAGAATCTGATTTGTTGAGTTTAGACAAGAAACCTCCAAAATGGGGAAGTACAGGAGATTCTCGGATTAGCTTCCATAGAAATGGTTTTCATTTCACCAGTAACTTGTTTTGTTTAGTGTAGCCCCCTTCCAAAAGGTCATCACAGAAGGTGCTATCATAGTGGACTAAATACGTAACATGTTAAATTCCCTCTTGTCATCATCAAGTAAATGTTGTAGAAAACGACCATTTGCAGTTATTACATGGGGGTGGGGGAGGGGTTCTTGACGCAGTCTTTGGTTGGACACCATTCAACGCTCGCAGCCAACACATATTTGGACAAAATCCCTGAAGAGAGCACTCGACGCCTGTCAAGTGTCTACTAAATGTGTACAAGCGGTGAGAAATAAAGAGCCTGCTGGTTGGAAAGGGGAAGAACGGCGCTGGTTTGAAAGAAGGGAGGGAATGTGATGTAGCTGGTATTCTAGTTCGAAGCAAACATTCCACTGCTATGTCCACTGGCGTAAAAGTCAAAAGAAAACAATAGAAGAAAATCTTTTAACAGCAGCAAGGCGGCCTCGGAAGCATCAGACAAAGTCAAGACGGAGAGAAATGAAGGCAGCGGTTTCTATGGTGCAGAGCGATCGACGGAAGCCCTTTTCCAAACAAATTCCTCGTCACGTTCCCGGTCCGGGACAAGGACTTGTTGGTGAGGCATCTTCATCTCTTGGTGGACTTCATGTAGGATGGGATGGCTCCTCGGGCGGTGAGGCCTTCAAAGCGCTTGTAGGTGTAATTGATGAACACCCAGTCCTTATTCTTCAGGCCGGCGTCCGAATGGTTGGACACCTGAGTGGCTGCGGGGAGACACAATCTTAACCTCAAGTGTCTCCTCTTTCTGACGACATAAAGGCGGCAAGAAGAGAGTCCCTAAAATGCGATTGTGGTTTGTTTGAAATGGACTAAATGTAAGAATGCAGTCATACCAGTTGGTGTGAGGATGTCCGAATCGGGGAATTCGTCAAAGTTTGAGGTGTCGTCGATGCTCTTGATCTCAATGGGGATGGCGGCAGGCCTTTCTCTGCAAATTGTCAAGATCATTTGATGTCATCTCAGAAATTCAATGTGCAGTGTGCAACTACACTGTGCGTATTCAACTCAATCATAACACAGTTGTGCATCTTGGCTCATTCCTGTGTGGTTTCTTTGTCCCCAAACGTCTTTAAATAGCAAAAACATGCTGCTGGGTGTGTACAGTGAGCCAGCAAAGGGGGCGTGGTCAGCCACATTGCTGCCACATTCTAATCTTGACAAAGACAAAACGCACTCACTTGGTTTGCTTTGTTAACCAACCAAATCTGACCTTTTCGGCACATTTTTAGCTGACGCCCGTAACACAATGGGGCGCAAAGTACTGCTCAAATCTGAAATAAAAACCAGTCACACACCTGATATGGTCATAGTCCACACCCTCAAAGAATGGATTAGACTTGATTTCCTCCACACCCACCGCACCAATTCTGTGCTCCTCTTCGCAGCAGAACCTGTAAAACAAAAACAATGACACTTATCTTCCTCATAGTACATAATGGTCTGACCAAAGCAGACAAATGCGGTCCTACCTGAGGATGAGGTCTTTGGCCTTTTCCGAAATAGGCACTTCTGGAGGAAAGGTGAGCGTCTCTCGCCAGTTCATCACTTTCCTGTACGTCTCCTGAGGTGTCTCCGAGCAGAATGGTGGATAACCTGGACAAAGAATAGACCGCACCCTCAACATGCAACAACTGGTACTCCATCTGACCTGGTGGCCGCCGAAGCCCTTACCTATTAGCATCTCATACATGATGACCCCCAAGCTCCACCAGTCACAGAGCTTATTGTATCCATTTTGCATAAAAACCTCAGGAGCAATGTAGTCTGGCGTCCCCACAGTGGAGAAGGCCTGAAAACAAAAAATGATGTCATTGGCTGGAGTTCTTCCTCAATTCGGTTCTAGTGTACAAGCTAACATCACTTATGCAGCTGTTTAGTGCAATATACATCATTGTACTAAATAGTGAGTCACGCTGGTGTGTGGTGTGCATGCAGAGTAAATGTGCTTCCTTCTTCATACCAACTGCCTCCTGTTCCTCTTCCAGGTCTCTGCTTTCCTCTTGGAGTTCATGTTCTGAAATGCTGTGAAGGGAAAATCTGTCATTTTACAAGGCTTTCCGACAAAACTATTTGGATTACCTTTCGAATGACTCTGACCTCAAGAGTAAAAGAAAAACAAATGACCTTACAAAATGGAAGCGCTACAACTATTGCATGTAAAAATGGTTTCCACAAGACCAACCGTGGCTTGACCTACATAAAGTCAAATGATGTTACTGATAAGGGAAGAGATTGCCTGACTTTGCTTACTGAGGTCACTGGGTAAGCTGTGGTTCAGGTTCTTGTAGAAATCTGTACGGTGTGCTCTCTTCAGGCCCGTGCACAGTCCAAAGTCGGACAGCTTCACGTGACCCTGAAAAAAGGGGAAAAAAAAAACTCAACACGTAGGTGGAGCATCTCTTAGCGTGTAAGAAACTTCCTTTTAGTTATGTTAGGGCTGGCCACATGACTTTGAACACCATAGCGTGTAACGACAATCATTCTTCTGAACGCGGGTTAGAATAGGCCAACTGTTTGGTAACTTACCCTTGAGTCCAACAAGAGGTTGTCTGGCTTGATGTCTCTGTGGATGAAGCCCAGCTGATGGATGGAGTCGATGGCCAGAACTGTCTCTACGATGTAGAACTGAGTGGCTTCTTCTGTCAGAGTGTCCTTTTTCATCAGGAGGGTCATCATGTCTCCTGAAAAGGGAACGAGCAACACTCTTACTTTCATCACATTTATTTATGATCTTCTGGAACACTCATACATACCTCCAGGCAGGAACTCCATGATGAGGTAGAGGTTCATCTTATCCTGGAAGCTGTAGAACATCTTGACCACCCACAGGCTGTCTGCCTCCACCAGGATGTCCCGCTCAGCACGTATGTGACCCACCTCACATAATCAAACCGACCGTTAGATCAAAGAGCACGGGATAAGGAGCAGCGTTGCCTCACCGGCGGCACCGTGACCTCACCGGCGGCACCGTGACCTCACCTGTTCTTTCTCCAGCATGTCAGCTTTGCGAAGGATCTTCATGGCGTAGACGTGGCCCGTGTCCTTCTTCTGCACCAGACGCACCTGCAAAAAAGCGAGACATGCCGGTCGCTATGTAATGTAGTTCAACAATGGCACGCAGGATTCAGTGGGGGTGAACGGGGATGTTACCTCTCCAAATGCTCCACGGCCGATCACTTTCAGGGACTCAAAGTCTTCCAAACCTAGTCGGGTACGCTTCAAACGAAGAAAGTCCGTCTCTTTTCTTGCATGCTCAGTGCGCCGACGGCTTTTCTGCAGACACCACGTTGTCATTATTAGACAGACAACCGATAACCTGGATTTTTCTGATTACTTCCAAGTTTCCAAGTCAAACAATTCAAATCAGATAATCCCTCACTTCTTCATCAGCCAAGCCTTCTTGATCCATCACCTTCTCCAGTTTCTTCTGCCTGAGCAACAATTAAGAGATCTTAGTCTGAAATATTTTTTGCAGAAATGAAAGTGACAGTTTAACCGTTAACTGCCATTACCTCATTTCTCTCTCCTCGTGCTGAGCAATGAGGTTGCTGTAGAAATTCTCCAGAGTCACCTTGGCCATGGTGACACGTTCCTTGGTGTGGTTACTCATAGAGGAGCATGAGCTCTGGCCCGTCATTGCCATGCTTTACCTAAAACACAAAAACACGTGGAAGGTGATTTTCCGCCGCTGATGTGAACGACAAAGCCCAAACGCGTTCAATTCCTACCGCAGTGAGTTTGTGAAAAGTCAAGACCAGAATATCATAAAAAGAGGAAGGAAAGCGTGCGGCATTGTGACAGCAGAGTTATGAAGAAAAACAAAATAGGGAAATGTGCAAGAACAAGGTGGAGTCACCCCGTACACGTAGTTATATTGTCCCCTCCAAAAGTATTGGAATGGCTTTTCTTTTGTTTTATCCTGAATATCTTCACATTACAAGACGACTACGAGACAAAAATTCGGAAGTCCAGTTTTGATTTCATGGTATTTACATTTATACGTGTTAAACAACTGGACAGAGCACATTTTGTTTGAAGCCACAAATGATTTTTGAAAACTTTTGGTCACTTGAAAAGTGGGTGGGTTGACTTACATTGTGTGCAAATTAGCTATTTTTTATTCCAGGTTTACAATTGAAACATTTAAATTATATCCTAATCTCAAACAGTCAATGAACGTGACTGTAAGACAAAACTTAAAAAAATAAATGCTAATTTATTTTGACATTCAGTTTGCTTTACGTGAAAATTAGACAGAAGTCCTTTTGCATCCTGTGTATAACTGGACCACTAGAATAAGTTTAGTAAGAAACATTGCCAGACATTAATGACTAAATATGACGCAAATAAGTTTATGTCATATAAACAGAAATGTGCGTGGGGTGACATTACATTTGGGATAGTCACGCATGACTAAAACAAGACGACCGACATAAAGAGCAGCAGTACGTCGACACGATGCGTCAACTCGGAGTGTGTTGGTGGCTTGTGACACCAGCAAACAAACGATCACCTTATAAGCGATCGTATATTTGAATCAACTGAGTGCCTTGGAGCAACCGTTCCAGAGACAAATGGAACCTGTTAGCCTTAGCTTCTTTCAAAGTTCCAGACTGAGTCAAGTTTTGAAGAGTAACGCACGACAGTCCATCGAATACAGTTGAGACATTTTATATCGTACTCAGATTTACTGCTCGTTCGGCAACGGAGCATCTGCTTCAAAAGTTTGGGAAACTCTTCATTTCTATGGTTTAAAAAACAAAACAAAAAAAACCAACACCTTGATGGCAGTTAGTTGGCTAACCCTCGTTAGCCACCTATTGGCTAAACTAGATCCGAGACGTTTGTCGGACGGAGACACTTTAATAGAGTTTTGACGTATCATCAAAACGCGAACGTATTGCTCTTTGATCAAAAGTTAAAAGGTTGTTCTTTGAAAGTCTTTTACCTTTAGCGAAGGTGTTGTGGTTGCCGCTTCTTCCTCTACTGAACAGCGCCCAATGAAACACGCATGACGTGAAGTCAATGGGACACCTAGCGGTCAAACTTTGAAATTGCTTCACAGCCTTGAAAAATGCGTTTCCTCTTCAGACGTCATTTCACTCCTCCAGCATGCTATCAATTTGAGATGAATTAAGATTATATTAAATTTCCAATTTATGGCCCGGATTTTAGATTTTGCATTTAGCTGTTGAGCGCTGCCTTAAATTCCCTCACCAGCACAGAAATCAATATCAATGAAATACATTTCAAATCATTTGGTTTTATCTCCGTCATGCAGTATTTAATATTATTTATCCTTTGAAATTGTGTCTCGCAACACACAGACAACTATGTGACAATTGTTTTTAGTCATCTAGACTAGGAAGAGAAAAAAGAAAAGAGTGAGTCACACGATTAAGCAGAAAAGACATCATCGATGTCATTTAAGTACACTTAAATCCTTGAGACCCTTAGGAACTCCGGGATTCTACTCCTGCATGCCATGAGAATTGAGAATTATTTTTTCCATCTGCCAATTATTGTTTCTAAAACGCTACACACAGCACGAGTGTCAAACTCATTTACCCAACAAAACGATGGATAGCTAGTTTTGAAATCATTGTTCAAGTTACTGTAAAAAGGGTAAAGCAAAAATTATTGTACAAATTCAACATTATTATTTATTACACATGACAATGTGAACATTTAGTACACCTTTTAGCAAGTTACCATGGAAGTTGACACACATTTGCTTTTGTGGGCCGCATGAAAGGTTGTGGCCAGCCAGATCTTGCCTTGGGTTTGACACCTGTGACGTACAGTATTCCATCTTGTACACTATGAAGAAACAAAACATTGAAGGAGTAGTGAGGCAGATCATGTGAGAAATCAGCATCTGAGCATCCCAGACCCACGGCCCACACAGAGGCAAAGGTGATGGGAGTGAAAAAGGAGCAAGTATCATTTGCACGTCTTGTCAACAATGCATGATTGTCAGCATTTCAGCCACATCCTGTGCATGTGGGATTTGTTTCTCACATGTGTGGTTGTGTGTCTCGAAGCAGCATTTCTCTTGGTTCTCATGCTTGATGCTTCTGTTAAATCGTGCATGTGCGCTTTCGTGTTTGTGTAAAGATGGTTCTTAGCTTTCCAATCTGAGCACCTGCTTCCTTCATTTTGATATCATCTGGATAAGGTTAGCTTGATGAACCTCTCGTGTCACATGTGGCTAACATCTAACTCGATGGTTGAGGCTGGGGGACATCTGGTGCTTTGTCATGTCATAGAAATTTTGATTCTGAAGAAAAAATACTTGTCAACAAAGTAAACAACAAAAGGCAAATAAAATGAAACATTCAGGGTTGATTTTCAATAGACCAACTTTAAAAACGGTCTTTATTTGATTGAAATGATTTCCTGCTCACCAGCAATTGACTGTAAACCAGTGTTTTGACAAAGTAGCAGCAATACAGTATGCAAAAAAAAAAATTAACAAATAAAAACAGTGCAATGTACTCCATTATATACACACAATGCGACAAACTAGTGTTTCTTGCTCTTTTCTTTTTTCCTCTTCTCCTGGTATTCCACAATCTTTTTGTGAAATATTCCTAGAGGTGGAAAAAAAAAATAATCACAAACTTTAATACACAGGAAGAGTTTTTCACAACCAGGAAACTCACATTGACTGGATTAATATGTTATCATCCCAGGTTTCTTAGCTCCTTTGTGGACACTACAAGTTATTGGATAAGGTAAACGGGAGAGTGCAGCAAACCTTGTGAAGAGCCTCACCCTGCTGTGGTCCAGTCTGTTGTTGCTCCACCTCCTGGATGAACAGATCAAACATCTGAGTCTGGATGAACTTCTTGACAAAGTGCCGTGTGGTCTTTGAGTCAATGGCTTTGTAAAAGCTCCTTTTCTCAAATACACTCTGCCCTCCCGTGTGACTGCATTTCACGTAGGACATATAATGACCGACTGTTTTCACGAAGAACAGCAAGAAGGCCTCGGACACCACACGGTTCAGATCTTCTGTTGCTGAAACAGAAAACACCAATGTGATGATGAATGAATGATGAATTATATTTAATAGTGCAGTTGACCTACATGAGCCTTTTCTCCTCTGACTGAGCGCCTCTCGGATTTCACTTTGCAGCTTGGGGGGAAGAATAGAGTGCTCATCACCGATCTGCAACAGGGGAATTATAGAGCTCTTTAATTCTGTTTGATGAAATTGAGACCAAAAAAAAAAAAAGACAATTGTATCTTACAGAAACAATGAAGGTTTCTTTTCTGTTCTCTGATAAATCCACTATCAGTAGCTGTGGGGGAAAAAAAGGTCAAAAAACATTTGTTTTGGATCAGAAGAAGCATATTGAAACTATCTTGCTCTAACTTACGTCGCTTTGGTCAGTGACAAGGTCAAGGAGGCGTTTCTGTACTCCCAGCAGGTATGGCGTGGGTGCCATCACAACATCGATTAGGATCTCCGGAACTATGGAGATAAAGGTGTGCTGCCAGGTAAAAGGATAAAGGAGGGCTGCCACTGCATGAATGACCTGGGATAACGTGCTGACGGGGAAAAACAATGTTAGGGAAAATGATGTTGTATCTATTTATAATTTGAATTCAAACTTTTATAATATTTTGCGAGTGGCTTTCATGAATGTGTGGGACTGTTCCTCATGTTTCCCCACAAGCCTTTTTCAGATGAACAACTAGCAAAACTAGTTTTTCTGGTTTGTCTGTGATACAAACAAACTATTCTGAAATGAATCCGTTCAAAAATAAAACGGAGCTAAAATGAGGGAGTCGCTCTATGAATGACAATGCATCAGCATTGAAATCACATTTTTCAAACTACATTTATTAGCTCACCATCACATATTTGCCTTGGGAGACCATCCAGTTCTATTTTCAACAGCGCTAAGCAGTTGTGGTCAGGAATGCTAGTAGATAACTGTCATTTGACATCTGTACCATTTGTCATAAAAAAATAAAAAATAAAACACGCAATTTGAAAAGACAATATTTTTGCACAAAACATATTTGTATTAAAGCGCTATCTACACACCGGTAGAGTAACCATTACATAAATATTAGGGGTGTAACGATACATCGATACACATCGATTAATCAATATAATGCTCTACGATTTATTGGCATCGATGCTAAACGTAAACATCGTTTTATATCGCCGTGTTTGACCTCGGACATTAGACGCGACTTTATTTTGAAATCCAGTTCATTGTTGCTTGCTTCCTTTTTCCGGGAGCAGTGCGCCCGGCGTTGTTGTGTTGTGAGCAGAGCAGGCACGTGAAAGGGGAGTCGACAACTAGTACGTTGCTCCTGGGCTCCCCTTTAGGCTTCAAGTCATTCTTTGGAAGCACTTTGGATTCCAAAGAAAAGATGGCTCAACCGACAAGACACGTGCAGTTTGTAAATCCTGCCATGCGGTGATAAAATATTCAGGGAGCACAAATCTCGCCGCACATTTAAAGAAAAAACACGACATCAAAGTTCTGTGTTAAAATAAGCACTTTGTATAGTGCAATACTCTTGTAATTTCCTAAATAAAGAGTTTGCAGTACCTTGTTGATTTTGCGTATGAATTGTTATAAATCAGGATATTGTTCTATATTTTTTATTAAAAAAAACAAAAAAACATCGATCGTAGAGCACTATATCGCGATATATCGTGAATGAATCGCAGCAGGCTTTAAGATATCGGCAAATATCGTATCGTAGTTCTTTGTATCGATATTATATCGTATCGTGACAAAACCCGCGATTTACACCCCTAATAAATATATAATTGAGCTGATTAGCATTTCTTACAATTTAGGGCAGCTTTTTTCAATTTTATACAAAAGACTCAAGAAGAAACATTTGAATGCTATTCTATTGGGGTTATAGTTTCTATTTTATAATCAATTCAATGACGGACTAAATATATAGAAACAATGTAGGAAATTAGACTGTTTTGTTTGAGCAACAAAGAAAAGAAGTAAATTGTCATTCTGTTTACACGTAATAATAATAATAAGAAAATTAATGGATGGTGGATTGAGAAAAGTGCAATACTGGACATTTTAAGTTACCCTCTGATGCCACACAATCTCAATTCTCCAATATCAGTAACAAAAAAATGGGTGTTTAATTCAAAATCACTTGAACACTGACAATTGAGTACAAGGTGAGTGCGCGTTACCCCAACTCCTCCGCAATGAAAACGATCCGTCTCTCAAGGACAGCGGCCGCAAACACCAGCAGCACCTCCTCATCTGTAAGGCAGCTGAACAGCACTTCAAAGTTGACGTGTTCCAGCCAGGAGTCCAGCGGCCGCGTCAGTTTTATAATCTGAGAAGATTAACACTGTCACTAACACGGCCTGAGACGGGTCAGCACTCAGTTGGCATTTTGATGACTTTCTATCATCATACCGCGGCCGTGTGATGATAGAAAGAAGGTTTACTATGACTGTGTTCATTGTTAGGACAGTTGCGGGTTAATTCTCTATTCTGATCATGTGATCAACACATAGGAGATGCATACTTGAGTTTGTGAAGGTCTGCCACCCCTCGGTGCTACTGCAGTAATTATAGCGCAGACATTGGCAAGCATCACTGAATAGCTGAAGCGAGTGAGAGCTGTTGAAACATGGTACTTGGCTTCATGTTCCGAGGTGTAAGTTGAGCAATGTAGGACAGGTTGAGACGCAAGTCCAAAAACAAACACACCCACATTCAAGGAAGAGTACGCTCAAGTCACTACAACAGCTTAGCCTCTCCTTTGGTGTCAAAGTATTTGGTGACATGTTTCTCTAGCCACCATAAATGTGAACTTTAAGATGCACAATTCAATTGATAACACATGAAAGCATTGGGCAAAGTAAAAAAATAAACAACGGAGAAAAAGTGATCGCACAAGTGTGCAGCCTCTTCGTTGAGCCAGTCACGTTCAAATATTGAAATTGGAGTCGCTACATCCTTGTCAGAATTTGAAAGTGCCTCCAGCATTTGAGGTTCATCGGAGGCATTTTAGTAAAATGGCAGGTCAGTGCTGACTCCCATTTGACGCAAGTTTAAAACGTGACAGGGAAATTCTGAACATTGCCACATCACAAGTCAGAAGAGGACGTGAACATTTGTGCAACCACATTATTTCAGTTGTTTAATGTTACTTCCCCTCTTGTAAAGATTTGTTTTTTTAATTGAGTTGGACAGGGTGTAAATCACATTCACGGTGGGAAAACTTTTAATCAGTTTCAATGATTCAAAAGAAAATTATTAAAAACAAAAACAAAACAAATATATATGTGTGTGTGTAACATTATATTCACTGTTTGAATTGACTTTTAATATTAAGACAATATTCAAAGTCCACCGATTTCTGATAACTGCTAAGCAGAGGCGTGGCATTGCTCTGACCTCAGTGCCCGACTCAGGAATGAAGCTTTTAATCTCCACAGTGTTTCCTGGAGCTGGGAATGGAGCCTCCCGCAATTTCTGCATGAATGGGTAAATCATAGCCATGGAGATCTGCCGTCTCTTCTCCACCTCGTCAAAAATCTGGTCATAAAGAAAAACAGAAGTCAGGAGGCAAAGTAGATATTGGGCACACAGATACTGGACGCGATTTGACATTTCATTAGGAGTTCCGTGCGGAAGTGATACTTGCAACGGAACACGCAGGTATATTTGGAATACGGATTTGTTTCAATCACCTTTGAGAACAGGCCAAAGCAAGCTAAGCTGCTGATGATGCAGTACGCCTCAGGCGGGCGAGCCCCCTTCCCACCAGGCTGCAGGTTGGACAGTTTAGTGCTTAGGAGACATTACCACTATTTCCCGTTCACACGGTCGACAAGCTAACCAGTAGACGCCTGCAGTATCCGTTTCTTCGGCTGCCGTCAATTTCCGTTAAGACGAAGGAGAAGGTCTCACTGCAAATAAACATGACGATGACTGAAAGAGTTAAATGTGAGCAAATGATTGTCAGAACTGTTTGTACCTGTGATATTCGGTCAAAGGGGCCCATTTGATACCCTCTGGGAAGCAGAAGAGCGTGATGGCCTTGAGTGTTCGCTCTTCTTCCTCCTTTTGAAATTTGGCCATTCCATCCCGCTGCACGAACGCACATGCACAAAAGCACACACACAATTGCATTGAGTGTGGCCGTCTTCCAATGGGGACTCTGGATTAGGAGTAGAGAGACAGAGCCCCGCCATATCCAGCCGTCTGTTTTGTTTCCTTCCGAAACGCATTTTATATATAAGGGAACCTTAGTATTGATTTGCTCATGGTGTTGTTTTGATAAAGTCCTATAAATTCATGTCACTAGTCAACACTTCTTCCCATTACATTTTGAATATGAAACATGGAAAACAATGTGTCCCATTGTTTACCAATGTTGTCATGTTCAAAATAAACATCCTAATCCAATGTAGTACATGTATATGCAATGACGTGATGATCATGTACAAGGCAACCTTAGGGAACTGGTAGGAGATCTGAGGTTCATAGCAGTTGCCATCCTTGCTCTTCTTGAGGCTGACCACCACCAGGTACTCGAAAAAGTACTGCCCACTGACGAAACGTCGTTGCCTGGTTGCTTTGTCTTCTCCTATCAGGCCTGGTGGCTCTGGGGGATCTTGATCTTTCACTCCTTCAAAAACATGTCACAAAATGGCACCCTTCTTGAATTGGGCTGAGCCATTGCCATACAGGCATAATCAGATCTATTGAAAATGTGAGTTCATCAAATATAATGTCAAACTTACGATCTCTTTTGCCTTTGCGGAAAGAAGACCACATGGCACTTAGCCTCTTGAGTGCTTTTGGTCGTCCACTCCCATCGTCCCTTGGGAGGGTGCCTGTTAGGAAAGTCATCGATGTTTAATCCGGTAGTGAAATATTTACATATCGGTATGAGTATATTCTCAAGTGCTATTTGGTTTTCAGTGGCCACACTGCTTATGATAATAATAATATTAATGAATTCTCAAATTAAAACTTCAATTAAACAAGCAAAACCACATGAATCCTATTTTTACGTTTGAGATAAAGCGCATTAAATATTAAAACAGGAATGGCAGGAATAGTTGTTTACACTTTTGGCTCACATTCAAGATGTTTCAATGATTCGTGTTTGGATGAATGATTGACAGCAACATCTGAGATCAAGCTGCTTTTGGGCTGGGCACCTAGAAAACACACAAAGATGAGTTTATAGATTTTAAAACAAACTCTTCCAACAGACCCTTAATTGTCAAGCCACAGCAATGCATCAAATGAAATCATGAGGACGAAACATATTAGAGGACATTCTTAGACTCTCAACAGATTAACGAGACTCAACAGAAATGTGGTTCAGCCGACAGTCTCCATAACGCTGAGCCAAAAAGTAGTAGAACACAGATAAACTGTTACAGTTCATTCTGAGAGGTTAATGGCATAAAAGCACGGGAACTTTCTCCAAGCTTTGTTTTTTTTGAGAGCACTTTGACAAGATTCATTGAGGTCAGCAGCAGGAGGTGATTCATTTCGTAAAGTGACAATGAATACATTACTCCTGAGCAGAATAATACCTTACTCGAGAGATTTGTGGTGACTCGATGAAAGAAGCCTCTCTCTCGAGCTGTTTTGGGCCTTTCAATATATTTTCTTTTCTGGCTAAAGGCACTTAAAACACATATAGTAAGAGTGCAGTAAATTAAAGTAGCATTGTTAATTGCTCATGTTCACATGATTTGCATTCTAGCCTTGCACATTCGCTTAACTGATGGGATTTTATTACTGTATGTTTTTTTTTTTAAGTTATGGCAACGTAGTACTTCACTAGTCGGTCCTAATAATTCTTAGAGCGTGCTACGGCGCTGGCAGGCTGCTGAAACATTTGTTTACTTCAGACTCCAGGGAAAGAATTTTCATACTTGCACATCTCGTAGGATTACAAAACAAGCTCCAAAGAGCTCTTGCAAAGTCATACTTTAAATGGCAAAAAATGGCCAATGTTATTTTAACCCAAAACTGGCCGGAAAAATAGCATTGAGGTTGATAAATAAAAAAACAACATTTTGCTGTGATTGAACTTGACAGTCAACTACACTACAGGAAAAACCAGTTAGGTCGCCCCCCCCCACCCCTCAAGGGTCGAATACTTAAAATCCTCCATGAAGCACTGGAAAAGTAAAGTCATATGCGGCAACCTGAGCCTGAACTACAAAAACAAGTTGAACATTAGAAAGATATCCCAGCAAGTTCCAGTCATACACAACAGTAAGCTGATTCAATGTTTGATGAACCTTTTTGATGAACCTGTTTACATAAAGAGGGTGGTGAAGGCAAAACATGACTCATTGCATGAAAAAACGGCATCATTGTCCAAAGGATATTCCCACACAAATTCCCAAAGCATCAAGTATTTCTCATCTGAAATAATTGGGTTATATTTATTAGCAAAACCCCCCACAAAAGTCTTGTTAAACAGCCCAGAGGCTCCTGAACAAGTCACAACAGCATGATGTCGATTCAAAGCTAAAGGGAATGGCACGGTCCAGGGAAAATCTGTCGTGAAGAGGCCAAAGTCCACTTTTACGGCATTATTTCATTATTGGTTAACTTTAGAATCAATGGAAATATCAAAACAACAATTGCAGCTTTTCGTAATTGTGCTTCATAACAGTTCTTATTCTATGTCAACAACTACATTCATTCCACGGTTTAGATGGAGTCAGACAGGAAGGATTTCACCGAATGAATAAAAAGCAACATTCAAGAACTATGCAAATACCAAAGGTTCAAACCTAACTCACTCAATTCAAGGCAGCAATTTTAGTGAAACATCAAAAAACTTGTGATGTGGAAGTGCAGTAAAAACCTAAAAAGAAACTTAAATTTTCATATGAAGTGCTGCATGATGACATTAAAATATCTGTCAACCAACACGTGTTGCTTTTCACAGTTCAACGATTTCAACTAAGACTACAACTGAGTGTCTGATTTCCAAACTCACTTTCTGATCCTGAAATTAAAAATGATGGGTCGTAAACAAAGCGACAAGGCAAAGTTTTCATTGCAAAAGATTTGAGCAGTTACTGTGTCCAATCAGATTGCTCTGATGTGACACATTTCCTGCAGATTTTTGCATTAAGGGTTTTCTAGCAAAATGACATCATAAAACTTGCCAAGTCACCTTCATTGACTTGAACTATATTTTCCAATACGCACCTTTGGTAAGATGAAGAAGTCTGTGATTATTTACAAACACTGCAAAGTCTAAAAAAAAAAAAACAATCGTGATGCGCAACATGAGGGTTGATAATCGTGATCTCGATATTATCGTGATATTTAAGTTACCTTGCGTCTTTCCAAACACATCTTTTTTTCCGCCACAACCTAATACATTTGTTTACGACGCATTAATTGGATATTCATATGTATGTATTGTCTGCTTTTCCACGTAAAAGTGTTATTGCTGCAGATATTGATCTGAATTCTGACGTCATCGACTTACTCTGGGGGGCCGATTGACAGAGATTCGGGTTGCGCCGCCATTTGGAACGAAACTACGTCGTAAAGCAAAGACCAATATATCTTGCACTTTGTTGATTTACGGTTTTTGGCTCGATAATACTCATACTTCGTGGTATAAAGCGGTACGCTGCTCAGTATCTGTCAAAACCCGTCTAGCTAAGACACCTGACGGCAACAAATATTCCGTTCAGCTTTTTATCGATGCGATCAGCTCCATTTCTTGAACTTTTAACAGTGCCAAATAAAAGCAGGTACATTATATCGACAGTATCACTTACTCCATCTGTTTTTTAAGTCACTCAGGCGGCGTCCTGCACGTCTTCTCTTTACCGTTTCACTCATCGTTGCCTTACTCCGTTACGCCAACTTCTGAGTTGTATTTGGCAGGAAATAGACTAAACCAACAGAGGCATCGCATATTCTCCATTCCGGTTCACGTCAAATCCACCACCATCATCTTTATGCGCTGCGCGTCTCACTGTCCGCACCTCGTGTTGCACGCTACCTAAGCAGTGCTGCCTTCACGTTCCATCTGCTGCTGTGGGATTTCTCATTGTCTGCTACCAAACGACCTTCACCACATCTGTACTGTTTGAAAATGTATGCATCGCTCAAGTTGCTTATTTTGAGGGGAGTTCTGACAGCTAAACACTGAAGTGAGAGATGCTTCATCAGCACCGGAGTGGTGAAGCATTGACTGGACTTAACTCATGTCTACTCTCTATTCCTTTATTTGAGAAATCATTTTTTCTAAACTTTGTGGACGAGTACACGAAGTAAAAAAAAAACATAATAATAAATAGAAAAAGTTAAAGTCATGGTTGAGATCTTGATTAGTTTCAGTCTTGCTTTCTTATAAGTGGAAAGCACACTATAAGATGGTCATTGGGATTTCTGAATGGCTGGTCCATTTCACAATTATGATTATTTATGTTTGCTGCTTGTTAATAAAATGTTGAACAGTTGTTTTTGGATAGTTGGGACTTTTCACAACCATTATTTGATTTTTTTTGTCTAAAATAGCACTAGATGATTTGGGTTTATTCATTTGGACCTGAATGCTGTGCAGATGTGATGTATCTCTGTGGTGGTCAAAATTAATGTCAGCTATTTAATTTTGAGAGCTGCATTCTATACTTCATCCTGCTTGCTGTCTTTATGAAGCTCTTATCATTTTGTGTTATAGAAAGAAGATAATAATGACCTTTACCTCTTCGTGAGAACTCTCTATTTGATGAAAAGGACCATGCACCCCTTTCTCGTGAAACTGCACCTTCTTCGATATTGGTGTTCCTTTCTGCAGAAAGAGTTACCATCAGACAAAAGCAGATTTTGTAGATGTCCTTCAGCTTGGTGTTCAATGACTTTAACGGTCAGCGGTTTCTCACAAGCTCACTTTTAATGCTTAAAGATGACAAGCTGAAGCTTCTCCTCCCCCAGTTGCGGGGCAGCGTCAGCCCTGTGCCCTGCAAGACCAAGAAACAAAATAAAACTTAATTGTCATTACTTCATTTTGTCATGTTCTCTGAATTAGTGCCACCACTGAGGAATAGTAAGCAGTAACAAAAGGGACCTAATGTTTTGTTGGTTGTGGGGGAAACTGGAGCTTCTGCTGAAAACCAACACGGAGAACATGCAAAATGTCACGGGGGTTAATTGTGGATATGGCACCGTGCACACTTGTCTTCAGGATCTTAGCTTTGCTGGGGTCAAACTTTGGGTGGGAGTTGCCCCAAACGACACAGTCACAATTTAGACTTCAATGAACCCAACATGCAAGTTTTTGAAAGCGGAGAGCATACTGTACAAACTCAATGCTATAAATTAATTTTATTCCCTTTAAATGAACTGTCCCCCAAGGAGGACACAATATTCCATCAGATAGTTATGTTTTTTTTACACAGCACACATCCACTGAAACAATGATTATTTGAAAAGACAATACAAATTAACTGTAAAGCAACTTCTTTTTTTCTTTTGAACATCTGACCCTCTTGTGTTCCTCCATACAGGAAATTTCAAAGGTTCAAATATTAACATCAAATTACTTTAATGGTAAATGTTGCCCCATAAGAGACTGAGTTTCAAACAAGTGCGACAAAACTAAACTATACAATCCAAAAAGCAAAATATATCAAGAGATAAATCTTACCTGCTGTGTGCGTGAAGTGTCCATGTTTGAGCTGCTCAGAAAGCGTACTCATCAAGCGTCATCCACTTGAACTTGCTCTTTCATTGTTCTTTTCCCACATAATGCGAGCAATGCTGTGTCTGCTATTAAGCACACGCATAATGAGGAAGTGGACTTGTCCAACTATTGTCAGACTTTGACACATGCAAGGATTTCCTCTTTCACTAAGGTGAAAGTGCAACGATATCACGGTGCGGCTGTTTTCTGAAACTAGCCTCATAATATTTCTTCAGAGGTCACCCCATTTGAGATTTTTAAAAAAAAATTATTATAGTTGGACTCTGACACTTGAAAAACAAAGCGGCGAGTCTGTTAAGGTAGGGCCAGCCCGGGGAGAACAAATATTGTTGCCCAACTGGTTTAACTGACTGAGATGGCATCATGAAGTGGCCACATTCAAGTACGGGACATTCAAGGTCATTATAGAACATGCTTGGGCACACCTGTAGAGGTACAAGAGAAAAAAACTGCTGTCATACAACATAAATTTGTCAGAGAGATGATCAAGCACAAATGGAATTGGGATGATATGTGAGGGTCACAATGTGAGTCATGTGACACATGACCCCCCCACATGAGCTGAAGAAGAACTCTCCCCTGCACGTGATCAGACAAATAGCAAGGCTGGGAAGGTTTGTGCATGGTGGATTAAGATGAAGGGAAGTCCCTACTGTACAAGTATTGCAAGACAGAGACACTATTAAAATGGGTGGGGCTGGGGGGTTTTGCGCAAAATTTCATTGTGGACTATCAGTGCTTATGTTTCCTCTAAAAATAACACTCTCGTGTGCCAGTGGAGACAGGGGAAAAGACAAGACATTTTGGTGAATAAAGAGGAATGTGACTATTTATTCTTCCTGTCAATTGCCACTCTGCAACCCTAAACTTTCTGCTTATGCTTGTAAAATTTTAAGCTAAAGGCAACTATTTCCCAAGGAAAAAAAAATATCTGGAGCTCTGTATGCCAATTGATGGCAGCAACCAAATGATTGAAAACATTTTCAATTAAAAAAAGACAGGGATAAAACACAATCACCTAATCTGTACTTATATTTTTCCGAATAAAATAATAAAATGTATGTCTTGCTATGTTGATATGTACTCAATGCAAATAAAGTGGATTGTTGTTGCATTTCAGTTCCATCCACCACAGGGCAGCAAAGAGCTGTTTTTATAAACATTGGGCCTTTATCACTTTTCAACTTTAAGTCATCTGAACCCTTTCAAACAAATGGTTTTTCTTTCAATCCACGCTTCCACCCATCCTCTGTTGTGGACAGGCCTTTTTTCGACACAAAGCGAGGCCCACATAAGCATGCTTAAGTGAGTTTGACCTCTGACCTCATCATCATCATCAAACACAGTTGCAATGAAGGCTCCATTGTCTGATGCTCAGTCTGTTCAATCATACAGCAACGTGGACGGACCTATTGAGTGAAGTCATCTAAGAGGGAGCCACATAATCTGGACATCTGAGATACAGTAACTTGCATCTAATCACAAAGTTCTTGCCCGCATGTTCAATTTATCTGTGACGTACACAATGTGGTTGTGATTAGACAAATAATGAAATAACGTCACATACACGTAAAAAAAAAAAAACAACTGCCTCCCTGTTCTGAGGTCGTTCGGTCAAATCCATGCTCCGGCTTTTACTGTGTGGAGTTGGCATCTTCTCCCTGTCCATATGTGAGTTTTCTCTGGGGATACTCAGAAAAAACAACATACATTATTTGGTTAACAACAGTTGGTTCAACAAAATTGTATTTTGATAAAACTGAGCTATTATTATTATTATTAGGGTGTTAGAACGTTGCGTCTCATGCTCCCATGCTATACGTATATTGGAACTTGTTTAGCATTAAGCATGATGAAATTACAAAAAGAAAAACGAGTTTTCCTTTAAGGGTTCAAATGCAAATTTCAGTCTGAAATGATTGAAGTTTGTTTTAGCAAAAGTAAAGAGTCAGTGAAATAAAACACAGTTATCGATTCATAGAGAGGATCCCTTTTTGGTGCCATTTCACCAACACAATTTCATAACATCCCCATTTGATTTGTACGCAAACTGTCATTTTTCTGTTGTATAAAGTCTTACCAATGTAAGTAACATTATTGAGATTTCAATTCCTGACCAACACATTTGTTGCTGTCCTTACGTGTTTGGTGGCTTTAACTCATCTGTTGTGACAAAACGTGAGCAGGTGGTTGGAGCTTAGTTTTTTCCCACTGGCTGAATCATTTGTGTATCCAGCAGATAAGACATTTCTTCGCTGCACCACAGACACGACAGAACTGGACGAGTACACGCTCATCTCGCTGTATGGGACAAGATGTGAAAGTATTGCTGGCTTCGTGAATGTTAACGCACACCAGAATCTGTCCTTGAAGCTTTGCTGACACCCACAAAGCAGCTCAGCGTGGTTACAGTTGATTTTATCATCATTGTAGCTTATCACATCACTCCCCGGTTGTCTGGTGGATTGTGGGAGTGAAGTTATTTCATGCATTAGTATACATATGCAGGTGTTAAGTGGAATTCACACTTTTGCACTTCTGTGCTAGTTTGTGCTGTTTACATGTGTTCATTTCCAACAGCTTTTCTGCTCTCCAACACTACCGTATTTTCCGCACTATAAGGCGCACCGGATTATAAGGCGCACTTTCAATGAATGGCCCATTTTAAATCTTTGTCCATATATAACATATATACATTTGGCCCGTGGGCTGGACTTTGGACACGCCTGCTGTAGTGGCTCAATATTGGTCCATATATAAAACGCACATAAGGCGCACTGTCGGCTTTTGAGAAAATTGGAGTTTTTAGGTGCGCCTTATAGTGCGGAAAATACGGTAAATATATAGCATTTAGCTAGGGAGACGCAAATGCCATTTTATCTTTATTTTTTTAATTATTATTATTAATTAATTATATTAAAGTACATTCAAACCGGCATCAATGCTATTATGATAAGCCTAACATATTGTTAACATGCTAAAATAAAATGACAAAGGATAAGGTTGATGTTATAAAATAAGATATAAGACAACAATGGAGGACTGAGTACAATTAGTACCATAGATATTAATTGCCCGTATTTAAAATGTAATTTGGGTACAATTGAATTGGTCAAGAGTGAGATTGAAATGGAGGAGTCATATAACTGCAAAGAGGTGAATACAATCACTTAACTGTGGTGCAAGCAACCCACAAGAGATTAATCTCCCTTCTGGTCTTATCAAACCATCAGGGAAGATCTGTTACTTCGTTGTGGTCTCGTGAGGCCAGAAACTATGTTTTGCCTGAATCCTAAATTCAAATCAGACCAGTCTTTTTATGATTTATGGATTTTTGTTATTATTGGGATGTATGTCACAGGAAGTGAAAATATTTGCACATGCAATCAGTTTGCGGGACACCGCTGAAGAGGTCTCCACACTTTATATATGTATGATGTATAAATTAGATACTGTTGTGAATTTTTATTCTGGTATCATGCAATGTATATCTCACTAGTAAGCCTAAGTATGACCAGGTCATGTTCGGGTCAGGTTCGTGTGGTATTGTTTAGGGCTTGGTCCAGGAAGGTAGACTCATTGGCGCCAGACACATCTGGCTTCCATTAACAACTGCTAAGATGCACATGATGTAGAGATGAGGAGGCAACTGCGGGGTCATAGGTCAGCCAACAGCCCCATCTGCGCGCTCCCGCGTGGAGGGAAGCGCAAGAGTATAAGGTTTAGGACGAGAGTAGACAAAGGGACTCGACATCTTGGCTAGGGCGCGAGACACTTCTCTCTGACATCGGTTGAATAAAATCTTTCCCCAATCAGCCATGTGTGACTGAAGTTTTCCTTCCCCAAGCCAGCCACTTTTTCACCATCTTGTTTGGAAGACCAGCTGACCATCGAAGAGAATTCACCACAATTTTGGCGTCACGAACAGTTCTCTTGTCCTTCGGGGAGCCCTCGCCCGCCTGGGTGCGAGCATCGAGCGTCCGGCCGGCAGGCTGAGTTTGAGGTGAGAAGCTTCCACTCACAGTATCGCAATGTGCTCGTGCCTGGTGTGGGGGGGGATGGAGTGGCTCCTGAGCGGGACAGTTAACGGGCCTGGTGTGCCAGTGGCTGGCAAAAAGGGGGGGGATTGGTCTCCCCTAGCTGGATGTCGACGAGATGTGGAGTTTGAAAGGGGGGTGTAGCCCCAATAGAAAAATGAAAATGTTCAATAAAAATAGAAAAAAAAAAAAAAAAAAAAGAAAGAAGGCAAATAAAAATGGGAAAATTGCATAAAACTTAATGGGGAATGTGCACAACAGTGTGAGTGACATGTCTGGTGTGAATGATGAATGAGAAAGAAAATGCTCCGAGAGAGGGCACGTGAAACAGGACAGGATGTCTGGGACATCGCTGATCGGCTGTCACGAGAGAAGAATAATAGAAAGTCCCATAAAACGTGGACTTTGTTTTGGCTACAGATCCGATGGAGGATGGAAATTTTAGCTGTGTGATTGAGGCGGAAACACAGGTACGATTGAACACTGTGTGCGACAAGAGACGGGCACCACCAAGCCACCGGAGGCACAATTCCCGGGGTCGTGCTGGGACGTTGAGATCACACTCAATGTAGTTGAGATCACACTCAATGTGGTCGAGATGTCCGGTGGGGGCATTTGTCTCTATATATAGGTCGCACGAAAAAGGGAGGCTTGAGGCAGACCGCAATTGGCAAAGCGGAGGAGTGCGCAGCCTTGGCATCCGTAACTGTGTGAACGAATGTGGGAAATTTACCGGCTGGGTCTGGGACCAGGGTGCCGAGAAGAATGATGCGCGCAGACCACGTTATTTGAGCACTGATCAGATTAGGAGCTTGTGCGGGTTGCAAGGTTCCCCCGGCTGACAGCTGGTGCGTTAGCCGCTTAGAGAGACACTCTTCTTCATTCTTCATTGAGAGGTAGAAAGCAGAGGGAAGAATCCCTTGTCAGCTCCTTCACTTCCCGGACGTTGAAGGGATGCTACCAAGCCGCGGTTGAAATGTCGGAAAAAAGTCGGTACCGATACCGCGGTCGGCAGTTTCACCTTTCAGACTTTAAACACTGCGTCAATACTTCTCTTGAAACTTTCCTCTGACTGGGCTGTGATACATGATTCGGGTAGGCGGTTCCAGCTATTAACTACACGGGTAGAGAGAGTGGCGTCACCATGGATGCGTAACCTCCTCGGTTTGTATAGCTTCAAACTGTGACCACGTGTCGAAGTATCATTATTTAAGATGAAATACTCCCTCAGGTCTTCACCAAGTTCGCCTCGGAGAATGCGCCGGGTATATATCAGATCTCCTCGGTGACGACGGTAGGCCAGAGAGAAGAGATTCAGCTGTTCCAGTCGATCTTCGTAGGAAAGCTGGTGAAGTTTTGCGACTGTTTTCGTACCGCGACGTTGAACTCGCTCCAGCATATCGGATTCGTACTTGGTCAATGGGAATACTGCAGGCAGTCCGTACTCAAGAATGGGACGCACGTGAGAGATAAACAGGGGTCTGAAAATCGCAGGAGTCATACGGGCGAAAGACCGTCTGATGGATCCAAACATCCTGGTGGCAGCGGTGACCTTCTTCGTGGTGTCAAGACTAGTCTTTAGGTCTGACGACACTATGACACCAAGGTCCTTCTCACTTGTGGTGTTTTTAAGGAGATATCCTCCAATATGGTACGCCCCGAGTGGATTCTGAGTTCCCATGGAGAGCACTGAACATTTGGCATGGTTTATTGGAAGCAGCCATTTTTCCGTCCAACTTTGGAGCCTATCTAACACGTCTTGGAAACGGTCAGCATCCTCGACGCTAGTAACTTCAGCCCAAAGTTTTAAATCATCCGCGTACAGTAAACACTCAATGTTCAGTTCTTGCGGGAGATCGTTGACATAGAGCTTGAAGAGTTCGGGTCCAAGGACCGATCCTTGTGGCACTCCACTAGACATAAGCACAGGCGCTGAGTATGCGTCGTTGACTTTCACTCGCATATAACGTCCTTCCAGAAAGTCAGCAATCCAGGATAAGATCTTCCCAGTTACACCAACCCTTTGGAGTTTAAGCAGGAGACGCATGTGAGGTACTCTGTCAAAGGCTTTGCTAAAGTCCACGAAAATGACATCAAGGCATTTACCAGCGTCGACGGCAGCTACCCACTTCTCTCTGGCTACTAAGAGATTCGATACACAGGAACGTCCTTTCTGGAAACCATGCTGAGCAGCAGTTAGCACGTCAAGCTCGTTCAGGTGATTTTGTAGAGCCCGCTTTAGTAGTTTTTCCATGACCTTACAAACGATCGAGGTCAGACATATGGGTCTGTAATTTGTCGGATCATGGCGAGCTCCTCCCTTGAATATTGGTTTGACTGTGCCGATTTTCCAGTCGACAGGTAGACGTCCGGTTTCCAAGGAAAGCTGGAGTATGTGTCGGACGGGTTCTGCAATATGCTCGACAATAGTTCTGAGGAAAGCTGGGTGCATCTCATCTGGCCCAGGAGAGGAGTCCGGCCGTAACTCCAGAAGTGCTTTCATAACATTTTCTCGCTCAAATACAAGATGGTGGAAGCCTGAGTCAGGAACAGGAATATGGGAATCCAGGATCTGCGGCTCGACGGTATACACAGAGGCGTATTGTGAGCCGAGTGATTCAGCTTTTTCGGCATCCTGGAGAAGGAGATCCTCAGAACCCGGGGAACGAAGGGGAGGTATGCCGCTTCCTGCCTTGGTCCTTCTCTTCAAATAAGCGAACAGGAGCTTTGGGGAAGTCTTGGATGTCTCCGCCAGACGCAGTTCATATTCGGTTCGTTTTTTCCGCTTCATTTGTGTGCACCGATTTCGAATTATTTTGTAGCGATCATAGTCCACGGGAGATTGAGACAGTTTGAATCGATCCCATAGTTTACGACGACTTTTCAGCAAGAGTCTCAGTTCACCATCAAACCAAGGAGGACCTTTGGTGAAGGTTCGTTTCCGAGAAATTGGCACATGCTCCTCCACAAGAAGTTCAAGTTTGGAACGAAACAGGGTCCAGGCATCTTCGAGTTCGAGATGAGACGGAATACTCCAGTCTGTTTGAGCAGCAGCTTCCTGAAGAGTGGGTTGATTTGTACGCCAATAATTTCGACGAGGTCTACCAGAATCGTTAATTGATGCACAACCGCTCCAGTGAAAGGAAATTGTACAGTGATCACTTCTCCCGATTGGCAGCGAACATTGCAATTTGTCGATGTCAGTTGGGGACGCTGTTAAAACAAGATCCAGGATGTTTGAGGTTTGACCAGGAAACATACGGGTTGGAGACATGACATGCTGGGTCAAATTGCAGTCGAGGATTGTATCAAGCAGTTGGGCATCGAAAGTTCCTTGATCTAGGTTACAGTGGAGGCTGTCCCATTCAATAGCGGGCGCATTAAAGTCACCGACAATCAGACAGTCTCTGCCTCTCCCGTGACATCGAAGTTGATCTAGTAGCTCAAGCTCAGTTCCTTGAGCAGACGGGCTTCTATAGATGACGCCAACTGTAACTGATTTGCGCCCATTGTTGACGCGGCACCATAGGGTTTCAATTCCGTTGTCAGCATCGCAGTTGGTTACTATCGAGTGGACACGAAGTTCCGCTTTCCAGTAAAGGATGACACCGCCACCAGTTCGGTGTTCGGGACGATCGGACCGGGTTAGGAGGTAACCTGGAAGCTGGATCTCAGAATCAGCGATCTCCGGGGTTAACCACGTTTCCGTGAAAGCAAGCAGGTCAGGATGTTGTTCCTCTACAAGGAGTTCAATGTCATCTAGTTTGTTACGAATGCTTCTAACGTTGGCCGTGATCACCCTTAATCCCAAAGGCGATGTTAATGCTTCGGGATAAAGGTAATCGGTCTCCAGGTCTCTCTGGTCCTCTTCTGAACAACGCGAAAATCCACAATGCGTAGATCAGTTTCACCGGCTGCACGGCGAGTACGAAGTTCAGTGACTGCATCTTTCATTTTGATTCGATCCTCCGGCGATAGGTCACGCAGCACATAGAACTTTTCACCTTTCAGGCGAAAGGTTCTTTTGAGAACGCGGTGGCATTCCGCTTCGTTGTTAAGTACGAGTTTCAGCGGGCGCGTTTTTGAGCAGTCCTCCGATTTGCGTCCAAGCCTGTAAGCTGAGATAACGTGTATCCCTTCTTCACCTTCGTCAAACATGAGTGACACCATACGTTGGAGAAATGTTTGATCGTCAACAATTCTCTCGGCCGAAGATTCTTTCAAAGATTCCGGGGCATTCACAATTATCAAACATCTTTCACGAGGTGGAATAGACGGGTTGGCTCTGCAGTTTTCGGCTGCCTGATGCTTGGAGTTTTCAGTCACCTGTTTTTGTAGCGCTGAGAGTTTGTCTAAGACAGTTTGCATCTGAGAGCTGACATTCGGAGCTTTTGGTTTGTGTTTCTTGTTCCGTACAGGAATAAAATCATCTTCTTCTTCTTCTTCTTCTTCTTCTTCTTCTTCTTCTTTGGGCGCGTCGGGATCTGGGCTTGCAGCAACAGCGGCGTAGGTTGCCTTTGGAGCAGGCTGTTTTAGGACTGTGGGTGCTGTCAGGGTGGAGATATCCGGCTCTGAGTTACACTTTGTCAATGGCGTTGTCGTAGAGCAGGATGAGGTAGGAAAGGTGACCCGAACCGGGGAGCAGTCTGCAGAGCGCAAAACTTGAGTTACGGGAGCGTTTTGGGGAGTGAGTGGTGGAAGTCCTGACTTTACGCGCATATCGCTAAATACACACTGACAGTGGTCACAGAGGAAGTTCACAGCCGAGGAGGTTACCATCCGTAGGCATTCATATTCCGCCTTCTCAATACCGCAACAGGCGATGTGAATCCATCCGTCGCACAGACTGCACTGGACGGCCTTCGACTTTGTGGTTACTCCACGAGCACATTTAGCACATTTGGTCTTCATGATTATCTTCGGCGTCGTCGAACTTCGGTTGCAAGTAGAAAATAAAAATATTTCTCTTGTTCGCTTTGATGCCGTTGGCGAGCTAGCGCTGCTAACAGCTACCCTTCGGGCAACTTACCGGGGTGAACCGGTGCGCTGCGGTTGTACCCAAGTCGTCACGGTCCGATTCCGATTGGCGAGGCGCACTGTAATAGCACACACTCCTGTCAAAGTCTGATAAAATTTACGGCTTGCAGCAGACCGCAATTGGCAGAGCGGAGGAGTGCGCAGCCGATAGAAATTGGAAAACGTGGAAAAAGAGGCCTCAGGGGGTTAATTTTGGTATACCATGTAAAAAAAGTAATTTGTGTGCACACTGAAGTTAAAAATCTGCAGTATAAGGGGAAATGCAAAGCGCTATTAGGGGAAACAAAGACGAGAAGTGCAAAGGGCTTGTTTGTAAGTGCACCTGCGCACGGTAAGAAGACACAGAATGACCAAACCGCATGGAAGCGGTTAGTGAGAAGCTACATGAGAGATGGATTCGAATCCCTTTGTCTGTGTTCTATGTTTGTGCGTAATGTCTGTGAAGTTTCTGTCAGTTGTCGTTCGTCTGAGCTGTGTGCGCGCTTGGTGTATGTGGTGCGCGTGCGTGCGGATGCGTGTGAGTGTGTGAGCTCTGCGTGCGCGCGGTGTGTATTGAGCGGGCGTGCGTGCGCGCGGATGGGTGTGTGCATGTGCGGTTGTGTGCGCGCTCGGTGTGTGTGCGTTTATGTGCACACGCATGGGGGAAGGGAGACGGCAGTGTGAGAAGAAAGGAGGGGGCCCTGGGTGCTCCAAGGCGCGGAATGGTGCTCTGTCGGCAAAGGTGGGGGCCGGCGAGACGCGCGGGCCTGGCCAGCCCGTGGCGTCAACATTGATACGCTGCCCCCCCCCCCCTTGTCCGAGGGCGCTGTGCCGAGGAGCCCGCAAAGGCGAGGCTGGGTCCCCCCGGTAGAGGTCAATGTCGATGAGAACTGAGACATGACGAGGGGAGATCAAATGTGGATGAGCAAAGGGTGCATGATTAACAACGAACGTGCATGATTGAAACTGAAACTTCACTGGCACTAATGTTGAACAGTTTGCAAATAGGCAAGAGAGAGACATGCTTGCAATACTCACTAAAATACTAATGTTTGTGTACCTGTGTGTCTTAAGAAAACAGTTGGGCCGTGGCAGCAGTGATCTATGGCAGGACGCTACACATTCGGCCCAAGACCGATAGGTGGGGGGAGAAAGTGAAGAAAGGGGGGTTCGCTCGTAAATTAAGAGGGAGCCTGTTGAGGGCGGCTAGCGCCCCTAGCCCATCTGACAACTAATGAGAAAGTGAGTGATTACGTTAACTTGAACAAGATTGACCAAACAAATATGAGACGGTGGACGCGCACGTCTCCTCCCAGAGGGCAAAGAGACACGGACAGAACTCCCAGGTCGTCTGAGGAAAGGCTTCGTGGAGCGCTGCCCCCAAATTCTTCACTAATTTACGTCAGGACGCCAAAATGCAGCCAGAGACAGATAGACAGAGGGAGTGAGAGAAGAAAGGGGGGCTAACTCGTAAATAATGAGGAGATATTGGGAGTAATCTATTGGTCCTTTCTTTAACACCCTTTAAATCATTTCCTGGAGGAGATAAGTTAGCAACACGAGAGACTTAGAGGTTCAACAGAAAGACAGTTAAAAGACAATAACATTTTTGATTTGAACAATTGCAGGCTAACAGGAGCATGAGAGAGGAGAGCTGAGAAGCGGGATCCACTTTGATCGAGGAGATTGGAAATTCACAGCACATATTCTAAGTCGCATTTTTGAGCAAGCATGACACAGGTAATAACGCGTGAGAGATCAAGACATAGATCAGGGCTAGTTGTGGGACGCAGACCTCGGAGTTAATTTTGAATAATGATACTGAAGACACAATGTACTGTCCCATTAAATTGGAACTATAGACAAAACGTAGCTCGACAATAGGATGAGTTGCAGGACTTACAATATAAAGACGACATTGCTGTTACTAGGAGAATTCGACTTTTGGTAAACAAACGTTACTAGTGAATGGAGGGCAGCAGCTACATTTGGAGATAGCCTTACAAGTTTGGTGTCCCAGTCTGTCTCTCTCAGTGCCAGGATCCCTGAAAACTCGACCCCGAGACTCCGCCTGCAGCCGCGGACGACTACAAGACGGTGCCTGGCTTTGAGGCACCTTTGACCTTTGGCAAGGACAAAGTAAGACTGTTGTTGTGCTTGGAGGGGGCAAGTACACTCCGGAGGATAGACAACATCCTCGGAGACGAGAAAAGACAGTGAGAAGTGGAGGAACTCACAATGTTGAAGAAAAAATGGACATTTGAACAATGGACTCATTCGAGAGTGATGGATGTGTTGGCTCTGAAGCAACGACAAAAGGACACCATCTTGAGAGGGTGAGGTGCGGCAGAAGATATGGACTTGAAATGTCCGACGGCCAAATCGCACTCCTGGCGGTGCTAAGACCTCGTGGGGCTTGGGTTAGAGTGGACAGGAGCTTCATTGTGCACTGGGTTTGACAGAACTGAGGAGATTTGATAAAAAATTGAATAATGTGTAGAGCTACAGAGAGAAGCATCATGGTCAGAGATTGAACAGATTTGAATAAAACCAGTAGGCTAAAACGGTGAGAAACAGGTGCGAGATCTGATGTTTTGGCTCACCAGACATAAGAAGTAGAAATCGAGTTAGATACATTTTAGAATGGGACATCTAGACTAAAGTGGATTCAGCCAAGGAGAAGCTAGGACGCTCGATGTACCTACTCAATACGATAGAAGTTTGTTGCACCATAGTGGAGGTTGGGTAGTCAGAAAGTTGGATCCGTTAAATTTTTGACTTTCACACATTCATGCATAGGAGTCGCACAAGGCCACAGGTAACAAGATAATGACTGAGATAGGGCTCAAATTCAACTGCACCCACACGGCAATGTAGAAGCAGGAGAGCGAAGTAAGGGATTATATGCTAAACAGTCCGCTGTAGGGTTACCAATAGGAGATTCTGTCAAAAGAACTACTAAGAGGTGGAGGCGAAGATAATAGGAGGACATAGATATTCGAAGGGTCTGATAAGGGAAAACTCCATTGTCATAGATCGGATTGGAGCAAGTAGGAATTTGCCATTTTAACAGGGATTGACAGCAGGAGAGGTTGAGGATAGAAGATCTGGACGGCAATGACGTAAGTTACATTAAAAACTGCTCATTCGAGGGAGAAGGCTCGGAGCTCCCTGTGTGGAGCTGCAGCTTTGCAGAAGGGGGGCAGACCGCGCGAGTGAGTGGATGAAAGGAGTGGTGATAGGCGACCACTTAAGGAAGTAGGGAGAGGTGTTGGATGGTGTGACAGGCAGGAGTTTTAGGAAGAAGAAGGAAATAGAAAAAAAAAAAGAAGAAAAGAAAAAGGGGGGAATGAGACTCGCCAAGAGGGGCAATAAAGAGAAGCAGACTGAGAAACAGTTTTGAGCAAGACAACGGGGAAAAAGGGGGAGAGCCAAATGATGACGTAAAAAGCCAGAGAGAATAGTCTGACCCATCTTTATTGAATTTAATTAACATAAGTAATAGAGATCGAGTTTGTAGGACCAATACGAGGGTATGGAGGCTCCCTCAAAACGCGGGTCCCACAGTTAGTCCCTCAGATAGACATATATGACAATTTGCGATGAATCTGATGGGCGAGTTTATGGAAAATTGAATTGGAGATTTTACAATAGGTCATGTTGACGAGTATGTCCGAATGTGAAGAGTCACTATTAGGAGTCAATATTTGCCTACACACTAACATACTAACTTTGCTTGGTTTGGGGGGAGAGCTGAGTGATAGAGACGGATGAGTGTGTCCGTGAGTGTGTGGATGGGTGAGTGCGCATGTGATCATCTACGGCTGTGTGTGCGCAGTATGATTGGCCAGAGAGGTCTGAAGTTGGGGTGATGTGTTTGCCATTGAGGATAAGATTCCTCTCACCTGAAGGGGTGGTACAGATCGGAGGGACTGGAACTGGTAAGTGATGAGTTCCGATCGGAACCATGGTTCAATGATCAATCAGGGGCACCATCAACAACAAAACGGTTCGATGGAGAAGGCCCGTTTCAGTGATATGGTCAGACAAGACAGAACTAGTATTGAACATCAAGACTTTGGACGATTTGACGTGTGACGACTTTGAGCTCACCCAACGGGGTGACGGACTAGGTGGACAGTGACCAAATGGTTGACGCTTGAGCTTGCTTGCGACATGAGCGAGCTCTGCTTTGTTTTTCTGTGTGACTTGATTTTTTGCAGCAGCAGCAGCAACGGCCACCAGCCAAGGAGCGGATTGCGCATTGTTTGCGTAATTTTTTTTCGTTCTTGCAGGTTGTCGATTGCGTTCGTGGAACGTTTGTGTTGAATTTACGAGAATATGTTAACCCTTGCCCTTTTGGTTTTTATAATGAACCTGTTGATTACATGGTTTTCAGGACAGGATCCCGGAGCGCCAGGATTCATTTTATGACTGTTTTTGTTTTGATACTTGATGTCTGTTTTTGTGTGTACAAATGTCCGCTGTCAGCAGGGCTATAAGCTCACTGACAGGAGTGCGCTGATTTTTGTGTGTGTTGCCGAGTGTGTGGTGGACAGTCAAGTTTCAGAGACTTGGGGTGACGGTCCCGGGGCCCAGATGGAAGCTAGAGGTTCCGTGGGCCTGGCTACAATGAGTGTGGTGATGAGAGGGGACGCTTTGCAGGTTCCTTTTGATACGTAATGACACATTGGGTGAATGTGTCAAAAGGGGGGAGTGGTAAAACAGGAAAGGGTGAGTAGGTTGCAATTTGTAATTGTGATATACAAAGTTTTTTTCCAAATTCACTTGTTTTTAAGCTTTAACAGGACACGCCAGAATTCAACTAGCAGTGATGGAAGGAGCAGAAGAAGCGTCTTGAAAGAAAGGGAGTTGACGGGAGACAACAGCCTGGAATGGATGCGAAGCGTGGTAACAATTTAGTGACAATAAGGTTTAAGGTTTTTCAATGACAAAGTGCGAAGGACAAATCATACAGTGATTTGGGAATGGACAGTGGCACAATACACAACGAAAGTTTGGAAGGTTATTGAATGTGAGGAAGACGGGGCCAGAGACAAGGAAGTGGGAAATTTCTGAACACGTGACTGCATTAAAGCTGCTATTACAGGGCAAATGTTTAATTATACATTTTAGGACGAGTAGTTGGCATAACGAATACGGAGAGGATTTGGTGGCTGTACCGTTTTGGAAAGATTACATGAGCGTTGTTTCAGAATGATGACTGGTTTGAACAGTGAGGTGGCTCGAACATAAGGCACGGATACATAAAGGTAGGAAACTACAGTATTGTGAGGGGTACCGGTTTGAGAATGCTACACATCTTTAGACTGAAGAAGGAGTTTGGGGGTGACAAATAGTATTTGGACGGGAAAAAGAGCGGCTGAAGTGACATGACTGACGGGACTTCAGAAAGATGACAGTGTGATTGAGACAGGGACATCTGTGACAGGAAAGGCTACCAGGACCAGGTAGAAGTTACATTGTGACTGGGGGGATCTGACAACGCTGTCGGCACGACGAGGAATGAGGGGAATGAGTCCTGGAGTGTTTGCTTGTTTGTTTGCTTGTTTGTTTGCTTGTTAGTTTGTTTGTTTGTTTGTTTGTTTGTTTCAGGGACCGCGTGGGCCTCTGGAAACGAGGGGTAGGTGTCGGGAGCCCTCGGGCGTTCTGATGAGATTTCGATGAGACGATTGACACAGCTTTTCCTCGTTGCCCCATCACCGCCAAATAATTATTTGAGGGGGCTGGAAACACTGGAGCTATCGGGTTGTGTTGCCCTGCCAGCGGTGGCCGTCGGGGCCGGAAGGACGTCCGGCCTGGGCTGCTACCTTTGACATTATGACTCCACATGTTCGCACTGTTAAAGTCACTCGATACAGACAGTAGCTTTAGCTTGGCATAGGTCGCCTGGCTGCTGACCGGGGCCTTGCACGGGAGTCAACGGCCATCATAAGCAACAGGAGGACACTGAACGGACAGCCGGCCCGGGACGGTGCCGTCTACTACTAGTGCTATTTTCCACTGACGGATCAGGGGACTGGATTTCATATCTGCACGCACTTGTGCATGCGAGGGGGGCAGCGCAACACCGGGTTTAATGTTCTTGCATGCTTTGACGATTCGTTTTTATATACCTCACTGTGTTACATCGTTGTTTTGTTGCCATGTTATTTACTTTATTATGTGACCTCATTTGCTTGCCCCGTGGCATGTTTACGATACGACGTTGCATGTTGAGCGATCTGTGTTTGAGGGTCATGGTTCTGCTTGTTGCTGTGTTTAGGGCTCATGCTACGCTTTGTGAAATGTGGTGTGTGCCGGAGCTCCCTTCACCTGACTCTCGCCAGGTGAGAGGCGCCTCCGGGGGTGTAGAATGGGCCTCCCTCTTTTTCCTCGTCATTAGATTGGCGAGGTTTTTTCGACGGCGGTCCGGCGGCTTTTTGGGGCTTCTAACGGGCCACAGCAAACTTTTCCTCTCCAAATTGATGGCGTTGGTGATATATTACCGAAGGGGGGTGTGCGGACGGCGTCAATCAGTTGATGGGGTTGGGGGATTCGATCTTGGTCAAATGTGGTTCCTGAGAGGCCTCAGATTGCTGTCAGGGAGGAATTTGCTATTAAATTAGGTTGAGCTTTCCTAGTTAATGTAACCTTAAGTAGCATGCCTTGAGCATGATTTAGGATGAGACAAATAGGTCCAAATTGTAGACGAAAACCATGAAATGGTTGGGGGAAGGTTTTTGATGTACCGGTGTCTTTTTCGTGTTGAGTTGTTGCCGGGGCACTTGATGTGCCCCGGCAGGGGGGAATGTTGTGAATTTTTATTCTGGTATCATGCAATGTATATCTCACTAGTAAGCCTAAGTATGACCAGGTCATGTTCGGGTCAGGTTCGTGTGGTATTGTTTAGGGCTTGGTCCAGGAAGGTAGACTCATTGGCGCCAGACACATCTGGCTTCCATTAACAACTGCTAAGATGCACATGATGTAGAGATGAGGAGGCAACTGCGGGGTCATAGGTCAGCCAACAGCCCTATCTGCGCGCTCCCGCGTGGAGGGAAGCGCAAGAGTATAAGGTTTAGGACGAGAGTAGACAAAGGGACTCGACATCTTGGCTAGGGCGCGAGACACTTCTCTCTGACATCGGTTGAATAAAATCTTTCCCCAATCAGCCATGTGTGACTGAAGTTTTCCTTCCCCAAGCCAGCCACTTTTTCACCATCTTGTTTGGAAGACCAGCTGACCATCGAAGAGAATTCACCACAATTTATATAAGCAATGATACAATTTTGCTAATATCGCTGCTTTCTAAACAATGCAAGCCCTATTTGGTTCTTTTCTGAGATGGCCTTCTGAACTGTGGGGACTAGATAACTTCAGTCTTGTTATTAAACGATCTGCTGTGTTCTGTGTCACCGAGACTCGACATCTAAATATAAGGTCATGTTGCGGTAAACAACGTATTATTATGAATTATCCGTAAAAAACATAACCTGTCATGCTGTAAGTCACTCAAAAGCAAATCACTCAATCATGTTGTTCTCATCCAGTCATTCATTCTTTAGCAATTGGATCAATCCATCTCCGGTAACATAATCTTTTAATCTAAACAGTCCAACTATATGGTGTCTAAGAGAAATAAATAGTTATTTTAATATATACAACACAGATATGCAATAAGCTCTAAGTATAACTCCATACACAATATAACAGGCTAAAAATATTTGAGATATTTTACAAATAATAATATTTTAACAAAGTGCAAGTCATAATAATAAAGAAATGAAAGTACAACTCCATACACACTAAAATAGGCTAAAGATATTTGAGATATTTTACAAATAACAATATTTTAACAAAGTGCAAGTCATAATAATAAACAAATGGAACATCTGTGAAAGACAGTTAGAAATGTGGACTATATACACAGCAAAAGATTTGACTAGCAATAGACCAGCAGCTGGAGAATTATTCAAAACAAAACAATAGCATTTGGAAAACTTGTGCAAACTCAACCTGCAATACAGAATGTGGACCAAAGGTCATTTAGAGACACTCAAATGTGGGAAAGATTTAAATGCATTAAAAAAGTAGCTTTCTAAAATTACAGAGTGCGATTGATTTAAAAGACCATAATTCATCATTAATCCATTTAATTTATTAATGTATCCATTTTTGTGATGTAAAGTTTCCAACCCTGATTATTGCAATATCTTTGATCGTAATGTTGTGCCCGTGAAAGAGGTTAAACTCTGCAACTCTGTAATTGTCACTAACTCAAGTGAAATATGCAAAACACGAAACAAGTAGTTGCATTTTCCAAAAGGACAAAACACTTAGTACATATGACATAAAGCACCTGCTGGTGAAAGTCAGACCAGTCCTCTAAGGAGCGTCCATGAGACAGTCTCACTCACTCAAATGGTCATCTTGGGTTAAGATGATGTCCTTGGAGTGGGGGCCTCCCTTGTCGTGTGCTGTGGGTTTATCTTCCTGCGTGACGACGGCTTTCTTTTGCTACTATAAGTCTCTCTCTTTGGACTGTCGGGGGACCCCAGGTGCTGCAAAAGTCTTTTCTGAAATACCGCTTGGAACTGATAAGCCTGCAAGACAACGATAAGCACAATGAAGCGTTTCAAGGACTTGGTAGGCAGGAGCTTCTCTGCATCAGATGACCTTGGTCTTTTGTTTGACCTGAACTGATTTGACTCGTTATGGTTCAGTACCAGCATGATTTGTTGCACACATCTATTTACATTCTTTAATCTAGTAAATGATAACTTTTCATCACAGTGGTCATTTCAACATACACACGTTATTTGGCTCACCTCTTTAGTAGCAAGTTTTTGATCAGGGAGTATAAACGATCGGCACCGTTATTTTCTTTGCAAAATTTCCAATACGTTATAGACCAAAATCATTAAATTTTGTTTGTGCATTATCTTCACTATCAATTTCAAATACTGCATTTGAATAAAGGATGGAAATTATAATGTTTTGTAATAATTGGACGCATCGATGAAGAAATATAGACCGAGATTTCTAAGACTCTACCCCTGAACTTTGAACTGTGAGTTATGTGAAGCAGTTGAATGCAGTTCTTACCACGTCTGTTGCTTTTGTGCTGAGGGTGTCCATGCTTGTGCTTGTGCTTGGCCACGGCGTAGTCTGCTGTTGCTTCTGCGCCTTAGCGCAGTACATCTCCAGATGATGCAGTTCACAGCCATTTGACCGGCAGCATTTGTCCACGATCCCCTTCCCCCTGGGCCGAGAACCATATCCAGACCATGTACCTTTACCTGTCATGAAACAAACATGAGGGTCAGATTCTCAAATCTACAACATAGCATATCATCATTGCCGTCTTTGTATTGTTATTGGACTAGCGGCTGGGTGTTCAACTCCAGTCCTCGAGGGCCTGCATGTTTTATACGTTTCTCTCCTTCAAGACATCTGATTCACATGGACTCTCAATTAAATATTTAATAAGCAACCAAACGCATAGTCAGACAGTCCTGAATTAAAATCGACTCAGTCAGGTTATTACCATCCAGGCCCCCCCACCCCCTTCTATGAAAACAAAGCTCCCCTCAGATAGCAAGTGCTGCACCAATAATGCTATCACACAATGTGGCACTGTGTACCGGTGGGTACGCTCCCATTTTCAAGCACTGCCCTCACATTGATACCAAATGGACACGGAGGCTAGCAGAGGAGAAAGGTAATGGGGTGAAAAGGTGACCAGGGGTATGAATAAATGTTCTCCAGATTATTCAAAGGTTGAAGTTTTGTTTTAAGCAGACGTAAATAAATAATAAACTAATTGGCTGGGCAGCGGAAACCATGAGGACGCACGTACCTAAGTAGAGGCCACGGTCACCGCACACAAACAAGAGGTCACTGAGGAGTTCCGAGCCGCAGCGACGCTTGGCTGCCTCTGAGCAGAGAGGCCCGCTGAACAGGCACATGGTCAAGCACAACATGCACGACACCTGAGGACAACGGGAACATGTGATGGAATGAAACGGGGTTTCTGTCAAAGTCACTATTCCAATGAACCTGTCATGGTCTTGGTACTATTTGTTTGGTACTACTGATTTAGGACGGATGGTTTTGATGAAAAAGCATCACAGATCAAAACACATTGGAAAATATTACATACATTAATTCCATTGATGCCATTTCACTACACACTTTTGGGCTTCCAATTTACAAACTAATGGCGGGAAATTAAAACATTTCATTTTAAGACTTAAGAAGTTAAAACTGCACTAACAAATAGCTTTCGCTAATGCACGGCGCCACAATTAACAAGTGCTCACAGTTTACTTAGTTTACTTTCACAAACAACAAAAAGTCTTACCTTCAACGGCAGTAGTCTCCCTAAAGGATATCGTGAGGAATTCATCCTGCTTGTGCAGAGGCACTTCAGCGCACCTTCAGTATTATAGTCTGACTGGAGGATAGGAGGAAGGAGCGCAGCACAGAGAGATGGCCTCCCTCCACTCGCTTGCAAATTTGTTTGGAAAATCTCATCTGATTCTCATATCAGGAGATTCAACATTCTGTTACAGGCACTGACCTTGTTCTGAAATGTTCCGCGCTATCATGAGCAATAATGATATAGTGGACACAAAGTTAACAAGCCTGCGTTGTTTTTTTCAAGCACCGTGAGTGACACCAAGCTAAATCACGTTGGACCTATTTCTAAAATCGGCTTCATGTGATTTTGACCTTCGGATGAATCGGACAACTTGAGACTGTATTATTGATCACCTTGACAAAAAGCCCAAACTATAGTTCTGACCTTCACCTTGGGTTTGGTGTTGTTTAGGTGACGTGTTGTTTTTTTATTAAAAAAAAAAAAAAAAAACGGCAGTATTTGGAATGCATATTCCCACTTTAATATTGCTAAAAGGCGTTTGGCAGCCACACTCACCTGTTGTCTTTTTAATCATTTGTCAATGGACGGAGGTCATCCATCCATATTTTGGTACGACTCATTCTGTGGAGAGTTGCAGAGGGCTGGAGCCTGACTTAGGGGGGAAAGGGAGATCATAAGTGAGCACACCCCTCAACAATTACGGTCTTAGATCTTTTCATGTGATTCCAAGTTTTAAACTTAAAGGAAGATGCGAGGCGCTTTTGTGAATTTGGAGAAAAGGGCAGGTTCATATTGTATTGTCTTTTCTGTCTCTCATCTCAGATAGTTATCTGATTGTTTACATTCCTAGCAGCACGATATCTGCACTAGAGTGAGAGATGTGACAAAATGCGTTTTATGTAAAAACAGCAACGTACGCCCTTCAATTGACTCAAACTATGACAATAATCATTCTAATCATATCAGTTTATTAAATTCAGATTTGATAGATTTCCTGCTTGTGACTTAACATTTTTCGACAGGCACAAAACATTTATTTTGACTTGAATTTTAATGCTTATCATGATGAACATTTCAGTAAATTTTTATTATACTTCATAGTAGTTGCAAAATAAAGCCATATTCAAATCATAAATGACTTTCAAGTACAACAAAAGCCACATATGAATATCTTAATAGGGATTAACAGTGCCACATCTAAACCCTCCCAGACCACTTGGCGATATTATAGATTGGACAGCGAAGTAGGGGATCAAAAACAACATGCAAGTAATTTCAAAACAAAGGAATGATTACTGAGCATTGTCATTGTTTGTGTTTTACAGCACAAACATTGAGTTCACCCCACGTCTAACTTTATCACGCCACTATCCAAGTCTTAGAGATTGGGTCAACCCCTTCCAGACTCCACAGGCTAAAAGGCTGTAAATTTGACCTATGCATTTCAGAAATGTAAGTGCTTTGTAAGTAATCTTCACCATCGTGTGGATCACTCAGGTACTTCATCTGTTTGGAGCCTTGGGCTTGATAAAATAGTCGCTTGGGGTTTGAAGGGTCTCAGTGGTGAGCTTTCCTGCTATTATGTACCTCAGGATAGGCGTCCAAGTTGGATGAGACAAAGGACATTTTCAAGGGACAAGCATTTAAGGATCTGGAATACCTACCCATCCACAAAATGAGAATTTAAATCTTCAGTGCCTATTTCTGAAAATGTTAGCGAGAGGGAGCCCAAGAAAATAACTCATGTATATAGTCATATTTTTTTATATTTATGAATTAAGGGTTAGGTTGGGCAACAGGTGTATTTTTTTTTTTCTGAAACGTCATAAATTTCCATGCATGATAAAATCCATTACGTGCAGGCTTTTATATGTAGGTCAAACCTTAAAACAAGTCAAGGCACTTTTTTTGCAAAGACAGTTGAATGACTTATTGGCTCAATTCTGTCTCAATGCAAAAACACAGCAGTCTTATTTGATATTAGTATTTTATTCAAGTAATCCGATATCCACAAAAGACAAGCCGATGGATGTTAATGCTAAACAATAACAGAACATCATTTTTAACATTGTTTTCAAGATTGTAAACAAGACTTTCTTAGTATTCTAAAGTAGAAATAATAAGTTATTGTTAATAAGTTATTTAACGAAAATGCTATCATCACATTAAAGACCAATTGGGAAAACTGAAAAAATACTTTAAGAGAAACATGGACGCAATTATACAAAAATAGGTTGTGGTTATATTTAACGCCAGCTGTATAAGAATGTCCAGCTGAAATTGCTTGAAAACTGGGAGGCAGGTTAAGAGCTAAGCGGAGGGCATCAAATGACAAGACAAAAATAAACGGAAACAGTTTTCCTGTGCTCAACTATCTGCGGGACGACAATCACTCTGACAAGGTCAATTTTGGTTCATCGCCAACTTAACTTAGCGACACTTTCGGTGCATTTGCTGCTGCGGTTTTGATCCACAACGAAGGACACTCTTGGAGTATTTGCGTAAATCTCTTGAACGCAATTCAAACGTGACAGAAAGTCACACATTAACTTCTGTTATTTGACCTATTGCTAACGTCTACTCCTTTTACTCGTGTGGTTTCTTGTCCATGTCAACCTCTGCGACTCTTCTACCTTGGTGCCGGTCTTCACGGCCAGGCCCTGGGTGCCAGGAACACAACATGGACACTTTGGGCGCTTCCTGGCCCTTCCCATTCTACTTGTATTGGAATGTGCACTATACAAACTCTGGGAAGTTGAGTCTTGGTTGCTTGGTGTGTCATTTTCATCTGAGATGGTGATATCTTCATCGATTGGCTCCACATAGCCAACCATTGACCCTGTGTCCAGATCACAGAACATTGTCTTAAAGAAACTTCTGCCAGATGGACATTTTGCTTTCTTAGCAGGCAAAAAAAAAACAAAGAAAAACAAAAAATACTTGGCTGAGTTGTTACCTGCATGGGGACTTGAAGCAACACTTTCTCCGCCTGCTAATTTTGCCGTTTTGACATCAACTGGACAAGCGCTGCGGTCGAGGCCATGTGGATTGTAATGGTACTGCATGAAAAGTTCACTTTCTTTCAAAAGGTTTGTGGGGTTCAGAATGTTCTCAGTGGGCCCATTCCGTGCAAGCTTGTCAAGTCCAAAACCAGATGATTCTGGATTAATTCTATGCAGGCAAATTCTCACATCAGCTGTAACTCCAAAGTTTTTTCTCAGTAGGTGGTCAAATGATCTGCAAAGTGGTAGTGCATTTGAGGAACGCTGAAAGTAAAAAACAACAAAAAAAACAATAATTATATTGGCAGCACATTCCATCTCATTTAACTGATCAAAACATTGCCCCCTCCAAAAATGTGTTACCCTTTGTCTAATTAAAACTGACTTATCCATGTAAAATTATTTTGCATAGCTTTTGTTTGTCATTTATATGTCATTTTCAGTAAGTGGTTTCAAACTTCAGGAGAAGTCAAGTAAAAAAATATATATTTACAATATATTTTATGTGCTCACTCAAGTCTAAACATGACATTTGGATTAATATTGATTTTTGTTTTTTGTTCATCACAGAGGGCGACCATAATGCCACACGCTGTGGACTGAACATGACATCACAGTTCATCGCATCCAATCAGGGCTCAGTTTGCGAACATCACTCGACCATACTCAGAAAACAGTGAGGCTGCATAAATCATAACATTGCAAAGAGCATTTTTGACTTGACTTTCTAAATGACCTACCAAAAACCTTGGCAACCTCAACCAAGAGTGTAAAAAAAGAAAATATTGAACCAAAGTACTTTTCTCACCTCTTCTTTGTCTGTGGATTCTCCACTGGTTAGGCCTGAATCATCCATTCGCCGGGAAACCTCAAAGCTGTCCAACTGTTGTTCATCGCTGTTATAGTGACTGCTAATGACGGAGTCACTGTATTCATTAGCAACTGTGCTTCCAATCACGCTCTGATCGGGTTTCTGGATTCTATCAATGGAGCTTCCACATGCCAGATGATCATGGGCGGTCTCAGAGGAATTCAGCGTTGTCCTTATATGTTCAGTCACATGGCCCAAAGTTCTTGTTCGGTTTGTTTCATTCTGCAGTGTTTGTTCAGCCATACTTTGTAATGGCGCATTTTCAGATTTGGGTGGAATATATGATACAAATATTACATTATCTTCATCTAAAGAAGAGTCCATAAGCAGTGTTTGACTCACATCATTTGGATTATCATCACTGCAAAGGTCAATCACTTCATTTGGCCCATTGGAAGTGGTCATCCTTGAGTGCTGCATGAGTGACGATGAGGATGAAGGGGCTAAAGAGTTTTTTGGTGCGCATTTTTTTTTCCTGCTCGCCACTGGTGATGAAAGGGCGTCCTTTTCGGCTGCAAAAAACACCCTGCCGTCGCACATGACCATGGCCTGCTGCTGATGTGTTTCACTGGTAGCTAAGGATGACAGCGAATCTGGCACCACTTTTTCAAGCGCTCCAAACTTGTTGCTTGTTTCCAAGGTTTGATAGGTCTTTGATAGAACAGGAGGAGAATTTGGAAGAGCAGACTCATTAGAGTTGACTTCTTCAATCACCCACTTCATTGGACTATCGGGCCTCTGGGAAACCTTTGGAATTAATTGCAAGTGTGATTTGGCTGGTCCCAGTGAAAGTGAAGTAGTAGATGAAGTTGAACAAACATTCTCGAGTTCTGATATGTATGAAGAATCACTGCTTTGACTGACAGATGTCTTCGATGATATGGTGGGCACATTGGTGGAGTCGGAACTTGAAAAAGAGTTGGATGATGAAAACGGGAGCTGATTCTTAATACCTGAGCGAGCTTTGGAAGCTGAAACTGTTAGCACCTGATTTTTGGGGGCGTTGATGAATGCTTGTGGTCCGATAGTCTTAAGTGGATGAGTATTTAATGAAGTACCAAGCTCTAATGCTTGACCTGCTATTCTGTTTTTACAAGGCAAGGGATTCACAAGGGGAACCAGATTGCTGACAGTTTGTTTCTTGGCTAATGACGTCACGCCAATCTTTTTTCCAATGGGAACAGGTGCCGATACAATATTCCCCTGTGTTGTAGGTTTGACGATTTGACTTGGGACATAGTATTTCCCATTGACCACGTGAACAGGCATCAGAATCATAACATTTTTTCCATCAGCACCAACGGCAGGCAAGGCCTGGTAGACAACCCCAGTCTCTCTGAGGAAAATAAAATGAGCAGAGAAACAAGTTATCAGTTGAGAAAATAACACTAGCATGGAGAATACAAAAACGTGAAAATTATTCTTTGCTGGCTGCCTTTGCAGATTATTGTAGTACGTTTTGAATGAAATATTTTCAATTTGTTGGATCTTGCTCTTGCACTGTACGTTTTCCCCCATTAATTATACCTTACTTATAATAGACACTCGTGTCATTAGTAACACTAATTAAATTGAGTTTTTTTTTTAGCTACAAGACAGGTAAAAAAAAAACTGACGTTTTGTCGAAAAAATCTCAGGTACTTTTTTTTTTCTGCGAGATACACAAACTCTAAGAGAATGCGGCTAATAGTATAGTAACAAAATAATATGATGCCAAATTGACTTTTGCCTGTCATTTGCATATAAAGTGTGTAGTAAGTCGAGACAAACATTGAGAAATGAAAGGTATAATGTTAAATCACACCGCAGTGTTAATGTCCATGATTCAGGTTGATGACTTTACCTTTGAGCCACATTGTCTTGCCGAGATGCAGAATACATGACGCTCTCAAATAAAAGTGCAATAATAACCCATTGTGAAGGATAAACCGAGGCTGGGGAGCGGCATGCTAATGCCAGGCACAAGCTAACAATTGGAGGCAGTAATTATTAAATTCAACGTCCACGTTTCTTTGTCCATCGATGTTCAGCCATCTGTGAAGCGCTTCAAACTTCACTGAAAAAATGGGTCAAACAATAAACACATCATGAGAATCCTTTACATGGTTATGGGGTTTTCGGTTCTTGTTTATTTTCTTCTAAATCTATAGCTTTACTGAAGGCTAGCAAACGACTTCTTGTGTGCATTACTGCCATCATCTGGTATGGAGACTTAATCCTGGGTCCGTGGGTTTTGCAGTCACGTGATTTTATCACGTGATTTTGTATTATGCCGCTATCTTACCGGTATTTGCTCTCCAATGAAGTTGGGCATTTGGATGAAAAATTCCAAGAAACGTTACCGAGAGAAGTTGAACCTTGTTGGCACAACGGATCCGTACCTTTTACCGAGAAGCATGCTAAAATTGGAAGTGAAGAAATCATCCCATTCCCTGCCTTGCTGCTTTTCTTTTAAAGAGGAAAATGATAGTCTGAGGACAAGCTACAACTTTCTGTGTGAAATTTGTTTTTATCTCCTGACACTAACTTCTCTCTACATGCATGTTCGGTTAGTTCAATTCCAAATAGCCAAATGTGCAACAAGCAAACAACAAGCAAAATGATAGACTAGGTAGGCAGATGGACAGGTTCATCAGAAGCAATTTTTATTTCATGATTACTCTGCAACTGACAATATGCAAAATGTGTAACACAAAATAATCATAACGCTTTAAAAATACATTCAATAAAGCTTGATTTGCAACCGTTAAAAAAAAAAAAAAACTCATCCCATTTTAACACAATGAAGAACAAGCTCACACTGCAATATTCAGCAGATCATCCAGAATACGCTCACACATATACAGGCAGCGTGGTACATGGAAGAATCCTGTAGAGAACAGAAAGTTTCCAGAGGAATTTATTTCAATATCAGAATTTTGGAACTCATTCAACAATACTCCACATCAATGTTATTCTCACCTTTGTAGGGACCTCCTTTAAAATCCAAAACTACTTTTCCATCTTGTGACAAATAACCAAACCATCCCCCATGTTGGGCATCAGAAAACTGCACACATAAAACTCGGACGTCAATTCAAGAAATGTAAAGCAAAATACAATCACACTTGACGAGTTGTTTTGCAAAGTTTGATTCAATACTCACATGAGTAAATGTGTAGTCATACATTTGATAGAAATTCTCTAGGAGTCTGGGTCTTTTGGTTTGGCTGTAGGCCATGAGGAAGGCAATAAGAGCCTCGCAGTGAGGCCACCACAGTTTCATACTCCACTCCAACTGCTCAAACACACCAAAAGAGAAGATTTATTACCACACAACAAGCCAATCCAAGTGCAAATAAAATCTCAGAGTGCATTGCCTGAGTGGGACAGTGGCCATCCACATCCAGGAAGTAGAAGAGGCCACCGTGTTGTTTATCCCAGCCGTATTCAAAGGGTAACTCCACAAACTTATTGATGGCTTTTTCCTGCAGCTCCTTGTCCCCACATTGAGAAGCATATTGAAGCAGGAACCAGCCTGCTTCCAAGGCGTGGCCTAAATCGGCATTGCGAGAAGGAAACGTAAAATAAAAAATAGGAAATGTGACGTTACTGAAGTTGAGCTAAAGAGCGAATTATGTTTAATCCATTACCTGCATGACAGTGGATCATTTACCTGGATTCTGCAGTCGGCCTTGACAACCTGGTAGCTCCGCCCCCTCCAACGACACATTTTCCAAGATAGCTGTGCCGTTTCGCTGTACAAACGCAATAAATATGGGTTTTGTTTAGCAGATAAGAAAAAGACATTTCCAAGATAGCTAGCTAGTTTAGCTGTAGGATGCAGCTGGTCCACGATAACCAACCAGGATCTTAGCATTGACAGCAATATATTCTGGTTAAAGTAACCCAAGTCATTTTCAAAACCAGGTCCAGAAAGTAAAAGCCCTGCCGCAGTTAGGTTTCTGCTTGTTTCTACTCTCTGGACCTGGATTCGACACCTCTGATGGTATCTACCGTACTATGTCCAAAATGATTGTGGTCTAAGGATTTTTGCAAAGTACATTCCAGCTTTGTTCTAACCTGAACATGCTGGAGAATCTGCTGCACACACCAGCAGCTCAACTTTTTGTACTTGAGGACGGCTTCCTGACCACGACCTTCAGTGAGTTGCTGCACTAGACACATCAGCATCATCGGAACCGCCATGCTGTTGGTGTGTGTGTCGCCGGGTAGCGTGGGTCTCCCCAAACCTGTTGGATCAACCTGAACCCAGAAGATCAGCTGCGCCATCATCTTTTCCGCCTCGAGCTGGGATCAACAGAAGTAGTCAAATGTTTGCTTGGTTACTTTCTGCTATCCAGATGAGCGGACATGTGTAATTTGTTGTTTTTGTACCTGCATATCCGTGTCACCAGTGACTCTGCTCAGCTCATCCAAGGCCATGACGTAGAAACACTCACTGAATATGGTTCGCTGTACTTTCACTGTTTTACCATCTCGTGTTAAACAGAACGCGCACTTCATCTGACCGTCGCCGCTGGAAACACGAGCAAACTTCCTGAGGAAAGTCCCTCCTGAAAAATATAGGAAAGTAGTAATAGTAGACTGAACTAGCCCTAACCCACTTCTGCAGCCACATGGTTTCCATTGTTTCATTTTACTTCCCCTCAGGTCAAAGGTCAGAAAAAGTTTTGAAATATTGGTCTTCCGGTTTTATGTCACAAAAAATTGCATTTAAACAAGGGTGTGTAGACTTTTCATATGGTCTGTCTGAATGCTAGGAGTTTGTAATTGGTCAGCTCACAGATATACTTTGGTTTTTACTCAAGGCAACACAAAACATGCAGCAAATGTTCGAGGCGGAGTGCAGATACAGCAAGTCTAAATTGTGCAATGTCTATTTTGGTGAGTATAAGCGGAAGGGCGATTTTACATAGATAACGCCATATTTTGCAGACTGAAACAGACTGTGATCTGATCTTCTGATTCGAAACTTCAGATAGAAGTCCATGATCTCATCTGTGATGTCATCAATAGGTCAGCCGTCAAAAGAAAACAGTCACAGCGGCGGAAGGTTTTGACGACTTTGGTTGTGAAATCGCACTTGATTATAAAACAATGGTCATACCAGCTTTGGCTGCTTCAAGGATGTCAGGCCGACGGAATCGATCCATTGTTCGGTACAAGCGACAGTACATCCACACCTGGGAAAGAGCAAGATTGGTTAAGATGACTGTAAAGAGTTGACTGCATGCTTGACAAAGGCTTACCTGTCTTCCCTGCAGCCAGACATATTTCAGCTCATCATAAACCGTCCCATTCTTCCCAATACAATTGAAATAGCCCCTAGAACAGGAAGCAAGCAGCAATCAACGGGACTGGCCACCACTCATCAGTACTCAAGTTAGATGTTCTTCTTCGTAGCAAGCAGGGGTGACTACCGTACCCATACACGGTGTCTTGGGAGTATTTCAACCAGAAGTCCACAACTTTGTTCAATTCGTTGCGAATCTTCTCTCGACACTCCTCCAGTTTCACCACCGACATGGTTCTCTTTGAAAGGAAATAGTAGACCATGTCTGTAAATTTGATCTGTGGCTGCATCCGAATTTATATATTCTACCTGAGGCACATTCCAATGAGAAGATTTTGTGACATAACCCGTTTAGCATGATCAGCATAAATAAAATATTCAAGCTCCAGCAAATAGAAATGTCTAATGTGCTTAATTTATTAATATTAGATCGCTTGTTGCATTCAGCGTTGGTGAAGTTCACGTGATTGAGGGCTGGATATCCGGAAGTTTTTTTTTTCTTAGTTTGCAAACCACCACGAGTAAAATGAGTTGCATTTGGACATCATTCGCAATGGAAAACTGCCGTGACGACACTACTCGACGTGCTAGATAAACCAACATATTTCCATATGAATCAATACATAAGCTGTCTTCATGAATCGAATCGTTACCTGCACGAATAGAGGACAGAGTTGGAGTGGATCTCACCAGCGGATCCTGCCTGCCGTCTCACTCACTGTCTCTCGCTCCGCACTCGCTGGGACTGTCACGTGATTACGCGCAACAACCAGAAGTGGATCGCGTCTGTGACGACCGGAACGTAGCGCTTGGACGTATCGGTCACACCAAGAATTTGATACGAAAAAGTTTGGGTTTTACCTTCTAAATATTGTTTGACTCGTAGAATTCGAATTTGCTTCAGCCCGCCTCCCTTTTTGACAAGTCATGTATAACATAATGTGAAATGAAATTGTAATGAATGTTGATTATGTACTTGCCGAAATGAACAAATCAAATAAAAACGTATTCATTATTTTTGTCTCTAAATTTGAAAAAAAAAAATGCAGTTAATGTATAGGACTTGGCAAATATGGGATGGGATCCAGGTCCCCACAGCCCAAAACATGACAATATAGTCAATTGATGGATGGATATTTCCATCCGACCGTGAAATGCAATTAGTCAATGTTGTGCTCTCCAAGCGTTTTTCCACTCACTCCTCCACTCTGCCAGCCAGCCATACCAGACGACTGTATTTATCCTGACTGACTCGTTTCCAGACTGTTGGTGCTGCATCAATGCAAGACTGCCCAGCACGTTGACAACAATTGATCTTGTGTCTGACCTCCCTGCCCAGGAATGAGTTGTCATATTAGACATTTGCCTGTCACATTAAACCGACAAGAAACAACCAATAGAAGAATAGAATTTTTATTTTGACAGATGCTGTTTGACAGACGCTGTTTGTTCCACGATGTTTTATGGACATTCCGAGTAAACAGATCACTTTCTTCCATCTATTGTACTCATTCAATAAAGAAAATCATAGTGGATTGCTGAATTTAGTAAATTATACTATAAGCTCCAGTCAAACAGTTTTTTTTCAGTAATATTGACTGATGCAATCAAAAATAGAACTCTCACATTTCTTTTTTTTTTTTTTTTATAAAAAAAAAGGCACAATGATTCATTTAAAAATCTGACCTACAGTATGTACTGAATATAATTTGAGACAGAGAAAGTTACAAGATGGAAAATAGTCTTTAAATTATGATTTTTTTTTGTTGGAGATCCTTGGAAGCATCTGTCATCCATGTATTTTTAAATGAAACGAGTCTTCTAGCTGTAGTTCCTCAGGTACACTAGTCGACGAGGCTGGAACTTCTCACGGCACAGTGGGCACTCGGCCTGTATGCAGTCAAGAAAATACGGACGCACGTGATGGAATGATTACAATAGTATACACGCATGAAGCAACTTGACAGTGTTGAGTTCTTCTCGCCTCAGACACAAAATACGACATTTGATCCCATAACAATTTCCCTTAAAAACAATTATTATGAGGATAGGATTTTGATAAAACGCATGTAGGCTAAATTTAGCTACTCTCTGACATGCAATGATTTTATCAATCGATTTAGCGTTTTGGCGCCATCTTGTGTCATTTCCAGAATTAGCACGCAAAAATTGAATAGCAGCTGAATTATTCATCAAAAAATCGAGGATAGGTTTCAGAGAAACTCACATGAATAGGTGAAGTAACATCATATGTAATTCGACCCTTGCTGAGAGACTCAAATATTTACAGAGAAAATATTCCAGAGTTACAGAGAAGTTTAAAAGTTAAGGTTCTATAATATGTCCCCTTTGAGAGATTGTGATGATGGTCCTGACGTGGGCCCTACCTTGGTGTTGCACCACTCTGTGATACACTCCCAGCAGAAGAGGTGCCCGCAGGGGGTAGAGGTTGGATGTCTGCGCTCCTCCAGGCAGAGGATGCAGCGACTGGGCGAGGACTTTGTCTTCTGGGTTTGCTGTGGACTGAAAAAGGGAAAAAAAAGATTGTTGTAACACACCGTTGAACACTCAACATTGGCAATTCTATGCCCGCCCCTATCCATTTGATTAGTTTATCCCATTTTATTCATAATATACAAAACGCATTGCGAGAAGTCTTATCACAATTCGTTTACCTGCCCGTGAGGTTCCTCTGGAGCTTCCATTCCTGTCTGGCTCGCTGCCTTTGTCTAAAGTTGTTGAGCTGCAGACATACTGTGATGAGCAGCTGGATGAGCGAGATGGCTCCCAGCAGCCTGTAGCTGCTCCTAATGGACCTGTCATCGCTCTGAGGCCCTGAAGCACGCAGCTGCAAATGCACAATTATTCACACAATTCTCAATACTTATATGGAAAATACTTTTCATAAGAAATCAGGAAAAACATTCCCTTCATATGTCAATTATTGAGTCCAGAGACTTACATAGCTGATTGCAGAAGTCCTCTTGGACAGTTGATAGAAAATGCCGCTGACGTAAAAGAAAGCCACGTGGAATCTGTGTAGAAGGGTCACTGTCTGCTGGAGGACAAACACAGCCGGCAAACACTTTATCCTCTGGCGCTCTGACAACAGTCCCACCGCCCTCCGGATGCATCTCCTCAACCACAGTTCCAGGCTCCACGGCCCGGATGCAGCCTGCCGCCGTCTGACACCGCAGCTAGTCTCCTGTGCGCCTTCGAGCTCATTCTCCAAGCAGACCAAGAGCTTGTCCAAAACGTATGGCAACAATGTATGGCAGAAAACAAAGAGGCCTCGTCTTGCTGGGGAGGGAATGCGTCTTTTACTGGGGTCAACTTGGATGATATTGGCGTATTCCTCACCCAGGGTCTGGTAACCTGACAAGGATGGTAATTGACCAATTAAGGCTGAGCGACAGTACCATATAATATGTCTGATTTTTTTCAAATTAAATTTGAATTATCCCGATAAGAAATTACCTACGTTTTAAAAAAATGACTCATATGTATGTACAAGCATTACATTTGACCTCTGCGTTGATCCCAGCACACCTAATACATCAGTGGTGACATACATTTCATATTGGTTTGATCAGCCTACCTATGAGTGTTGTCAAACCAAAATAAGCGACGTCTGAAAGTAGTTCAATTTCTTTCCTCCAGTCCAGCCACCTTTTGGATCCTCAGAAAAGGAAGACATGCACCTAGGTAAACAGCTTGCTTTCAAAAGCAACCAGACAAACAAATCTTGTGTGAATGAACTCACCGGCAAGCGTTTGAAAGGTTTCATTCGCGCTGTTCCTAAGGAAAGTTTGATAGAACTCGTCCTTCTGACCGGCTCGAATCAGCTGAGACTGGTTGGCAGGAGTGAGGGGCATCGTGAGTTACATCGGATGAATGTAAATGCATAAATCTTTTTGCCGAAGCCTTTTATGGAACAAATGTACAAGCACGCAATAAGATAAAAAATAGTGCCTTCCTAAGCAGCCGTTGCTGCTACTGCTCCACTGGGACAATGGAAACAGGAAAAGCGCCGGAAGTTAATGTTTTGTAAACAAACACAAGACCGGAAGTTAAATATTGTGGTTAAGAACGTCGTCACAGCCCCATCTGCTGGTTATTATATATATTGCAACCAGACGTGCTAAACTAGCACATGCTAAACTTCATCCATCCATTCATTCATTGGTAAAAGCTCTTCTACCAAGAGACTGAAAAGTGGCTAAACCTGTTCCTTTGTCTCCTCTGTATTGGCTCCTGGGCAAGCAAGGTGCATTGTATCAATCTAATAATGCATCCCATTATAAGTCCACTCTTGTGCCTTAACTGTATCCATCTACATTTACATATTCCCAATAACCCTTGGACAGTCTGCTCCCTATCCTGCTTACCAGGAAGTTGACCTTTGCTTTTATATGTGAAGGGAGGAGCTGGAGAGTGTATTCCCAACGTGCCCCTCAGTGCTACTGGTAGCAACTCACAAGTAGTTAGTCTCAAGTGACAGGTGGGTGGGAACTGTGCTGCCTGGAACTAAGCCACCAGGTAAGATTTGAAGTTATTTTGTGCTTCTTGAACTACAAAACATCCACTTTAGAAGGAATGGATTGGGTTTCGTTGTCCATTGGTGTGTTTTTTGTTGGTACATTAGTGGACCGTTGCTCTGGAAAACCTCTTTTACTAAATCGCCACTGCCGTGGAGCAGATCTGATGGCACCTGCAGATAAAAATGGCATTGCATGCTTGTGTTGCACGATTCACTCTTTTGAGTGCTGTGCTGTGTATCTTTTAAAACCAATGTAACTAGATGATTTTCTGTTTTAATTTAAAACTGACAATTTTGCAATTGTATTTCCCATGTTTGGACCTCTCCTTTCTACTAATATTTGACAGTTTCATATCAATATCTTTTTCCTCAAATAATGACATGTACTTAGAAAGCATCGTATACTAGAATAAGTCGACAACCCCCGGTTTTTTTTCCCCTTTTAGAAAAAAGAGGTGCCACAGAGATGTGATTACCTTTAGGGTGACTGACAGTCGCTTACATGGCACATAGGGCATCTACAAATCTGAAATCTTAAATTTGAACTGAAAATGAACTTGCAGTTATAGTTGGACATGCATCGTGAGTTTGGTGGGTGTGTTTGAGATGAAAGCCCCTTGGTCTGAGTCAAGTTTATTTATCTAGCCTTTACTCACAAATGAGTCTCAAGGGGACTCACAAGCCCACAGTTGACAAATATTAGTGACTTCCCCTAAGCTTAACCTCTTAAAAAGGTAAGGAAAAATAAAAATTTGTGGAAAAGAGGAAATAATCTGCATCCAAACAGGCTTGCGTGTGGTTTAAGAGTCAAGTGGACCTGGAACCTGCAAGTTGACCAGTGTAATTTGATCAACCCTTCTTGTCTTGGTCAAGACTCTTGCTTCATCATTTTGTACCTTGCATCCAAAAACAACTGGAAGGAAAAGGAAGCGTGCGGGGACGCCAGCTGTGTAGACATTAGACAACATCATTTGAGAATAAGCAGCATCAGATACCCAGTCTGCTATTCCTAATGAATTAGAAACTTTGGCAAATCATTTGAGTGAACAGCGACCGTCTTTCAACCATTCCACACTCGCTCAAAGTCAGCTGGGAAAGGCAGAGTAATGGAGTTGGAGAGCACTCCTGCTGGTGTACTGGATCGCTCTGCGGGGGAACTTATGTGGACACTGACAGTAAAAAATGGAAGGGTGCAGTTCGATGATCGACTTTCCAGTGTTCCATTCAAGTTCCAATCTTTTGGGAACATTTTACTTCGCGTCGAAAGGTTAAACGAACTACAAACGGGGGGCTGCAATGATCTAATGTCCAGTTGTCAAGAGAAAATATTTACGTTATTGCACTGAGTAATATAATTAAGTATTGAAAATAAATATAGTGCTTAATAGTCCTTGTGTGGTACTTGTGTCGATATAAACAGTTGGTTAGAAGTCCTCCAGGACTCCTCTCCTTCACAGTTTAAGATGATCCTGCTTGGCACATACGCCATTTTTGTGTAGTTATTGCTTTAATAATAATTTTGTCTACACAGCTGCTTTATTTTGTTTTGTGCAGTCTTGTTTACTAAGAACATATCAATGTTAGCTCCTGCTCTTGCACAATGGAAAGTGGAAAAGTGTGTGTTCTAATTTGAACACCTCTTCAAGCGACAGTCTCGTCTCAATTTATAGTTCATAAATGTGGATGCGCACGTTTATTCGGAGTTAAAACGTGAGTCCCTGTCAAGTGTACGTTATTGTGTTTCACTCGACACAATGTGAAACTTTAGTCAAGGGTGGAGTTGTGCAATGGAGGTGAAGTGACTACGCTTGGGCTTGTCTCTCACTTCCTGGCACTTAGACACAAAGAACAGGCACTCTTTGTTTCATTTTAAATTGAATACTTCTTGAAGTAGCCGTGCTTAGCATGTTTAGGCCGACTCAGCTGACAGATACAACTCATGCAATATGATTTAGCACCTGCCTCACAGTTCTAAATTTCTGGGGTTAGAATCAGGCCTTCCTGTGCTTGCTCTGGCTTCCTTACTCATTTTAAAAACATGCATATTATTTTACTGAGTATTCTAAACTGCTTTTAGGTGTGAATGTGAATACTACCGGTTGCTTGTCTATATGTGCCCTGTGACTAGTTGATGACCAGTCCAGAGAGTAGTCCAATTCACCCATGAGATGGCTTAAATGCATCCCATAAATATTTAGAGTGAGCAACAAACAAATGAATAGCAATTTAAAAATCCTAGCAGCATATCTAGGTCTGAAATACTAGTTTGCATTCAGGACAGGCATCCATGGATGCCCACACAGTTTTCCAGTAGAGACCAAAAATGTGTTCGCCGGTAACAAGGACATGCCCTGACCTGCAGCCTAGACTATCTGCCGACCAACCTCTGACAAACGGTTCTCAACATGCTCTCCAGTCTGCCCACCACATCAAGGAAACCCCACCTCCATCACAACACGCACACACACATGCACACACGCACACAGTCATTGTGTGGACTTGGTGTGCATGGTGGCAGATCTCGCAAAGCCTACTAAAGATTTCCAGAAGGGAATCTGACCTTTTCATGAGACGGACCAAAGTGGAACGTAAGCGAAGGAGAGGTAAAAAGAGTTGTCATGCTGAAATGGATCCGCATAAACTTTTTGTCTAGCATCCTGATATGTTTTCAAATGTAACTTCTTGTATCAACTTTGTGTTCCACACACAAACATCTTAATGTTTCTCTTCTCCATGTTCTGTTTTCAAAACTGTGTAAATTGATTTTCTAACCTTATGTATGTATGTATGTAAATGTGCCACTAATTGCAATCCCAAAACACTTCAATATAATTACAAACTATTATCACTCTACATTACCCTTAAATGTCATAGATGTCCATATAATTTTGAAAAAAAAGGACCTGAAGTGACATTCTCCAGAATTTTTGATGATAATCGAGGTTAAATTGAGCTTCTGCTTGACAATGTTTTATTTAGACGTGTCCCTACCAACATACTTCCTTGTAGCTTCAGTGAACATGCATGCAAGATGGTTTAACACAGAACTTTTCACGAGGCATCTCCATTTGTAAGACAGCAACCGACCAGAGTGCTTATTTACTAGATAATCCTCAAACGTTTGTTGTTGTACTCGTTTTAAATGTGTTTCTAATGTTCTTCTTTTGTGTGTTTCACTCTGGCAGTGATGCAGGGGACTGGAGCCTCTTGGTGCCCTGAAACGATCAACTGAACAAGGTTCTTTTCTGGCTCAGAGCACTCTGCCTACCAAAGAGGAAAGACAATAAAGAATTCTCTCCTTTTTTTTTTTTTTTTTTTTTTAACAGTCTTCCTTTTTATCACCATTTTCTCCATACTATGGGAATATACTCAAAAACGTTTTGATTTTTCCCACTTAGAGAGAGAACTCACAAAAAAAAAAAAAATCACCTGGAAGTGAGGTCAGCTTCAAAAACAGTGTCAACAGTGTTTTGACACCAACGTTTGCAACTCAACCTTTACTACCTGGAGGAGTTAGAATGGCAGTGGTGAAGGAATCACCAAACCTGTCACTGAGATCAAGGTCTACCATGACCACTGATGGCGACTCGTCCCTGAGCATGGCCGGACTCCCCTGCAGGCACTTTCTGTCAGCCAATGTCATCAATATCGGTAAGTGTTCACGCCTTTTTCTTTTTGTTGAGCTATAATATTCAAATGATGTCTGCTGTTGGAAAACCTATCAGGGTGTATTGTTATTATGGATTGTGATGTAAATGTGTAATGGTTCTATTAAGTTGTTAGTTGTGCTTAGGTGTTGACTTTTACCTGGTTGTTGGTAAACAAAGGAAACTCTTGCATTGGATTACAAACAGCTTTTTATTTGTATGCAAAAAAAGCAGACAAAAACATGAAATAATGTGGTTGCACAAGTGTGCACACCCAGTTATAACTGTGTGGCTATGTTCAGAATGAACATTTCACATCCACACTTGTGTTAAATGGGACACATCTGCCACCATTTAAAGTGCCACTGTTGCAGCCTTCTTACATTTCAGATGTTCTGACTGACTTTCTTTTGACTTTTTTTTTTTTTAGTCTTTGTAGTAGAAGCCTGAAGGTTGTCTATTATCACTGTGATTCAATGTTAGCACAAAAGCATTATTTCATTTATTTATATTTCCATCCACTCTTGAAAAGATGGAAAAAATTCAATTTAGTTGTGCAGGTGAAATTGTTTTTTTTTTTTTTTTTTTGAAGACTGGACTTTTTATATTGCAATCTATGACCTATTTCCATAGAAAACTGTTTTCAATTTGTGGCATTGTAGTTGTTGGGGCCAAAGTATTTTCCCCTCGTCATTCTTGGTCGTTGTTGTTTCCAAATGTATTTCTTTGAAAGAAGCAGCATGACAGCATTTTAGCGTCTCTGGCTGGACAGTCGCTATTTATGTTTCCTGCTTCTGCTACTTTCTGATCATCAGTTGTGGCAGAATAGAAAGGAAATAAAAAAAAGAAGCAAACTGCTACACGTGCACATATTGTGTGCATATTTTTTTCTGCATTCTGCTGCTTCAGGTGAAAGAAGAAATAATGGCCTTCAAATGTATTGCTCATTTGTTATGATTACATCAAAACAGTCAAATCTGTGCTACTCTGTGTTGCTGTTTCTCATCTTGGGAAAATGGAACAATTAAACTCCTGTAAATGGAAGGCAGTTTGCTTCAGGGGATTTGATTTAACCTCTATGAGCTTGAGTTCCGCCTTTTGGTCTAGCAGTCGTTTCATCATTACATTGGGCCAACTAACAAAAAAAGATTATTTCCAGGATGGAGAGGATGGAGATACTAATGGTATTCCATAAATGAGCAATGAAAAACAAGGGAGCAAATTCAAAGGTCAAGGAAGTATTATCAGTCAAGCGTAATTTCTTGAACATACGCAGATGAGGTTTAAATCTGGTGGGAAGTCCAAGAGAATATTTTTGACTGATAAACGCACTGCTTTTTTTTACATTGGCTATAATTTATTGCAGAAACACTTTAATCGATCACTTTGCTGAGTTAAGTCAATCATGCAGTGCAGCTGTTTTGCATCCATGTAATCTTTATTGACCGTGACCTTTACGTCCGCAATTTAGCATGTGTCATATTATTCAGAGGAAGCATGAGACGAGTAGTCAACAGTACCGTTCTGTTCAGTTTGTGCCCACAAGTGATCTACTTGGCCATCCAAATGGGTGCAATTTGGAATTTGATAGTGTGTGTCATCACAGATGGATAACGGGTCGCTAAGTAATTAGCGCGGTTCAAATTTCGACATAAATGAGCCGTTTATCACTTTTTTTTTGCTGTCTTTTACTCACGTCATGTAAATTAGTTTTGTAAACACTTTGAAAAAAATCATTGGAGGCTAACCCTCCCAATGTGGCAACCAAGCAGGACACATCCAGATGAAGGTAATGTATGTGAAGAATAAATGAATAAAGCCCGAAACCTTCCAATTTAAACTCGGACTGACGCTTTTTTAAAATGTAATAGAAAGCCATCTGCTCAGTCCCGGGGTGTTTAAAGAGTTGTCAGTCAAACTACGTATAACATCTGTTCGTTTATGCGGAGAGTGGATAACACAAAGATTACAGTAAATAAAGACCACAGCATTAGCCGGTCCCGTCAGAACAAAATGAGGAGTCACCAGATTTGTCTGTTTACAATTTAGTCCAAACTCACCAGTAACTCTGACATTCTTATTCAGAAGAGGGTTTATGTTAATTGACTCTAATTTAATTTAAAAAAAAGTTCTTTTATTGTTAACATTGTCTGAATGATGATTATCTTGAATGATGTAAGGATAACGCTCAATCAGAATGCAGTATATTGTATAGTATGGTATGATATGGTAAGCTTTTATTATCAGAGGTTCAAAAACTGAAGTAGTTTGAAAATACATAAATGCAAATAATAACCAAATCAAGTTTATTTATATAGCCCTAAATCACAGACAAGTCTCAAAGGGCTTCACATGTACAAATATTGAAAACTATTCTCAACATCCCCTGATCTTAAATCTAAATAATTATAATAATAAAATGTGCTCAGCTCTTTTTATAACCAGGTGAGGGCAGTCTAATGCTCTTCTCTCATTCCGAATCGGACTGAATTTTCTGTCGACTTTTCTGTTGCCAGATTTTATTCTGGGTGGCATTGGATTATACTGTAAATGCAGAGTTAATGAGGTTTTCGTTTTGTGGTCATGTAGAGGATTAAACACAATCCAATCTACGACGTTGCTCAAGACTTGCAATCATTGCTCCCAAAAAATGGACATAAGTGAATTAGAAATCATCAGATCACCATCACAGGCACCATCATTAAACCTTTACTATGCTACTGGTACAATCAAACGCAAGTAAATTAACTGGTATCTGGAAAGTTACCCAATGTGGAAGAAATTAAATAGACCATTATTAGTGTATGCCAAAATAAATCTTCATTGAGATGTGAAGAAAGTGTTTGTCACACTAGCAAAACAAGCAGCATTGGCTTTAAAGGCCACTGTTTGAAAAATATATTTTCTGTCTCTTGTATATATTTTTTTCATCTTAATGTTCTCATTTCCCACCAAAAGCTGTATAGATAAATGTTTATTTGGCCAGATACACCCACAAATAAAGAAAGATACAACTCAGTCGGGCATTGGAAGGCAGGCACAGCAGTAAGTACGACAAAAAACAAACACAAGGAACTTTTGTTGAATGGATGGTATTGGGTAGGTTTTTATTCTGCAGGGAGGAGGAAGAGGAGGAAAGTCTTCGACCCCACTGAGCCAAGACGGAAAAATGACAGGCAGGGAAAACGTGTAACAAGCAGGGATGGGGAAACAACAGGAGGAAACAAGAGAAACGTTATTTTGGCCTAGTCTAAAAAGAAATTCACTGCTAATACATACCACGTTTTGTAGTGATGTAACAATTACATAAAAGAGTACGATTAACTCCTATTAAAATCTGACAATACTAAAGTTTATTTGATGAAAAATTAGCTTTTTCATCTTTTCATATGTCTCTGTTGATTCTACCCTTTCGCTCCGCTGTAGTGGGACCAATTAGTGTGATAACCACCCCACATTGAGTTTCTCAGCCAATCACAACCAAGCAGCTAGGCTGGCTGAAGTTCCGGAGCAAAAGAATCATTTCGATGCAACACCCGTATTATTACTAGCTGCAGTGTGAGCTCAGACAAGCAGCGAGCGTCTGATAATAATGACTGAATTGTAATAATGTTTGGCTATATTTTAGGGGTCAGCATCTTTAAATAATCAGCCAATTAAATCTTCCCCCACAGATATATAGGTGATCCGCTCATTTGCGGTCCAAATACTTGTAGTGCTTTAGGGCTTGACATCGTGGAAGCAGAAATAGACTCACTATGCCTGATATTGGGATGCGCAAAGTTTGTTTATTCTGCAAGATCTCCCCTTGAGGGTGATGTAGGCCTTGATCCTTGCACCCACAGTGTCCGTGTGTAACCCCCCCACTGCCAATAATGGGGCCAGGTCCCTTGTCTGCCGGAACACTTTTAGCAAACACGCGGATCCTTAAGCTAAAATAAAAATCAAATCGTACCATAGCACAGATGCACTGTCTACTAAATCTGTTGACCGACAGTGACGGGTGATCTGTCCAGAATGACAGCACATCAATATATAGCTAGATGGGTGTCATTTTGCAATTGGGAATCACATTTGAAATATTTAGTGATAATCATTAGTAAAAAGGACAAACTGTGTGAAGCACGTCAGAAACTAAGACTGAATTATGCGTACACATTTACTTGCGCTTCGATTTTCCTGCCCTTCCCTCCTCCCCTTGAGGATACTCTCCTTACATTGACACTCATTATCAACGATATCCAAGGCAATTAGTACCAATGGTGCCGTCCATCTTACTATGGCTCCAATGCTACCATCTGCCAGGCGGCACATGCAAGAACCTAATGAATAATATAGCATGGCGCTATATTGCAAAATATCCTTATGTGCATAATATGGAGTGATTCTTGCGCTGGCGAGTTTGGCGCTAAACTGAGGCGATAATGACGATGATATGCAATATTAAAGAGCATCTTGAAAAGGCTGAGCTAGCCTACATACAAAAACTAACCCTCCAGGGATTTTTTTTTTGAGGAGGAGAAAGGACTTTTAATGGAATGTATGCATTATTTTGATGATTTGTAAAGCAGTTTTAATTAGGGGCAGAGTGTAAAGTGTATGTATAAATTAGAAATAGAAATATCAACGAAACAAAACTGGCGGCGGGTCTTGTATGACTTTAGAATGTATTTCATAACCTCATCTTCTCTGTGATAGAATGGATGGAAAAGAGGAGTACAAAAAAACATTACATTCACTCAGGGCAATTGAGTATGAGGAGATTGCGCTCAGGTAAGAAAAGCTGTCTTCTTCTCGAGAAACTCAGCTCAGGCTAAAAAAATAAATAAAATAAAACCTAACATCAACATTGTGATCCACCCTTGCCCCTTAAAATGGGATTTGTCAGAACCATTTGGTTGGTATATTTATTTAAGATGTCTGGTCCCTCTCCACCGACAATGTTTGGTGGTAGAATTGAGCACGTAAAATGCTTTTTCCGACACTTATTGGCGGAATGATGACCGACGTTAAAAGAAAGATGAGGAAAGCAGGGTCGGCCATGAAATATGAAACGGACATGAAAGAAGAGGCAGAGGCAGAAAGTAAGACAGTAAGAAAGTGAGGGAGAGGTCTCTGTATTGCTGGGGGGGTGGGAGGACGTGAGGAGGGGGGCGGTTGAGCAGCATCTGCAAGTGGAGCAGAGAAAGAGAATTGTCCTCAGCTGCACCATTGCTTTTATGAGAGGCAAGCTGCAGCGGGAGACAACAACCTCGATTCCTAATGGAGTGTGTGTGCTTACGTGTGGATGGTTGAACAAGCACACACACACACTGAAATGGACGAGACTACATTTAATCGCGGTTTACGTATTTGAGTAGCTGTGTAGTCGTTAACAGATGAAGCAAGACGCCATCAATCGATACATTCAATGGGCTTCATCAGTGTGAATCTTCTGACAATAGGGCCTCTTGACATTATTCATGTGGGTTGGTTGCAAATGCATTTTGCGCTAACATGCAGTCAAGTTCACAAAAAACTAATTGTTACACTTATACGGCTAATGCTTTGTAATAGGCTTTTCGGCTTTTTTTTTTTTTTTTTACTACATATCAGCACTCAACTTGACTCAACTCAGCCGAATACACCATAAGTAGAAACTCGGTGCTATCAAGTGCAACAATGAGGCATGAATTTTTTTGTTCTTCATCATGTGTAGCATCTCTCACGTTTCAGAAGAGTTCAAAATCAATATATATTTTAGTATTGTTACAGATGCTGTTTGGTCACGTTTCAAATGCAACTGTGACCTGCGTTGTGCAAACACCAAAATCCTATTGTCCAATGGACTGAATGTCCCTGATGGTAATTACAATAATGTTCAATTTTGGATGACATTGTCATCTCTCTGGTAAAAGCATCTCTCATGACATGGCTAAAACAAAAACAAGATTAGAGGGCAAAGCTTGTAAGGCAACGAAATAAGACTTTTTACTGAATGATATTTTGTAGACGGCGTGATGCTTCACTAATTTGCTGGATTCTATATTTAGATGCATAAGTGAAAGACAGCAGTCACTTCTCTGCACGCTGCAGGGCACTTTCACACCTCTGCAAACTACATGCACAGAACAAATGCATGTCTCAGTCGTACCTCGTGAATCCTCCCTGACTGTGTCATGTAAAAACCAGTCAACATATTTATTTTCACTTTGCAGATAAGCTCAGGCTTTATGTATGCACGTGTGTCATGTGTACTCTTCTGTGCTTGTACTTGTAATGTTATGACTGGCAGCTTATCCGAGTCAACAAAAGGTAGCCAGCCAATATCATGTCAGCTTGGTTTTTAGTCATCCAAAAATGTAATTTGGCTTTCAAATGGAGGGAAACGGCTTCACGACTTCAAGGTTAAGAGTCATTGAATGTTTTTCATCAAATTGTAAAGTAAACTCTGTCGAATGTTCCCAATCTAAAGAAGCATCACTGATAAGCAGTGGTGGGAAAATCTTTAGCCCTTGAAATGGAATCTAGTTTTCCATCTCCAAAAGTAGGGTGAATGAGGACTGGTAATGCTGGCACCCCACTTCAGGTAATGCGCTTGATGCTCTGCTCTCTCCTCGCTCTAGTTACACTTACGTTATGTTCAGTCAGAGCGAGTGTTAATCTGCAATGTTGAAGCCACCCCGAAGCCACCAAGGTATTCTGATTTTATCGTTTATTTGAACTGGTATCCTCACCGAGGGTGGATCTTACTTGCTCACATTCAAACCAAGGGAAGAAAACATTGAACTGCATTTAAATTGGATTTGAAATTTGGTCTACACTACATACACTACAATGATGTGTGGAAAATTCAAGACTGGACATGCTAAAGGTAATATGGATTCGTTACAAAATAGTAATAATAAAACATTTAATTGCTATTAATCTCTATTTCAGTTTTTTTCTTAAAGTAATAAGTTCGAGCACATCAGTAAGGCTAATGCCAAAGATGCACATCAGTCCACCAGAATATCAAAAACTGGAGGGAATAAAAAAAAAAAGTGGTTCGATGGATGGATGGATTTTGTTTATCACCAAAAGCCACACTAGCTTCAACAGCTGTAGCAAAAGAAAATAGTGTTGCTTGGGTCTTTGTGTTAATAGTATCATTAATTGTTTGAATTTAAAAACATGGCTTGTTGTGTCAAATATTGTTAAAAAGTAAATAATTATGCTTTTGTTCTGTGCTGGAAAAGATAAGTGGTTGCATGAGAAGCAGCATCCCTGCCAAATGTGATTTGTACATTTTGTTCATTCATTTTACACAAGCGCATTTTAACCCAGCTCCATTACACCACAAAGCGGAGGAAGTACAAGGAGAGGCGGAAAGAAAACTTCTGAAACAGGAAGATGAAACAAGTTTTCCTAATGCAATTTCATGATTGAATATATACTATAAAAGTTTTTAAATGGAATAGCGGCACAGTTGAATTTTTAAGCAGAAGGGCAGCACAAACGCTAATAACATAACTTTTTTGATATCCCAACGACTTAACCAACAGGATATGAATGCTGAATTCAAGTCTTTTTAGGATCTCCCCTCAGGCTTTTGGTCTCGCTCTTCTCCAATCTTCACACCGCCATTACCTTCCTCCTCGTAACGAAAAGTGGCGCATGTCCAATGTAAAACTCTTCACCATGAACATGGCCCATTTTCGTAATGGCATGAATATCCACTTATTCATCACGCTGGAGTAGTTTCTCAGCATGTAACGAGCAGGGAAGTATTTTTGGGCAAGTGATGAGAGCATCAGGCTTCAATGAGTCCAGCAGTGAAATGGATGGCTCGCATTTATTTAGTGGGACCAGAGAGATGGGTCATCCAGAGTAATAGCCTGCTCAAATACTATATTACAAAATCCCACTTTGTTCTCCTTCTGAAATTGGACACGATGGTCAATCAGTAGTTTTGTGCATATTTCACAAGATCTCAAAATGAAATGAACCCAATGCATTATACAAAAAGGTGTGTTTACATGGACAAGCAGTTGACTTCCTTTGGGGATCCATAAAACCTTACGAGTGAGTTAATAGTTTCCTAATGAAATGACTGTTGAGTAGTAATATAGAATCATAGCATTGATTTGCTGACAACGCATACAGTGAGACTCATTCATAACGTGAAACTGCAAACGGTAAATATGGCTGATGGAAATATAAAAACATCAATAGGAGGTCTGATTTTTCACACAGCTATTTGATTTAGATTGTGCCCATGTTTTGGTTAACAGAGTTTACAACGTGTTTTATTGCAATACATATATGTCATCTGGAGTGCATGAGCTCAGACTGTGTGGGCCTCACAGAAGGCCCAGTTCAGATCTTTCATCTCCTCCATCTTTTAGCGTGCGCGCATCATCACGCTGCTCTTTATCTCGCTGCATTGACTTGTTTGCAACATTAACTCGGGCGTCAGCCACCTCCGAGGTCAAGTGTCATTAACGCAAAATGGTGGTGAGCACGAAACCACTCATTTGTCCATTTTCGACAACCCGTAATGTCGCTTGATGGGCAATATCAAGCACTCACTACCTTATTTCTCTGAGGCTCATTTAACAAGTAAAGCCCACATGGATGAAGATCACATTAAATCCATGTGGAACCATCTGCCTTCAATTAGGAAAAAGGAACTATGTTTATTAAAAGAAACTTTCTGCCCACAATGGTTGATGTCACTCGGCATGGCATCTAAAGTCATCATAAATAAATTTTGGGAACACCCAAACAAGCACATAGTTTTGCAAACTATTTTTTGATTGAGCGGCAGTTGAGTTTGGCGAAAATAAATTTTTGCAGACAACAGTAATGCTGAAAAATGGTTGAACTACTTCTGCCAGGTTGAATTTAGAGTTTTAGACTCATGGGAATATTAGACTTTTGTATTGTATAACAGCAAAACTACCAAACCATCAAGTGAGTCAAAGGAATGGGTAAAACAACTTTCTGTGAGTCCCTTGCCGACGAATGAAGGTCATTCCAGTCACATTTAATTAATAATAAAATCACAGTCGCCTGGAGAGTTTTCAATATTTTCCCACTGGCAGCAGCATAGATGCATATATCTCAGATAATTTAAAGTTTGAGCACCGAAATGTCAGCACAAAAAAAGCTGGAGTCGACAAACCTCTATCCATCACCAGACAAATCCGCAGAGCCAAGTTGTAGTTTTCTCCAGACTTACCCACTGCCAGTTAGTGTGTTTTTGGTTTTGTTGGAAGCCAATTCACCTGTCAATTTAGCTGAAAATGATGAATCACCATTTTGCTGGATTGGGTGACCACAGAGTTTTGCTGTCATGTTATAGCTGATGTGTGCCAACACCTTTTAGTTAATATGATTTTATTTAGAAGGCGTTCATGCTTAGTGGCGGAGTTAAGATATATATATTTTTTTTACTTTTTTACTATTTTTTTAATTCAGAAATATTCCTAAATATGATATTATATTGAACTTGTTCCTATATTATTATTACTTGATTTTCTAGCGATAAAACAAACAAACAAAAACCTCTAGAAAAGTTTACTTGCATCTCTGATTAAAAAAAAAAAAGATAAAATGTTCACCAGGGTAATTATAGCACACTTGCATATCCTATTTCTTGTCTTGCTGATATTAAGTCATCTTTGTTGTCTAATGTAAGTCAGCAAACGTCTACTCCGCCTAATATACTGCACTGCTTTTGTTACCATGACAACCAGGGCTAGAGGTATTGCATGGAGACATCACCTACCACAAACGCCGCCAACTTCACCGATCCATCAAGTATACACAACACTTAGCTAATGCTAACCGAATGATAGCTCACCAATACATGATGTGTCGTGGCACATTTTGATTGAATGCGAAGAACCTTTAGATGTCTGGACAACTTGTATTTTTTTGCTTCTGTTCTGTATGCAACTACTCAATCAGCTCGATGGAGTATTGTGTCTGACTTTAGCGAACCTTTGCATAATTTGCCCCGCCATCCCATTTTCTCCAAAGGCGTCAAGACTTCAAAGCCGCCTCGTTATACCTTCCTCACTTGTGCTTCAGCGATGCTATTTTATCAGAAATCTTGTTTATATTTGTACAGTCAAGCTTGCGTATAAGGCGATGCAATGCAGCGTTGCCTACTTCCAAATGAACGCTCATTAACGTAGAAAGCCTTCAAAGTGAACTACAGCGTGGTGAAACACGATTGCAGCTATCAGCAGTCGCGTTCTCATCACCAGTGAATGAGTGCCGCTATCAGCTCAACGCTAATTCACACTGTGTTACGTCCTCATTACAGAAGAAAATTCCAGCAAAAACAACATAATGTGACAGTCTTAAGGCCATCTAAATGATGATCTGCACGTGGCCTCCTCGCATGTTCCTAGAGGAAATTTAATCCGATCCCCCAATTACATCCACATGTGGACAATTGGTGAATCCCTACTGTTAAAAAAAAAGAAAATGTTCACAGAAATGGAAGAATTTGATATTATTCATGGAAATCAGCCAAGAACAAACTCAGGCAAAATCAACAAACCAGAAAATCTTTTGTTCTCTAGACTTGGTTGAAAACATTCTTTACCCCAAGCATTCATCTCACTTATTTATTATTCCTTTGTTCTGATAAAACTTCCACATCCATTCTAATCTACTCAGGGATCCATTTAACATTTATTTCTATTTGTCCAAAGTTTGTCAAGATATATTTAAAACGTACTGTATTTTCAACAGCTTTGTACCTTGGTTTGTGACTCACATGATTTTCAATGAGCCGTTGCCTGACTCACTGGCAAATTATTCTCAGTTGAAGAGCAATCAACGGAAGAACGGCTCAATATTTTTCCACCTGGAATCACAACCCAATTTTTTTCACCGCTGAAATGGGCCGTGTAAAAAAGCAATTACAAATTTTGGTCGGACCTGAACATGATTTGATATGATGACTACTAAGCTTTAACGAGATGACAAAGCGAATAGAAAATTCCAAATGTTAATCATTGTGCTATTTAGACCGACTAATGATATATTGTAAATATATTATGATATAAATGAAATGCCTAAATAGAAAAAGATTACCTCTATTGTTTTACACCACAAAGGCCGTTTATTGTTGTTGCGTAACTTTCGAGTTTCTTGTATTTTTCACACTTATCAAATTAATGCATTTGACCTGAATGATCACAATATTTTCACTACTTTTAGAACATGCACAATACTTTTCTCACATCTGGTATGCATGGCAACCAAGGCTGCTGCAATTGGGAATGTGTGTATGTGTGTGTATTTGTGTTTGTGCTTAACTGACAATATAGGAGACAAAAGCCCAAGAAAGAGACTAATGAATGGGAGCGATGAAATGTAAGGAAAGAAATCAAAATAGGTTAACACCATCCCGGCAGTTAGGCGAAGAGAGATAGGAGAAAAAGAGAGACAGCAGAGGGGAGGTCGAGCGAGCTCGGCGGCGCCTTCTTGCTCTTCTTCTGCCTCTCGCTCTCTTTGATATCACTTGCTTTTTGCAACTCAACAGCAAGCAGGATGGAGCGGGAACCTCCAAGATTCAGTATGTAATGCTGTTTTACTATCACTTCTCTTAGCTTGACGCTGACTTGATATCACACTTTTGATTTTATTGACGACACGGGTTGGTTGGCTCGCATTACTTTTAGATTGAGGGGTGCTTGTATCAGTTGTGTGTTTAAAAGTTAGATAATCATTCAGATCATCTTTTGGGTTGGTGTTTTTTTCTTCGTTTCACGCACCTCTCATTTCAGTCCATGAATGCATATTTAAATTTATTTAATGAGCGTTGTCAGCGGTTGTATTAATTTGGATTAGTTCTGAATGGTGACATGTTTAAACTGCAATGAATCAACTGGAAGACTCTTTGCCTGAAAGACAGGATCAATGAGAAAATTGAAGTTCAGTCATGAAAGGGCAGTTCCGTTTAATAGAATCAGAACTTATTTTCAAATACCTGTTGAATCCATCAAGCCTTTCATCTTGAATGCTGCAGAGTTTCATTTCTATTTCGAGATTTGTTTGGTGTATTTTTTTCGACATCTCATGGTCAAAACGGCAAGCTTTCAATCTGCTCGTCTGTTTGGTGGTGGGTTTTTTTTTGTGGGGGGGGGTTCTATTCCCAGTGAGCTAGCTGACATTCTGCCTCCAACACTGATGATGTGCTGAAATATACATGCCATGACATTTGAAATCCTTCACATCCCAATTGACATGATTTCCATTTGATTAATAACAATTTGATTATAGAATGTCACATCTTGCAGTATATTTCTGTCTCTAATAGGATTTAAAAAAAATCTTTATTTAAATGCGATGTACACTTTCAACATGAGTATTGAAAAGGATACACGAGGCTTTTCACATGTCAGATTTTTGGGCATCTTGTGTTTATTTGTTTAATTGACACCACCACAAATATAAATGGAGACTGCACAGCTGCAATTGCTTCTAGTGGCATAAAATGTATGAATTATTTCAAAAGGCGGAAGAATGTCGATTTTCTGCATTTTGCTGTGTGATCAGATTTACTAACTTGCAGACGTGTTTAGCGATACTGTGTTGTACTCCCCCCCCCCCCCCATAAATTTTCAATGCATATAGAAGATATAATTGCACAGAACACATTTGAGTTGATACAATTAAAATGAATTCTCTTTGCGAAAGAACTGGATGCACTTGATTTTAATCATCTTTCTAACCATTAACAACTTCTGACATATTTTTTGCTTAATGAATTTTTAATATTGAGATGCAGCAGTCGGAAGTGGATTAGTTAAAAAAACTAAAATTCACAAGAAATGACCGTATCGATTTAGAGCAGGGTGAACACGTACTCTGTGATTTGAAAAAAAATAATTTCAGCTCTTATACACTGCAGAACTCCAAGAGGCTGTTTGCATTGCTTACAAGAGCTCTGAGGTCAGCCATAATAATACTCGGGGAAATTTGTTCTCGACTGTGGTGACCTTTTCTATGCTGAGTTTTTTCGTTGTTTTGTTGTTTAGTTTCTTCCTGACGAGTGAGGTACCCCTAAGTAAGGCATTGAAAATTAAATAACTGGTGTTGTTGAAGCATGAACAAAACTAGACAAAAGATGTCGAATTCTCTGCCTCGATTGTTATGTGAGGCTCCAATGTAAATTCTTCACTCCAAGCTATTGATTATTATTTTTTTGTTAATCTGTTAGACAAGCCAAGAGATTTTTCATCTTCAATCTTATCTGATAGTCTTTTCTAAAATACAAAAAAAAGAAAGAGTGTAATTTTTTTTTAATCCAATATCTTTCTCTTGGCGACTATTATAGACTAAAAGTGCATTTTCACTGAGTTACTGGAACCTAATTTGGAAAAAAAAAAAAAAAATCGGGCAGGCACTCCAATTTGGTAGAAAAAAAAGCGATCTACGTTTGTGAAAGCATCTTTCCCATCAGAGTCCACTTTCAGTGTGAAATGAGCCGTGTTATTTAATCAAGTACATCAAATCGCACATTGCTTCTTTCTTTTTTTTTAACCTATAAAACATTGCTGAGGAAACACTTTGTCATCCCTTCAAAAAGCTGTATAGAATCATAGCACTATTTATGTGATGAATGACAAATTGATAAACAGAGAAATTATGGGTTGTGAATATAGGGAAACAAAACAAGAGTAGAAACACACAGATAGACAGCGATCGACCAAGTGGCGGCCAGCAGGACGCATTGCCTTATAATTTTGCTGATAAGTATACTAGTGATCATGCTTGAATGGTGTCAGAGGTCTGACAGTCCCAGAGGGAGGTGAAATGTGTTACAGGAGTATTTAGCATGACAAGTGTGAGCAGATGATGGCTTTGCTCAGTTTGTGGAACGTGAGCATTGATGCTTGGCGTATTCAATAAATCCACAGAAGGCACACATGGACATGTACAGTAGAAGCTTTGCCCAACAAAATTATAGTCGAAATGTAAAAATGTTTTTTGTTGTAGTTCACATTTGTAGTGTTAGCTATAGACTGAGAGGTTTTCACTTTCAACTTTAAGAACCTTTTACCAACTTGCTTGACTTGTCATGATGATAATACAAATGCACGCACAAACAAGAGCGCGAAGAAGAAGACTATAGGTATATAACAGCTAGTTTTCGTGTTTGGCTTTATTCATTTAAACTCATAGAATTCTTTCGCAATTTTGCCACCAATTGGTTTGACATCGGCTATGAACGATGCATTTTACAAACGGTGCTTTATCAAAGAGGCTCAGTGCATCGACCAAACAGTACGGCATTGGAAAACTGCCGAAACCAAACGAGCTGCAGAGACAATCTTAATTTACTTATTGTGTTTACTGGTGGAATTAAATTACTTCTCTTTATTCTCTGCGTCTGTTGTGCTTTACTTTGGTCTATGATAGTGCAAGACTGTATAATGTGTAAATTATTAATTGAATTTCATTCAAATGCATTTGTATTTATACAGTAGACAGTAATCTGGCCAATTAATATTTCTAATTCTGATAATATCTAGCTCATATATCAGTCAGAAAAGCAAAGCAGCAAAAGCGGCACTTCATGGAAACTCTTTTTTTTTCTTGACTGACCCTGCGTGCAATTTTATTTGAATTTTGAAAGCAGATATTTAAAGACATGTTTTCATTTAGTGCGTGCACACATGCCCACATTGTGCGGTGCTCAACTGTTCAGCGCTATTGTGATTTTTGTAGCACTTAATGACGTACGTATGTACCTCGAGGCAATCAGATTGCACTGCAATCATGAAGAGGGTATAAACACACACACACACGCACACGCACACACACTTGAAATCAGTAGAGAAGCATCAGATAATGTGAGTCTCTGACAGTCCATGTTAACAACTGTGACATGCCTACTTGCAAAATACCGTTTTTCTCCGTGTATAATGCGCAAAATTTAACTAATTTATTGTCCTAAAATCTGGGGTGCGCATTATACATGGGTACAATTTTTTTTTTTTCTTTTTTTTTAAGAAAATCATGGTACAACAAAACCAACAACAGGACTGACCGACAAAGTCGTGGAACAAAAAGACAGGGTGACATTACCAAAGACAGGAACAGAAACCAAACAGACATCATGACAGTAACACATGCAATGATCCGACGGTGAGCGAGGGGCAGACAGAACTTAAATACAAAACACGTTACATTGATTGAGGTGACACAGGAAGGGAGGGGCGACGCGAACAGAAACTATGGCAACCTAGACACATAGCGCACACATACACACGCACGCACACACACACACACACACACACACACACACACACACACACACACACACACACACACGCCGTCTACTTCTCCAGATTCCCTTTCCCAAATATCAGCAACCAAAAAACAATTTCTGAGCAATCCAAACAATTACTGTACATCATTTCTCTTGCATAAAATTGAATTTTTCCAATCTCAGGTGCTAATAAAGGGATTTCTTCTTCCTTTCAATACTTCTTCTTAGGTCCATATAAACTGAGCGCACTCACTAATTACTTTATGCAGCAATCTGCTCAAGCGGCCTTGTGAAAAGAAGCTTGTACGCAGACAAAGTAGTGCATGTAAATATATACAAGAAGAAAAAAGCTAAAACGGCACGAGGGCAAAGAAATCGATTGATGCAAGGCATGAAATAACTTTCTTTTTTTTTTAGGAACAACTTAGGTAATCGGTGACTTCAGTTGAGGGGCAACTTTTTGGGATATAATTTGATTTAGCATCTTGTAAAATGTCTCTCTTAACATAAGCTACACCTGTTGAAACTAAAGTTCTTCTGAAATGTGGAGCCTGACTTCTTGTGTCAGCTCTGCTATGACAAGCAAATATTATCGGTGACAGGTCAAATGCTACATAATACACTCCAAGTGCTCAAGCATTTAAGCAATGGGACGAAGAAAAGATTTTCTTCTGCTGTTTGTGGTCATGCATCGATATGCTTGATCAAATTCTGCCAATACTCTCAACGATTTCTGTCCAAAAATAATCCAAATATTGGAACGATGATCCTTGATTGAGGCTGTCGTAAGATAATCATGTCTGTTGGACGTATGTATTTTCGTAATTATTCATTTGGCTTAGTGGGCTGCTAGTTAGCACGTCTATGTCAAAGTTCTGAGGTTGGAGCTTCAAATCCAGGCTCTGTAGAGTCTGAATGATTGTTTTGTTGGTTGTGAATGTTTGGTGGGTTTGGTGAAAGCTCTGGACAGCTTGCCAGTCAAGCACTATGTCTATAAATGGATATTCTGCCAACGACTAAAGAGACTTGGTGTCCACAAGATGCCCGCTCATCAGCAACTACCGATTAGAGGAAAACTATTTTCCATATCAAATTACGGGGAAGCAAAATTTACATCATATTTTTGAACAGCAACCAATGAAAGTAGCTTGAACAAGACATCCAAGATTATACAACTTGTGACCTTTAAAAAGACAATGGCAACATGGTTTACATTTTAAAAGCTGCATCGTCTGTAGTAAGGTTCCAAGTCCTCATAAACCTCATGGCATCCGAATATTTCTCGTGAAGAGCTTTTGCGAGAGCCCCCTGCTGTTCGTAGTAGTGACAAATGAAAGCAGCGCAATCACACAGAGAGGCTCTAATGTGCTCACGCTGACACACACAAACACAAACGCACTCGAGACTGACATGCCGCGATGCAGTCTGCCACACAGCATGGAGGACATTTTCATTCGTGAGCAACACTGCAGCTTAGCATAGAACCACGAGGCTGTTTTGGCCAATCATTGTCACCCAGGATGCCACCTCATTTGAGACAATCAAATCAATCCGAGGATGAAAAGGTGCTGCGCTTGTTAGCAGGTTTTCCAACCACCTGCCCTTAAATTTTCATATGGATGTTGCTGTGTGTGAAAGCATTCACCAATTCCTGTGAATTGATGAGGTAGACTTTCCACACTGGGTTCCAGCCCTAATTGGCAAGGTCCCCAAGGGTTACAGTGGGCCTATGGACTTCTCTGTGAGCACATTGTCCCCTCACACCACCAGCTGCCAACCTCTCAGTAAGATCCCAAATGAACTCAGACAGAGACCCTAGGCTCTTGGAGAAATCTGCTCCTCCCTGGGCGAGAAGGAGGAAGACTTAATTGGAAGTCTATCTGCAAGCTCTGTCTGACGTGTTCCGCACTGATTCACATCCAACAAACTCGAAACGCTCAACTGATTTCTCCAAAGTTGTCTAATAGCATCATGGAGTTCTACCAGCAGAGGAGTGTGTCTTGATACGCTACATCCATGCGTGCAATAGCTCATTTGAGTCAGGGAACATTATAGTTGTGTGGGTCATTCAGTTCTCATGATTGTGAACTGCCTAAATATACATATATGTACCGTATTTTCCGCACTATAAGGCGCACCGGATTATAAGGTGCACCTTCAATGAATGAATGGCCCATTTTAAAACTTTGTTCATATATAAGGCGCACCGGATTATAAGGCGCATAGAATAAATGACTCAACGTTGCTCAAACGTTAATGCAATCACAATATAGTAACACTAGAAATAGTGAAAACAATATATCAATAACTCAACGTTGCTCAAACGTTCATATCACACAACACACAAAATAAACACGTAAAGCTTACTTTAATAAATTAGTCCTCATCCACGAATCCATATTGGTCCATATATAAAGCGCACCGGATTATAAGGCGCACTGTCGGCTTTTGAGAAAATTTGAGGTTTTTAGGTGCGCCGTATAGTGCGGAAAATACGGGTTTTTTTTTTTTTTTGGGACAAACAACAAAAAATGCAGTGCCATGCAACTTGTACAATAGAGATTACAGGTAAACAACTCAAATTGAGTTCATGCAATTCAAATGATATTTCTCAAGGCAATTATTGCGGTTTCCCCTTTCAAATTCAACTATAAATGATTCAAATTCAGTTTCTGATGACACACATTCCTGCCCATAGTCTGGTGACATTTATAGTTCTTTGTAAACAAGCAAATTGAATAATGTTTTTTACAACAAATGTCAAATAGAGAGTATTTTCTCTGCAGTATAACAAAAAACAGCAGAAGAGGCACATCAGCAGAAAAAATAGAAGAATGTATTACTTGGATGCTCGCTAAAAAGATTGGCTTTGTCAGCTTTTTTTTTTTAACCCACCATGCATAAAATCAGAGCAAATGAGCAAAGTCCTTTTCCATTCGTCATCATATCCAAAGAGGTACATCTTATTTCAAATCAATTCTAATGCATGCGACATTGGTGATTCATGTAAACGAGCTGATCACCCGAAACGGAGAACAAAGCAGCGAGCACCGCTTGCCATCACTTCGACTCAAGTGGAGATTGTGAACACCTTCGAACTCCTTCGTAGCCAAATTATAACCTCATGAAACGCAGCACATCTTCAGGAAGGTTTTGCAAAGAAGGTACTTCATACAGAAGCTGACAAAGTCTCTGAAAGGCTCTCCAGCGTTTCATTAAAACTGCACAGCGCAGCTATGGCGTAGCCTTCACAGCATTACATCACATCTATGACAGTCGTAGTACAAACAGAGCTCAATCTGCTTTTTTAACTTTTCCCATCTGGCAGACGCTACGGGAGTGTCGCAGCCCCAACAACAAGACTATAAACCTGCTTCTACCCACAGCCATCAGGCACTTCAAAAATGGTCTCATTTGTCTACATTGTTCATCTGCAACCTTCAATAATAAAACCTGCCTTTGCACCTCATATGTAAACTTTTGGTTGTTGTGCTGGCTCATTGAATTTGCACAGTGTGTACTGTGATCTTTTTTAATTGCTCTTATGTACGTTCAGTCTAAAAGCAGTTGGATCAAAAATAACCCAATGTGGGTCTGTCTGTCTGCCTGCCTATCCATCCACATACCTGCCTGTCTATCTTCAGTTGATACTTTCTATTTACTTTCAAATGGTACAATAGTGAGTGCTGCGCACAAAAGAAGGTCATGTGACAATGTTCGGCAAGAAAGAATGAAGTTCAAAGGTGGCTCACATTCAGAGTTCTGATGAAATAAAAGGTGGGAGAAGGACAAAAGATGTCGGCGATGGCTTACATGGGGCTTCTCGGCATAGTGGGTATGCTCATCAACATTTAATGAGGACCCTTGAGACGGCACATGGGCGCCAGTTTGCGCCTGTGTGTACTGTTGTTGTGTGCATGTGTATATGTGTGTGTGCAGTGAGGGTTCACGATTAATTATACAGTAAATAATTGATGGTGCCAAGCTCATTATTAGGTTAAGGTGTTCAGTGTAGTTGGCCCTGACTCGCCGAGCATGACCGATACCTTTGAGACACAAAGGTAGACATTATGGGTGTAAAGAGTGCTGAAAGATACAGAGCAAGGGCATACTCACACTTATATTTTATTTAAACATATTTTTCTCACCATTCCTTCGTATGGATATCAAGGGCTCCATTTTTGATAGACGGACGCGTTTAGTGATGCACATAGTGTAAAAACCAGCACATCTTCATTTTCATGCCTGGGCAAGTCTAAATCCCCGTTAACCCCGTTTGGGAATTTGTTCACTCCCTGAATGGCGCAAACGCCCCTCTCTGAATGCATCACAAAAACCTCCATCTATGTGCACAGAAAGTGTGTCGCTTAAAAGTGACTCTGGCTCGAAGTATGCCCAGCCTAGATGATCACATTACGGCTGGAGACATTTTATGTGAGGTAGTTGTTGCGTGGGGTAAAGAAGGGTTTGCTCTCATTTTTAGAGATACATAATAAAATGTTTACGTGGTAGATTAATTGGCCACTTGATGGGTTGCCAGGCACTCTAAAGACGCAAATATTTGTTTACACGCCAGTAAAAAGTAAAGTAAATGTTCCACATTCTGTCCTCTTTGAACTCATTGTATATGAAGCAAAAGAGTGGATTTTGTTGTTTTTGTGGCGCTAGCGATTCGACTCGGGATGAAAGATTCAGTAAACCATATCGTAACAGAAATACCGTGTGCATTCTTGCGACTGAAGTCGGGAGTGATTTTGACATTATCCACAGCACAAATGGCATGTCAACAATTGCACTGCTCAACCTGAAAAATCATTTCAGTTTGTTTAACCTTTGTCAAGACTGAAAAAATCTCATCAAAGCCACGCACACTCGAGACATTCTTCAGGTGTGTTTGTCCGAACTTGACATTGACATTTGGGAAGCCCAAAAATATTTCTCGGTGACATGACATTATGGACATGGTGCTTTGGGAGCTGCTTTTTGCTGCTATTGTTTACTCTCATGGTGCCTGTTTTAATAATACAAGAATTGATTGGAACTATAGTGGATATTTGGCAGGAAAAAAGACTTTATCTAATGGCTGTGCAATCTTTTTTCCATTCAGACAGCACTCGGAATACCAGAAGGAGTTGTTGTGAAACATGATTGAAACGTTGACATGCAGCCGCATATTGATCGCATTCATCATATGCCAACGTCAAGTGAAGCTTGAGAAAAAAAAAATCAATACTATTAAATGCTTTAACCTTGACAGCAATGCCACTAACCTTCATATTTAAACATTCATACGTTTTTTTATCTGTATTTCATCAAAGTTCGCGACCTCTCTTGTAATTACAGAGATTATTTGGCACAAATATAATGTATTACAGTAATCCCTCGTTTATCGCGGATAATTGGTTCCAAAAACCACCCGCGATAAGTGAAATCCGTGAAGTACGGTCACCAACAAGAAATACTGGGCAGGCAAACGCGAAGTAGCGAGGGATCACTGTAAATATGTGTTGTGTGCGCTTAGGGTCCGCTTAAGTGATGTTTTGACAAGAGGAACCTTGTGAACATTTAAAGATTTCACTCTAATGGTGCACAGTGTGTTTTTCTAGTGATTGAGGTTCCAACTGCTTTCAGATCATTAAAAAGAGCCTGCGGTGTAATTTGTGGCTGCTCTCTTGACTTTCTGGTGGTCACAAGATAAGATCTAGGCTGAAGACAATTGATGATCATTTCTTTCCCCTTCCAAATAAAAGCGCCAATAGTTGGCACTTGGTTTTAAAAGCAATTACAGCCTTGAGCAGGTCTACAATGTGGTCCCTGACATCTTTTGGCAGCGCTTTAATCTAGTCCATTGTGGTATGTAGATGGTACTGTACAGATGTGCTTTAAACACCCGATGACTCGAGGGCAGCGATATTGTAATTGTTGGCTGATTGTGCACATCCGCGCGCCTTACGGGCACCGGACAATCTGCCTCAGACAGAATTGTGGATGAGTTGCAGGAGATCAGATATTTATTTGGCTCAATACAATGAAAGTATTAATATCAAGTAGATTTTTTGACACCCTGATATGATATACAATTAAAAATGCAACAGTCAGCCAATGCTCCTGCCAGTGTTGAATTAAATATGACCTAATTTGAGTCCAGATAAAAGACTCAAATGAAAATATGTACAGTGTGTGTGTGTTGTTTTTTGTGTTGTATTATAATGAAATGAAAATGTCGTATTGCCACGGCGATCTATTTGATTCAACTACATAGAGAATCAAAAAGTAAAAAGGTTGAAATTAAGCCAGATGACTTTATGTACTTTGGACATTGAACTTTACTTCTTTAGCTATCGCTTTCTCCTATTTAACGGTCGATGCAGCAGCTTCGTCGGAGTAGCGTGTGTGTGTATCTAATTGCTCTGTGCATTTCATGACATCCAACAGGGTGGATCCCATTTGGATGCTCACACGTTAGAGAGCCACTTCTCGTTACATGTAATGACGCATATCCGAACAGGGCCACATGGGAGAAACTATTAACCATGTTGTGAATTGCAGCCTAAGCTCTTCCCTAATTTGGAGAGGCTAGGATCTGGCATCAAAACCTCAACTTTGTCATTTTTTGGGGGGGGAAATAACATCTATTTATGAAATGCAGTTATATTGGTGGTCAAGATGATGCAGCGGCGAGTTTAACGCACAAAGGAGAACAGTCAGCAGTGCTGACATGTTTCTTGGAAGATTGATAGACAAAGTAAGAATCTATATTGGGCAAAGCGAAAAGGAAACATTTGTCAATGTCACAGTTGCTCTGAAAACCACAACAGGGGCCAAAAATCGAATCAAAGCGAGAGTCTGGCCCACGCTTCTAACTAAGCTGGTGCGGGATATGTAATGAAATGGTCAACATAGAAAATTTAGGTTACTTTGAATATTCCCTCCTTGATGAGAGAAAGGGATTTTGGAATGAGAAGGGTTGCATTTTTTTCCCCTAAAAGCAATTTGTGGATGCATTTCATCCATTTTGCAATGGCTATTTCCTCTTCCGATGCGCTTATAAAATATACAAATCGATGCAAATGAAGGCATATAAATATGCAAAATGGGTTAGTTTATGTAAAATATAAATGCACAAATGCACGCTTTGAACAAGTTAAGCACGGTTTGACATTTCAAGTGTTGCACCCTACACTGGATATGAATAGTGACATTCTTTCCAAAGAGCTCAGCAGATGTCCTTGCCTCTTGTCTTCTCCTGACTGTAATCATGTTTAATCATTCCATGATGCCGCTCTGCGCCATACGAGGGCCGTTAAAAGGGATCCCATTGTGACTGCTGTATTAATGAGTTTATTGAAAGGAGTGTAAAGGTACACGTTATAAATATAAAGGACCGTCAGCAAGGATGCCTCGGCTCGGTGCCGTGAGGTGTGACAGAGCAGCCATTAAGGCAATTGATGCTATAATGACTGCACGCGAGGCCGCCGCAATGTGTGAAAGCTTCGACCAAACGTGTGATTTAACAGTGCCGCAGAAGCCGACGGGAGCACAACTGCGCAGTACGTACGGCCATGCAAACAATCCTCGCTTCGTTCGTGCTACGCCGCTCTGCGGTATTCCTGTTCAACAAAGCGCGTGACGGGAGATTGAAGTAAATTACCTCTGAGCTTGCTGATTTGTGTTTAATCAGCGCAAAGCCCAGGACAAATAAGCCGTAATAGCAGGTGCAGGCCCGTTGGCCTTTGGAGATCTGAACTGTCATTTGAGCAACAACATCAAAAAGTTGATAAGTGGCTGGCGGTGTTATCAGCCCGGCTCGACTGTTTGTGTTCTTCCGCCTGGCAATTAAAATATGAGCCGAGGGTCCTCTGCCTCAAATTTTCACCTCACCTCATTGCTCGGTCTGAGAATAAGATGCAGCAACTGGAGTGTCTGGGAGTTTACTCAAGTGCTCACTGACTCATCCACGATTGATTCGCAAAGCGTCTTTATTTGACACGGAGCATTTGTGCTAAGTGAAAAAATCCACATGGTATTGCTCAGACAGAAAAAGAAGGACAAAATAAATCTAACAAGTCATGTTGACAGAATTCAATTTATCACACAGAAAGCACAAAAGCCAAGCTAAAAAGTTTGAACATTTGTGACTTCTCTGCTGTAACATTGTCAAACAGCTTATTCTGCTGTTCGAGGTGCTTACACTAGAAATGTCGGACTGAACTTTGGCACGAAATATTCCACAAAGTCAGGAAAGTGATGATGATGCATGTCTGTCATTAAGTCTGATTGAGTTTGAACATCAAGACTGCGGGGGACAGGCGAGGGGGGCGGTTAATCGTGTGTTTACAATAGAACTGGCCCAGTGTGAGAGCGACCTAAATGAAGGACCCACTGTTGCGTTTCCATTGGTTGTGTTGTTCAAACATAAATACGCTGAGATCCAAAAGAGTTGGAAGACAATATCACTCTGATTTCACAAATACTTGCATCCCTCTGTGGAATTTTACATGAATTAGTGTTAAAAAGTTCAAAGGTCACTAAAGTCTTTCCTATGCATACATCAGATAGACTATTACGAGAAACCCATTATGTGTCATTTCCCTTCATCCAATTTGAAAATTGTAGCACATTAATCTTCATTGCAATGTCCATTTACATATATTAACATCTTGAATATTTTGTGGCAATTAATCTACAATGAAAGGATCAATTGACTAGTTTACAACCAACTGTACTTAATTCATTCAAAATCGATATTTGACGTCTGTAGCCGTCAATGGCAGTGAATGAGTTAAGGTTGATGTGTGACTCTGCTTTCAAGTTGAAGTTTGTTTGGTTATTGCTAAGCCCCCCCCCCCCCCCCCCCACCACCACCATGTCATTAACACACACACACACACACAACAATGACATGCACTGTTATAACTGCAGCGGTAAACAATTAGCAGAACCGAGTGACAGTCTGTTGCAACATTGTCTGCTAATTTGTTTTCTTGGGCCAATCTTAAAGAAGCAAATTAAATATCTAATGAGCATGTGAAATCCTTTAAATGAATGTCATCAATCTTGATGCACCCCCTCCCCCGATCCAACCAATTACCGGCTGTATCTTCCTTAGAGGATCAGATGATAACATTTTGCACGAGTGATTCTACATTGCGTTCATGTGGATTTATCACCATTCATTCTTCAGTCCTTTTAGTTTCTTATGCTGCAGGTTTTTCTCCCTGTTAAGCTAAACTCGCCACTCATCCGCCCGAGTTTTCTCCAGGTACTTCTGCTTCCACCCACATTACAAAAACAACCATGCTAGGTCCAGGAAGACTAAATTGTCTTCTGCTGTGAATGTAATGGCTTGTGTGTCTGTATGGAAAATACACGCAGTTCAAAAGGCAACACAACTGACACAGTGTATGAGAGCTCAACACAATCCACAAGGTTAAAGGAACACAAAGCATCGATCTGGATGAGGCAACAAAAGAATCTGATGCGAGTAATGTTCCAGAGAGCAAAGTCACCTACATGTCTCCAGTGACGCTATTACAGTTTTCGAAGTTGCTTCGGTACATTTTTCACTCCAGACTTGAATTTCTCCAAACGACTTCATGGCGGCGCATAAGAAAAGCAGTTTTTCATTTCTGCAAATGCTTTTCTTCGTCCATCTAAGGAAAAATAAACTTTCATTCTGGTCAATATACATTTAAAAACAACAACAACAACCAAAAAATCCCACAGGGGACCAACATTTATTTGATGTGCAGTGAGATGTCAATTAATTCCAATAGTCCACTTTCTGACTTTGATGTCCACATGTAAATAAAATCTGCATAATCTGGTTGGAGGCGACGCCTAATTGCAAACACAGGTTTCAAGATCTGCAAGGCCTTATATTGGAATAAATCGTCTCATAGCCTACATTATGCAAAAAAAGTACTTAGCCCACCCAAATCCTTCTAGCAGCCTACTTAGACTTAGTCAAAAGCCAAACCTTGCTTCATAAAGAGATTTGGATGAATAAAATTAAAGAATTGTAATCAAATAATATTTGTTATTAGTGATTAATTGAAATAAACTAAATTAAAATGAATTCAAATGACTTTTGTACCTCAAAATCTTTTTTTTTTTTTTTTTGCTGTTCACCTGTTTCCAGCATTGATAATCCCCATTTGCAATCGGGAAGGAAGTGGATAAATATTGAAATGATCATATCTCTCCAATCTACCAAATTTTCCGGACTATAAGGCGCACCGGACTATAAGGCGCACCTTCAATGAATGGCCCATTTTAAAACTTTGTCCTTATATAAGGCGCACTGGACTATAAGGCGCACCCTTAATGCATCATGTCAGATTTTTAATCCAAATCAAATCATTCTCCATTTTATCTTTTTTATTCCAATTTCAGACGCAACAAATTACTTTATAATCACAAAATAATGATCCATAGTCTTTTCGATTCATGATTCATAGTCTTCAGCGGGCCACTTAGGATTGATTTCATGACACAATGCTTCGGGCCAGTTTAAATTTAGGAATTTGGTCCATATATAAAGCGCACTGGACTATAAAGCGCACTGTCGGCTTTTCAGAAAACTTTAGGTTTCTAGGTGCGCCTCATAGTCCGGAAAATACGGTAATTGGTGATGATGCAATTCTCCCTTCGTTATAAGCATTCAACCCGATTCCTTTACTTTATGGTAATATACGTATATGTAGCCACCACATCATTATCCAACTAAAAGGGAGAAGACGGTGAGAAAAAAAAGGACTCAAGAACACTAATGGAGAAATTTCTCCTCCAAGTTATCCTGTCACACGCAAGAAAATATCAGCTTTCATTTAATGAGCTGCCGCAAGACGACACACTTGGACGCCTTCTGAAACAAGTGTGACCGTGTGTGTCTATTGTCTGGTAAACGTCACAAGCAGCATTACACTTGAATCTTTTGACATCGTAGACACACTTCCAGGCACACGCTCATGTGGTCTGCGGTAATATAAAGTGAGTAGATGGGATTCACAGGAGGGCACCAACCATGTCTGCAGCATTTATTACAGTGCAATAGAGGGAGCACTTGGTCAACCAAGCATCGGCGACGGACACTATTGTCACCTCTCATTCTTTCATGAGTTCAAAAGCAATGTAATAAAGGTTGAATCATTTCATTTATTTACATTATACATTATTATTATTATACACTGTACAGTGTCTTATAATATTAGACTGCATGCTCCATGGGCGACCATGAACAGCTTCCAAAAGTGAACTTTTCATTTCACTGACAACCTGCTGATTGGCTGGCAATTAGTCCAAAGTCAAGGTTATGGCTCCACTGTCATCCAAAATCATCTGGGATGGATGGCCTCGAGCTCGCTTGTGACCCCGCTTAGGAAAAGTGGCAACACTCGACAAGGGCTGTCAAAGTTAGATCAAGGCTTTCATCAATTCTCACTGCAGGATGGAAGTCTTTTTTTGGTGGAGCTTTTTTTTTTTAAATAACTTTTAACTGTCAGTTGTGTTCAGTTCGCCCTTTGGCTTTTTTGTCAGTGAAAAAGTCAGATTTCTTTAGGGAAATGTAACTGTCAAGTCAAGTCCTGCCATCCATAGAATGTAAAACATTAGACTAATGAGACTATTTTTTTTTCATGTTGTGTTGTTAATTATATTTGTGAGATGCTAGCTTGCACCTTCCCCTGATGTGGGATTATCAATTTTGAATGTGATCAAATATAATAAAGGTGATAATAATACTTAGACCTGCTTTCAGATGGCCTATAGTCGAGTCTACTTTCTGTCACTTGAGGGTTGGCGGAATGTGAAATAGAAAAGCCCCTCGCTCAGCTGGAATGCCCAGAAAGCTGCAACGCGGTGGTTGCAGAATTCACAAACTTGCTAGTATTCCCAAATGAAAAGCTGTGGATAATGAAAGAACTTGAAGCAGTAGTAAGAAGAATAAATAAATCCGCTTACTTTACAGGAGGACCCTCATGAGAGTAACACGTTGTCTAGAAAACTAAGAACTATAATAAAGAAAGCTAAAGTATGGGGGGCGGGAACATAGCTGCAGTTTAAGACTCCATGTGGCACGACAGGGAAATAAAATGATGGCATATCAAAATATAAGTGAGGGACGACATTTCGAGAGAAGACGAGCTGCTCCCTGATCAGCGCTGTGAGACTTGATGGCTAACCACGGGGAAAAGATCTTACCTTTGTGGATGTGATCACAAAAGGAGTTTCACACGTGAAAAAAATATTGAAGGTTGAAAACAGCAACTATCTTAACTGAGAGATGTAATGAGTAGTAACGCCTCCACTTGTAATGCTGACAGGACCCAAAACACTCTGAAATGATCTAAAATGATCTGTGTTCACTCCCACAACTGCGCAAAATGCCTCTTTTTTTATTGCGGCAAGACTCTTGCACTGAGCATGAAGATAGAACCCACACAAAATGACAGTTTTGCATCCAGTAGCTACAAAAAGTCCAGGTACTATCTACAATGTATTAAATAATAGGATGGTGTGTACAGGCAATTTATAATAAAATCATGTATGCAGCTGTGATAGGATCACGCACTCGCAGAAAATGAATAGATTTGTTTTAATAGAAAAACTACCCAGCAGAAATAGGAACCAGTGACACAACGAGCATTAGTTCTTTGCAATATATTTCTACAGCAAACTTTTGTGAATATCTTTGCATATTCCCTCTTAATACATCAAAGAAAAGCTCCAAAATATATATATCTTTTTTTACAATAAATCTAAGCCACTTCTCAGTTCTTTGTTATTCTGTGCAACTCCATTTGATCCCAGGGCGCATTCTTCACATAATCTATCTAAAGATATACACCGATATTTGCATACTGTAACACAAAGCTTCAGCAGTAGACAATCTTATATAACTCTGTTGGCCTAAAACTGAAGTGTGTGTGTGTGTGTGTGTGGGGGGGGGGGGGGGGGGGGGGGGGTCGAGGACAGCATTTGAGACAGTGAGATACAGCATTGCATGACTTCCTCTACAGTATCAAATGCCAGGCAAAAACGAGAGGACTAAAGGGTGATCCTTTTAGGGCACTCAGATAAAGTCTGATGAAAAAGGGAACACTTTCATTACTTCCTCCAGAGTTACTTTTTAGTTTAAATCATATGCATGACTAAGATTTATTGCCACACATTGTGTGTTCATGTGGGTAATGTCCCTCATGTATTGCTCTACATCTTGTTAGTGGGATTTTTAAATTCTATATTATGGAAGCATTTATTCTTAAATGTTTGCAACCATATTAGGGCACTTTTAATCTTTAAAAATGTGTATGCCTTCTTCGTTGCTCTGTCGTAATAATATCTGATTGATGATCCAGGACTGAAAGGACAATGTACAGCCTGCTCTTTTGTACGACCTGTCAGCTAATAATGTATCACGTGTGGGTTTGCTTTGACTGTCCCATTGCAATATGGAAGTCAGTGTTATCTGTTGTAAATTCAAACCGGATACGACGGAATCCTTTCAGTGGGAAGAAAATAATGAGATGCATTATTCAGAAGATGACAACATTATGATACGGTTACACATAATGCGTCACATCACGTGTTGTTTGGCGCATTGTGGTAGGATGTTTTACAAAGAACACTAAAGAGCAGCAATTTACTGGTGGAGCCATTTCTCAAAGTGTCATTTTCTCCCACAAAGGCATGTTGATGTCACTGCGCCTCCTTCCTCGCATGAGTAGTGGTGGCAATAAACACGGGGAGCTAATCATCAGCCACCCCCTCAACTACTAAAGAGGTTTTTAAATTCTATTTCATCATGAGTGCATAATCATGATCCACGAGTGCGCTCGGGGTTTGGCCACATGCAGGTAGTTGTTAAAATTTCAATTCCTTCCTGTCTCACCATACACACAAAAAAGACTAACAACGCTATGAAGATAAGGAATACGTACTGTTCACAATAAGTTAGAAGAGGATCTGATGGAATTTAAAAATCTGTTGGTCTTTAGATAACGTTTACAGTGATGTTGAATTTACCTGCACATATTAGCCTTCTAGACCAGGGGTGTCAAACTCATTTTTTTCGTGGGCCGCATTGTAGTCATAGCTTCTTTCGGAGGGCCATTATGACTGTCAACCCAAATCAATGTATGAGCACCTCATATTACATACAGTAAAAGCTAAAAAACAAACTGACAAATAACTCGTTTTCAAATCAGACGAGTAAAAACTGGTCAAATATTAAAAAAAATATATAGTATATTATTAAAAATGAAGACAATTTGCAATTCTAGTAATGACACACAAATTTGTCTTCGCGGGCCACATAAAATGATGTGGCGGGCCGTATCTGCCCCCCAGGCCTTGAGTTTGACACCTGTGTTCTAGCCCATCAGAAATGACCATAATTATATCAGACCTAAAATCTACATTCTGTGCAGACAATTCAAACAAACAATTCTTTGAAGTTACCTTTAACAGCATTTTGCCGAATGCGTTGACCCGGGATACAATGACTACGATGAGCCTGAACATAATAAATTTGCTCATGTTGGCAGCCACCACGTGCTTTAAAAGTACAGTACAGTGAATGCCTGGAACGTGTAGCACACATTGTGTACCCTGCACACACGCACACGATACCTGAGGCTTGTGGTCACATTCCATTAGGATTGGCGCGTGATTTTCCAAATAGATTCACGAGCATGACAAGATGGTTGAATGGCACGGACTGTAAATGAAAAAAAGAAAGTCAATATTTCATTTCCAGTAGTGTTATACTAAAGTGTTGATTTTTTTTCAAGTCATGTCATAAAAGTTGATGTGATGATAAACAGTACTACAAGTAGTTGTACTAGGTTCATCTTGTTTTTTCTTTTTCAATTACTTCTCTGGTTCTTCTATATCAAACAATTTGTTTTAGGTTTATTTACCTGACATGTTTCGGCGGGTTCTTCCGCCTCCAGTGACACTCTGATGAAGGTGGAAGAACCCGCCGAAACATGTCAGGTAAATAAACCTAAAACAAATTGTTTGATATAGAAGAACCAGAGAAGTAAGTACTACAAGTACATATATGTAAGTGCTTTATATTGTGCGTTCTATTGGACATTTTCTGCAACCCCCGACACGCATACACAGTAATTATGATATAATGACGACGCGTCAAAAGCAATAAAACACATTTATCCCGGTGGCAAGTTTATCCGTTTTTAGTGCTAATGTGGTGTTTAAATAGTAAATCTGTGACAGAAGACATTGGTTATGCAGCGTACTGGACTTTCTTTCTCTCTTCATAACTCACGCTCATCAGTCCACAGTGACTTTAGGCTCCCACTGCAGAGTCTACGGGCTTGTTATTCAGGCAGCTTGATAAAAACCTTAACCATGCCTTCGCCTCTTGGTGGTTTGCTAACTACTGGTTGAGTAAGAGTTTAATTAGATGTGCAGCAGCCTGCATTTTAAATGTAATTATTACCGAAGGTTAATTTGTTTGTCAGAGCTGAAATCATGATCCCGATTGAGATTCGATTTAGTGTGTAGCAGTAAAAAAATTATATTGACATAGTCAAAGTCAAAGTCTGCTTCATTGTCAATTTCTTCACATGCCAAGACACACAAAGAAATCGAAATTACGTTCCCACTGTCCCACGGTGACAAGACATAGTACACAATACACATACAAGTAAACAACACAAACAAATAAAAACAAGAAGGCACAAACAGTGAATAAATAAGAATGATGAATAAACAATAAATAACAAAATAAATCAACTATTATGAACGTTTTAACACTGAGCAGTACCAAAATACTCTTAGAGGAAATTCTGTACATTAGTACTGTTTCTGATTCTCCTCTTTGAGGATCAGTTTCTCCTGATCCAGTTTAATCAGTGTGATATACTGTACTTGCCTCCACTAATCCTGAAAAGGTGGGATGATGTTTCAGCTAATTCCAGCACTGAGCTCTGTGACCGCCTCTTTAAGTCTCTAAAGTCAGCTAATTTTGGCGCTCTGACACATATGCATAAGCAGCGTAACAAATAGGTGGCTGACATATCGTAGGATGTTGTGTTTGTGTGCCGTGCCCACTAAACTGGACCACACAGAGACCACGCATGTATGCCTTCTTGAGCTTTACAGTATTCCCTCAGTAAAATACTGTGACTCTAATTCCAGAATTGTCGATGGAAAAAATAAAAATATAAATCTTTACAAATATTTTGGCAAAAATCCAGATGCAATATTTTGAAAGTTTTTTTTTTGTTTCAATAGACCATATGTAAGATCTAATTAGATGTTTGAGTGCAAGCATCCTGTTTCTGTATTTCTTGTTTATGTGGCATGTTATTGTTCTCAACACCAAAGCACAGCCTTTCTCTATGAGTCAATCAGTCAATATGCTGCTTACTTTCACTGGCAGTAGCTTAAAAGATGTGCCTTCCAAAAGAATAAAAAGTATCTTAATAGCTTGCTTGGAACAACAATGACATAAAAAAAAGAAGAGTTATTGTCATCTTTATTATTATTATCCATCCATCCATCCATCCATCCATCCATCCATCCATCCATCCATCCATCCATCCATCCATCCATCCATCCATCCATCCATCCATCCATCCATCCATCCATCCAGTAAGACCTGCATCTTCTTTTTTTTTTCTGAACTTGCACGTTCTGGTTGACGCCAATGGCCAGTGGTTAAAGCAGCCACGGTCTTATCCTGGATCGTATACCGATTCGCTTGTTTGCTAGTGGGAGGTTCACGCTTTGCTCTCTTGCCTCCAATTATGCGTTTATTAGAAAAAGGATAATCTCCACTGACCACACTGCACACAGCCATGCATGGCACATTTGATCTGAGGTAACCGCTTGCTGTGTCGCAAATGTCATAAGACCCCATGTGTGTGAGAAACAGGTCCTGCTGGTATTGTGACTCAGCGGACATGTAATGTCCCCAAAGTTCATTCAAGCAGGATGTGGCATCGCACGCCAACATACAGAGAAGACACTGTCATATAAATGAAGTGTGACTTTTGGTGCTAGGTAGCGCAGGTTTTGCTGCATCTCCCTTGGCGCAGGGGCATTTGAAAATCCGTGTTTCTGCCTCATGAAACATACATGAGGTGAGACAATTCACAAGGTGTATTATTCATGCATTAGTTGAAAGTTGCTGAATATATTGTAAATTGTGTTTGCTGGTGATGTAGCAGAACTTCAAATAGCTTTCTTTGCAACCCGCCAACTCTACAAAGATAATTGACTGCTTTCATAAATGAGCTCGCAATGCTCAGTCGCTCTGCATTTAATAACGAAAGCCCGGGTCAGAGGTTTGGAATGATAATCGTTTCAGGTTAAAGGCATCACTGACCGCTAATGCAGGCATTAGTTCAATGATGCATTCATACGGCCCACCTTTCATCATCGCTCTTGGAAAGAGGCATGATGTGATTCTATGTGTTTATTCAGGCGCGTTTTGAGAAATTCAAAAAGTATTATCACACCGCAGACCGTATCGGAGTTATAATTGCCATCGTAATTGCCTCATCCTATTAGAGCACAAGTGGCAAGGAATATTATTGTCCTTTTGTAACCAACAAATTGATGGACAAGCCATTTTAGACACATGCAGTTCTTCACAGGACATGAAAATTGCATTTCCATGAAACAGCACTTCTGAATGAAAAGCTCTGATTCTCAAAAGAGATTGGGAGTGAAGTGGAGCTTCCGGTTGAGGAGTTCAAGTATCTCAGGTTTTCTTGTCCACACAATCTCAGAAATATTTTTTAAACGCAATATTTTCCTCGATATGTTTTGAGACAATCTTTGAAAAATATTAGACAAGCAGAGAATATCCTACTCAGGCTTTATGGGGACGGTTGTATTATTTATTATCTTGAAAGAGTTAACAACAGTGGCTGCTTTGATTCTTTTTGGCATGGGTAAACGTTCATCCTCGTCTGAGAAATGGTGGAGTGAGCAGAATGCGTGACAAAGGAGGCTGCAATATCTTCGTGTGGACAGATATATACCTTTAAAATATATATATTTTTTGCACACTTTTTTTCTCTGCATAGTCCTGGCTGAAACATCTTCAAGCTTTTGTGACACGATGAGCTGCTTCCAGAAGCAGAGTCCACAACCTCCCCCCTCCACTCTCCTATTTTGTGTCTCCCTTTGGCCGACTGCTGGGACCAACCCATCCACGCTTGGCTGCTCCTATCCCTCAGCATCTCTCCATGCTGAATAAAACATGTGTGCCACACACTGCTGCTCTCCCCTACTTGCAAATCACGGCCACCTTGGCTCCCTTTGCGCCTCTTGCATCCTTCTCCTCCCTTTCATCTCAGCAGATGCATTTCGGTCCATTTCCTCCCCTGCTTACTCCTGCTCCTCCTTCCTCACTTTTCCCTCCCTCCCTCCCTTGTCCATCTAATAGCGCTCGCTCTCCCAGGTGATCGCCGTTGAACCGAGCGCATTCCCCTTGGCTACAAGAGCTGTGAGTGGTTGACTGTATTCAGCGGGCGCCGAAAGCTCTTCGAGCAAACCCTCCCCACGTACATGCACTCACACACCATCCACTCTGTACTGTAGAGGAAGAAGAAGTGTGAGACCACATTATTATCTTGGCTGTAGCTCATAGAGAAAAAGAGGATGGGCTTACATCCACCCAGACAGCGTGCAAGAAGACAAGAAAGACTCTGAGAGAAAGATAGCGTGGAAAGACGTGAGGGCAAGTGAGTTCTCCCCAAAACATCTTCCAATCACACCCTGGATAATGACACCCAGTGCCAGCAGCCCTCCACATGGTAGGTAGGGTGAAGCCAGCTCCACCAGCCCTGTTTCGCATCACATGGAGCTCCGTCTCACTGGGGGAATGCAACAATGGACGGTTCTGGCAACCTTCGCAGCCTCAGCCGCGAGCAAGGTAAGACAAGCAAGCAGCTCGCAATTGGCACTTGCCTTGCATGAAGTGGGCAAGCTTCTCGTGCTCGTCCAACTTGTGAGTGATGGGGAAAGTACAATCGACTTTAACTTGTTCCTTTATGTTCACTTGGGAATTTGGCTTCTGCCGTGTGCTAAATCGGCTCACGGCAACCCTTGGTGATCTCGGGGTGGTCATATTCTGTTGAGATTTCTCACACTGTTTGGTACTTAGTGGCTCTTTTGAGGGCAATTTGTTTGCCTTTGTTGACTCAAGTTGATACTGAGATGAGGCCAGGCCCAGCAGCATTTTAGGAGCCACCTGGGGGTGGAGTCAGAGTGCTAATAAAAAGCCTTTTTGCAGAGTCCCTTTTTGACTCTCAATTGCAGCGGGTGAAGAAGACCTTCAAACACATCCGGAATGTAGTAAAAATGAGTCAAAATCAAGTCTTCCATTCTTGACAACTCCCCCGTTAGGATTTAGCACAGCTACCACCCCCCACCTCCTTCCTCTGTGCTTTCCAGCGTTCCCACAAGCCCCAGTAACCATAGAGCGAGTCATTAGGGTTGGATCACCGTGCCTCTCAGGAGCAGAGCAGCTTCAGAGAGCAAGCGGGGCTCCATAATCACACTTTCACAAATCTATACAATAAAAGTCTAATGCCTACACTACTGTTCCTTGGAGGTGTGCAGGATTACAGCCGTTTCAGTGATGAAGTTAATCCACCCAGTTCACCCGGTTCATGCTGACGGTTGTGCATAATGTCGACAGCACATCAGGCTAAGTTGTGAAAAATGGTGTTCTTATTTGAAAGCATTGTGATTTGGATCAAACTGAGAAGTAGAATGTCAGCTTTATTTATTTATTTGATTTTTGTACTATAAATAGAATGGAGCGCTTGTCATTCATTTTCATTGGCATGTATTTAATTCCAATGCAATTTACAGCATATGTTCCTTTTATGATGCTCAAAGCCAGTCACTTTCAAGATGCTCATCTTCTGTAATGTTATCGATACAAGGGTTGAAAGTTGGTACTGGATTGATTTTTAGATTAGATCTTTTGTTTTTGACCAAGGGACAATTTAATGTAAAGCACTATTTGTATTAGGCGGCAAAGAAACAACTGAACACTAATTGGGTCAGTAAATATATAGAATTTATCATTATACTGAATGTAGTGTTGGTAATTAGTATCGAAACCCTGCACTTGTTTCTTTTATTTGTCATCTACACACACATACATGAAATTTAACCTCTGCTTTTGACCCATTGCAGTAGTGGGCACAACAAACACACACTGAAGCAAGGGGCTATTATTATGCACCAGGGGAGCACTTCAACTAAACTCAAGGTATTGATCTCATACTCAAAGACACCACAGCCATGTGCCTGGGGATGTTGGAGGTGGACGGTTTTGAACCGGCGTCCCCACGGTGGTAGCCAATCATCTCAACCACATAGCCACAGCGGTCTGATCATTAGACATCTTGCTAGCTTCTTGGCATACTTTTTTTTTTTGTTACCATATCACATGACCGTGACCAGTGGTTTAACGCGTACAGAAGCGGAGGCGGATGCACTTCTTTTTCAAAATAAAACCTCTATCAGACGGCAGTGAGTGATACAATATTTTTGGTTCAGTCTCTAGGCTGTTTGTGTCCCATGAACCGGATTTACCGGTTTATGGGGTTTGGCCCCTTTCTGGGGGATTTTTAGTGATTTTTAAAAATATATATATATTTTTCATTATATGTTGATAGACATGCTGGTTTTTCCTTGGCTGTGGAAACAGCCAGAATTTAACAGCCTGCAAAACACTCGGGGTTACATTATGGCTATGAAATGAATATGTTGAGGCTCAGAGGGTTTCCTGTAGATCTCCGGGATGTTTTGTGCACACTGCTCACAGCTGTGATACTGTGTAGCTGTAGACCGATTTGTCACAGTTCAGAGGATAGACATGCACACAAAAACATCTCGGAGGCACAAATAAAGCGGAACACTGAATTTACAAGCAACCAGGTTGGAAACCAAGGTGGCACAGGATTGTCGGCTTGCGAGCAACAGAGGTAAATCCGAAGAGGACATGACTTCCACAGTATGGGTTGGTGACAAAACAAACAATGTTGTTTTGGCTCAAGTTTTGTAACTGAGTAGAAGAGTATTTATGAGGTCAGGATGTTTTCAGCTTGTCAGAGACCACGCAATGTGAAATCATGGATTTGTTTCTAGGTTAGACACGTTTCCTCAACTTAAAAATTTAATTTTGACTTTAAAATGTTTTTTTAATTTGGAAAAAAAAAATCTGCGATGTAGTGAAGCCGCGATAAACGAAATGCGAAGTAGCGAGGGATCACTGTATACACAATACCTTGGGAATGATCTTGCCGTGAATGCCACTCTTTGGAGGAACACGATTCATAACCTGACCAATATCATGGGCAAAACATCTGTATTTTTCCTTTACCGGGAGTTTAACATATTTTTGCTGTAATTTTAAAGGATTTCTCAAAAACATCCTTTATTCTAGAAAGGAATAATAATAGGGGATTGATGTACTATAATTGAGAACGTCACATCGACCCGTAGCATAGTAAATGGACCCGTGCCATTACACCATAGAATGCTGGTAGCATTAACCTCACACGTCTGGTTTTATGAGAAATCCCTCCATGGGCCATTGAACAACTCGCCCGGAGAATTATTGATCATCTATAGGGTCCGTCTGTGCAATTTGCCACCTGCCTTCCATATTACCAGGTTGCTGATGCCATAGTATGATGCAAATTGCAACAGGAGCACGGTGTCATGAAGACCACGGAGACAACACACTAATGATGGACAAAGTGGAATTATGGCTGCTGTTAAAGGAATGCTTTCATAGCATTCTTCAGTCACATGTATTTCCACAGCTTCAGTTTAATAAGGCTCATACGGTGGATGATGAGTTCTAAAGCTAATTGATGATGAGTGAATACGCGTCATAGGGATGTTCTGCCACTTTTAGAGAAAACTGCTGCAGTGGTGGCGTAAGCAAGAAAGCCTTTCTTAATATTTAATTGAACAATATGGAAAGTATAAAATCCACATATGTAAATTAGTGTGTGTGAAATATAATGTGTCACCCAGGAGGTTCCAAAGGGTTGCAACTGGAATGTAAGACTTATTTTCTTGGAGAGGGAGACTATTCTTTTTTTTACCTAAAATGTTTCTTTCCTTGTTCTTTTCTGCCTTCATGTGATTTATCTGCATCAAAACATGAAATACTTTCCAAATGATCTTTTAAATTAATGTCTTATGGCATCTCTGAAATATCAGTGCGGTCAGAAAATATAAAAAAGGATTTCCCACAGGGCATCAATACAGTCAAGTTTTTTTTTTTTTTTCATAGGGTATTGTAGGAAATGGAGGCGTCTAGTGTGGAGCTAATGGTGTATGAATCAATAACCGACCCCGACTTTTAATAGATGTTGGCAATGGTTTGTGCCTGCAGCTGCTGTCTCACCTGTGTAATAAGTTGACCACTAGTCGCAGGTAAAAACATTCAAATGCTGCCTATTGTTGATAAGGGATGGTGCAGTTTAATGGTCGAAAGTGTGTGCTGACTTCTATTTACCGTATTTTCCGCACTTTAAGGTGCACCTAGAAACCTCCAACTTTCTCAAAAGCCAACAGTGCGCCTTATAATCAGGTGCGCCTTATATATGGACTAATATTGAGCCACTACAGCAGGCGTGTCCAAAGTCCGGCCCGCAGGCAAAATGTATATATCTTATATATGGACAAAGATTCAAAATGGGCCATTCAGTGAAGATACGCCTTATAATCCAGTGCGCTTTATATATGGACAAAGTTTTAAAATGGGCCATTCATTGAAGGTGCGCCTTATAATCCGGTGTGCCTTATAGTGTGGAAAATACGGTACAAGTATTTACTAATTCTGAACACAGCCACCTCTCACTTTATCAAGGTGTGCAGCCTTGTGCAACCACATTATATTATCAAAACAACTGACACCAAAGCAACGTGGCACTAACCTAACTCAAATATATTCATCAAATGTTATCAAATGCCAAAATCAATAAGCTACTTTATTAAATTGTCCCTAGCGTAGGTTTGGTTTTCTTATGTTCTTATAAATCGTTATCAATCATTGATGACTAATGAAGTCCACCTCTGATAGTTAATACCGTTCACATGCACACCTACTGTAAGGGCAATTGAGCGATACTGTAGGTGAATTAACCTGCATGCATGCCTTTAGAATGTGGGAGGAAGCTGGCATACCTTGCGAAAACCCACGCTACCACAGGAAGAACTTGCTGACTGCACACAGAAAGGCCTGAGACAAGATCTGAAAGCCAACGCTCCGATTATGACAGACGTTACGATCTACATGCTCCACAACATTGTCCTTCATTGGTTATGATGAAAATGTATTCAGTAATTGGCATTTTTATCAAGTGATGAAAATAATGTATTTTTAGTACTATCTACTGATTAATTCATCATGGCACCACCTTTCAACCTCAGGTTGAAACTACTGACACTGACATTCAAGGTCCCACATTGAAATGTTGGAATGCGTTATTATTTTGTGGTCTGGCCGACTATTTTTCATTAGAGGCTATTCATGCAACCAACCAAGTACATTTACTGCATTGCATATTCATTGGTGTTCCATTTAAGCGTCCTTGGCAGGCACTTTATTATTATTATTATATCTATCCATTTTCTGTACTGCTTGTCCTCATTCGGGTGAACTGAGGTCTATCCGAACTGACTTTGGGTACTACCTGAACTTTACACTGGACTGGTCATATTTACACTCAGTTACACACCAAGTTGTCAATGAAACATGCATGTTTTATGGAATGTGGGGAAAACACACTTTATCCAGATTTTGAATTCAAGTACCGTAATTTTCGGACTATAAGTCGCACCGGAGTATAAGTCGCACCAGCCATAAAATGCCCAAAAAAGTGAAAAAAAAACATATATATGTATACAAGTCGCTCCTGAGTATAAGTCGCCCCCCCCCCCCCCACCCAAACTATGAAAAAAAACGCGACTTATAGTCCGAAAATGACGGTACTCTTCACACTCTTGACAGACGTTCACTGGATTTATTTGCCGTCTGCACATCTCGCTATGGTTTTTCGCTGCCTTGCTTTCATGGACCTACAGCTAATATATTGAGTAGGTTCAACAAAGAACTTGGCCAAGTGGACATCAGGAATAAGTGGGGGAAAAAATATGGAAAAATATTGAGGCTTTAAATGAAAGAGTTCTAGGTGAGAAGGGTTTCTCACACCTCACTGAATATGTCGCAATACCTGGAAGCTGTAGCTCCGTAAGCCTTGCCGATTTTTCATTAGCAGCTTTGTGACATGAATGCATCGGTTGACCACGAGACATGTTTGAAGACCTCAAGTGCTGAAACAAAAACCAGCAAACGGAGGGTATTACAATAAGAGACTCGATTCTCATCTCCGGCTGAGTTTTGCTTCTACCAAAAGCAAACCACGGGCTCACGTGGAGTTTTTAAAATGTGAAAACTTGAAGGAGGTCATGATGGCAAACAGCTCTGGAACAGGTAAACACTTGCTCATTATTATAGTGGTGGTACTTGAAAATGTAGAACAAACTGTCTTAATCATTTCCATTGTGGAGGAATACATCTTAAAATCTTGAGCTTGCTGAATTCTGTGAGTGGAATTAAACCGAAGAGCCTTAGAGCATTTAGAGTTTTCATGTGGCATGTTTGTTGGTTTGTTTACGAGTAAGAAAAGCTGTGTTGGTTAGGCTTGATCAATATCTAATGTTATTTTCCCTAATTTAGCTCATGGATTTCTTTTCTTGACAGAAGTTGTGGTGTACAAGTAGGCGTTTGTTGTCATATTCTGTCCTTATGGCAAGAAACGTGTGAAGACGCCAAATCCAGACTCAGCAAAATTAAAAACAATGAAAAGCAAAAGACAACCAAATTTGTAAAACTGAGGAACACATTGACCAGGCAAAAAAATAAATAGAAACAAAGATCATTTTAGTTCTGTTCATGTTCAAATGCAAAGACTCATGTACGCTGCTGTATATAAGAGAGCGTGGTTGAAATGTCAAAGGACCAAAGAAATGCCAAATGGTTCTTTTACTCATTTTGAGTTTGATTAAAGGAAACATTTTCACTTCCCTGTCTTCCATGTGCAGTCATCACAAGGCCTCTACATGGGAGTTAATGTCAAAACGTTCTTTTTGTCATCAGAGATGTGCCTGCAGGGACAGCAAAACGAATGAAGCAATGTTGGCTTGCAAAGAGTTGTAAAATGATTGATGCGTGGGTCAATAGAATTTGCCATGGCACGCAATTAGTCGTATGTGTGAATGAAAACTATCAGAGCAGAGGGACGCCCGCGCGTTCACTGCTCACACATGGCCGACTGTTCCCGTTCCTCACACGTCTCGGTGGGCTTCCACTCGGCAACTTTCCTCTCTCAAGCGACAGCCTGTTGACTTTGCAACAAGGTTACTAATGTGCGTGTCAAATAAGATATGCCAAATATAATTGTAGTGACCTTGTCGTTGCAGTTGTTGTGTTCAGCTTTCAAGGTATTTCATTATTTTCACAGATGACTTTCTGTTTCACCAACTTTATGACTTGATGTCAGAGTGACGTGTCTAAATATTGTTTCTTATTAAGCAACTTGTTAAAGTTGCACCTAAACCTTATAAGAAATATATATATATATAAAACAAACAGCAAAACTTCAAATGCATCATTCTCTGTTTAAATGCTTATCCAATTGAGGACAGAATCACAGCGGTTCCAATTATCACGGCAACTGCCTTTCAACTCACACAATGATTTATTCAGTGTTTGGGAGAACAGCTTTAATTAGGCTTTAACACCTTTTATTGGGCGTTATTGAATCTTGTTTTCTCGTTACATCATAGACGGGATTTGATTTGAATATGACAAGGTTTGCGGGTCTGAAGCAATATGGTGATGGTCGTTGAAGAGAATCAAATATACATTAAAATTGTCTGTTAAAAATGTTCAATGGAGACATTTCACAAACATCATGATTATGGACCTCCTGCCCTTTGTATTTTTTAGTAAGGCAAAATTAATTAGTTAAAAGCGGGGGGGAATCTATTTTGTATATCCCAAAGCCATGGAGTACACAGATCCATACATAAGGCTGTTGTGGTCATAAATACTGACGCAGCAACCATTTTGGGCCCGGCCATCGCTAATTATTGGGTCGCAGTGGTTGGTGATGTATTGGATTAGGATCCTGCAGTAGCAGCAGCGCACCAGCAGCCCTAATGAGGACAAGTGCTACAACGTATCAAATAAATAGATAGTTGTGATAACTGTTGCTGTCTGATGTGAACAAGTCAGACTCACAAAACTACTATGAATTTGTTACAACCATTATCTGGAAAAGGTCATCATTGGTGATAATTGTGATTTATATTATACAATTAAATGTCTAATCCGTGATTAGCTTTTTTTTATATACATGTAGCTTGCCACCATCTTTCGTGTGCCTATTTTTTTTATTTTGGCGGGTCTTAGACAAAATACTTTGGAACACCTGCAGTCTTAATTTTTTTAGTCAAAGTGTCAACAGACGTTTGAGACCAAATTTACACAACTGAACCTTTTGTTCCTGCCCCCAATTGGCCACCTACCGTGCATCCCCTAAAACATCAGACTGTTTTAGGGAATTCTGCAGAAGCTAATCTCCTGCACACTTCCTAACACACACAAGCTGGGATCATTTCCCCTGCAGAGATAACCAGCAGGCCTCTGCCTTCTCTGTGCCACCATGCCATCTGGCACTCTTACACGTTTTGGTGACTGCACACATGGTTACGCTCATTCAGTGCCCAAAACAATGGAAACAAGTTGTTCACTGGTTGTTAAAAAAAAACAACAACTGGGGAAATAGTGTTGTCACCACTAAAGAAGGAAATCGTTTGTCCAACCCCTTTTTTCCATGCATTAGAAAGTGATTAATTGTCATCTTTATTACATGATCCATTAGTCTACTAATCTGCTACCTAAAATGATTATAGGACAGTACATCGCCACAGACTGAGCTGGTCTGCCCCTGATATGTCCTGCGTTCATCCAGAGATTCATGAAATGTGCCGCGGTGTTTTATTTATAGCTGCTGAGAGAGGGAGAAAGGGAGTTTGTTTCAACCCGCCCTCCTCTCCCCATACATTTGCATTAGTTTTGATAGAAAAAGTAAAATTTGTTAGAAGTGTAACTTTCCTTGAACATAAGTGTACAGTTGATTTTTTTTTTGAAGATGTTCATTTTTTGAAAACAATACTGTCATTAAAATTACATTTGTTTTTGGGCTCCGAATATCATTATGATAGCTACTCTATGTCCTATTGACTTCAAAACATCATACACAGTAGTTCTATACATGTTTGAACATCAATTTCTATGCTCTTCTACTTGAAGTGTTTGATGGCTAGACCAGACGTGTGGCCATTGTTGACCTTTTTAGCTGAATTAGTTTCAGAAGCGTTCAGCACCAAGGCCAGCACACATCCATTGGAAGCTCACACATTTCTGCAAGAAAATCAATGTAACAAAATCTGACAAACCCACAGTGGACATTTTCATTGATCATCAACTGCAATCAGATTTGAAGGCAATATTTGTCCATTGGTCTACTTTAATGGTCAAGTACTCGTGCCCCTGAAGGACTTTAATGAAAATAACAAGGTAAAATAACGACTGTGAAATGAACTATCTGGGTTTAAGCCTTGTTTTTTTTTTTTTTGTCTTGGGGTAGATTCTGGTCTTGTGGAGTTTGCATGTTCTCGTATGCCTTCTTCCTCCCATGGTCCTGCTAAAAAGAAGACAGAGTAAATTAAATGTCGGTGTGGACGTGAGAGTGAATACTTGACGAGCTGGTAAATCGTAGAAGACGTACACCGTTTTTTTGTATGAGAATAAGTCTTACTTGTGAGTTGCACGTGCTTGTGCCTCCAAGGTCATGACGTCATGGAAGGGTGTGTATGTGTCAACCCAATGATGCGTTGGTTTCACAGCGACAGGCCGTCGAAAATTCATATTTACATTACTTGGAACAAAATCAGAAAACTGCGCAGTAAATCGTATTTTGGCCTACTTTTTGAAAAGAGCGCTTCAAAATGTCGATCTGGAAAAAGCAAAAAAGGCAAACCTGGTGGGCGTGGTGAGTTGTCTATAAATTGTTTTGAGCACTTGCCATTATTATGACTCGATGAATTCAGATGAGCCTTCAATATGCGGAAGTATTTTGCTTCACCGCGTTCAAACGTGCATTAATCGCTTAATTTCGTGAATGAAAATACGGACAATGAGTTGTGATTTAACTGGGAGAATGTTGGCTAGCGTGTTTTCAAAAAGTGACAGCATAATGGATCGCAGTCTGCTCCACACTCCAGAACGGCTCTGCTGATCCAGATCCTTCCACTATTTCAGGTCAGTCCCGACCTCTCTTTAATTATAGATAACAGTGGGAAGGTAAAACCGTGTTTAGCACTCGCTGGTGACAGAATCCTTAATTGGACAGAGACGATTTAATGGTGGTGGTGTCCCACTTCCAGACAACTTTGAGCAGAGTGCTCTAAATGAATCCTGTCATCATGCTACCCTGATGACGTTCAGAGTTTAGTGTGTGTTGTGTTTGTGAGCAGAATTTTCATTGGAATCATCACTCTGCTTGTGTGACTTTAATTGACTACAGGGGGTGTTTATTTGTGTCTCATAAGATCACATCACATCATTTGTTTTGTCTCTTATGCGCAAAGATTGGATGAATATGAAGGTTACAGTGTGTCTTCTTTTAAGTTGAACTGATGAAACGTGGATCAATTTCTGAATATTATTATTTGGAGACATTAGTTTTATTTAATGTATTTTCATAGCTGCATGCAACAAATATCCATGTTTAAATATATTTTTAATGAAATGTCTGTTTTGAGTGTGGTACACTCTGCGATGTGTCACCACAATGTTAATTGTTTAAAAATAAAATAAAAAATAGTGTCAGCCTTTGCAGTGACCTTGTTTGTTTTTTCACCGATGATGTATTGTCTGAATTCGATTTGGCATTTGGCTTGTGAACGGGTGCTCAGACTCCTGCTGCTGCTGCTGTCAATGTTGACAACGTGCCAGAGACACACTCTGGTGACATCATGGATGCTACAAGTATCATGTACTGGATTGTGATTTGCAGACTCACAGCTATTAAAAAAACAATTAACTGAAAATCTACACATGCATACAGAATGATCTGGAGAAAATTGAACTGTAGTCCTGTGCAAGATGCAGTTGTTGCACTAAATAAAATGCATTGGTAATCGGAAAGCATGATTTTGTCATGTTTTTAAAATGGTTATTAAACCAATTGGTAGTTCTTTTACAGATTTTTTTTTAATGCTGATACTATTATTATTGATGGTGCTTGAAATACAATGTTGTGCTAAAAGGAAATATTTAATTTTCTTCTAAGGGTCAGATTTTGTTTTTACTTGCATTGTTGAGCAATATTGAGTAATTGGACAGTGTTGTTCATTTCAGAATTCCTCATTCCTATTCAGAAGATACCATTTGTTTTAATTGTTTTACTTTGTTTTAAACTTACTTTGCTATGGCATACAAACGGCGCCATGGGAGAAAAGAAATGGGAATTGGGTCGCTTTAAGTGTGTAGTCTAAATTTAGACCTTTTGTGTTCTGCAAGGAGGTCATATTTGTGTGTGTGTGATACAAACCCCACCCGTCAAATAAATAAAATTGGCCAGTCTCTATGGAACTTTGTTGTGGATGAGCAAAGACGTCGAAATCCACAAAGTGCTCAAGTAACTCAAATGGGGCGAAATGAGAAAGTGTCATATTGGGTCATTTCAGGCATTGGCTGAATCATTGAAACAATCTGACAAATTGATATAATAGAGAGGAAATTGTAAGCTGCTTGATCTTTGGTTGACCAATGTGGAGCCTTATTTAATATTCGGTGAAATTACCTTCATATCCTACCTACTTTACGTTCTTGTAAATCCAATTTATACCTCGCAACTGTGGTTTTTGTGGTACTCTTTCTCCAGAGTTCTAATACATTTTGACACCATTCAACGTGCTCAGACTAGCGTATCCCACCCTGACCTGTTTCAGTCAACAATAGATGCTTGTGACACGGCGGGTGCTGTGCTGCTTTAACATGGAAAGGAAAATATCAGGAAAGTAGTGGACTTGAATATCATGACTCATTCATTCAGACACCTGCCATTTCCATTTATGATGAATGCAAAAACCCTTTGACTGATAATATATGATTTAATGAATCTGCAAAAAGTACTCCTAATGGATATGAAGCCACACAAGAAAAAAAAGAAGACTGGTGTTTAAAATGCGAAAATACTTTAAAAGTCTTTATAAGATTATTCAGAGTGGATTATGGTTCAAAGAAATGTTATGTCCACAAACCTTTAAAAACCTTTGTGATCCTTAAATTAAGGTTTTATTCCTTTTAAATCGGAGCTAGCCTCTTGACTGTCTTTTTCCCTGTGGGTCATTCTGTTTCAATCCACACCATTTGCAAATCTCCTCGACTGGGATTATGGCTCTAAAGGGATTTAGGATTTCCACCCACTGCCTCACAGGTTGTAGTTGCAGCTACCTGCCTGACACAGCCTCTACTTTCAGAAGACCTCAGCAGTTCTGGCACTCCTGGTTTCAGGTCAAGGAAAATAATGGCACAGGAATGGAGATAAATTGCTGATTTGACAACAAACTGCTGCAGCGGCTTTTTCTCTACTTGCGGGTCTTTGCGATGGATGAATATTAGGGGATGGCAGTGCAATAAGGAGGGTTGCCGCGGCAATAACATTACAGGATTATTGACCAACTGTTGATTCCAAACAGTCAGTGAGAGGCAGGCTTCCTGTGGATTGTACATTGAAAATGGAATCCAACCCCCCTACGGATGACAAACGACATGCTGATTGAACAGATCCAATAAAATAGTCCTTTTAGAAGACGGATGATTGAGAGAATAATCAGCTCGTTTGAATCGTTTCGATGAGTGTCCACAAGAAGGGCAACTTCTTGTCCATTGGCCCGATGTCTTCGGCCATGATGTGCTCAGCTGCCGTGGCCACTGTTGACATACCCGGACCTCCAGCTAAAGGAGCCTTCTCCGTCAAAGACAAGAAAGTGGCGGAATCTAAATCATCATACGTGGTGGATGAGTTCTTCTGGATAGGCAGCAGCATTGTGGCCTTCTCAAAGTGGAGGCTTGGCTACATGGGTAAGACAAGTATGATTGATGGTTTCAGCACAAACCCTCTGCATTCTGTACCAGGCTTGGATTCCGTGAACCCGAGCTTCTGTGGTCTCTCTTTAACGGGAAGTGTATTTTGTGCATCAAAATCATTTTATGGCTGATAAACTTGACTTTACGTTTAGCTTACATCTTACCCAACATCCGGCTTGCAATTTTCTTTGTCTCTAAGATGTCTTGCGGTATTTTCGGTTTCGGACACGTTATTGCCTCATTGTCTGACCAAAACGCCATAAATAATCTAATTACACTAGGGAAAGCTTTTAATAATGTTTTTATCATTCTTATACAGCATGTTACATGCAACTAATCTGATGGATCGAGAAATAAGTTGTGATCCCCATGTTCTGTGTTTGGCAAACCGACAAGAGTGTAATTCACGGTGTAACCAATCCAGGTCACAAGCTGCCAGCTGGTCTGTTTGTCTGCTGGTGAGATTACTCAAAAGAGGTCAGCTATCACCCAACTTTGTCAATTAAGACTCTTTTTATATCATGCACCGATTTTGATGTCGGTCATGACCCTGGTATTGTCTCTCCTTTATTGTTTTTTTAAATATGTTGTTGAACAGTAAAGTATGTCATTAGGCTTCTGCTTTTTACGTCAGTACCAAACATCGAGATCACCTGCTTGTGCATTGGGTCAGCGCCATATGGCTTGCAGGCAATCCCTCAAGCTTAACCTGGTGCCCTGATCGTGTGGACTAGAGTCACTTAACAAGGTCTACTTGGCCCGAGGCATCCTTCCATCAACAGAGGAAGCCAAACTTCTAACCTGGTTTTAGCCAAAGCTAGCTACGTAGTGTCTGCGTCCTGATTTTAAGTCCTTCTCGTAACCACGACAGCTTATGGCTTCAAGCAGATCATTCAAATGAGTCCATATAGGTCATGTCTTTATATGGAAACAGTGTATTCTCAAGAAGCTGTCCTGTTAACTAACTCATTCACTACCATTGACGGCTATAGACGTCAAAGATCAATTTTAACTGGGCTGGCAGGGAATTGGTTAATTTACAGTAGATGGGAGTTAAACTTTCTTTGTTTCCTCATCTGTGAATCATTTGGGCTGAGATGTTGGTGGTTTAATCTATCCTGTTGGTTTTGTTTTCAATGCCAGACATCACACAGTGGTAGATGGATCATTTTCGAGATGGATGTTTTGTCTGGCAGCGTGTTCATTTCTGGTTCGTTTCGCTTGGCACCCTGTGATGAATTTGCCCAGGGCACTGGGTTAGCTTCAGTATTAATTCTCGCAACAGGCTGTGGTTGTAACATGGATATCTGAGGTCGCATCAGTGTCACTCCACCAAACTGTCCCCAATGACAGATGAATAGCCAAACTAATTTGGGACGAGAGACTTGATTGTTGGATTTGTGTCCAAGATCAAATCTCATCTGCTTTCTATGTTAATATTTTGTTTGCCAATTTTGTGCAGGTGTCAAGAAAAAATGTAGGCATAATACTCATGCCATGTGTGTTTTCAGCGGCTAGACTGCCTGTCATTGGGCTGCCTGTCATCTGAATATGACATGTTGACGTTATGCAGAATTTGTTTTATGTCGCTACAGCTGGCTTGTGCATGTCACTGTAAAGTTTTGCCTCAGGCTACATTTCATTTCTTTTTAAAGTAAATCCAGTTGTAATTAGAATATCATTTCTCCTTGGAAATATTTCATGATGGATGTTTCGGATAATATTTTCTGCTGGGGGGAATGTTATTGTTCTGTGCATTAGCCTTGTTACTGTGGCACGGCGGTGCAGCAGAGACACAAGTTTACTTGCCCCCATTTGATACTTCTTTTTTGTCTGCGTTATTTAGTCAATGGCATTCCAAGCACGGTTTCTCTTGATTAATCCATCTGCAACAAATTCATCATGATTGATCCATTCAAAGACAATCCACTCTTGGTTTAATTTAGTCTAAAACTGTAGCTCAAACATCATTTTCACTCCATTGATGTGAGCTGAGACCTGTGAAAGGTCATCGGAGTTGGCTATCCTTTCTTTGGATTTGTGCCACTTTCTGAGGATGTCAGATTTGCCGCATGCTTGCTGGAATGTGACAGACACTTGACAGTTATTGTGAAGGCCACATGCCTTGCAACCCTCAGGCTTGTAGCTATTCCACTACTGGATACCACACTATTAGCTTCATGTGGGGTTACTTATCATTTCACCTGAAAATAATATAAGTGTTGATTTCCCCCCACAAAAAATGTTTTGACAGTGACTTACATGACAATGCAATTCCCTGCATAAAACAAACAAAATGGCTCATGTGCATTGAGTGTTTTTTCCCAATTGTCAGCTTATCATCTTTTTCAACATTCTGTTTTGTCTGTTTGTTTTTTTCCCCCAGTGGAGAAATGTATGAGCTCCATGCAGATGGGTACCCAGATGGTGAAGCTTCGTGGCAGCTCCAAGGGACTGGTGCGCTTCTTCTATCTGGACGAACACAAATCCTGCATCCGCTGGAGGCCATCACGCAAGAATGAAAAAGCTAAGAGTGAGTGTCGTTTTCCCTTAATTGTAGCCGATTTGTAATCACACCCATATTTATGCCGCAAATTGTGGCGAAAAGTGCAGTATTTAAAGGGGCTAATATCCATTATTTTGATTTATTTTGTTGATTGTTTTTGAACTGTTGACATTTCATTTAGTGTAGATTAAATAGAAAGGGCGTTAACTACTGTAGATACATGAATTTGATTTCAGAGTCCATTTCATAACCCATCTGGGGGGGTATATTGACACCACGAACGAGAAATGGCAGTTTAGCATATTGCAATTTTTTTTTGTTCTGCATCGCAGTAGTTGTTTTACTCTGCTGTAGGCTAAAAAAGTTGCACATCAGAAGATATAAATAACACGAGATCAACAGTGCAGACTTCTTTTTATTATTTATTTGTAACTTGGATGTGGTGTAAGTCAGGCAATTTCTTATTTGTAACAAACAAGAGAACAAACACTGAAACAGATAGACTTAAAATAGAATCCCATAGTATTATAAAATTATAATGAATAAGCCTACGAGTCTGATTTACTAAGATTTCCTCATTGAGTTTCCATCTTGCATCAGTTGCTGGTGGGCATGTCACAGTGGACCTAAAATGCCCGTCTTTTACAAAGATCCCAAACAGCAGGTGTTAAATTGCGTGTTTACTCACTCTGAACGTTTATATACGCTCTTGGCAACTGGTGTACAAGTGGTGAAGACTGCAGTATTCACTGTAAAAGAGGATTTGGTGCATGAGGTAGCTTTGATGTTCTCCAAAAGTGTGCAGCAGCTGCTTCTCAGATTTGTTCCTCATAGAGGCTCAGTTCTCTTTTTTCTTTCTCACCCTCTCTCAGATTTAATAAGATTAAATTGATTTAATTATTCATCAGATTTAATCTAATAAAGACATTCTACCCACACTGTTTTGCAAAATATTTCTGGTAACTGGTCTGTTGAATGTTTCTTTCTCTTTCTACTTCCTGCACCAGTCTCGATTGATTCCATACGGGAAGTCTGTGAGGGTAAACAGTCTGAGATCTTCCAGCGTTATGCTGAGGGCAGCTTTGACCCCAACTGTTGCTTCACGTTGTACTACGGAGAGCACATGGAGTCACTTGATCTGGTGTCTGGTATCGGTGAGGAAGCGCGGACTTGGATCACAGGCCTGAAGTACCTGATGGCTGGTATCAGTGACGAGGACAGCCTGGCCAAGAGGCAACGTACTCGAGACCAATATCCTTTGAGATATCGATCGTGACTTCTTTTTAATAGCGGCATTCATGCATAACAATAGACGGTACATTTCTCAATGCAAACTTTCTTTAACTTTGCTTGATATCACGTGGCTCAAACAGACCTTCACAGAGGCTGATAAGAACGGCGATGGGAGTTTAAGCATCAGCGAAGTCCTCCAGCTTCTGCATAAACTCAACGTCAACCTTCCTCGGCAAAAGGTCAAACAGATGTTTAAGGTACGGTAGCAAATGTTATTTTCTGATATGTATGTATGTCTTCAGTTTTTGTCATTATTGAGTTCATAGAAAGATTTGCAGAATTACGCATACAAATTCTGATTATTATTTTTTTTGTAAGGGGTGAGGGTAACGGCTTATTAACAATGGTTTTTTTTTGTTTTACCAGTACTATCAGTGTCAAATACAAGGCCCTGGGGCCAGATACGGCCTGCCACATCATTTTAAGTGGCCCGCAAAGGCAAATAGTGCATCGACTTTTTGTCAATACTAAAGTTGCAAATTGTCTAAACTTTAAAAAAAAAAAAAATAACTGCAATATTACTAGCTAGCAATTGTTATTACCATTCTTTTTTAAAATATTTGAACACTTACTAGTCTCTGATTTCAATTTCATAGTTATTCATCAGTTTGTTGTGTAGGCTATAGGCGTTGACAGTCATAATGGCCCTCCGAAGGAAATTATGACAACAATGCCGCCTGCGACAAAAATGAATTTGACACCCGTGACCTATACCTTATTTTTCTCAAGACTATAATTATGACTGTAAACTGTTCAGTTTTAGCACAATAGCACAACAACAACCTGTTGACTCCTTAAATACATTTTAACACAGCATGGTAAGTTTGCAACTTGACAGCAAGTTGTCTTAGTAGGGCACCTAAAACCACTGTAAGCGCTAAATAGCAAACATCTGTCGCGTTGTATTAGCTCATGACTCGGTCACTAGCGCTTCTCTTCAAGAGGATTAGCACACGTTAAGCGCTACGTGCTAACCTTCCTCTCGCAAAACTGCGAGCCTTCTTACTGGACTTAGTCCAGGGCTCTGTTGACGGGCATCCACCCATATGGTGCCGTCGTGCTACAGATGGCTTCCAATGTAATGCAAGGTAAACACACAAGAGACCAATCTGTCCCTGTGTGTTTTGATAAAGATTTATGTGTTGACAATCTCAACTCATTTCTTGGCTTAACCTACTTAGAGCGGAAACACCTGTGGAGTTGATCCCTTTGCCAATTTGAAGACGGTAATGGCCAGTTCCCTTGATAATCTACTCACGGTGCATATTTTATTATCTTACCTGCACTCTCATTTTGATGTGGAATAAAACAATCACGGTGTGGTTGAAGTGTACTGTAGAGATTAAGATCCACTTCAGCGGATTCTCAAAAATAGGATGTTTGCCCTCAAGGAATTTGTCATTATATGCAGGAAGTCTCCATTTTCAGACGCTCAAAAGTATTTGGATGAATGCGATGAGGGAATTTAAATATTTGTCAAACTTGGATGAACATCTTTTACAGCGATGACTGCCTGACGTGGGAAGCCCGTGGACATCACTAAATTATGAGTTTCCGCTTTGGAGAGTCTATCAAAGCACAGTACAGTGCATAAATAGTGCACTCAAAATGGGTCACGATTGGTTGCACTTTTTTATTCCTATCATTCTAGCAGAAGTGGTCAGCGGTTTAATAGTCTATTAATCTTCTGTTTGTAATCATTACAAGTGGTTTTGGACCAAGTCAACAACAATCCAAATGTTTCTTGTCAATTTATTTGCATATATACTGGGTGATCCCAAAAGAACTGCTGTTGTCCATTTATTGTTTTAACTCGAAATTAATCCGATGGCGTAGAAAGCCAAACTTCTAGAACTTGTAGGTATTGTCCAAATACATCTAGGCCCAATCTGTCCTATCTCAAACCTGTCAAGCCGCTCTTCCCGTGTCTGTAAACAAAGCACCTAACAGCCTCAGGTGCTTCCCAGACACTGGCGCAATTGAAAGCTCATTTAGAACTTCAGGTGATAGAACTCACAAGCTTTGGTCTGGTACTTTTCCTTCCTGTGTGCTAATCGTACAACTGCACAAGAATCAGGTTTTTATTTTATTTTAATATGAATGTATTATTCTCATTGTCGCACCACTTGAGCTGAGGTGCTGGGGGCAATACCTTGCTCAAGGGCATCTTGACACTATAAAATAACGCTCTGCAGTAGACTCGCAATGGGCACCCAAAATAGGCCTCTGTATGTTTTTTTATATTTCTAAACCAACATGGTTGAATAAATATCTGAATTTGTCCAAATAAATGCATGCTAGCAATACACAGTAAGATTCTTCAAAACGAAATGTCGAGAAAAACTTAGCTTAGCTCGTGTCATGAAAAACACTAAATAATGAGACCGCTGTGTTTTGCTCAAAATGTGTTTCACTTTGCTACAGCCAGACACATTTTAACTTTGGGCTTATTTCTATGACACACACGAGTGACACTAATTATGATTTTTTTTTAGCACATTTTTAAGACACTGCCTTTAGTACACTCAATTCTTAGCCCGTGGCATAGCTGTAATCTAAATGGACCCACAAAAAAAGCAGACTTTACTACTGCCACTTTGCTAAATGATTTATCACAGCGGACTTGTGCGTGAGCAGGAAAAGCTCTGTTGCAAGAGGTAACTACAGCAATTCTTACTAATGAAATAATCCATATTAGCTGCTCAACTAAAACGCTGAGCAGAAGCCCGCTAACAAGTTAAGTGCCAGCTTCATACATAATGAATTGGAAAGAGCAGGGCTAGATTGATGTTTGGTGTCCAATGAACGTTGTTCACCAACCGAGCCTTTGTTTCCGTTTTTATCTCTGGGAGATATGTTCTCACGAATAATTCTGAAACGTGTTCCTCCAGGGCTGGGACTTCAGAGCACTTTTCGGAGCACTCTCTCATAGCAATAGAATCAGGAATCTTCACAGCAGGACAAAGTACTCTGCTGATTTGCTCCTACCTTTTGTGCAGGAGGCCGACACTGATGACAACCAGGGAACGCTGGGATTTGAAGAGTTTTGTTCCTTCTACAAAATGATGTCGACTCGCCGAGACCTGTACCTCCTCATGCTCACCTACAGCAACCACAAAGACCACCTTGATACAGATGACCTGACCAGGTTCTTAGAAATTGAGCAGAAGGTACTCGCACTGTTACATCACACAAGTGGGAGTGTTTAGTGTGACTTAGGCTGACTTTGTCCATGCTGGCGTCAAAAGATCATGAGTTACAAAGTGTGGGGAAAATGCAGACATCACGAGGTCCTACATAAGGGAAATTTCGTGTGCCCTTGCCACGCTGGAGGTGAGGTTGTAAAGTGTTTTCTCTTCTCTAATAATACCCCTGCACTGAAAAAGAAAAAAAAGAATGAATTAATGAGCGTGACTGCAAGATGTTCGTAGAGAAGCCAGACTGTGCTCCGTCTTCCAATTAGCACTCTGCCTGGGTATTTTTAAGAGGCAGTCATTTTTTAAGGGAGGATGCTCTGTCAGCAACTTGTCAGCTTTCCTACAATTATGAACAGCTTATTCTCAGATTCTGATCGTGAGATGAAATTTGGTTTTGGTGTGTAATTCATGACATTATGTAAAGTGATTAGTATGTATTTTTATTTGAATACCGTAATGCAAAAAAGCCATGTTGGTGTATAGTCAAAGCTAGCTAGGTTGCCACTCTGAAGAAAATGTCCTTTACTGGCTTGAAATAAGCCACTTCGCTGCAGGACTTGTCAGATTTATCCTCACAGCTATCCTTTTTTTTCTTCCAAAGACCAACTTGAAAATGAATGTTTTATCATCTTTGTCATCTCAGCTCAGTCACCACGATTGACACGATTTAAAGCAATCCGACTTGAATAGCTTTGAACCAGTCCGAGGATAGAAAAATGTTGACTTCACCCCGAGCCTTCTAGCAGAACTGATCAGATTGGTTTAGATTGGTTTGATTTGTTTTTGTCATTGGCCAGCAATCCTGAGTTCTGAAGACTGCAAATCCATTTTAATAGAAGTTAATATCTGATTGGACCAAAAAAAAAACCTACAAGCTATGCACAAACACCTTGGTAAATAAAATATAAAACCATTTAAGTTGTAAATGCAGGTCAGTGCATTTAATAGTGTTTAGGCTCGCTTGCCGTGACTTAATTGTGTTCTATTACACGATAACCTGTCATAGTGAAGACAGTGACTAACCCAGAATTGTCCGACCCGCTTTAAAAGAATCAATATACGAGCCATTTTACGCTCCACAGCAGTAAGCACAGAGAAATTTAGATCATTGGTGGGGAGACAGTCATGCATTCAACTTGTTCCGCTTACCAATAACTAAAATTTTACTTTGCTTTCCAGTAAGGCATCATTTGGGGGCTACAGTGCATACATACATGCCGATGCATTTTTTTTTTTTTTTAATATATGGATTTCCTTACTTTATAGATGACCAAAGTGAGCAAGGACCATTGTCTGGAAATTATCAACAAATTTGAGCCGTGTTCAGAGAACCAAAAGCAAGCCGTTTTGGGAATTGATGGTGAGAATACTATTATTTTGTTCCTATTCTTAACATTGTGTACGATTTTGCAGTCAATTTTCAGTGTCTTCTTAATCCAGAAGGATGTATGAGTGAATTGATAATGTTTTTTTTCCAAAGAGATATACTCATAAATCTAATAATCAAAATGTATCCATGTTCATTTATTTTATTTTTTAAAAGTAGTTAACAATTTAATTACATACCATTTTAATTTTCAACTTATTTGATATTAGAATAGCCCATAAATCTTAACACATTGATTTGATAGTCAAACATTGTTTTTCTATATATGTAAATATTTTCAAAATCATTCTGGTAAATATTGATAATATCACATGCATCACTAGACCCGACTAGACCTGCTCTTGGATTACTTACTACCTCAGAAAAGGTGCATGAAACCAAAACCTGGATCAGCTTGGTTCTAACACCACTTTAATCTTCTTTCAGGGTTTACAAATTACACGCGCAGCCCCGCAGGCGATATCTTCAACCCGGATCACTACAGTGTTAACCAGGACATGAGCCAGCCGCTGTGCAACTACTTCATCGCTTCCTCGCACAACACGTACCTGATGGGAGACCAGCTGATGTCCCAGTCCAGAGTGGACATGTATGCCTGGGTGCTGCAGGCTGGCTGCCGCTGTGTTGAGGGTACTTCATCCCCCCCACCCTGGCCTTACTTGTACCGATAAATAAATAACAAGATATGCATTAAATGTAAAAGTTTTAAAGTCATTAAATGACATTTGACTCTGAAGCAACCACAGTTTTAATTTTGAAACTCATCCTTTGAATTTCTGATAGAAGTTGATAAATATATAATGTTTGGAACCTTCCATTGCCTACTTTATAAAGGTTACCACCCACACAGCATTACAAAGCCAGCACGAATAAACGGAGCACTCGATGGAAGAAAATTGCCATTTGAAGTTTTGTATTGACCGATTAATCGGCAATCTGTACATTTATTTTTTTTAACAGTAACTGTAGATGTGTGGCTTGCGTCCTGCATATTTCTTAAACCCAAAACATTGTGTTACCAATCATTAGAGGGTATGGTGGGACAAAAAGATCAAGCCTCTTGACAATGTTATTTGAAATTGACTTTTGACTGATCAGACAAGGTTACAAGACGACATACTTGACCACTTGATGCGTTTTTGACTCGTGTGTTCATCTTGAAATGGCCTGTTCTTGAATTTGAAGAAGAGGCGCTGCTGATTGTCATGAATCTCTTGTGCACAGTGGACTGCTGGGATGGTCAGGATGGCGAGCCAATTGTTCATCACGGCTACACTCTTACCTCCAAGATCCTCTTCAAAGATGTTATTGAAACCATCAACAAATATGCCTTTGTCAAGAATGAGTATGTAATAACACACACAACCACTCCACTGATATGCAAATAGATTCAGAAATCTCGGGTGAAAAAAATGAATCATAAAGTGGCACAGAAATATGTGAAAAAATTGTTATATATTTACAATTGGCCATCAAAAAGTGTTATTATTTGTTATGTCAAGCTGTATTTTCAGCATTTAGGATAAAATTTTAGCTTTGCACATAAAAGCTGTTAGTCATTAAACATGAAATACTTGACTGTTTTTGGTCTCAAAGGCTGTTTAGGAATATTGATTGACAGATGAAAGATGAAAAGTATGTTTTTTTTAATGCCAATTTTATGAAATGCATTCCATCCTCAGCCGCTGTCTGGATCTTGCGTTTATTCTAATATTCTGTGATAATCAGTGCTTAACAAATTTATTCTATCATCGGCTAGAAAAACAAGAATACGTGACTATTTTATTGCTTTAAAAAAAAAAAAAACTTTCGAAGGTCGACCTAGCACTTTGTGTATAAATGAGGAATTTCAAATTGAAATGAAGGCTTTCAAAGTTGTCTGTCTGGAGTCACAAGGCAGAGTTACATCAACACCGTGTTTAAAACTCAAATGCTCGATCAGCCTTGGAGACCAGATCGAGTTTATGGACTGAATAAAGCCCCAAATTACATTCTTAAAAAAAACCTATTGAAAAACTCTGAGGTTACCAGTGAAGGACAGCAAGGACTAGTGTGATGAGCTCATGTACTTTTATGGAGGTTAAAATTTTTCAGCTCAATGCTGTTGTTCCAAGTTTTGTGTCTGTTTGTTACGGATGATATAACATATCCAAGAGATGTCTCCTCACACCTCAACAAGTATGTGTGCAAGGAGAGATGTGCCCCACCCCCCTCTCCACCACCTTCTCTTTCAAACTAGCGGCATCAAAAGGTGATATGCTCATCGACATGCATGCGGTCTGAAGGATGTGCAGAAAAGATCTATTTTTAGCACAAAAGCCAACGAAATGCTCCATTTGCTGAGATCAAATCCTTTTGTGTTTTCTGGAAACATTATCGTGAGCGCCCCTATTCCACCTGAAACCTTTTAAACTCTGTCAGGTAAAAGGATTACGTCATTATTACGTGGTTTGTGGCAGTATTGCAAGTGGCCCGTGAAATTGGAAATAGAAAATAATTGTAGCATTTTTTTAAATAAAATTGATTTATTATTTAGACTTGATTTATTTTCCAGATAATTTTGCGAATCATTTAGCCATCCAAATTATGTCAAATGTACCTGGCATTCTGAAAATAGACAAATAAATAGCCTGAGTAGATCTATCCTCCTTCGGTGAAAAATAAAATAATATTCTGCCAAAACAGTGGTCCCTGAGTTGCTTCTTGGTTATGGTGGTCGCTTGGACCAAACCAGTTGAAAACTCCTGTTTTAGACCGTAAATCATACATGAAAAAAGAACAGACAAGAACAACATAAGCAAAAGATGTTAACTTTCTCAATTGTTGTACAGAAAAAGAATGTAATGTATTCTTTGATTCTGCAATGACTATTGAAGAGTGTTACACTTCTATCTAATCATTAAAGACTAAATTTAGCCATTGAGTCTAATGGATAGATTTATTTAGCGTTTAAAAACTGATTTTTCTCTTCAGTTCAGGAGTAGGTCCAAATAAAATTGAATGACACAAAAACAAGTTTAGTTACAGTCGGCGTGAGTCACAGCACAGACAAAAAAACAAAACAAAAAACAGCAATAGCTGCTGAAGCAGACTCCTGACATTTTACTCTAAGGCGCTAAACTATTCAGTTCCAGCAGCGGAGCAATCGTACTTGTCACTGCATATCATATTTCAACTATGGCTGCATATCAAACCTCCAAAATGGATGACAGATTTCAACATGATATCAACCTTGTGGACGCAGGTGCATAACATTGCAAACAAATGACACTGTATCATGTGTCCCCTCTCCAGCATCTCAGCATCCTGACATCAATCTCCTGTGTGTCATTGTCTGCCTTCTACCAGTTTCCCGGTCATCCTGTCCATAGAGAACCACTGCAGTGTCCCTCAACAAAAAAAGATGGCTCAGTACCTCATTGATATTCTGGGAGACAAACTCGACGTTTCCAACATCAAAGCGGAAGTTTCTGGTTGGCTCCCCTCACCGGAGAACCTTAAGGGGAAGATCCTTGTTAAAGTAAGTCTAGTCTGTTGGTGAACTGTGACGCACTTCAACCTGAAAGTAGGAAACCTTGCCGTTTCAAACGGACTTCAAAAGTAGCCGAGACCAAGTGATAACTTGAATTGATGCTGGACGAAAAAAAACATCTCTGCGTACAATTAATGGAAGAATTAATCGATAATATAAGTGAGAGGAAGTTTTGGGATTCCTCACTTCCTGTTCAACTTCAATGTAAGCTTGCGGCTTCTTCTAGGATGAGAACATGACTCGTCACTCATAGATCTCAATCTAGGTGTAAAAAAGAAATGCAATTAAAATAATGATTAATTAATGTTTTAATTATTAATTATTAACATTTTTATTTGTTATTTTATTCATTTTATTTTTTGCTTTTAGTCTTACAAACGTCATTGCTTTTTTTCCTTAAATACAGGAATTAAAACTACATCTGTTTTGGACAGTCTTTTTTTTTTTTAAACCCCATATCTGTACTTTTACTTAAGTGCATTGCGTGAATACTTCAATGAATACCTTTGGCAATTTAGAGTGTTTCAGTAACTTAACTTGCAATGTTTTTGGAACTTGATAGAACAATAGAGGACCTGGAGAAAGTCATCATGCCAAAAGTCCACACAGGAAGGTGATTTGAGAATACAAAGACGTGCTGCCCACTAGCAACTTCAGTTAATTTCATGGAATGTTTTTCTTTTCCATTTGATTTCAAACTTCCTCTCAATGGTAGTATTTTATGCAAGGCAAATCCTAAATGATGGATTGAATCTCTAAGTGTAACAGGCCCATGCTGACAGAACGCCGATTTAACATATTGAAGTTAATGAGGCTGCACCGCCACCAAATGCTCGTAGTGAAGAGACAGCTCTCTGCCAATACCTGGCATGAAAGAAACGTCTCGGGCTCAATGTCTCCAGAACCACCACTTGTGTGTACTGCAGCAATGTTGCACAGTATGAATGGAAACTTGGTGAGGAGGCGACAGTACTGAAGTTATCTTTAGCATACATCATGAAGATGTTTCAAGACATGCCTCAGGCTACAACATCCAGGACATACTGTGACAATTGAAACATTAGACTTGCCAGGGATAACATCACTTTCAATCTTGTGCATTTTTTTCTACTTCTACAACATTTTCCCATGTTTTTTTCTTCAGGGTAAAAAGTTGCCTCCAAACATCGATGAAAACGCAGAGGAGGGTGACGTGTCGGACGAAGACAGTGCAGATGAGATGGAGGATGACTGCAAGCTGATGAATGGAGACGTATGTATTCACGTTGCCCCTTTTTTAAAATTTAATAGAGCAAGGTTGAGAACTTTACAAAAGGATATAAAGTTTATTGTATGTTTCCTCTTTAATGGTGCTTGGTTTTATGAAAATGGAAGGTGTAAAAATGTGGAACATGTGTACTTGTGCATTCATCTGAATTTTGTTGCAGGTGAAATAACATTGTGAAATGCTGTTTATTGTTTATGAGGTACCAATGAATACATTTAATGATGATACAATAAAGTGACAAACCCATAGGCACAGTACGACTCACCATTCAAATCATTGGGTTCGTAGCTAAACTATGCCATCATGTGGCTGCATTCTACATGGGCATATTTTTGCTCTGGTAATCATCATGTTTGTGTTTAAAATATAAAACAGCTCACACTTGAAAATCTCTTACAATTCATGTGTGCGTGTTTTCAAGCATGTCATAAAATATAATTCATACAAAGTATAAGTTACCATGCTTTTTGAATTTCATGATGTGTTTGCCTTCCACCTGCAGATGTCAGCCAACAGGAAACAAGTCGAGAACATGGCGAAGAAAAAGCTAGACAACCTGATGAAAGAGTCCAAGATTCGAGATAGAGAAGACCCAGACAGTTTTACCATCGCTGCACTTCCACCTGCTGGGCAGTTAAATGAAACTGACTCAAAAGTACGTCTGCTGGTATGAATAATCAAGGCTGAATTGCAATTACTGACAAAAATTAAATCGCAGAAGAATTGAATTAATCTTTTCTTTAATGTTGCTCTTGTTATGAGTGTCACAGGTGGCAGTTAAGCTGTACTATATTTTCATAAGTGCTATTTTTGGAAAATGTAGGTCCATTACTACGTGTTTTGTATTTTTAATGAACATACATAAACATCCACAGAAATGTACTTTTCGAACAATGAAATTAATTCATTTGGAACGGTCAATACCGCTTGAATTCTTGAGTAGTCACCGATACCAAGCACAGATACCACTACCACTTTTAATACATAAAATTCACATAAAATAATTATAAAGCCCTATGTCCCAATATTGCAAATCTTATTTCATTATAAAATATATAAAATACAAAAAAATAGTTAAAAAATTATTTAAAAAAAATATTTAAAAATTTAAATATAAAATGTATCAGAATATAGCAAAGTTCCTAATGGTAAAACGGTCACAAAAGGGCCGCAAATACCTTTCACCTCCCAGAAGGATGTTTCCGATGAATGTCGTAAAAATCTGTTTAAAAAATGTGCGTCTTTTAACAGGTGACGGTGACATCGGACGAGGCTAACACCAGCAGCAATAAGCGCACTGGCCACTCGTTCATGGAGAACTTTTCAAAACGGAAGGTTTGTTATTTGTTTATTGGTTCCCCTCCCAAAAAACTGCAACTCAGCAAATGCAAAGAAGGTTCATAGTACCAAATGTTTACTATGATGAGTTGTTCCCTCAGAAGACAATCCATTTTCTACACTGTTACTGTTTCCACAATAGAAAAAAAATGCAAAGCTGAAGAAGACCTCAAGCTTGGAAGACACAGATACGGACCAAGAAAGCTCCAGCAGTGCATCGCGAGCCCCCCTACATCACAACAAGTAACAAATTTGACTAAATAATACTGTCCCTACTTAAAAGTATGTCCGCTTCATCCTGTATGTCCAATTTCCAGAAAGAAGAAAACCATGAAGTTATCCAGAGCTCTGTCTGACCTGGTCAAATACACATGCTCTGTGGGCCTCTATGACGTTGAAGCACAAGGTGCTTTCCCTACTCACAGATGATCACATAGAACCTGTTCACAAATGTTTCTAATCTCTCTTTTGTCAATGGTAGTCAACTGCAACTGGCAGGTTTCATCCTTGAGTGAAACCAAAGCCCATCATTTGATGCAGCAGAAAGCCAGCTCCTTCAACCATTTTAACCAGCGACAGCTCTCACGCATCTACCCGTCTTCTTATCGTGTGGATTCGTCAAACTTCAACCCTCAGCCCTTTTGGAACGCAGGCTGCCAACTTGGTATGCTCTACTACCGATTCTCCTCTCTGACAAAGTAGATTATATAACTATAGTGTTTCTGCAGCGCTTCATTTTTATTTTATTTTTTTGTCCCTTCCACTCATCATCTGAATCAATTTATTTGCCGTTTCTGGAGGCAGCACATTAGAAAACAGTTACAACATAGAGAAAACATGCAATGCACAACAATAAAATGAAAATGAAGCGAACATGCTTGCATGTGGGCAAGGCTGATAATCATCTTGTAAAATGTTCATGATCATACAGACAATCTGAGGTTTCATTACAGTTGCGCTCAACTACCAGTCGGAGGGTCGGGTGCTTCAGCTCAACAGAGCCAAATTCTACAGCAATGGCAACTGCGGCTTCATCCTCAAACCCAAATGCATGTGTGAAGGTGAGCATGCATACAATCAAGGATTTTACCTTTGGATTTTTTTGGGGGGTCAGAAGTGTGTGTGTGTGCGTGCGTGACTAGTTCCAGACATGATATATATTTTCACATGCCTTTTTATTTTTTGCTTACATTTCAGGTGCCTTTAATCCCAATGTGGAGGATCCACTGCCGGGTCAAATGAAGAAACAACTTGTGTTGAAGATCATCAGTGGACAACAGCTACCCAAACCCAAAGACTCGATGCTGGGGGACCGAGGAGAGGTACTTTGATACAGTCGGTGAAATTAGCTCGTGTACCAAAATGACATCATCGTGTCCCGTGTCAGATCATTGACCCCTTTGTGGAAGTGGAAATCATTGGCCTTCCAGTGGACTGCTCCAAGGAGCAAACTCGAGTGGTAGATGATAACGGTGAGTTTGAGAATTTTCTTTTTTGTTCTTCAACTCTCATTTTTGGCATTTCACACATACCCTAGGTGAGATTTAAAAGCTTTTGAAAATCCTCCTACAGCCATTCTCAATGAATAGCAATTTAGGAGAGTAAGTTCAATTAGATGAAAGAATCAAAATTATAGTGGCCCTATTTTTGATTACTTGTCATAAGGACCAGCCTACAAATAGGAAAAGCATTCTTTACTGAAAAAGAACTGCATGTTCACTCTTGGCTAAGTACAAATGTCCATTTTTTATGACATTTGCTCACTGATTCCAAAGAGACAATTCAAACAAAGGCAAAATCATCATTTCTATTTTTTTCCCTGCCCAAAGTAAAAGTTCAACATTGGTCTGCTTGTCTGGGTTCTGATGTTTTATTGATGAGAAGAGTCCAAAGAGACCAGCCCATGCAACACCTCCGCTCTGCACACAGCCCGAATAATTGATCACTGCTAAGTTGTGTTCCACTCAACGAAACTCTTCCGACTCTACTTTCTCTGCCCTCTGTCACTTATTTCAATTTTTAATTATGTTTTCATTTCTTAGTTTTACTCTCCTGGTGTGTACTTCTCGTGCAAAGCACCACCGCCTTCCATTTTTAACACCTAAAATTTCACTCGGGATGCTCCTGCAGGTTTCAACCCAATGTGGGAGGAAACTCTGGTGTTTACAGTCCACATGCCAGAGCTGACCCTCGTGCGTTTCCTCGTGTGGGACCACGACCCCATTGGTCAAGACTTCATTGGCCAGCGTACCATCGCCTTCAATAGCATGATGCCTGGTCAGACTTGAATGTGGATCTATTATTGTGTAGGGCCAAAAATATTGCTGAATGCTGCCCAGTAAGATAAATTACATTTGTGTATCTTCTGTTTTTTCCCCACCTTTGTTGTTTGTTGATAGGTTATCGCCACGTCTACTTAGAAGGTATGGAGGAGGCTTCCATCTTTGTTCATGTAGCTGTACATGACATCACCGGTAAGGTAGGTATTGCTGTGGGAGCCATGTGGATCGCTAATCCAATTAGACATTTGAAAGCTATGAAATCACCATTGTAAATTGGTATTTTTTAATCAAAGTAGAGTCATAGTTATTTTGTAAAATTCATTAGCCTGTTTATTGTTGGTGAAGTCAATGTCTCACCATTTTGCATTTACTGTGTGTGTTTAATGAAGCTTCCGATTGGAATAGTGTGTATTGTTGGTATTTCAACTTCGAGAAAGAATGCAGATGTTCCTTTTTAAAAAAAAAAAAAAAAAAGTTGTGTTGCTTCCTCCGTTTCAATGCACTCAGCCGTTTCAAGTCACTTGCAAAATTGTACTTCATATTGTCCTTGTTTTGAACCGTGTCTTTCGCATAAGCTTTGTACTTGTTGTTCGTTATATCTTACTTCGCCCCACGCCAGTGTTTTGTTTCTTTTTCATTTGTTGCCGTCTGATTCTCTCTTTCTGCCCCACTCTGCCTCTGTCTGTCTGTAATTCCAGTGGATCCCTCTTTTACCAAATGATACATTTCGAAGCAGGACATTTTTAGGAACGTTGAAGCTGCCACTCAAAGCTCAGGTGTAGTGACAGCCAGTCGGCAACCTGCATGAGTCCAATCGCCACGCTCCCCCCTGCACATCACCCACTCGTCCGCTTGACATAAAAGAGCAACTCATGCCTCGCATGAGTTATTGAAGACTATGTGCACTTTCCTCGATCCATCAAGTAGATCCAACGTCTTTAACTCTTGAGAACAGAAGGCTTCCATCTCTCTTTTTTTCAATATTTAATTAGATGACTCCATCATTTGAAATCCATCCAGTACATTAAAACAAATGTTCAACACGATTACTTCAAATGTCACATTATAGACTTGAGTCCTCGTATTTGTATAAGCTAGTGGATTTGGTAGCCGGCGGTTGTTTGCTTTAGCTGCTAAATGCTAACTTGGTTGCTGTAAACAAATTAATACACTCCCCAGATATGCCAGCTTTCTCGCTCTCCATTCTCCTCGAAGCTGGCTGTGTGGTACACCGTTTAGTGCTCACAAACTGCAATTATATTGTTGTTTTTATTTTACCACGCTGCGTGTGACTGTTTGTACTTGATTTAGTAAGGTCGTGAAAGATGGCCGTGTTGTAGAGCTCCAGGTGACTACAGATCGCGAGGATGTTTTCTTTCATCATTCTCAAATGTCAAAACAAAAAACATCTGTACAAGTTGCTAAGTGTCCCATTTCTGGCATCGATTGACGATTAACATCCAGGCAGGACCTTGAGCTCAGCTTTCGGATGCCTCCTTTCCTCAGTTTTAGATTCTGATCAATCACTTAATCCTTTTTTTTTTGTTCAGTCTTGTTTGTTCACTGTTACTGTCGCCTCAGTGCCAACGCTTGGGGTACTTGGATCTACTTCTAACATTTAATGTTCATTTGAGTTTACTTTGGATTCAATACAATATCTTACACAAGCAGACCTTCACAATCATCACGCTGTTTGGATGTTCTTGCCTGACATTGTCATTGTCATATCAGTCCTTATTTTTTTGCCTTAGTGTGCATCTACCAGGGTCAGGAAACATCCACACATTTGAAGTTCAGTGACATTGTACTGATTTAATGGGGAGACTTAGCAATTGCAGCGTTCCTTTGAAAAACGTGTTCAAAACTTTAGCTTGAGAGAAAAAACTTTTAGTTTTACTGTGCATGGGCTTTATCGTAAGACTGACACCAATTACAACGGAAGGTGTTTTTTGTAACTCGTGCGTTTCTTCAAGCATCAATTGTTCTTTATTGCATCTTATAAATTGAAAATTAGTCGTGTAAAATGTATCATTCTGCCATGAAGCAGATATTGACTACAACTATCGTTGGAGGACAGCTTTGTTGTTGTTGTTATTCTACACGTGATTTAGTGACTAATAATTTAATTTCACTGTGAGCAAGCATGGTGTACAACTAAAAGGTCTTTGTAAACACTGACTGACTAGTTTTGTGTCAGGAAAGTACGAAAATGTGGATGTGTTGTTGTTTTTTTTGTGTTACTCCTTAATCAAGCATGTTTATTTCTCCAAGTGTGTGACCGCAATAATGCAGCATACCATCTGCATGGTGGCAGCATTTCAAATGTTGAACTGCTCATACACCGTGTGTTTGACAGCTTTCTTTGTTGTGCTTTCATCAGGCCAAAGCAGCCAGCGGCATAAAAGGCCTCTTTCACAGAAGTCCAAAGCAGGCCTCTCTAGACAGCCATGCTGCTGCACAGCACAGCCGTAAGCAACCCTTCGGTGCCCACCTCCTGCGGCGCACTGCCAGCGCACCCACCAAAGGTCAGCCCAAAGTCAAGAAGAGCCTCCCCGAGATCACCATTAACACCAAAGACTGCAACTCGGAGGGCGCAAACGAGGACCGAGAGTCTGAGGACAAGGCCTCTGCCTCCTCCTCTCACCAGCCAACACCACCACAACTCCGCAACGGCGAGTCGACGTCATCCCGCCACGCCAACGGACAATGGGAACACCCCGACACCAATGGGACTTTTCACGCCGAGGGTAAAGGTAAGAGCCCTTGTTTTGCTCATCGGCGGCCTTTGAGCGAGCCTTTAAAACGGGCCAGTCGACTCCGTTTTCACGATCAGGATATGAAGCCGGGGGTTTTCGCTCGGGTCTCACTTAACAGCTCCAGCAAGGTGGGAATGTCTTCTAACTGTATCACATGCGTGATCGGCTCCAAGGAGAGTCTAGATGCGCAAAGAAAGGGCCACGTTGAGGAAGGGAAGGGATCAGAATCAAAATTGGCAGATGAGCAGGAAAAAAACAATTGTTCAACCAAGAAAAGGGCTAAGCCGAAGCCTGCAGCACATCGCCAGCCGCAAGCTTCTCCCCCAAGCTCGCAGTCACTTCCTCACTCAAAGGAGGCCCAGTTTTGCTACTCATCCCAGGCGTTCCTACGACCCAAGCCGTTCCCCAGATCCAAAGCAAGGCAAACGCTGGCAGCCCAGCACATCCAATCTCTGCCTGACGCAACGCAGAGGAACGCCCTGTCTTGCAACATTCCCCGTAGACGTTTTCCCAACACTGTCACACCGGCGCAGAGCCTCACACCAGATTGTCGGAGCAACCTCCGTTGGCACCAGGCGACGGTACCCAAATATGGCACCGTGTGTGGTCCCGCCTTCATCTCATTCGCAAGCAGTGACGGGAGTCCGAGACTCTCACTCAGTGATGACAGCAGTAGCTGTGACAGCTTTGGCAGCCTGAGCAGCTTCGACTCCCTCCCGGTGCGGCCTCGAAGTGCTGTCCTCGACAACCGCAAGAGGGCAGTAGGCACTCTTCAACGTGAGATGAATGCCCTGTTTGCCCAGAAAATGGAGGAGTTGCGTCATAAATCGCCCCTCTTCTTGGCTGGTAAGGCGTAGTGTGCAGCTGGATGCTGAGTAGTTGCCCTGAGCACTGTAGAAGAGCTTTTTTTTTTTTTAGCTTTGCTCAAGTATCCTCTCAGACCACCTACTATGTTCCTCAATAGTAATCCTCCGTCAACCCCAGGATCCTTTGCCCAAATTATTTTATTTCAAATCCTCTTAGTTTCCTTCAACAATCATCTCCAAGTGAAAGTCCCTGTTCAAATATTTGATTGAAATTGTGTTTGTCTGTACCCAAAATCTGCAATCTGATACTCTCCACGTCTAACAGATAACACAAACGGTGAGTTTTGAATTCATTGGGGAATCTTCCTTTCGCTTTCATTTACTTTTCAGAAAGATTCCCGGAGGCACATTTTAGGCAAGTTTGACATGTTTTGGGGTTCTATTTTTCCATATCGTATTGTTAATTATATTTTTATATTGTGGAGATCAATCTACGACCTTTGTTAATTAATCCGTTTCTCTGGAAGCTGTTCCTGAGCCCCACCCCGCCCATTTCCTTTTCTTTCCAGTTTTTGCTGAACTCCTTTTTCCTGTTTTTCCCTTTGCACGCTCTCTCTGTTCCTAGTGCAGAATTGAGGGGATGACCAGAGCCAGGTAAACTTGCTGAATGCACACAAGCAAATACTCAAATACTCCATAATGCCATTTTAGGTGCATCCTTCACTTCACCTATATTTCTCTCCATCTACCCACCTTTTTCCTCCTTTCCGCCATTCACTTTTTTATGGATGCCTTTCTCTCTGAGGGTTGATTTGAGTTTGCAATTAATAATTGAAATTAAAAAAAATGCATCCCCCTTAGTTTGCACATACTCGATACTGTACAACATAAAATCACATCAGCAGATAAAAATAAACAAAAGTCATGGCAAATTAGGTCTTAATACTGAGACATGCTGCTACAAACGTGAGAAGTGAGAAGAAATAGTTGAGATGGGAAGAAACCCAGAAAAAAATAATAAATCAACAACCCAAAGAGATTTCACGAATTCACAAAAGAAGCATCCACAATTGGTGATGTCATGTTATTGCAAACATATTGAGTCTTACGTGAATCTTTCTGGTTCCAGTATTTTTTCGCCTAAACATATAAGGGGGGTCACATCTAGTCTTCCTAACGGAGTGTATCGAGTGTCACATACACTGGCAATGTATTTAATCACTGAAGTCAAATGTAAAAGACATTCAAATAAGTTCAGAATTGTGTTTTCCCTCCACAGATTGCTCAACCGCTCCACTTCCATTTCCTGCAAAATATTCCGGGGATGCTAAGACCATTCGACCATATTCCATCTGCTCTACCACCATTCCCGAGGACATCTTTTCTTCCCAGCATTCTTCATCATTGCTTCCGTTACCCTCCACTCCACAGAATGCAGAATCACATTTGACAGTAAATTCAAACGGATTGTCCAACAGTCCAAATCTAAAAAATGAACAAAACATCGAGATGGAGTGCACCCAAGGTCCCCAAAGAGTCTCAAGTACTCAATCATCCTCGGAACGCACCGAAAGCCAGAGAGAACACCTGCAAGCTCTTCCGGACAAGACCAACAATCAAGTGAAGTCCGAGCCCATTTTAGAAATTTCTGCAGCAGCAGCGCATGTCGAAATTCCTGCAGCTGTTTCTCAAACAGCCGAGGCCGACGGAGCAGATAGCAATGTCTCATCACACACACTTGTAAGAAGAACAAAAAGCGACAGCCATGTTCGAGCGAGGGCCCAGTCAGTAACACCACAAGTATGTACAGATGCAACTCTGAACGACCGTCTTTGGAGCAAGCTCGAGCCGAGTAGCCCTCGCGGCAGCTTGTCCTCGTCCTCCAGCATCTCTTCCAGCGACACCGTTATTGACTCGCCACTAACTGACCTGGCCAGGAAGAGTCCTGCCAAAACAAGCGACCCCCACTGCAACTATCCAGCGCTCTCCTCCTTCGATAGCCTGCAAGTCAACAGAAGCAAGTCGAACCCAAATCTTCCACAGATTGAGTATTCCACATCCCCCCTTCTCCAGCAACGTCCGGTATCTCCTGTCGACCCGACTAGTAGACTCCCTCAAAGACGGCACACCTGGAGCCGGCTCTTCATGGAAGGCCTCAAGCAGTCATCGGCCAGGACCTCATCGGCCAGGACCTCATCGGCCAGAACTTCATCAGCCAGGACTTCATCGGCCTCTCCAACCGCATCGCCCGTGTCACTATCCAAAAGCCTCGGGGATCTCACGTCGGATGATATTACTTGTAACTTTGACAGCAAGTACCGCAGCATCAGTCGGAGTTTCATCGTTAGATCAACAAGGGACCATCCTCGAAAGGGCATCCCGGGAAAAGCTCGACCAAACAGCGACCTGACAGAGCAGCTACGGAAGCTAACTGATGTGGAGCCCCTAAAGGCGAGCGACTTTGAAACAAGAGCCAGCGAACGCCAAGACGAATCTGTAGATGAGCCACAATCCATTCGTAGATCGTCTTCCAGAAGCCAAAGCAGGGTGCGATACATCGCCAATCGAGCCAAGAAGGCCCAGGAAAGGCAAAGGCTCCAAAGTTTCATTCAAAGCCGCACTGATAACATCAACGGAAGTTGCCCCATTGAGGAGCGGGGCAACCCTGAAGGGGCATGTTGCATAGCAAGGAGCCCCTGTGCCAGCCCAAACATGGTCAGTCTGCCCACGTCTTTCGGCAGACACTTGCCTGCCTCCCCTGAAAACAGTGAGGTCTTTTTAAACTTGGACTTTCGTGACTGGATTCCTTAAAATTCACGAGCGTGACACACTCAGAGCGATCGGATCGACTTTTATTTATTTTAGTTCAGAGAAGCTAGCTTAGTTCATCAAATGTGGATTCAGAAACATTGTCCTGACATGAGGAAATATATTTATCTTCTCAAAGCAAAATATTAGAGCCCTGGAAATCAGCACTAAATGATAGAAATATTGCAGTTAGTGAAAATTTACTTTTTTTTTTTTTTTAAATGGCTCTTTATGATCAAATCTTCTGTTTTATGTATTTTAGGAGTTCAAACATGTTAGCAATATGTAAAGTTGAGCTTATTTCTTCTAATCTTTAAACCCAGATATATATACTCTGATTTTTACAAACACACCGATGAAATTCTCATCTGCATTCTTTGTAGCCCATCCATTAAGCAATATCACAAGAGTGATGGCTTTGTTATCATAATGTGCAGTTTGATGCTAAACGATGAGCTAATGTCTGAGCTGCTGACAAAAATGAACTCTGTTCATAACTATTTGAAATGCAAGGTCTAAGATTTCATTTTTACAACTAGTTTGTGTCGTGCTTTATCGTAATGCAAGCAGGCTGCCAATTTTCAGCTGATGATTTTGACTTGTAGCATGTCACACCACTGAGAGAACTCCTCCTTTTTTAGGCCCCTTTTAGGTGACTGCATGTGTTATATGCACTGTTTTATTTAACCCACAGTTGGGCTTTATTTTACTACGATTTTTTTCTATATTGAGATGTTTAATGTTCCAAAGTTTTTGTAGGACACTTTATTGGTGTTCGCTAAGAGAATCGCATTGTAATTTGTCCTTCTCCATATGTAGTCCATGCTACTAAAACAAAGCACGTTTATTTGTTGGCCTGCTGTATGGTTTGTACTGACATGCCAGTTATTTGTGAAAACATTTTAGGGACAAGATTTAATTTAACAGTATGTAATTAAATTAATAAATTCTAAAAATATTATTTAAGGTTTCATTCTTTTTTTTTCCTTCCCCGAGGGGTTAATTGCAAAGCCAAATGGTTAATTGTTTAATATTTTTGTCTTTGTTGGAAAAAAAAAAGAGGGAGTCACTTCATCGAAGAAATCCAGCTGCCATTTTTTGTTTTATGGATGTTGAGCTATTGTTATTGTACTGAGCAGCCACACTGTCAAAAAACCAACATAATTAGTATTTTGGGGGATTTAAGTTGTAACAACTTCAAAATATAAAGTATGTATTGGCATTCAAGGGGATGATTTTAGCACAGCAAAGCAAACAAACTATTGCTGAGCTGTTACTACAAAAACAAAAATGCTGGAATGCCAAAATTTCACATTACAAAATTGTATTTTTTTTAGTTCAATTCCCCAGCTTCAAATTTTATTGTTGCCTTGAAATTTTGAGTACATCCTTTTCTTTTGTTCTCTTTTTATTATTATTATTATCATTTACACTTGCTATGTTAAAATGTTGATGTCACATGATTTGGCAAGTAAAACCTGTGCCATTTGTGACTTTAAAAGGTTTTGGAAAGTTTTGGTGGCATTGTGGACCTGCTGGAGCATTCCATTTCAGAGGTTCCATTTAATTTGAGCCTTACCTAAAGTGACGTGTTGACGGATTTGACCTAGTATTTGGCGAGTGTGCTCTCTGCTCTAATGAGCAACTCTATTTTGGTGTGTTTACCAGCATTCAACTTTAGCAGGAACTCACCAGACCCCCGACCGAACTGGAGATGTTATTTATCTTGTTTTTTTTTCCAGGCTGCCCAATGTAGATCAAACCTGAACAACTAAACTGTCATGATTAGACAATTCCTGAAAGTTAGAAGAGCTCTGTTGGAAATCTTTTGAAAATGCAACCAGACACGGTAGTACTATGTTTACGAATCAATCCAAAGAGTTCTTTGACAAACTTCGAACCTTACAATCCAGTAAGGCATGGAGCAACTTGACGCTTTCTCACGACACTGATTCTTCAAAGCTCTCATCCATTGTTACTTTTGTGCCTTCCAAAGCTGACGGCCTCCTCTGGCTCCCTGTCACATTCTGCCCGGGCCTCTTCTTCAGCGCTGAGAGACTTTGTGAAGCGCAACACGCTTGTTTTAGCGCCGCAGACTCCATTCCAGCCAGCAGAGAAATACAAAAGACAGCTTCATTAGGATTCTTAGACAATCCCAGGACACTCTTTTAAGGATGTATTTATCTAGACCGCTTGGTGTGACTTTTTCTCTCATTTGAAGCCTTCTCTACTGTTCAGCGCTCCGAACAGAACGTTTTGTCTCAAAACGCCGACCCCTCCTCCCTGATGAAATAACGACTTATTTTTTCACACTCCAGCAACTTGTTGGACGATGCCAAAACCCACAGCAAAAACAAGATAGCTTTCATGGGACATGAAAAGACAACTTCACGGGTTTAAAACAAAAATCAGGATTACACTCTTGAAACGTCACCTCGTTTTCCCCCCCCTCACTGCAGATTTTTTCACTGGAGAATTATGGCCACTAAATATTTGAGGATACAACTCTTGTTCAATTTATGTTCAGAAGGGATTGAATGAGAAAATAATTATAATGCCCATTAAAGTTCAAAATTTGGGGCACATTTCTTTCTGCCAAAATGAAAATATATCAATTTAGCCAGACACAACACATGAAACACTATATTTTCTCAGGAAACGTACAAATACAAAACAAATGACCCACAAATCTCTGATATTCTGAATATTCTCTTAGAATTTAATCCTTTTACACATTTTTTAATGAAAATAATTTTCTTAATACAAATTAAACCATGAGACGGATCAGTGGTTGGCAGGAATGATATCAGATTAAAAAAATAGATACATTTTTTATTCTTTATTTTGTCAATCCTCCAGTCGGATTGAAATTTTCAAAAATGTATCCATTTTAAAAAAGAGTGCTTTAAAAAAAATTGCTTCCCACTTCTGCCTAATCCTGTTTGTATACAAGACATCGACAGCACTCCTGAGACTTCTTTTCAACCTCTGTCTCAACAAAGAAGTTTGAGGTTTTCCCCCGTTTAGGCCCTCCCTCTGTCCTCCGCATTTAAACTCGCCCACAACCTTCTGCTGCGCACAAGCACTTGCAACATTTGTTGACAATTTCTTTGAATTTTTGTTGACGTCTTCTTGTTTTTATATCTGCACTTCATAGGTGAGTATAAAATTAATTAGCTCTTTTTTTTCTGGCATGTTAACAGTCGTGTTGAAATCCATGCAAGTGTGATTTTTAGGCTTTTGGAAGAATGAAAGGCTACATAGCTGTCATCTTCAGTGTGGCAGCACTGAGTAGATATGCATTCGCTGCAGGTAAGACCCGTGCACACAAAAAATTATATATATAATGCAAAAAAAAATAATAATCAAGCAGTAGTTCCAAGTCTATTGTTCTTCTAGAGAGCCCAATGTGTACACCCCAATGATGATCTGTGACATTCAATTTTGTTTCCTTGCTCTCGTGATTTCAAAATGTGATCAACATTTCAATTAACATTTTCTACTTAAACTAGTGTTTGTTCATTTATAGTTCATTTTGGAAGGGGGTGCGAAGAAAGTAATTTAAGTTGGAGGAAATATAATTTGTTGCCCAACTTAAATTTTCTGTTTACAAATTTCAACCTTGAATTTTTTTTTTTTTTTATATATATACGCAAGAGAACTTAACTGACTTAATTTCAACTGTAAAGGTTACAGTACATGGTAAATTAATCCCCGAACATTTTATAAGTGGGTCAAGTGTCTCAAGCTCACACTCGCAGACGTTGGGCTCTGGCTGACCTTTTGAAAAAGGTCTCGCTCCCGACCAGCTTTCTTCAATGCAATTCTTCCCCCAGCCAGACCGTAGGGGTCCTGTCAAAGCATAATCCGATTGGGCAGCATCGCATCTCTCACCAGTGAAGGGGCTCGTGTCGTGCTGCGATCTCCAAAGCACTGTGATGAATCAATTATGCGACACGCCAGGCGATGAAGCGACACGCTGATCATAGGTCCGACCGCGTGTCATGACCCTCGTGTGCCCCCATCCGCCACGGCTTTTGTCATTGCATGAAATTATGAAAAACATGGCACCTTCTGCCCTCCACTGATGTAAGTTCCTGCAGACCAGCTGGGAGAACTGCTGGTCACAGTTCAGGCTGATGCCATGGCGATTGGGGAGGGGACACCCTGTCCTCTTCTTGTTTACATGTTGAAATGAAGGCTTGGAAAAGACTTCTTTTCTTTCTCTCACTTTGATTCCCCGATAGCCAAGTTCCGTGCATTATTATACACAAGGCCTCGATTGTCCTGCCGAGCTTATTTACTACTGCAGAGAGAAAGGCCAAAAGGGACACAAAGCGGCAATAGAATCCATCAGGCTTTCTGAAGCTTGGAGACATCAAACCAAAGTAGATTTGAGCTTGCTTGGTGACTTTGACTTGTTCTTAAGAAAATCTCTGCCCTCCCCCCACCCACACTCCCCGCCCACCCACATTGCAGGCACCAAGGAGTTATCCATCACCACCATCAAGGTATTCTTCTTTTCTTCCCATAGTTTTTACTCATCGCCTATTTCATCCACACTCCCCATTTAAATAAAATACGTGCTTGTGTTTCTCAGCAAGACCCGTACGCCATGAGCAAAGGCTCTGGAGGAGAGCTGGAGGGCTACTGCATCGACCTGATCCACGAGCTCAGCCATATGCTTGGCTTTAGATACAAATTGCATGTGGTGAAGGACAACCGCTACGGAGCCATGGACTCCAGCGGCAACTGGAATGGAATGATTGGTGAAATCATCAGAGGAGTAAGTCGCAAAATATGGATTTTGCGCAAGATATGGGGGAATCTCGCCTCATTCAACTAGGAGAGAGTTTGTGACACCAAAACATCTGTAAGCTCACCCACAAACTTTTTGATGGGTTGACGTCAAGGCTCTTACCACAGTCATCCGACCTTTTGAGGAATATGTATTCCCCATATACCTGTAATAATAGAACTGGTTGGGAAAACCAGAATGTAAATTTAACATGCTACCATCCACTAGGAAGCTGACCTGGCTGTGGCGCCACTGACCGTCACCTCCGTCAGAGAGCAATATGTGGACATGACAACGCCCTTCATGCAAACAGGCATCAGTTTCATTCTGCAAAAAGACGAGCACCCATTCAGCCTTCTGGCACCCTTCTCCACTGAGACGTGGGTGGGCATCCTCATTGCCTTCATGCTCACTGGGCTTTGCATATTCCTTGTGGGCAGGTATGAGGAAAGAAAATGTGTTGATATTTATTGCACAACCGAGCATAGAGTAGAAGTAATGTGGCAACAGATATACTCTAGAAATGAGTTATTCTCATCAATTATTTTGTAACATATTTTTTATTGTTTCTATTGTAGCATAATGTTTTATTTTTTGTTTTTTTTGTGGTGATATGTTTTATTATATTTAGCCAGCCATACATGCATTCCATTTTTTTTATAGTGAGATAGTTTATTGCATTGATTAATCACAACTACAGCTTTTTAGAATGACATGAATGTTGCCTTGAGCTTTTCTTTTGTCGTTTTTACAGAATCAGTCCTACTGAATGGGCCGAGCCCGACACAGACCAGCACCAATTCACTTTGCTGCACAGCTACTGGTACATCATAGGAGCGCTCACATTGCAAGGTATCCCAGCAACCAGTTGAACTTAACCACACAAACGCTGCACACTGCTGCAAGAAGCTCATTTCTCATTTTAAATTGATTTACATTTACAATAGTGGAAGCTCTAACGTGAAATTATCTAATTGTGTGACTGCCAGTTTATTCTGAATATTTTTGTCTTCAAATGGAATGAATCCATAGCAGGGGTGTTGCCATCATGAAGCCTTTATTAATTCACAAAACACTTTTGCTTTTTGTCTGTGCTGTTAGGTGCTGGTCCTCATCCTAAAGCTGTGTCTGGAAAACTAGTTAGTGCTATCTGGTGGTTGTTTGCTATACTGCTGCTCGCGTGCTATTTGGCCAACTTCGACTCTGCGCTGCACTCGGACGACGAGCGTAACTCGATCAAGACTTTTGAAGACCTCGCCAACCAGGACAAAATCGACTTTGGCACAGTGGAAAATGGATCCACTATGCGTTTCTTTAAGGTCTTCATTGTTGTGATCTTGTGATCTTAAGGTCCCCATCCCGAACGAAGCGGCTTCATGAGGATTCTGTTTCTTTACTGGTCAAGGATTCAAAGATCGCCGTGTATCGCCGCATCTACCAGCAGATGGAGCGTAAGAAGAGCTATGTGCCAAATATGGAGGAAGGCGTTCGTCGCGCTCGGGAGGGAAACTACGCCCTCATTGGTGAAACTGTGTCCTTGGATTTGGATGTGGCTCGCCACTGTGAACTGACCCGTTCAGAAGATGTCATCTCCATGAGAGCTTATAGCATCGCTGCACGTCAGGGTGAGTCCCAACGAAAGACTCACAGATTCAAAGGCTTCATCATTTCCTTTCTCCAGGCTCGCCATTGATAAAAAACCTCACCATGGCCATTCGTCAGCTGAGCGAATCTGGCGAGCTGTCTTATTTACGGGACAAGTGGTGGACTAGCAGTTGCATGGATGACGACGAGGCCCGCACCTCAGACACCCTCCGACCTTACGACCTGCGGTGTCTCTTTATCCTTCTCGGTCTCGGTTTGGGTGTGGGCCTCCTTTTCGCCGTGCTCGAGCTCCTATTCAAGGCTCGCGAGCGGGCCTTGGAACAGAAGGTACGAATGGTGCTTTTAGGTTTTTTTTCTCATCATGTTCAAGAATCTCCCACGTCACATCCAATCTATTCCGCTACACTTGTTCCTAGTGTGAAACAATTTAGGATGTAAGGAAATTAGAATGTCCCTGGAAAAACATTATAGAAATACTACTCTTGACAAAACAAAAATGTAGAATCACCTTCCACCATTTTGATTTTTCCTCCATGCTACAGAAATCATGCTGCTCAGTACTGACCTCTGAGCTTACGCGACGCTTTGGCGGTGAAGGAGAGGCGGCACAGCAAGACGCAACGGACAAAAGTAAAGCCTGATTCAAACAAACTACAGACAGAGACAAACTGATACTATTTTCTTCCCTCCAGTACATAGAAACATTTTTTTTTCTGTGTTTCCAACGTAACACCTTTGTGTTTGGTGATGTTTAATTGCTGTCCAGAAATCTGTGTGACATTATAAAACACAACAGTAAGTAATTTGATGCAAACAAGTTGTACTAACATTTTAATGGGGAAAATGCTAATCACTATGTACTAATAATTCATGATGTCCCCAATTATAATGATGCCGAGTGTATCTTGCTTCATTCATTCAAATAAATAGTCCACCATTCAAAGTTCTGTGGATGAGTGAAGATGAGAAATTTTTTTAAAGGTGGGTTCACATCCATGTGGGAAGGAAGAAATGTGATAGAATCGGGCCAAAACAAACCTTCGGGTCAGACATATTGGATTGGAGGCCCAGTGTTGCAGAGTAAAGGAAGATGAGGAAGGAAGAAGAGAGTGTTGTTGAAAATCCCCGGGAGGAATTCTCATCCGCAGCCCACAAACGACGCGAATTCCAGGTTGAAAGCGGAACATTAAGCGGCCAAAAGCCAAGAGCTGCTCCTGAGAGAAAGTGAGCAAAGATATACTTACATATAGAAAGTCAGTTGATGACTGGGTGGATGTCGTCATCTAGTAAGTGCATGTTGTTCCATCCTGTCACCACTTGACTGTGCTGTTGGATTTCTACTGACAAGCAAAAAACTCAATCACTTCAGACCATCTATATTTTGTTGTTGTTTTATTTTCCTGTCAGAGTCATGGTTGACTCTGTGCAAAGGGCGAGATACTCCCTGGCCTTGTTTTCAGCAAGTCGCACGGCATTTATAGACTAATAACTACTCACATGGACAACTTATTTTACAGTTTAACCAATACTTTTGGAACAGGCAAACTCCACATAGAAGGTTTTAAATGAAGATTCAAATCCAGGACTGCTTGACTGTGAGGGAGCGTTATAATGGTTTAGTCATTTTCATAGTAGTTCCTTTTTATTTAATTTAGCCTTTTTTAAGTCCGATTTTTTAGAGCAGGTTTGTTTCCGTTGTGTTTTCTCAAAACTACTTTCTTTTTTTTGTTTTTACTAGTTTTAGTATTTTTTTTATTTTTATGTTAGGTCTATTTGTCAGGTACGAGATAAAAAAGGGTAATGTGTGTATGTTACCAAAATGGCATCGTATTGTTTTCTTCCCCCCAAGATAAGCACACAAATACAGTTTTCTCTATACACTGTCCAGATGCATCATCGTGTCTGTTCATTCAAGGAGCAAGTGTCCTCCTGGCTGTGTGAAACGACCCACATGTGAACCTGCTAATCAGCTTCAGGACTCATTGATTTAGGAGAAGCTGACAGGATGAGGCTGAGAAGGTAGCAATGGAACAGGAAACGTTGCATCCATGAGAAAAGGTGTATACGTGAGAGGCAGAGTAGAAAAAGACAAGTATTGATTTGGTGGCAGGCGGCTCCTGACAGCTGTGCTAAGATAGTGCACACTCCCTCTGCCACAGTCTGCAGCTCAGCTGACAGTGAAGTGCCGAAGAAGATTAAGCTGTAAACCCCGCCGATTTCCTGCCGCCCCCTCGGTTGCTTTATACCGGTCGGCGCCTTCCCATCCCCCACCAGCCGGTAAACTGTCCCTATTCTCACAATTATAACCCTCCTTAGTAACGCGTAAGACATTAATTTGAAAGATTTCAGGTCTTTATGTTGAACGGTATGAAAGGATTTGTTCTCAAGGTCCTTCATGATGAGGATGGCTTTGGCAATAACTTAACGCCTACTTAGTATACCCTGAGATCATCTCATTTTCCTGCATTTGAATGAATGACTGTCTGTTGATGACTTTTTTTTTTTGATCCATTTTTTTAACACATTTGAGAGCTACATAGCAGGTGAATGTGTGAAATGGTGACGCACTAAACTAGTATGAGGGAAGCTCCTGGTCTTGTTGGTGATTCCTCTCCTGCTTGCTTCGACTGCAGCCCCACGCCTGTCAATGAGCTCCGAATTAGGAATTCTAACAGGCATGTCAGCACTTTGAACTGAGGACTTGAAGTGCTTTGAGTCTGCTGCTCCCTTGGATGCGGCAGGCAAAGTCTGCACATTGATCTCTTTGACTTTGACACTCTCCCTCTCTCGCTCACATTCTTTTTCTTGCCGCTGGCCTACTGGTCTGTTCTCAGTCTTCCTCTGCACTCCATTTGTGAAATGTATCAGAAAAGTTCTTGGATTGAAAATTGAAAAGCACCATTTTTTTCCCTCATGAATGTTGGCCAAACTAGCATGACAACATGGCTGCTCACAATGTCCCGAGCTAGTGTTGTCACCCTCAAGATCCTTCTTGGTCTTGAGAAAATTCATGAAGACCGTGTTTGGAAGATTGCTCTTGTCTCGGACACTTCAGGCTTGTCACAGTGCAAAAGTCAAAAATGTTGTTCCTAAAGAACTCCATCCTTTCCCGAATGTGAACAGACTGCTGAATTACGTAACAGTGGTCTTTTAATCTTCTAAGGATCTCTAAGACACAGAATGGAAAACACAACTCTTCATTTGAGTGAGTGCATTTTTTGGGGGGTCTGAATTTGGGTTACCCCTTTGGCCTCACCCCTGTGTTACTACACATGTCTTGTGAGACCTATTGCAAACCCACCAACAGCCAGCCAGTGTGGAGAAATGAGGAGATGCTATTTGTTGTTTGGCCTTTTGAAAAGACTGCAAGAGTGAGAGAGGGATGGCGCTGACACCAAAGGCACCCCATGGCGCTGACCTTGGGACCCCCCTGGACCCCCTGCCTCCTTCATTGAAGTCTGCAGATGTGCCTGCCTGCATGATAATGGCCTTCACAGGAGGAGCACCCCTTACAGTGCCTATCTATAAATCACACAGGGGACACGGAGCTGACTGAGCCTCCTGCGTGAAGCATTTTCAACTCGGCGCATTTATGACCGCGTGTGCGCACGCCGCTCACAGAGACCCGCGTTGCATTATTGATCATTCTCGGGAGAGAGCTGAAAGTGCGAATAGTAGCAGTGGCAGGGGAGAAGAGAAGAGCGGGTGGGAATGGCTGCAGACAGATAGCAGAACGCGCAGGTGCATTTGGCTGACCTGCCAAGCATCGACACGAACATCCAGCCAGACACTTCCGATGTCCAGCGCTGACAGGTGAGGCCTCTGGAGTACAGCGGGGAAGGAGGTGGAGAAGCAGGAGGAAGAAGCAGGGCTTTGTAAAGGACATTGATGTGACATCTGCTTGGCGGCATGCGGAGCCACAGGAACCGATGGAATTGGAAGGTCGAAAGAAGGCAATGTTGGGTTTTGTTTTTAGGCCTGGCGTGATTCATTCTTGTATGAGCTGCACAGTAAATACACAACGGTGACAAATTAAGACCTGCATAAATCAGAAAGGAAGCTACAAAAGCACAAAGGAACGCAGCAGTCCAGTTGTTAGCCTCTCAGTGGGAAGGTCTCATCTGTTAAGTTGTGGGGTTTGGTTCTTTCTTTCCTTGGCAAATCATAAATCTACATTATGCCTTACGTAGTTCACCCCAGGAGGGAGACGCAACACGTTCACTGACTGATCCGTTGATGCACGGGAAGGAAGGCAGTTGACCCATTGAGTCAGGATTCCTTCCCTCACTGATCCGTTCTCGCGATGAACTGGAAACGCAAATCACACTTTAATCTCTTCTGGATGGAGCTGTAGCTGTTAATGATCTTTGATTAAGGGTGACATGATACTGTCATTTTGTCATTGTCACTTAGGCACTGAATAATGAAGTGATACTTTCATAATGGAGTACGAAGCAACATGATTTGACATGGCGTTGTCCATTTTCTTCGGCAGATGGTTTCCCCATCATGCATGCTAATAGCTCTTGTGCAACATATGCATGAGATGGGACCTGAACAACCTCCTGGATCCTTGTGAATACCCACATCTGATGTTGTATGTTAATCTGCTCACCTTCAGGGCACTGGGAAGAGAAACCAGCGAGGGAGAACCAGAAAAAGCTGCACACAAAAAGAGGCTTTGAACCAATCTTCTTTCCAGCTTGTACTCAAGGGCTGTTAATGAGTGCGTTACTTGATACTAAAGGGAAATGTACTTTCGGCAGTTTACAAACACATTTGATTAAGGCTCCGTTAGACACATATAACCATATCAATATAATTTCTAGTAGTAGTGTGGTTGCTTAATAAGTGGAAAGGAATGTGCAGGCTACATGAATTTGTTTTCTTCAAAGTATTGTGGAACAGGAGGTCCGGAAAGGGAGCATATCTCAAGGCCGATGGGAACGCGAAAAACAACTCGTCTTTGTGGTCCAGACACCTGTGCTGAGCAGGGGAAAACCCAAACGAGGAGGAGATGACCACAGACCATCGACCAATCACCACACAATCTTTTGCATGTTTGAATATTCATATTGTGTTTCTTTAAAACTGGGCAACCCGGAAGAATGTGTCGTCTTTCTGGTCACGAAGGCACACGAGTTTTTGTGTTAAGGACCCAAAGACCCAGGCGCCTGTATTAGCTTGCTTTGTCAAGATTAAACAATTGGTAAATTCGGTCTGATTGATCTACTGGTCTTCTCTTTGACAGAACGAACTCGCAAAATTGTTAGGTGCGCCAGTGTGTGGATTAGAACATAGCAATTTTTGTGTTAAGTGTTGATCACAATTTGGAGTCAGATCAATAGCTAAAATCCGTATCCTAACAGTTTCTTGGTGACCCCGTACGTGATGTCAAGAGAAGGGTAATTGACAAACTCGTGGTCTGTGTCCAAGTCATCGGACAGTTAGTCTGGGACAGCTGTCTCCCGGTCGGCGTACCGTTTGAATAAGGAATAAGCGCACAACGTTGAGCTGGTACGACGTCTCCTAAACCCTGAGCTCATCAATGATAAGGTAAGCAGGATACCTGTTACTATATGTCGAAATTCTGCAAATTGAAAGAGGAAATTTAAGAGGAGACTGTCGTTCAGATCAAATAAGGTGTGCAAGCTTTTAAAAACAGTTAAATTCCGTGGTGGGAGGGCGGGCTCCTCTGTTCTTTTAGAAACAGTTAAATTCCGTGGTGGGAGGGCGGGCTCCTCTGTTCTTTGAGAAACAGTTAAATTCCGTGGTGGGAGGGCGGACTCCTCTGTTTTGCTTCGTCGTGGCGGACAAGGGTGCGGTGACGATCGCATTCAAATAGCTGGGGTGCTTGTGAGATCCCCGAGGAGAAGTGAGGCCTCCTCAAAAAGTATCCGGTGGTAACAGTTCCTCCTGTGAGAGACCAGACCGCTAAAATATCCAAAATGTGCAACCAAATTGGGGGGAGTGTGTGTGTGATGAGAGGAATGAATGGAGTGAGATTGAGAGGAATGTATGCTGGAAGTGCAAATTGTGAGCTACATGAGAGATGGATTCGAATCCCTTTGTCTGTGTGTTCTGTGTATGTGCGTAATCTCTGTAAAAGTTTGTGTCAGTCTATCGTCGTTCGTCTGAGCTCTGCGCGAGCACTTTGTGTATTGGCGTGCGTGCCGTGCGGATGCGTGTGTGTATGTGCGGTTGTGTGCGCGCTCGCTGTGTGTGCGTTTATGTGTACATGTGTGGTTGCGGGCGTGTGAGGAGGAAGATGGGATGGATCAGAGAATGTTCAAGAAGGAGGGGGCCCGTTCGGCTCATACCGGCAAGGGTGGGGGCCAGCAGGACATGCGGGCCTGGCCAGATTGTGACGTCAACATTGATACAATGTTGAGGAGAAGTGAGAGAAGAGAGGGGGGCTAACTTGTAAATAGTGATGAGATAATTGCTCAATTGATGGGGGTTAATAATTATCCAAATTTTAGTCACATGTTTTGAGGGACCACAGCAACAACATTGTATTTGCAGGCCATTAATTTAGTTGGTGATGACAGTGTTTAGATAAGTAGATTGTTTTATCAAAAAATGTGAGAGTGAAGGAGGAGGTTTGATTTGTAATCTGGCATTTGGGTGCCACTTTTAAGAGTCTGTGCAGGAGCATAGATTGTTTTGGTTGTTTTTAAAGATATATTTAACAGTTTATTTCGGTGCAGTAAGGATATAGCAGTTTTGAAAGACTTAAAATCGAAAGCAAAATTACATTTTAATTTTGACATATGGCAGCTAACATGAGGATGGCAAATAAATAAATGAATAAATACTAGCTCAAATGTGGCATGTGTTTTAAATTGGGCGATAAGGCATTCACTTTCGAGCCATTTAGCGCTGCTGACAACAATAATTTATGAGATGGTAAATCAAGGAGGAATGTCATAGTTGGAACACAGGCGCTGTATGACCTATAGATTGAACAATAACATTCACCGCATATGTTGTGAATTGTTAAATTATATTACAGTTTATTACAAAAGATTTCGGAACTTTATTTGATGATAAACACTGGAACGAGGATTTTAGCCGTGTTAATGGGTAGGGTGGATGGATTGCTCAGAAGAAAAAAAGCATTTGATAAGGGCGGCTTGATAGTAAGATGATGAGTGTGCGCAACTGATAGGATACAAAATGTTAATAGGAAGATTTGGGGTGTAAGAAACAAATACTACACAGGAAGATTGATAACACAAAGATAGTTTTGTTAAATTTGTGTCCCAGTGTGTTCTTCCCTAGTGCGTGGCACGATTCCTGAACTGAGTCCTCTTACTCCACTGGCTGTCTCAAAATCAACAGAGGACTGTCCCTGATCATGAGACACCTTTGAGAACAACAGAAACTGCTATCATGCTTGAAGGGGGCAAGCACAGCTTTTCACAGGACAAGAACCATACAGTTGGTGGAATACACACAGTTGCAGATCAGAAAAGAAAATGGACTGAAAGAACAAAGACAAGATGGACGCATTTGAGAGTGGCGGACGATCCAGCCCTGAATCATCATCATGAGAATTTAAGAGGAGAGGCTGCTAAAGACTTGCATGAGTCACATGAAGTCAAACTGGACACATTGCTAAAGACTGCTGAAGCATTACAAAGTTGGTGGAGTGTGGGACAAAAGGGATGGAAGTGTGTTTGGGTGCTGGGGCGGACATATCTGAGGAGTTTTGATAAAAGAGGGAATAATAAGGCTGCTTATTGACACTGAAACGGGGATAACAACAAAATACATAGATATGGACAGCGAAGATGCACTAATAATAACAAATCATACGACAGCGTGATCAGAAACTTTGCAAAGTGGATATTGATCGATAGAAATTAAATTTATCAAAACGACAGAATTTAATTATACATCAATTGCGACAATTGAGTTAAATGACACTTTATGATAGGCATTTATGGTTAGGGTTAACAATCCATCCATCCATCCATCCATCCATCCATCCATTACTGGTGCGGCTTGTCCTTACGAGGGTCACGGAGGATTCACAATAATAATTAGAATTTGTAATTTTTGGAGAAATTGTGTGTGAAGGCGAAGAGGCTGAATACAAATTCGGGGAATGCTACAAGATTATGTTTAAAATTAGAATGTGTTGAATTGGTCAGAAAATCGATGAAAATACCGAAAGAATTTTGTAAAATTGGGCGTGAATTTTAAAGTTGAAAATTTGAAATTTTTCACAAGTGGGAAGTTTTGGAATAGGTAGGCATAAGATGAATAGTTAAAAGAAATTGAAAAGGGTTGAGTCAGTGAAAGAATAATTAGAAATTAGAAGGGAAAAAGGGAATGTTGCAAAATGTTACTGCAATGTTGAAAGTGAAAATGTGAAATTTCAAGCTAGAAAGTGAGAGAAGGTGAATTGGAAAGTGAAAGAAGGTTAATTGGAGGAATTATGTAGAAGAAAATGAGAAATATTGAATGTGCCATGAAGAATGAATGGTGAAATATTGGCTTAAAATGTATAAATTTCTCAAAAATCGTAAATATTTAGAATATTTGGCATGAATATTTGGAATGTGTTAAAAGTGGAATGAGGTGAATCAGATGAATTCGTAGAAGTAGTTAAGTTAAAAAATGAATAAATGAAAAAGAGGCAGAAGAATGCAGAAGAAGTTGAATAATGATAAAGTCAAGGCAAGGCAAGTTTATTTATATAGCCCACAAGCAAGTCTCAAAGGGCTTCAAATGTACAAAAATTGACAATTTAAAGTACAGGAACAATAAGTGTGAGGGCCACAATGATGATCATGACAGCAAAAATATTCCTAATTGGTTTTGATAGGTAGAAAGGGGGAGCGTGGAAGGTTTTCAAACTTTGTGATATAGCGTGACTCCATTATCAAAAGTAAGCATTTAATTTTAAGAATTAGCATCAACAAAAATGAGAACGATAATCTTCAAGGTGATAGCGTAAGTGGCAGGAGGAAGCTGTGTATATTGTTTTTAAACATTATTTTTGGTATCATTATTTTTTAGGAGGGTCAGTTATGCTTGTGAGAAGATGACTGAGGGAACAAGGTAACAGTAAAAAAGGGAGTGCTCTATAAATTGTTGGTTCTTTGCCAGAGGTAGTTATTTGGAGGGATGAATTTAAACTGAAAGCCAAATGGAACTGTTTAGTGGAAGAAATATGGGAATGTGGAAATATTACAGCTCGTCACAAAGTGTCAAATAGTCTAAGTGTGAGATGTGAGCAAACTAAATGGGGAGTTAAATCATGTTCCAGCATTATGCATATTGGCAAACGATGAGAGGACAGGAAACCAGACAATTAGATATTAACTTTGGATTTAAAATAAAAAAGGGAAATTTTAATTGAGGAGAAAATTTTGCGTAGGGACGGTTGTTTTTTACAATTTAATATTGTATGTTTTTATGTGTGTGTTGTGGAATGACAGTTTGTTTGTAATGGTGTATGAATGTCAAGTCTGTGCTTGTGGTGTGGTGTTTGTGTATTGTGAATGGTTGACATGATTCAAAGTTGGGGTGATGTGATCACAGCAGAGGATAACATTCCTCTCACCTGAAAAATATAAAGATACTACAGATTTGAAAAAGCACAATTGATCAGGACTAATTTTGGACTAAATATGGGTTTAGGATTACTCAGGGGCACCATCGACAACAAAACAGTGCGATGGAGAAGGCCCATTTCAGTAATATGGTTAGACAAGACAGAACTGGTATTGAACGTTAAGACTTTGGACGATTTGACGTGTGACAACTTTGAGCTCACCCGACGGGGTGACGGACTAGGTGGACAGTGACCAAATGTTTGACGCTTGAGCTTGCTTGCGACAAGTGCACGCTCTGCTTTGTTTTTCTGTGTGACTTAATTTTTTTGCAGCAGCAGCAACAGCCACCAGCCAAGGAGCGGATTGCGCGCTGCTTGCGTAACTTGTTTTCGTTCTTGCAGGTTGTCAATTGCGTTCGTGGAAAATTTGTATTGAATTTACATGAATATGTTAACCTTTGCCCTTTTGGTTTTTATGATGAACTTGTTGATGACATGGTTTTCAGGACATGATCCGCGGGCGCCAGGATTCATTTTATGACTGTTTTTATTTTGATACTTGATGTATGTTTTTGTGTGTACAAATGTCCGCTATCAGCAGGGCTATAAGCTCACTGACAGGAGTGCGATGATTTTTGTTTGTGTTGCCGAGCGTGTGGTGGACGAGCTAGAGGTTCCGCAGGCCTGGCTACAATGAGTGTGGTGATGAGAGGGGATGCTTAGCAGGTTCCTTTTGATACATAATGACACATTGGGTGAATGTGTCAAAAGGGGGAGTGGTAAAATAGAAATGGGTGAGTATGTGGTAAGATAGAATTGGGTGAGTAGGTTGTAAAATACAAATGGGTGAGTAGGTTTCAATTTGTAATTTTGATATCCAAAAATTTTTTCCGAATCCACTTGTTTTTAAGCTTTAACAGGACATGCCAGAATTCAACTAGCAGTGATGGAAGGAGCAGAGGAAGACCAGTGACAACTGGTTGTGGTGACAACAAATTATAGCATGGCTTGCCAAAGGATGCATAGGGTATCTGTGCCCTCGTGTCTTTTGTGCCTCATAACCACTATAATGCCTGTAGTGGTTGTCCCCATTGAAACACAGAATCTCAATTGGAACATGGAGTCCCCACTGGCGGGGCTCCTGAAGTGAGCCAAAAGAGACGTTTTGCCCCCATGGTTGAGCGACAACGATCCAACATATATTGACGCCATAGGTGTGCCAGATAAGTATGAATTCGTTAATCAAGTGTCCTCGGGATTCAAAAGCATTTTCCTATGGATCACCCCCAATAAAAATGTATCATTTACAGCGGTCCATGAACAATTGGCATTGATGTCGTTCCAAAATAGAATTGCGTTGGACATGCTATTGGCTAAGGAACATGGTGTGTGCGGAATGTTTGGTGATGCATGTTGTACTTTCATCCCCAACAACACAGCGCCAGGGGGCCGACTGGCCCAGGCGGGAAGAAAGGACCGACAGCATGCTGGTCGCTGCTTGCTAGAGTAACGGGTGATGACCTCATAAATGAGGTCATGAGAGGGAATAAAGGGAAATGTACTTTCGGCAGTTTACAAACACATTTGATTAAGGCTCCGTTAGACACATATAACCATATCAATATAATTTCTAGTAGTAGTGTGGTTGCTTAATAAGTGGAAAGGAATGTGCAGGCTACATGAATTTGTTTTCTTCAAAGTATTGTGGAACAGGAGGTCCGGAAAGGGAGCATATCTCAAGGCCGATGGGAACGCGAAAAACAACTCGTCTTTGTGGTCCAGACACCTGTGCTGAGCAGGGGAAAACCCAAACGAGGAGGAGATGACCACAGACCATCGACCAATCACCACACAATCTTTTGCATGTTTGAATATTCATATTGTGTTTCTTTAAAACTGGGCAACCCGGAAGAATGTGTCGTCTTTCTGGTCACGAAGGCACACGAGTTTTTGTGTTAAGGACCCAAAGACCCAGGCGCCTGTATTAGCTTGCTTTGTCAAGATTAAACAATTGGTAAATTCGGTCTGATTGATCTACTGGTCTTCTCTTTGACAGAACGAACTCGCAAAATTGTTAGGTGCGCCAGTGTGTGGATTAGAACATAGCAATTTTTGTGTTAAGTGTTGATCACAATTTGGAGTCAGATCAATAGCTAAAATCCGTATCCTAACAATACTAAGCATAGAAAAGGAGAGGATGGAATTACAGTTATGTCGCGGAGAAAAAGTGAATGGTCTTGATTAGTCATTGAAATAGCTTTGCATAAGACAGGTGGAAGAGAAAGAATAGAGGCAATGTCTTGGCGGTTGTCCAGAACTCGTTTTGTACTGAAGACAGTGGAAGAGCATTGGAAAATGCAAGCACACAACTTGAAGGGGCCTGTAAATGGTAAAAATGATCAGGTTTGGAATGCTAATACTGGAAATCGGATTATCCAAAAAAAAAAAAAAAGGTTTGGGCTTTTGAGCACCGCTCTTCCTGCGTAGACTTTGTGTGTTCTCCCCTGTTTTACAAAAATGTGCCAGCAAAATAATAGCAACCTGTAGATTGTCAAGACGCAGACCACAGGCTAAATGATGATGTGATCCCGTTGCTTTGCGTGGACAAATAGGATCAGCTGGCGCGGAAGCGGCACGTCTCCGCCAACCCGTTAGCCATATGTAGCCAAGTATAGTTGAAAAGATGTCATCCAGACGCCTTCGTACATTATGCCGAGCCTTGCCAGCTCTGGATTTGCATATGGAAATGGCGCAAGTATTTGAATTAAATTCACGCTTTACCATTGTTGTGCGTTTTTTTTTATGCATTGGCGCATCGCTGGATTAGTTAATTTCCCCTTGCCCACACTAACACTGAATCAATGCTTCAATATTTTTTTTACTAAGTACTAAGAAAATGGTTGTCAGCAGCAATTGGCCTCTGTTTTGATTTCCTGTCACCGTGGGAGCGCCTACGCGGTTGTCATGATGGTTGATGACAAAAAAGCAGTGACATTATCATTTGATGAAACTACTCATGCCAGTTTGTCTGTATTCCTATTTTCTTTTGGCTTTTCAGACATGGCGGCTGACTAAAATGTAATCCTGTTATTGGCCCCATTCTGTTCTTAAGAGAGCTCATCGAGCAGGATGTACTCAGGGATTGCCTGTGCGTCTCTTGTCAAGTCTGCAAGAGGGATTTAAACAGAATGCAAACAGAAATAGCTGTTGTATGTGTGAGAGTTCAATGGAAAACATGTCAGCCTACACGGAGGACGTTTTACCTAAACTTTGCTGCTGCGGCACAGAACCGTCTGTGGGGAAATTTATATTCGGCTGAGATCCATGTTCTATATCAGGCCAAAACATTTACGAAATTTAATAATTGGCATTCTTTCCTGCCTTGTTTTTACAAATCCCAATAAAGTTAGGATTTATTTAGAGATACTTTCTTTTGGTAAGACAGAGGTTTGTTTACCTGCTTATCATGTGGAAGTGGCCGAAACATGTAAACAAACTCACATCTGTCTTACTAAAAGAAAGTAAAGTGAAGACAATTCACCAAAGAAATTAGGATTAATTTAAAGCGTAAATAAAAAATACAACCAGTTGCACAATCTTTTTAACCTCAAGTCAAGAGGCCAAAAACCAACATGGAATGCTGGGGAACTTCTGTCCCTCAAGCAGCACTGCATTGAAAAAAAATGGAATCACTCCCTTCCCCTATACATCTTTCCCATAACCGTCACGTCGCCTTTACTTAGTGGCTTTTAGCTTGTCGCCCAGCTTTTCACTAGAGAAGGTTTGAAAGCTGTGGAGGACCATCATCTCCCCCGTCACATGAGTATTTGTGGCGTCTAAATCGAGCGGTGTTTCAGAGGCTGACTCGCTCCTCCTGCAGGCTGTGTGGGAGTCTGGAAGCCGATCAGTCGGCCTGAAGCTTGCGGGTGGACGGGCTGCCACCTCCAGCTACCTGGACGCTGGAATAGGATTACCATGCACATGGAAACGAGTCCATTAGTCACACTCGCAACATTTGACAAAAGCAGGGGGAATCACTATATTTGTATCTCGATTTCTGACCTACAAAGTTTGATCTTTTTTAGGAGGTGCGGAATTTTTGTTCCCTCTCATTGCACACGCTGTTTAATTCTTGTAGACTTTGTACTTTATGTATATGTACTGATAAGGAGCTCAGCAAACATTCACGTGATTTTGCATGATTAATGTCTATAATAATACGCAATCAGATTTAATGTGTCTAAGCCTGTGATTACAAGTGAGCTGTACGTAGATGGTTGGCTTGAAGGCTGCTAAATTAGCATCATTAATATTGCTTTAAAACGTCTGCTGGCAGGTTAACGATAATTAAACATCTGCATTCGCTCCTCCTCCGCCATTCCTCATCTTCAGCTCAACTTGTCGTTAGCCCGCCTCAGACAATTACCGCGCTGAAGATCAGAGGCTGTTTAATATTTCATCTCAAAATCTACTAGACATAAGGAGTGCGCTGCTGTTTTGTTAACCACTTGCTGCTATGAACGTTAACAATCATAACAAATTAGTGCAAGTACTGGAATTGTTTGTTTTAAAGCGTGTCACTTAACCTGGTGTCAATTTTCTGAGGAAATATTTCCTTGTAAATGTACAAATTTGAACCTGTTGGTTTGGTGTATGTGAGTGTTAAATAGAAAAACAATAAATTAATATATCAATAAATAAGCTCCCACCCATTATCTGCTGGGTCAACCTTTATCTTTTTACTTTTATTCATTACACTTAACGACAGTATCTGTACTTTTAATTGGTACTCTTTCAAAATGGGTTGTTAAATTAATTGCTAATGTATGACGATTAACATAATAGATTTGACCTCAAAAGAAAAAGCTCCCGTAGCTGGTTGCAGGCTTAGCCAATCATATGCAGCATTACCTCTGGTCCTTACATACCAGCTTATGATTGGCTCTAATAATTATGATAAGCCATTTAATCTAAAAAGTATTTTTAAACAACTATGAGGAATCAGAATGCCTATAATAAAAGCATTATAATGGGGCCTTGAAAAGAGACAGAGCAGGTAGTATTTCTCAATATTCTCACCCACTGTATTTGAACAGAAAATACGCAACTCCAGCAATTTTTTACAATGAGATCACAGACATTATTGGATAGCAAAAGAAAAATCAAATATAAAGTACAGACCAGGGATGTAAAACGGAAATGCTGCTCTTGCTCCCCTGACTGCTGGTCCTTGGAGCCTGGTTATGTGAAACATCGAGAAAGACGAGGAGAGCCAAATCTCTCTTTTTCCTATAAAATCACGCTCCTTGCAGCTTGACCTGAGGTTATGCCGAAGCCACTTCAGCCCAACGAGCAGCTTGGGATTCAGAAGAGAGCTTCCCACTCTCTCCAAAGTGGAACCTCAGAAGAGGCTTATTTCTTGGCCTATTAGTCCTGACTGAAAGAGACGGACGGGCGAGATGAAGACAAACAGAAACAGCAGCACTTCAAATTGACCAGACAGCAAGAAGATAAACACCGCGTTTGTCAAAATCAATTAGTGGAAACAAACCAAGAGAACTTTCCCAGAACACCATAGCTCTATTCATTTTTATCCAGCCAACATAAATTTTTACGTCAAGAATTTTATTCCATCAACACATTACATATTAAATAAATATTCACTATTTAAAGCGAACTGAAATGTGAAGTGTATTAGTACTGGAAAAAAATGAATATAGTAAAGAAATACGCTGATACCAAAACACGTACGTGTATAAACATTGCAAAAGTCAATTTTATATTGTGCATTGGTTTGAATGCTATTATGACTCATCACAGTAAAAATCATGTCATCAATCTTTCAATTAACCAACTAAAAATGAAGACAAATAAAAGAAAGCTCTAGACTGAACTTATTCTGCAATTTGATTTCAATCTTGTTTTCCTCTTCTGCTCCTTCATTTGTTTAGGACACACACTTGCACGTCCTCTATCTGCATGTGTCATCTTCACAGCCAGGGCCAATCCCGCAGGAGTGCTTTTTCATCAAGTCTTCTTGCTAGTGGGTAGCAAAGGGCATCATCATCAGATTAGCTTCTGATCACTCTTCCTAAGTAATTATCCCTGCACAGCCTTCTGCAGCTCGCAGACATAATTGATTTAATGGAGTGTGTGCACTCACTCGCTCAGTGTCTCCGTCTTTGTCTCTCTTCACTTCAAGTTCACTCCAGGTGATGGTCGGAATGCACAATTTTAATGATGAAAGTGGCTACAGTATGTCAACAGCGCTCGAGGACTCAGGTAGTAGGACTTTACGCTTTCTAACCAGATGTGTAACAAAAAGGCAAAATATGTTTCATAATACATTTCTCAAAGCATGTAACCAAGTTAAAAATAATTACGATATTTTCAAGTGAATATAAATTATAAAAAAAGTGTTAGAAAATAAAATATATATAAAAATGGCTGTAGGTAACTGATTGGGCCATGAGATTACATTATTATTACATCATTATTATTATTATTATTATTGTGTGCATATGTGGACAATTTGTGTTTACTTTGTTATCATTTAACAGTGTGAAACCAAAATAATTTACTTTCTACATTTTCCCCATTTTTATAATGTAATGTTCTATTTATCTGTCGAGGTGTATTGTGTTCTAATTTTGATCATTTTAAAGTCCTGTTGCTACATAAGGTAGCAGGTACAGGGGGTCCTCCATTTTGGACTGTTGCGTCATCTCTCTCTTGCAACGCCCCTTTCAGTGTGCAAGCCAACCACAGGAATAAAGGTAAGGAATTGTTTTCTCTTTTTGTTTTTTTTTTACGACTGTGCTGTTACATTTGATTACTGTTCCGACTTACACCGAAATTCGGTTTACATCGCCGCGTAGGAACGGATTGACGTCGTAAACCGAAGACCCGCTGAATCGTATTACCAGTGGGCTAGTTTGATGAAACATTGAGTAGATGCTTTAACAAATAATAGAGGGACTCAACCTTAACCCTAAGCCTATTATACTGTCACCAAGACCGATGGAAAATTACTTTTTTCAACTGTAGCCATTAAGCAAAATGATTCTCTGTCAAGACTTAAAAATGAAAGCTTGTCATCACAGCGTGTTGCTCGAGTTGTTAAACATGTTTCTTTTATATGACGGCTGTAAATATACATTAAACACTGGTTCAGCAAACAACAAACGTCACGCAATAAATTTATCTGGTGACCCATTTATTGAGTGCAGATGTAATGACAAGAATGATAAATCCAAGCCAATGACCATGTCGCCTCTCCTTACTGTTCCTCCTCCAACCAAACTATAAATGCATGTGGCAAAAGTTACAGATTCAGATAAAAAAAATCCATATTAAGCCCCATTTTGGCTACATTTTCCCATAAGAAATGTTACACTGGACAGAAATGTGCTGTGCTTCCTGCTTGGGGGGAAACTGTGGCTTTGTGTAATCATATAGTATTTAAGTATGACACAACAGAATCATTGACATTGACATGATTTGGACTTTTAGAGATTGTCTCTGCTCATTATCAGACCCAGATGTCAAGAACGTACACAGCTCAAGTAACATTTGACCTTGTTGCTGCTCAGTGAGAGACAGACGAGGCCATTTGCAAACTTCACAGCGGAAAGAGATCCATTTCAGCGGACGGGAGATCTCGGTTACACCACATGCAGCGCACAGCAGTGACTTTACCTGTAATTAAATGTATAACACGAGCACAAACAAGCCTGGAAATTGGCATGCTCGCGCACATGAATCCTCATGGCCTTTTGCTCAGCAAGATCAGATAATGAGGCCACAGTGCAATTACTAAAATCAGGTAGGCAGGTTTGGGCAAATTAGGCCCAGCATGGCGTCTGCTTGCTAACGTGACATGATAATTGCTTGCTGCACCAAGATACACAGAGACAAGGACACCCTGAGGGGATGGACGGAGATAACCCCCGAGGGGATAGTCACATAAAGACCGGTGCGATAACCTCCACGTCAATATGTTTATGACTAAGGACGGAACGGCTGAGAGCAGGCAAGCACTTCATTTGAAAATTAATAGACTGTGGGATTTCTTTACCACTCAAGACACTTAAGCCCCCGATGTAGTTACCTCTGCCTTGCCCCCTCCCCTACCTGCTGTGCTTGGCTAAGTGCATGGGCCATTTGATAATCTACTGGCCCGTCCTTGGTCAAACATGGATGCGCTCAAAATCCAGACGTTTACGACTAGATGGCGGTACCACGTGTTTGCCTCCGATACAGTTAATTGAAGTGCAGTGTAGCCAATATTCACTCGCCAAAATGCATACTCAGCAACATTTGGCACACATTATGACCGCCACAAATCTCAGGTGGTGACTTCAACCCTGACTAAAAATGTATTCTTAGCCTTCATCCTAACTGTACTTTTCTAAATACACGCGATGCATCGATTGGATCTAAAACCCCTAATCATTGAGTTAGATTCAATTTGAGAGTGGTGGATAATAAGATACCGCCGACTGCGATGAGGCACCCTGTCCTCTTTCAACGTATTACATCATTTTCAAATTGCAAGCATCTTTGGCCCCTTTACACCTTTTTCCTCATGCAGTAATTACGAATGCTCACTAGAGTCATCATGTTTTGCAGTCATGTGCACCAAGTAAATGTGTTGTGAAAGAGCTTTGTGTGCTTAGGCACCCTAACCCTTCTCCTCACTCCATAAGACCATGTGCTCGGGAAGAAGTCTTACAGCATTTATCTGGTGGCCACGTGAATTTGTCATCTATGTCCCCGCTATTGCACTACAGCTTGACATCACGAGTCTCTTTCATCAAATAGTCAAGGCGAGGATGATAGCAAGAATAAATATTTGTGCATGAAGCAATGTTATTTCTGATAATATATGGTCTTATCCTAATTATGATTTTTATCCAGTTGCAAACAATTGCACAGATTGTCACAAGCCATTGGGAAAATGGCCAATTAGGCAAAAAGATGACGTTAACCCAGATTTAATAACAGCCATGCTTAATTAAATTGTGGAATAGCGACCACCCTCTACAATGTAAGACTTTTTTTAAAAAAAAAATCCTTGGCACAGCCCAGTTTTACCCACTGAAGAATGGTGCATAGAGATGGCAGGTGTGCAACGCACAAAAAAAAAAAAAATGACATCAGTTCACTAAGCTCTTTCCATTGAAAAAGCCCTACCAGGAGGCAGCCCTATAAATAGCCGAGTTACTTGTCTCAAGCTAGAAACTTTAATTTGACACGAGCTAATTAAACACATTCATCTGGTTCATGGCGGCCACCTTTCTTCGCTGAGCTTCCATAACTCCATCTGGCATTATGGCAGCACACAGGAGTTTTGGCTCCTGTGTCAATCAATGACACCGCGCTGTGTTCACGTACTCCTTTTGTTGTACATTTATATTCAGTGGCCTCCGTGCTTGTAAAGAAGCACAGAAAGGTTCCCCAAATTAATTGGATCAACGATTAAGTGACAGTCGTGCTGCCCTACTGAGCAGAGACAATAGCGGAAGAAAGGGTCAACGCAGGCGTTGCCTTAAAATTGACACTTGAATTAGATAATAAAGAATAGAAGGCAGGAGGGGAGGAGGGGGGTCCGATCGGTGTGAGGTCTTCACTGAAGAACTTAGCCTGTGTGGTCAGAGACAGACTCTTGGTTAACTGCAGTTGCTTGGCAACATAAATTTACCAGCCAAATATGAATTGAATCATTTTTGCTTTGCAACATTTTCAGATCGCTCATTAAATCCTTACAACATAAGTGACAAAAAAGGTTCATGTAGCGAAACATTTCATGGCATATGCTAATTAGTCCATGACATTTGAATTTGGGACGTGACTAAAGTGGTGGGTAAGAAATATAGCGTTGGTTGATGTTTTTTTGTTTTGTTTTTATCCACCCAATGAGAGATTCTACTTTTGGCCTAGCAACCAGAACTACAAATACAAAGCAATTGTTTTCTTTGAAATTATATAATTGGTTGGGGGGGGGGGTGACTACAAGTGCAGGTAGTTGCCATTTACAATCGTAGTTGCCCACAATTGTAATCCATTAGCACACAGCTGCATGAGAACACGCAAGTCAATGTATTTTGTTGTACAATTATTTTCATCACTGAGTCCAAATCTCTCTGAAAGGATTGTGAAGTCAATTATGTTACCTTTTCTCATCCAATTTTGACTTTGTCCTACAATGCCTTCCTACCTGTGGCAAAAAACAACAACAACAACAACACTCAAGCCACTACAACTGATGACTCACAGAATCAAACCTCTTCATTTCATACTAACTTGTCAGAGTTGTCATTGGTAAAATGTGTGTCGGATTAGAAGGGAGGGGCACGTAATCGAAGCCTAGGTAACACTTAAAGCTTTGGATGTGATATTGCTCGATGGCTTTTGGAGCCTCTGATCTGAGAAAAATCAACCTCCTGCTGCTGCTCCAGCTATTCACGTATTATGTGTGAGCTCTTCAAAGATATGAACCCCACTGCTGGAAGCAAATATTTATCCTGTGCTAGATGCTATTCGGGGAAACCTGAGGAATGTCTACAACTGCAGCTATTGCGCAAGTCCTTACGCAACACAAACACAACCATGCTTACTGAACACTCTTCCAGATCGCTGCAGTCGATGCAATTATTCAAAGAAAACTTCCGACCTAGCGTGAGCAAAGAGACTGAAAGGAACTCTACCAGGGAAAGGATTTTTTTTTTTAATTATTATTCCAGTGCCACAACTCGTGCTCATACTGGGTTGCGACAAAGTTCTCTAATTTGGGAGAGAATAGTACCAGACGTCATCCATTGTGCTTTGACAGGGAATAGCGTATGTGTGTATGGTTCGGTCAGTGGGTGCAAACACGTGGAAGGGATTGTCGAGATCTCTGAGGACACTTCAACCATTCGGGCAGAAAAAGAGCATGGTGGAGAGTGTGTGGAAGGGTCCTCCAGCAATGTGTGATCACGTCTGAGAACAAAGGTTGCGGCTTTTTTCAATGACCTATAGCGCAGTCGAGAGTAGGAAACATTATGTCCGGGCCTCAAGCAGGAGGGGAGCTGGTAGGGGTTATGAGTTTTTTTTTTTTCCCATGTCATAGCTGATGAGCAATAAATGAAAGATAAAATAAATTCAAGTGTAATAGAAAATGCCTTGAGTCTGTCGGAAGGTCTGGCAATGCGCAGCGCCGTCTACCACAGGCCTGTCAAATTAATTTTAGTCGCGGGCCGCATCGTAGTCATAGTTTCCATCAGAGGGCCATTATGACTGTCAACCCAAATAAATGCATGAACGTCTCAAAATATATAAAGTATAGGCTACACAACAAACTGATAAATAACCAGTTTTGAAATCGGAGACTAGTATTAAAAATTACAAGCAACATCTCTATATTGTAAAAGTAAAGACAATTTGCAATTCTAGTATTGAGGCATAAAGTCGATGCACAATTTGTCTTTGTGGGCCAAATATTAATATGATGCATGCCCGCGAGCCAGAGATTGGTCTACCAAATTCACAAACACGCCAATGTAGACTTTCCCCAGCATGAAAATGAAGACTCCTTGGAGCAGATCTGGGGGCGAGGCAGCTTTCAAACAACCCACAACTGGCTATATAAAATCGACACGATGAAATTGACTATAACAGGGATGATGTTTGCGTGATAGCTGAAGTGTTTCATTTGCCTTTTTGTCCTTAAACCACCCATATTATGCTGAAAATGCCCGAGACCAAGATGATGTCACAAAATACAGTTGAACAGTATTAAATGACTCCAACTTGTCTCTACATTAAAGAAACATCATGATCTTTCTCTCATCATTCAGATGTGTTTTTCCAGTTGCTCCCCTTTCACCTCCTCTCCCCCTTAAACCAGACCTCTGCATTTTCCAAGACAACCTACATAGACGACAGGTGCCGTCCTGGACCTCCGGGGCTTGCTTGAGATGGAGAGGCCATCCCTGTCATTCTGTCTATTTGGGCAAAAGAGGAGGGCCAGCAGGGGATGGCTATATCTCCTGGGCCTCATCATGTAAGTGTATACAAAACAACATAGCGACCCCCTCAATCTACCATCCACCCTGTGTGGCTTTCATAATCTCTGGAATGTACTCAGTGAGTGGAGGAACTTCAGGTGACTGGCTTGGGGTGCACCAAATCCCTCCTCGGGTTCTTTTTTTCCCTGTCCTGTTTTGTTTTCCTTTATAGGGAGACTTTTCTTCACGAAGCAATCTGGGGCGCACAGTATAATTCATGCAAAGACCTTGCCCCTCTTGCATGTTTTGAAAGACGGCGCAGGTCGAAACCTTTTGTCTCCTCTCTACTTTGCATGGTTTTCCTGAAAAGACTCTCCAGCAGTGCCGTGGTGCTTTTTTGCAAAGATGGCGGGAGGGACAGAGAGAAATGTGACACATTGAAAAGCGCAGAGTTTTATGTATAGGACGTCGCCCTGGAGAACATTGGGGGAGAGTCAAATTAATGGCATCAGACAGCCTGGTGACAGGAGAGGCCATTATGTGACAGTAGCACAAAACCTTAAAGACTGGACTCCAACAGTGAAATAAATACAATAAAACGACACATAAAAAAAAAATCATACCCCCCCCCCCCCCCCCCACTCTTACCAATCCTGTATAACGCTTCTCACAAAAGAAGGCCTCTCTGAAATACTTTGAGTAACCCACGTAATCCATGATTTTTAAACCAGGGCTTAATATTTTCTGTTTATCTTTGGCTTTCATAGGAGCTTGGCTAATACAAATGGTAACAAAGCAGGCATTAATAGAGATAAGTGTGCGGGAAGGCAATATAGCACGCTACACCTACACCATGCAATGGAGCCAAAGCATGTCTCCCAGCAAATCAAATCAAATCAATGAAGCGGGAATGATTTCTGCCCGACATTTGTAAAATCCAGGTCTCAATTCTGGCTCTAGCTTTTCAGGGTTTCATTTGCATGTTCTCATGTACTTGATGTACGCCACCTCTCGCCCAAAGTCAGATAAATCACGCTCCAGCTCACCCATGACCAAAATGAGCATAAGCTTTCAGAAAAACAGATCAAATCTCAGCTCTGTAAACAACTTTGAAAGTCAATCAAAGTGTGAGTAATTCAAGTTTGATTGAGTTGCATTATCACTTGATTCAAATGTAGTTGTTGATGCACCGCACAGGATTCGTTTCACTTTGCGCCAGTAATTCCGTCTTAATGAAAGATGAAACTCTTACAGGATGCCTTTCACATTGTCTTTTTATGTTGGATGCGTCTGACAGCAAGAGAGGTGTTTCTTTTCACTTCAAATAGGATTAGAGATTAAGAGATGAAATTGCAATAGATATCACAGCTTCAATCCTGTCTGCTGGCAGACCTATGATCTCTGATTCATCTCTGAATGCATACTGATGAAAATGCATTTGTAATGCCCACAAAACTAGCTTTTCATGAACTCCATTTATTTGACAAAAAAACCACACTTGTATTGATTTGTGGCATGAAAGAGGAAAAATGATTATTTGTCATGTACACACATTTACACAAAATCTGACGTTTGAGCCATTACAGCCGTGGACACAGCAATCACACACACTTGTGGGGTGTGTGTCACAACAGCCAGGTGTCTGGCTGATGTAGTATGGCCGTGGATGGTCACTTGCCGCGTGGTCGCAAACTCTGCCAAGATGGCAGGCGTCGTGATTGGGGACTTGAACCGGGGGTCATTTTAGCCACTTGGCTGCCCGAGATGGGTGCAATTACAAACGGAAGAGTGGAAACGCTTCCTGACTGCAGCCGTTGAGTCAAGACTACACAAAGAGGGTCACGCAAAGTTCATTCATAGGTAATGGACTAATGGAAGTAGCTCCAAAGGTAAAAAACACACGTTAACAAAACGCCTCCGGGATCTCACAAGAAATACGTAAATACGATCACAGGACTGAGGCGAGGAACAAACGGTTGTACGCACAATCTGCAAGTCAAGGTTATTGGGTCAGAAGTTCTGCCAGGAAAGACAAAGAAAGAAGGCAGAGTGAGAAATGCAAGTGCAGACAAGAATGCCTCGCAGCATATAAACTGTGAAAAACACACACGCACAACCGTCAAGAGTTGCAGACGGGAAGTTCCGATTCAGCTCCGAGCGAGATTTAACAGTAGAATGGATTCATTAACTAGCGTAACGACCCGGTTGGCCAACAAACATGGTCAGGACACGACGTGCCGCAGCATCCCGCCTGAAGAGCTGGTGATTAAAAGACATCAAGAGTCCCGCTCCTCCTTTTTTCTTCTTTACAGGCAACTCAAACTGTTCAGGAGGGTAAGAGCACGAGAGCAGTGCTGTTTCCTTCATAATAGTCATCCCACCACACACACAGAGCATTTCTCGTGCCACTTGGGAGTAAGGTATCGCATCCAACAAAAATTCAGAATGTGTGTGCCAAGTTGAAAGCTGGACCCCTCTCTCCAGCTGAACCTTTCAACAGAACTTGCAGGAATAACAGACTCAACTGTCTAACAACAGTTCAATCTCAGCATCTCCTTCCTGTTCTCTTCAGAACATCTTCATGCCACATACTGTAATGTCCATCTGAAGGCTGACCATGAGGTCTAAGGAACCGGAGTGAGACGGATACCCGCCCACCCAAAGAAGTGTCCTGAATGTTGATATCGTGTGGAATTCCTTCCACACCGACATCTCGAGCTTTCTTGCTGAATATTTCCCCTCTCCCACAGCGCACAAAGACGGAGTATTTGGCAGCGAGTGTTTTCCCTGTAATCCAACAGGCTGCTTCGATGGAAGCGGAGACAAACTATGGTGGGAAAGATAAAATTGACTTCCCTGCTTTTGGCCATGGAAACGTTCCAGTGGTTCCCAGCTGTTTTAATACCAAATGATCTAATACATTGGCAATCAAAACATTGTAAGAGTTTTTAAATGATTCCCATTTGCGTTTATTTTCTTTTGTCTTACAGCAAGTTGGGACAACTTGTGTGGGACTAACACATCAACAGCTGTTGGCAGATGTACGCCATTATGAAGTCCAATATTAAATACACATACAGCTCACTTTTTGTGGAAAACTCCTATTGAAAGTTTATCAATGTTTGTCGGAAGAATTTTTTGGGTTAAACCCCCACACACACCTTACCCAACCCCAATGGATTTTAATGGCCATCAATTATATATGAATTTTTTCTATTCCCAGCCCGGTGCAGTACTTCTCCCCGGCGAGTAGTGGAGAGTAGGGGTCTGCTGTATATAAATAGTGAAAAACATCCCCTTATTATTTTATTAAATCCTCAGTCAATCAAAAATGTCCTGGTGGGGAAGACATTTTGACAAGTCACAATGTCAAACCTGTCAAATCAGTCACAGCCATGAACTCCACGCATGTAATGATGGTCACAGTCTGGTTCCACCGCTACTCAACTAAGGACAAGAAATCCCGGTCGGCTGAATTTGCTTCAACAATTCAAATTCTCACACAACCGCCTTGTTTGAGAGTCCTGTGCTAGCCCAGAGAAAACAGCTGAAGAAGACGATCCGCGTCTGCACCGTTGTTATGCATGAGGATGTGTGTGTCTGGTGTCTTGGGAGATCCAGTATTTTCCAACTTTCAGCTGTGATCATCTTTCTGCATGTCAGGCTCTCTGCAGATGTAGCACGCATGTGAAAATGGCTACGTGCATCCATTATTGAGCTATTTGGACGGTAAAACATATCAAAGTGATCCTAAAATGTCTTGTCTACTGCAAATGGAGTCATTTAAACACAGTGCCTTTAGCGCTTGTTTGAAATAGATTGTGTGTGGGGCACATATAATTGCATTGTGAGTATTTTTATTGTCACTAGTTACTTTTCCATTGATATTTGAAATATTTGTATATGTAAAAAACAGTGCAAGACCTAAAAAACTACACTTCCATCCAGTCTAGGTAGAAAAAAGCGAAACTCTCCTTCGATTTATGAATTAGATGACAAGAGCATCGGGTAGGACGTAGACCTTTGTAATTCCTATTTCTAAGTGGCTCTGTGCTTCATCACACTGTTTTAATCATCGGAAACCTTTCTGTCGTGTACCATTTAGTAAACAAGAGAGAGCAATACTTTGTATAAATGTATTTTGAAATTGGTTATATACAAATACCATATTTTCCGCACTATAAGGCGCACCGGATTATAAAGCGCACCTTCAATGAATGGCCCATTTTAAAACTTTGTCCATATATAAGATATATACATTTGCCCCGCGGGCCGGACTTTGGACACGCCTGTTGTAGTGGCTCAATAGTGGTCCATATATAAGGCGCATCTGATTATAAGGGGCACTGTCGGCTTTTGAGAAAATTGGAGGTTTTTAGGTGCCATATAATCTCTTGTGACCCTTGAAGTTGGGTCAACAGACCCAATTATCAGGTTGGTGCATTTTTGACCTTTTGACTCAAAGGGGTTTAGTTTTGACCCAAGTGTGCTAGCTGTTTCCAAAAATATTTTTTGTGTCCACGACCTATACATACTTATATACTTTGCCCATATAGACTTTCTGACCATGACGTGACAGTTTGGCTGGGAGGAAATCCAGCACTTTAAGACGACGGCTAGAAATCTCAAAGCCAAAAATGCTGCATTTAATTCATAGCTCCAACTTTGTGGTAGTTAGCAGTATTAGCCTCCATAAAGTGTCACACACTTGATTGTTTGGTGAAGTTGGAGAACCACATACACTGATTCACATGCTAATTTAATTGTAACTCAGTGTATTGGTGATCAAGTGGTGAGAATAGTCTCGAGCACACTTGGGATCAGCTCCATCTGAAAATACAGCCCATCGTGTGGCTCATACGTGTCTAGAACTTCCATATGTCTGTGGATATATATAGTCCCTATGATGCGTGGGTATGCTCCTTAATAAGGCTCCTGGGAGAGCTTCTCCCAGACTTGATTAGAGCATCAATTTGGACAGCCTGTGCTGTGAAACGTTGCCAGTGGATACAGTGTAGTTGGGTTCTTGATTGGTTTTGGCCTGGGCAACAACAGACAGGAAGTCAATAGCGTAAGCATTATCTATAACGAGCTGATGAGGTGTTCTCTTTTTGTCCTACACTAAGCCATTCACACATTTGTTCTTTCCTTTACCTCTAACAAGCCAAGAACATTCATGCAAGGTCATTTTGAAGACTGGAAAACATTTGGAGTGATTGTCACTTTGGTTTAAAAAAAAAAAAAAGCCGTAAAATAGTTGAATTATTGCGATTGTGACTGACCAAGGATCCATTCTTTCACACTCACTGGAAAAGAGAAACCGGTGGGGGAATAATTTGCCCCCTGGGCCGACGATGATGTCAATCTGGACCGCAACTAGACTTCATCACTCCATTTGGAGGCTAAAACGACACTCTCAAATGACAAACTCTTCCATCTTGCTGAAAATTGGACAAGTATATACTTGTGACGTCGCTCTTAATTCCATCATGACAATTGGCGAAAAGATACAGGACCAGCTGAGGTTTGATTTTCAATGAGCCCATCACAGCTGCCAAAAGACATTTTTAACATCGCATGCTTGCTATTTTCCATCTACTAAGTCAGCAATGGACCAGATGTACACTTCACAGCTGTCTTAAAATGCTATGCGCAAAGGTTCATCAATGACTGGCAATAAAGTGTGAATATTTCGCCCACTACTTTCAGAGAATGACACATTAACCACCTCAGATGTTTGTTATTGCGATTCACTTGCTTCGCTTGTGAAGCTCGGCAGTACAGGCAGGCCAAATAAAGCTTCACGTGGTGAAAACCTGCAGAAACCAACAGGCGCCGTCACCCAAACTCCCAAAGGATTTGCATACATCAATTCGCAGGCTTCTCATGTCTGCCGTTCAAAGAAAATGCACCCAGCAGTCTTTTCTGTCATCTCAACAATGCAAACTAACAGTGAAAAAAAAAAACATTTAAAAGAATAGTTGGGAGCTTTCGAGTGGGGATTAAAGGAGTTGTCAATAAAGTGTGATAACATTTGAAATAGTATAAGCATTCCCAATTGTAATTCTCAGCAATTACCTATTTACATTTTAAGTGACACGTATTAGATATAAAGATAACATAATTTTACTAATTTTGTTACCAAATACAAAAAACATGACTTTTTAACTGACCATTTCATTGACCTTTGGCCTGGTTTTCAATTTCATGTTTTGATCTGAACCTAATATTAAATTTTAATTATTTTTTGCGTGTGTTAAATTACAAAGTGTTAGTCTAAAAACAAATACAAACAAAATCAACAGTAATTTTTTTTAATGTTCATAAAAACATTTTGAATGCCATTTAAAAACTAAGGAACAAGAAATGAAGACCAGTCCAGGCCTGGCCCACTTTTGCCCCGCAGCATTTTTTTCCTTTTTTTTTTTTTTTTCTTCAGTTGCAGATGCAGCGTATTGTATATAAAATCAGTATTCCTCTTTCAACCAGCATTAGCTTGTGTTTATCTTCATTAAAATCTATTGCTCTCAACATGGGGTGGTGGTGCTCTAAAAAAAAAAATGCATTCATATCTAGAAGGGTACTGGGCATGGTGCCAAAATTTGGACAACCGTCGTTGAAAGCATCGTGGAATTAGTGATGATGTGCTGCTCGCGGGGAAAAATGTTATAGTGTCTGCATCCCCTAATTTAATTATCTGGCAGTGTCTGGAGTAGCTGCTGCATGTGCCGGCTGCTCTCTGCGCATCCCATTAAACATATACACTCGCACGGAACTCGCACTCACGGATCCAACGGGGAAAATTCCTAGGCCGTAGGGGATAACCATACAGAAATGACAAAGGCTCCTAAGAATGTGATCACACGCACAAACGGCGGCAAATCCCTTCTGTGCAGGTGAGACTACAGCTATGCAGATGCTCGTTCTGTCTGTCGGAAAAATAAACCCCTAATTACCATCCAATCTGTCTGTGCTTTGCTACGTTCCCTCCCCCGTCATCCATTTCTTTTTCACACTGCACTGCGGTTGTGGCGTTTGCCTCAAGGCTGGTGATTGCGGCGTTTGGCTCCTCTGAGAGTCTTCCCTTGTTATTATCCTTAAACAAGCAATTACGGCCGAGCAAAATAGAGAAGGCACACCCACAAAAAAAAAAAAAGCTCGACGCTCTATACACTGATGAATACCGAAGGTCTACCGAGCAATTTAGTCTCGGGTACATCGTCCGATTCCACGATGACCGAATGCGAGAACTCAAAAGAGCACACGCAGAGCTGACGGTTAGGAAACACATTTGACTATTTTTGCAATGGAATAGCAGTAATTTTCTTCCTGTGGATTTTGTGGTTGAGCAAATAAGCAAGCAGACAAGACCACAGGAGGGGCAACTCCAACTGTTACACTCTCCTAAATATTTCTAATCAAAACAACATATGTAGAGTATACATTACAAATATATGGCAATGTTTGTCTTACGCCGCAAAAGCTCAACCGTGTGAGGCCCCGTGGCCTCTATCTTTTCCATCAGTTGAATTTAACCTAACCTCTTTCCTTTCCGCAACAGCATGAACTTGGTTTAAAGAAATATGAAAGATAAAAATGAATTGTACACTTGGATGTCAATTGAAGAATTATCCTGTCTCAAAAATAACTCTCTCTTGCTCTCGCTCTCTTTCTCAGTTAATTAACAGAGCAAAAAGCAAAAGAAAGATGACAGATACATTTTTGTGAAGGGATCAGGGTCGAGACCATTTGTGTGTGCATGTCTGTTCAATGTCTGTGACAGACTGACAGTAACGAATAAACATCAGGAAGGAATCTTGGTTTCGCTTGGTGTAGTTGCTTCACGGCCTACGAGCTTTGTTTACTTTGCTTTTTTGGTCAATGAGCTTGAGTTTGATGGAAGGGGAAAAAAAAAGGTGCCAGCAAGTCAGTAGGAGATATGAAAGAGTGACGTCTATTCACACTGAGTTTCGAACGGGGACGTTTGAGTTGCGGCCAGTGGGGAGGAATGATGGTTGCAGGCTCAGCAACATTCTACTGCTGAGGAATTGACTGGTAAACAGATTCTATTCAAACATGGGAACAGTAGGACACAAGGAACGCTAACACGATGTTTTCTCTACGTTCCCATCAGCCACGGCAGCTCCCTCATTTAATGCCTGCTGCGCTCGCCCAAATTTTCAACGGTGGAGACAATCGGCGCTATCAAAGGCGCAAATCACTCTTTGAAATATGGCGGTGTTCTGTGCACGCAATTTGGCGAGCGTGCAATCGGGAGGCCGTTATTTGGCATCCAATTGAATCAGCCGTCCCAGAGAATAGATGACAAATAATGAGATGAATAGCACAATCGCGGACGAAGGTGGGCGCAAGTGACCACAAGCAGACATATGGATGGTTGTTTAAGTCAACATTTCAAAACAGATTAGAGAACCTTTTTTTTTAATGCTCAGTTTTGTTCTTTAGGTCACACTTTCAGGTGACCTTTTCAAAATAAAAACTTTCTCACAGAAATTACATCTGCATTTCAATACTTGAGCTATTTTGTTTTCTTTTTGTCATAGTGATCCAAGTTCATTGGTCGTTCAATTGCTTGATTCCAAATTTCTAGAAAAACTGACCGCCTCTGAGCTGTCAACATTAACGCAACGTTTAAACTTTTGGTGCAGCTGTGTTTTTGGTCGCCCAAATTAGACCCCAGGTGACTATATTTTGTTATTGTAGAACTTTCCAATGATATCGGATTTTTCATTGGCTCCCTATACACGTTAAGGCATTAAACAAATGGTAGATCATCATGTTTAAGCAAACAGAATATAAAATACATTTGGCCTTTTGCTACTCTTGAATCCGACCTGTGTTTGTATGCCCTACTATGACCCACTCTATTCACCAAATCATTGTAAAAATGACTAATTACATGCTTTATCCCCTCGGTATGTTCCAGTTTAATGTACTGTGAGGAAAAAAAGTGAAATGTAAAATGAGTCCCCCCCCACTCCAGAGAATAGCACTTGTACAGTTGAACTTGGAAAACAAATTGTTGGGGCAAATGGGAAATAAAAAATGACGTGGTTGCAAAAGCATAGGTGTACGAAGCCTGCTAAAAGTAGGGAGGGGGGATGTGGATGATTTAATAACCTACTTCATCTTGCCAAAAAAGCACTGAGTAGAGCACAGAGGACCAGAAACTCATACATGTCCACTTTTTATCATGGTGTGCTGATGAAGCTGTTCCACTCCAGTCCTGTAGGTGGCAGTATTGTACATTACAATGCAGGTGCCCACTGACCAGCGGTTGTCCCAAATCCGGTTGAAAAGATTTAACCAGCTAATTATGAGTTTTGGTCAAGTTACTGTCAGTTTTAAATTTCAGACATCTGCAGAGTAATCCTCTCCTCTCTACTTAAGTATGAGTAGCAAAAAAAAACACCCACACAAACAATGGAGTCAACTCTCAAACCTGAAATTTAAAATTGACTAGACGAACGCATTGCGCTGAAATGGCGGCCCTGTTTCTGGCCAATGAAGGGTTACACTTGCAGCGGCTGGTATGCTCACAGCAGGAAGGCAAAGGCCGGGACTGGGCCGCTTTCCAAACAGATGTTGGTTTGTTTCAGGGCTGCGGTTAAATAGTTGGATGGGTTTGCAGCACACAGGGGAAAGAGGAGGGAATAAGAACTGAGAAGATTCCAGCTGCACAGACAGGAAGAGAGCGGGCGGGCGCGCGGAGGAGGGAGCCTGTCAAAGACTCAAGATAGAGACCAACTGAGACCCATTGAGGCGGCACTAAACAAAATGGATGCTAAGCTGCGTGACCTCCAGTGCTTCATCACCATAATGCAAAGTACTACATAGACTCAAATTAATTATACTTTCAGAAAATAAAAATCCCTATACGCTTATTTCCTTTCAGTGCAAGGCAGGAATGTGTTTTTGCTGTTTGAATACGCCGCACTAGCGTATCCAATGAACCTCATGCTTGAATTTGGGTGATGAATTGAAGCAATTATGAAATTGTTTACTTGAGCACCACATTTGACAAGAGTGAGGATTTATTTTTTGCTTTTTCTTACTGTTTCGAGCTGATGTACCGTTTGTTTGTATGTATTTTTGGTGGCTTTTGTGACAGTATCTTGAGAAAGGGCGAAAGCTATTTTGCTCTGCTTGCCTTAATCAGCGCCGAATAGAAAAGAGGAGGCTGATACAGTAAAAGGTACTTCTCTTGTTTCCAATACTTTTTGGTTTTGTAGGATTACAGATGAATATATTCCTAAAAAGAACATACGGCCTCAGGGACGGTAAAAATACCCGTTTTAGATTGAATATCCTTTTGAAGTCAGGAATGGCTAGAAAGTGTGGCAAGAGGGAAAGGAAGGGGAAGCAAAAAAAAAAATTGAAGGGAAAAAAATATAGGAAGACACAGTATGGCTAGGTGAGGAAATCTGAATCCAAACTTTTTCCAAGTGCAGCTCTTGCCGAATGTTTCCTTGGCCCTCAGGGGCCCCCGATGTACTTGCAAGGCCTCTATGCTCATCACAATTCTCACTGATGTCTGGAACTATGGATAGTGGCACATAGTCTACAATCCCTGGTGACAGCAAGTACGAGACTCACCTTATTGTTATTATTTATTGACTGTTTGCATTCTGCAGGACTGCAAAGAGGTCATGATTCAGTTCCACGCTCAACAGCAAATGTAGCTTTCCTTACTGGCTTGGTCTGCTTTTGCGTGGCAGCTGGCAGACATAAGCAAGTGTAGAATCTGTCTAATGAGGGAAGGAGGTGTTTAATAGGGGGGTCTGGAGGAAGGTGTTGAGGATTGGTCTAAGAGCTCCCCTATCCAGCTGTGTTGTGCTGGAGTGCAGCTGAGATCCTGTTGTGGGGCCTGCCCCTACAAACATCCATAAAAGATAAAATGGATGCACGTATGAGATTGAGAGATAAGGAAGAGCAGAGAATTTGACACATCACGCTGATTGATATGCAACAGAGACATGCAGCCGTGAATCTAGCAGAGGTTGACTTATCTTTGAACTGCATCGCTGAGGAACCGCAGCTGAGATGAACTTTTTCACGACAGTCATTTATGAAACAGCACAAAAAAACAGTCTTGAACTCTTCTTGAAATCTTTCCATTCTCATTACTTCATGTCAAAAGCACTTGGGGCTGAAACTGAAGAACGTTTTTCTAGAGAGCAGTCGGGTTCAATACTCGCCATCTGCGCTCCAGTAACAACGGTTGCCGTCAGATCAGGAAATGAAAACAACATGCTGATGTGCGCTCTTAATGACTGTGCTTGTTGCTTACAATTGTGGTCAGAGAAAGAAGAAGCCAGGGATTATGCTCACAATCATATAATGACCAGCCAAATCAGACACATTGAGTCATTCTTCAAAACAATAGAGTTTAATTGCCAAACGTTTCCTCACTGTCTTGTGAAATCAACGTTGTAGATGGATCCTAGTGCCAATAGCAACAAGTCTTGGAAAATGTTGAACATTTGATGCAGCTTTAGGGTTAGGGTTAGGGTTAGGGTTTAATTTCTGAGTCATTCAGAAAACAATACTGCATTGACCTACCGGTCATTAATTGTGTGCACTAATTTTCCATCCATTTTTCATTTAGCAAAGTCTTCTCATGCGTAAATGCTTTTCTGCTTGCTAGGCACAGTTTGGTTTGAGAAAATGATGTTGTTTCTCTTGTGCTAAAAAAAAATAAAATGAAGAAGAAGAGAAAACAGTTTTAGGTTACAGAGTTGAGTCTGACAATATTGACTTAGACGGTCCAAGTTACCAAAAAAGTATATCTCACCGCAAAAAGAAATACGTGTGGTCCATATAAGCTATACTTTTCTCAACATTTTTTTTCTCCACAATTTAAAACAATTCCCAGATGTCTTAATGTCATGGCTGTGATATTTCCTCCATAGTGTTGGACCAATCGCGAGTCTGGCTGCCCTTCGTTAGAATGCGTCTACAAAACTACTCAGACTTTTGTCTACTAAAGCAACGGGCTTTTGTGGCACACAGACATAACACCAGACTTAAACAACCACTGGCAGCTAGGATTTTTTCCTTGGAGGGCCTCGAGGGGGCCAAGGATATCATAGGGGGTCTACAAAACATTTTTGTTTTTTCCACAAACCCCAAAAATTCTTCAGAAAGCAATCACAAGACGTTTCCTCCAAGGGACAGAGGGAAATGTGGAAAAGATTCCCGGAAAAATCGTAAAACACCCATAAGTCAATTATCTGGCCTGACACTTGGGGGGGGTCCATATTTCAGGAGGGGCAGTGCCCTCACATCCCCCTTCTAGGCTGCCACTGCAAACCCGTGTTTTACAGAGCAATCAAGTAAATGTCATCCATTTTAAAGTAAGGCTGTTATTATGCTAATTTAAAGATACCGCTTAAAGGCACTTGTAGAAATGTGCCACAGGACAACGTCAACAGTTGCCAAAAAATAATTTTGACCTTATCATCCAAAACTGTAAAACTGACAAGACTGAAAATCAGGTGGCATTTTGAAATAGTGATTCAGTTCTGGGTTCCAATCTCGTCTCAGGCCCTACTTGGACTGCCAGTCCCAAGAAAGCTGCTGAACCAAAACCAGAATTGACAGTCTACTTGTCATATTCAACTCTCACTGTCCATAACACACCAAATACTGTTTGAATGAGTACATTATGAGTGATCTATCAAAGACTTTTTGAGTTGCCCTCCTGCCTGCTCCCCTTTTCCTTCCCTTCAGATCACTTTCTTACTTCTCGAGGGGCCTTAACGTGAGCCAGTGCGGCAAGAGCTCATTAAGATGGTAAAGCTGGCATGGGCGTCGGCACTGCGCAGAGATGAAAGCTTCTTTAATGAATCACAATACTGTGACTGCACTAATTATTACCTCTACAGGCAATGAGATAAAAAAAATATATATATGATGGAGACTCCAACTCAGCTGACAAATACAAGTAGAGAAATTGCCATCAATGTCATGTGCAAGTACTGCCTGAAATCAAACGTAATTTTAGTCATGGCATTGAATATTTGAATTGGGACATTAATGTCCTAATTCTTAATAAATAATAAATTACAGAAAGAAAATTGTAGCCCGTGGGAAACAATGGTTTTGACTGACTGCTGTTTAAGTTTGCATATATGACTATTCAGCAAAAAAAAAAAAAGAATTACCGCGATACAAAATCGTGCGAACCACTCTCCCACCTGATTCCGTCAAAACTTCCAAAACAAACACGGCTGTGTAACATTTCCTCCTCCAAATTGAATCCATACAGCGCTCTGTAATGTATGTCATAGCGGAGATTATGAAATCAAGCTTGCTTGCTTGCTTAGACATAACATGTGGGTCTGTTTACATTCTTGCTGTGCAGTCAGGATACGCTGGTGTCACAACCCCCACCATGATCTATTCAGGGAGAGGAGACAGGAGAGACTTTGAGCCAGCAAAGGCAGAAGTCAGGATATGCCAAATACAGCAAGCATTCCTTCATTATGATGCTTCCACAAACAAGATAGCCTTCACTTTTTTTTTTTTTCAAGAGGCTATTTTTGGCATTACTCAAGGCTCAGGGATTTCACAAAGGGGTTCCAAGATTTCTTCCACATTAAGGCTATTTTCTGCTAGATAGCTTGGCGTGAGGAGAAAGTGTTGACACAGGTCGGCCTTTATACAATATAATGCATTGCGAAAGAGATACTGTAGCTTTAACTTGTATGCGTGGAAAATTGAGGCCTCAAAACCTTCAGCAGTGCTCGGGAAAAAGACTGGCGTCTTTCCAAGCGCTCTCAGTTTCTACGCTCCCATCGCCGAGGCTCACAGATCATGCTACACATTCCGACGGACTGCATCTGTTGGGGCACATGACCTCGTTGTTTCTGTTCGTTTTACTTTCGGCCGTGTCCTTAAGTTCTGGGTTTTGAAATGTGTCGGCAAATGTAATTAACTGTATGACTAACAATTTTTGTTTGTTATTGTCATCCGTTTTGCCATTCCACTTCCCATTTCCACACGTGTGTGTGTGTGCGTGCGTGCGTGTGTATGGGAGGACAGGTAACAGTCTCAAGATTTCATCATGGCCCCAAAATTGGAATCGACAACTTTTAATAAATATTTTTATTTGAACCGACCTTATTATGAGATAACAACAGTCGTTACCATGATTGTAACTCAAATCATTTTGAATCAATGAATGGAATGCAAAATAAAACTAAATACTACCCAGGCCCTCAAAACACCAATTTTATTTTAGTCATCTGTCATTTTATAAAATAAGAATAGCATTGCAGTTTTCAATAAAACATAATACACACACTCCACAGGGGTGTCAAACTATTTTTTTTTGCAGGCCGCATTGTAGTCATAGCTTCTTTCAGAGGGCCATTATGACTGTCAACCCAAATAAATACATGAGCACTTCATATTATATACAGTCAAAGCTAAAAAACAAACTGACAAATAACTTGTTTTCAAATCAGACAAGTAACACCTGGTCAAATATTAAAAACAAAAAGATATTATTAAAAGTGAAGACAATTTGCAATTCTAGCAATGACACAAATTTGATGATTTGTCTTTGGGGGCCACATAGAATGATGTGGCGGGCCGTATCTGGCCCTGTGATGTAGAACTTTTTCAGGCAAAAGTGGAGAAGTAGCAATACATAAACCACTCCAATGGCAGCTTTCGTCAAATATACCCCTGACTGCTGGACACTCTTCGCTTCCCTCTAAATAGACATACGCTGTGTCATTTTACGGCATTGTGAACCAAATATTGTTGTCTATGTCGCGGTACACCACCAAGTAGAACGTTCTGCAACATTTTCTTCAGATGCCTGCAAGATCGCTGATCTGAAATCAGTGGCTTGTTTCAGCCCGGCACGCCTCCCATACAAATGAGTTCCTTCTGTGAGCATGTATCCAGCCACAAGACACAAATAACTAGATGCAGCTCTCTGTAATGACATGTAGTGGACAAAAAAAGGCTACCATTATAGAGGGAGGGTGAGAAATCACTACTTTTATCTTGCCTTCTGGAGATGTTGTGCTCTTACAAAGCCTCCGGTCAGGAATTTCAAATTGTAGACGCATCTGCCAGTGGGGGAAGGGAACATATGAGAACTGAAAACATAAATACACAATCACAAGTCTTCCAGTGTCTTGTGGACGTCTCACAAGGGGGTTGGTCTTTTTTTAAAAGCTGCAATTTGGAGTGTTTATGGCAGTGTAACTACATGTGCATGAGTAGGAATGCCAGTCGAGATGCTAATTGAGACAGACTGGAAGTTCTTTCTTTTTGTGTGTTGTAGTCGTAATTCATAATATTTGTAACTGGGCCCTTTATGGGTTCTGAAGAGGAAGTGAAGAAAGTATCCTTATGGCAGTTTTGAATTCATCCATCCATTTTTCTATCTCATCCACCATTTTATTAGTCGTCCGAGGATTTTGGAAGGGAAAACATTTTATTCCTCATTGGTATAGAATATTAGAAATCCCAAAGGCTGATTAATTATTGCTACAATTTGTTCCTGTAGATCACGTTGGTGGAACAGTGGACCCTCTCTGGTTCCACATATGGTTTAAGTGAAAATGGAGGCCAGGTGAACCGAGGGCTGCGAGACATGGCAGGTAATGTAGAGTTCAACAGGAAATGGGCCTCGGGGAAATGGAAGGGCTTATTTGCTGTGTCTGCACAAGTGTGTCTGTGTTTGTAAAACGCTTGAGAAAGTGAAGTCATTCATGTTTGTGCATCGTGTTACTTTAGAAGGTGAGAAAGAAACTGCGAGAATGTTAAAGCGTGCTTCCTGCATGTCTTGACGCCTTCACTGATCATGTGTGGGTTAAATGTAGGTAATTTCATTTATTTTGGTTCTGGTGTATTATTTGCAAGTTGCCATAGACATTCGTAACAAATTCCTTCATCCAATCAGGGCTTGGTGTTGCTGCTGAAGTCTCATGAGCACATTGTATGTTGAAGTAATGCCACCTCCCCCAATTATTCATATTAATTGTTCATAAGGCATGAATCTATCTACAGAAAGCCAAGCATGCCTAGTGATACAAGATAGATATATATTTTTCCCTTCACATCTACCTTCCAGAATACATAGTAGAATAGCCTCAGGGCATCTTGTTGCAGCATATATTATAGTCACAAGATAGTAGTAATCAAATGACCTTGGCAACAGAGAGTTTCTAATGAGCCTCTCAAAGGGGTCTCCTATTGTGGGCAGGACATGTAGAAACATCCAGTCTGAGACTTTCGATGTTTGCCAAGCAATATTCCCTCCATAAGTGATATTGTACGTCACAGGTGTCAAACTCAAGGCCCGGGGGCCAGATACGGCCCGTCACATCATTTTATGTGCCCCGCGAAGACAAATTGTGCATCAAATTTGTGTGTCATTACTAGAATTGCAAATAGTCTTCACTTTTAATCATATCTTTTTTTTAATATTTGACCAGTTTTTACTCATCTGATTTGAAAACGAGTAATTTGTCAGTTTGATTTGTAGCTTTGACTGTATATAATATAAGGTGCTCATACATTGATTTGGGTTGACAGTCATAATGGCCCTCCGAAAGAAGCTATGACTACAATGCGGCCCGTGAAAAAAAAGAGTTTGACACCCCTGTTGTATGTGGTCGTAATGTCTTTCCCATCCCAAGCTTGTTGTCATCCTTAAATAAACAGGCTACAGCAAACAGGTTGTGTATTGAATTACTTTTGCTTCCATTTCAGCTTATTACAATCGTTTTTGGGTCAAATGTAACAGCATTTTATATTTTATTAGCTGACTCAGTTTCAGCTTCTCTGTTAAAAAAAAGTGTGTGGGTTTGGGAAGTTCATCCATGTGGCTATAACAAAATGTTTGGATTGGCTTGTGTGTCACAGTATGTGCTAGTTTTGTTATGTTTGACTGAAAGATCTTTGCCAAAAGCCTCTTACCTTTTGGACCACAGTGCACACAGTATTATTCTGAACTTATTGACCAGAGGGATAGTCAACACCCAAAATAATATTGTGTATACACACACACACACACGTACAAAACATCATTGTCACTGGCAAACTTTCCTTGGAATCACCAATAGAAAGAAGGACGTTAATGCAAGAGGAATACAAATACTCAGAGAATGAGAAGTGTTGCTGAGTTGGCTTGACTCCCCGGGGTGCTTAAGCATAAAGCTGTCAGCTGGAGAAAAAAAGGTTTAGCCTTTCTTCTCCTCTCGTCTCACCGCTCGTTTGCTTTAATCTGTCCTCCCGAACAAACTCGGGTCAGAACCCCTTCCTTGGAGAGCAGAAATAATACCTTCCCAGACAACTGGGATTTCTAGTCAGCAATACTCTGACATCACCTTGAGAGGCAAAAAAAATATGAACCAACTCCCTGGCCAATGTGCTCTGAGGAACACGATGAGGTTAATGAGGAAGGTGGACCCCTGCAGCACTCCGACATCTACCGAGAGCTCCATTCCTCCAGAGCTAACATCAAGGCTAAAGTCAGAACTAGTTGAATCTCAACCATAATGACCTTTAAAGTGTCTGTTTCATAGCGAGAACAATATGTCTGTGTTTGAAGTTCCAAAGGCAAAATGTCAAACATCAGCCGAGCACTGTTTTTTCTCGCTGCCTAGATGGTGACGTTAATGTGAACGGGGAGCGCTGTTGTGACACGCCGTATCAGTTGGCAGTTTTAAAAGTGCAATGATTAGGCTTTGTGTGAGTACGATATGCATTTGCGTGTGTGTTTGTGCGTTTGTACGTATGTTCAGGGTGGGGGTAATTTGTGAGTTTGTGGTGGGCTGGTTGAAAGGTTCCCTGTGGAAATAATTATCCCCACTTTAGCTCATGTGATTGGGGGTGAGGCAGGGGTGGATGAGGGCTGGTAGGATGCTGCATCTGAGAACAGCAGGCTAATTAATTACACATCAGCTTGTGGGAATATTCCGCCTAAATGCCAGTCAGGTCCCAGCGAGTCGACACACTTAACAACTCCGAGATGCGAATTCAGCAAAACATTTGCACTCACAACGACTAAAGAAGAAAAAAAGTGCATTTAGTTAGGTACCTATGAATGAAATTAGTCATTAATAATAATAATAAAAATAACAATAATAATAATCATGGACGATGCGGTAGTGACTGTGCGATGTATGCCCACCAACCTCCTGCACGGGTCCAGCAAATCCATTATGCTTCCACGAAGTAGTTCCACCCTCTCCTATGTTGAATTTAAATAAAGTCTGCTGTGTTCACTCCCACAATGGCGCAAACGTCCCTTTTCTAATTGAGCCCATCTTCGAAAATACCGAAAGAAAGCATGAAACTAGGGTCCCATCTCTTTAAGACAATAAAATGGAATGACGATAAAAATGAAAGGACGGCTGAGCTATTGAAAAAAAAAGAGAAACGCGATATCATATCATAATATTTGTATACTGTAGCTAACAAAATGTAATACATTCAATGAATGGAATAAATGTATATATAAATATTACTGTTTATTACTCATTTCATTGTTACTGTTTGGGATCTGGCCAATTCTAAAATTAGCAGTCTGAATTATGGGAGGAGATGACAATCCACTTTATACAGTATATTATGCACAATACGATGGCTGGTTTGTGAATTCCTTAATGCTGCGGATTCAGCAGTCTCATTGTTGATTCTTTTGGGGAGTTCTTTTAAGATTTTTTAATGGGACGAGTGTAATACAAACTAATGATTAAAAAAAAGAAGTGTTAATTGCTGCCTCACACCTTTCAGTCTTCCACCCACAACAAGCTGTCCTATGTTAGCAGAAGTCTCGTGTAGGTGGTCGGCTTTTTCTGTGTATGTTTGCCTCTTTTGCTAAGCAAGCCAAAGTCTGAACGGCCCCCCCTGAATGACCTCTCCTCTATTAAAATGTTGATTTTTTGGGGTAGGTGGGCTTACCCTTTAAATTTCTGCTGAGCCATCAGTGAAGGATGCAGCCATTCCCTATCTGCCACTCGTCTACTCCTCCTCCTTTTTAAAATAAGCATAGCCAGAACTTTCTTTTTCAGCAATGATAGCTACATTGTAGCAAAGTATGGCTGTCTTATCCTATGCTGTCAGCCCAACCAAATATGGGCACATTGGCCGCCAGGGCAGCGTTGTCTTTCTGCCCTGCCGTGCGGACCTTTCACACTGAGCCGAGTGCAGTGCAAAAAAGGGCAGTCTCCGCAAATTGACGAGTGCTCGATCGGCGTGGACGCCGATTGTGCTCTCCTTCATTTGTCCAAAAGGCTTCCTGCTACTCTGAGCCGCAACAGGCAGCCAACAGCAACAGCGAGACTAAAACTGTACTTGAATGCGTCTTGACATGGCAAATTACAAAGTGGCGTTGTGTCTTAGCATGCATGTTCAATCTCAGCCATGCATGTTTCAAATTGCCCAAGGTCTCGGTTATATTTATCAATGTGCGTGTGTGTCTTTGAGGTATTTGCACAGTAACTGCGTCCATAGGCATCTGAGACCACTAATTTGGAGAGGGGAAAAAAAAAATCTAATTTAGCCTTTGAGAAGTGTAAAAGGGAAAACTGGCATGGAAGAAGATGGATTGGGCACAGACGCACACCATATGCTGCTTCAGCCCTTGTTTGGTTTAACTGAGGCAACTGTATGCAGTGCTCGCAGGGCTTATCATTTTTCATCTCAAACATAAAAGATACCTCCAGTGAAGCGTGATGAGTGTGAGAGACTTACTTTTAAACACGTTCAAAGTTTGTGATATTCACTCATTATTGAGCTACACAGAGTTATGTCAAACATACACAATCCAAACTGTACGCACGCCTTCAGATACCGCTCAGAGAAACTTGTTTACAAGGGATACTGGCAGCTGGTCAGAGTCCGCAATTTGATAAAACTCAGAGACATGTTTGAGGGCGTCATCTGTTCACTCATCATTAACAGGCAATCACCACAGTTACTGATGAAAGTCAATAGTCAAGTTACAGGAGCAATTGTATTTTCATCTTACATCTTTTAATTTCCCAATGACTCAGTAATGAGCATTTTGGTGGTTTCAATTTGATAAAAATCCTTTAATAATAAATTTAAAAAGGTTTGTAAATTGTTTTCACCAAAAATTGCATTATTATTATTATTATGACCAAAAAGGCATGATATTTCGTCTTTACAGTGTGAAGAGAAATTCCTAGATTATTTATCTAACAGCAAAAGGCATTTCTGGCAAAAATGTACTGTTCGCGAGTTTCATCATCCAGATAAATACTAAATATTCAAGGAGTAGAGCGAGGTAAACGTTCTTTATTTTCATTTGATCTCTCTCAAGTTGGATGTCTACCATGAAAAGTCTTTTATGCGTCGCAACAAGATGCCTGAGGGGAAAAGCTTTTATGATTCGCCAAGTCATCACTCCCACCGTGAGAGCCATGCAATTGAATTTCACATCTCTTTTGGAGATTTCCTTTTGTCTTGCCAGCTTTTAGCCGACAATTACGCTGTGTTCTCGTTGTATTAAGAAAACCTTTCAAGTTGAAGGGCCATTTACACACAATAATAAAGCAACTCTTGACATTTCCGCAGTGCTTGATGGCATGATGCTTCTTTTTACATTTCTTTAATTGCTGATCTTTTCAACTGATCTCTTTCTCGTCAGATAAAGGAAGATGCAGATAGCTAGTAGCAAACTACGTACGAACACCAGCAATATGGACTCACAGCTCTTGGACCACCTCAGTGGCCTAGTGGTAGAGTGTCCGCCCTCAGACTGGAAGGTTGTGGCAGTGCTGCTGCTCACTGCTCCCCTGTCCCCCAGGGGATGGATCAAAATCACATGGGGATGGGTTAAATGCAGACGACAAATTTCACCACACCCAGATGTGTGTGTGACGATCATTGGGACTTTAACTTAACTTTAACTCTTTATGTGCAAGGAAGTGTTTGTACAAATGGATCATCTCAGGGTAAATGAAAAAGAATCGAGTGAAGAAATAACAAATGGAGGAGCAACTGGCTGTCTTAAGTGCCATTCAACAACCGCAATGTTGTTCGTAGTAAACCTAACTGTCGAGCTTTTTCTGTTTCGTCTTCGGGCATGACTCCAGGACTTTTTCTCTCCCGGGGGTAAAGGGGGGCTTGACCCGAGGGGGGCATCGACGAGGCTGAAAGAATAATTCATAAAAACATTTCAGAATATGAAATAAAATGCTTGAGGGCCTTAACTGGAGCCACACAGATTTCTGATGGGGCTATGCAAGAGGAGACGAAGAAAAGAAAAAGTCATATGCTGGAGTAAAAAGTGGCAATTCTTATTTTGTGTTTTTTTTTTCAAGACTCTGTTTATTCGAGCAAAACAACTGACAATATTTTAAAGAATGCAATATCTTATCTTTAAATAGGTCGACATACTTGTAACCTGTGTTTGCCCAGATAAGATTTTAGAGTGAGATTTTGAAGAGAGGGATGTTTAGTTCAATGGAGCAAAACATTTGGGAAATTGGAGTACAGTCATAGATAGTAAATAGTATGTCGCTGAATACAAAAAGTCAACTTTGCTGATCAAGTGCTACAGGACAAATTTTGCTCCCGATATGTGCCAATGTGCTGGAATACTGAGGTGTTGCAAGTTTACCGAGACTACTGCTACTGAGTGGGTAAAACAAATATGGAGCCGGACATGACCATAATAAGGCCTGTTTGAGATTCCAAAAGGAATTTGAGTAGCAGATAAAATAAAACGTGAGGCTTTCCATTCCTGACGCAGTGTGTCCATCTGCCGCCTGTGAGCATGGCAGGACTGCGACTGTCGGGCCATCTGATGGCACCGGGCCTTGCCCAGCAGGCCTTTATAACAGACGTGGCCCAGTCGTGCATTGTCTGACCCACAATTCACTGATGGTGATATCCCTTGCCAGGGAGCCATGACTGCCAAACCAAGTTTGTATACAGTAGAGAAGTCAAGAGCATAAACAGGAGCTGGATTGCCAAAATACTTTATCTAACACCATGTCTTGCTTGGCATGGGTGACTTTTAAAGGGGAAGTCAACGCCGGCATTTTCCAATTCTATGTTGTATTTGCCCCCGCAGCAAAATTTACCTCATGTAAATTGCTTGCTGACGACTGAAAATAACGTCACAGTTGCCAGGTCACAACAATGATGGCTCAGCTTCAGAAAAACGCTGAGCCATGATTGGTTGTGACCTGAGACCAGGCAACTGTGATGTCATTCTCAGTCGACAGCAAGTGGCAAAATGGCCGCCCCCTGAGAAGGATAAAAACATGTAAATTTTGCCTATTTAATTTGTATTCCACAAATGAAACATAAAACACAACACTGCTTCGACGAGTTGGCCTGCACAAAACGTATCATTACAATTTTGCGGTTGACTTCCTGACATCTTTTGTGTTTTCATAACCTCAATTCTGCTGCACGACAGAGTAACTAACAATGAAGGTTTCTGTTCTATTTTTGTTCATTCTTTTAGGACAGATTTTTATCATAGTTGTGGTATATGCTTTATAAACAAAGTTGAGTTGAGAGTTGAGCTTTACGCTCACTGGATCAGATAGAGATACTTTCACGAGTACTTGAATAACTGCAGCAATTAGAAATGTACATCCTTTACTGTTACGTGACATAATTCCAACAAACAGAAAGTTTATTGCTACCTTGAAGGTCTTTCTTAATCCGAGATAAGTATTCTTTTGTCAGTTATGCCACTTAATTCTAAGAACATTGGACACAGCCCAAGAACACTATCTGCATTTTTTCAACTATAACATACAGTGTAACTGTGTCACTTTTATCCACAAGACGCAGTGTGCAGCCTTGTGTCCTTGGCATGCAAGCCTTATGGGTACAAACTGCAAGTTTCAGTGCAAGAGTTTATACAACCATACTGTACAATGCGGTTTCCAGCCACAAACATTTTCTCTAAAAAAAAAAAAAAAAAGCAAATCTGTCTGGGCAGCCAACATGGGAAATAAGAGGCCCTCGAGTCATTCATATTTTGGAATATCAAATTAAAGTTCTTCTTTTAGCTGGCCCCATATGTTTGACTTAATCTTTTTCGAAGGAAAATGAAAGTGAATATCATCCACTGGAGAGCACACTCATCATGAGGCACGCAGCAATTCCATATGCTGTACAGCTCCAGCTAATTACACCGCTGCACTGAGGAGCACTTAAATTCCGTCAAAGATGAGCACAAAGTCAATGTAGCGAGAAACTGCACATTTTTGGGCTGGCGCAACTTTTACAGAGCACAGTTTTATCTTAGCGTGACGCTAACGGGATGTGCTTTGCTTTTCCAACCAAAAACTGACAAAAGTATTGGGGTGCACCACTTGATCAAATAATTAGTCGCAAATGAACTGGAGCTGACTTTAGGCGAGCCAGCCACATATCGACAAGATAATAACGCTTCACACTCCCATGGACAATTTAGTTTAGGCTGGCTTGCTCGCCACACCCAAAAAGCTTGTTTGAACATTTTCTATTCCAAATTAACTTCCAAATTAATGATGATAATGATGATGTTGAATTTCATATTTAAAAGTTCAAATAAATGGGTTCTTTAGAGCAGTGATGGAATATTGAGCTGACTGATTCTTTTAAGATATGACTCATATCTAATGGATCTTATGTTGACTGGAAGAGCAGGAAGAATTGGCCACTGTTGCAGTTGCTTCCCGACAGTGAGTTGAGGAATTACTATAACAATTATAATTAAATGGACAGTAATTATATTTAAAAGCAAGCAGCTTTCAAGCTCCATTATGTGCACCTCTATAAACAAAGCCCCTGACCTCATGTCATATCTGTCAGTTGTGTGCACTGCTCATCATTTGAAGTGGGCAAATGATCAAAATCACCCCAAAGCCACAGAACCAGAAGAAGCGGTTTCAAATGTCACACTGACGCAGTCAACTTGCTGGATGCCACACTGTTTTGACTTGTGACTGCATGGCTTCTAGTTATTTACCTACAGAGGCAGTTGAACCAGAGGTGACCTTTTTGACAAAGGAAATGAATGAATATGCCGCTCACATAAGCAGCCGGGGCTTAGGAGACAAATGGAAGGAGCGGAGGGATGCCAAGATAGAGAGCCTCAAGTCAAAGATAAAGAGAGTTTGACAGGCGGGGAGGGGAGGAGGAAGACAAGATGAGGGTAACATGGAGGGGAAACTTTGAACTTCACAAGGTCAACGGCTTTTATCTTTACGCCAAGCACGACGGTAGCGCTGCGCAGCTTCCAAAACACCCTCTAGTACTCCGGTCAAGCATGCAGAGATGGGGCCACGTCCCACTTTGGGAAGCGGGTCTGTTGATGCCCTGAGGCGCAGAGTCTCCTTCAGCACTTCCAGCAGACCAGGGCCCTGCATTAATCATGTGCAACGTGATCGTCCCAAGCCTCCCCGGGGATGTTGGCCCCTAAACACGCCATGACAGCGGGGGGGCCCGCCCGGCCCGGCCCGGCCCGGCCCGACGCACCTGCGCTGCTGTGTGCGCTGCCTACAAAAAAAGGGATGAGCGCAAAGCCGCAGCCCAAACATGCTGACATTGTCTAAAAATGTAACTTCGCTGCTTCCTTGTCAGTCTGATGCAAAGCCCTTGCGGTATCTAATGAAGATATTTGTCTGTGAATTTTATTTCAGTGTTCAAAGTACTGCGTAACAGCATCTAGCAAATAGAAGGCGCTCCCCTTTCTTGGCAGAGCACCTGTTTAAACAAACAGAACACATTTTTTCCTTCATTAATAAGTAATTTGCTTTTTTAAAGTTAGTTATTGAGGCATTCTACTGAAGAAGGGAGTTGGATCATTCCGAACATATTTTGATGCTGTAAGCTCCTTGGTGCTCTTTAATGGTAGCAAAATATATTATTCATTAGTATTTGGCTGTTTTTTTTAAATTTATTTATATATAATTCCTGCAAGACTACTTGGCCTTTTATTATGTCAAAGTAGTAAAAAGTTTCAGTCTGGGAATTGTGCTCGGGCTTCGAAAAGAAACCCCTCAGAAAAACTTTGTTAAAAAGACCTCAAAGAGGTGAGTAGCATCAATGAGTAAATTTTTGACTAGCATATACGTATTTACTCTTTTCGTTTAACATCCAAGACAAAAAAAGCAAAAAATTTTAAGCAGTTGGTCTACATTATTCCAATACGTTCATTAATTAAGTAAACATTGTTCATCCCGAATTTGTATTATTCATTATTATGACTGCAGGGCAAGTACTTCCAATGCTCAAATATTTTTGCGTATCCAAATTTTGTTGCGGTCCCATGCTTCCATAAAAAGGAATATATACTACTTCTATATACCTACCAAGGAAATTAAATAGTTCAAATAGTGTTAAACGGCCACTGAACCGGTCCGACAATCTCACAATTAACGTGACAGTTTCGTTCTAGTGGTGTGGGTGTGACTGCATCTCTTCACAGTGTGTCGAACATTTGATTCCAACGCCTTTGACTCAGGCTCGGTTTCTCGGTGTAGGCGGATGAGTGGAATGATCCTCCCGTCCATAACTTTTAGTCATTCCCTCATCAAGAGTCTGTTAAAAGGCACCAGAGGGCCGGCGAGTGGGTGAACCAACACGTGTCCAACTCTTTTTGAGCCGCTCACTTAACGCTCACTAAGCCTACTTACTGACTCGCTCTCTCAACCACTGATACCGCATTACGTCGCCTACGCACGGCCACAAAGAGAATGACACGTAATGCCCCAAACAATGCTACATTGCTAATTGGTCTTTGAAAAATGACAGGGAAAGAAAATGGCGGAACATGACAGTTAAAAACAGCATCCAATCATCTTTGAACTTAAATGTCACCAACCTACTTTCCAGAATGCACCCTTGGTGCATGATGAGTATCATGTTTACTTCAAATATTGAGATACCAGCGAGCAGTTTTTTTCCCCCCCTGGGGACTGAATTGAAATGAAGGCCAATGTTGCTTGATGTTGGCTTGATTTGTGAACATTATCTTAGATAAGCAGCTCCCAGGGCAGGTTTATACTGCAACTTTGTATTCAGATCTTGCTCCCCTTAGTTTCACAGTGCTTGGCAAATGTCAAAAATTAGAGCCCGCTGCCCTAAATTAACTGCATTATTGAGTTATGTACAACATTCTGAATGCTAAAGTGTAAGTGACTATTGTTATCTATATATATTATTTTAATTAATATTTTTTCAAAATATAAACATTTAGATTCAGAATTTTCCCTGACAAAGGTAATGTTAAGCCACCTTTGGGTGTTCCGAAGAGACGGATCGTGACAGTACCGCCCCTCAAGGGACGGCTCACAATGTTCCGCCATTTTTTTATTCTTTATACTTGGATATGTGAACACTGACAACGTTTACATCTCACATTGGAAGAAACAATTATTATTATCATTATTATTATTATTATTTGGGGGTTGAAGGTGTTGTGCTTCACTGATTGTAAATATTGATTGTAAATATATGCTCTTTTCCTTTTTTTTCCTCCATGTGCTTACTGCCAAATATGTTTCTGATATAGATGAACAAACCAGTCCATACATCTACTGTGTACTTTCAGTATTTAAAAATGATACGAGATGGCCTAAAGTGTCAGATGTATATGTATAGCTGTAAATAAATACTGAAATGTCATTCTCATAAATGAAGGAAATGGCTTCATCATTCCAATATTTTTGAAGAGAACGATGTTATCACCTGCGGTTTTACAAATGCTATACCTATCTCTAATCTGGATTCTATTCGTAGAGAAAATTTACCATCAGCATATCACATTGATGATGGCCGGGGGGCATAAGCTAGCCAGATAGTTAAAATCACCGGGCTTGGTTGCACTTTGGGCCGATCATATATGTACGTGTCTTCATCGAAGCACACAGACAGCCGTTTGGGATTTTATATGTAAGCCGCATCTGTACAGCACAGCATTATGAAGTCCGACTTTCCCTTTCAGAGCTGCAGCGACTAATGATCGTGGTTGCCAGAGACATATTGAATTTTCCTTCGACTGACTCGGAGGCTGCTGGTCCCTGTCCTTCAAATCCACTATGATAGGCCAGGCCTGGCCCGCCTCTGTGCTGCCTGAAGAGGTCCACTGTCACAGCCAGTGTTTAGGGAATGCCTGATGAATTCTCCTGTCGCTTTAATTATGCAGCCATTCACTCACTGACTCCTCCCGTGTGTGTGTGTGTGTCCATCCAAAACAAACAGAGGGCAGCAGTGGCAGAGATAAACATGAAGGCAACTACTGTCAAGGTTTCAATTCATTGTCATAAGACCAATGTTGTTGATTTACCAAGATGCACCCTCTTTGCGCACGTCTATTGTTGTTTTAACCTCGCTTACTCTATTATTGGTTAGTCAGGGGAATTTCTTAAACATTTTTGTGACCAGTGCTTCTCAGGTTTAAATTTCCTTAACAGAACATTTTCGAATGGTGGTAGCGGTGATGCAGTAACTCGTGCCAAAAATCGAAATGAACTTGCATGTGGTTTATTTCAAAATGATAAGTGGCACTAAAAATGATGGCTGGTTTGATGAATTTAAAATAATAAGGATATTTTAACACAAATGATTCAGCAACACAGATAGACAGGCCAGTACGCACAGGCATATTTTTCATCCTCTACATAGAAAGAATGGCTGGATGCAAAATTGACTACAATTACAGCAGCTTCCTGAGTCACTTGTCGTAGTTGTGAAACTCTTCTTTGTTTGTGTTTGCATGACTTTGTTATACTGCCCTTCGGTGGCCACCTCACAAACACCAATAGAGCGGCAAGGAATTAGCCTACTGATGATGCACAAAATGTCCAGGTTCTTTACATTCTAATATATTAGAGAGGGCTAGTTCCTTTATCGGTCACCAGAGACCATCTGCGGGTGGATGCTGGGACACATCTTTGATGAGGTTGGAGCCGACAAGATGAGACGGCCTCTCGTGCCGTGCGCAGTGGGCCGCCATCATATATGCGTAGAGTACACATCCTTTAAGTTACCATTTTTTTACTGCGCAGTGGTTTGCATGCAACCATCACGACAGCGTGGAGCTTTGCAGCAGGAGACGGCGCACGACTGGTGTAGGCGTAAGACTGAGAGGAAAAAGCGCAGGGATAAGGGGGGAGGGTGATGAAAAGAGAAGTAGGACGAGAGCGGGACGAGATGAACTGGCTGCCTTCCTCCTCCTCTTCCTCCTCCTCCTCCTCCTCCTCCCGTCTCTGACTGTCTCAGAGGAGATGGAGGAACATGAACGCAGGCCAGAATTTCCAGAAATGAAGCTATTGCTGCATCCCAACTACTCCTGCCATACTCATACTGCTCTCTTGTCATTAACATAGAACGACTCCTGCAGGGGCAGCAAGCTCTGCACAGGAGCAAGAAAAAAATAAAGAAAAAAATCAAGCATCACATATAGCAAAGCAATGCCATTGCGCGTGTTGGTTTAGATGCAGTAACGAGGGAAGGGAAAGGTGTGGTAGATGTATTGACTTTTTCAATGAAGGGAGGCAAAGGAGAGGGGGAAACATAAAAAGGCAGAGGATGGGGCTTGTTCTTCAGGGCTCTATTAAAAAATGAATCAAAGGACTACTGGCATGCCCATTGAAAAACAGAACTCAGCAGCCGGCTGAGAAACGTAGGAGCGAGGGTGACTGTGTCGCATGGATGCTCTTATGCCATGTGGAAGCCCATGAACACATGCTAATTTACCTTTCATTCACTGCCTGGGTGCGCTACACTTTCTGATGTCACTCAGAATTGTTCAATATACTTCAGAAATTGAAGTAAGCACATAAATAATCCAAAAAAGAACGCTTTTCATAGAAGTCACTGCATTTGAGGAAGGTACCATTTTGTTTTGTTTTTAATTTCTCAAGGTCAGTGACACTTAACTTTTATTGAACCAAGGAACATATTTTACATTAGAAAAATGACATAAATATGGCACCAAAAGTAAATAAACCTTCCAGTGGACATGTAGTTGTCTGTCACAATGTATCATTACCATACAAAGATACATTCTTTGTAAATTTGATAAATGATCATTTTCTAACCACAACATTTTCTGGATTAGGCTAGAATTTGCTACTATGTAGTTACGAGACAGGCGAACCTCCCTAGTTAACGGTAGTATTTAGTTATCACCAGTTTTCTGAAGCTGAGCTGTGATTGGTTGTGACCTGAGACCCGGCAACTGAGATGTCATTTTCAGTTGACAGCTAAATGGTGGCCCCCTGAGAGGAATAAAATCAGGTCAATTTTGCCTGTTCGATTCATATTCCACAAACAAAATATTAGTCAGAACCCCACGCTTCGACTAGTTGGGCTGCACAGAAAATATTACAAAGGATTTTGAGGGGTTGACTCATTTAATTTTGTCAAGCGGTTGTAAAAAATAAAATCATCTGAATTCAGATGAATTTTAAAGTAGATGTAGTCTATTTTAAAAAATGTATAAGGATTTATTTCATGAAACCACTTGACAAAATAAAATTGAGTAAATTCAACGTAACAAACTTTTCAGTCCAATACTGCTGGCTCAACAAAAATGATATGGTTCAGAATCCCAAGATCTGTTGGCTGGCTCCCGCACTGTACAGTATACCAACTGCCAAATGGACAAAAGTCTAGCATCAAAACCAATAGTAAATCTTTACAAGAATGATGTGTGTAACAATGTTCATGAGGAGTTCCAGCTTGATGGAAGTTGACAGAATGACAAGTGTAACGGGAGGCGGCACAGTGTTGATGAAGACGGCACTCCATCAAAGCGTCTTCACGCTAAACGTACAAGCTGAACTTTCACACCTTTTGAGCAAGAATTGTCCGAGGGGGCCCGCGGATGCTTCGGCTCTCTCAATCAATATTTCAGCGCGCCGAGGCGTCGCTCAGCCTCCTTCCAACCTGGAGTGCTGCCAACATGGAGTTTGGTTCCTACCAAGCGCCAGCCTACGCACACTTCCACTGGAACATTAGCAATCAGAACGCAGCATTTCGCAAAGCTTTGTTCTGCCGTGCCAGGTGCAATCATAAATAATGTGAAGGCACTGCCTGTGGCTTGATGTAGTTTGAAAAGTGGTTGTAAAATAATAATCGTTTTAAATGACTTTTTCTTCTTGAAATTGACATATGACCCTCTGAAGACAAGACCGTGCAACGACTGACTGACTATGTTGCGCAATAATAATAAATTCCTAAATAAATAAATAAATAAATAAATAAATAAATAAATAAAACATTATAAATAATAAATAAATTGACAGATTCTTTTGATCTTACTCTTCTTTTCTTGGGATAGACCAGGGTTCAGCAACCCAAAATGTTCAAAGAGCCATATTGGCACAAAAAACATACCTGTCTGGAGCCCCAAAAAGCTAAAAGCCTTTTATAATGCAACATAGACTGTCAATACATAAGTTGTATGCCTACTATTAAAATAATTATTTTAAAAAATTAAAAAAGTATCAATTTGATCATTTCTTCTTTCTGTATTTATTGTCTTTGTTTCAACACTGTGATTGACTAGTGACCTGGCCCTGTAGTGTGTACCCAGTTTGTTTTACACGTCACGCTCAGGCAGTTTATCTAGACTCAGAACAGGATTGCTGTATGATTATAAAAATGAAAGAATAAATGAGTTATTCAAGAATATGAATTGATCAGTGTCCTTAAGTATAAGGGTCATTATTTCATCGCCCCCAGCAGAATGTATTGAGTAGTGCAAGTTGTGCTGCAAGAATAAAAAAAAATTAAAAAAAAGAACAATAATAATCACAGTGTGGTATGTATATTTTTGTCATTTGCTGTTTTTTTGGTGAGAAATATTATCAGTAATTTTCTCGTGGTTTACTTATCTGACTTTCCTGCAGGCAGTGGGTTCAATTCCAACTCTGGAAGAGTCGGTGGTTGTCTGTCTTTTTATGTGCCTGGTGGAAATCCTTTTCAAAGATGAAATGTAAGATATTTTCATCAGTGTACATCAAACTCAATCAATTTTGGAAGTATGCCTGCTTCTTTGTTTATTGATCCACATACATGTGAAATTTAAACTGCTTTTCTGACAAGTAACCAGAGACCAGACAGAGTGTGAAAACATCCTGGCACATTTAAAAATGCATTTCACTTTCATACATTCTTCACTAACTGGCTATAGATTGCAGCCAAGTAAATATGTCAAAATCCAACAAGATCTGCAGAATTTGATTTGGGCTAATTAAAAATATGACTACCATGCTAGTAGCTTTGTTACCATAGTTAGTTCTTAATTGTGAATGCAGCTACATGCATACATAAATGGGTTGATCTCATTTGCAGACATAATTTTAGATGATTTAAACTTTTGGACTACTCCTTGCATTATTTTTACATTCAAGCTGCAATTATAAGGAAACTTCCAAAGTGAGGGTGTTTTTAATTTTAGTTTAATTTTGTCACTAAATAGGATCTGTTTTGAATTGTTGGGGGCAGATGTGTCCTTTAAATTAGTTCTATCCTGCACTGATCGTGCGGTTGCTTTGGATGAGCCGTATTTTTTTTTCCGACTTAAGCTTGGTGTCACTTATTAATTTGCCAGTACAGGATCAAAAACTATATCAGTTCATCATTGTATCCAGCTAACATCTTTGGATGGGAAAACCTGCTTGATGGCCAAGAGGCAGACACATCCTGCAGTGCCGACAGTGACAGCTACTGACATAATGATGTACGCAGCGGCCGCTTTGACAGGCAGCACGCTGAGATGCTGATCATTTTTGTCAAGCTGAGATGGCAAAATGCGCCAGCGACCCATAAATATTGAACCTGCCTCGTAGGGGGGCCAATGACCTGCATTGGATAATAGGGGCCTTTACAGCAAGACAAGTGTCAGTGTGCCATTTCTTTTGGGGGGGGGACTTTTTCGATGGGCGTATTAGCCTTCAGAAGTCTAGTATGAAAACCTTTTCATTGCCAATCCTAAAAATAAATAAATAAAGGAGTGCCTTGGCCTACTGCCATGCTTTTTTTTATTTCTTTTTAATCAGCAAAATAGGTACATGTGCAGACTCAAATTGTAGTAAAACATATAGAGTTCCAACACAAAAAGTCAAACAATAATAAAGATTACAAAAGTCCAACAAGCAACATCCAAATAAAATATATGAATAAAATATGTTGAAAATATGTAAACAGTCATTCTGGTACATTTAATGTTGACCCCTTACACATGAGGCTTGCTTGTTTTAATCTGTCACAAATGTGTTACCAATTTAAGAACTTTGACCTTTAACCTCATTGACCTAATAGCTTACAGTAATAAAGAAACTGTAATATTGCACACCCCTTGTTCATGACTGAGATCTGCGCAAAATATGTCACTAAAATGAAATTAATACAGTATAATTCAGTTTGATAGCTTTGTACGTCAATGATATCAATTTTTTGGGTCAAAGTCTATAAATAAAATCAATTTGGCGACCCGCCCAAGGGTGTCACAGTCAAGGCCTTGAAAAATGTGCTGAAAGGTCATAAAGAGGTGAAGGAGAAGTTTTTCTCTTGAATGGTCTAATGAAAGCGCAAATGCCGTTTTCACTTCGTTCAAAGAAGTTTTTATTTATTTTTGTTTTTATAATTGTTATCATTGAAGGGCATCCAGTAAAAAACTGTGACAATCAACTCTTGCAATTGACTTGCTGTATTGATAAGCCGACGTTGCGTTTTCTCGAGGGCGTAGTATTCCTGTAAAGTAGTGCGCTTTTTACTGTCCCAATACTTTTGTGCATGATGTTTTTACATACAACTGCAAGTCTCTTTCATACTGTATATCTGATGAGAGATACATATATAGCAGCAAATTAGAAAACATTCCATTCAGCTGTAATACTACTAATAATAATAATAAAAAAGGTTTTCATAAATTAAACATGATGTTGTAATTGAAACAGCAGGGGACACGGAGACTGAGAGATGCAGAGAGACTCCCGAGACTAATGAGCTCACTGTGGGGTGTTCTTCCTCGTGTGACTGCTGTAATTGGGTCAGTCAATAGACCTGAGCGCTGTGCTGCTGCTGCTTCTGTCTGGCGGCCCGACCCGGCCTGCTTCGCCAATGGCGGCGTACGTTTTGTGAAATGTTGTCGACTCTGTGAAACAACCTATTTGTTTTGCACCAAAAAGTTTATTAATGATCTTAGTCGTGCTCGGATTGAGTAAGTTGGAAAAGCGTGATGAATCTCATTGTCGGTATCCTCTTACCTGTCACGTCTTTTTTGCAATTTCATCAACATTCTTTGCACACATTGATCGACTGCATGGACTCTTCTTTGTGCGTGTACACTAATGAGTGTTTACATGCAGTGCTGTCGGGCTGAGTGAGTGTTAACTTGAGGACTATAGTGTATATGAAGCTCTAGTTAAGTGCTCGCATAGCTTTTTATTTTCCTTGTGTACATTAATTACAGAGTTTTCTCCAGCACAGCACGTGGCCTAAAACCATGTCGTTGGGTGAAATTTTGTTTCATCTTCAAAGCATGCAACTGACATTTGCACATAGGCATTGAGCATGTAGTTAGCTCTTGATCTGGAAGAAACACTGATCGGGCAAATGGATCGTGGATTTTTTTGAAAGGCTGGATTTCCAAGAAAACAGCTGTTGTCAACTGTACCGTGAAAAAGTATTTGTCTTCTTGGAAAAAAAATTGTATTGATCGTTGCTTTACGTTAGCGAGATGATTCTTTTCAAAAGGCTTTGCAAAAGCAAAGAAAGTGGGCCATTCTATCTGGACAAACAACTTTATTTCTGGTAATGCATCTATACACTGTACATTCAGTCACTGCAGTATATAAGCATCGCTATTTTCAAACATAATCTCATCAAGTCCTTTACTTTACAATATTGTCGGTGTCGTGCGAGAGGGGTGCTGTTGGGAAAAACGAGGGGATCACATGAGTGGGCGGAGCTTTTCGTACTGCATATGCGGCGGCATTCAACAATGGTAGAGCTTCCATTTTGCCTCTTACATCAAAAATATTTCTACAAGTTTTATATAGCATTAGCAGCAGCACAGGGCGAAAGAGATACAAGAGGATGTTGGGGGACAATCTTTAACATGACGGGGTGTGTGTGTGAGAATATATAGCTAAAAATATAAGAACTGGTGAAAAGAAATGCAATACAAAGACTACAGTAAAAAAAAATAAACAGCAAAGAATTAGATGAAAGGAATCGTCTCTTACGCACTGCATGAACTGTTTTTGAAACATTTCCAAACACAAATTTAAAAAAACAAAACAATGAAACAAGCCATCTATAGTAAGAAAAAATTTCATTTTGAAAAAAGGAAACACCATGTACATCTATTATACAATATTGTTAATGAAAAAAATATTTACATGTTGCAAATTCATATTCAAATTGTTACACTGGCAAGGATTTGTTTATTAATATGGATTGTTATTGCTCTTCTGGCAAAAAAGATCCTTTTGAAAACAAGTCCCCGTTCTTACTTTGTACGGGGAGACGGAAAGGCCTATGACAGTCGTCTCCCTTGTAGAAAAACATGCATCAAAAAAATTACACACAACTTTTTTAGGGTGTAAAAGCAACTAGAAAATGTATCAATTTGTGGGCGTGGCAGGTGCAGTGTCGTTCTCTGAGCGAGAGTTTCACTTGGACCTGAGCTCGCCTTTTTTCTACACTAATAATTTTTCTTCTCCTCAACATGCACGCACGCCTTAGGACAGCATGTCCACAAAACTCTTTTATGTACAAGCCTTTTGCAACAACTTACCAAAGCAAGTGGCTTTATCCCCCCCCCCCCCCTACCACCCCAAAAAGATCATCTATAAAAGTGTTTTGCTCATGCACATCATGGATTCCAAATGAAGAATAAAGAGCACGCACTCTTTGGGGGTTCATATTGATTGTTAAATTGCTCTCTGACTTAGGAATAAAACATGTAAACTGGTTGTACTTAAAAAAGAGCTGCTGAGAAAGGGAGAGTCTTTTTTTTTTTTAATTCCCCCACCCCTATGAAGTAGTTGTCTCCCCCCTCGCACCTTGAAGCTACTTCTTCAGCTTTCCCCTTCTGGAAACCTTACGCCAGTGTCAGGCACTTGAGGTTGTCCAGCATTGCATTTGATATATTTTTTGAATTATTATTATTTTGTTTGTTTGCTTTCTATGCACAGCTTGTTGCTTTTAGTGACCGATTACGCTTGGTAGAAAAGACAAATTGCTTCAAATTGCATATCACAATAAACTCCTCACATGAACAGTAAGTACACTGTAAATGCCCAATAGTTGACGATATGAATGGCAAGTTTTCACTTTCATGCATAAACAAAAAGTATGAGTTTTCTTTTCTTGTTTCTTGAAAAAGAAGTGAACATAACAGACACGCAATAAAATATCTCATTTCAAACATTAACAATCAAAGCAAATATAAGCATTAACATAATGTACATTCTGATTGCATTGTACCCACTGCAATGGCATCTTCCTGCCAATGTCTTTCTTTTTTCTTTTTTTTTCTTTTTAATAAAAATCCAAATATGATTGTTTTTGCAGTTTTTTTTTCCTTTTCTCTTTCGTTTTTTTTAATAAATCACCCTACTAACATACAGACTGATGACAAATTAATAGGGGGGGGGACAACAACAAAAAGTGTTGCCATGGTGCTGGGCTTGCACTGGATCGAACAAAATAGATTTTTCTCACATCCCTTCCCAGTCCAGCAAAGCAATGTTGCCACTTTCAAGGCCACAAACTATGACATCATCAAGTTCCCCCGGCCCTCCTCTTGATTTGTCAACGGTTTGTACGTTGCGGCGAGCTTGAGCGATTTTCGTCAATCAAGCAGTAACTGGTAGAGCCTTGTTTTTCTTTCGGTTTATTTACAATACTTTGCCTCGCGTAAACAGAACAATACTTAATAGAGAATGAATATAACCAACAAAATTGTATACGGTAGCATTCATGTATAAGATGATGTTTTCAAAATAAGACAAAAATTGGATTACAACGCATACAAACAGTTTGTTGTTAGGACAAAGTGCCATTCATTATTGTTAAGTCCAAAAGTCGATATATATTTACAAACCTTAATTTAATGAACATTTGTGGTTCTTCCAATACAGTTCATAAAGTTGTGATGTACGGATGAATCAAAGTCCGATAGATGCCAGCTTTCTCACTCCTCTGTATCGAGATGAGAAAAATAGGCCACGCCCACCTGTGGAATATTGCATCTGTAGTAGATTCGACACCTCTGGGCGTTGACCCCAAATGCTTCAACGCAAATATGGCTGGCTGGTGACCCACGTGAGCGACATTGGGGACAAAGACCGATGGATAGAGTTGGATCCTTCCAAAACAAGTGCGGTGCCCCTTCCACCCCGTTAAAAAACTGCGATGACATCATTTTGCAAGCGCTTGTGCTCATTGCGTGAAGACATTTGAAATAACACATGACTTGATTATGTCCTCCCTGTCAGTTGGGTTGCTTAAAAGCAAGAATTCAGAAAAAAGAAAAAAAAAAACATGACGGCACGTGCGGATAGTTCATATGTTTGTATTGTTCATCTTGGGATTTATTTGTCATAGTCTATGTAGCTTATCATGTCTTGAAAATCTTCCGTCCTCGAGGGAGCAACGTGGAGGCATTTCCCCTTTGACTAAAATATTCGGATCCATTTCCCGTCACCGACTGTCCAACCTGTCTTGAGACAGACGTAATCACTCTTGTGATCAACTTTTCAGTTCTGCAAGGATGAAGGTGAGAGTCAGAGTTCAAGTGGCGCACTTCCTCGTTGGGGGCGGGCGTGGAATTTCTCCAGATGACCGTTTTCCATTCTTGCGGGAAGTGTCTGGAATCTCTGCACCGGATGTGGGGACGGAGGGGGCGTGAGGGACTTGGCTACTGGATTACTTTTTTGACGGCGTGTCCTTGGCTGTCAAGTTTTTGTCGCTGTTGGATTTGGGCCAAAGTTGGTGCTGTAGCTCTTTGACCACCCTCTCCAAGTGCTCCCTGGCCTCCCGCTCTTGCAATAAGTCGGCTCGGAGCTGCTCGCGGTCAGCTTCGGCGTGCTGCAGCTTCATCTGGAGGTCTTCGATCTGGAAAACATCACGGGACGCAGATGAAATCACACACCAGAGCATTTCTGACAGAGAGAGCAATGATCCAATTACCGCCCCCCGTCCGTCCCCAGCAGACAAACAGACGGACGGCTCGGGCAAAGACGCAGATGAGATGAGACAGGACAGACGGCTCACATGAGACACAACAGACAGTTAAGATTGGGGAGGGATTAAACAGGCATGACAGAAAGACAAAATCAGAATAGATCAAACTCGAAAGGCACAGTGGCTCGTTGTACTACTTAGTCTTTTGCAGCATGGTATGTGCTGTAAAAAGGAAAAATAAGTTGAGTGAATTTAAATTTTTAAGTTGGGTGCTTCAAAACGTTTTGTGATGTGTGCATGTTTACTTGATATTTAATTATTTTCTGTTGCCGTGCCTTTTTCCAATAGGACAAAAGCGGGTACAGGGAGATTGGCACAACCTCCTTCTTGTTTTGTCTAATCTGCATTTCCCATGATGCCTGGGGGAAGTCGACACGTCTTCCTGTTTCCTTTCCGAGGGGGGGATGAACTTCGCTCTCTGCCTTTGAGGCGACGCCCATTTATTTTTGACCAAGGGGGAAGTGGGTTTTTTTTCCTTTTTTGCGGACCTTGAGAGGACTTTAAAACGAAAACCACGACCCACCGCAATTACTGTACAAGTGCATGTTTCATAAGCCTGCAGAGTTCCAGACATGTTTTTTTTTCTTGTGGTTAACAAGTGTTACTTAAAAAAATAAATAAAATCTGACCGACCTGTGCCGAGTATTTTGCACGCAGACGTCCGGCCTCGCAGCCTTTATCGCAAACCCTCAGCTGGCGGGCCTGCTCGAGCTCTCGCTTCAGACGGATCCGCGACTCGTTGGCTTCCTTCATCTTCTTCTCGCTCTCAGCTCTCAGGCGCTCGATTTCCTTCCTCAAATTTCGCTTGGCCTCGGTCGCCTCTCGCAATTTCTCTTTTTTTGCGACGCGCAAGAACTCCAGCTCCTGAAAAAAGACAAGTTGTTGGAGTTGTTGACATACAAAGACAATATGAGATGTGAACAAGATGTCTTGTTTTTTTTTTTTTTTAATAAAAGCGATGCCTGGCGGTTTATCCGGTGTGCTGCAGTCTCAATGTCAGTGTTTACTTTTGAAAAGTCGAGGGTTAGGGCAATGTGTAAGCTAACTGAAGAGAGATTTCCTTCCTCTAAATGACTGCGTGTGTGCGTGTGTGTTCGTAGTAAGCAAAGCCTACTCATGGGAACTTCACAGTTTGGACAAACATGTCTGTCATCAAGTTTTGTTGGTTCCAAGAAAAAGACTATCCCTATCACGCCCTAGAGTCTGCACAGGCTTTACATGGGGGCCCGACTTTCAACACTTCCCATCTCAACATCTCGTGTTGGTTCAGCTCAAGCCAGCAGGAACGCTGCTTGTTTCAAGTAAGAGCGCGCTTCATTCAGCCTGCAGCTTCTTGGCTGCTTTGACTTAGCGTGTACTTTCTCTCGCCGCCTCCTCAGAGCACGGATGGATACAAAGCGAGAGTGGAATGTCGTTGCACTGGGTTGCTCCAGACTTATTTTTGTGCCGCACATATACACACGCACACACAGACTCTTTCAACTGCATTTTCTTGTTCCCGGTCCAAGCCCAAATATAAAAATGGAAGTCTGGCCTTTCCTTCTGTAGCAACATCCGCTCAGAATGTTATCACTTGCCAACTCACGCTTTGCTTTGCAGGCAGTGATTGTCATTGGGAATGCTATTCGGCATCTTATACAAACTTTTTACCGTCGACTGAGTTAAAGTTTGATTTTAGGATTTGAAATGAGTTCTTGATTCATTTCCTGTGGAATGCTACCTGTTGAAGACTGCGTTTGGCCTGCAGGGCGGATCCCAGCTTCTCCTCTTGCTTAACCCTCATCTTAACAATCTCGTGCAGGAACTTCTCCTTTGACTCTTTGGAGTCCAGCCCATGGTCCAGCGCCTGCCGCAGGCTCTCCAACTCGGACTCCAGCCCCAGTTCTGGAGGGGGCATGGGGGCCGAGACGGGAGCAGCCACCGGAGTAACGCCCTCTGTCGTCACGTTGCAGATGGGGCCGACAACGCTGGGTGAACTCAGGTCCTTGGCTGAGCTGGATGAAGTGAACGATGGTGACGACAGGGAGGACAAGGATGATGTGACTGTTGAGAGATAGAGCGAGAGAGAGCGAGAGAGAGAGAGAGGCGAAAGGTTGACGCTTCAGTATTTGTTCTTTAGTGCTGGGACAAAGATCTTAGCTTACACTCGTCACGGCTCTCCACTTCAATCTCCACCTCTGAGTCATCCTGAGCTGGCTTGCTGGCAGTGGAGGTAAGGGAGCAAGCACCTTCAGGTGCTGGAGGCTGGAACTCCCCTGTGACTCTTCTCTTGCGTGGTCTCGAGCTGGCGTTGGCGCCCTCGCCCGGGGGTTCCCCTCCGCTCGGGTGCGACGTGCTGGGGACTGACGGGGACATCGGGCCCACCTTTCCCAGGGGCAGTGGTGTGAGGGCAACGTTGGGGGCCACAGCATTCTCCAGGCTCTTGTAGTTGTAGAAGCTAGAAGGAGCCAGACCCAAATGTTTGTGATTGATGTCAAAAAGCAGAATAAAGCAGGCTCCAAATGCAGCCCGGGCCAGATCTACAGTCATGTTACAAGCAGTATTGGCAGCACCATGCAAAGTGGGTATTAAAATAGCGCTAGTTCGTCAAATGTCTTTTCACGTTCAAGTGTGGGAGGTTGTGGTACAGTCAGAAAGAGTGCGCTCATCATTTTTCGCAAAGGGAAGGGTAGAATTTGGAAAGAAGATCCTTCTTCATGTTGTCTCCCCCCCCCCCCCCCAAATACTGGACTTACTTGTCTCTTAGCAGAGCGAGGGGGTGAATGGAGAGTCCCTTATCACCGGCAGAGATGTGCGGCGACCAGGGTCGAAAAGCTGACGGCCTCTGTCTCGGCTGAATGCAGTTGAAGCCCTGGTGGGAAAAAAAAAAATACATGAAATGTGAATTTTAGACCATTTTATGACCGACGCACAAAAGGAGGTGATTTTTCTCGTGTATAGTAAAACTGACCTTATTGGGGTTGGAGAGGGACTGGAGCCAGTCATGCTGCTTCTCCTTGTCAGCCAAAGGGGATTGTATTGGGATGTCTTCATGTTTGAGCTTTTTGACTGGAATGGGATCCGGCACCTTCAAGAAAAGAACATTGACTGCTTATTTATGATACAACGGGAAATTGGGTTTTGCTTCATTGAATCAAGAAATAGCGTTTTTGCTGCCACTTCGTATAAATGGTGAGAAATTCCATTTCCCAATGACTGTGCAAGTGTTCCCCACTTGGCACCAAATCAAGAACTGTTACATTAGAAGGTCAGTAAACTGCAAATGCACGACATTGTGCCAGAAAAACTATGTTTGTGTGTAAATAGGGATGACTGTAGAGGAGTGCCAGAGGAGGATACTGATAACTGGAAGTGCCAGTGAGGTTAAATTTAGATGTGCTATTGACTTTGGGTGACTTTGATGTTGTGGAAATACTAAAGCAAATGACACATACACTCACACACACACACAGTGGAGACGATGGTAGTGTGTCGCACAGTTATCACCCAAAACCAAACCAATCTAGCAAGGCGTGTTTGCTCATGAGTTGCCAAGAGTGAAGGCAAGAGGTGACTGGGGCACTGTGTGTGTGTGTGTGCGTGTGCGTGTGCGTGTGCGTGTGTGTGTGTGTGTGTGCGCGCGCGCTATCACACTCAGACACACCCATGCAGACAGACAAGTGAGGTTTTGTTTCTCTTTCTTCTGTTCGACTGCCTTTATGGCACTGACCTCAGCCTCTCCAAAGTGGGGCTGTCACTAGCTGCCACAAGCGCACACACTCACACACGCACACGCACACACGCACACACAAACACAGATGCAGTCTGTCTCAAAATCGATTTTTCGATGATCTTTTCAGTCAAGCAGTTTGTTGGTGACATTAAGCAAATGCAACAAAAATGTACAGACTTTTAACTTTTTTGATAGATATTATTGTTTCAGTTCCTGACCTCAGACAGGCAATAGCTTAGGGAAGTCCTGTCTGTGATTCCCAGCATTGTAGGCTAGATGTAGAGATATGGCCTACATATTAGTCGAAGCTGCAGATAAGCCTCGAATGTGGCTGACAGCACACGCCGCGGTGCGCTCTGGGCAAAGTCTGTGCCACGTGCCTGCCGTCTTCTCGTGGATTATGACTTGCCAGTTTGTCAGTGCGGCATCAAAGGTCCAGTAGGAGGAAGAGGAGGTGGAAATGTTGGCAGAATTCATGGCGCTCAATTTACGCTATAATTTACTTCAAGCTGGTCCTCTCCAAACCCAATGACGATTAGCAACATGGATGTTTATATGTGTGTGCTCTTATCAGCCCAACCCTTTTATGATATTTTGTACATTACACAAACGATACAGGATATAAGATAAGATAAGATAAGATAAGATAAGATAATCCTTTATTATTCCCTCAATGGGGAAACTCCTGTGTTTGCAGCAGTACACTTAACATATACACACACACACGCATGCGGGGAAGGGGGTAAAGATCACACTTCTCAGACGATACGTTTCCGATTAGCTACGTGTGAGTCTGCGTGAGACATGACATTTTTGCAACGTCGACTGAGCTTCAACACCTACATAACACCTTACAATGCTTGCAACGGCTTGCAAAACCCTGCCGTCTGCCATGTGGCTCTTTAAGGCAACAAAAGCTAAATGCAATAACTTCATGAAATATGTCCTGCTTGAGGAAGCAAGGCACAGTGATGCAACAGCATACAAGCTGAGAGCGGCAGCCCCTGTGTCAGCTGCCACATGGGGCCCACCGTGCAGGGGCTCCTGTGCGTGCACGTGTCTGGGCAAGTGGATGTCTCGGTGTGTGTGAGACAGGATGGGTGGGGTGATAACAGCATTCTCAGTGAGAAGTCCGTCTGCGCGTTCTGAAACCACCTGAGTTTCCGAGCACTTCCTCTGTCTGCAAAGCACAGACGTTTGCCAAAAGTTTTCATTCACTACTTTTAGTCAGTAAAGCTTTTGAAATCTGAATATTGGCACTAATTGTCCATGTAAACTCTCGCAGAATCCCCAGAAAATGGTTTTGGTTTGTAAAAATAATACATTTCCACAGATTGTGCATAAAAGATCTATATACATAGTATATATAAAACAGCAGCTGCTTAAGTCTAACCGTATAGCACATCAAATATGTAAAGAAGAAGCCACAAGAGAGGCGGGCTGCATACTAAAGGCTAACATGCTAACAACATGAGAACGTGAGTGGATGAGAGGCATTTTATTTGATCGATCACTCAGAAAAGCACCAAATTTGCTGGAACAATGCCAAAAGGCCCCGAGAAGATCTCCCTGTTTCCCCCAAAACTTGATCTGGTGAAACTCGCCTAAGGAAACTTTTCAAGTGATGACTTGGCAGACTGCTCCCGGTGTCACTTTAGAAAAGCGCCATCACAACAAATCCCACAGGCTTTTGCTACTTCTCTTTTGTGACAGACAGCTTTTTTTATGAGGTAACGCAGAAAGTCTTCTTGACACATTCTGTCAGCCAACACTCCACCCTCCCCTTTCTTGCTTCAAATTCTGCCATCGCCTTCCCTCCCACATGTAGTTGTCTGTTTGTCTGAGACTATTTCCTGTGTCATAGATTACAGGATGTCCTTGACAAACATACAAATTTCTGGTTGCCCAGGAAGCCAGCAACACCGCATTTAAAAAAAGGAAAAAAAAAAAGAACATATCTGTTTTTAAGTAGTATAGTATAAAAAGACTACAACACTCTGCCACGATGCTCTTTTAAATTGTAGTCTAACTGTAAATTCAGGGCACGCTTCAAAATTCCACTGACCGCAGTTGCCATTTCCTTAAACAGGAAACTATTCTTGCTTTGACCGCATAATGTGACTTAAGACTGGCTGACTGTAAGTGTCAAACAGTCCTTTCTGGTATGGTGCTAAACTGGTTGCCTTGCTTCACATCCCTTTTGTAGTCCCAAGTTGAAAAGTCCAGAAACCTGTTTTCTTTGCTCTTTCTTGACTCAGGAGGATGAACAGAGCCACTCCCTGCCTGTGACCTAACATTGGCCTCTGCTTGTCTTACTTACTAAAGGGGGGGGGCACGGTGTTGAAAAAAGAGGCGCTCTCTGTGTGGGGGGAATGTTGAGCGGGTCACCTCTTGGAGTCTCGGCCACATGCTGGACACATGAATTTAATATCTTCATCACAGTTATGTGAAGTGCTGTGTGAAGGCATGAATGGTTCCACCCATAAAACAAAAGAAAGAGGGAAATGCCTCAACTGTGCCCTAGCTACAATTTGGCAACTTGGTTCCACTGGCGGGGGATTTACCAAGATGAACAATGACTGTTTTCAATAAAGTCACCATAACACCACTGGCACACTACAACGTTAAGCATGATTATTATTCAAGACTGGGTTGCTTGGGCTTATTCCCGACATCAGTTTGAACTGATTTGCTGACTACGCTCAAAATGACCTCATCTAGAATTCACTTTGATAAAGGATGTACAGTTGCAAAGTTTTCTCTGCTCAGCACATAAGTAAAAAGTAGAAGTTTGTGAAACACGCTTCGTCTGGAAGGTGAACACAGTTTGTGTCAGAGCTGACTTCCAGGAAGTAAGTGCATAAAGTAAAGAGGCCGCCCGCCCGCCTGCCCGCATCCATGGTACCTGTCTCTACCACTCATCCTAACCCAATCCATCATTTATCACCAAATCCAAAGCAAACAAAAATCTTTCATGATGACAGAGCAATGTGGAAAATGACATTCCGATAACTTCACGTCTTTTTTCCTGGGTGGAACCCTAAAACCAAAATGTTCATCTTTTTCATGTTTAAACGTGTATTTCCACATCCTTTGTTCCCACTGCATTTTTATTTTACAGCGTTTTTTTTTTTTTAGCAGCCTTCACTTCCAGGAAGTGTCCGGTGAGGCTAGTCGACAAAACGGAGGAGAAATCAAAGCTGCTGCTGCCGTACGATGGGCTAAAGATTAAACATCACTAATAAAAATAAGCATGAACTGGGAGGACTGATTTTATAATCTACAACGCTGGGTTGGAGTGTTTGCTATCCACTATAACAACAACAACAACTATACAAACATTCAAGGATCCAGTGGAACAAATGAGAGGACAAGAAGCTACATCGGTCCCAAGGTCCCGAAAGGAAGGAAAGTTCAACTCTCCCGGCCACAGCAGTAAAAACAGAGAAGGAAAAAAAGGTCATAAGTGCTGGAAACAAAAAAAAGATGGAGGAAGGCAAGAGATTGTCCAGGAAGTAAGTCACACAGTTTTGCTTAGATAGCAAGACATCCAAGCAAGCAATTGTATCGTTACGTTTCTATTCAGGTCCTACCATCTATGCTTTGTTTTTTTGTTTTTTTGCTTAAGCATCATACGTTCCAATCACAAAGAAGCAGGCCCATATTTCCGCCTCTATTATGAAAGACAACATGGAAATTTTATATTAGTTAGAAGCAATGGAAGGAGAAGGAATCATGTAACGTAATAAAAGCGTGAGCGGGCATAGAAAGCCTCTTGTACCACAATCTTGGAAAGCACAGAAAGGAACACACACATAAGAGAAGAGACGGGAAGAGATTGGAAGCTTTGGAAAGAGAGCAGGGTCTCCATCTCCTCTCGCCAAATTTGCTTTGGCAACTGTTTCCGTGGGAATGGTGAGAGACTGGCTCTCCTCAGTCGAGGAAAGCGGTGGACCCGCCTACCAAGCTCCGAGGCGAAAGATAGACACGGGGAGAAGGGTTAGGGTGTAAGTAAATACAGCTGGACTTTTCCATCCCTGTTCCTTTTCCATCGCTTACCTCCAAGTGAGAAGACATGATTCCATCCACTTTGTGGCTTGAATGTTTATTTGGCAATTACACAATTACCAGTGTGTGAAATGAATACAGAAATGTTATTTGATTACTCTTGACGTCAAAGGTAACATGACACCATTAGTTCCCCGGTAGAAATATTGAATTTATTTTCACGGGACTAGCTAAAAGTTTGTATAGGCGCCATATTGTGTCTATTGTGCACTGATGTTGTTATTTCATCCCATGGGTGGACAGGAAGTGGCATCATCAAACAATTCCCATATGGGCAACACAATATAGAGAATATACCAAATCATTTCAGGTTGAGTGTTTGCAATATGAAATGTTTATGAAACAGGGTAATGTTCTCAATTATTATATTGTAATTCATTCCAGACCCAAAACTAAGTTTTACTTTTTTAAATCTGTGTATAATGCAAAAGGAAATATAGAAATGAGTGATAACACAGTATTCTATATAAAAAATAATTCAATCAATTTTTTTTTAGATGTAAGTGACTCGTTGTTTTTCTAGGAATAATGTATTTCAAAGTATATTCTTGGAAACAGTTGGCTTTTTTACAATATATTGTTGAATCAATGATGGGAATACTCCGACTTTTTATTACATGTGATGATGGTCCGTATTTATTCAAGGTCTTAATAAAAATTTTGTTGCAAGTTTTTAATCAAATCATTGAGTTGGAATTTAGTGTTACTTTTATGGTCATTGCCTATACATGTGAGAGCCATTGAAGCGAAAAGCAATTTTTTTCTTCCACATACATCCTACGTATTCCACTTGCTTTTAAAACGAATCTGTAAATCATTCACCTGATTCACGCAGTTTCGATATGAGTAATTTTTGTTTCACGCTAATTGGGAGGTGTTGATAAACCAGGATGACATTTGGCATAGAAACTGTTGAATGACAGATGGGAGGAAAAAAATTCCTTTGTTTACAGCCCTTGTAAAAGTTGGAGGAGTCTGGGGGGAGGGGGAGGTGGCGGGGGCATGTAGTGCGGAATACGCTGCTGGCTCTTAGCCTTGCATCAGTGCAAATAGCTGGCCTCCTTTTAAAAGAGGCCAGATGTGAATTATGGTTAACAAGAGGAGGAATGTGTCTGTGTATGTGCACGATGGGGGTAAACGCGCAACGCGGGGCGTAATTCTGCTTGACGTTTAACGTGCCCTAAGGTTGAGGTTGCTCGTGAAAGGGTTAAGTCGCATGGCTGAGCAAATACATAAATAGCAGTGGGGAATGTGTGTGGGCATGAACACGTTTGCCAGCTGGCAAGGAGGGAAAGGGCATGCATGCACATGCAAAGCGGCAGTTTGATTTCCAGTTACAACTTAAGTGGCACTGGATGCAACGCCGGCACCTACTCCTTCACCTCCCTCGAGACTGGAGTACATGTCATAACCCGTGAAACCCGAGGAGTATTGAGAACGACGCAAAAAAACAGATGCCATATGAACAGTGTCTGCTTGCTCCATTATACCATTGCGGACATGAACGTTCAACTGTAAAAAAAAAAAAAAAATCTACACACCCATTCAAACACATCTGGAAGAATTGGAAAATAGCCAAAAGCCGATTATCTGGTCTGGTATATTTCAGGGGGCAGTTCCACCACCGGTGTTTGTGGTGACAAATACGAAATTCCAAAACAAATGTTTACCCTTGATGATGTCACGGGAAAATAAAGCCCTGTAGTTGTTATCAGACAACAGTCAGCTTTCTGGCTGTCCATTTGACTAAAATTAGCTTAGTGAAAGGTTTATGTGGTCTAGAATTGTGTTATGTTCCAATTTAAAAACGAGTATGTTTTGTTTTTAATGGCACACTTCATGCCTGGCAATCTTCAAATAGGGCAGAGCAATGGCTGGTAATAACAGTTTGCTATTGTGAGTGCATCGTGTGTCCTTGCACTGGCAACTTGCCCCGCTTGGCTCTTCTTGTCAGAGTGGAGGATGAAGAGGATTTAAATGAGGGCGGGGGCCTGCAGTCAAATCCCTTCTCATCTTACAGGCATCATTACGCCTGCTGAAGCCTTCCTTCTCCATAGAGGGACCCCAGACAGACTGCAATTTACAGTGCACTTACACCTGTACTTTAAGGATTTCTTGTAAGTTGTGCCCTCCATTAATGTCTAGTTTTAGGTTCACAGCGGAAAAGAAAGTCTAGACCCACATGGAAACCACATTGGCTTTTCTCAGTCACACGAAGACCACCTGGTGTCAAACTACACTATGTGGGTACAAATACACTTTTGGAAAATTAGACTTGCTCATCATGCGATTAATATCGTAGCTTACCATCTGAATATTATCGTACGGTTAGGGGTGATGGTATGGGGATTCACGGATGGAATGTTTTGCTCAGACTCGGCAGATGTGAATGAATAAAGAATCAGAGTGGGTCTCGCTTGGGGTGACAAAGGTGAAAGGAAGGAGGTTGCCAGAATGTGTCCTCCACAGAGCAAAGAAGGTCAACAGCTAAGCAATATATACGGAAAAGTAAACTTTGCTGTTTATTGTACTGTATGTTTACTGCAGAGTTCAGCCCTGTATATCCGTTAGAAAGGTTACTTTTCTCGCCCAAAATGTAACACTCAACCCTCTGCATGGGTGCCGCTTATACGTTTCCTAACAACAGCAAGAGTCAACACTCAAGTCAAGGTAGAATTTCACATTCGTCTCCACTTTGCTGCATTCTTGGCGATATCTCAAGTACAAAGCCCGCCGAGCGTGGTCAGGTGTAAGGCGTAGAATCGAGAAGGATCTTGTAGGATTAGGATTGTTTGACACCGGAGGTCACAAGTGATGGTGAAGTCTCCTCCCTGCTGTTCTCAGTTGCTTAAGTGAGCAAACGTGTACTCTATCGGTCTTATGATTTTCAACATCCAAATTCCTCCCAATAGATGTGTGGCAGACGGTCTGCCATGCCTCAAACTTCACGTTCTTATGCGTACTTTGCTCATTCATAAGACGTCTTCATCACCCTCTTCCAAAATACCAAATAAACCAGAAGAAGAATAGCTTAAATAACGGTGCCAGAGTAACAATTCAATGTCCTGATAGTATAACCAACTGGTGGATGTACACAAAGCACAAAGTCTTCCAGAGATCAGATGGCTGGAGGCTGCAGCCTTTTTCCTTCCTGTCTCGGGGGAAGGATTAGTTCTGTCTGTCAGCTGTTTCAGACATCACGGCTAGCCGCGCTTCTGAGCGGGCTTCTCGTATGACAGACGCCGCCACTCAACTCAACCAGCCAGCTCGCTATATGTTGCATAGAAAGGCCCTTGTGTCCACCGATGGCTGTGTTTGTTGTGCACGGGCATTAAATGGGCCGTGCGTATTCTGACATGGCCCGCATTCGAGTTCAAAACAGAGTCAGTAGTGGTGAAGAAGAAATTGGATTCAAATCGATATTGCAATGGAATCAAATCGGTCAACTTTGGGATATAAATAATCTCGATTTATTTTTTAAAAACTTAGCGATATCAGCATACGTCATTTTGTCCATATGGCACAGCACTTAAAAAAAGCAGGCCAAAAACTATCCAGCTTCTTTTACTTTTTAATGAAAGAACTTGATGAAATTAGACTGTCCAGGAAAAATGTCACAAGCATCACATTGGAGAAACTTGTCTGTGCTTTTGATGGACCGGACGAAGGTGACAGAGATTGTCTGTCTGTACTTGTGCAATGTGTGCTGAAGTGCCAACTGGCAGAGCAGAGGCATACTGGTGCGGGTTGTTAGCGAGCACTCCAGTTGCGCCGTGATGAGAATGTTTTCGACAGCTTTTAGACACTTGGTTATAATGATGTTCTGCATGCCCTGTAGCAAGCTGGAACTTTTTTTTCCCTCGACTTCCAATCAGACCGCTGAACTTTTTTTTTTTTTACCAGCAGCCGTGCAAACTTGTAGAAACATGCTGAGCTCAGGCAAATTCAGTTTAAATGGTTTTGCATATAAAAAAAAATAAAAATTACAGCCAGTGCCAGGTTTCAACAGACGTTAATATCAGGATATACGGTACCTATATAAAAAGCTTGTTTTTCCAAATTTTCCAAAGGACGGACCATTGCAGGTCGCTGTTAATGTGCGATAAGCCGAATACGATGTTTGCTTATAATCAATTAACGGAATTACCGCATCATAAAACGGGGCTATCGGAAATCAAGAAAACAATCTCCCAATCTCTGCCGTGCCGCAACGTGATAGGTGGAAACCTTGTTAGAGTGGAGCTTGGATAAATCAATGAGCGCCAGAGGCTCCTTGAGGGCCAACAAAGAGGAGGGGCAGGTTATAGTAAATCAATTGTCGGCCAATTCATTTACATTGATAGCATCGGAATAATGGCATAGTGTAATAAAATGGTAATCACGGACTTTAACTGCAGCCATTGGTTGTTTGGCAGTCTGAGCTGCAGGGGAAATGGCAGTGGCCCACATTCTCTGCGCAACATGTGCGCGCTCATCCCCGTGCGTGGCTGGCACTACGCGCTCGGCAAAATGTGTCATTTATTTTTGTTGTGGCTTGATAAGTGAGTCGTAGTGTGGCTGAGAACAACACACGTGCTCGCATCGCACATCCACTTGATTTAATCCCAGATATGCAACCCGACGGTGAGCAGATTAAAATCTCAGCCGCTAGCCCTGTGTCAAAACAGAAAAACTTTATGGAAGAGGTGCTCAGGCAATTACGGCACAGCCTGATTAATTTCTTATGCACCAGGTTTAATTTGAACTCTGTATCACTAAATGACTCGAGTACGTTAAGCTCGGAACCCTTCTGGGTTTGTATTCCGTGAAGAAGCAATTGAAGAAATCAAGGTGGTCTGTTTTCCTGTTTTTAAATTACCAGGTAGCTCATAGGCCATAATAAGTTTTATAAATAAATACAAGTTACAAATGACATTTTTATCATGGATGTTACTTGTCTACATATAATAAAAATCTCACCATTCATTTCCATATATTGCCAATTAAAGAGCTGGAGAATTTATATTTATATAAATTATATGTATAACTTCTATATTTATATTTCCAAAGTTTCTGTAAAGCTGCATAAAATATCCGACCTCTTTCCAACGTTGAAAGCAAAAAATGGGACAACGGCGACAAGCGCTCTCCTGCTAGGATTAGCGCCCTACCTCTACCAATAAATCACACACAAATGGTGTGCCAGCCTCTCCTGGGCCAATCACCGTCCTCCTGGCAAATCATTCCGAATCGAGCTGCACGGGAAAACCTGATTCAATCGCAAGCGCTTTGTCAATGAACTATTAAGTGTGGCCACCATACGCAATATGGATTCGGAAACAAAATGAGCATAGGGAAACCGTGTCAGGCAAATGAAAGAAGGCATTATTTGGTGAAGCGTCGAAAAAAATATTGCAAGTTATAAATTTAGAGAATTGCGCGATGGTGCGAGACTGCAGTTTGAAGTCAAGCAAAGGGCAGGTTGGGAAAGGGTGAAGTTGGGGTCGTGTTGTTCTTTGCTCCTTCATGAGGGGACAACGGTGTCTGTCGCGGGAGTTCACGCCGAGGTGACGAAGCAGACCCGCATCGTAAACAAGTCTGAAGTTTATAGCCACAATTGGGATTTGTTTTTCTGTTTTCCATTCTGTCGACTAATGGCTCGTCAAGGGTGCGGCTGTGCGTGTGTGTTGCGGAAGGGGGTAGCAAAAGGGACACCGTAAAACACAAAGGGAAGGTTGTCTCACGGGGAGGTCAACTGACCACTAAAATTTCGGGTCAACCAGGGTGCAGCTTTTTAGATGGTAGCGTTTTAGGCACTATTGCTGCCATCTTCCTTTAGCTGTCAATCACATGTATATACTGCTTTGCACTGTGTCATTACTGTAAGCCCGGAAAAACAGAGCACACTTGAGGGAATAAGTCATAAAAAAGGAAAGTGGCAATGAGAAAGGGAAAATTTAACACAAACAAATGATAGGGTGCAGTGGATGTGCCTGTGTGTATGTTTGGAAGTGGCGAAGGTTACAGCTTCCACCCAGGAATAGGTCTTCATTAAAACGCTTTGGCCAAGATGAGCTCGTTGTACTGCAACCATACCCGGAAAAAGATGGATGCTTTCAAATGCCTTCCTCAGAAGCGACATGCCCCATACAGACAAACTTTGTCACTGACAGACGGCTCAGAAGTCACAATAGATTAGCTTTTAAAAAGCCCCTGGAGTGTCTGGAGCCTGCAAATATCACCATTGTCCATCTGACTGACAGTGTCCAATTAAAGGACCGTCGCGGCATTTAGTCTTTAATATGTCAGACAGGCACACAAAGTTGAGTCTCAAGTAGCAATGAGTGCACGTTAATTGTGCAGGGTATTTCTTAAGTGGTGGGGTTATGCTTGCAGGGGAACTAGAGAGGTCGGGCGAGGGTCAAGGAAGGAAGTCAGCAACGCCCGCAGGCCACTTTTTTCTAGTTGCAATAAAAAAGCAATAGCAAAGCAAGATAAGCCCGGGCCTGCCTTGTGGCTCCGGTCAAGGCAGTCCTCCGAGAAGAGAGTGAGCGGAAGCACAGAATCGGGCTGTAGTCTGGCATCGTCACCAAGGCAACCGTTGAACCTGATGCTTTTGTTAAGTGTAGACTTAACTGCTGCTACAAAGTCAAAACAAGAGGAGGGCGTAATGAACCCTCCAAAACCGATTCACTCGATAGGCTCGCAGACACATTGAAGATAAGCCACCACTGTGACCTGCTAGCTAAGAGATGCACACCGCTGTTGGTCAAAGTGACATCTATTTGTTAATGGCTTTGGCTCACTTTTCAATGTGTGCGCGTGGGCTGACTGAACACACACAAACGGAGAGCTACAGAGGCTGCAAGTGACTCACCTCAGCTGTTTCCAGACAGGCAACACGAGTCACCAAAAGTGTGAATGCGACTGCGCGCGTACGCCATCACTACGCATTGCTGTAGCTTTGTTTGCCGGCGGGCCTCTGACCAGGTCGATAAGCGACCAGTGTGCCAAAACACCTGGCACAGAATCAGCATGCGGCACTTTAAGCGGCCAAGCAGAAGATGGATAGACTGATAACAGACAAGGAAGGGACTCAAAAGACATGCGGAAACAATCTCGACAGATATGGAGTAATAAACTAAAAACTAGAGCACGTTGATTTAGGCCAAACATTCCTTTTCGCACAACTGCAGACACACACTTCCCGTCTGACAAACACATTTGTGGTCACTAATTAAGGAAATGGTAACGCGCAATATCAGACAGACGCTTGCAGCTGACCTTCCACTTAAGTAAAATTCATTCCATCAATCTGAGTGTAGTCACTACTAACATAGTTCCATTTTTCTTTAACACTTACGCAGACACACAGCATCAATCACGTTCGTGAGTACGTTAATGTACCCTATCGTTCATTCATGGACAGTAAAGTGATGAATAAGCGACAGCTCTTTTCGCGCTAAAAAGTGGTTTTCACATAAATGGAAAAGGTACGTTCACAAAGTAACTCAGGTTCAATTGATCTTTTCAAATACGTCACATACTGTACAAGTAAGTCTAGTCGAGCGTGAAATGATGTCAGCGCCGTTGTGTGTCGAGAGCAACTTTAGAATAATCTTCCGCGGCATGATTTGCATGATTGATGTGTGGACAAAGCAGCTTTTTGCAGCTTCGTCTTGACTTCAGTGCTTGAGTCATCCATCCATTTTCTGTACCGCTTAGTCCCCACGGGGGTCGCGGGTGTGCTGGAGCCTATCCCAGCGTCATCGGGCAGTAGGCGGGCAATCGCAGGGCACACAGAGACAAACAACCATTCGCACTCGCACTCACATCTAGGGACAATTTGGAATGCTCAATCAGCCTACCAACCATGTTTTTGGGATGTGGGAGGAAACCGGAGTGCTGGAGAAAACCCACCCCGGGGAGAACATGCAAACTCCACACAGGGAGGGCCGGAGGTGGAATCGAACCCGCACCCTCCTAACTGTGAGGCGGACGTGCTACCCAGTGCGCCACCGAGCCGCTTGTGCTTGAGTCAGCTTTCTGTTATGTCTTGCTGTGTGATTCCACACCCTCTGAATTCTTGGAATTGAGCCCCCCTCCCACCCCACACCCTTCACCATTACCACATTGCCTCCCCGCTCCTCATCCCTGCACACATTTTTTTCATTATTCCTTGTAGTACTCAGAAAGTCTGGCATGTTCCGTGTTTTTCTCCATAGAAACCGACATAACAGACTGACACGGCCAAGTTAAGGCTCGCCAAACAGAGACCAAATAAAATCCATCATTCGGTTGGTGTGTGCGGATGATTTAAAGAAAGAAAAAAAACTCTTGCACTTCTCGTGGGGCTCTCAAGCCATATTTTTGAACAATTCCAAGAGGACAAGCAGGGTGGGGATTTGTACAAAGTTTTGAACATAGACGTCATTCAGCAAGTCTGTTAAATGTATTGGGCGTTTTACATGCATCTGACAATGTAGAAAGAATAACATGTTGGATCATTGTATTGACATAAGGAAGTTGGAGCCAAGACTGGCTGCTTCAACTAACATGGATCTTCGAGAATTCATGGGTGTCAAACTCATTTTTGTCGCGGGCCGCATCGCAGTTTCCTTCGGAGGGCCATTAGGACTCTCAACCAAAATGTATGAACGTATCATTCGGAAACTAGGAAGAACTTCAATTTTTTAATAAGATGGATGGATGGATGGATGGATTATAATTAGGGATGCACCGAAATAAAAATTTGTCTTTGCGGGCCAAATAGAATTACACTGCGTGCCAAATTTGGCCCATGGTCCAGATTTGACACCACTGTTCTAGCTCAACTTCTTGTTCAACCAACTTTTGCATTAACAACTTCTCAACACATGCATGGAACTAATACATCCGAATCTGATCCTGTTTTTGTGACGTATTCCCCGAAAAGTTTGGATATTTGTTTTAGTTATGTAAGCCTTAGCCCCCTCCCCCCAAAAGCCTCCACACACACTGCCAGATGGAGCAAATGACGAATCTCAGACGTTTAGCGTTTCGTGGCCTTTAGATTTGGGAAGGCTGACTTCCAAGCCATTTCCTGAGACGTAAATTGTTCATTGAAGCCCACACATAGAGTATGTCTGAATCCGTGGAAAACAACTGCACGTAAAGGAAGCAACTTTGCATCATGTGATTTAACTATCATTTATTTTCTTTCTGTTGGGAAGATATGGAGTAATACAACAAACTAAGTTGCAAACTCAGTTGGGAACTTTCCAGTGTTTCTGATCTGAATCACATTCTTGGGATACCAATAGTATGTATAACCCACACATCTGGAAGGATTTCAAAATCTGTGATGGCTCAGTTCATTTGCTATAGTTAACTTTGGACAAAAACTCAATTGTACTGTTTGGTGTCAACTTTGGTGCCCTTAGGCACGACTGTTTATGATCTGTAGATGCCAAACACAAACACGCCCTGCAAGTTGACAATAGCCAGGCCAGGACAATAGGCCAGTCCAGTTAGTCGCTCTGGACACTAAAACGCACTGCCCAAGACATCTTGGAAAATCGCGGCTGGGAGAACGACAGTAAAGAATAGGGACATCGATGGTGGCAACGAGAAAAGTCGACGTGACACGCAGAGCCAGAGTGGCTCCAACAGGCAACAGTTGCCGTCCATTTTCTGCACAGAGTGAATGAACATCCTGAAATGCTTGCTTCTGTTTCTAACAACATTGACACAAGAATCAGCCTGCAGGTAATTTGGTCGTGTTTCTTTTTGAATCTCACTCTTGTCCAGATCCAGCCCCCACTCTCCATCCCTGCCTTTCCCTGCATCATGACACAGTTACATAATTGTATTTTGTTATCGATGTGACATTCCCCCACATCCTCCGCCTCCCCTGACTCTCTTCAATCTCACATTGCAGTCATCTGTTATGTCTGTGGCTGAGAAGACGAGATTCCCAGACAGACTTATCACAGTCTGTTTTGCTACCACACTGTGGAACACGCAAGTTACTTTCGTCTGTTCCTTTCCACACACACCATCAAATGGCCAATGTACAGACTGGTGTCTCCTGCTGAGAAAGTCCAGATAATATTGCACTGTTATAATCTCAGCAAAACTCTTAGTCGTCATTTCGATACACAACAAGGGACAACAAACACAAGATATCGCCTGCTTGTCTTTTTGGTTCAGTTAGATTTCCACAAGAATGCCAGGAAAGCTTCCTTGAAGAGAACACATAAAATAACACTTTGCACCAGAGAGAATTGATAGCCTATCTATATTTTGTTACGATACAAATATTTACCGTAAAAAAAACAAAAGCTAGCTTGAGCCATTGAAATATATGAAAGCTTTTTAACTTCTGACTGAATAATTGATAACCATATGCTCTTATTGATCTTGAAAATAAAGAAATGACGGGAGTCTTAGACGCTAAAGCACGCAAGTTTTGTAATTCTTGCATTTTGCTCCTTTTCTCTTCCCTGTATAACAAAAGTCACACCATTTTATCTTCCTCGTGTGAAGATGCGGCCTTTTTCACAAACACAAAGAAACTAACCAGAGGATGAAGAAGACTGGTGCTATTCTGATGTTATTGCTAAAAGGGAAGCCGTCATTTCCTTCACTTAGTCATTCTCTTTATTACTGCTCAATTCCAAGAAGTAGGAAATACATAAAAACATAAGGACAAAAAAAGGCATCGTGGGGCAAAACAGAAGAACAAAAGAAAAAGAGGAAGGCAAAGAGAGGCACAAGAAAAATAAAAAATGCATCGAGAGGTAAGGCCGGCATAAAACCGCCCCGGGGCCTAAGTGGATAGAAATGAACATCAAACTCTTCTGAGCTCAAACGCCGGCCACAAACAAGGGGCCACACATCAGGCAAAAGTTTCGATAACCTATAAAAAATACATTTAAAGAAAAAGAAAATTCACACGTCTTTGCTGCTGCTGGTGGTGCCATCACTGTTTTAAACTTCATAGAGAATAATGCAAATGGCAATGTTACTATGTGGGAAATAGATGAGTGAGCTGCAATAGCGGTGATAGTAAGAGCCCTTGGTCAATTAGTAATACAATTATCTCTTAACTTCATGCTTCATGCCGAGTTCATTAAAAATGTGTTGAGGCAATTAAGAGTTGCAATGTTTCAATCCTACAATCTACACATTCTCTTATTTTTATTCTCACCTACAATATGAATGAACAGTCAATTTGTGTCATTCGTGTCCACGTCAAGACTCTTGGGTGTTATTCGATTTTCTCAATTTGGCATTTGCTAACAGAGCTAAATAGTATCAAAGTGTGCACCCGACTTAAGCTCGGATATCGTACAGAAGACGCAGAAGACTCGTGTTGTCGAAATCTGATTTAGAATCTGCCAGACCCAACGTAGACACGCACAGACACGCGCACACACGCACACACAGCTAGTGAAAGTCAATATCATGCCTGGCTAGGGGGTACACTTGGGCAGCTGTTAGCATTTCAAAAAAGATTAGCACCAGGTTGGACTGTAAACAATGAGCTCATTCTCTGCTTGGGCGACGCACAAACACACCACATCTGTTTTGGAACAAGTCGTCTCTTATTCAAGGCCCACACCGAGGTAATCCGCGCCTCCCTTGTAAAAATCAAACTGTGAAGAAGAAGACTGCAAATTCATGTAATATATCCTGCAACACGGAATCCCATGCATGAAAGCACCGATGCTTCACTTGCAAACTAGAGGTAGGAAGACTTTTAGTCAGAGTAGATAATTGCTTCTCAGGAAATCCAAATCACTCTAATGGCAAAATTCGACTTAAACGAGTTGAGTGTGTCGAAGGCTAATATTGTGTTACACGCATTACAACGTAAAGACGCCCGCCCATCATTCCCTGTAGGACTGAGTCTGAATGACAAAGCCTTGGGGGAGTCAGTGTGGGTGAGTTGGAGACAACAAACACGTCTATAGCTAGCTACCGTATGTACGTAGGTCAGCCTTGAAGTCTCCTATAGAAGTTTGTGCAGAGTATCAGACTCAGCCAGCAATCGCATCCAGTGGACAAAGCTAAAAACTAATATGGATCTTCAACACCCCGAGAAGTGGACAATTATATTTTTGGTGTGTCTTACACAGAAGAACGGACTAAAAAAAGCATTGGCACGAGGATATCGGTGGAGTCTCCATTATGTCCATGTGGTCCGTTGGTGTGTTGGCATGAGGGTCAAAGAGGCAAGAGGAGCAGGTGGCAACTAGGTGGGCGCTTGTGCGTTGGCGGCTGGGGATTGGTGGGAGCTGCCCTTTCACAATCTACCAGCCATCTGCTTGGGCCGGTGCTCACAGAATCCCGGTGACAAAACAGGACAGGGAGATTGGTTTGCTCATAGAAAGTGGATGCTTTGAAAATGTTACACTCTGACTTGGCTTGGGCGGCTTTTACGAATCTAAACTTGAATGGTGTGGAATAAGTCAGCGGCACTCGTGTCGGGGAAACCTTTGATTCGAGCCCATCTCTTTAGCTTTAACTTGATGAAAAATACATCTGCTTTTCAGCCGGCAGCCTGGAACCAAAGCGTTGGCCCTGTTTCCATCGAGACTTTATGTCACACGCTGCCAATTAAATTTGGCAAACCAATTTATGGAATGATTACTTGTAACACTGCTCTATTTAACAGTCAAATGAGTTCTGGAATATGTTTTGGGTCTTGTGACCTAAGTGATGTAATATATCTTCGTGTGAGCGTGGAGGAAGCTTCTGTCGTCTCTGGCTTTAGCGAGGAATTTCGATCTTATGTGGAGTTTCGACAGTTTCGTTCGCCTCGGTAGCTTTTCATCTTCACATCAAAACAAGACGAATGAGGGGGTGGGATGTTCGTACGTGGTGCTAGCGACTCAATTATTAGTCTCTGCGACCTGGCTTCCTTGTTATGAAAAGGGAGACTGGCAGTAGTAAAAGAATGACTTGTAACACTGCTAATTACGAATTGGGATGTTGGCTTGCTTCGTCTCAATGAAATGAGGGGTAAAGTCACACAAGCTATTTACGAGGAAGGTCATACAAAGAGGGCATGTCAAGGGGCCAACAGCCAGAGCAGCCCCCCCTCATACACACACACATTTGACTTATATTCATTTCCTGCTGCCTTTCCATGAGTAATTTTACAGTATTGTACTCTTTTTGGCCTGGAAGTTTAATAGAGATGCTTTGGCATTGTTGTTATTATTATTATTAATTATCATTATTATTATTAAGTCTCATGGAGTTCTATAGGCCTGCTGTGTTCGTTTCCTGCGACGAGCGAATGATGGATGCAGTCTGCTCAGGAGCTCAATAATAACTTTTAGCAGTCTAGCCAGTAGGCTGGAATCCCAGACTGCAGCTGTTCCATCCTCACGCCTCTCCTCCCACCCTTTCCCTCCTTCCACTAATACCCCCCCCCCCCCCCCCCCCCTCTCTCTCGCTCACTCTCTGCGGTTGCTCAACAGTAGTGTTCAGTCCTGTTTCTCATAGTGGCAGGCACAGAGCTGCACAGCTCATCCACGCCCTCTCGCAGCTGCCGAGTTGGTGCAAACTTCCAGCTACATGGTGGAAACACACTGCTGTTTACTCTCTTGATTTGCAGTTACATCTGATCAATATTCTGGACGAATGCTATTCCAGTTTTGCACCAATAATCTGAGTGACCACGACCGCAAAGCCATTCGCCTTCATGTAAACCGCAGGCCAAAGAAAAGGGCCACAATGACCGTGGAAATATGTTCTGCCGCTTTAAACAAGCGTGAAGCAATGTGACATTGCTGGCGGTGCACCTTGTTCAGGCCTCTGCTTTTGATGTTTCATGGGGGTGGGGGGCTGCGGTCTGAGCCCTGTGGAAGAGGTCCGCCGAGTGTGCTGAAACTACTGTTTCCCATCAAAGGCTGGCTATGCTTTCCCTTTCATTTATTCACCAACAGCGATAAAGGTGACAATGGGATGCAACACAGAAAAGGATGAGCGAGGTGAGAGAGAGAGGATGGGAGGAAGAGCAACGGGAAACTGGAAAAGTCGGATGGGGTTTGTCAAAAGACTTTGTGGCGGCGGCTCGTGTCCAATCTGGCTTGCGGTAGTAGTTCTCGCCACCGCTTTCTCTTCTTTCCCCTCCTCCATTTGATTTCCCTTAGCACTCATCTCATTCTGTCTTTGCACATCCTAACCCATCCCTCCCGCATTTCCTTCTCTCTCCTTCATCCATGTCTCTCCATATCCACTTCCTTTCTGCTCACGAACCAAAGTAGAGCTAATGTGCGCTGGGCGGAGAAACCAATTAAAAATTAATGGAATCTGAGTGATGGAGAAAACTGCAAGGGCGTGCCGTGCCGTGCCGTGCCGTCCACCACATACACGCAGACATATATTGCAAACGCATGCACACACACACACGCATACACACACTATTTGGAGCGAAAGGCCACCTTAGGGAATAGACACACGTATGTAGTATATACCTGTGTGACATGTACAAGTGTGTCAGATAAGGATTTATGTGTGTGTGCATGTGTGTTTAAGGACCAAAGCTCTCGGTCTTAAAATCTGGAAACGGATTTATACTAGATCTGCCAAATTTCTGTTTTCTTAGCTTTACTTACATGTGCACTCCAAAGGCTGCACAAGGTTTTCTACATAGCTTTGGAAAGGTTTTGTTGCTTTATGTATGAACACTTGCCACTTGATGAGGCTAATAAGCATTTGAATAGCATTAAGCCATTTTTATTTGTCAATATCACGTCTTCTCTGTCAGGGTTTTTGCCTCGGAGCAGATCGTGACCTCGCTGCCCTTTTGTGGAATTGTAGTGACCATACTATAAGTCTCATTTGCATTTTGAAGAGGAGACCCGTGCAATGGCACACATAAAAAAGACCTCCCTTGACCCTTGACCTCATATCTTTCCACTGCCTTCCCCCCTCCTAGTTCTCCTCATCTTGCAAAAGATGTATTATAACCTGAAGGTGAATGACTATGGCTTTGTTGGGAAAAGGGAGCCAGCCACGACTGTTGTGTGACAAACAACCTTCCCTCTTAATTGGGATAGCTTGGCAATTCCAATGTAAATATCCATGTAGGACATGGCTGACAAACAATTTGCAAGGGGAAAATAGCATTCTTATTTATGCAAATCTCTTTACACATCATGGGAAAGTAGAGGATGCTTTGTGTACAAATTGACTCATAAGCAAGAGAGAGAATTTGTTACTGAGATTTTGGCACTTGATTGAAGGAAATGGAGAGTGCAACCGATTTTCACGGCAAGACTACATATTTCTCAATGTGCTAGGAATATTAATATGCAAGTATGATGTAGAAATGTGGCAAAAATGAAGACTAGTGCAAACGATATTTAACCTCGCAAAATTGAAGACACTCAAAGGTAACAAAAGGGCGAACGGAAGTGAAAGTTGCCGTTGACTAAACGTTCACATTGCGAGGAGGAATAAGTCTGAACGAGGCGAAACTTGCACCACTGCTGTGCGGTTACACCCTCTCCGTCGCCTGTGGCCGTCAGCTATTTTGCTTAAAGCCACATTGCTCTGTTACGGTGGTTGAAGTACCTACCGCACCCTTCCTCCCAACGCTCCAAAAACTAGCATGAAAATTTCAACGATTGTCACTTCAAACACACAATTACCAAAAAGTCTACATGTAGTGAGAGTATCTCAGCCGGACTATAAATTGCCGTGCCAGAGTGAAGTAGCATCGTGTGAAAGACAGCAGTGTCTGTGGAAGCGTGCGTAATGTGGTATCAAGGTGAAAATGGACATCTGCTGCTACATCTCACATAGTGCCGAGACTGCAGCAGTGGGAAAATGTGAGAAGACATCCCGGGCTAGCTAGAAAGTAAGGGCGAGAAGGACACTCACCTATCGATCAGCAACACCAGGAACATGCCCGAGGACCATGGAAGAAGAAGAAAAGAAAGAGGCTTGTTTAGTAGAAGCATGGAAATTGTCTGTAAGATTTAAATGTAATTATATAAATGACATTTAGGCATCTATCTATCTATCCATCTGTCTTGTGTTTCTTATCATCATTCTCGTAACCGTAAAATGGATCAGTCTCAATCAATGGTGGCTTTTATTTTTCCATCAGATCTGCCCTAATTTGTTTCTCAAGCACACCAAGTTTTAATAATAATAGACTTAGACTTAGACAGACTTTATTGTCATTTTGTAAACACTTGGTGCACACAAAACAAAATTTTGTTGCGTACAATGTAGTGATATTTCGGCTGAATAAAAAAAGTGACATTTCTATATAAATATGAAATAAGATAAGTATAAAGTGCAGCAGTGATAAAGTATGTAAACAGTGCAGGAAACAAAAACAGTATTTACAAAGTGTGCAGAGGAATGCTAAGTTAAATGTTCAACATAATAATAACGATAATAATAATTGACAACAATTATAACAGCAACAATAATAGTAAAAATAGAAATAATAATCATCATTATCATCATCATAATATTTAGGAATTAAGGGGTAGGTTCAGCAAGAGGTGGATATTTTTTCTGAAACATGATAGCTTTAAATTGCAAAAAATCAGCATCACAAATAAGTTGGGGAACACATAAAGTTATATCTTATTTCAAATTCGTTCTTGACCTATTAGAAGACAGAACTATCTGCTCCAGGTAAGCTTCAACCTGATTAATATGTTCGCCAAACATCCTCACACACTATTTATATATTTTTTTTAAACCTGTATGTACCTTTACATGCGTGAATTTCAGCGATAAATCATGCATACGGGGTGAAGGCAGCTACATGGATTAGCTGCCAACATACAGAGCACATAACGCAACTAAATCAGCCAGGCCTATCTTCTCCATGGACAGGTCACGACCTCCAGTGCAATACAGCCCGCTTCCTCGTTTTTCCAGTTTTCTTCACCGAGCCCCACCGACATCTTTCTATGCACATAGCTGAAGGCAACCAAGAGATGTTCTTTCCCTCCATCACATGACGCACCTACTAGGCAGTAAAGATGTTTTTTGTTTTTCACACTCAAAAATCTATTTTTGCTGTAGCTGTGTTTCATCAAAAGCAGTTTTACTTCCTTTTTGTGAAGGATAAACTCTTGTCCAAATATGAATTTATAAGTCTCGACAAGTAACTACCACAAGGCGCTTTAAAAATGTCAAGTGGAAAAAGTCAAGTCTATTTTTGGGAAACATTGGATGCATAATGCGTACAATTCAGAAACAATAGCAAAATGAGGGTGCTTGATGTTTTGAGGCGGCGAAATCCCTCCGTCGGTCTCACTTTCACATGGTGATTAATCACTTAAGAAGATTGTGCCCACCCCTGTTGCACCCCCCATCGCCCCTCTCTCCCTTATGCTGATGCTCATAACAGGATTGGTCTGGCTAATGTCTCTCCGCTTAACATGTTTCAGAGCCAAGCCGTGAAGTGGTACGTTTTCATTTGAAAGAGTAGATGATTGCAAAGACAAAAGACAGATGATAGTTTCTGACTTTCCCTTCCGAGGAGGGGGAGGGGGGTGGTTTGGGGGAAGCCCCCCTCCTCCATGAGCTTGGCTTTTCCCTCCACATAGCTCCCCCCCTGGGTGAGAGCAGGCTCGCAGGGGGTCTTCACTTTCTCTGCAGCTAAAGGGATTAGCCGTAATTGTGACAAAAGCACTGTCCTTAAGCTTTTTTTTTTCATTCTCTGGTAGACCGCAGACTCCAGTCATCTCCTCTGCAGGAATCTCCTTATGTCTGACTGGTCAAATTTGTTCTGCTTGGAAAGTCTCTGAATTTCTTTTGCGGGACACACGGCAGCTCGGAGGAGCCAGAAGACGGCACGCTTCAAGAAATGATGCCATCGTTATCACTGATGTGTCTTGAGGCTGAGAATGGAAGTTACTATCTGTGACCTATTAGCTGCTGGGTATGTCATATGGAGTGGCACTGAGAATACTCCAAAGTTTCCTTTCTCACTGTCTTATCTGTCATGTCTACTGAGTTTGGCTGGCTGCACGTGGAAGTGATTCCACTAGAAAGCAGCAGAGGAAGTGTCCAAAATGAAAAAGGAGCTCCAAGTTCACAAGTGCAGAGGGATGGGGGGGGTCTCTGTGTCTTATCTAATTGTAGTCTGATAGAGTACTTGCTTGCTGACAACAGTGTTTTTGTTGGTTCTGGATTTTGTTGTGTTCAGGGAGCGCTGTTTAATGTTATTTCCTTCAACTAGAACTGTTTTGTACTTGTATTTGAGGGCCCAAGCAACGCTAATGCTTTTAATCAACTCCTCACTCCACCATATTTAAATGGGCCAATCAGCTTGGCACTGGTGTTTGTTTCTAGTTTTCCATTTGTTGCCTCGTTGCGCAGGCTACCAGCTCATTACTGAATTACGTTTACACTCTCTTGAGAGGAAATAAAATTGCAAATCGTAAATGAGGAATTTGATTAGAGTTGAATGCGGCAGCCGTGTCATCCATCCACTGCAATTCCATCTTTTCTGCTACTTGAACTCAACAATTGCTGAAGGAAGGACGGAAATTATGCGCATAAACAAAACGGGAGGAAAGAAACAAAACACATGACCTCTACAAGAAAGTGTGACGTAAGGGACCAAACTAGTCGTGATCAGACCTACAGGTTCCCATTAAACAGTCTAAAAGTCAGTCTTGGTTGATTTTATGAGTGCCAGATGGCATGAGAGGGGCATGAGCTGCCTGTGAACTAGCCTCCACCCCTGTAAAACGCTGACCGCTTGACCCTGGAGCCATATAAAGCTGCAGTCTAAAACAACAAGGCTTCAAATACAAACTCTCATCAAGTCATTGGAAAAAAAAAAGTTTTGCTGGAGGATATTGTATTTTTTCTGATGTGTCTAAAAGCAGAAAAATGTGTCTGTTGGACTTGGATGTCATTCACTCCTTAATTATGCCATTGGAAAAATAAAAGGCAATTTCAAGGTGTCATAGAAAGCGGTGAACCCTCCTGACCTCACATATAGCTCCAAACCTCTCACAACGTCTTTACTGAACCACCTAGAGACACAGTGGCTCGACTGTGTTGGAAATTTGGACTGACTCAACAAACACTGTCTTGAGAAGTAATCAAGGGAGGAGCATTCAAAGGCTTCATTGCGCCAAATGTCATTTAATGACTAAAGGTCACTGCCCTTCTCGCATGTAACGGCCAAAGCGCCCCGGCCCAAGTGAGGTCATTGAGAGGTCAGGTTGAATAACACGCTGGCAGAATATTTTTTTGGCTTCACTGGCAGCCGTCACTATTTTGCTTGAGACGCTAGTGAGAGGAGTGTTTGTTCTGAAGGAGGCCAAAATATTTAAGCACGAGGAAGGAAGGACTCGTCGTATTTATATAACGGATTCCTCGCAAATGAAGAAACTGGTGTGTCCGGCTTGGCTGTTGGCAACGAAATGAGAAGGTGACAAGGTGCATCCTACACTCATGGCAAAACTAATGGAAAGGACGGGGGCAAGTGTTTTTCCATTACAGTTTGTAGCTCACGCTCGCCTAGGTCCATCCTGCTCTCCATATCCCCACTCCCCCGCCCCTCCCTCTCACATCTGGAAAGCAGGGCTGCTTTCACTGCCATTCACCATGCACTCACACCACACACACGTACACACTGACGTCATGCAGATCACTTTGCCTGATGGGAAGCATATGAGCTGAGAAAGGAACGTTGACGAAGGGGGTGTCGTCTCCACAACACAGCAGAAAGAATATAAGCTCACTTTTTCCTGGATGTTTTTTCTAATTGAGCAGCGGCTTTGAAATGTTTCAAAAACCGCATTGCAACTGTATCAGTTTGACTCGTATATTAAGCGGAATGATGGATTTCTCGTCACATGTGCTTTAAAAGCAATAGCTCTCTGCGTGTGCAATTATTTGGAGATCTCCTGTGTTGCAATTCAAAACAATATGGATGCCTTGGCTCCAGAAGGAAAATGTAATGCCTGCCTGCCTACCCACTATTTGTTGGCTCACTTTCCACCATCCCGTGCGCCAAAACGAACCCCCTGTGCTGCAAGTGTCAACATTTCAAGACGTAGTAAACACATTGTGTTTTTTAATTTATAATTTACGTTCAACTTTTTCTTGAACTTTGTGTACGTCTTGTATTGGAAACGGGTGGCACCACGCAAAAGCGGAAACGTGGCTTGCGCGTACAAAAGCCGTAAGTGCATCGCAATACAAATGGGCAGTAAACAACAGCACCCACTCGCATACCAGCGAGAACAAAACAGAAAAAGCAAGAATCGGATTAAAGCGGCGAGCAGGGAGAGGTGGCGCTGGAAATGAATTGTGTGTACTTTGCAGTTGCTATATAAGCCCCTTCGTGCTGAGGGGCGATTACCTAGTTTGCAGGCCTGGTAATCTGAAAAGCAGCTTGGGGAGAGTTTTTAAAGACGCAGCACTGGTGGCAGCCTGTCCTACCCAACCCCTCCTTTACCGGTATTGGTCGGCCGGCCTCGTAAGGTTGCCCACTTTGACGATGGTGCGAAAAGCTCACCTTTAAAAAAAGCCTCACGTGAATCTGATTTTGTTTGCTAGCGTGCACACCACCAGACCAACATTTGGGCAAAATATTTCCACTTGGTAGCTGTGCCATTATTTTTGGGTGCCGCTGACCTATATATATATAAAGAAATAATAGATATGTATTAAATAAAAAAATAAAAATATATATATTTAGTTTCCACTGTCCTGATTTTAATTCCACATTAACGGGATTTTACTGATTTTGAAGCAGCTACCTGTTGTTACCTGTCAGCTACAGTATGAACCTTAATGACCCTTACATAAGGCTCACAAACAATGCCAAAGCCGCCCTGCTATCTTTTTGTGTCCTAACCACAAGACCGAAAGGGAAGAAAGAGAGAGGGAAAGGGGGATTAGAGAGAAGGATAGAGGCCCACATCTGGGTAATTGGGGAAGACAGGCCTTGGATCATCTCTCCCAACAACAGGATCTCTGAAAGATGAAGGGGGGGGGGGGGGGGTTGGGGTTGGGATTCTTTCCTGAATGCTTGGCTGTTTGTAATGAGGCAGAGCACAGACGCAACCCAAGAACTGGACCGTAGTGCCGCTTCTTTTATTTCAAGTTTGTGTATGTGAAGCACATGGCTGTTCTTGCTTGCTTGCAAAATGAAAGATGTTTACGAATGGAGGACTTTTGCTGAAAAACAATCGCCGTCATTGGTGACTGTGTGTGGGCACGTTTTAGCATGCTGAAAAATCTACTGCCGCCGCAGATTACTGCTCCAAAACACACACACACGCACACACATGATCCTTCCACCTGCCCAGTGAAACATGAATCGTGACAGAGTATTCACGCCCTCCGCTTCATGCTGGCGTCCTTCCAGTGGCAACTTGGCAAGTTTAACTGGAGCCTCAAGACTCATTGAATATGATATTAGGGATGCACAATATACTGCAAAAATAATGGTCATCGTGATAAGGGCTCGTGCAACATGCATATCGCAGACGTGCAAGGGATTTATATTTTCATACGAGATTGCATGTTTTTGTCTGATTGACCAGTTAGAGGCAATCTCAAATGTGCATCAGGATACCGTGAAGTGTAAGCATTGTAATTGCACATCCACTACAGTAGGTGGCAGTAACCCTCTTTTTTTTTATTCTGGTAAATTGATTAACTCGTTTCTGTGGAAGCAAAAAAAAATCTATCAAAGTTATAAAAATAATATTTCTTTCTGTGTACTTATACATTTCTGTGTACTTTCATAGATAAATGGTCCGATTTATAATGGTGGTTGAGAGTTGGAAGGTTTTCTTCCTATGGGGGTGTAACAAGAAACTAATTGATAATCATTTCTCATATAACTCTATCAAGATATGATTCCAAGCATTTGTCCTCGCAGTTGGTATTATGTTGCTTTAATCTTCTGTAAAATCCTCACCATACAAATACGCCAGTCTTCTTGAGCACTAAAACACAGTGACCCTTCTTTTTGTCTCTTGCACAGCTCCTGTGAAATCGTTCATTTAGTTTCGACAAAGGTAGGCCCGGAGAGCCAGTGTTTGTGTATGCGTGTGTGCGTGTGTGGGAGCGTGAGTGGGAGCACGCGTGTGTGTGCAAAAGAGAGTGTGTTCAAGTGAAATGAGCAGCATGGGTGGTGAGTCACACTGTAATGTGGGGAGAAAGAGAGAGGGAGAAGAATGGATGAGTGAGGGGGAGAGTGGGCAAGTGAGAGTGCGTTGGATGGGTGGATGCAAAAGAGAAAGAGAGGACAGGAACAGAGAGACGCTCTGGTCAGGCACGCGATGCTCTGCTGGAATCAGGTCAGGCCCACACGAGGCCTTCGTCACCGCTCATACAGCAGAGCGCACTTCTTCGGGCTTGCTTTGCTTTTTTTTTTTCCACCACAGCTTAAAAGCTAGTCTGGCTGGGGAAAAATTAGCTCGCCAAATCCAGCCACGCTGCTAATCAGTGATCCTGACTTACAGGACGGTAAAACGATTGAAAGTGTTTTTTAATGACAATGTTTGCATGTGTTAGTAAAATCTTCACTCAAGTGTTAAACTGAGCCAACAGTCTGGGCATAAGGTGAGAAAATGTGACACTTAGTGTGAAGCTAAAAGTAGATGATACTTTTGCTCTCAGGGCCGAGACCGAGCCCCATGCTACGGCAAACATGTTGAAAGTGGATCCATGTTGGTACCTCCTGGCTCTACTCACCACAACCTTTTGACTTCAGCACAGGCTAATTGTTGGGCCAAGGCCTCTCAGGTCTTCTAACAAGAACGTGTGCTTGCTGACTGGTAACCTTAGCGCTTGCTGCTCTAATTAAAGCCACGTTCAGGATCCAACCCTTAACCCCGAGCCCTCCCCCGTCTTCGGCCTCTCGGACAGACAGTTGAGCCCGAGCTGCCGTCTCGCTTTACCGGAAATAAGAGCTGGCGGCTGGCGGGCTGTTAGGTAACCAGAGTACAGGCAATGCCTTTGGCTAGACTCATCAACATGTCACTATTTTATATTGATGGGTTCAAATTTGGATATTTTCTGAAGTGTAGAGATATAGAAATATGTTTGGACCCCTCTGGTCCAGGCCAGATAATTGATTTTAGGGGGGGGGGGGGTTTCGAGGATTTGTTTTCCACATTTTTTTTTACTCTCCGTATCGAGCTAATTTATAATGAATGTTTGTTTGCATGTTCACAAAGCTGGCAAAAGTTTGTGCGTGTTTAATGTTGCATCATTAAAATTTGGTATTGGAATTGTTTTCAACCACTAGGCTGACTTTCACCAGGCCATTTTCAAATGTCAACATTTTTGTCTCAAAAAGAATCGCTTTGCTGCAGTTGAATGAATTATACTCGAGTCGGCTCATACATTTAAGTCAGAGGTTTAGCTCGTTTTAACTTTGCAGTAGTGGTTGGCGGGTTCTATTATAAAAGACAACTTTGAATTTATCGAGTAAACACACTAACGTCGCAAATTTCCGTGGTTCATCTAGATGAACCACAGCAATAACTATTGCTGTGCATGTGCGTGTTATGTGTGTGAGTGAGTCATGTTAGCTGAGGCCCAGCCCACCAGCCAGCCAGCCAGGAAGCAGTCTTTCCCATTCTGATTTAGTCCAGGATGACTGCATTTGCTTAGCAACCACATTAGCGCTCCAATCACAGCAGCAGTGGCAGCATTTGGGATAATGCAGGGCCGGGAAGCTAGCTGTGTGCCGCGTGGAGGCAGTGCATTAGGCTCACGAGCACAAACACACTCACACTAGCCACTGGTCTCTCTCACTTAATGCTTCAGCTCTCTCCAAGCATGAAAGGAAGACAGCCAGCCAGCCAGCCAGCCAGCCTTAATGCTCGGGCTAGCCCACTTTGAGGGAGAGAGGGAGAGCGAGAGACTGTCTGGCACCTTGTAACACACTCTAAAGTCAATCCATTATCGCTTTTTCCCTGCCTCTCTCGATGCCACGGTGGCGTCTGACTATCTGCAGCATCAACGCCTAGCCCCCACCCTCCCCAATCAGCCGAATCAGACTGAAATAGAAACATCAGTGGTTTGACTGCTGGCTGCTGCGCATAGCAAAATCACAAAATATATTTTTAAGCTTGTCTCTGAAAGACCTCTTTGCTTTTTCCAAAAGGGAGTCCTGAATGGGACTTTGTTCAACACACCCTGCACGCGGCCGGCAGTCAACAATGAGGTGGCCCGTGCAATTCGCGTGCGAGGCTGTAAAGTCAAGAGTTCAGGGTGGAAACGCGTAGGTTGTTTGGTCAAGGGCAGAAAACAACATCAATGCAACAGGCCGCGCTTCCACTATCGCAGACGGCTGCGAAGGCCTCATAATGAGGCTCAAAGTTCATTAGCACAACTGTACGAAGACACACAAACATATTCCGAGTCAATAAATCCCACTCGGAGCAGTGGTAACATGCCAGATAGTGTCTGGCTGTCTCTTTATGATGGGATTTTTTGTTAATTCTAATTAAAAAAAAACTAATCGGGGAAACTACAATCGTTTATATATAAAACGTGTTGAGGTTATGAAAATACGAAACTATGAGGACTCATTTTTTCCACCCCCATTAGGAATAATTTAGAAATGTAATAAGGTTGCGTTTGGATTTAGTAAGTGAACTTGGATTAGAAATTGTTGTCCAAATGTTGTGATGAGGGAAATGAGGCAAGTCAACCACATGGGACCTTTTTACTTCACACTGAAAACTTTCTTCCTCTTTTTCCTGGTCTTATTCGTTAGGTTTTATTTGTAACCTCCCCGCATTGGACCCAGGATGAATTCAGTCAGTCCCCAGCTGCATTTTTAGAAGTGCTTGTTGTTTGTTTTGTTGTATTTCGGAGTGGTGTATATCTTTGTGAAGGCAGAGCACAAAGAGGCCCATTGGTTCAATGCTGGGAAGCCTCAAAATCAAGTTGGCTGGCCAGCACGCACTGGCCCTTTCCACTTCCAAGCCGGACGTTTTGTTCCACTGTTGAACTCTGGGAGCTGAGTAAGTGCGAAAGAGACACGTAAAGAAGGAGGGAGAGTTTTAACTCAGTAGTCCAATCACATGGTTTTGAAAGAGAAAAGGAAGGGAGAGAGGGCCTTGGAACCAGAAAGAGGTCTGCTGCTTGTCCAACTTTCTCGGATTTCGCAAGCATTTTACATCGCTCAGCTTGGCATTCGATATCATTCTCAGACTTTTACTGACTTCTTTGGGCTGGCTTTAACTCTATATAAAATTGACATCAAGAGGTCTGTGGTTTTGACGGTTCAAATTATTTTAACTTTAAAACAAATAACACCCAGAACTATTTTCATTTTAATGTGAATCATTCAGGTTTCAAAGGAAGTCATTTTATTAGTGTTATTTTTAATTGACGGGTAAAAGCGAAATAGTTATCAGCTAAAGTGTCCTTGAATAAGATTTTGAATAAACAGTACGTAGATCAAATTGAGTTGAGTTAAAGCATCAGTGTGTCAAGGGACCAAAGCGATGCTGTCAAGTTTCTCATCCTCCCTTCTAGCTTTCTCCCACCGCATCTCTTTCTCACAGCTCGCCTGGTTTCTCCTCCGTCGAAGGGAAGGCTAATGGACACATTAGCCGCCGGCTTGTCCCTCTGCGGTGATTAGGTGGCTGTGAGGTCATCCCTTCACTTCTGCCTCCATCAACATCAAAGATCTATCATTTCATTACTGCCGTAGGGAGGAAAGAAGGAAGGAGCAATGGCCGAATCACTGGCTGATCCATAAAGTCATCAATTTACCCGCAACAAATGATGGGAAGATTCATGTGGAATGAGAATTCACAAAGGGGGAGAGCAGTGACATTGTGCGCTAATGATCATTCTTTGACATTGTGTTATTTCTTTGTTGTTCATTGTCCTTACAATGAGGGATGGCGGAAAGCAAATATTTTTGGGGTTGTTTTTGCAAAATTTCTGTCCTTAACACGATGACTTTGGTCTCTGTTACTAACATGCTGGCGCACTAAGTGCTTAACTGACACAATTTTGTCCAGTTGATTGATTAAGGACACTGACAGCAAATCATTAAAACAAATATATGGAAAGTGTCTAATCCAGCTGTTGGTTTCAAAGTCCTTCTAAAAGTGTGAGCAGAGCGACTGACTGCATCGTGTGGGTGCAGTGGAGATGGTATTGATTGCTGCAGGAAGTTGAATCTGATGTTTCACGCTGCTTCCTGAGTGCCACTGACAGTGGAAGCGCTTGAGATGTGAGCAGGCCTCTGGCAGGCTTGGGGAGGCGGCGTGACACAGGGGAAGTCACCGGTTCATGAAAACAAGGAGACAGCGAGACATAACACCTCAAGATTTGTCCTTGGGCCAAGACTAAACAGCACCTCCTGGCTCGGTTTCCTCCCAGAACACCAAAGTCCCTGCGGGGAAAATGAAGCTAAATCACTGCTCTCAGAGTGGTCTCAACTCTGGTTAAAGTGCGTCTGGGCCAGATGTGACCGGATGTTTGCTGACTCGTGATTATAGCACGTGGAAACCCAGCCGCTACTTCACATAACGGGAAGAATTGTCAGCTGTGTGTTGTGATGCCAAAAGCGCTCGATGGCGTCGAGTAAACTACAAAAGTTTTCTTTTTTTCCTCTGCAGAGACATGCAGACAGAGCCTGCCATGACTGGAGCGAAGGAATTGGGGGATGGGGAAGGGAGAGGAGGGGGCTGGAAGACATGGAAGGGAGTGTAGCAGTGGTGTGGCAAGGTTCAGCTGCATCACTGACCTTTGCATGTGTGCACACACATGTGTCTATGTGCATGTGTGTTGGAAGATAATGAAACAGGGCAGACAGATGAGCCCTTTGAGAAGACTCTAGAGGTCACATGGGATAAGTCAGCTTGTCCCACACACACACACACACCAGCAGACATATATAAATGGCAGTCGGCTTTATACAAACAGATGTCCGACTGCTCAAGACGGCCTTGGCAGAGTTTCTTTGAAGGAGGATGCTGAGAATAACTTCTTTGTGCTCGCAGTGGGATGAAGGCAGTTGGTTGGTGGTTACGCAGTGTGCACATTACCTTGTCTTCGACATCTACAATTACATTAATTATACGCTACGGCCATGAAGAAGTCTATTGTTTGGTCTGGAGGAGAACTAAGCTGACTAGAGAAAATGAGGGCATGTATTTTATGGATAGGTAGAATAGAATAGGATTTTAGACAAATAAATTGGCATCTTCTGGAACCCAAGAAGGCAGGTATAGGACGAAACGGGGGAGGGGTGGGGCTGGGGATTTTATTTAACATCTGCTTAGCTGCTTTGTCGTTCAAAGCGTGGCTGAGACGTATTCATTCAAAAGATTTGTGACTAAAAAGAGGAATTCTCAGGCAGGATGATGGAAAGATGTTATCATTACCGATTGTTGTTTCCCGCACCCAAAGTTGAAAAAATGCCATCGTTAGCCCCGACAAGAAGCACCGAAAATGCGCATGCAACTGAACTGTTTGCAAAGCTACAGCTAAAGTGACTTCAGGTTGGAGGTTTTTTCTGTCCAGGCAGATTCAATGAACCGTTTATCATCAACAGACAGAATTTTACTTAAAGTTTCTGGAAGGTACTACAAAATCACTACTTTTATTAGTGTACTCATGACAAAGAAAGGCTATGATGGCTTTGTCAGCGTTCAGGACAATGTTTTAATGGATCATTAAGGCAGCTCCTGATAAATCCTGTTTAAGATTAACCCACTTATCGCAATCAAGACCATCTTGACAGAAACTGTGGGTGTGTAAAATACATGCTCCTGATTGGGGGGTTGGGGTCTTGTGAAAAGACACGACCAGCTGTAGTGTCAACAATGCGGTTGACTGCATCAATTAGATTAAACCACTTTAAAACTGCAAATCACTATTAAAAAAACTTTTGTATAACCTCCAAAATAAAGACGGTCTTTTTGTAAAGTGGTCCGACTCCATTTCATTCATTTCCTGGAAATGTTGAGGAAGTTGAAGCTTTTTTTTTTACTTTGTTTGTCTATGCAGGAAAGCATGATGCTTCCAGGAAAAGAAGCAAATAGTGAGAATGGAGGAGGGGTGAGACAAACAATGGGCAGCGGGCCATGATTGAGGTGCTTTGGGAGCCCTGCTCGCCCAGGGGTAGGGGGGCGGGTCATCACCTCTATCTGTCTAACAATCGTAGAGCCACAGCTGATACCGAACACAAAAGGGAATGAGAATAACCAGTCGGTGAGGAGATACTCGCCCAGCCCCACCAAGTTCTCTCAAAACAATACCTCCCTGAGCTCCTGGGAGTTGCCCACTCCACAGGGCTGAGTCCAAACCAGTGAGACCCACTTACTTTCAAGAAACTGCTAACATGATGGCCTCAATATTTCTTCACTAAATAAAAGCATACGCTAAAGGATAAGTGATGAACAGTATTTAAGGGACTGTCTGCCAAGCAACAACCCATCCACTTGACTTGAGGGGGATTTTGCAAAGCTGTAAGGTTGACTTGGCAGCTTTGTCCTCGAGGAATCGAGTCAGGACGGACTGAAATGAGATTAGCGTATTTTAGCATTAACTTGCTCGTACTGCATCTACCTGCCGGTTCCAAAATTAGACTCGACTGAAGAGATGCCCTTAAAAGAAAACCGCCCATCCGTGGGAGTGTTGGCCACACAGTCTGGCACGGATCACTGGATTGTGACATGACACGATGAGGGGGGATTGTTCCAGGCGGATATTGCGCTACACATTGACTGTAGTGTGTGTGTGTGTGTGTTTACGTATGTGCGCGAGTGTGCGTGGTTTGGGGGCGGGGGGGTAAGACTGCATGACTGTGGGAGACAGGCAGATGGGGATGGAAATGAGTAGGCAGTGAGCTCATGCTAATCTCCCGCTACAGCTCCAACAGCTGATCCAGGCGGCGAACACACGCACACACACACACACACACTAATAATACACTAGACTAGACTGATGCGCAATCACACAGCCAACGAGGCACGTGATGATTTAGACATGTAGATGTTCCCTCGATGTTTTTTGTTCGGTAAATACAAGACAATATTAATCAGACACACATCTACGTGCAACTTCAACATGACGTCACACTGCCAGTGAATGTTAATTTGTTGGGTAATATTTTGTGTGCGTGCATGTGACTGTGTGCCGCCGTTCAGGCAGCCATCTGCCTCGTGGGAGGAACAGCAGCACGCGATTGGTGGGCCGGGCATATAATGGAGGCAAAGGGTGAAGCGGGTCACCTCTTTATTAGGGGAGGGAAAGGTGGCGTGTTGCTGACTGCTCTTCTAAACATATGGGTGGGGGTGGGGGCAATGCTGTCAAAGGGGCTGATGCAGCAAAAAGTACCCACCGCCACACCATTGCATCTCAAAATGTCTGTGGCATTTTATGTCATTTTCACAGCCCTGCTTGAAGACTTGAAGGAATTCATTTTGAAGATGATGTGTATCGTGCCTGTCAAAGTGGCGAGCTTTGGGGGGACAGACGAATGCTGACGCACAAAAACCACCCGAGCAGGAGACAAAAGGATGATTGTTACTCGGCTAAACTAAGCAGATCTGATGCGATGCCTTTCAAGTATCAATGCTGCGCCGTCAGCCACGGTCTGGTGATACAAAAGAATTTGTTCTATGAAAAAGTTGGGGGGATTTTGAAGAGTTTAGTCAACAGACAGTATTTTGTTGCTTTGGGGGGTTTAAAGGCTTGTAAAATGGAAATTTTGGCAAAACCTACTTTTCATAAAGGCATGGCTTGTGCGCCATGTTTTTTGAGTGTTTGCAGTTGTGTCTGCAGAATGTGGCTAGAAGCTTTTTCCCTTTTTCATTATGCCCAAGAATATCCCCAAAATAACAAAAGTTGGTTAATTAATGTTCGCTTTTAGCCCAAATTAATTATATTTTATATTATTTTACACAGGATTTTTATATATCATATTTTTATATTTTATACAGTTTTGGGTTTGTTTACATGATTGATTTATTTTCGCATTACATGATCAGCTTACATTATTTTACCCATTGATACGAGTTTAATCATGTTAAGTATTTGTACGTGATTTGCCTAGATTGCATTTCAGGGTCGAAACGGCTTTACCGTGCTGAATAGTTGAGCAGACGATATGTTGTGTTGGGTAGTTGCCGCTATAGCAAGGCTTATGCGCCATGTGTGTCGATGAATATTTCAAAGAGCAACTCATTAAATAAACAAGCTGGATCTCACCGCCTACGGTAACCTATCATCAATATTGAATGCTCACCAAAAATTGACAGTGTTGTTCACAAGCCAACAGACGGACAGTCCAGTTATCAAATTGCACTATCTGACTGAGCGAGAGCTGCTTCTTCTTCCACGCAACACCTGGAGCAGGTCATGGAGTGCTTCCTTCCGTGCTGCTTTTATAATAATCCCGATGAGACGTGCTTAAGGTCCTTCGAAGATTTAAGAATAGACACGGAGCTGAATACGTTTGTTAGAAGGGGGCTGTGAATATTCTGACGAGTATTTCACCTTGTGGGAGGAAATACGTTATACCCATGCATGCTCTGAGCTTTGCGTGCGGCACATTCCAAGACAGCTCGTATGCATGGTTGCCGATAACGCTGCCTTCATGCATTACTTGGTGGGAAGCCATTTATCCTTCGTGCTGTTTAAGTCCATGGACAAATAGGCAAGTGGTAGCCTAGCTATCCCAAGTGTGCAGCTTGGTTCAAGCTCTATGACTTGTGTGTAAACCAGTCCGGATACGGACTCAAAGAAGCCAGTTTTGGATATACAGCCTGCTTCTCAAAATTCACTTCACATGTAGTGTGTTTTACTACAGTTGCTTACATGCAGCGATGCACTCAGGCAGTATCACCCTTTTGAAATAAATAAATAAATAAATAAATAAATAAATAAATAAATAAATAAATAAATAAATAAATAAAACAGATCTTTTCCTGTTCCTGTCACTTCATTTAAATTGGTCTTGAGACGTGATTGAGTTTTCAATCATCTTGGGGAATACAAAAACAACATATATGCACGGAAAAATAAATGAAGGGAAAGAAAATAAGGCATCAAATCTGCACGACGGCCAATTCAGCATTTGCAGCAGACGTTTGCAACTGTCACATTTGCTGATGGGCAGCAAAAGGAGGATGGAAATATTCCCTCTGCCGCCATTGAAATGCACAGCCACCAGCTGTTATCCTGTCCACTGCGTGGACATGGCTGGCTGTCAGCAGCCTGAGCCGGCGCTCTGCCTTGCATACGAAATAGGACGTGGATTGCTATCCCCTCTGGAAGTTCACTTCCTCTGAGCCCCCTCAGAGGCACCACTGCCCCACCTCGCCCCCGAAACAAGCGGCCTCTTTCGACATTAGCCAAATATCCTGAGGAGCACTAAACGGGTCCAAGTCTTAACATAGAAAATCCCAAATAAATAGACAAGTCAGCATACAGCATTTCAAACCATATAAAGAGTTGTATCATGTCATAAAAATTCAATAGTGCACAAATTATTCATATCATCTGAACCCTGGAAAATTGACGCAACAAAATGGCCTCTTATTTGTCGTTTGCATTCTTCCAACACAGTCGCTTTTAATGTGTTCTTTTTCGAAGCCCAGCCACGGTTGTTGATGGACCTGATGTGTATGCATCTAATCAGACGAGTTTATTCAATTTTTTTATCCAGGGATGTTGATATCTAGTGGGAGATTTGATATGTCACCTAGGTAAGGCTGCCTGTCTGTCACCGCTCAATCGGAATTCAAATACCCGCCCATTGCATTTATTTTCTGTCTATGGAACATGACAAACTATTTTAGAAGGTACAGCATCCACCCACTTAGCCAACAAGCTGGACAATTCCGTCTTGGTTACGGAATGCATTTTATTCCATTTCTATTGTAAACAGGAGCTGAACACATTGAATTACGTGCCGCTAGCTTTTATGGCACAATGTCACACAACTTAGAAATGGCCACATGTGGAACCCGATCTGGTTTTGGCTGACCAGTTCCAAAATCAAGGAAAGTCACTACATGTGTTTTGTTTTTTATTATTGATGGGTTCGCAGAGCCTAGAGAGAACCCACAAAGGAAAACTCCAAGCAGAAAGACCCCAAACCGGGATTCAAACCATAGTCAAGTATTGCTTTCCTAAGAACACGCCATTTCAAGAAATACTAAAAAGTGAACAGGTAAATCAATCATTCCCTGTCTTAAAAGACACTAAAGTAGACAGTTTCAGGGTGGCTTCACTTGTGTCACCGTCATCAGCTGACCTGTTTCCATTTGTCTCTCAAACCCAACTATCAGAAAGTAAAAACACACCCCAAAAGTCATACTTTCTTAGATTCAGACTGCTGCATGTGTGTGTCTCAAAAGGAAGCTCTTAGAGGAGTGTCTGCAAGGGAGGGGTGCGTGTGTGTGTGTGTGTGCGTGTGTGTGTGTGGCAATATCATTTCCTGCGTCTGTCTGCATTGGAGACTGCCGCCGCTGCTGTAACAGACTCATTAATATTCACAGAGGCTGTAGAGTTCCGCTGCTGACAGCACACAGATGACAGCGTTCCTCGGGAGCTAAAAAGGCATACAGCAGCATAGTCTGGCACTTTCTGCTCACACGCTCCAAGAACATTTTCAAAGTGCCTCATCTTTGCTTAAATGTGCTGACAAAGGGGAGCTCTGTTGTCGTAAGTTTAGCAATTTTCCTCAACTCCTACCCAGCATGTATTCCCTCATTAGCGTTTCTTGAAACGAGGTGCTAGGGGGGTAAAGGAGTCAGATTAAAAAGCAAATGGGCCTTTGGCATAACACTCGAGTGCCCTGTGGGCTCTTGTATAAAACTCAAAGAGGCCCTTGAAAGTGGGGTCCTTGAGGTGTGCCCACTCTAGCTTGAATGAACGTGTGTGCCAAGAGTGGCTATTCACCATGCATGGCAGGGACTCTGGCACTCTCCGGGACATGGAGGGTCTCTCGCAGTTCTCTCTCTTTTGCCATGTTACTCTGAGAGAATCTTCTGGACGGGACAAGAGACGAGACGCTCCCAAACACTCTTTGCTGACTCGGTCTGATCAAACCAAGTGTTTTGCCCCACGAGTCCACTTCGGTGGCAATCAGACCAGAGGAAAAGGTAGATAAGGGAGGGGGAAGACCAGTATGTGTGTGTATGTCAGAGGTGGGTTGCTGGCCTGGGGTAGGTGGATGTTTGGGGGAGGGGTGGGCCCGATGTTTGCTGAATGCTCCCCTTTGTTGGGATCATATTATGTTTCCACCACAATACTTCTAAACCCTGCTTCATCAACCCCATTCATGTGTAACAGTTCATGCAAATGACATCACTAGTCTTTTTTTCCTGGGGGTGGGGTGGGGGTGGGATTCCTTTATCAATCTCCCACACAAACTTCTCCCTTTCTCCTCCTACCGGCACATCACTAGTCTGATTAAAATGCATTCATCGAGTTTTACACGTCTGTCATTTTGCTCATATTTGACATTTCTCGTCAACATTGCAGTGTTGTAGTTGGAGATATAAAACAAAAATTGCCACTTATTTCAGTAAAACCAGAAAAGTGTGCTGTCACAAATCGTTTCGCATGAAATGCAACATGCACGCTCTTACACTCTTAACGAACGAAGATTGCACACACAGAAATGATACAAAGCAACGTTAAAACTGAAGTTTTCCACTGGCGTGCAGAGGAAGATGTCATTTCATCAGAAGTGGTTTCTTTCATTTCACCTCAACTAGATCTTGCGTTTACACAGTCCTTGTGAGGCATTTGTTGGTAAATGGGATTGTATTTACAGTAAGGCTCAATAAAACTGAGCCTGAGAGGTGTTTCGCCCTGCAGATAATGACTTTATTGCCACCAAAGGTGTTTTAGGGTCTTCATTGTATAGGGCGTAATTAGTAATAACATGCCAATGATGACCAAACTCATTAAAAACACACATACAAGCAATGCATTAGCTTAGTTTTCCATTTGTTTTCCAATTTGGGGGATTGTTGGGTAAAAAAAAAACACACCCATCCATTTTCTATATCCTTGTTGCTTAAATACATATTTTTGTTGACAGATTGCGCAACCTGCAGCAAGTGTCACTAAGAATGTAGGCAGACACCTTGTTAAAAAAAGATCGCAGCTTGCTTTTTTTTCTGAATGACACTTAAAGAGTAACGCCAAGTTGGCCAACGTACCCTGGACGATAGTTTCCTCTTGTACTTGTTGGCGAAATCAAACTTCTCCTTGATTTCGTCCAGGAGCTGCTCCAGGCGGCTCTTCTCCTCCTTGCCCGTGTAATCCTGGCCCAGGAGTACGTAGGCCCTCCAGTTGGCCGAGTCGAAGCCCCAGTGGCAAGTCCTGTTCTCCTGCGCCTTGTGGCTGTGCACCACGAACTTGTGCGTGGGGTACATGAGTCTGCAGTCCATGCACTGGATGCACGCTGCGTTGGGGCTGGTGTACAACTCGGGAACGAACAAGCCCTTGCACTTGCCGAAGCACTCGTGGTAGATTTTGAAGCTCCTCTCGGTGAGCTCCAGCTCCAGCGCTCCTCCGCTGCTTGCCTCCTTCTTGCAGCGAGGCGGATACGCGCCCCCGTAGATGAGCGCGTTGCACAGCCGCTCGGCGTCCGTCTTGGTGATGAGGCCGCAGGAGGGCGCCGAAAAGGGCAGGATCCCCATGACTTTGAGGATCTCCAGCTGGTCGGCGGTGCACCGGGAGCAGTAGATGTGCAGCTCGTCGCACACAGAGTTGATCTGCTGCAGGCTGAAGTCCCGCAGCACCGTGTTGAGGATCTGGGGAAGACACAGCCGCTTCTCCCCTCCGACCACGAAGCACGAGATGGTCTCTCCTTCCAGGACCGTCTCGCACCTCTCCGTGGAGCGGTCCGACGGGATGAAGAGCGGCCCGGGCATCACTGGCGGCGGCAGATGCTGCAGGACCGGCTCGGGCTCCTTCCCGTCCTTCTTGAAAAGAAGCTCATGTTGCCAGCGGGCAGAAAAGGCGGCCGGCCCCCCTAGAGAGCTCATAGAGCTGAGGTGAAACTGCTTGAGAGTTTGTTGCAGTCCCGGATGAGGCTGGAAGCTCTGCCGACTTACAGTCTCCATGTTTTCCCCGCAACTTTACCAGCGAACACCCCTCTTGTCTTCGACCCGGGACCACGAGCGTCTTGTCGCGCCTGAGACGGATAAATCCACCGCGTCCGATAATTGGCCAAAACTTTGAAGCACTTCATCAAACATTTAATTATAATAAAAGAAAAATTAAGTCCCCGTGAGCAAGTTCACGCCTGCATTCCCGTGAAGAGTGAATGAACACCGGTCAGTCGCTTTCTGAAGCGGCTCTCAGACAGTCCATGTCGGATAGAAGAATGGGTCTGGCTTTCCAAACTCCACAGAAAGTTCCCAGCGTCCAATTCCGCAGGATAAAGGGCGAAAACAAATGAAAAGCAATTGTTGAAAGTCGATATTAGTTAGATTCAAATCCAACTTAAGCGGCTCTTTCCGCTCTCAAGGACCGCTCCGACGGCCCCCGCAGTTCACTGTGACTGTATGGAGATGAGCGCTCGCTCTCTTTCTCTTCCCCCTCCTCTCTCTCTCGCTCGCTTGCTTTCTCTCTCTCTCCCAGTCTGCGTCTCTCGGTCACGCGCACGCGCTCCCCTCCCCTCCGTGTTTGTGTGTCTGGCTCAGTCATTGAATCCTAGCCAGGAATGTGAGTGACTCTGCAGGCACGGCTGTTCCAGGGACAAGCCTCCACTCCCTCGCTTTGGCCCGCAAACAGACAGCAATCTATCTGTCTCTCCGTCCATCCATCTATCCATCCATCCATCAGAATTTGAAGTGTACCTAATATACACAATAGAGAAAAATAAAGTCCATTAACTGACTTGTATCTGACCTAGTACGCTCGAAGCTTCTGTCCTTACTGTAGGCCTTGTCATGGAACGGATGGAGCAGGGCAACCGAATGCAGCTTGGACCAGGGTTAATTGAGCAAACTCAAAAGGCAAACTGACACAACTTAACAAAACAATAACTGGACTGACTGACCTGGACATGAGACAAGAAGACTACAGACGTAAAGACATGACGACGACAATGATCCGACAGGGAGTGAGGGGCAGACAGGACTTACAAACAAAACAGGTAACAAGAGGTAGGTAGGTGACTGTGGTTACATTGATTGAGGTGACACTGGAGGGGAGGGGCGACGCGAACAGAAACCATGGTAACCGGGAACGAATCGTGACAGTCCTATTCAAGTTCTATATCGGCCAGTTGTACATAATCGTGTGTAATAGAAAATGGCTAAAATAAAAATAACCTTGGGGACCATATGTGGACAAAACTGCACAAATTGCTTGATAACAGCTTTGAATTCACGTTTGGTGTCAGATTGAATATCTTACATAGAGTTAAGGAGAATGCATTTCTCTTTGCGTGTGTGCGCGTGTGTCTGCGTGCGTGCGCCTGTGCGTGTCTGCGCGCGTGCGCGTGCGTGCCTATTCTAAAAGCCAAATGCTTTTTTTTTCCCCCTCAATGTAAAAATGAGGCTACCCACTATATTGTGTGACACATCCGCATGACTGGCTGGCCAAGGGTGACTCGCGAACTCAAAGTCCTTACTTCCACTCAGTTTCTCTCCGAATGTTAATACAGGAAGTGTCAGAATGAAAGTTGGTGGCGAATAACCAAAACCAAGTGACTCAACGTGACAAGTTCAACTTCAAGGGGGAGGTACTGTAGTTGGCTGCTCTGGTGGCGCCCCCCAGCCAGGCACTGCCGTCACTGCAACTCCAGGCATGAAATCCCAATGCAAATACTAAGTAGCTAGAGAATCCTTATGAACCTCAACATCAAGGTAAAATATAATTGGTCCTACACTTTAAAAAAAAAAAAAACTGCTGTCACGTCAGCATGCTATAATTATCAGACTTTCCAAGAACTGCCTGCACAGATTACATCGTCACCATAAGCATGTAATGCTAAAGTCATTTGCAGAGACGGCAAGTGCATGTATGTGCGATGTTCTGCGCGGCACCACGGTCACCAAATAGTAAGAAGGCTCCATTGAACAGAATCAGCTTCATACAAAACCAATCGATGGAGCCATTTGTCCACCTTCCACTGCTAGTTTGAGGTCATCTTAAACGGCACGGCAATCTGCCGGTCTTTCTCAAATCATATTGCAACCCAAGGACATTGACTTCCACAACTCCATTCCTTTTATTGAAAAAGAAAACCTGTTAACAAATTCATTCTGCTCTACGCTAAAGTAGCATCGTAGCTGATATTGAAAGTGTGTATGGAATAAATAGTATGAAATAATCATATCAAAGGCAAAGTTTAATAAGACTGGGAAAAAAAGATATGCATCAAATACCTTCACAAGATTGAGTGTGTGCGTGTGTGTACAGTATATACTATATAAAAGGTATACACACAATACTCCATACAGATCTTTGGTTGTTAACATTGTGCAAGTGATCATAAAGGCGCTGGTTGGTGTATAACTATTGCCATGGTCTCCATGGCAGCAGAGCACCAAACAGCATCACGTGGGATGAATGACATCAGGTTTCTTTCCTGGCGCTGGTTGTCTTTTTCTCAGCGTAGCACGATGTACCACAGGAACAGACCACCGGTCCGCTCCACTGTTTCACTGTAAAGCTCGAAAAACAGATCAGCTCACGTCAGCTCTTCTGTAATGGTCCTTCTGGAATACCAATTTCATACAGTTCCTGGCCAAAAAAATGTGGTCACCAAATTTTAAAGTGGTAGGTGGCCCCATAACGCTGTTTTCCTTTTTGGTATTAAGCTCCTCTCTTCTTTGTTTTCTGACTCTTCTCTTTTTCTTTCCATTGCATAAGCTTAGCCAGTCTCCATTGGTCTCCATGCTGGCCAAAAGCTTAGAGGGCTCGGAAATTCCCACCACTATTTTGTCCCATTTCCACTTTATGTGTGCCCTCACAGAGGAAACAAAGTATTATGTTTCAACTGGTGTTCTTGGTGTAACCCATTGAAATGTACACAAAGAGGACATCCAAATGAAAGAGTGGTGTAATATATGCGATCATGTAAAACTCAAACACGCCTGCAATATTATTGAGAAGGACGACCACATGGTATCTATCAATGGTTAGTGTACTGAAGGTCACGGTTCTCAAGTCCCTGTAAAGTTGTTTTTCACTTGCACATTCTGTACGTAACATGAATTCCCTGGTGATAGGGCTTCTTTTTTAGGGTTAGGGTTATTGGTTGTGTCATCAGCTTTTCAAACTAGGGTTAGAGTTCCAAAATAGGGTTTTAAACGAAAGTTTGGGTTTTGTACAAGACTTTTGTTTTAGGAAGCCACATCACCAGCGCCGGATGAACAACGTCGGTGATACTTGAGCACAGAGGTTCCTCCCGTTCCTGAAGCACCTCGAGCATCCTAACAGTGTCCTGATCCCCCGGCAACTTCCGTCCAGCAGATCAAAGCCGGACCGGACATTGCCAACGTGTCGCACGAGCACAAAGAAAAGAAGGACAATGAGACAAAAAGTCAAAAAGCTCAAGAAAATTTGAAGAGTTGCCCCACGTGCCTGCTGGTCTTCTCTGAGGGGTGAGTCATTTGTGCAATACTGCCTCAAACTGCCCCACTGTTTTGTCTTTGGAGATGTCTTGCACATTTGCTTTACCAGGTTTTGAAAAGCAAACGTATTTATTTATTAATCTTAGCACACATTAATCTTGTGCTTCCTGTCCCTCCAGGGCCTCCCAGATGGACCGTGATGGCCACCTGGCTCAGTGTCTGTCAGAGATGAATGTGGACATGAGCCGGTGAGCTCCGAGCAGCCCCCGATGTGCCGAATGCATTCAGCGGGCACAAGTGATGCGTTTGCAGGCAGTCAGGAGACGTTCAAGCTTTCCCCATAATTCGGCTGCACTATGGTCATGAAAGTTTTGATGATTATTTTAGATGTTGTGTCCTATTTAATCCTTCAATGAGAAATTATTATTTTCATGCTGGAAACGGAGCTGCCAGGTATAGAATCTAAAAAAGAAATCATGATGAGCGGAAGACCTGCAGATGGCTGGGTGAATGGGGTTGCAGTTCTTTCATCAAAAGAATGTCAATTTAAAATACGAATCATTTTGTTTTGACAAAGAGCAAAGGGTCACAACGTCATGAATGTTTCAATTAAAGCAAGTTAGTGCTGGCAACCTTGAATGATATTTTGAGCTCGAAATTGGAAATAAAGCAAGGAGTATTGTACAAATTGGATTTTGTCTGTAACAGCTGAGAGAAACCGGAAGAGGAGACTTGCGTCAGTCAGTTTTAAAGCAAACATACACTCAAACGCCAATCTAAACATTCAAATTCTGAGACAACAGCATGTAAAAGAGTCAAAGGTTTACATAAAAGCAATATTATTTTGAAGTCTTACACATGTATACAAAGACGCAGAGAAGAAAAATAACAATCAAATGAGATGGCGGATGAGGAAGATAGTTGAAATATCCAAGTGCTAGCTTGCCTGTGCGTGTTTTTATTCACGGTCTTTCTAACTGCTTCATTATCGCTGCCAGCGCTATCTTTCTCTCTGCATGTCAAGGCCTGCAGCTAAATGAGAACCTTTGACTCTGGATCCACTAATTAATCCTATTATGGAGTGAATAAAATAATCAAGGGTCAGATTTCATCAACTAATTCTCAGCCAATCGAGACATTTTCCTTGTAAGTGTATTTATTTATTTTTTTTTAAAAGGGAAAATGCTAATTTAGATGTATAAATGAACTATTTGATTTGATGGAGATATACCAGAGCTGCACAACTTTGAAATCGCAACATTTTGATAAGGGTGGCGGAAGCCAACATTCCTGATTTGGTTTTTAAAATGGACAGATTCATTCATAGATGAGGTTCGAAAAAATTTACAACAGTTCATTTAATATTAAAATAATTTAATCTTTTTAATGATGAATTACAATGAATCAACTGATTATTTAATGTAAAATCAATTCAAATGCCAGTCAGTTTTAGGAACTTTTGCCCACGCCTAATTTACACATACTTGGAAGGTGCTAATAGAGAGAACTTTAGCCTCCAATGTAAAATACTGCAGCCAGTGGATGTTTTCAGGGCTTGTGAAACCTTATTTTTAATGGAACAAACAATTTGTGAATAATTAATCTGCCAGCCTATATTAATCTAATTGTAACAACAAAAGCAGTTATATAAAACATTCACACCATGTAATAGAAACGAAGAACCTTACAATTTGTCAGCAAGCGTATTAAAACCAATGACCAAAACAACAACGGCCATATCTGGAAAAAACAACTCCGAAGAATGTTTAAAAAAAACAAAAAAGAAAAACCTGCCAAACACGACTCCATCCAGTTTCTATGACATTACTGTTCAGGGTTGGAGGGCAAGCTGGAGGCGCTGCTTCACATCTGGCTCACGTGGAATCGAACAATTCCTGGCACCTGTGAACAACTGTTCCATCCCCGCCGGACCCTTGGGCTGTTCCGTGTTTTCAGTGAATTCACATGTATGTGAATAAAAGTAAGAACACAACTGTAAATAGACAGAGTGCATTTTGACTTTGAAAAAATAGAAAGTCTTGTGAAAAGATCAAATTAGCACTATCCAGAACAACGTCCAGCAAGCCAAGACCTTGTTCCAGCACAACCAGCCAGCACCGAGGTATTTACAATCGGCTGCAGTGACGGAATTGGAAACAAATTGGCACTGAAAAGCAACAAACACAATGGTTAAGAATATTTTTTTTTTTTTTTACTAAATATTGATATTGCAGATGCAAGTCAACTCAATTCTAAGGATGACTTAACAATTTTGAACTTGACACCATGGACCAAATTTTTCCAATATTTGTAAAATTCAAATAAATCAATAAGTGTCCCAGAATGGATTGCGTACATGATTAATCTGTGAAGAACGATATAGAAGAAAACAACACGCGTATATTTAAAAACAGTGACCAACAAAGGATGATTTATTCCATTGAAATAATAGTGCTGATTTCTGACACCACCAACTAAATATGTGCTAATTCTGTACCTAATGAGCACAATGACATAGCGGTGAACATTTGAAACATTATCACTCAACTACAATCTTGTACACACAAATGACCTTCTGCATTCTGTATTTGTGCTGTTGAGTGTTCAATAAACGAAGGTTGCCACAAGCTTATGGAGGGACATCTTAAGCAGGGTACACACATACTCGTTTTTAAACTCCAAAACACACCACGAGATAATCTGGCAGGAGAATTTTTTTCAAGACAACTGAGCCTTTGCTGAGAAATGCTCAAATGAAGACAGATTGTTCGTAGGTGTGTACCAAGCTTTGCAATCTAAACCAGTGATTCTTAACTGGTGGGTTGGGACCCATCATGGTTGGGTTGTGGACAGCAAGTAAAAAAAAACGATTGGGGGGGTCATAATTTGCGATTGTGAACATCACTGCAGCACATAAAAAAACAAATGCGACAAAAACAACCGTCACTAGAGTTTAAACATCGTCGGATGGAGCCCAAGCAAATGCCTTTTGTGTTTTTATAGCACAATCATCAGGACTGATCAAACTTAGCATTTAATAAAAATGCAAAATATTCACGTCGCTAAAAAAAAGTGCTAAGTGACATTTTGACATTTTGTTTAATTTTATTCATTTTTATACATGCAGTTAATCACGTGGTGCGCTTCTTTTTACAAATTAATATAATACAAAAATACAATTTTTTAAAATGATGTCAGTGGCTAGTGAAACACTTTGCAACAATAAGTTAAACGCGGGTCCCAACGATTGAGAACCACTGGTCCAAACGATGCAGCCTCTGCAACATCTCCTTGCTTGTGACACAAACTCAGATTTGCTTGTCAAATTTCCCACTCACTTCACCCTGTAATGAAATGTGCAAAGAAGGAAAATTTCTCACTAATCGATATCGGGTGGCTCAAGTCATTTCCGATGTCGGGTTTGGCAACGCTGCATGTGTGCTTCGGAATTCATTGATGCCAAAACAAAACAATTGCCTCAGTTTGCTGTGCTCTAAAAAGAACCCGGGCAAAGTACACACTACTGTATTCTGAAGTGGGTCATAAGTGCAATCAGACAGGAATTTGTTTGCTCTGTGAGGCACTTCTTAAATAAAAATAAAAAAGCAAAATTCGACTAGTTGTTATGGGCAAAACGGGGGGGCACTTGCATCAATAAAAAGGCATCGTCAAATTTGGATTGACTACCTACGTGATCGTACACAATAACTTAAATTTTCATTCATCATTATACATTCTTATTTTAAATGAGTCGACCGCACCTCCCTCCTATTGAGATTAAAAATAACATCAAATTACCAATAAAGTGTATGTCAAATGTTCAAGTCCTTCACAGAAGCTGTGGTTCATCCAGAAATGTGCGACGGAATAAAAGGATGTCAGGCACGGAACCAGCCAGTTCTTCAAAGAATTGGACACATTCTGGGGCTTGAGAGGAATGAAACGGACAGAAAGGAATAAAGAAGGCTAAGACGACATATCCGAATGGAATGGAGCCAGTTGTTCTTGCAGAACATTAGGAATCCCAGTAGTGCGGGAAGGAACATTTCCCCTTCGTCCTCAGGGTGTCTTTTGGCCGAAACGGCGGCTCGGACGCACTGGAGGAGGAGCCCAGATGGAACACCTTGACTTCTTCATACAGACTCTTCAGTGGAAAGCAGCAGTGGGTTGATGTATTCAAAGCCCTCAAACTCTGATTGGTCTATTCTCTTGATGACACTCCTGGAGAAAAGGAAGAAGAAGAGGCGTTAAAAATGACTTCGGCATTGTGACATGTTATGTTGCTGATGGAAAAATTTCCATCACATGTTAAATCAATAGCGCTCGCACAAAGCTTGACTTGGCAGATACGTGACTAAAAATCTTTGTGACTTGAGGAGCATGGAACCCAAAATCTCAACATGGTCTGTCTCAGACATGATTTGATCCTGAGTGGGCTGAATACGGCTGTGTCTATGGTTGGCTCTTTAAAACTGTTTTGATTTTGGAGGGGGGGGGGGGGGGGGCTGTGGCTACGGTTGCAATGGCAACGTACAACTAAAAACATTTCATCTTGGGGATCTTTCTGTTGGCTTCTCTGGCCAAGTTCAGTTAGGCAGTTTTTAGCTAAACTGGCATGCTGAGACTAGAGGGGGAAAACCCAATAAGTTTGTCTCTGACAACCCCATAAAATGTTTTTTTTTTTTCTTTTTCCTCTCCCAAACATGAACTCAAACACAAGAGAAAGAATGCGGTTGTCCGGACTAATCTGTGCCTTTTGCTTCCCAAGTCTGCTGCATCCATCAGCAAAAACAATCACAGGTTAATGAAGTGAAACCCCGTAACAAGTTGAGTTCAGACTGGCGGAGTAAATAGAAGGTCTCCTAGCAACACTTTCTTTCTTCATCACAAAATGTGTGTGTGCGTGTGTGCAGATGCATGTATTGGCGTTAATACCGACACGAGACACTTTTGTCCACATTGAAGACTGAGAAAAATACTTGAGAATTCCAGGAAAAGCCAGTGACAGAGGCAATTTTTTTTCTTTGCGCTTTTCAAACATCTGATATACGACAAAGTCTATGCACATGCGATGTCTTTTACATGCATGAATAATAAACCTGCCCTCCTCCTCATATTTGACGTTCCAGACTTCACTGCACTAACCCTGGCTCCACACCATCACAGCGGTGTGATGGAATGAACCTGTAACTGGATCCTGGACTTCCTCACACAAATGCAGTTGAGAGTGAGGAAGGGGGCGAGCATCCTTTCGGAGCGCACGTGCTTAGGTTTCATACATCTTGGTCATACATCTAAAACCGCACTGCAAGGTTAGTGAGTCATCACGCTCACTCGTGTCGGTAAAGTTCAACCAGCCTTGTGTTCCTATACAACACCCTGATTCAGTTCGCACAACTTGAACAAAGCGAAACCAGTGGCGCCTAGCACAATGCTACATGAATGAACCCGGGTAAGAAGCAGATTCAATAGAGCTCCTTCTGTATTCGGACTTCCACAAAAGCCAGCAAGTACCGAGGCGGGAGGAAAAAAAAAATGCTTCCCTGGGTTGTGGCTCTGGCTTGTATTTTCAAAGGCATAGAAAGTCTAAATGCCCCCCCTCCTCACCACAGCATCTTGGCAAGAGCCCCCAGCAATCCGGGCTTTTAATGTAGCAATGTAAATCTCGAACATGGAGAGTTTACCCTTCTCTATCCTGACAGTGCTTCACATTTCTTTCTTCTTGTGCCAAGCCCATCAGGATTGGAGGGAGAGAGGGGAGAGACTGGTGAGCTTTTTTGCATCACCCCCTCGTAGCGGGAGTGGGCGACATCAGCCTCTCTCCCTGGTAACAGAGAGAAGAGACGGACGGGGATGGGGAGATAAAGTGCGAGAGGCAGCGAAGAGCCAAGCGCCTTCTTTTGATGTGCCTCTCTTTTTGATGCAAGGTTGATATCTCCACTATTTGAACTGGCACAAGGAGGGATTTTCCCAAATGCATTTTGACAAGCCACAAGGTTTGTGGGAGAATGCATTTTGGACAGACGAGACAAAAGTCTTCATGAAGGTGCTGGTGACATTTGAAGAAGTGCTACTTACTCATCATCTGGTGTTAGTTGTACCGGCTCATTAGTGAATTGCGTGTCAAAATTTTCAAGGCCGTAGTCATCTGAGATTTGAGGTTTGAAGGGCGGCGTCATCTCCTTCTTTTCCAGCTGACGGGAAACAAACAACAACAAACGTACTCAATCAGACTATTCACCAGGTGCCATTGTTTAAAAAAAATGTGTACAACAAAGATATGATACAGTACCATTATACGGAAAAGCAGAATATGTACCGTAATTTTCGGACTATAAGTCGCACCGGAGTATAAGTCGCACCAGCCATAAAATGCCCCAAAAAGTGGAAAGAAAACATGTATATAAGTCGCTCCTGAGTATAAGTCGCCCCCGCCCCCACCCAAACTATGGAAAAAAAACGCGACTTATAGTCCGAAAATTACGGTAGGTGGCGGAGTTATTTGACACCAGTGATTCACCAGTGAGTTTTGTCTAGTTGGTTTACATGGTTTCGTATTATTGTCCCTTTTAATTGTAGAGCGAGGACTTTCTCTGGGAAACCGACTTAGACTGGCCCCGATAGTGGTCCCTTGCTAGCAAGTAGATGGACGGATATGCAATGTCTCCCATTAATTATGAGTTGTACTATTTTATGTATTATTTGATTCAAAATAGCGTGTTTTATATTTGTGTTTAGTTTCTTCAAGGCTATTAATTTCCCTTTCATGGTAGGCCAATTCTATGCTTAATTAGTAATAAACGTTCAAAGTGTTTGGTGAGAAAAGCTTCAAACAAACAGCAACAACAGAGACTTCTAGCCTCTTCTCACATCACCCGATGGTATGCCAAAAAGAAATGTTGACAGCCCAAACCAGAGCTCTGAGTTGAATCAAAAACTGAATATTCATAGTCGGTATTTGCATTGACTTTTAGTTCAAAGCTGTTCACACAGGCCACAGGACCAGGTTGAACGACTCTGAAGGCCAATCCGGGAACGAGGCCCAAAGTAAAGTAGGCTTCTCTTGCTGGCCTCACTTTGCATTGTCAGCACTTTAAACCCCACCCAGGTGCTGGAGCTGAGATCAGTAGAATTTGGAATAATCAATTATCTAGTCTGCCTGTTGCCTCAAGTCGGTTGGGAAAGATTCCAACTGCCTTGTAGATAAGCGGCGTCTAAAATGGATGGACGGACTGAAAATGGAACACCGCAAGGTTACAGTCATTGATTCACTATCCAAAGCAACAGATGGTTTCATTGATCAGGAAGGAGCGCGGTGATTGACGGCAATAATCGGCGCAAGGGATCAATTTCCTCGGCGCTCTTCATTGAGCTCGACACTTGTCTGGCAATAAAAAAAAGCGTGCGTTGGGAAAGGCAATGAAAGAAGGGCAGGCAGGTAAATTATATTCAAATGTGTCATCGCTTCAGAGAGTAAAGCCGCACCCTGGGGAACTGTCTGATGAATATTAATACGTGGTAACAACAGGAGCAGTGTGCCAGGCAGGCTTGTCAGGACTGGAGACAGGCTTCTAGTTTGAGGGCAGAGAGCGTCGCTACTCCACCTCTCAAAGCTTTGTCAACTTGTTTTCCCTCTGCGCTACACAAGGGCTTGCTTGCTGCACTCAGGAATCTCTCCCGCTTTGATATCCTTCCCCAGTTTGCCTTTGGTGTGTACTTCACAGCCACCGCGGCAGAGCTCATTAACACACCGATTGTTTTCTTCCTCAGCACCCGACTCACTTACGCTTAGTCCCACGAGGGACACACATTCTGCCTTGGCGCTAACATTCTAAAAGGCCAAACGAGTGATGCTTTAAATGTGGAATTGAAAATGCAGACGTACGACGCACATCAATGGAGGAAATGACTCAAGATTGTTAACTGACTTTTGCTGCCTTAATCGATTGACTCTATGAAGTCACAGTCTACATGTACTGGGTGCCCGGTTGTCCCAATTACAACATTTTCAATTCCAATGTGATACGTCACAGATGTGTCAAACTCTTTTTTGTCGCGGGCCGCATTATGTCACAGTTTTCTTCGGAGAGCCATTATGACTGTCAACGCCTTATATTATTATATAGGGTAATAAAAATGAAAATTGCTCGCATTTTTTCTATAATTAAAAGTGAAGACAATTTGTAATTTTAGTATTGACACATGTCCATGTGTCCATGTGCAATTTGTCATTGCGGGCCACATAAAATGATGTGGCGGGCCGTGTCTGGCCCCCGGACCTTGAATTTGACACCTATGTGATACCGTATGGCAGCCTTCAGAAATGGCCGACACAGTTCTTGATCAGAAACGATAGTATCGGGTTCAAGTGATAGTCGTCAAACAAAGAACAATTCTTTCGGTTCCTTCGTAGTACAGGCTCCACCCAACTGCACCATGAATACTGTGCATTGCCAAAGCTCCAGATGTATTGAGGAGATAACTACTGTCATGTTTGGCAAAGGCAAATCAGATGAGGTAATGACAGGTCTTTGCTGTTTTCGAAGCTAACTGGCATTAAAAGTGGGTGTGCAGAAGTTATTCTGTTTGTTGTTGTTGTCATATTAGTCGGAAATCATCTGACAGGTTGTACAGTCAAGCCCCAGAACAGCTGTCAGCACCTGACTGTCAGTAGGTAGGAGGAACTACCATCACTTCATCTGCCTGAAATGTATCTGAAGTGCTACAAAAACAATGTCTGATGATGTGATAACATGATAACTATGCACTCGTTTACTGTTTTGAGTGATCTACTGCCGGATGTTGGTTAAGAATCTGTTGGAGTTGAGAAGACCGCAATTCTTGATGAAACATGTTTTGTCAAAGTTTCATTTCTTTAACATTATTATGGTTACACTCACCAGATTGGTTGAATGACAAAATTATTTAAATAGTACTTTGTCAGAAAAAGCGTAGTCTGTTTACTCTGTACTTTTTTCAATGTACATATGTAATATAATGATTCATTATCTATTAAGATACTATATTTGTATTTTAAATCAATTGAAGGCCACAACTTCTGTAACACTTACCTGTTCCCAGTCTATACTGCGGAAAAATGTGTGTGACTTGATATCCGTGAAGCCTGTCTGGACCTGGCAACCCAGCCGCTCCTTCGGATCCTGTTGGAACCAAGACAGCTGTTCAAAAATGTGAACTGGAGCAAGTCCATTCTATGTCATAGCAAAAAATTCCAAACAATGTCACATCTGGATTCCCAATTTTTCCCTAAACCTAAATGGAGCCTCATATGGAAAGTAAATGAGTCTGAATGGGGAGGATAATTCATTGTTACCGACATACAGCAAATAGGTTTTGTGCAAATATTACTCAGGGTGGAAGGTATTTTTGCGGACTGTTCTAGCGATTAAATCATTCGCATCTGTGAGCGAGTACTTCTGTAAGCGGTGCAGAGCGTGTGGGTTGAAGTCCAAATAAACAACCGTCGGGAGTGTAAATGGCAATGAAGATAACCAAGTGCAAAGGTTTTGCTTACGGATCTACGTTAATCGTTTTCTGGAGTTCGGCTGCACTTACAATTAGAAAGACCTTCCACTCAATGGCCTTTTCTACTCTCAAGTAGCTCAGACTTATCCTGTGTGTTAAGATGCATTGCCCAGAGGTGCGCTCCAGTCTACTGAAAATGGATTAAAAAAATAGCTCATTTATGGAACGGTTTATAAGCTCCCGAACAACATGATTTCTTTTGGGCTTTTAACGTGGAAGTTGGCAAGGAAAGTGCAATTTCAATGAATATTATTATTATTATTCACTAGTGAGGCTCCTTATCTCATTCAGTGCCATCCCAGTTAAAATAGTTTCCATGTATATGTACTTTGTTCTTTCCTCTATACGCGAAGTTGATTTCAACCCATAAGCAAGTGCCCATGGCCACGCTCACATAAATGATGACTTGAGCAAGCAGAAGAAGCGCCGCTTTGGCAGCGGGGACTCTCACCTTGTTCAGAAACCCTTTGAGCACGCTGGCAGCTTTCACTGACAAAGACCTTGGGATGCGAATAGGCTTCTCAAGAATAACTATTGTCAAAAGAGGACAGCAATAAAACAATGGTCAGAGAAAGACAATTGTTATTGGGGGGGGATGATTCACAGTCCAAACTGCCTGTTGGTCAACATGTCAACTGCGTGGGAGTCCAAGGTAGGGAGGAGACACAGATTCCTTTCTGATGGTGGTTCTTTCCATGTTGATGGACGCTAACAGATTTAAAAGGTGAATAAGAACAACAATGATCTTGAAAACTGGAAGAGCTTTCACCTCTATATGTTGTTCTTCATTCTAATCCACAGGTGTCAAACTCAAGGCCCCGGGGGCCAGGTACGGCCCGCCACATCATTTTATGTGGCCCCCAAAGACAAATTGTGCATCAAATTTGTGTGTCATTACTAGAATTGCAAATTGTCTTCACTTTTAATCATATATATTTTTTAATATTTAAACAGTTTTTACTCATCTGATTTGAAAACGAGTTATTTGTCAGTTTGTTTTTTTAGCTTTTACTGTATGTAATATGAGGTGCTCATACATTGATTTGGGTTGACAGTCATAATGGCCCTCCGAAAGAAGCTGTGACTACAATGCGGCCGGCGAAAAAAATGTTTGACACCCCTGTTCTAAACTGTCCTTCATTTACTATACCGTACAAATTCTTGTGAATGCTAGATGTCATCAAGAATATACATTAGTTCTGTGATGTTAACTGCTAATTCTCTTCCTAGTTCCTAACATACGACTGGCAAATGATACATGACTCAGCAAATGTCTCAGCAAAAGGAGAGACAAATTCAATCCCCCCCACAATGTTTCTGCCCTTGTTTCAAAGTACAGAAATTGACTTGAAAGTTAAGTGTTTCAAATCCGAATGGATGGACAAGTACTTTGGAAGCCCGCTGATAACGTTGTGTCCCTTATGTTACGAGACGGTGAGAACTGGCAACATGTCTGACAAGTCAACACCGAGCAAATTAATCTTTGATGCGAATAGTGTGACTTTTGGGCCAAGGTAAATGTAACATTTTGGTCATAAATGAATGTGTCAATCATGTACTGCTGAGATGGTCGTTTGTTTGTTTTTTAACTAATGTTCAGATTCACTTCAATGTTATACATGCCTGTGTTGCTTTACTTCTAGTAGTTTCTTGACCTTCATTATTTATTTTTAGTTGCAGGCATCAAAATACAGTTTGAACTCAACTGGCGGCATAAACTGTTCCTCTTACGTGGTTGCTAATGATGCTCATTAGCATATCAGTTTGACTGAGATTCATTTTTCCATTATTCAAGTCTGTGCCGCACAGGCAGTACAGGTCACAGACGAGCGTATAAACAAGAAAATGACTAATATGCCAGAGGCCCATTATGTCCTGCTACAGTTTGTGTTGACGTATTTTCTTATGAGTCAAACATTTGATGGTGTTTGGGCGTCTGTCTGACGCAGGCAGGCAAACACAGCACCGATACGCAAAGCAGGACCTGGCACACGTTTGCGCTCAATGGCATATGGCTGAGCAGCTCCTATAGTGAAAGACGTGATATCCGTTCGAAGGCCTGCATCCAGGAATCTGCTGTTCTACCAGCAATCCCACTCGGAGGCCGCTATACTGGTAGCAGATGCTAGCTCCATGCTACTGACAGTCACAGCATAGACATTCTATTATTGCATCAACAAGGCTTTTGCATTATGGAGGAATTTCTGTTCTGAAAAGCCGGTAGGCGGAGGAGTGTGATGGGGGATGTGCGATATCAGTGTACCATATGGCTCTAGGAAATACAAATAAGAGAATAGAAGAGCTAATTAGATGTTTTAATTGTAGATCGACTTGCATTCATACATCTCCTGTCATTAACGCAAGTAATTGCTTTGTACAGACACGTCAGTTCAATGCTGGCTGTTGTAGTCCAAAGTCCCGACTAGGTTAGTCATGAGTCTCTTTGTCCTGAGTTTTTAATTGGTTTCAGTTAATTGGGTCTCTAGAGTGCCTTCTTCTTGTAAATTCCCAATTCTACAATGAGACCCAAAAAACAAAAAAATTAACACTTGAAAATGTTAATTCAAAAATTAAAGGCAGGACTTAATTTTTTAAGAGTTAGTTTGAGTGGAAAAATTGATCACTTCTATTTTGGGGGAAATTGATTCTATTTCAAACAATCCTGCAAACCAGGTGTCCAAGTATGGCAGGCAAATGAGCAAATGAGAAAACTAAAAGATGTCAAGTGATGTCATACAGGCCAGCTTCGATTTGAGAAACTTCAGTTCTAAAGCTAATTAACATTTGAGAGAAATAAAATTAACCCTGTTAGTGATTCCTGCATGTTAATGAGGCATGCCAGAAGCGTCTAAGCCTGCATTGGCACAGGCATAAACCCTTTGCAGCTCTGAGCTCATTTTTATCCCATTACATGAAATGTGTTTCTTCCACACTCACACTAAATATCAGTTACCCAACAAAGGCATAAATGAACCTAAATGTTTAGTTGTTGTTGTTTTTTTCCTGGCACCAAACAGCCAGAAACATCGCTTTTAGCTTACTTTGCCTCCAAGTATCTCTAACTAACAGCCCCTGAACCTAAGTAAATATTGCTGGAAGCCGGCTTAGTCAGATCTTTGCCAGGAATGAAACCGCAACGGATTACGTCTAAGTGTAAAAATAAATGTTTGAAATTCATTAGCACAATAACGTTTCGCAACACTATATTCATCTATTTCAAACTGCAAGCTAACGGCTGTGTTGCCACCAACTTACCTTGAAAGAGGTACTCCTCAGTGTTCATGTCAGGATTGTCGGTGATGATGTCAAACGGGGACCTCCCGGCCATCATCTCAAACATCAGCACGCCTAGAGCCCACCAGTCTACGCTGAAGCCTTAAGTAAAGACAGAAGTTCAACACCAACTAATAACGGATTGGACATCATCTTAGTTCGGGCTGAGAATAAGAAATAGAAATACGTAACCCGATCGTGAAGTTGCTCACTTACCATAATCTTCTCCCCTTAGGATTTCTGGCGCAATGTAGTTGGGTGTTCCGCAGAAAGTACTGGTTGTGTCACCTGGTCTGATCCCCTCCTGGAAAATAAAATGAAAACATGAGATCAGGCAGTGTGTGTAGTCATTACCGATTGAAGAATTTTATTTGATTGAATGTCGCTGTGTCTTACCTTACACATGCCATAGTCTGTGAGCTTGATGTGGCCGTCTTGGTCTAAAAGAACATTGTCCAGCTTCAGGTCTCGGTAGATGATACCTTTCTCATGCAGGAAGTTTAGAGCGATGCAGATTTCAGCAGCATAAAATCTGTTGTAGGATCATTTGAAATGGCAGAGATTGATTTGTGTTTTTTGTTTAATTGAAAAACAAAACAAAATTAAACCACTCACTAGTTGAACATTTTATGAGTTGTTTTTTTCAGCGCCAGACGTTGCATTGTGCAACTCGCTATGAATAATAATGTCTTTTTTTCCCCCGGGAATACAATCTCTATGTTGTGGTTTAATTTAGCGGACTCTCCAACGGCCTATACAATCTGCCGTGTAATTGCCACCGCTGTTGGCGTCGACAATGTTGCGATAAATCATTTGGTTTCGGCGTTCCTATGCATTTGAAATGTGTTTTTGTCTTACCTGCATAACAAGGGGGAAAAAAAGAATTAATTTGATTTATGGCTTTGGCATGACTGAAGAATTGGTCTACTTTTCTTTCCTGATACAGAATTTGGTTAGAAAACATCTAACCATTCCCTGCTTAGTTACAGTATCAATGTTATTGACACGCAATAAAAGCAGCTATCAATTTTTCCACACAAGGCAACTACCGTAATTTTCGGACTATAAGTCGCGGTTTTTTTCATAGTTTGGGTGGGGGGGCGACTTATACTCAGGAGCGACTTATATACATATATATGTTTTTTTTCACTTTTTTGGGCATTTTATGGCTGGTGCGACTTATATTCCGGTGCAATTTATAGTCCGAAAATTACGGTATGTAGATACAAGACAGGCCATCTGATTTTACGATATGAATGACATTGTGATTAACACGTTGTGCTAGCGACAAACAGCGCAACGTGGGCAGCCCATGACCCGCCACAGCGAGATAAGCTTCCATTAGGATTGGCGCGCCTTCAGTCTGAGTGCCTGTTACAAATCTCTCAATGTCAAACACTGAGCAATAGATGGCTTGACAGCAAATCCCACATTGTTCCCCCACAATTTCACTGTGACAGCCTCGATTGTACACGCGTGTTTCAGTCCCGGCATGCGGACCGATAGAAGTGGTGCGCTCTCAGCGGCACCATCCATCGCCCACAGAGCGCCATCCCCACGGCGCGGGGATACGTCAGGGGCGCCACTCATGAATATGTACAATTGTTATGAGTTATTAGCATGCTGCTTTGCATATGTACAGCCACTCTCTCCAGAATACAGATTGCGGGGTCCGATAGGGGCCCAACAGTGCCTCTCTATATTACCAAGTCTTTGATCCAGCATTTATCAGGGGCACAGTTGGAGTGCCCCACAAGTAGAAAGGCATGAATAATGGGGGGCTCATTATATTTTTTCAGAGGTGTTAAATAAAGACATTAGTTATTTGGGCGGCGCCAGTGTCTGTGAGGAACCGCTCAAGAATGATACCGAGCGGGTGTTTGCGAGAAGCTCTTAAAAGAATTTCACTATTGAGGAATATTCAAATGGAGTCAGGGTGCAAAGGCGGTGCAAATAAATTAAATGGAGGGGCATCCCAAAGGGCTGCGATCGTATGCGCCGGCAGCAACGCCTACACGCCTCTCCGCTGAAGGTTCAGAGAGGCGCTGCGCTCTCATTAGTAACATTTACAACTATATACAACATGTTGAAAATAAAGCCGCAAGAATAAAAATGCCACGAGACACAAAAAGCAATTGTACGGAAGACCTGTTCATGCTTTAGAGAATTTTTAATCAGCCAGAAAGTTTTGTCTGAGTGGATGGAAAATAGATTTTTGTTTTGTTTTACACCAACTTGTGCAGATTGGATGCTGCAGTGGAGACAAAATTGTAATGATCCTAATTATTTTGCGTGTTGTCCTGAACAAAAAAATATATTTTATGAAATTGTCTTGGAAGCTGTAAGGTCTTGGGCATTAGAAGCGGGGGTCTCTGTTCAAATCCAGTTTGTGACAAATGTGGAATGGCAACTTTTGGGAGATGCTTCCAGACTTTTGAGAAGAACACGACTAATTTAAAATGTGCATCAAGAAAGAACATTTCCAACCCTGCTCACAAGGCTGTCAAAGCTTCCTGAGGTAAATGAATGTCTCAAAATCGTGATGTTACCTCGCATGCTCTTCAGGAAGCTTTCTTTGACGTTGCATATGGAACATTAAGTCCCCACCGTTCACGTATTCAATCACAAGAAATAACCTGGAAAATTAAAAGGAGAGTTAAGGCACATGTATTACCGGAAAGAACAGCAGTAATTTTTATTTTATTTTTTTAAAGTACAGCACTTGACACTGCTTGGCTTGTCATCACACTGAACAACCAAGCATGCAACTGATCAACTAATAAATCCATTCAAATGACACATCAACTTGAAATATCGATTGAGGTTCTTACCGACTTTCTGTCTGGAAACAAGAGTGGAGGCCCACCAAGAAAGGATTTGTGGAGGCTTGCTCAAACACGTGCTTCTCGGTCTGCACCCAGTCAATATCCTGGAGAGATTGTGAATGAAAGATCATTCATCACTAAAGGATGACGTTGACATTTTCTCAATATATTTATCGAAATCTAATTGGATTCCTTTATGCAATACTGTGTAACCTTTTAAAACTCATACAAATCAGAATTCAACAAAAATTATAACTACTTAGTGCTTCATTATTTTCTACACTTGCATAACAGTTAATAATGCTACATAAAAATAGTCTCTATAGTTAAGAAAGGTTTTAGGATTTCCTAGGAACAGTTTATTTCTATTTCCGGCCTTGTTATTAATTAATCATGAATTATAGCGTTTCAGTACCGCATTACCGTTAACCATTTCCCTCTATATTGTTCCAACAAAATAGAAATTCTCAAGTGCAATAGAGCATGCCTTGATTTTTGTATTCTATCAAGTTTATTTAGCACTGGCCAATTCATATCTTTAACTGTACATGTGTGTTTTTAGCCTGCGGCATGGTTATTTTATATTTCTTCGTAAATTGTCACCCAATTGTCACCCAACCCATGAGGTTAATATTTTACGAGCGCCAACTACAGTAGGTACGTATCTCTGAAATTGACCAATGCTGGAAGAGCATATATTTCATTTATGGTGCAACAGAGACCCTAACGTTATGCTTATGATTCCAAATTCCTGGTCAGTTCTAAAGTACTTGAGGAATTTATAATTATGCTCATTACATCATACAAACGTATCCCCTATTGGTAATTTCATCGTCTTTACTACTTTGTAGTCGATTTTGTGCAAAGCCGGTTACAAACCTACTTTGATGTGCTGCAAAGATTAATAATTCAACTAATATGCGCGTGTGTGTGTGTGTATAGGGCTATGAATAAATAAAAACAAGATGTCCAATCAAACCCAGAGGCAGACATATACTATGATTCACTTTAATTGGGAAAATGTTGATATTGAAGAGATTGGTCTTGGTTGTCAAATCAAATGAGCATGAAATCATTAAATGTGTGCTCGAAAAAAAGTCCCGTGCACTGAAGAAAATATTGTGTATGAAAATGTTTTCTTTTGTGTCTGTAGTTTAAATGCAAATTCCAATTTGAGTGAATCTATACTCAATCGAATATACTAGAAAGAAACAAATAAGATGACTGTTTTTTTTTTCCAAATAGATTCCCATTTTGAATTTGAAACCCCAAAAAGCTCACATATGCTGCCATCCAACGTCTTACCGTCAACCTATTTCAGCAAGACAATGCCAAGCCACATCCTGCATAAATCAAAACAGTGTGGCTTCATTGGAAAAAAGCATGTCGAGCAACTGAAGTTGTAGATCAAGCAAGAATGAGTTTCAACAATTCGTGTCCTCACTTCCCAAACACTTACTGAATGTTGTTCAGAAGAAACATGATGAGGTTCATATGCCTCTGTTACAGCTTTCCTTAAAACGTGTTGCAGGTATCGAATGTACGTAAACATGTACGTAAATATATGCAAAAACAAACAAAAGAGCTTAGCAATTTATCAGTTTGACCATTCTTGTTTTTGCAGTGTATTTAATTGAATACAGACGGAAAGAGATGTACAAAGCCCCACACAAAGGATTATTTATTTAGGACTTTCTTAGGATTTTTTGATTCAAGTTAAATGTACTAAATGTATTTCTATATTTATCAGTGTTGTCAGAACAAATCATTATTATTGAGTTGAATCGTGTGCCGGAGGAGATAGTCGGGTAACCGTGAAGGGCTCCTTAATTGAGTTGGCCTACACCGCCACCTAGCGGCTTTGCAAAACATGATGCCAATCCACAGGAGTGAATACTTACATTTGTGTTAATATTGTGATATTTGATAGATGGATAGAAGATATAGCATTTAATGGGTGCTAACACTACCTCACATGCAAACAGCATTAATTAAGTTTGTGCTATTTTTGTACTTTGTGAAGTGAAAATTGCTCATAGAATTCAAATCTTGTCGATATGAAGTAATACGTCATTTAAATGCTTGCTCATTCACATATTTGCACAGAAGTTGCTAAAGAACATGGAATTATTGATGCAGTTAGCGGAAATAGCCGTTTATAGATTTCCACATTTTACAACTATCAGTTGAATTGAATTACAACTCAGGGCATTGTTATGTAGTCAGTTCAATGCAGTCAGTACAACAAAAACGGAATGGGGAATTAAAATAAAATAATATAGAATTAAGTAAATAATAAATAAGTAAATAAATAAAAGAATAAAATAAATAAGTAAGTAAATAAATACAATAATAAATAAATAAATACTTTATAGAATGATCCCCTTTTCCAGACAACCAAACATTTATCGATAATGGCCTCACCTCATCGTCATGAACCAGCTCCTTCTTCACCACCTTCATGGCATAAACCTGATCATTCTTCTTTAAGCGGACCAGCAGCACCTTAGCGTAACTGCCGCGCCCAATAACTCGGATCAAGTCGAAGTCTCCTAACCCCAAAACAAGGCCTTGAGACAGCTTGATACCGTCGATTCCGTCCACCACTGATTTAATGTCCTTGGGTGAAGAAGAGAGGACAAGTATGTACAATACACTCTTATTTTCAAGACACAGTACATTAACTGGTTCTTATTTGCTTATTTGTCTTTATGGTGAAATGTTTTTATCGCTTAAACTTCCAGAAAGAATGTTTCTGCAGATTTCCAAGAACCTCCACTGTTTGTAATTGTAAGTTTGGGATGATGAGCACTGGTAGAGCTTTTGTTACCCCCAAACTAAAGCCTTGCCAACCTCCTCGTGTAGGATTTGTTTTAGCGCATGGAGTCTTGTGCAAACAGTGACTTATGATACATTCACTCCTGAATGCTGTTGCTGATGTCACTGACAGTTGTTTGTCAACTTTACAATTCTCATCATGTTTGTTGTCAGCTGTTGTTGTTTTCCTTGATGTGCCCTTTCGGCATTTGTTCCAAGTAAAATGTTCTTTCTTTAGGACATTAGAAATAAATTTGCTAGGGCCAACGTTTGTGCAATGCTCATTGATTTTCTATCTTCTCTCAGCCCTACGTTTGATTTTTATTTGATTTTTTCACCCATAGGACGCTGCCTGCTCATGTTTACATGGTGAACTTCACAAGCTTAACACAGCAGAAGCAGACATTCTGCAGTATTGGCGGTTTGAGTAATCCAGAAAACACAGCAAAAAAAAAAAAAAAAGCAGAAACTGACATCACTGAGACAGTAATTTTAGGGGAAGATACTTTATAGCACGCTGCTTACCTCCACATCTGTCTCTTCAATTTTGTCCACTGTACAATTGTGTGGTAAATACAGTCCTGCAATAACAAATACAAACATGAAAAACATTTTTTGTGGCTACATATGTGATTCGCAAATTGGTTACAGGGAGTCCTTAGCTTACAACTGACAGGGTCCATTTTTTTATTCATGTAAAAACTCTTCTAGGTCAGAAAACAATCAAAGGAAAAGCAGCAAGTGCGACAGTAACCGAGTGTGCCCTTTTGTGCCGCAAGCCACCACTTTCTTTTTTTTTTGTAACCAAACATCTTACTTCCATCTCTGTCCTCTGTGTCATCTAGTGGAAGGTCCACCTCTTCACTCTTTGCATCTGAAGGGGGCTCCTGAGATGGCATAGCTGGATCCTGAACAAAAACAAAACTTTGACTAAATAGAGCCCAACCTTCAAATATGTGTATAAACATTGCCTCATGTGTTCACACTGTCAGTGTATAACTATGGAAAAATATGTTGGAGAGTCAAAAGCAATGCGTTTTGCATTTAAAGAGGTGCTTGGAACAGTCTACAGGAAGTGTAATGAATCATTACATTTAATCAGAGGCACTTAAAAAACTCACTGGCTATATGTGAGAAAGAAGTTAGAACTTGGTAAACAAAATGACATTGATCTCCTTGTCGAGATTTTCTTCAAAAGTTTCATTTGAAATCTGTTTTGGATGTTTTTGTCACAAGTTAGGTCGATTCTACACCTGGGAAATTTCTAAATTCAACTACATATCAACTACATCGCATAAAACAATCAACCTGAGAAAGAGAGTAGCCATTAAAGGAAGTTGCTGACTTCGAAAGGCTGTTAGCTTTTTGTAGATATTGAAACAGTTTAACTTGCTCTTATGTCGTCCATATTGCCTTCTGTCAGGAATTAACGATTATAAGTGAGAAAAAGTTGAATGCATTTTAAATTGTGTTGTATGTCTTTAATCCTGTGTTTTATATAAAATGAAGATGTAGAATGGAATGTGAAAAAAAAAACATTACGTTGGGGGGATTCAGAGAATTAATTTTACTGTACATTAATCAGGATACAGTATATCCACTATATATTTTTAAAAACACTTCTGGTGAGATGAGCCAACAAACAACTATTTCCGTCGAGACTGTAAATCGCTGCTTGATAGTCGTCAACTTGATGTGCCGACATAATTGAATATTACACCACTCGCCCTCGGATTGGATGGTGGCCAGTTCAGGGTGTTACACCGCCTCTCGCGTAAAAACCAGCTGGGAGTCTCCAGCTCACGCACAACCCGAGTGAGGATAAGCTTATTTGTTTTCAATGTCCCCAATACAGGATTAATACAGGAAAAGATCCCACTGCTAGCAGTTATGAAACAGAATCCGAGTGTTGTATCAAATGTACGTAGTTTCCGAGCAGATCGGCTACAAAGTGACTCACCATAAGCCTTTGGCAGGTCTGAGGGATGAGTCTGTGGCAGCGCTTATGGACCAGCAGTTTGCAGTTGATACACTTGTAGCCTTGCCCGCCAAGCCCCCATATCCTTTCGCTGCAGAGGCCACAGTAGGCTTTCTGTTTGTCACGCACAGGGCAAGAAACTGTAGCGGTTAAAAAGGACAACCACACTGTCAAACATGTATGTATTTTATTATATTTATTCATATTCCATTATTATTATCTTAATTATTATTTTAATTTCTTTCTCTCCTATTTTCGGTTGTAAATTAAGTTCATTCGTTCATTTATTTGTATTATTATTGTACATAATTAACAAGTATGAGGCAAAAAATAGATTGATTTACTGTTCCTTTGAGTCTTACAAAGCTTCAAATGCATGGTCGTGGTAGACACACATGCTGTATAATAAAATATACAAAATATAATACATAAAATCGGTTGTCACGGGCAACCGCAGTCTCCTTTTGGTCTGTTAAATAGAAGTGCAACTGTATGTCTTTTCTTTAAGGCAGGGCCAAATATAGAGGCAAAGACGACACGCCTTCCTTCCTTTATGGGATTACAGCAAAACGTCTTGAGTGCCGTCCGAGAACATCTTGGCTCAAATATGATTACATCACAGTGTATATTACGTCATCTAGCAGACAGCAGACTTCAAATAAAATTATGAAGAGAGCCCAGATGTGATTTCAGATACAAATGTGGAGTGTAAAGCTTAGACGAACTAAAACACAAAGGAGGACACTTTGAAACAGCTTGCTAAGGTATGCTGCAAATTCTATCATGGTGACAACATAATATCTAGAATATTCTCAATTTTCATAGTATCAGCATCACCATTGAATGTCAACCCCAAGAACAGTGAGAGCAACTTGCCGTGTTAAAGCGCTTGGCCTGAAAGCGGTGCCCTTTGACCTGGTAGAGTTTCCTCCATCGTCTGGCTCCTCGACGATAGATCGATTCTGGAGGAAGGACGACATGGTTAAACAGGAACGACATGATGCGACGGTGGAGAAACGTGAGGGCTGAGATGCGCCCAACGACAAGAATGAACAAGCAACAACAGTTCAGCGCTTCCTCAAAGTAGATTTTGAAAGAAAGTACAGTGTTTGGAAATTCCATCATCACACAACAGTTGTCACTTGTCTCACTTCAAACACCTCTAAAAGGTGAACTTTATTTGACCTTATCTGTGTTTTAGTACCTATATTTCTTACGTTTTCAAAATTGCTTCCATTGTAAGCGCACGGCCCTGAAAAAGCTGTTTCGGGGAAGAAACAGAAGTCTGCATGCCGTAATTTGATGGATACCAGGTAGATAGATTTTGGTAGTGTTGCATATACAAAACAATGACAAATGATCGCCAGTCCACAAAAATAATACCATGAACCAGTCCCTGACGAAGAAAAAAAGTTATGGTCTGCATAAAAAAAGACGCTGCATCTTTGTTAAGTTCCATTTCTGTATTGATTTAAATACTAAATGGATGATTACAAGTACAGTATATTGTAAATGGACTAAAAGGACATGAGGTGACCCGGTTGGTTAAACAACACACCACAAGGATTTGTCCTAGTCATTCACACGATTTATTTAAAAGCCACTTTCCACATGCCACTCACTACTAATGGATTCCAGTCTGGTTGGCTATTCTGCGGATGTCCTCCTCCACTTAATCTTTTTTTTCACATCTGTTGATAATACATGCCTCCTTAAACTTGTAAAAATGAATGTATAAAAAAAATATTACAATTCTCAGATAGTATACATATACCGTATTTTCCGCACCATAAGACGCACTTAAAAGCCCTTAATTTTCTCAAGAAACGAAGGTGCGCCTTTTAATAAGGTGCGCCTTTTGTGTGGACAAAATTCCAAACTCTGTACAGTTGTTTTGTGTGGCTTCCGTGTTATACAGACGTAATATGAAGACCCGATGAACCAATCAAAGGATATTACGTTTTACGTAGATCGGGGCGATAAACCAATCAGAAGACTGTACGTAACACGTTGAGTACGTATCTCCACCGCTATTGATAAATAAATGCTATTGTTTGTGCAAAGGAAACAGCATTAGGACCCTCTAAAATGGCATAGACAAAGAGACATGTTTACGAGGCACATTTAGAGCTTTCTGGGAAGCCAGGATCATTGCAGAAGAGCAACGTGAGGACGACGAGATGGAACTTAGCATGTTTAAAGGCGAACTTGCCCAACTGTTTAATTTCGATACAGAAGATGAGGACTTGGATGGTATGAATATCGATTAATAATTATGTGAGTACAGTAGAGTACAGTAGAATTAAGTACAACCGGACTCATTGTCTTTCTCCCCTGACGTTTTTTTTTTGTTTAACGTAAGTCTTGGTATGCATGCGCCCTATAACGTGGTGCGCCCTATGTGTGGATTCAATACAAAATAGATCCCGTAATTGAGTCTGCGGCTTTTAACCCGAAGCGCCTTATGGTGCGGAAAATACGGTACATGAAAACACAAAAGCAGAAGTATATACCACATATTTAAGTTTTGGGGGGAATTCCGAATTGCTAGTGAGATCATCCAAAGAAGGAAAAGGCTGAAGTAATGCCTTCTAAGAGCTGACCTATTACAGCATCACCTTCTTGAGCGCAAGGGACACGTTGCCCTATTTTATAGCTCTTGTCCAAACACAGTAAGAATGCCACAGAAAGAAAAAAAGTCTGACAAAATGCAAAGGAAAAAAAATACTACACCTCCAGATGCAAGGGTCAGTGCAAATGGTCCTGCCATTTTCTCTTCACAGACTTTCAAGCAGAAGAAACAGCGGCTGCGATGTCAAAACAGTACACTAGCTTATGGAAGGGGGGGCATAGCATGAGAAGAGGGTGGTACTAAGACTACTACTTTCCACAACAGGACATTTACAAGGGCTTGACCCATTTCCAGAAATTGTTTCTCTCGTTCACAAACACATGAACCCCTCCCTGATAATGATAATTGTATGGGAGGGGTAGAGTGTGTCTGTGTGTGTTGAAGAAAGACAGGAAATACCCAATTTTCTGTTATTGAGAGTAGAAGGCTACTGTGAGGGGACATTCTACGTGATACTATGCAATACCCGTCATAAATTACAGATGAGTTATTTCTGGACTCTCACTGTCCCTGCTAATCGACTCCAAAGTTAATTCTTGGGGAAGGAGCCGGAGATGGCTAGGAAAATGTCCGCCTCACCGAATTTTGGCACCGCCTGTTTGTTCATCATCCTCGGTGAAGCAGCAAATCGCCTGCTAACGAGCAAACAAATGGAGACGTAAAAACAAATAAAGTGCTTCATGCCTTCTTTCTACCAAATGACATGCAATTATACAATTCCAAATGTAATGGCAATACATGATGTACACTAGGGTTTTTTTTAACTGATATATTTTGCTGATTGTAAGTCGTTCCAATGCAAAAAAAGCAAACATCCTGCAATTAGGTAATATCCATTTGACTTGTATTGGCTGCATACTGTATGTACAAATACTTTGTGCGTGTGTGTGTCTATGCGTGCATGGATATCGATCAGTCTAGCTCTGCTAGAGTTGCCACAGGGATGAATCAACTGTTTCCATTTCAGCTCATCATCTAATAGAAAACACGTGTCCACACTCGTTAAAAGCAGTGTCATCAGTGTTTACTTGTACGGAGCCCCTGCTCACTTCCATCACAATATCCATCTGCTATTAAATGGCACCGAACCAAGCATGAAACGAAAACATCCACAGAAACCTTCTCTTAACTGTATAATACCCACGTTATAAAAATGTTAGGAATTTGTTTAGAAATGTATGCCTTTAATTAAAAAAAAATAGGCAGTCATACTCCATCATTCTCAACATACATACAATATAGACTAAATAATCATACATATAAAATATATACTGTAAATATATCCAGATATATATGGATACTTTTTAAAATAGTTTTTTAGAGGGCACTTGGTATCAAACATGGACTATAAAATAGTAAAAACCTCAACACAAGAGCAAAGATGCACTTGCTGAACACTCCCATACTGCAGTTGCACCATATTGCACACAAGATGGCACAACAGGTTCTGACAAAGTGACAATTTCACCCAAATTCAACTTAGAGGACTATTTTTAGATTCACTGCCGCATCCATTGATCAGCACACATCCTCTTAGGCAAATAGGCTCTGTTATGACACAACTCTGGAGTGTACACAAAAATGTGCTCATTGTAATGTTTCCTTTCATTTGCTACACAAAGTACAGTAGGATTGCTTTGCAGAGGAAAGAGGAAAGCAATCCAGGTGAGCCAAAATGTAATTCTATTTGGATTTTGAATGGGAAAAAAAATGCATTTTGTGACAAACAGTCCTGGAACATTTATGGCATGGCCCATAGACTCCAATGATTCATCATGATCCTGAAAAGGAAAGTGCTAAAAAAATAATAATAAATTGAGTCTTTATTGGTACAAACTTGAGGGACAAAAATTTAATCTTGATCAAGTAGTATGTCATTTTTGAGGGCAATAAAGAAACTCCGAACTGACCTTTATACACCCAAACTGAATGGATTTAAAAACAAAAACTGTATAAAGGTTTTGCTTATTTTATAAACAGGCACATGCAGAGCTGTGCTCTCCCAAGCAAACATAAGCTCGGACACATTTGTGTCTTTTTGCTTCGCCAATCTTCCACAGGGGAGGTTGAGCAAGCATTTTCTGCATTCCTTCCTGGTTACGTGGAGGCTGTTTTCTAGGATTGACCAACAGTAGTATCGCTATAACCTCTAACCTTTTTTCTTTATCATCACTAACAGGAACTCACTGTATAACCAAACAGGAGGTATCACTATCTCCTTTTCACTCTTCATGTACACTATGACAAAAAGCTGTATTATACAAAATAGGATTTATTTTTAAAGACTTCTGCAGAAACAATAACTGGGCGTCAATGCACTCCCTGGACATGGTTCACACATTTTGCCAGGCTCCCAGAGAGAAAGCACGTAAGTAAGTAAGGCTTCAAGAAACGGAATGAAATTGGTTGACTATATAACTAAAACATGTTGTATATTGAGCAGAAAAATACTGACTGGAAAATAATTAAAACAGAAATCTAGACTCATATAAAAGGTGAGGTTACCCCTAATTTTTCTATACATTTTGTATGTGTCCTCATTAGTCTAAACATGGCATTCTGGTTGATATTGCATTTGTGTAATATGGGTTCAGCAGCAAAGTTAACGTATTTTTATCCACTTCAGGGGCGGCCATTTTGCCACTTGCTGTTGACTGAAAATGACATCACATTTGGCCGGTCTCAGGTCACAACCAATCACGGCTAAACTGGTGAGCTGTGATAGGCTGTGACCTGCGACCCAGCAACTGTGATGTCATTTTCAATCGACGGCGAGTGGCAAAATGGCCGCTCCCTGAGATGGATAAAAAGAGGTGGATTTATACCATTTCATTCTTATTGCACAAACGAAACATTACAGAACATATTACAACCAAAATGTGGGCGTTTGACTTTAAAACGTCCAAATAAATATTTTAGGTCATGTACAATAAAAACTAAAAATTCTAAATAATATGCTAGAGAATTAAAGTTTCCACTTTTTCTTTGTAATAATGAATTACCCATGCGATAATATCGGTTTGCAAAATCAATTGCTATGCCTTACACTGACGTGAGGGATAGAGCTAGTCACTGGATGAGCTTCAAATAGTGAGCTGATAAACTGGTCCCCGAGAGGCTGCCACATCATGGGCAACCCATTCAGACGTGTCAGAGAGAAAAAGGACGGCCTGTGAGATAAATGAAGTGCAATCCATAAAGCTGCACACAACAAGAATTGCATAAAAGCTCTCTAATTGCCAAACAAAGAGAGTTCTTAACTATTATGTGCATAGTTTCTTTATCAGGTCACACGTACTATGACCCAAATTCAAAGAGTAAACCGCACCAGTCGCTTTAGTTAAAGCTTTACTTCCAACCCAGTTAGTAAAAATAGAAAAAGGGGTGAATGCACTGTTCAACATCTGACTCAGACATGCAAGCTGGCCAACGACAGCTAAATTCCACTCAGAGAAAACTCTGTCTAATGTTTAAATATATATCACACTTAATTAACACAATCTAGATAAAGATGAGCAACACTGTTAATTTCTCTGTATATATTTTAGTCATTTGTGCCAACCACCATCAATTTAGACTCAAACAGAAAAGAAAGATCTTGTGTGTTTGGATTCGGTGGGATTTTAGTGAAACATGTTTAATATATTAATCACAATTAGAAAGAGAGAGTGAGACTATTTTCTGACTTTCTTGTCTGGTTCAATTCATTCATATCTGCTATTTAGATGATTATCACAATTTTATTCAGAATTGATTTCTTGTTTTTTGCAATTTAACACTTGTTTAAAGGTTTATTTGAAGAATTGTTTTCTTGACAGCCATTCTGGAATCTGTGTCATCGGTATTGGATGCCCATCAGAAGGAAAGAGCTGTGATTGAATTAGTTGGTTAGTGAAGGAGAGCCGACCACTAAACATTTTCAACATGTTGCAAAATGCGTATAGGGAACCTGGAATAGGCTACAAGTATTAAAACTATAAACAGTGGAAATATCTGGTGGAGTAAGTTATTAGGTTAAATTAAATTGGACTCATTACTTTTTGGCTGCCCCTCTAATTTGATTTTGCTCCACAAGGCAATTGTGTAAACACAAAATTAACCTCAACATAAATCTAAACACAAAGAGTAATGTAAAATTCCAAGGTGTTTCTAAATATGATTCTTCTAAACACGTCTGACTGCCTCATCGCCAGTTCAGCTGTTCACAGCACAACAGCAGGCCAGCTTGTTGCCAAGCAACAGTAACATCACAAAAATTGCCTCAAAAAGCATAAAAACATGAATTACATCCCATTCGATATTCACGTTTATATTTGAGAATTATTTGTATTTGTCTTCAAGGTAATCAACTTCTAAGCACAATAATGAACATCAGGATTTACTCACTGGTTCTTCAATTCATTCGATTTTCTTCATATGCGTCTTGCATGTTCACTCACTTACACATTTTGTTTCTAGTTCACCTATGAAAACAAAACTTTAATCCAGGATTAAGCGGGAGCAGTGCCACAACAGCACTAAACAAATATAACTTGCTTTCTTTATTTGTCAAAGCAGGCATACATCTCCTGCTGGCTCGTATAACGCCAAAACATATACGCTTCAAATAGGCAGTTATTCAATAATATTAATCCAGTTGCTCTTGAACCTGACAACCGATAGAAATCCATCTTGAAAATGGACGGCATCCTCGCTATACAACAAATAGGAAGTCTTCCTACTGCTAGATACAGAGTTAAAAATTATGCTGCCACTGCTTTGAGCAGTTCAACAAATCATCTGCATGGCAACTGGATCATCCAAGCAATTAGTGGCATAGAGCCCAATCATTTGAGTGGCATTGACATTGCTTGAGCGCTGCGTGGATGTTTGCAGAGCAATGTATGTACGCAAAGCGGTTGAATTTAAAAAAAGAGGCGGAATATATAATGCACCAAAAAAAAAAAAAATCAAATGTCAACTTTTAACATCCCATTTTTACAATCTTAAAGAGTCCTACATTGGAAAGTGATAACTAGTCGTGTCCTACTTAGGAAAAGATGTCCTGGTTGTGTTTCTGTATAGCACAGCTAAAGGCCTGTTTAAAAAAAAAAAAAAAAAAACAGCGAGAGGAGTGCTGTCATAGTGTGCCTCTGTCATTTCCAAATGGTTTATTCTGGTGTATACACAAAGCACAGCGTGTTCGGGGTAGAACAATGGCTCTCTGCTGTGCCACAGTCAAAGCTTCAATAACAAAACCACTATTGACACATTCTGCTCTGTGGTGAAAGCTTTACAGGTGGCAAAATGGTCTAGGGCTCAGTCAGATAGTTGCGTCATCACTGTTCAGAAAATGCCACCACACATTCTAGTTCAGTTGTGGAGAATTCACAAACAAAGAATGTAATGCAGATTACACATCCAGTTCATTGAAATAATAAATAGTAGCAAAAAAGGTAACTTAGTAGAATCCTTTAGGAAAACTAACAGCTCTGAGAACAGATGAATACTTTAAGACCCCTAAGATAATGGTGAAATTATGAATCTTATACGGTATCTTTATCATTTCATGGTAGGGCTTGGCAGTTTACAGCTAACAGAGGCGGAAGCTGCAAAAGATAAACAAAGCAAATTGAATGAAGAGATGCTGCATGTACGCAATTCACACTGAATGCTAAAATTGAAACATATTCATCATGTGAGCCTGGGTGAGTCCAAAATTCATCCTCAAATCTAATTGACTAATGCTCTTGGTGAAACGTGGCCCTAGAATTCAGCTTTGTTGATGTGCTTCTGCTGTGATGAAACACCCAATTGTGATTACAATTGGTTACAATCTTCTATGGATTTATTTACTTTGATATACAACTACCAATTAAATAGTAAAATATATTACCTATGTGGTGCATAATTGAAAACTTTTTCAACTTTAGAGTATTGTAAAATAAAAAAAACTGATGGGGGGGGGGAACATATAACTCTATTGTCTTTCAAATATTGTCTGGCAAAATTGCGAGTTTCGGAATTCTTCAGCAGCAGTGACACAAATACGTGGGTGTGCTGCAGTGCAGCAGGGACGACTGACACCTCACAAAAACACTCTTGCTATTTCTCGAGCTGGAGAGTCTTGTAAGTTGAGTTGGTGAGTGTTATGGGCGTGGAATCTGGCTGCACGTTCATCAAGTCTCATTAGCCGTGACCACAAATGACGACTGACGTACGGCATTTCAATTGCCACCGACTGAGCAGCTCATTTGAAAGTTGAGCAATCCAGCACGGCGAGGGAATTATTCTGGAAAGGATTTTCTGCTGCTAACACCAAAAAAAAGGAATTTTGTAGGAGAACCACTTTCCCAAACCTGGAGCACTTCATTTTATGAAAGGGACCTTTATGGTGTTTTAACTAACATTGTGAGGCATCACACGCTGTAAAAGATGTTGCCCACTCGGCATCCATTGTAGCCTTGTTATTCTAGAAAGGGGATCATCTGGGTGGTCCTTTTTCAAGAGTTGTCACCCACGTCACCGGGAATCCCTTTGACGCTTATTGTGATTATGGGCGACACAAATATCTGATTTGACTTAACATGAGGGTTTTCTGTAGAAATTAAAGGCTGCTGAATTGATAGGATATGATGGAATGATATCAATAAAGCAGTATGTTATGGATGGATTGATATTCAATCTTCTCTTAATTTAAAATAATATTTATCTCAATAGGTTTGGGTATGTTCGGTGACCAGCGATTTTTCCATGCCTGAATTGAACAAAGTAAAATGGGAGGAGGGCACCAAAATGCAGGCATATCAGATTGGTGCATACAGTATTGATTCAGTTTCTCAAAAATGTTTTCAGCACATTCATATTTTCATGTAACTGAACCGAGAGAACAAGCATTGTATTGAATAAGACTAAGGTTACACATCAGAGTAAAAAATAAAAATGCTTATCTTGGGCAATATGAGGCCAAGTTGAAAAAGGTTTCCGTTTCAGAAGCTGTGAAAGGGCTTCATTCAGTCAATTAATAGTCCCTCTACAATCCTCCTCCCTCCTTGTCTGGCTTCTAGGTGTGCCTCGAATCTGCCTGACTAAAATAGGTCATCGCAGGGACACTTTGACACTTAAGCTCTGTGATGCATGAAGGATGGCCCCCCGACTCGAGGTCTGTCCTCCACCCCAATGCCTTTTCAATCACACATAAAGCGTTTGCCATTATCTGTGCGGATGTCGCTCATTGCAGGTTTCCGAACAAACAATCAGACGCTACAATTAAATAAAGTGGCGTGTGGATAAAGCCTCCTCTCTCTAATACTGGGCCATGCTGTGGCATGTCATTAAAAAGCACTTTTGACATTTGTCATTGACATTATGTTAGTTAAATCATTAACTCAACAAAAACATAACACGCCTTGAATTGGTAATAGGAGTTAATATTAGGGAGGGGCAAGTCGCAATATTAAGAACCGGCCTTATTTTAAGGTATCGGGTACTCGTAGAGGCTGACGATACTGGCCAAGGCAAAATATATATAATTAGATTTAGCCCTCCTCAGCAGTAGGTGTCACCATATTGCAGTGCTTCTCAAATAGTGGGGCGGGCCCCCCTGGGGGGGCGTAGTGCGATACCAAGGGGGGCGCGGGAACATGTTTTTCTTTTGGCTGTATTAGATTAAAGGGTAATTACACATCCACTGCAGTAGGTGGGGGTGGCGGTATCACTGGAAGAGTATTTGCTCTACAGCAGCACTTTGAATCTGTTCTGTTACAGACTAAAAAACACTGTTATTAATAAAGTTATTCTTTATTGTAAGTTGATCTTTCTTTTTTATTTATTTTTTGTTTTTCCTTTATTGTTAATAACATGGGGGGGGGCGCAAAATGTTTTCTTCTTCCTAGGGGGGGCGTCACAGGAAATAATTGAGAAGCACTGCCATATTGCAATAGTTTGGTGAATAATTTAGAAGGAAAGGTCTTTGTTCCCATTTTTTGTCATTGTGTTCTTTTTATCAAACGTACGAGAGGTACCTGTACTCTGTACTGGTGGAAAAAAAAGTCCTACCTGTAGACAATATTCTAGCCTAGAAAGTTGTTGTAAAGATGTTTTTTTTATTTCCAGGGGTTTGGTTCCAGTTTCAATCCAGTGATTAATTCCTATTATCACATTACATAATAGTGTTGCTACAGATGGCAGGTTGTGCAGGTTCTTATTATAATACTGCATTCAATAAATAGGATGCATACCTGCTTTTGTATATTTTGTTTGTCACATTTGTAACTTGTGGTTGGGTAGCTATTCCAGAAAGTGTTTTCTGCAGTATAAAATATTACTACAAGGTTAGTGTCCAGTAAGAAAAGCTGTAATGTCCTCAATAATATAATGAATAAATATTAAAGTTCATTTTCAAGCCAAACTGCAAATCAGCACCAAAATGTTTATGTTAGCTTATTTGTTATTAGCTTGTCACTGTTGCCCTTCAAAGTCAAGAGTTGCAATAGGCCAGAACCAAAAAGAGGACATTTATTATTTGGCAGTCTCAGAAACACACATAAATAAATAAATAAATAAATAAATAAATAAATAAATAAATAAATAAATAAATAAATAAATAAATAAATAAATAAATAAATAAATAAATAAATAAATAAATAAATAAATAAATAAATAAAGTACTTATTCTCTGAGCTTTTGTTGTGTCGTAAAAAAAAAAAAAAAAACTGATAACCTCAGGTCAATGAAAAAATGAAAGGTTACAGTGAGGGGAAAAACTCAACATGTTATTTCATCGGATTCATTCCGGCACTGAGAGGATAGATGGAAAAAAATTCTCTTTGTCTGGCTTTATGTGTTTTAGGGTCTCAGCTACCATCACCACTTTTTAGAATATTCAATTTATCAACCTTTTTCATATACTACATTGTTGCAAGCTTTCACTTGGCTTCCAATTCCTGAAACCACAACGTAAAAGAAAGCCACTGTGACCCTGGGAAGCAGGTCTCAAAGACAATAAATTCAAATTTGCTTTGATGCTGTATGCGCTGCACCTCCACCGCATGCATAAACAACCTGCATCTCAGCCACATTGCCGACCGACGCCAAGAATCTAAGAAAGCACATTTGAAAACCATCAAAACATTTGGAAGCATCCCAACACAATCCCAAGGCAAAGCCTCACACTGGAATCAATCTCCAAGTGTTAAGCAAGCCCAGTGATGGAAGTCCAACAAAAACAGGCATCAGCCATGCTAACAGAACTAGCAGGTGGCTGGCACATGATTCCAGCCTGCAATGCGTGACTCGGCCAAGGGTTGGATGTAGCACGCATGCTAACGACGGATGCAGAGAGAGAGGGAGAGAGAGCGATCACCCGTGCGTGCACACAGACGAGCAAGGATGGAGATGACAAACGGCTCGTTCAAATTCTCTGTCTGGTGATGGGTGGAGTGGTGCGATGAAAGAGGAGGGACGGGTTGACGGAACATACAGATGGATTGCTCACCGGTTTGTCTTCTTTCTTCCCCTCCACCTCTTTCAGCACATTCTCCAGGCTAAGGTGTCTGCATACGTGTGCGTATGTCTGCGAGGTGAACCGGTGACGCTACATCCACATCCCCTGCTGTCGCTCTCTCTGGCAAGCCCTCCCCTCTTCCCCTCAGCTTTTTTTAAAATATTTCCCACCTTGCATCCCTCATACTCATCTTTGCTTACTGCCGCTTGCGCTGACCTCAAAGCTGACAGTTCTCAAAGCAGCTTAATTCCCCTCTGATACATTGTGTCCGTTCTTCAGCATGGCCAAAAATAGAATAAAGGCTAGAAAAAGAACAATGCCTGCCTTGTGCATTAAGAGCTGCTTTGTATAAGGTATGCGGGTTCCCTCTATCGCTCAACAGCTTTTCGCTTTCTCTTGTACGCTGTGTCTCTCGCCAGCTCGTCTTGTGCGATGCTGCAGCACTGTTAGCTCCTCCCCAGAGAGACAGTGGTGCCACACAGCTGAGAGAGAGAGAGAGAGAAGGGGGGTAGCCATGGGGAGGGTGGATGGGAGTGGCTTGTGGTAGTGGTGGTAGAGTGGGGGGCTATGCCAAAGCATCTGGTGCAAGGCAGGGAAGCCTCTGGCTTAGGAGAACAAATATTCATCAGTGAGCATTATCTGTGGTAGGAATGAGCGAGTATGGAAATAGCACCAAACTTTGCTCATTATTTTTCAATTAGTATTACATGTTGTTGGGGGTACAGAGATTCTTCAGCAGGCTCCAAAATATTCGGGCCTGAAATACCGTGCACAGTGTTGTGTACAAGGAGTGTGTGTTCAAGACGTAACAACTGCACAGCAGCGTTCGTGCACTCCACTTGAGGGGGATATTTTAAATTGATTAAAGAAAAACACACATGGATTATATGGTTGTGGTCAGTTCCAAAGATACACAGATCATGGGCATGAAGTTTTCGCATCAGGCAAGCATTTTGCCACTTGCTGTCAACTGAAAATGATATCACAGTTGCCAGGTCTAGATCACAACCAACCACACCAGTTGTCTGAAGCTGAGCCGTGATTGGTTGTGGCTTGAGACCTGACAATTGTCATGTCATTTTCAGTGGACAGCAAGAGGGAAAATGGCCGCCCCCTGAGATGGATAAAAACGGTTGGATTTTCTTCTCGATTCATAATCCACAAATGCAATATTGATCAGAATCCTGTCAGGACACAAACAATATATTCATGTCGAGATTTTTTTGTGAGTTGACTTCCCCGCCTTTAAGCAAAAACTGCCGGTCAAATGTTTGGGGACACTTGCGAAAATGTTTTACTGTCCAATGAAACTAATTCAAACAGCCAATTCTTGGTTGTTGTTTTTTTTTAGAAAGAAAAGATTTACAGTGTGTCATGTAATCATAATACTCTGGAAAAAGAAGAGCTCAAATAACAAAAAGCTTCAAATTCATCTGAAATCCATGCCCTTGAGTAAACCACAGCTGTACGAACTGTGTGTTTGTATAGACCGCGTTTCCGTGAAAAAGCTCGGCTATGAAAGAGATAACTGCTTGACTCACTGTCCTCTCCGGGGCACGGCATTCCTGGTTGCTCCGGAATACTCGGGAAAACTGTGTAAAAAAGCAGAGTGAGTGAGAAAAAGTATTTTATACTTTCCTTTTCATCCACCCAACAAATGTGTGTCGAAACAATGCGGGAAATTTGGATGGATTTGATCGAAATAAGTCAAAGAATAAACAAATGACTTACATGACATAAAAACACCAGTTGATACATATTCCTGTTTTTCAAATGCGAGATTAGTCATAAGTGATGCTAAGTTTGTCGTCAATTTACCATGCAACAGCAGTCCAGATCTTTTGCTTCGATTATAAATACGAAATGCTTCCTCAAGCTCCAGCGGAGATGAGATCGTGCAAGGGTCTCCTGCAAACATTCACACGAAAAAAAAAAGGAATCAGAATCTATCTAATCTTGCTGGGTTCCAAGGTTATACTGTTTATTGTTAGCAGTCTAGCATTTGGAACGGTCAATCTACCTTCTAACAAACTATCAGGGAGCATTTTTCTTCTCCCACCCTATCATCATTTGTCTATTCTATTTCTTATTATGAAAAACTGATGATCACATCAAAATGTATACCTTAATATTTTTTGCATTCAAATTTTTTTTTTCCAATATATTTTAGTTGAGAAAAATGAATGAAAAGTGGTGCTGCAAAAATAACAAGAGCAGATCACCCATCTTGTCACACAGTCCTGACATAGTTTGCAGAAATTCACATAAAAATAAAATGCTTCCGTTAATTTGTCCCCCTGTGTGTAATGATTGGTGTGACATTGACGTATAATAGGCAAACCCACCTTCATCATCAATCCACTTGAGTGTGATGGGCTGTTGTTGGGTAAGGCTGCACATGGCTCTCACCTCCTCACAAAGCTCCACAAAAGTTAAAGTGGCAGCCAGGTCTGTGATCAACATGTCTCTGAATGCACGCACACACAAACACACACTTTTCACAAAAGGCTGAATCAATTCTTGGCATTTTAAGTTGAGTCAGACTCATACTTGAAACCGGTTGAAGCTAGCGGTAAATGGTGCACGTCTCTTTGTGTTTTGGGAGTAGCTACGATTCAAAGTAATAGAGCAGTTGCGAGAATGTGACCCTTGCCCCGGCGTTGAGCGCACTGTGTATACTCATTCCAAGGTGTGCAGCGCTCCGAGGGATTTGTCATGCGCAAAAAGAACATAACAGGTAGAGCTATCGAGTAGTTTGATCTGTGATCCCTGTGAGCCAAATATTCTTTTCATTTCCGGCCCATTAACTCTGCTTGACAGCAAGCAAGGTGGAGAATTCTAGGGTTGGCCAACCATTCAGCAACCTGAAGAACTTGAGGAGCTCATTTACAAACTCCAGATTATCAAGGCATGAGGTAACCAAATTATGGAAATATTGTGTCAAGTTTGGTTGAACTCAATCTACAGAAACCTGCTACAGTGGTCATCTTCATTCAGGTGTCAAGAAATTAATCTATAAACATTTGAAGACATTCTCAAATTGAGTCTGGTAATGGTGACATGTATTCGCACTGGGGGGGGAAAAACAATTTAAAATTCACTTAAAAAAGTCAAACCAATATTAAAACTAATTTAGAGAATAAAAATTTGATGAAAAATGACAAAGCTGCTCTAAAGTCTAACAAAAATAAATGTTATTAAAAACTAAAACTACTACCACCCGTGTGTGAACTGCAAACAGATTTAGGTCAAACTGGTTGTCAAATAATAATCTCATCAAAAGATGCACATTTGACGTGTCCTGTACACGTATTGTAATCATTCACACATATTTGCACTCCCTATATTGATCCTAGCACATTAATTGGCTCATTCGTACTTCACGTCTCCTTAGATCCACATGGAATCTCTTAAACAAATGAGGGTGTGTGTCTTTGTCAATCTTGAACTATCCACATGCATTCCTGTCATTCATGTCTTGCAATTTTTTCAGGTAGTGGTGAGCTTGAAAAGACGTTTGATCGGTGGCAAAAAACTACCCACTCCACCTAATATGATCAGTAATGCGTCCCTGAGTTTGCAGGCGACGGCAACACTGCCAATCACAAGTGAACAAGATATGAACCCAAACAAGTAGAAAACTATAAAGGTGGTGCAAAATTAACTTTCCCAATCAACAGACACTTGTTGAAACCTCATAACAGAAACTCGGCTGCAGGTGTCTCCTCATTGTTGCTGGACCGCTACATAATAGTATCAACTTTTCCACATTGCCATTATTAGTTTTGGCTTGTCACTCACCCGCAGTAATGCGCTTTAACTTTCACCGACTCCGACCCCAGGTCCGTTGCGGATCCGTTTGAGGCAATCATATGCATTGTATAGTTCTGTAATGGGCAATCTAATCGCTATCGGTTCTGAAACATCGCCCGGTAGATTGCGACGATTAATATCCGTTCTGTCCGCGACACACTGGAAAGTAAACTTCGTGTACGACTTGTAAGTTTCTTTAGTACAGATAACATTCGGAGGCGTCGAAGTCAAGTTTTCTGAAAAGAAACGCTCAAATTCTGGATTTGCGTTTCAAAATAAAATCATCTCCAAGTGATAACAATGAACACATGTATGGAGAACTTTTAATTTGAAGCGAATTTTCTCTGTTTGGTCATTAAATGGCTGGTTGAAATCGGCTTGACAGTTTCGTGCGATTCGCTATGGTTACGGCAGATAAACTCACCAGCCCTAATTTTTATGCTCCAAATAAATCCTGTTACAGGTTTTCAACAATGATTAACCCGATTCCAATAAAAATGTTGTCTCTTTGTTGAATGCCTTTCTCTGTATTTGTCATACAAATCATCATGTATGTAATACAAACGTGAATAATCTAGCTAAATATTTCTCATATTGTCGTGAAAAGGAGGTATGGTATGATAGATGATTATCAACTGACCTACCACTTTTCGACTATCAGTCCTTCGACTATCGGTCAAAGCGTACTCATGATGTTTACCATTATATTTTAATTTTTCATCAAGTGTTTTTCAATTAAAAAGCTCAAGTAATCAACTATTGATAGAGAAGATTAGCGATGTGCTGTACAGGACCAAGGTCAGTGCCAAGATGAAGTTTTGTGGCCATAGTTGTACAATTGTGAAAGCTAATTTCACCGTTTTCGTTTTTTTAACATTAGGTTGTCCTGGTCTTCCATATTTTCCCGATAAAAGGCTCTGAAAGCACTTTGAAATAAGTAAGCATTCTTATTAAAATGTCAAGACACGATTTTTATTACACAGATAATATAACAGTAATGCCATACACTACTGTGATGTCTGATCACTACTTTATAAAATTTGACATTTTAGTTTTCTGTTAAAGACAAGAGCGCAATCAAAATGACAACCGCCGTAATATTAACTCCGTAACTCACTCACTCAACTTGCATAAAAAAAATAAAAGTATCTTTCAAGTAGGAGGTTTGCGACTAAATAATATACACTCTTCGGGACAATATGTTTTATCATCATCCTCATCGTTTTTTTTTTTTTTAAATTGAGTAAATTGTTGTTTAGCATTGTTTATTGATTCAAGTCAAGTTTATTTGTATAGCCTTAAATCACAAGCAGTCTCAAAGGGCTTCACATAGACAAAAATTGACAATTATTCTCAAAGCATCCCCTTATCTTAAGCTCCCAAAACGGAAAGGAAAAACTCAAAAAAACCCTGCCAGGGGAAAAAGAGAAACCTTGAGAAGGGACCACAGATGGAAGGATCCCCCTTTCAGGATCACCAGGTTGAAATGGATGGAGAGAGGGCACGATAATACATTATATGAAAATCAATGAAAAAAAGTTAATGTCCAAGTCAGAGCGAAGGGCTCTCAATTGTCCTGGCAGTGTCTTCGAGGAGGTTCAACTGCAGTTCCCCCATCCTGAATTGGCCCATGAGAATCCAGATAGCCGCTGTCAGTTTGGGTGCCACCCAACCAGGGGAGGGGGGGGGGGGGGGGGGTAGATTTAACAAACTCCAGCCGAATCGGCCACTACAGGTTAGTTAAAGGCTATATCATAGAAATGTGTCTTTAAACGTGTCTTAAATGTGAAAAAGGCGCCAACCCATGCAGTGATTTATAGGTTCATAGAAGAACCTTGAAGTTGAGCAAATGTAATAACATATATACAATTGAAAAATGTTTAAACAATATGTAAAAAAAACATTGCTATTTTATTTATAAACAATTAGAAGCATTGGTTGATTTAAAAACAAAAAATGCACAAAAAATAATAATGTAAAAGATATAAAGAACTGTTCAATTTCACACTGATTCAACACATACACACAAACACAAAAAACATTGCTTTGGAAAACCTTAATTCAAAATTCAAGATTCAAGAATTTTTATTCACCATGTTTGAGCGGGAATAAAAATCAGCAGGATGACTTGAGGAAGAGTATCAGGAAAAACAAAACACAATGTAGGATGGATTAATTTAAATAAGCACACCATTAAGATAAATCACTGACAATCATTCTCAACATCCCCTGATCTTAACTCCCAGGAGGGCAAGGAAAAACTCAAAAACCCCTACTGGGTAAAAGTGAGAAACCTTGAGAAGAAACCACAGATGGGAGGATCCCCCTTCCAGGATGACCAGGCTGCAATGGATGCAGAGCGGGCACATAACATAATATAATATCATCCATTTTCTGTACCGTGTTGTCCCCACGGGGGTTGTGGGCGTGCTGGAGCCTATCGCAGCGGTCATCGGGCAACCCGCGCCCTCTTAACTGCGAGGCGGACAAGCTAACCAGTATGCCACCTGTCACGCCCGTGCCAGAGTGCGCTCGGCCGGCAACTTCCCTCAGCCATACCCCTTCATTACTGTAATGTCTGTCACCTTTATGTTGTCTCATGTATTTAAACTCTGATCGTGTGCTCCTCCTTGTTGGTGTCTACTGTTGTCACCTGTCTGTGCCTAGTGTTCCTGTCCTGCTCGTCTATTTACGGTCTTGAGGGGGCTCACGGTCAGTTCTGTTCCGTGTCCGAGTGGACTTCTGTTTGCCTGTCTGCTGTCCGTGAGTCTCTGTCCCATCTGTGTCTTTGTTTGCCCACTTCCCTTCCCTTCAATAAACCCTGCTCCATTCCCGATCATGACACCACCGAGCCACCTAACATAACATTAACGTAAAATAATCCAAGAATTAAAACATACAATCAACATGCTTTAACACACTATCTTGAAATGTAACCTAATTCCCAATAATTTTGGCACATATTTAGAATGGTTTCTGCTGGTACTTTTCCTAACTTTTTACAAACTTTGGCCGGCTCGTCAGTTTGCCTCGTCGTCCTGCTCTGCCGCCATTCCAGCCCTCCTTGTCTCCTTTAAACGTTTCCCAACAAACAAATGAATAACAAATGACAAGAAAACGAATCAAAGATGTTGCTGATTCTGCTGACATAAACGAACTGGGTGCGTGGCAGGAGGCTGAGATAGGCGCGGTTAGAGATGCTCTTAGAGCTCTAAGCCAATTAGCAGCAAGGATACAGATCAACATGTTTGTGTGGGCGCCGGCTCTGGTTGCATTTCTGTAAATAAATAAATAAAAATAGCCAAGGACACTTTAAATTGGTAAAACTACAGTGCCATTTTTTTTATCATAATGTTATCTACTTACCCTTTGCAGTCTGTTTCCTCCTAAAGATATAGCAACAGCCAGTAATGACAACAATTAGAGCAACTAAAAACATTACTATGCTGGCCACACGAGAATGTTTTTGCCAACATTCAGCATCTGTTGTTGCAGTTCCTGGTCTTCTGACCAATCTTTGGGAGTCGCATCTGAAACGACAAGTATATTTTTGAAAACCAATTCAAGACACATTGAATGAATCAGGACGTTGATGTGAAGCTTCACTTACTTTCTGTGTGGATGGCAAAACGTAATAGTTCCATTTGAAAACGTTTCCCCGATGCAGTCGTTACATACGGTGTCCGAAAATGGCGTTCCTGGAAATGTCAATCATGTTATAATCAAGTGCATTCTCCGGCATCTCTCCTGGCACGAGGCAAAAGGCAGCTCGCATCCTATGTACGAAATCTGATAGCTTTTGAAAAATCACCCTGCGTCTTAAGAATCATTGAGTATCGAGTGAGTTGTGACAGAAAGGTTTACAAACAAGAACACAGTACGTTCTTTTGTTTCATGAAGCTGTGGACAAGTACAAGCAGCTAGTAGGAAATGAACCTTTTTGGCTTATGTATTGCCCTGGTTGACAGTTTTTGTGTTTTCGTGCTTCAATACACCCATCCGCAACTTGGTCCACACAGTAGAAGCCGTCCAGAGGTTTGCACATTGCGTCTAAGTCCCTGGTACACTCCAATTTTATCTCTAGACCAGATCCTAAAAACACAGGTGAGCAATCCGATGTCAGAAAGGGAGAATAACACATATAACCAACTTACACAAAATGATACAATCATTGAGGTTAAAACTTGTCCAGAGCGCTGAAGTCCAAAGTACTGCATCTTTGAACAGCAGTTTTCTAAATACAATTCATTTGTATTCATTCTGTAACTGAAATACAATCCCATGTAGTATTGAGTATGTATCATTTGCTCTTTTCGCAAATTTGGCCATTTTTCTATAAATGGTACGACATTACTGTATCTTGGTTTCGATATTCTCTCGACAATGCCGTGAGATGTGACCGTATCAAACGCCGCCATTGTAGTGTATTGTATGACCCGATATCCGAGAAGTGTCACCTTAGGCCAGGGTTCGGCAATCTAGGTTCACCCCGGGCCAAATGTTTTCCTAGCATTTCATTCATGACTTGAAAAATTACATGTTTGTCAAAGAAAACCTGCTTTTGCTAATAAAAATATCTATTTAGTGACTTAATGAAGCTCACGGTCCATCTTTTTTATCTCACAGAACAATCGTTTTTGCAATAGAGTGGGAAAACTCCCAGTACTACAAGAGCTATGCTAGTGTATTGCTTTTTCGTTGCACTGCAGATGAACAGAATTGCTGTAAGGAAACAGTTCTCAAATTCTTGGAGGATACGTATTTCGAGATATTACTGTCATTATGAGACAATTGTAGCAGAGTGGTTTCCGTGATCCTACGTAGATGATTTAAAGTGACGACAAACAAGGGAAGGCCGTGGGAACCAGATGAAATCGGACGATGCAAACACAACAGGATAATCGATGTACCTAAAGATGAGTAAAAGATCTGAAGTAAGATTCAAACATAAATAAAGTGATAATAATGTTGTTGATTTTATACCACGCCGGTGAACACAATATTTTGTGCGGGCAAGGATGTTGTTTGTACCTCAGCTGCGCAGGAGAACGTGGGAGACTGGATGACAGAGACAAATACATGTAGAAAGAGAGAAGGTAAGTGAGGGGAAAAAAATGCAAGCAAATAAAAAGCAAACCAGCCTGATTATGGGAATTTTATGAATTTTGAAGTTCTAGAAATTGAAATTATGAAATTGTGAGGACAAAATCTGAAAAGTAACAAGGGAATGTAAGCAGATAAGAAACACTGTTAAATTCAACAATAGCACTTGATGTTATAAACCCTAAAGACCGACACGATTCTTCTCTCCAGAATGGATGAAGATTTCTTTACCGTCGGTATGAGGGTTAGGGTTAGGGTTAGGGTAGGTATGAGGACTCCTCCCGCTCTTCTCCACACTGGGTATGATCCGCTTCTGCCAAAAAAAAAAATGTTGTCCATTTCCACAGTACCTTTCGCGCATCCGGTGGGTTCATGTAGGGATCGGTAATTACAGCGGTAATTAAGGGTCTTTGTCCCTGGATCTTCTTCTTGACAGTGGGTTGAAGTGGACTGAGCTTGCAAACCACTTTTGCGTCTGGTTCTTTCTCCTCCTCCGAAAGAGGGGGACTGATGTTGTGCAGTTTGTGAGCTTGACCCTGCTGCTGATCACCACTCGACTTTACTAGAACAAGTGGTCGATGCGTGTACCCAGCTCCACACCTGCCAAACACTTTCTCTTGCCATGATGGATCCATCCTTAAGAGACTTTACTTCAGCCCAGCCACAGATTCATCTCTGGAGCGTTTGGCTTAGTTGGTGGAGTTCCTATAGCCATTTTTGTTCCTGGGTTTGTTATCGTGCTGTCCGCCAAATGAGTCGTGTTCCACCCTCACTCGAGCTGAATCTGAGGGTAGCTTCTTTTTTATAGTTTTTGTAGCTGTAGCAGCGTGGAACATGTGCACTACATGGTGTCGGCTTCCTCCTGCTACTAGTAGCCAGCCTGTGGCAGGCCAGGCCAATTTGGGGTCATTTCGTCATGCCAGCTGTCCTTCCAGGCTGTCGTTGCGTCTTTCATTGGTTCCCAGTTGCTCAGTTTGCAGTAGCCACTGGATGAGTCCAGAGTTTTATTCAACAGTAGGACAAGCTGTTATAGTCCTTTAAGGCTTCCACGCTGGGGGTGGGGGTCACTCCTTTCCACCAGATTTACTGACGTCAGTAGAGTGGCCTCCAATTAAGGCGGCACAGTGGAGCACTGGTTAGCACATCAACTTCGCAGTTCAAAGGGCACGGGTTCGATTCCACCTCCGGCCCTCCCTGTGTGGAGTTTACATGTTCTTCCCATGCCTGCATGGGTATTCTCCGGGCATTCCAGTTTCATTCAGCATTCCTGGCTGATACAGCATTCCAAATTGTCCCTAGGTGAGTGCGAGTGCGAATGGTTATTCGTCTCTGTGTGCCCTGCGATTGGCTAGCAACCAGTTCAGGGTGTCCCCCGCCTACTGCCCGATGACCGCTGGGCGGGCTCCAGCATGCCCACGACCCCCCGTGGGGTCAAGCGGTACAGAAAATAGATGGTTGGATTCCTTGGTGTTTCAATGACAAGCCTCAACACCTCCAGAGTGTTCATCGGCACCACCTAATATCCCAGGTATGCTCCCCTCCACACTGAATCCCCAAATGCATCTGAGAGCTCCATTCATGCTGTTCTGCATCTGATGCCAGAGTATTTGAGGATCTTTGACTCCTAGGCCTCCCCTACAGCAGCCTCCTACGGGACAGTCAGTTCAACACTGAAGACAGAGCGAAGGTGCCAGCAGGGTGACCATGTCGCCCAGTAGCTTGCATGGGGGCGATGGAGTTCTCTCTATGCCCACAGTATGTTATAATGCACACAGTGTATTATTTCTTCATGAAGAAAAGGCTATTTACTGGTTAAATCTTGGGAAAGTGTCCTTGAATATTACATGGTTGAATTGACTTGCAAACATGTCACAAGCTCTGGGTGTCTAGATTGTTTGATGCTAATGGTCATGTAGCTGCCGTAGCACCTCGTTAGCATTATTTAGCAAAATTTCTTGTGGAGCATAATGGAATAATGGAGGTAGAGCGTTGATGATTGTTTTCCAGCATCAAGAAATTCAGTCGTGCCACTAAAGGCATGACAGGCTTGTCTTCCAATCAGGATATGTTTGAGGTTGTGGAACACGTGTCATGAGGTTTACCTGCATTGCAGTTTTTGCATGGGAAGCAATTTTTGAGCCCAGTCGGGCTATCCATGTAGGTTCCGGTCACGCACGGCCGGCATGATGTGCTGCCGCGTTCGGTGCAGTCGCTCTTAACGTAACTTCCTGTTGCAAAGAACAGATGCATAGATGTCCACAAGGATAGAAAACCAAAATCACATCACAAGCCATTCACTGGAGTACCGTATTTTTCGCACCAAAATGCGCACTGGATTATATAAGGCGCACCCGCATTGAATTTTATATTTTAGAAATTATTTCATATATAGGGCGCACCGGATTAAAAGGCGCATAAAATAGAAGCTATACTGCAACAAACTGAGGTTGACTAGGGTTGCATCCACTAGCCAATAACCAATGAGCCCTCTGTAAACAATCGCGTTTCTCAAACCATCTCCTATAAAATGATCGAAACTGACTAAAGTTCGATTGAACACATTGGTACTGCTTACCTGTGTTTCCCTTCAATGTCGATCTGTAAATTTACTCAAAACATTAACAGAACAGCCTATTTTGACATGAAATAGCCTCGTGGGTATAGCAGCTATCATTATAGCATTAACCACCGGAAAACACCCATGAGCTTCAGCTCGCAGACTCCCATCAGCCTCAGCAAAGTGTCGTGGCAGCCCTCTGTAAACAATTGTGTTTCTCAAACTATCTCCTATAAAGGATGGGAACAGACTAAAGACTGATTTACCACATTGGTGCTCCTTATTTATGATTCCGTTGGATATTGATCCGTAAACGTACTCGAAAACATTAACGGAACACCCTATTTTGAAATGAAATAGCTTCGCGGGTACAACAGCTAATCAGTGACGCCCCCTGACCACGGTTGCCGTAATGCTGGGAAGCGATGCAACCTTGTAATTTACTAGTCGTACTAAACGTTTTGGCAGAGCGCTGTGTACAACCAGTATGGATCAACAAATTCATCAATTGATCCATATATAAGGCGCTCTGCATTGTAAGGCGCACTGTTTTTTTTGAGTAAGTTTTAAGTTTTTAAGTGCGCCTAATAGTGTGGAAAATACGGTATTTATTTTGTGCAGCAAAGATAACTCAAATCTTGGAGCTGCTGAGCATGCAGCTTTGCTTCAAAGGCAACGTTTTTTTTTACTCACAATTTGCAGAAAACTTTCATACATCTCTTTCGGTTACTTCAATCATCTTGGAGCTAACTCGAAATTGATATTTTATTTGATGGAACTTTATTCATCCCACAGTGGGGAAATCCACTTGTCACAGCAGTGCATATGAGTGCAAGAATAATACGAGTGCAAGAATAAAGCAAGTGCCAAAATTTCAAAAAAGGGTAAATACCAGACAAGGACAAACACAAGTGCCGCTAGTAGAGACGAAACACATTAATTGTATCAGGTGCCACGCATGTTGTAAAGTCTGACAGCAGAGTGAATGAAGGACCTGCGGAACCGTTCCTTCCTACACCGAGGGTGCAAAAGGAGCTGCTAAAGGTTGTTGTCTTACCAATTGGACACTTTGGACAACATAATTGGTCATTGAGCGGATAGAGGGTTTGATGACATTTGAGTGCATGACATCTGAAGACAATGACCAGGCTGATCTATGGAGAGACAACAGGATGCGTATTATAGCTGGAATAATAAAGAGAAAGTGCAAAAATTGCCATTTTTACACCCACTCACTATACACAGATCAGACACCCACAATTGTTTTGTTGCTTTTCTTTTCTTTTTTTTTTTATCTTACTGTCTACTGACAGAATGGACTGACCAACCCTAACCCTTCATTTCTGATTAGAATTAAATAAGAAATTATGGAAACAGAAATATTTAGTGATATCAAAAACTTTTAAATGTCATTCATGCAACGGAAACTGTGGGCCTGGAGCCATGTCGAAGCTCAACTCGAGCTTTGCAGACGAGAATTGCTGCACGGCACAATCTAATGAAATATAATAATCTAATGAACTATATAAAATAGGCTGTGTCGATAATTCTGTCTTTCTGAATGTAATAATGCCCAATTTTGAGCAGATGAAGGACATAGATTACTGAAGCCATGTCCTGCGGTCTGATGACATCATCAGCTGGGCAATGCAAAAGTCAACCACTAACAAGAGATTGCATTTGAGGAAAGAAAAAAAAAAATAGCCGCTCGCCTCGTCTCAATGCCCCCACTCGTTTCAAATGTGAAATAGCAGAGCAATCCATTCCATCCCCGTCTCAACAATACCAAGTACCTAGAACCAGTGCGCTGTCCAATCACACAAGTTGTGGCAGTGTCTTGTCTCTTGTGTAATCTGAGAAGAATTGGCCTCATTCGCACACAGCATTTACGTCCGCACAAATTTACCAATTTTTTTTTCAAAAGTCTGCATACAACATTTTATTTGTTCTTACTGTGTGAACAAATTTAACACCTCGTCAGACCATGCGTATGCAAGAATAGCGATCACCACCCCTACAAAAAAAACATCTTTTACCCCAATTGCACAATCTATTGACTTTGTTGTTATTGCTCTACTGCTGTATTTAAATATTAATAATGTATATTAATTTGTGGTTTAATTTACTGTTTTCACAGTCTTTATGGTTGTCCCATTGTTAGATGTAAGGCGCGACATGAAACTACATTTATCAAAAGCCAAAAGCTTATCCATAATGATAATAATCGAAGCTGCTAGTTTTTATTAATATTTAAAAAAAAGGAACAAATACAAAATTATATGTAGGTGACAGATGAATGTCAACAATTTTACCAGCGTTCCATTCACATATGACAGCAATTTGTGGAGTGAGATCAGGTGGTTTTCCTCATTTTTCCAATATTCTTTCATTTGTATCTACCTTCATATCAAGCTACTTTTTCTGCACCTGAGCCACAGTGCAGACATAGGGATGGTCATGAGAAGAAAATTGTCAGGAGTTATTGTGACCTGACCTTTTGTGCAGACGATGAACATAACATGTTTACCAGTCAATGAGGCCCAATGATCCGACAAGATCAGGTTTGAAAATGAAGCCAAAGATACACGAGGGGTGTCCCAAACGTTTGTGCCCTGAACAAGAGGCTGATCTTATGTTTCAATATAATACCCCTGGAGTTCAATGCATCTGTTCCATGCCTCAGCTGCAGAAGTCCGTTCTAGAACCAGGTTTGATTACACATCACGTCAGAGCAATATTTTGACATCAGTAGAAGGGGCTTTAGCATATTTAGAGGTTACCACTGTACTGTATAAACAATGAGATTCAATGAAATGAGGAAAAGTACACTTGCAGTTGTTTTTGTGTAATCTTTCAACTTATCCAATCAAAACAGCCCATGTGTTCAAATCAATCATTGATAAAGGATAGAAAAACTTGATACTAATATGAATTAGTCAATTTATCTTACCAGCACACGGTGTAGGTTCAGTTTATTTGCCAACACCATTCTGCTTCGGATGCTTTCTCCAGGTTGAAAATGTTAACTGATTTCAAATCAGATGGATCTGGAAAATGAGAAAACATTTTAAAAGTTAATAAAAGTCCCTTTTAATACCTCCTAGAAGTGAAATTGCATTAGAATCCACAGAAGACTGGCAAACTGGTGGTAACTGGAATTCAAAAGTATTTCTTTGAAATGCTACATTAGCTCTTATTTAAGCTTCCCATTTGCAGAACTGGAATGGTTGGAGTGATCATGAGGAACTTTTTTCAAACCTGCATTGTGAAATTTCTTAAGGTAGTTACATGTGCAAAGGCATTTTCAAATGCAACATCTGTATATACTTCTTTTTTAAACAAAGACATAGATGTTCAGAGAACAATACCATTATGTATTTGTAGACATTTATTTTGAAACTCGCCTTCTCACTCGCAGGACAACACACCGCCTTTGGGGGGCGCGGTGCTATTCCTGGGGGGGCGCGTGTGACCCTGGGGAACAGGCTTTTTTTTTGGCAGTACTAGAATAAAGTGTAATTGCGAATCTTCACAGCAGGGGGCAGTGGCGCTCTCATTGTTACTTCTGTGACGTTTGCGACAGTGCAACATTTTACGACTTACAAGACAAGTTAGGATAGTCACGGTGGGGAAGGGGGGGGCGCGAATAGTTTTCTTCTTGCTAGGGGGGGGGGGGGGCGTAACAGAAAATAATGACATCACAATGACGTTAAATCTGCTCATCCACTCATTATACTGGCGAATAATGTTCATTACACGCGCTTACGCTTATTTGAACACACGCAGGACAACGGTGAGTGACTCTTCTTTATATACTTACAATGAGTCCTTATCAAAACGACTGGGTATGATTTCATTTTGTGCAACTTTTGTCCGTTTCCCCCCTGTCGTTATGTGCGTCGAAGCAAGCACCATACGTTTAGAGGACAGCAGTTTAATAAACTCACACGAGGATTCAGAGGACAAAATATATCACTTGGTTGCGTTACATCCGGGGAGCGAGAGCAGCTTCTTCGTCTCAGCTACGGTAGCCGTGCGGGACATTCTTTTAGCACAATACACAATCATGCAATTATCTACATCCTCTCCTTTTAGAACATTGCCTATATAAAAAATATTATCAACTAAAAAACTGTAATATCCAAACGTGACGTGACAGTCTACAAATAAACAAGTCTGCGTAAAACTGGCAGCATAAAACTTACTGAATCAACAAATTGTTCTTCTTGGAAATGCACGAAGGTACACTTGGTAATAATAACAAGTATGTAAACAACCTTAGAGCTTAACTTTTTTCTTTCAAAACGCAACTAACAAACATGCAGTTCAATCCTTGTACTTCGGATTCGGCTTAGAAATCCGACCTGAGCGAGTCACATAAGCAGAACAATCGCGTGACACTCGGGTGGGCACGTCAGCTGGAGATGTTGTCGATTGCTCATTGGTGGAGTAGTGAGCAGATGGTTGAGAGAAGTGAGACGGTCGGGCATGTGGACTGGATAGAAGAGGGTCCGGCGGACTCGGAACCGGTGGTTGAGAGTGATGGTCAGAGTCGGCGTGCAAAGGTGGGGTTGGTTCAGCAACAGGAAGGATGTGACGGCGATTCCTCCTGTAGATGCCTCCGTTGGATTCAACGATGTAGGAGCGCGGCTCTTTGCAAGCCTGAACCACTTTCCCGAGGCGGTCATATCCCTCTGCAGTCTGTAACCGGACAATTTGTCCCCTCACAAGTGGCACCAGAGGGCAACTTGTTGCATCATAGTACTGCTTTTGAACAAGTCTTTTCCTTTGAAGCTGAGTAGAAACTTGTCCTGCATCCTTCATTGTAGGCACAAGCAGAGTGTTGTTGACAGGAAAGGTAGAACGTGTCTGGCGAGACATGAGACGCTGTGCAGGTGATCCAAGCGTGTTGTCTCGAGGAATGTTCCTGAGGTTGAGCAGGTTGAGAAAAACATCCGTTCCATCTCGGTGTGACTTTTCCATGAGCTGTTTGGCACTGCGGACGGCACGCTCGGCTAATCCATTCGACTGCGGGTATCCGGGACTGCTGGTAACGTGCGTAATGTCCCACTGTTTGGAAAAGTCGCGGAATCGTTGGCTAGTGTATTGTCTGCCATTATCAGAAATCAGTGTATGGGGTGCTCCATGAACAGAAAAATGTCTCTTAAGCTTTTTTATCACTGTAGCTGAAGACAAATCACGAAGCAGATCAATTTCGAACCATCCCGAGTAAGAGTCTACAAGGACTGAATACTGTTGACCATGCCATTCAAAAATGTCCGTTGCGACCGTAGACCATGGCAGGGTAGGGACAGGATGAGCTTTCAGCGGTTCCTTTTGCTGGTGTGGTCGTGTGCTATTGCATACAGCACAAGACAGTAGTACTTTTGTGATGTCCGTGTTCATGTTGGGCCAAAACACTGTACTTCTGGCTCTACATTTAGTTGATTCAAGGCCTGGGTGACCTCTATGCATAATTTGGATGTACTCTTGTTGCAGTGAGATTGGTATGACAGGTCTGTGTCCTTTAACAACAATACCTTCTTCCACTACCAACTCGTCTCTGTATGGAAAGTATGGGCGGACAGAGAGCGGTGCCTGACGTTCTTTGTTAGGCCATCCATTCTGGATCACATTGCTAAGAGTTTGAAGCACTTGGTCACTGGCAGTGTGTGTTCTCAGCTCTTCAAGCCTGGCTGTCGAGATAAAACTGACTGACATGACTTCAAACGAGCTGTGAGCACTAGATAATTCAGAAACTTTACCGTTTGGGGCTCTTGACAGGGTGTCGGAAAGGTACATTTGCTTGCCCTTTTTATAAACCAAGGTGATGTCAAAAGCTTGTAGACGAAGTAGCATCCTCTGCAGACGAGCTGGAGCTGTGAGGATCGGCTTCTTCAGTATAGTGACCAGAGGTTGGTGGTCTGTTTCAATGACAGTGTGCTTGCCATAGATGTAGTCCTTAAACTTAGTGCATGCAAAAACAACAGCAAGGAGTTCTTTTTCAATTTGCGCATAACGGGTTTCTGTATCTGACAATGTGCGAGATGCATACGCAATTGGCTTTCCATCTTGTAAACATGCTGCACCCAACCCATAACGGGATGCATCACATGTTAGCATCACAGGTTTCCCTACATCAAAATAAGAAAGGACAGGTGAGCTGGATAGACATGACTTCAATTCCTCAAATGCCTGTTGGTGTTGGGGGAGCCAGCACCATGCAGCGTCTTTGTGAGTGAGCTGCCTGAGTGGTGCTGCAATGTCGCTGAGATTTGGGATAAACTTCCCCAAGTAGTTCACCATGCCCAGGAATCGTTGCACAGCTAGGGCATCTTGCGGGACCGGCATCTCCGTGATGGCTTCTGTCTTCGTTGGATCGGCTTTCAGACCTTCTTTTGTGAATATGTGACCAACATAGCAGACTTGGTCGAGCCGAAACTTGCACTTTTGAGAGTTGAGTCTAAGTTTGATCTCTTGTGCACGATCCAATATTTTCTTCAGATTAGCATCATGTTCTGCAGCATCGCGACCTCCCACAATGATGTCATCGACTATGACAGCACATGGGTAACCGGCAAACAGTTGTTCCATTGAGCTTTGGAAAACTTCACTTGCTGAGTTGATGCCAAATGGCATGCGGAGAAATCGGTAGCGCCCAAAAGGTGTGCTGAATGTTGTCAACATGGATGACTTTTGATCTAGCTTTATTTGCCAAAAGGAGTTCTTGGCATCAAGCACCGAAAACAGGGTGGCACCTGACATTTTGCTGGCTACGTCTTCCACACTACGCATCGGATAGTGGGGACTCTTTAAAGCATTGTTCAAGTCTTTTGGGTTGATGCACAGTCGTATCTCTTCTTTGTCTTTCTTGTGTGCTGCTACCATCGATGAAACCCAGTCCGTGGGCTCAGAGACGGGGCAGATGACTCCTTTGCTTGTCATGTTATCAAGTTCAGCTTTAACGCGGGCCTGCATCGCCAAGGGGACACGGTGCGCTGGACGCACGACTGGCCGTACAGCTGGATCTACTACCATGGAGTAGGTGATTGGCAGTTCTCCTAATTCATCGCTGAACACATCTTTGTATTTCTCTTTGATATTTTTGACAAAGTCTGTAATAGTCTCCGTGCCGACCTGGTGGACGTGAGGGCTGAATGTGACAAGTCCGAGACGCATACATGCACGAAATCCCAAAAGTGGAATAACATCACGCTCCACGAGGAAGAAGGGTAGCGTGTGTTGCTGTTCATCCAAGTAGCATGACAGTGAGACAAGACCTGCAGTTTCGATCTTGCTGCCGCCATAAGCCACTAGATTTGTAGACTTGCCACAGGGAATAATGTTCCCCTCAGAGAGTTGTACAAACATGTCCTTAGCCATTACATTACATTTCGCTCCGGTGTCAATCTTCATTTCGATGGGTTTCCCGTGCACATGCAGAGTGACAAAGCCTTCATCTCTATTTTTCATATGTGCACTGATAGTGTCCACAGAAATTCCATCTACATAGTATGTATCATCATCAGCGGTGTATTCTTTCTCTTGCTCGACCTTCACGTGATACACTGGTCTTCTAGTGGAGCTTTTCTTTGTGAAACTCTTTCTTTCTGTGTTGTGATACGCTGGCTTTGACTTGCAGCAATCCTTGAAATGATTCATCTTTCCACATTTGTGACATTTCAAGCCAAACGCTGGACATCTATCCCTTTGCGCTGGGTGGCTGCCTCCACAATGATCACAAGTAGTGATGTTCTTTGAATCATATTGATTTGCTTTCTTATTTCTTGACCTGTACAGTCCTCTATTGGAGCTTTGTTGTAGCGCATCCACAGGGTTTACTTGCAGAGTTAATGCTTTTGTGTTTTCCTCGGTCATTTCATAAATACGGCAGATAGAAATTGCCTTAGCGAGGGTCAAGTCACTATCGCGTAGCAGAGCCTTTCTTATACTGTCGTTGTTGATGCCACACACGATTCTATCACAAATCAATTCGTCCGTGAGCTCTGCAAAGTGGCAACTCTTTGCTTTTATCTTCAAATCACTGATGAAAGATTCAATAGTCTCACCTTGCTTCTGATTTCGAGTGTGAAACTTGTGCCTTTCCATCGTCTTGTTGTGTTGTGGATTGCACATTTCTCGAAATTTTCGCTTGAGACACGTGGGGTCTTCCCGAGACTCGGCCGGGACCATAACGGCTCCATTTTCTCCTGGCGCTCTAACTTCCGCAGCGTATACAAATGAACGCTCCCGTTCAATGGCTTCTGCTCCTGCAAGGTTGAGGAGGATGTACGCTTTTGTCTTGGCAGGTTTATCCGCGTGTGCAGCCTCGATAAAAATGTCATATTCACTTTCAAAAATACGCCAATTCTCGGCAACGTCTCCTTCAAAAACAAGAGGGTCTGGCCTGCGAAATCCTTCCGCCATAGTCAGCCTTCACTTAATTCCCCTCGCACTTCGGAGCACGGCGAAGAAAAAAAACACCACTCAATACACAGAGGGCAGGTCCGAGACGTCTTCTGACACCATGTCGTTATGTGCGTCGAAGCAAGCACCATACGTTTAGAGGACAGCAGTTTAATAAACTCACACGAGGATTCAGAGGACAAAATATATCACTTGGTTGCGTTACATCCGGGGAGCGAGAGCAGCTTCTTCGTCTCAGCTACGGTAGCCGTGCGGGACATTCTTTTAGCACAATACACAATCATGCAATTATCTACACCCCCCAAAAAAAGAAAAGTGAACTCGTGTTTCTTAGCCGTGAAGGGTAACTTGCACGTTGAACTTGCTAAAGCTCATTTCTGCAGCCGTATCAACAGAACAGTGGAGAAATGTATTTAGTATTCGTCAGTAGCTATAGAAAAGCATAGTTTTTTTGAGGGCGTTCGTCAAAAAGGTTTTTGCTGTTGTAAATCAACATTAAGAAGTGTCTCGTCGTTTGATGAGAAATATGCGTGTCTCAAGTCTTGACTTAAATTATCACCAGAAAGCAACGATATAATTACGTGAGCTCTTTAATTATATTGCGCTGTCATTTTAAGGCAAATTGATAAATGCAGCAATATTAATTTGGTTTGAAAATACCCGAGTAATCAAATGGTTGGATAAATGATGATCACACTTAGGTAATATATATTTCTTGTAGCATGTAATGGTACTAAAAAGCACCCCGCTTCAACGGCAGAATGCGAATGAACTTAAAAGACATCAAATGAGAATAATCATTTCTAAAAATTAAAATTGACAAACGCAACTGTGAGTTCTTCATGTTTTTATTGTAAACAACACCGTACGCCATAGTGTCGCTCCAGCGGCAGTGGGAACAAAGTCTCACGAGGGAACCAAATCTAGCACAACAGCTGAAAACACCAGAAGACTGCATACTTCTTCGAGCAAGCTAGTAAATGAAATGCGTCAAATCGAACACACTAGTATAAGGAGTAACTTACTTGTTTTTCATCGAGATATTTCAAGTAGGCCGGAAATATTTAGGTTTCGTTATCACACGTCACAAGCCCCGCCTTAATTAACCCTTTGATTGACCCTGTTGTGGTTTTACGCTCTGATGCACTGTTGTAGTGTTGTCACTAATCGTGGGTTGCTTATTGGTTGTTTCAATAACACACGGAGGCAAGGATGCAATACGAGCCGATCTTTACTGCCTGCTCAGTCATGACGTCACCGACGCCCAATACAGACAGACCAACACAGTCGAGCACCGAATGGTCGATCCAATCTACCACATCCCTCTTTTCCAACTGAGAAGTAGCTTATCTAGTATCAGTTACCTTAACTCTTTGGTATCAACATTGATCATAACTTCGACATGCATATATCAATTACAAACAAATCATGTTTCAATAAACCAAATGGCTTTCAACAATCTTTTTTTTTTTCTTCGAACCTATAACATTTTATAACACTTCACGATAAACACAAAACATCCACACTTTTTCTCCATCTCTTTCTTTCTTAACACTGAGTAACAACATCACTTTGTCATTCAGTGTACCTGAATAAATTGAGGTGAAACCTGATAATAGTTTATTCCCAAAAATTACCAAGGCCAAGCAAAACTGTTTTCAACTCGAAAAAACTTTCAAACAAGTGTTTTTATCTGGAATACATTGTTTTATTTTTAAAGTTTTAAGATTAGCACGTTTATTTTCAGATTCAAGTTTTATATTTTCAAGTACGAGTTTTGTTTTTTCAAGTACAAAACTTTTGACACCAAATCTACCTCGATATTTTTTTTACTTTTTAAAAAAAAAAAAAAAATTACAACCTCCAAATCTCTTTGTCCTATCACGAGTGCCCACACGAATACGTGTTGATAATTCTCGAAAAGTAGAACAGAACACAACTGGTAAATTAAAGTAATCTTGTTTTGCCTCATTAATTTGAATTTAGTTATCGAGCATTGTCTTCTTTTTAATGGAGACATAAATATAAATCATGCTGTATCGAAAATAAACAAGTACATAAATCATTAAATAAAACAAAAAAAAGAATAAACAATGAGTTTTAATCTAGTTTTGGTTATAAGCAAGTATGTATTCAGTGACTCAACACTGTGTTAATATAGTGAAGGCTTGATCTTTATTTTCTATTGTAATATCTCCATATGCACATTGGAGAAATTTTGTAAATGATGCATAATTGTAATCTTGAAACCTTCATCTTGAAACCTTCATGAAAACTTGTATAATTTTTTTTTTAGTTCAGTACAAAACTTCATATGCTTCTGATTTACCTTTGCTTCTTTCCTCGTTTCCCGAGCAGGTTAACCTGATATGTTGGCGATCTGCAAACCTCTGAATCATTTCTGTGTATTTTCATGTACTCTAGCAAAACTGTGCAACCTCTGAACATTTATAAGCAATCTTGTTTATTGATTTCTATGGATATAGTGTATGGATATACAAACACAAAGCAAACATTGCTTTAAAGTGAATCCTTCCAATGTGAAAGACAACCGGTGCATAACGCACATCTTAAGCTTTACATTTAACTACTGGATTAAAAAACATTTTGAATAAAAAAGCAATTAGTGTACATTTCATGAGTAATGTGATTACAATACATCATATAAATTCTATGATTTTACTCCATACATATTTTAAGAAACTTATAAATAACACTGCTCATACCATATTACCATGAGCCTTGTTTTGACTGCTGTAAAAAGACAGTGTCACACTATTAAAGTCTGAAAGTTCCCAATCCTGCTTGGTAAATAAGAAGACAAAAAAAAAAGCTCACACTTCCGGCATTGACGTCATAGCAAGAAATCAAGAATTTCTGTGAGGTCAGACGGTTTACCGTGTTTTACCAGAAACCAACTAGGATTGATTTACCTGCTGATGAATAGAAGAAGTGAGATAATGAAGATGCTAAAGGACACTGTTGATGCGCAATTCTTCAGGAGGACTTCAATGGGGTAATGGTCACTCACCTTGAGTGCCTGAGTTGGAAAGAAAAAACACTGAACAACAAGTACAACATTTGTTGACCAGTGTAATCTTCTAGTTTGACTCAAATTTGTAGATAGTACTGTATTATGAGTGAAAAATTCACATTCAATTTAAAAACGCACAACCGGTTGGTTACCTCTTCTTCTGAGAGACGATATTCCATTTGAAAGTTAAATGGCTTTGCCGAAAAGGGTACAACCGCCTTGGCAAACGCTTCACCGTGCACAACCATTCTGAGGAGGCACAAAGGAAAGGAACGCAATTAATTACCATCATTTCATTAAAACGTGATAATTAGCATATACACTTGTAGTACATTTACCTGTCATAGGCGCAGGATGTGCTCTCTCGAACGGTGGTGTCAGTCTTCTCCGGCATCAACCACGACAGACTCTTGTCTTGGAACAAGCGTAATTTCCCGCGACTCCTCTTGGAAAGGTAGGCACAATCGGCATTGAAGTCCCCAAGAAGCATTATATTCTGTTAAATGCAGAAAATTATGGATGGATGGATGGATGGATGGATGGATGGATGGATGGATGGATGGATGGATGGATGGATGGATGGATGGATGGATGGATGGATGGATGGACGGAGGGACGGACGGACGGATGGATGGATGGATGAAAGTGACCACTTACCTCAGTTTTCCACATCCTCCTCACATGTTGCAGAACATCATAAAGTGCATCAAGCTCCCTTGAGACGTTAGCCGGACTGGTGTGTTGCGGGATGAGGACAAACTCCTTGATCGCTGAAGACACAAGTGGTGTAAGAGAACAGACACATATTTTTCAGATAATTTTTTTTTTTTCCTGGAGGCAGACCTGTCTTGGGAGCTTTGAAGCGGACCACAAACGGCTCTCTGGAGAAGGCATCAACATCTCCTGGCCTACTGTCAGGGTACTGATACTGGCCCGTCACTGACACTGTATCAGCCCTGCACACATGGCACTTGTGTGACATTTGGTACATTACACTCAGCTGTATAAAAATTGTGTTATTTGTGTTGCTCACCTGTAGACAAACACATACTGCTCCTGGTATGTTTCAGATCGGCCCAACCTCTCACTCGCCACGGCTTTATACGTATGACTACGGTCATAGCTGAAAACAGGGTCGAAATGTTGATCCAAACATCTGTGTGTATGCATAGGTGTGTGTGTGTAATGATTCAATCACTTGTTAATATGCTCGAGCAACTGGGGCAAAGCTTTTTCTTTGTTGTCTCTCACTTCCTGAAGCAGACTCACATCGCACCGCGTTATGATCTGCAAGAGGTGGTCAAAGAAATAATTGCCTTGAAGCGACACCCAGATATTACAGATATGGATAATAAGCACTTTAATCAGATGTTAAAAGCGCCTTAGACCATGATAAGGGCACCAAAGGTCAATGTCAATCTAAAATATAATGGAGTGGAGGCACCAGACTGTTCAAAACTATGAACGTCAGTGAAAGTGTAATGTGAAGCCCATGCATGGTTTACCTTAGCATACATCTGCATGACATCCTGTTTCTTGGTTTTGGATTCCCCAAAATGTTGAAGGTTGAAGGCACAGATTCTGAAATCTGAAGCGCCCTGAACGCCACACACCTTAATACAAGGAAGCAGGAGGAGAAAGAAGTGCCGCATTGTCATCGCTGGAAGAGAAACAAAGATGGTTTTGTAAGATTTAAACGTTTGTTGGTTGCATAGAAACAAATGACGATGGCAATATACAATTCCTTGGGTGTGTGCAGTAGTATGTAACTTTGCGTTAATTTTCCTTGAGCTTTACCTTCCAATGTAAAGCACCAGTATGTATTTCATCGCTTTTAAAAGGACGCAAAGTAAATAACGCCATACATGGCATGCAGCCACGCAGCTGGGGAGAACATTTCTTATCTTTGGGCACAGCACGCCTGGAAGTGCTATTTTGTTGTCTAAGTAACAGGAAACTAGATACAACGGGAAAGTTACGCAACAGTCCTAATATTGCATAACCCAATACATCATACACAAAATTAATAAGTTTGATGTCAGGGGTCACTGGAATGGACCACACTGAGAGAAACAAGGAGGGCAAAGGTTTTTCATTCAAGCCATCCATGTATTTTATCAAGACTAATATGCGTTGCGCTAATATAGCATATTTCTGCCCTTATATTGCTGAATTAAAGTAATTTTATCTTTTTTATCACATAAAATAATTTTTTTATGACTTTATTATAGATGATACAATAAATATATTAATGTTAAAAAACAGCATTTTTGTTTCATAAATAAAATGAAAAAAAATATTGGATAAGACCGTTTTTTAGAATGATTGGTAAATTGATTATAATTTATTTGCCAATAAATAATTCATTATTTACTGAAGTATTATTATCCACACTATTTTACATTTAGTCATGTCATGGTCATAGAGATGTATAGGTGTACCTAATAAAAAGGCTGCAGATTTAATACAAAGAGTTGAAGGTCAACCTTGCTAAATGAGAGTAAATTATTCCTGGTGTTTGTGCAGCAATCCAATAACACATTTTGTAAGCTTCACGTCACGTGTTCAAAAATTCTAAATCCGGCGACCTGCATGCCGCTCAGAACATTGGTGAGACAAGTTCATGCTTGAACTCAGGATTGCTGAGACTCTTTATTTGTCCCCAAATCTCTCTCACACGCACACACAATCCTAAAGCAGACATTTTCTGATCTATGTGTAACAGAATTGAGAATTTCTAATAAAAAGATGAAAATAGCAGCATACCAAGTTCGGTTGTGTTCTTCAGACGGCTTCCTCTTTTGTGAAACATGAAGCCTGCACGGCATGACGGGCGCTTTCCTGTGGGTGGGACTTCTTGCGACTTGCTGAATCTACACAACAGACATGCCACAACTTTGCTCCACGGAAAGTGGGTGTCACTTTTCCCTATAATTACATTCAGTGGGGTAATTCCTAATCAAGTGTATTCAATTGTACACTATAAAATGCTTATAGAACATGTTTATTTGAAAGAGACGTAATCATCAACTGAATGTCGCACATTAAAAAAACAATAATGCATACTGGTTAAAAAAAGCAATCAAACCAAATAAGTGAATTAGTTCGATATTGTTTATGTTAAAAATAAAACTAAGGACTTGGGTTTTGAAACCGAGGTTACAGTTCAAGTCCTGCTGTGTACAAAAAAAGAACAATAACTAATAGTCACCCATTGAGCAAGGCACCAAAGCATCTAAGCTGAATTTCCTTTTGAGGTATTGTAACTAGGACAATAAATAAAATACATTATACAGACCCATATCTATATACATACATTTTAAAACACAACCTGTATTAAAACAAGAATATTTGAAGTGCCACAATTTATTAGCTGCCACTTCCCTCATACCACTGTTTCTCTTTTAATGACATTTAAACCCATTTTAGACATCCAAGTCCAATATTAACTGGGTTGGCAGTGAATGATATTTAAACCCGGATTATAAAGTATTTTTCCAAAAGTAAATCCTTGTTCTCATTCTGTTTCCTTGTTGAACACAGGAAAGAGCCTACTTGGAAATAAGTTTGTTGTCACTGAGTTCTTTCATTTCAAATAAAAGGTCACGCTGACCGGCCTCTTCATCTGTAATGACCTGGTAGGTGCGCCCGACAGACAGTCCGCTGTCAAATATTCTGGAAGGAAAGATGTAGAAAAGAGTTATAAGCTACTGCCTTTAAAGAAGACACATGCTTGTTGACTTTAGTCCTTAAAACATTGTTCTGGAAATAGTCAGGTGTGTCTTGTGCAAACATTAGATTGTGATACTGTCATTCGTGCTCACTGCAGATAATTACCAATGTCACTAACACTTGTTTTAGGCCGGGTGGCTACAGTATTTCTGTCATCGACAGCTGCTTTCCTTGATCCACCTGTTTAACGTCAGCTACTTAGTAGGGCGGTGAATTCTTTCTACTTCGGGACATTCCAAACGTTTGTACAATACTGGGCATGGCCAAAGATTGTGCAATGGTCCTTATTAATCATCTCTCAACTCGGCAAATAGACAGCCCACTGTGTGTTTGTTTGTGTACATAAGTGTCAAACTCAAGGCCCGGGGGCCAGACATGACCCACCACATAATTTCATATGGCCCGCAAAGACAAATTGTACATCGACTTCATGTGTCAATACTAAACTAAAAATCAAGTTCAAGTTATTGCTAGCAATTTCTATTTCCATTCGTTTTAAAAATAATTGAACAGTTTTTATGATTCTGATTTTAAAGCTAATTATTCATTAGTTTGTTGTGTTGCCTATACTGTATACAATATAAGGCTTTGACAGTCATAATGGCCCTTCGAAGGAAACTATGACTATGATGCGGCCCGCGACAATAATTAATTTGACACCCCTGGTGTATGCATGCAGGCTACCTTATGGGTATGATGGCCACAATGGAGATCAAGCTGGAAAGTATCAGGACAAAGCCAGGAAACCAAGTCAAAGTCTCTTGGTAAATCTTGGCGTAGAGTAGGTTAGTTCCCGCGCTGGACATTTTTAAAGACAGCTGCAGTGAGATGAGGACTTTACCTGGGAATGAGAGAAGACACGGTGAAAGGAGTACTGTTTTAGAATAAATATTACATTATTATTCAACGATTCACTTGGGGAATCAGATTACGTCGGCGAACTCGCACAGCAATCACACTCCCATTCCCACCTATGGACCATTTTGCGCAAAACAGAGTACCTGAATAAAACCCACTCCAGGTGACAAATAAATAACTCACTGTATGAAGAACTATGCACTTGTTGAGACAGTAGAGAACAGATCAACGGAACTGGCATCAGGGAGAAGAGTGCCAGTGCCCGGGCTAGAGAGAAAGTCCTGGTGTTAATCTTTGGATCACAACCTTTGAAAATACACCAGTTATTGTTGCATAAGATGGAGAAAAAAATATATATCAATAAGATGTGTGGTTTTATTGGTGGAGTAATCATGGTCCATAATAACTTACCAATGAAGAACATGTATGCAGTGGTGGCAAAAGCCATGGGAAGCATGCTGGCGGCATTGGAGAGCAATCCGATAGTGATCAGAGAGCTATCGCTGAGCCACCTTGATAAAATTATGGAACTCAGGAAGCTTGAGAGTGTAATGAGGAAGCCAGAGGCATTCCCGTAGCTCATCTGAAGGAAGCCAGATAGGTACAAGTTTGAGCCGTGTAAACAATACCAATAATCGGGTTCAATCTGACCATTCTTTAGAAAGTTAGCATATTCCTGACTGTCTCAGAAAGATAATCAGGACAACACACCTCAGACAGAAAAATAGAACAATCTAAAAAGCATGTTCTTGAAATGTTTGAGGCAGCACATTCTAGTTTTCAATGTAATTGTGAATTTAACTCCATACATGTGCTTGCTATATGCATTCTAAATGATTTCATTTTAAGCACAAACATAAATGATGCGGCAGCAAGAGAAGTCATTCAAAATGGACTCACCTGGGTTACGTTCCAGTGAAGAGGCTCCATTAATTGAAATACAACCAGAATATTTCTGGTTGAAGAATCTACAGCATTGTAGAGGAGTCCTGACACCCACAGCAGCGCTATGTTTACGACTTTGTGCGAACGGTCACGTGCGGTGTCGTTGCTGGCTTTATTCGAGGTCCTATTATCACACAATGCTCCTACCTGCATGGAATTGTTTCATTTTATTGTCCATCATGCAATGATTGTAATTGTGTACAAAAGATAAAGCAGTAATACAATCTCAATTTATACGAGCAGTTCAAACAAATTTGTGTCGTTAACTGAAACTGAATGCCGTCATGCTGTCCAAAGTGAAATTTCCTTCATGTTGTTTTAAGGCCAATGAATGAAAGTTAAAACCAAAGACCACTTGCCTGAAGGAAGAATATCACATAAAGCATGCTGGACGCATGAAGCAGAAAACACAACAGCAAGGTGACGACACCCGGTCTCAGGGTTGGACTGGAGAAATTATACAAATGTCCTGCCGTCATGCAACCCACGAAACCAGATAGTCCACTGAGAAGTTCTGCTCTCATCAAGAGTTTGGATCGATCCTCCCCCGTGGAGCCAAGAGACAACAGAGTCATGATGCCACTCCAGAAAACAGCGGAGCCCCCACACAATCCAGTGATGATCACCTCCATCCACAAAATTTGGAGCGGCCAGTCCAACATCAGCATGAGTAACACCACAAGCCGGGATAGCATGAGGCCCAGCAGTGGGAATGTAATCAGGCTTTTCCTCCAGCCCATGTCCCCAAGCCATGCCAGAAAAAGGCCTGGAAGGATGGGAACCAGTTGACTCAAGACTCTGTAAGTCATGAAGAAGTTGGACACAGAGACCTGCCAACTTTCTTCCAAACAGGATCGGTTGGTAACCGATTGGCTTGTTGCGTTAACGTATCGTTCCTTCACTACCATCGGTAAAACAGTCAAGAAGAACGCGTTCCCCAACTGAACGGCCGTTGCTACGAGCTGAATGCTCCATACTAATGTGCGATCCCCGTGCATATCTGTGACTGAATGAGATGCGTGGTGTGAAATTCAGCTATGTCAAGCTTTGTGTAAAGTCAAATCCGCCTGTCATGTTCCAACTCTGGTTTCATCAGCGGCATAGCATATCAATCTTTTCTCTGCTTGAACAAACATTCACATACCATTAGTAAGCGCTTAGGGTAAGCACAAATGCTTCGATTTTTTTTTAGGTATCTGTATTTCTTTTATTTTGGTATGTAAATTATCACTACTATTTTGACCTGACTTGGTGAAATGGGAAACAGGTTGAAGCAATTCTACTGTATTACAGTACGGTTCTGTATTTTACTGTACTATTTATTTTTCTGACTTTTTATTCCACTAGCTACATTTGAAAATGGACATCTGTACTCTCTACTCCTTCCTTTGTCAAGTATAGGGTTGTTGTATCAACACGACAACAATGACATTAAGGAACGTGATACAAGAGAAAATAAGAACTGCCAAAGGTTCTTAGAAGCAAGACATTCCTAGTTCATGGCCTTAAGATAACTGCGTGATGTTGTTTGACAAACATGTCCCTTCACAACCATTATAACAATTAAAATCCTTTTTAACATGTGACATGTTATTACAAGATGCCCTTTTATGCATATAGTCACTGCACGGACGATCGATCATACAGATAGCAGTAAAGGCAGACAGACGTATGCTTGAAAAAACATTGCACAAACCAGTTTGCAAGAGGCAATGAAAAAAAATTACACAATCGTTTACATGTAAAACCTATATGATATATTCAATTTATCAAAATCAAGAGGTAATAGCAGCCGGAATACTGTAAGTGGGTCGTTATTGTTAAAATACAAAGGGGGAGGGGATAATTGTACTCCAATGTTGCAGATTACCATTCATTATTTTATTCTCCTATATTCTCCTATAATCAAAATGTAAGGGCAAGACATTATAGTTCATAAAATTGATAACCAATTTAATTTTGTAACAATTCTTTATGAAGGATCACGCTTATGTTTAATTTTCTTTTCAATGGGATTCAGGTTAAACTTGTGCACTGTAACTCACCCCCATAACAAGGTGTACAGCAGTTTTGAGTTATGGAATATTTGGATTAGCGTTTTAGTCAAAACTTCCCAGAAGAGATGTGAAATATATTTGTTACTAACGCCAACCTCATGTCCATGAAAGTCCTGTTTTGCTTAAAACACCAGACAATTAGTCTGCTTTCATGAAGGACTAAGGAGTACTAAACCTTGAGGTGCCTGAAATCAGAATATATTATGTTTTTACAATCCCCCTTAATACATAAAAGCTTCCTATTTTGTTTGCCATAAGTGCCTGACTTATTCCGAAACAATGTCTCAATCATTTTTCCATGTCCATAACACAACCTGTATTTGTGACCCAATAAATGAGTAATCTTGACACGTACTATATTGAAAGCCATTTTTATTGGTTGTAGTCAATGAGAGGCTACAGACACTCTAATTGGTATAGAGGGCCTTCCAGCCGGACAGAGGTCCTTTACTGGGGATGTACTTCACCCCACAGCCATCAGGAATAACACGCTTCTCAGCCATCATGTCGTCAAAGTCGCAGGCATTAAACTTGGTGAAGCCATACTTCTTGGAGATATGGATCTGAAGAGAAAAGGGAAAACATAGTAATGACGAGAAAGGGGAAAACACAGTAATGACCAAAAAGGCCCAATAGCAAAAAAAGATTGGTTTGTCTCAATGATATCTTTACAACCTCAGCACTTCCCAGCTGAGGGTATACACACACACAAAGATTTAATGTCTGCAGCCTTTGCGCACCAGAAATGCACCACAGCAAGACCAGTCGGCTTAATAAACTGCAATAATTTGTGCTAAGCGTATTGGGACGAGTTCAACATGCTCTCACGCTCCAATTGACTTTGATAAAGTGACTTCTGTATACCTTCTGGCGGCCAGGGAACTTGAACTTGGCTCTGCGCAGGGCTTCAACCACATGCTCCTTGTTCTGGGCCTTGGTGCGCACAGACATGATCACCTGACCGATGTGCACACGGGCCACAGTACCCTGGGGCTTACCAAAAGCACCACGCATTCCTGTCTGGAGCCTAAGAGCAGAAAGAGGACCATTCAGATTCGGGATTATGCAAGATCAAGAATACACCCGAACATTACTCACCTATCAGCTCCGGCACAGGACAACATTTTGTTGATGCGGATGACGTGGAAAGGATGCAGACGCATGCGGATGTGGAATCCATCTTTACCGCAGGTCTTCACCATGTACTTGTTAGCACAGATACGGGCAGCCTCCAGAGCTGCACAAATAGACAACCCAGGCGGCCTTAACTTAAGTAGTCTATGTATTTGCATATTGGTGGCTTCACACTTTTGGCCAGTCAAGTGGTGCTGCATTAAGTTTCCACACAACGCAAGAACAAATATACACTTCATAGAGGTGAAGGAAGAAAGCAAAAGCGGTCTGACCATTTCTCACCTTCTGAGGACAGCTGCTCGTACTCATCGGAGACCATATGGCCGCACAGGGGGAACTCATCCACCTTGGCCTTCTTCCTGCCCAAGTCAAAGATCCTGATCTTGGGATCTTGCAAAAAAAAAAAATATATAAAAAATAAATAGTGACTCACTGGCCCCAACGGCAGAAATCTTAACAGTCCGAATTTTCGCATAACATGTCTCAATGATTCCTTAGATACCTCAGCACTTCCCAGCTGAGGGCGTACACACACACAAAGATTTAATGTCTGCAGCCTTTGCACACCGGAAATGCACCTCAGCAAGACCAGTCGGCTTAATAAACTGCAGGGTGGGCTCTCAGATCAAGACCAACATCGATTAGAATCCAAATGTAATTTTATTCTGCATTAAAGGTCGTCCAATTTTTTTAACAAAAGCAATTAATTAATCTGCACTGCAATAAACAATCATTTGACAGTTCATTCATCTACCGCCATTTCAACAGCAGTCGTTAGCGTGCTGTTAACATTTTGACTTGTAGTCTTTAAGCCTTCACTATAACATCACAACATTTTCAAGTATGGCATGAATATCAACTGATACATTACAACAATATTGCAAACAAATCTGTAGATTATCACTTCAAAATGTTTCATGAGGCGGAGTCTAAAACTGAAGCCTATGCGATTTGAAACGTGCATTTCACTACAACGCAAGGCCCATTTTTATTTGAATAATTAATCAGCCCAAGTCGATGACATTCACGTTTAAGGTGAAGGTAACCCACTTACCAGGCACACCCCTACAGAAGCGTGACTTTGGGTAGGGTTTGTTTTTACAGTACCTATAGCTGTGGAGAAGACATTGGACAAATGAGATGGTCAACAATTATTAGTTACAAGACAACCCAAGACATTAAAATATGGGGAAAAAACACACTCGGCAAGCCTTTTAAGTCATCTTACATTATGTCCACGTGATCCCATAACTAATATCCCCAAAGCAAGGACATGAGCTGCGTAAAACGTTCTTTTAAATAGTTATAACAAGTTTGCGATGATCTATACTAAGGCTAATCAACATTAACGGAGAGAAATCAATACAGTGTAATCTAAATTAAAGTACCATAGTGATATCAAATGAAGCGGAAATACGGTTGTACATAGAAGTAAAAACGCTGATGGTAAAGTTTGAAAACTCCAATAAGCTGTAGCGTCTGACAACCGGTATGCTAGCGGAGCGCTAGCTTTGTGCAAGGCGACGCCGCCTAAATAGTTTTCTATCAAGCTAGAGTCCCGAAATGGCAAAAAGAGATGACAACAAAAAGGCTATAACGGAACAGTGCCACAGCAAATGAGGACTTGAGGAGGAAAAGGGGCCAGCAGACTTCCACAAAAAGGCCCGTAGGCAGGCGCAGTCCACATGTCGCGGGGTGGAAGCCGCTGCCATTTTACTGTGGCCTCGACACGTCAAAAATGGACAACTTACCACCGAGCTGGTCGGCGGCCCATGGTTGCAATCTGAAAAATACCAAACGATTAAGTGTTATACGCTTGATTATTGTTGCTGTGCTATGAAAAGTACCGATTTGTATCCAATATGCTCATGAGTCAAAGAAAATGCGAGGCGAACACGCACTCACCGAATGGAGGAAAGGAAGTTGAAACGACTTCCGCTTCGTCATATGCGCGGAAAGATTTGCCGATAAATGTTCTTCATGTTTTTAATAATGTCTGACACAAAAACGTCATTTCGGAACTCAATTTGATTTGAACGTTTGATTTTTTAATTTATTTTTTTTATCTTCAGCGGTAAATAAATAAGCGTCTTTTCTTGCCTCAAAGGAACTCTGGGAAATGTCGTTTTTGAAAGCAAGGGCGGTAGTTGAATTTTTTTGTGTTTTTTATTTAAAAAAAGATAGTTTTTGGTGCATTTTATATTCAAGTTGATGTGATTTCGTTTACGACACTGATCACAATTCTTGATTACAATTCTAGCTCTAGTTGGAAACAGTACCCTGGTTGAAAAGCAGAGCCCATGTTAAAAACCCTGGTTGAAAACCCTAGGCCTAATTGAAACATATTTCTTGGTAAGAATAAGGATTCAAATCCTCCCAGCAAATGGTGGGTTCGCATTTTTCTTTTAGTTTTTGTCACTTTGTTGCACTGAAAACTGACATGGGGGGAGTCAGCACAACAAAAATGAAATCAGCACCCGAAAACATTCCCTATAGTATTCAAGAGTTGGTTCAGGCTGGAGTAAAGTGCTCAGTTCCTTTGACATTATATATATGAAGTTGACCATGAAGGTACTCAAATACTTGAACTTCTGATCCAAAGTCAGACGCCTTATCCATTAGGCCACAGAGCTAAATAATAATAACAGGGCAATGATTTCTGATGATTGGTGCCTTTAGAGGCAAGTGAAGCTCAGTTGAAGGCGGTTGCAGTGTAGATTAATCAATTTTACAGTAAAATTGAATTGTAATTGACAAGTAACTTTAGCGCAGTACACAGCGAATCATATTCTAAAGGTCGTGAGTACGATCCGCACAGTTTACAGGGAGTTTGCATGGCTTTTCCCCGGATACTCGAGGATTAAAGACTTTTTGGGGGGGTTGGTTGGGTGAATGGATGAAAAATGATGGGACTTTTTCTGTAATGTCTTTCAACCTCCTCCATATTCAAATGACCAGCAGGAGGCAGTATTGTACCGTGGTATGTGAATACGTTTTTTTTTTCTTTTTTTTCTTTTGCCCCACGCTGAGGAACACTGATGTCATTTTGGAACCCTTGTTAATACAAAACATCAGAAGGAATGCAAGCAATCACAAATCTGAAATCTGCAATGAAATTACTCTACCAAACACAAATTGCTATTTCATGGAGACATTATGATTGACCATATGAAATTATCCTCAGGAATTATGATTGTCCAGATGTCACTTTGTTTGCTATTGAATTAGTGTGTGGAGCTTCTGCACATACCTGCTAATGCTCTGTAGGTGGCTAGTAAACACAAAGTAAATCAACGTTCCCTGTGGAAGAACTTTAGAACTGGATCAGTGAGTCACAGCACTTCTTTTAATCTCCATCATGGCAGCCATTGAACTTTGACTGGAATTCCTGTGAAGTCTCATGTGAAGGTCATCTATAAACCTTGGCACACAGCCATATCTTGTTTAATCCTGTTTTGTCTGAAACACTTCAGTCTTCACTGTCTGAAGGGAAAGGATGTCCTGAATCATTCAAGGTAGCAAACCCAATTTTTTTTTAACCCCAGTGAACGCTGGTTTCTGGTGACCTGCAGTGATGGGGAAACACACAGACACACACACCAGGGTGTGGCTGATAACACTTCATGTGAAAACGGAAATGTGTGCAGTTCGTGTGATCCTTCCTGGGGTGTGTTTTATTTGCAGGGGAACAATGTGAGCAGAGGGGTCAAGGTCAATTCTAGTTTACAAGAACTGGAAGGAAAATAAATTATGTGTATGTGTTCGTGTGTGTGTGTGTCTGTATGTGTGGTTGTGTGTGTGTAGGGGAGTGGCAACTATGATGTCATTTTTAGTCGACAACAAGTGGCAAAATGGCCGCCCCATGAGATGGCTATTATCGGGTGGATTTTCAGATGGGTCCACAATTTTGTGCTACACCCCAGGAGAATTCTAAAGGGGCTGGCATCCCCCTTTCCTGAACACCATGTTTAGAAAATAAAACAGGCTCAAGATGTCTTCAGGCCTGCAGTCAAAGGGAGATCAGAACAGAACAGTAGAAACAGATTGCTTGTACGACACATTTGGGAATATGTTGGGAAATGTGTTGTTCCCTAATGCCAGTGATAACACCAATATGACCACAAAAAAATATTTTGTATGATTGATGATGGGGATGAGATTGTTCAAAAAAATATTTGTTATTTTGTAATCTTGTATTAAGTTACAGATGGTGTCATGGTGAAGGTTCTTGTTGGGTGGGTTTGCATAGACCTGGACTCTCATTTATGTCCTTTGAGGGAAGTAAGGGACAGGATCTTGGTGTCAAAAGAAGCCCCCACAAGCTGTTAAAAACAAAACAAACAAACAAAGTCGAGAGACTGCAAACTCAGAGGTACGGCCAGGGAGCTGGTTAAATATTGAGGAATGGGTAAAACACAGTCTTCATTGTAAAACAAAGTTAGCATCAAATTCAGGTCAAGCACAGGTTAGGACTGTCAATCTTAAACCTGTGGGGGAGGACAAAAATGGAACATATGGAAGTCATTTGTGTCTTTATTTTTCTGTCACCCATTTGGATGACACTGTTTTTCCCCCTCAATAGAAGAAGCGCAAATGAACAAAACCCAAGCCAGGAGATGATTTTTTTTTGTTGTTTTAATGCTGAGTAAGCTTTTCTGACACAACTGTGGATACGGAAGTGTGTATTGTATTTTGCCATGGCAACCTAATGTCTACGAAAACAGACAAAGTGTCTGACGTATGCGAGTTATATGTCACGACATGTTACCACAGCAAGTGTAGAAATAGTAAAAATACCAGTAAATTGTAAATTCCCCAGAAATTCCATAACTAGGTTGCTATGATGGATTGAGATGTCGAATGTATATTGTACATGCGTATTTGTTATATTGCACAAATGACAGACAATGGAATGTGTAACTAATCCTGAATAATAGCCCGCAGATAACATGCATTTTATCAGTGATGACATCAGAGCTATTTGGACAAGATGCTTCTATGATCTTCTGCCAATTCAATGACGTCAAGTTTGTTATGAGCAGGTGATGATGGTTAAGACAAGAAAGCAAAAAGTGAAAGTCTGGCTCTCAGCAGATTAAAACTAAAACGACGTGTGGCTAAAATGCTAAATGATACTAAATACACTAAATGCAATACCTGACATGTGTTTAGTCCCACCATGTGTGTCCATGTCTCCCACTCTGCAGGTCATGTCTCTGCAGGTCTGTGCTGGGCTCAACTGTTTTAGTCATGAGATCATATGATGTCATCCCTCTTCCTGCTGAACCCTGCATGAGTGCACACAGTGAGACAGAGAGAGAGAACAACTGACAAGATTTATAGCAATATGGGTTATTGTGTGAGGAACATTTGTGACAACAGTCCATTTTCTCTCCATGCCTTCATTTTCTATTGTCTAAGTGAATAGATTGCAAATGTTAACACTAAATTTCTTCCCAATAAATTGTAAGGCTGTCAATTTATGTTTTCTCCAATCATAAATAAACAAGCAAGGTTTTCCGCACTTTAAGGCGCACCGAATTATAAAGCGCACCTTCAATGAATGCCCCATTTTAAAATGTTGTCCACATATAAGACGCACCTTCAATGAATGGCCCATTTTAAAACTTTGTCCATATACAAGTCCATACATTTGGACACGCCTGCTGTAGTGGCTCAATATTGGTCCATATATAAGGCGCACCTGATTATAAGGCGTACTGTCGGCTTTTGAGAAAATTTGAGGTTTTTAGGTGCGCCTTATAGTGCGGAAAATACGGTATTTTATATATTCTTTTACTGCACATGGCCAAAATCAACAACGACAACAACAAGAAACCAAATATTGGAAAAACTTGTTTCAAATAGCTGGAAACAGCACAGCTGATTGTGAACTAATGCACCAGTTCCTTTCAATAACAAGGACAAGCCGGTACACTCCCACTGCTGTCCACCCTGCAGAACACAAATCGAGGCGCCGCTTGGGCACTTGCTGCATTCAAACATCATTTTCAGGTTGAGAAGACAAGAATAGGCTGGACTGGCTTTCCTGCACCAGTATTACACTATTCATCGCTTTCATACAGGCCACAGCTATTTTTTTTTCAGGTGGCATGATTCAGTACATGGTAGCGCATTCTCAAAGAACATTCCAAACAATAAAAGTTATGAGAAGGCTAAACTGTGCAGCACAGTGACAGTCAACCCAGTGTGGAAAAGGTTATGAAGGTGCTGAAGAGAGTTGGCAAAACATAAACCAAAAGCCAAACAGATGATAGAAACTCTTCAAGAAGGTCAGATAGTTCAAACAAAATGATGTTTTTGATGACAATTACGGAAATGTTTAACATTTCGAGTTTGTTACTGGTTTCTTTGCAGATAAACTCACTCACAGTTCATCACATCCAGACATATTCACTTCTATTAATATTGCATGAGGTCATTATGCCTTCCCCTTCATCTGAACTTCCAGTGAATCCAGATGCTAGCCAAGACACTTGGTGTCATTTTATATTTTATCACACACTTATATAGCCTGACGAATACAAAGGTCATCTGGAAACACACACTGTCACATACATCATTGAATCACACAAGTGTGGTAATGTTTGTTTGAGGCACAGGTAGCAATTTGTCATCTTGTGTGACTTGACGCACACAAATGAATAGTCGGCGAGGTCATGATGATGTCATTGTGTCTGAAACATCAGATCTGTCTTTATAGACACGTATGAGCTGTGCCTTAGTGTACACCATTTTGCAACATGTGTGTTTTCATTGCATGGATTGACACAACAAAGGAAGCGGATTCATTGTAGAAGAATTAGAGATCGAGAGGGAGATCAGTCATTCATAGCTGCTGTCTGCATCCCTCCGCCCCCTTAAAAGGGCAAAACTACTGGAGCTCATGTCTCCATCTGCGTCTTCATCTTCAGTATTAGCTCCACAGTGAATTTAATAGTGTATGTTCCTCCCTAAGATCCAAGCTCATAACAAAATAATACCTCGCTGTCACTCTACACAAACCAGGAGCACAAAAACATTTTCCACAGTGCAATCGGTATCTCTCTGTTTGTTGACTTCGGCTTCCTCCTCAATTGGTCTTTCGCAGATCCTCTTCTTTTCTTAGTTCAACAAGACCCGACAGGGGCATGCTGGTCAAGAGGGAATTCAATACTGCTTGCTTGGGGAAAGAGCCAAAGACAAGAAAAATAAGAACACGGGGAGGCGGGGCAGGCTTGGGGGTGGGAGAGGGTGGCTGGGGCTGCTTGAAATGAATGGCGTAAAAGTGGAAGAAAGACAGGCCGAGAGAGGAAGGGAAAGCTTTCCTTAAAAGGCTGTGTTTGTAGATAGCGAAGGGCGTCTCAGTGTTTAAATGTGCTTGTGAGTGAACATTCCCAAGCTCTTCTCTAATCTATTTGTTAACAGGTGGGTGTGGGGCATCGAGATCAACACTTTTCAGAAGCCAGACGATACACAGAGACGATTACTTAAATGGATGTAAGGTGTGCATTTTGTTAAGAGAGAGTCTGCGATTGGAGTCGTCTGTCGTGTTGTCAGGTCTTCTGCTGGAGAAACACTTCAGAGATATACAAATGGATAGAATACACACACTTGTTGCTCGAGACACATTTAGGCTATTCCAAACATCAATTCGTCTTGGAAAAGCTCCAGAATTCCGTCCCTCCCAATTTGTCAACCCTCTCGTCCAATCTGCGTGATTGTCTTAATATGGCCAGGGAGTGGAAAGACACCCATGAGGGAGTCACTAAAGTAAATGTCCCCAAGATACTCGCCTCTTTTTCCAAACAAGAGTCAAGTGTTTATTTAATCTTTGAAAGGAACTTTCATTATGTGGGATTTTGACAGTTACTGGAAGGTGATTCAGTTTGGAATACTCTGCGTTCTAGATTTAGGTGCTGCATGTAAAAAAAAAAAGATTTTTCATTTTGTGTGTGTATATAGTTTAACCAAATGTTTGTTTTGTTGCTAAAATCTTAGCATGGTTTAATGCTATACAGTCAAATATATTTCATGCACTCTTAAGAGTAACTGCTGAATCATAAAGAACACAATTTGGGTTTAAATTTGGATGGTACATTCTTCTTGGTTGTTTTGCACAAAAGAACCAAATTTTTTTTCCTCAATTTTGTTGTTGCAAAACAACACCAGGTTTGGTCATATTGACCGGACTTCCTGGATCGGTCCAATTTTTAACCCAGGGTGTATGCAATACAGAATATCTGTTGCGCAGTTGTACATTTATCAGAATTCTATAGAGCTGTTAAAAAATGTGCCTATATTGTTCAACATGAGTGTTTTTGTGCTGCCGCCACCTCTCCTTGTCCTTTCCTTTGTGGTGTAGCAGAGCTCTCTGACCCAATTAGTAAACAAGAGAATCAACTTTTTTCAGTGATTCACATTGGAGATGTTAATGCAACGTCCATTATCACCCTGTGACTGGCGGATGATTGGTCCATGATGTAGTAGTTCACCATTCACCGCAAGTTAGCTGGAATTTGGCATTTAGCAGTACTGACTTCATGGGCACACATCACATGCTTCAACGATTTTTCCTTGCAACAAATTTGATCCTTAAAAAGTGTGTAAATCAACTAAATCAGGGGTGTCAAAGTCATTTTTGTCACGGGCCGCATCATAGTCACAGTTTCCTTCGGAGGGCCATTATGACTGTCAACCCAAATAAATGTATGAACGCCACATAGTAGATACAGTATGATATAAAACTGACAAATTATTCGTTTTCACATCAAACTAGTAGAAACTTTTCAAATATTTTAAAAAGCTGATTTTTAAAAGTGAAGACAATTTGCAATTTCTGTAATGACATAAATTTGCACAATTTGTCTTTGCGGGCCACAGAAAATGATGTGGCGGGCCATATAGAGTTTGACACCTGTGACTTAAACGATTGGTAACTTTTGGTAATTTTTCTCCCATTGTAAATTAAATTAGTTTCCTATATTGTAAACAGATTGTTTTTGACTGTAAATGACAATAATCGTTCGCAGCTCACTCATGGATAGCGAACCACACTCACAGGGTACTGTTGTGCACACTGACCACAGTCCAAGTTAAGACCCAAAGAGAAGATCGGAAGTTCTAGACTGTTGTGACTCAGCCCGTTGGAGACGTCAGATGCTTCAATGCGGTGAGTCATTGTGGTTACTTGCTCTATCTGTGTCTTGGGACCTTTAGTCGTCCTTGTACATTACAGTAAGCCATGTATTTTGTTGTGTTTTTGGTTTCAGGATCGTTTTCAGGATTTGTGTGATTGTGATTCCGCCATTCACATTGTGATGCCATTATGAGCAATAAAGAGCACGATTGAGGTCGAATGTACTTTTTTTTCCTCCTGTGCTGTTTCTGGGCAACGGATTTGCCTGTTTTAAGTAGCCATAAAGCTCCTTTATTTTTCACAAGTCTAAAAATGGACCGCACTTTAACGAGTAACTTTTTTCCACATTTACTCCGGTTGGTTATATGGGCTCTCGGTTTATATGTGTTGAGTGCCTTTGACTTGGAGGCAAATGGGGGGGACTGTATGAAAAACGAATTTCATGCCTAATTTGGCATGTTTATTGATTCACCCCCGAAAAGTGACATATTTGTAAAAAGCATGCGTGCACAAATGAATGTAAGTGTGTATAAGCTCAGGGAAGAATGTTGCTGCACGTCTGGCACATGTGCAGCTTCATGTATTTGTGCGCAAGACACTGAACACCAGGAAGAAAGCGGCCAAGGACCATTTTAAACAATCACCTTCATCTCTTCCAGTCAAACAACGAACCTCTTTCGTTTCCTTAACTGGCTAACAAAGACGAGTTTTGTTATGAGGCTTTCAGTCGGCGCCATACTAGTCTGTTTTTAACTAGTGACTAAAACAATTAAAAGCAGATCCTGTCTGTGATATTATTGTTGAAATGTGACGCATTGCATCCATGATTTACTCCAGACAAATCTGCACATCTTGATCCCCCATTTAAAATGCCAATAAAGGGAAAGTCATCCCCGAAATATTCTTTACAGTAATATTTTGCATGTGCCCCCAATCGTCTAAATATGGCACTTTGATTAATATTGTGTTTATGGAATATGAGTATAGCAGCAAAATTCACTCCTTTTATCCATCTCAGGGGGCGGCCATTTTGCTACTTGCTGTTGACTGAAAATGACATCCCAATTATCAGGTCTCAAGCCACACCAATCACGCCTCAGCTTCAGACAACTGGTGGCATAGGTCAGTCTTGCTACGACAACATTCTGCAGACTGTTTGCAGCCCTAATCAATCAAATCACAACCCAGCAAGAAAATACAGATTTTCTTTTAAAGCATGACCACAAATTGCATTTGTACATTTGCAACTACGTGTATGTGCAACTGTATTTGTGAGTGTAGGAGATATACTTTGCATTATGAAAGCCTTGATTGTGCATCTCGATAGAGGTCATGCACATAAGATAGATTTTTGTTATCTTTGCCATTATTATTTCCTGGAAAAAGCTACATCAGTCCAAAAAAATCTTATTGTGTGTGAGATCTGCTAATGTAACTTCTACGAACTCCACATGGATGATGTCATTGACCGCCTGGCTCACAAGCCCAACAGCAAACATCTGGCTGTAATTAATACAACACGCGCGTGCACGCGCGCTCGCGCGCTCACGCACACTAAACAGAGGTTCGAGTTTATAAATAGAAATTTTCATGGCGTTTCCAGAGATTTTTTGATGTCTTTAATCTTAATCCTCTTTCTGCTTTTATATCTGCTTTCTTCTCTTTCTTCTCCATCTCTCCTGGTGTCCTCCCTTTATTCTGTCTCCACTCCTCCTCAGCTTATGTCCTCCCACCACTGATAAATTGTATAGCAGAACATTTTTGCCTTTTGAGCGGACACTCAGCTGTGATCGAGGACAACTCGGGCACACATACTCACAAGCCGAATCTTAGCTGTACGTGCGCTGCACGAGACGATGACATCACACCTTTGATATCCTTTAGGCGCGGTCGTGACGTCACTGCTGAAAGAAGAGGCGAGTCGGGGCAGTCAGTGAGACCCCCACAGCACCGCTGATGCTTCTACTCGTCCACCAATTAAAGCACTAGCCCTCAGAAGAGAGTCCGACATCAAAGAGCGGAGAGGGACTACTTTTCCCTCCCTTCTGTCTGCAACCAGCACGAGCGTCTTAACTTTGAAAGTCCATTCCCTCCTGCTGGCAGTTCGCGTGGGGAGGACCCACGCAGGACAGCGCAGACAGACAGGCTCACCCCTGAAGAGAACATGTAAGTTTTTTTGTTTTTTTTTTAAAGACCCTTGTCAAATAAAATGGTCCGATTGCTTTGCTCGAATTCGATGTGTGCGTGTGACGCAATACCATGAAAACATTCATACGACTTTATTTAAACACCCGATTCCCGCACGCGTGCAGGTGACCCTGGATTTCAGAAATTGCGGGTAGGTCGTGCATGATCGCATGTAACTTGCCGCTGGTCCTCTGTTAGCCAGGCTTCATTTATGGCATCTCACCAAATAAGGTAATCCACGGACAGTTGATTTTCTTTCTTTTTCTTTCCTTCCAATAATCATTTTTAACCAAGCGCATTCTATGGCCATCTCCACTGGCTCAAAAATGTTCTGATTTTGAAGGTTAGGATGAAATGCAACTTATTTAAGCACACGTGAGTGAAGTGAATGCACAGTCACCACTTTTTATTGAGTAGAATTAGCCAAATTTAGGGAACTGCTGTGACATAGAGATGTATGCATGTGTTTCAAAGCACATCTTTTAAGTGCTCCCCCATACACACACTCACGCACACATTTTGATCCTGCTCAATTTGCTTGTGTTCATAACTTGAAATCTCAGACACAGGATTTTCTTTAATTTGATTCGATTGTTGGATCTAACAGTCGCAAAAGGAGCAGCAGGGTTCCATTAAGCTGTTTTTAAATGTTTTTCAAAAGTGTTTCAAGAGTATCATGCAAAAGAATGACTTATCGGTCCAGTTTACTTTGTTGTTTTTCTGCTTTTAGTTTGTATATGTTGGAGCTGATGCTGTATATCAACATTGCTTTTATTATACAGTTGATGAGCTATTTGGAGGATATTACCACTGAGATGTTAAAATGTATGCGTTGATGTTAGTAGTGGTTGCCAAGTGTGGCTGCTAATGGAGATCCAAATAAACAAGATAATGATGCATGCAATTTGCAGAGCGTAATACGACAAGTGTTATTTCTAACTGTGCCACTGATGACACCAGTGAGCCTTGATTTAATTCCAAGAGGAGCATGTCAATTAAAATGATTATATTTTGCATGTTTATTTGGCACATTGGTGCTGCGTACTGGTTAGAGAGGATTCTTTTTTTTCCTGCTCGGCCGTGTGGCTGACTGGGTGTGGTGGGCAGTGACGCCAAGCCGTTGGCATGGCCAGCTGGCAGTCAACTGCATCACAGGGGAGAGGAAGCAAGTTGAGACCGAGGTGAGGCATGCATTTCACCAGTGAGGTGTTTAATTCATTAATCACCTCTGTACAAATTCACGCCTTAGCCTTTTGAAAACTACTTGTAATCGCTTCAAAGTCCGCATTTGAAGCCTTGAACTTGACACAATGACTAGATTGTCTTTTTAAAAGGCCTTTATGTAATAATTATTCCCTTGATATCCAACAAGTCATGCCATCATGAACAAACCTGTTCCAAACAAAAGCGATTTGAGTAGCGGCCGATGACTCAAATATTTGGAAGCCTTTTTTTACAACTAGGCCCTGGAATCAGTTGGTGTGTGCTCCATCACAAGACACTTTCAATTTAGATTATGTTGTGATATGATTCATTTTCTTTAGCGGAGGACTGATTCATTATCACCATAATATATTTTTGAGTAGCTGTGGAGTTTTAAGATGCATTTATTCCTTCATTATATGTGATTAGAGAAAAGACAATTCCATTCCATTGAGCGAGTTTACGTCTTAAAGGATCAGTCATATCTAAGATAATGGTAAATGCTAGTGCCTCTGTAGCCAGCATTTATTCTCAGTAAAAGTGTATTAGCTTAAAACGTTAACTTTTGTCTGAAAGACAGTTGGAGTGCAGTACAGCATTTAGTCACTAGAGGGAGGCAAAGGTCAAATGTACCAGCAACATCTGTTCAGACATCGGGGTCGTGTTTGTTCTATTTATTAACTACCATTGGAACGATAGCTTACAATAAAGTAAACAGTTCACCTTCTCTCCGACCTCCCAAGGAGTCCCATCAGAAATTATCTAATGAAATTACGAATTTTGCTCTTATTTGCAGAGAGAGAGCGAGAGAGAGAGAAATAAAATATCCCTTTTTCATATAAAAAAGATCCCTTTTATTTGTGGCGATATTAAAGTATGGGGCTCCGGAGGACTTCCATTGGGGGTTTTATAGGATGTTTGGGGGGCATTCCTCAAATTCTCCCTTGACCAGATACACACAACCACTCACCCACATGCACACAGAGACAAAGGCAAAGCATTCTTAATGGCTGCAGGCCACACTGAGTCTGCTGCCACTGAGCTCCTTATTTAGTCAAAAGAAGCTGCAGTCGCATTGCTGCGTGTCTTTACAGTCACTACTGCCTTGTTTCTTAGTAAGGAATTCAAAGACTTTAAACTTGCGGTGTTTGAGATGTGTTCATAACCCTCTAACAGCATGAAGATTGATAAAACATGCAATTATTCACTGTCAGAGTTGGGAATATTTAAAATCACCCAAATAAATGGTTGAGCCCAAATTTATGTATCTATTAACATAACAATAGATGGATGTAAATAATTCTATTTTGACATCATAAATAAGAAAAACAAATCATGTACTTGAGCATATTCAATGGATTATTTTGTAAAACACGTAATTTGAAAATGAACAGAAAAGTAATTGGATTTTTTTTTAAATACTATAGTATTGAAAATATATAGATAAATTATTTTTGGTAATTACTGATTGCTGTTAAAATGATACCATTTGTTTGGTCTTAACCATGATTATTATTATTATTATTATTATTATTACAAAAAATAATCTGCCATCCATGTCAGTGACCTAGAGTGACACGCAGAACAATTTAATATTCCTCCACTAGGTGGCACAAGTAATATATTTAATACTAAGTGCTAAATCAAGGTTGGGGAACTGTCTTATTTGTTAAATAAGTGTCAACAATATCACATACAGAATATCTTGTGACCCATTTTGGATATCGGCCTTAAGTTTGGGAAAGTGTGCTCTATGTCATGACATCTTTGTATTAAATTACTTTAAGAGGACTCGTACATTTCATTGGTTCAGGCTCGGTATCACAGAGCGCTATGTCAAGTATCTTGTTCAATGCTAACACTGGAAAGTATTCTTATGTCCACATGATAAGATGTGAAGCTTTAACAAATTGCCCACTATGACCTGTACTACGTGTGCAAAAGAGACACCAGATGTGAAATGTATTGTGTTATTCTGACCAGATTATACTGTTGTGCCGACTTGGTGATAGTGAAAGGGGTTGGTTAAAGTTTGTCTAGACATTGTCTGACCCCCTCAGTAACATCTTTAATTGATAAGACTCCGCAGACGATGACGCCACACACATTGACAGTTCTGGCCATGCACCAATAACAGCAGTCGTAGAAAATATGCATGAACTGGGACACCAGAATAAAACCTGAAAATCAAGAAAGGCAAAATTTAAACAAATCTGCAAAATCCTAATGGTTAGGGTTACCCATGTGGTGCCCAAAAGGGCAAGAACTACAGTTGGCCTGTTCTAAAAATGTCAGCAATATGATACAGTTATAAATAGAGACAATGAAGTGTTCAAGCAACCGAACATACTTGTTTACCAATTAAGGATGGATCCAGGATGGATGCAAACTCGAGATGGAAGGAAGGCCGCAGCTGAGAACCTAAATGTGAGGCAGAGTGCATAACCACTGGTACACTGCACAGTCTTGTGATGCATACAGCATATTCATTCTGTGTAAGTGACAGTATTTTCCAATTTGCCCAAGACTATAGTGGAAGATATTGGTTATCTGAGCTAAAAATTGGAATAAAAATCTCATTTTACAAATGTGACCGTTATTCAAACTATTGTGGTTAGATACATTTTAGATTCAGTAAAAATATGATTGCAGTGCAGTTTTGTGTTGGAAAGCAGTGGTATGAGTGCAAAGTTTGTAACTTTGACCCCCTTAAAAAAAACGGATTTTTTTTTAGGAGGCGGGGCTAAACATTCCGAAAGTGCGCTATCATAAATAACAATCCATATTGTAGTGACGACAAGAACGTTTATTTCGCGGAATGTAACGCCATAAAATGAATGTCAAAAATTGGTCTTCATCTCGGTTGTGGGTGAGCTGAGTTTGTGCGAGAGGCGGGGGGCACAAATACAATGAGTTACAAAAAAAAAAGTCCGTAATGGTCGCCTGAGGCAACTTGCTTTTCGTCGGCGCACTTTCGTCCCGAAAAATTAATAGTACTATTTATTTATGTCTAACAATTACTATTATTTTGCGTGTTGTAAAAAGCCTTGTTACCAACTTTCCGTCTTGATTTGTTTCTGTCAAACAGACGAGGCCGATTGGCAGAGTGAAGGAAAAGTTGAATAGACTCCACCCAGAAACAAGGCAGCGAACCGAGAGACAGCCAACGCTATAAAAATGAGTGGTTCCCACCCCCGAATCCACCAGAGCGCCGCGCCCGCTCCCAACGCTCTCTCCACGGACAAGGACGCCGAAATGCCAGCCACGGAGAAAGACCTGGCCGAGGATGCGCCGTGGAAGAAGATCCAGGAGAACACGTTCACCCGTTGGTGTAACGAGCACCTGAAATGCGTCAACAAGCGGCTCGGCTGTTTGCAGACGGACCTCAGCGATGGGCTTCGGCTCATCGGGCTGCTGGAGGTGCTGTCCCAGAAGAAGATGTTCCGAAAGTACAACCAGAGGCCCACCTTCCGCCAGATGCAGCTGGAGAACGTGTCCGTGGCACTGGAGTTCCTGGACAAGGAGAACATCAAGCTGGTGTCCATAGGTGAGTTAAATATGACGTTTTGCGTGAACAAAAAGCATGCTAATCTGTAAAACATGTCGATCGAGGTCTCGAATGTATTCTGGTGTCCAGAAGGTAAGAAGTCGACACAATGTTCTCTGTTTATTCTCATTTCCATCGCTAATCACTTTTGATCAGGTGCTGTGATTACATTGTGTCCCATTTTACCCATGAATTCTCTGCAAAGGACAACACCGAGGTTAATCAACAATTGTGTTATGGAACTAAATGAAACTGTCATCGAGCAAGTTACATAGGCCTACAAGAAAGTGTTAACATGTTGCGTGAAAAAGCAGGCGGTTCCCCGTTTGTGCGCGTGTCTACATGGGCTCGTTCCTTGTCTCCTCCTTTCTCCACTTGCTTTGGGAGGACTGGGAAGAGGGCCCCCTGTCTTTTTGTGCTCGCCCACCTCAAATTCAAACTTTGTTGATCAGGCTATCTCAGCTGATCCCGGAGGAACCGTTTGACCGTAGAGGCCCAGTGTCACGTTGTGGGATGGGGTTCCACGGAATAAGAACTTATCTCTCCTACTGGGTGACATCACATTGAGTCAAATGGACTTTGCTTCCAGTAGCTTATCATATTGATGGCAAAACGGCAGTTTAAATTGTGGGGAAGTCGCTATGAGCTCTCTTTTGTAACATCTCTGTGCGAACACGCAAACCTTGGTGGCGCTGCAATGAATGAAGCTCAAGGAACAAGAGCACTAGTGTTTAGACCTCCATGAAGGCCAAACTACAATAACAGATGGAAGTCCATTCCTACCCAGTTTTGCGGCAGTATATGAGCGCTAGAGCAAGGCAAGACAGCTAAAATGCTGCAATGCTTTAAATGTCCAAGTTAGGCTTGTGGTTCCTTTAAGTACATAATATCCCTGTAAAGATTTCTAATTTTTATGTCACAACTGCATGTACATTGGGGTATCCGGAGATATGTTTTTGACATGAAGGTATAGCTAACTAGCTAACCTAATGCTGTATTGGTAGAAATAGGCCAAACGGTAATTAGTAAAACTCATTAATGAAACCAATGCGAATGGTGTTGCTCAAGTTTTTATATGGTGGTGGTGGGGTGGTCTTTATTCCAGATGGCAAAGTGGGTGCCATTATAGCCACACCCAAAATATCAGGACAACTCAATGAGTACCTTTGCTGTTCTCAATCTTTGCAGATTTTCAGCATTAATCTTTAAACCGGTATATTCTCATATTTAGCTTTATCACGTTAATTTAGTCATTCTCCTAACGTGACTTTCTAATGACCGTGTGAAGGTGTGCCGTTATCCACCTGCGTCAAGTGATCTGGTGGAATGAATGAAATGCTTAGAAGATATGACATTCCTTTTATTTATAGAAATTAAGGAAGTGAATTGGTGCAGAATATATTTTTAAATCAAGAGCTAGAATGAAGTCACCCATCAAATGCCAATCACAGAGAACTTTAAACTGCTCTCAATACAGTTCATTTCTGAAGATGGTAGTAAGGCACATTAGGAATCTTGTGACAGCTGAAGACAAGTTAGACATTTTATATCATGTAATGCACATTTGGATAATTACAATTTCAATCAGACACAAGTGGCGTCTCCATAGAAATGTTTAGCACACTTTCGACTTTCAATGTGCTTGCAGAATTTTTCCAGATTGCAGCAGGTGAGACTGCAATCGGAGTCATAACTTTGGATTGTCTAATTATGCCATCTGCCATGCATATTAATTTTAAAGCACCATCGCAGTATCATATTTCCCTCACCATTAATTGCACACTTTGAATAAACAGGTCATTGGTTGGTCTTTCAGGGCGTGATGCCAGCTGACTCACTCTTATCCAGCTTCTCCTTTTTTTTGACTCTTCTAATCAAAAGATGAGAGAGCAAGCCCACTTTACTCTTTTACTTCCTTCTCTGTCTGCAGAAAATGGACACACCCTTCTAGCCACCCTCACCACAATTGAGCGCAAACTGCCATCAGAACATCGCGTAATGCTTGAGGTCTCTTTCTTTTCACCGCTGTCCTAGTTTTACTCGCAATGCGTCTTTTATAGCTTTTGTTTGCCATCTCCGGCGTGTTGGTCGCGTAACACGCGACAGATGAGTCTCTTGTACCAAACCACATACAAAAAATGTCTCGAGTGAATGCGGCGCCTGTATTTTCAAGGTAGAGCTGAATAAGTGTTTATTGATCAATGAAAGTCCATGTTTGGCTTTTCCGGCTCAATCTGTGATTGTTAGCACGTACTCCGCTGAAGCTCCAACTCACCAGCTACCACCTGCTTGAGACATCCCGAGTGCATATTCCAGCTGCGTCACCACACGCACGTTTGAGTAAGCTTAATCATTCCCACTTGGCATCATCATGCTTGTGTAAGGAAGGTAGTTTATGAAGTAACCCGTAACACCAATAGACTGTCTTGGCAGATTCGGTGGTTTCTTGTCAGCAGCATATTTCAGTTTTTAATTTAAAAAATGATCTTTTTTTATTTATACTTAAGCCCTTGGTTGCCCTGAACGATAATTGACGTGATTGGGTTTGCATGTTGGATGTAAACACAAGTGTGGTGTAACTGGTTGTCCTCTTTTCTATCGCCCCGAGCTGAGAAGGCAGGTTGAGACACAGGCACGTGTGGCAACAGCTGTTTCGTAATTCTGCTGACATGGAAACGAGAAAAAGTCAATGAAATTGAGTAGCTGGGTGCTGTCAGAGGTGGCCAGGGAGGTTGCAGTGAAAATGATCAATTATTTGATCAGATTGGGAAGTTCAAATGTTGCAGCAATGAAACAGCATGTAGATAAAAAGATTACTTTGAAAAGCATACATTGAGTAAAATGTCATTTAAATTTAAAAAAAAAAAAATCTGGTATAAAAGGAAGATTGATATCTTTATTTCGAACATCCAAAACAAAAAAAACATAACACTATTATTTGTGTTATTTAAAGATAAAATGCTAATTCGTATATGGATGCTAAGAGAGCTTCCGTTTGATCCTGTCTGTTTATTTACCGGCTTTTACAGTGTCTTGTATTTTAATGAAGGTAATTGTTGGTGCAATGGACTACTAGTATAGACATTCAATGGCTAGCTAGGCGTAAGACCAGAGAGGAATGCATTTGAGTTTTGCTATTCTCGTCCAAATGGATCACTTCCTGCCAGCTCCTTATCGTTGGCATAGCTTCCTGTTTGAAGGAGGACGGGACTGGTCAAGGGGGTTGTGCACATAAGTCGAATGCGCATTCTCGTTCCATTCACTGGCATGCAGCCTATTGCATTACTTCAGCGTCGGAAACACGCCCACACGCCCCGCTCCTCATCAAACCGATTCACAGAGAAATGTCTGCTCCATAATGGAATCCAATAGATGGAAAACAAGCGGGGTACAATTCTGGAAGTGCTTTTTGAGCTCATCAATGACTTACAAATGCAAACTTGTGTGCTTGCTCAGTGTTCCCAGCTGCCTCCATGAAAAACCACTTGATTGAAGCCACATGGTAGTTATTAAAGCCTCTCGTTCATCATTTTATGCATTGCCTCCTCATCACCTTTAGCTAGTCTGCTCTTGCAGCACCATCTTGCCTTTTGCCAATGTTTTCAACAAACTCGTTTGAGCGACGCACTTCCCTGCTTGTGCAAGATTGAACACCACCCCCCCCCCAAAAAAAAATCCCACACAGCACTTTCTCTACCTTTTCTTCTTGAGGTCTTCCACCCTCTGTCTCACTTCCCCCAATCTTCCCAAAGCCCTCCTCCCTCCTCTGTAACCAGAGCTCGTGGAATGGGAGGGCCGCCAAGATCCAGTTGCTTCTGCCCTTTTAAGGCTAAAAAACCAAGAGGAACTTTTTTTCCCCCCCCCAGTCACAGGGAGTGAAGCAAGGGAGAGAGGAGGCAGGCAGGCAAGCAGGGTGGGTGGGTGAGTGACTGAGTGAGTGGTAATGGCAGAAAGGAAAATGAGGAAGTGTAGTAGATCCACTGTGGCTTGTATAAGGGAGGGAGGCAAGTGGAGGAGGAAGGCAACGGCCTGAGAGCGGGTCAAACCGTCAGCCTGCTAAATGCATTCATGTCAAGTAAAACAAGCTCATGAGACCTTTTTTAAGATTAAATAGTATCATTAAAAAGCCAACATGAAGATGAAACACAAACTTGAGAAATTTGTTTGAGAGATTGCTTCTTTCTGAAAAATTCGACCCTGCCACTTTTTGGGGATATCTGGACGGCAAGATTTGACCTTCCATCCGTTCTCTGTACCGCTTTGTCAGTATAAAGCAAGACGTGAAACTTGCTGTTAATTTTTAGCCTATTGCACTAATGGCTAGGCGGTAATTAGGCAAATCTCAGGTCGATAAGTGTGATGAGCTGTGTGCATATTTACGTTATCAGAGAATGTGGAAATGTGACAACAGCTAAAAAGTTGACCCTTTTCCTGCTCTGTTTTCATTTGTAAGTTTAGGATGTAAGCAAACGATGAGAGATCAACCATGACTTGCCGTTGTCCTCCCAAGATGGGGCTATTTTTGACAATTGTGACAGTATCTCCAAAGCGACAGCTAATGTGCGCATGCGGTAAACGGACGACACACAAAACCCGTGTAATCATTTGAAGCCAAGTTAATGTGGTAAGCTCCTACCAGCGCATGCAGAAGAACTTTAAAAGTGTTTTTTTTTTTTTGGTTGCCCCCCCTACATACCCAGCTGTTTCCGGACTAGCCATTAAGAAAGAGTGGGTGAATTTACAACCAGCCCAAGTTATTGTTTGACTTTGATGCAAGACTGCACATAAGTTGTTTTGTTCCATTGGACACGATAATAATTTCCTTGCATGGAATCAAAATTACAACAAAATGCCAGTCTGGATTTGTATGAGTAACAGTCATAAAAAGCTTTTTAAAGTCCTGCTGATGCTCTCACTGTTCTTTCCCCGGTCTGCCTCCGCCACGCCCTCTTGATCTTTTGTGATGCTTAGAGCGGGGTCTGTAGGGTCAGAGGTTGCGATGATGTCATGGCTATGACACTCAACCGGGGGCTGATGGCTGTGGAAACGCGCCATGTAGTTGAGTCATGGGAGTTTTTTGTGGAGGGCAGTGTGATACGCACATGCATGAAGGGGGTATGAATCAGCAAAGGGTGATTATGTAGCAGTCTGTATCCGTATATGGGCTCCGTCTGAACTGGTGTGGTCTGACGGGAATGCCGGCACATTCCTAGCAAGTTTAGCGGAGAGAAAGGCATGCATCAAACTTAAGGCGGATTAATAAGTTTGAGCTGGAGAATGTTGACTGCTTCTTTATCAAGGAATAAAAAGTTGGATAACACTGGATATTCTATATATATATGAACAGTTTTGGTTTCACTTTGCCACTTATTTAAACACTTAACGATTAAATATACTGTCGCCCAAAACTAAACACTGATATTATCAATATTAGGTTGAATATTTTGTGTAGCTACCGTTCTTTTCTAGCACTAGCAGGTTCACGGGTTGCCGCTTGAAGACAACTCATGATGTCACAGAGCTGGAGAATTTTGGAGACTGAGGTTTGGAGACAAGCTCAGGGCTTTAAAGGGACATTTTACAGCTTGCTTACGTCACAGAAGTCGAGTTAGCTTGTGAAGGTGGGACGCACCCATCTTTTGCCTCATCGGCATTCTCGCTGCTTGTTCTGACGCGTGGTGCACTTGAATACAAAGCATCCGTCTCACATCTCTTACAAGCCGTCGTATCTTGTTTGTTTTAATCAAGTCTTCACCACTTTGTGCTCTTTCTATCCCATCACACTTCTCGGCTTTTCTGTGTCATCACCTCTTTTCTTTCGACTACGGCAGTGAGTTGACTTTGGGTTGCTATGGTGATCCACAAATGCAGAGTTCCCATGGTGAGGGGTTACTAAAGCAGGGACTTTTTTTTTTCTTTTTGTCTGACCTGCTCTAAATCATTGAGTGTATTTTTCCACTGCTATACCTGACCTCCTGTGACACATCATGGCACGGCACATTTAGAGTGGCATTTTAATATAGACAAAGACTTTATCATTTGGACTCATGTCGACAGTCCAGAACTTCCACAAGAGTTTATCAGAGCTTAAACACGCATGCTTATGTAGACTAGCTGTCTGATTGCCATCAGTTAGGAACACAGGCTCCGCCTTTTCCTCAAGCTTGAGAACACGCTCCCGATGGCCCTCATCTTGTGCAACATGTACGTACATGCTTGTGAGTGTTACAAGCTGAATGTGTTTACATGTGGTCGTTTGCCCAAGCTAGCGCATTTTCTCCTTTCTTGACTCGTGTCTGAACACATACTGTGGACGTGCGTCAAATGTTAGGGGCAATGGGGGCCATCGTCAAAAGCTTTGGAAGTGCGTTAGGGGAAATATTGTATTGTAATGCTAGTCATTGTAGATAAGCAATCTTTTATGCATTTTAAACCATGCAACTTGTTTGATATTCTCCAACCATTTGTTAATTTCTTTTCTAATGTAACTGTATATTGGGAATGGATACTTAAATGCTTGATCCCATGGGTTTTAAGCTCCCCATCATAATGATTTGTTTATAAAAGGTATGACTGTTACTAGGAGAGGAATCAGCCATTTAATTGCGGAGATGCTGATTAGTATTCAGTTTTTAGTAGTTTGTATGTGATGTGAGCTATGGGAACTTTGTGCAACACTATAAACACTTTTCATGCAGAACTCCTCCAGGGGTTATTCCACTCACCAAAACCACTGCGAGTTCAGAGCAGTCAGAGCTGGTACCATTCCTTGAAAATATTTAGAATATCACGTTAGCAACGTGATGAGTGGCACGCCATCTTTGGGGAATTTTCTGTGGTGGGGCGTTTGCATGAGAGCATCAAACGCATCAATATCCCCCATAAATAAATTCAGGTAAACCCCCAGTCATCGAAACCATTATCGAATTTATTCCATTTCAATTTATCGATTCTTAGTCTGGTGGACTTGAAGGGGGGGGGGGGGGGGAGTTCCAGCCTAACGGAGAATTTGGACTGTTTCTTTTCATTCAATCTACTAATTACAAGGTTAAATGAATATTTTTTATCGTTACTAGTTAAACACCCATTTTGATTTAAACATGACTCTCCTTTTCCCTCTAGACTCCAAAGCCATTGTTGATGGGAATCTGAAGCTGATCCTGGGTCTGATCTGGACCTTGATCCTGCACTACTCAATCTCCATGCCAATGTGGGATGAAGAGGAGGAGGCAGATGATGGCAGACAAAAGACCCCCAAGCAGAGGTTGTTGGGATGGATTCAGAACAAACTACCCGAGCTTCCCATCATCAACTTCAACCGTGACTGGCAGACTGGCCGGGCTCTGGGGGCCTTGGTTGATAGCTGTGCTCCAGGTGACTGCTGAAGGCCTGTATATTTTACTTTAAAAGTGTTTGACACTTCAGGTTTTTGAAGCAAAGAAGTTCAGAAGAAGATTCTAGGTCGGGTCAAGGAAAGTGAATTAAAGTCTTTAATGAGCTAAAGCGAAGTGGTGGGGGAGGATATTTTGTCATATCAGTAGAGTGAGTGGGAGGTGAATAAGGGGAGGATAATTTGATATAGAGAGATAAAACACATTTTGGATTTTTGGAATTTTTAGCATACCACCACACCCTGGAGTGGCAGAATAGCTTTTTGTTTCCCTGCAAAAAGACACCCAAACAACGACACTGCTAGTTAGGCAAATATTTGACACTGTGGAAAAGAAATGACTTTTGTTTGCCTCAATTGAAGCTATTAATATTTAGCTAATTCCTTGAAACATAAAAACATTTATTCTGTTGCACAAAGTCCTGACCCGAATAATTTTGATCGTCCTAGTTATCCTCGATTAAAATATTGTACGTTACTTTCCACATGTTTGTTTTTTGTTTTTTTCATCAGTACATTAGATGCAGATTTTAAAGACTTAATTCCCTTTGCTGCTCCTTTCAGGTCTGTGTCCTGACTGGGACCAGTGGGATCAGACTAAACCAGTGGACAACGCACGTGAGGCCATGCAGCAAGCTGATGACTGGCTGGGTATACCGCAGGTAAAGTGACAAATTTCCTCTACACTACACCGGCAATGTGTTTAAACTTACAAACTAAAATACGGCGTAATTCTTCCCAAGTGTTTCCTTCCACCTGTGGAATGTGAACAATAAAACAGACTCCTTTTCATTGATTTTGGCACTAGAGTTAGGCTTGTATGGCCACGTTTGTTGGTGAAGAAATGTCTGTTTTTGAAGCTTAACAAATCGTTTTGGATTGACTCTAAAAGCTTTGGTTAATTCATACCCACACTTGTTCTGTGAATGGTGGCATAGTAAGTTTGCCTTCATTGACTTCAAATCACAATTTAGTGACAAATATTTGACATTTGTGACTTTAATTGTATGAACCGGTTGTGTGGTTTCAACACCGTCAGTCTGCATTTTGTCCTCATTCTCCCTTTCGGGTTTATCTGAGCAGAACTTAGTGCAGTTTCAAAATGCATAATTGAGCGTCTCGGGTGCTGCAGTTGCATGTGTTGCATTGTGCTGACTGGCACGGAGTTGGCAGCTGGCACAGCATCGCGTGCTCACACTTGGATGTGTGGTCAATGCTGTTTCCGCCCACCGCTATGCTTCGGCTAAGAAGAGTCTTTGGTGTCAGTCTTTTTAGGGCTGTTTCAAAAACCGACAAAGGGCATGCGTGTTTCAGTGGGTGCATTCCTTTTTTTGTTGTAAATGTTAGTAGGTTGCAGGTACTTTATAACCAAGTACAGATTTAGTAAAGCTTTCCATGTGGGCTGTGCAATCATCGCCTCACTGTTTTAATTCATGGTGAAATTTTCTCTCTTTATTTTAATCCCCAAGGTCATAACTCCTGAGGAAATCGTTGACCCCAATGTGGATGAGCATTCCGTCATGACTTACCTGTCCCAGTTCCCGAAGGCTAAACTCAAGCCTGGCGCGCCACTACGACCCAAACTCAACCCCAAGAAAGCCCGTGCTTATGGACCAGGTAGACACACACACACACACGCACAATACAGAAGCCCTACTAAACACGCCCGCACACTCATTCCCAAAACACACCTCAAGCTAACAAAGACTGCCTCTTCTCTTTGCAGGCATTGAGCCAATTGGCAATGTTGTGACGAAGAAAGCGGTCTTCACTGTGGAGACCATCAGTGCAGGAATGGGAGAAGTACTTGTTTTTGTCGAGGACCCCGCAGGACACAGAGAGGAGGTTAATAGAGGCTTGGTGTAAATAATCACATGGCATCGCTTGGTTTTGTTATGCATTTTAAAATTCTATTTACTTCTACATCCAGGCCAAAGTGACAGCCAACAATGATAAGAATCGCACCTACTCTGTCTTCTATATCCCAAAAGTCACAGGCATGCACAAGGTAAGCTATGGATTGTCATTGGAAGACAGTCAAGTGTGGGAAGTGCCAATAATTTAATTATTCACTTTGCTTAAAAAGTTGCTTCTCTTTCACCCTCCCAAACATGCTCAAATGAGGGTACTATCAAATATTTTTAGAATCGATTAGTCTATCAAATATTCCATCGATTAATCTAATACATTGATAAAATTTGATTTGCTTGAACATTTATTACAATTTTTTTTCTATGTTTGCAAATATCATATTTTAATGAAACCCAAAATATAATGACTGCTTGCAATCAGAGGATCCGGACAATTTTAAGTCAAACAATGGTTCTAAGTAATTTGAAACAATCTAAACAAATACATTTTATAGTTGATTTGCTGTCAATCAGTCCCGACCCAAGAACTTTAATGTTACCCAGAGTTCATTATTTCATCTGTATATTTTCTTTATAACTTGCTAATTTTCTCTGACAATTTGTAGGTGACAGTGTTATTTGCAGGCCAACACATCTCCAAGAGTCCCTTTGAGGTTGAGATTGGCATGGCTCAGGGAGACTCCAGCAAAGCCACTGCCCAGGGACCTGGCTTGGAGCCCATGGGCAACATTGCAAACAAGAGCACCTACTTTGATATCTACACAGCGGGTAATTGCACAACATGGCCCAAGTATCTCTTTTCCACCTTGGTTTGCCTTCCTCATGTCCCTCCCTTTGCACAGGTGCTGGTGTTGGCGAGGTGGAGGTTGTGATCATGGACCCTGCAGGAAAAAAGAACACTGTAACTTGCAATATAGAGGACAAGGGCAACAGTAGTTACCGCTGCACCTACAAACCAACCCAGGAGGGCCAACACACCATCTATGTCACCTTTGCGGGTGGTCCGATCAGCAAGAGCCCCTTCACGGTGAACATTGGTGAAGGTAAGATCACTCAAGAGAATTGTTGGCATTAACAGTCCCACAAGCTGTCAGTTACTGAAACATCTTTAAGAGTTTTCTGTGTTTTTAATGCTTTGCTGTCTCCTCCTGCCTCTGTGCTGGATCGTTCGTCCCTGGCCTCTTCTGATAGAGGCCCGGTGGCATGTGATAGAGGCCCGGTGGCATCTGTCTACTCTCAGGAGCTGCCTCTTCCTTCTGCTGTTATTTCCTGTTTCCTGGGATCTCTATTGGGTACCCAAATGTGTCGGTGTCTTTGCTTTTGTGTTGTATCGCTGTCTCTCTAAGTGGCATACTTTAAACCCATCTTAGTAAGGACCTTTTTTTTTTTTTGTGAGGGAAATTCATTCTCAAAAGATGCCTTCAAACAATAGTTTGTTTTTGCTTTTGGTGAAAGTGATATCGAGTGTTAAATCACTTAATTATGCCATAAATGGGTTATACCACCAAATGTCCTCACTAAGATGGTGATGTGCAGTTTTCAATAATAAAATGCATGCTTGCTTGCATGCGTGAAGGTTTAAGTCTGCCCATGGAGTTGAGAAAATTGCATGTCTGGTCGTGCTTCAATCTGTGGACTTGACATCTGCCTATAAGGTCCTTCAGTTTGTAACAGAGTAGAGAAGAATCCCACACCTCCATGAGGAAAGACTCTTCTCCCTTGCATGCTGCTTCGCAACAGTCATTTTGTCTTGTCGACAGTAGCCCTTGCTTTATTAAACCGTTTGAATCCTATTTGTTCCAGCTCAGTAACAGTCTGTCAGCACATTACATAACGACATTAGTCACTGTTGTGTGCGCTCCAGCCCCAAATCCCTTTCAAGCGCTTATTTCGACTCGCACTGCATATTTGACAGATTGCTGGATTAATAAAAGGTTTCTGTCTATCATGAATAATACTCTGAAATAGCATTATCATTTATATATTGGTTAGAAATTGTTCCGAATGGTAAGGGGAAGCGAGCATGTTCATTTCGTGCGGAAAGAAAAGGAAGTGTAATTGACTGCTATCTTTCTTTTTTTTTTTTCTTTTTTTTTTTTTAAGAACCGTTTTATCTTTTCCACTGCCATATAAGCCAGTTTCTTATCTTGTGGTGTTTTCCCTTGGCCCTGGAAAGCCATCCCAGATGACAGGCATTATATTGCATATTAACAGGGCAGTTGATGGATGCTGTTTAGAGCATTAAATGATGGAGCTTGAACACTTTTGCAAGGCACCATTGTCAACCAAAATAATTTTGCACTTTTTGAATATAAAGCAAGAGCATAATTATATTCTCCAAGGTATCCAGAGCACGACAACAGAGCAAGCTAAGATAAAATCTCAGTCTACCACCAACAAGTATTTACTCCTTCAAATGCCCACTCATTGTCTACGTTAGATCAACAAATTTGAAAGGATATGTGACACAAGATGGCCACAGTAGCGTGAAGGCAAGATTGGTAGGTACACGGTTCTTAATGGTTGTAGGGTAGCCAGCAAACCCTAATTTACACAAGTCTGTCTGGTACAAGATTGCCATTTGCTGGTCCTCAAAGTTTTAGCCACGCAAGAACCCGACTGCAGTAGACTGGAAAGGTTAAATGTCATGAGTACAATACATGTGCTTTCTTGACCTAGTTTGTCATCACAGATGGTTCAAACGCAGAGAGCCATCTCTTAGTGAGTGTGTTTTTCTTTCAACAGCATGCAACCCCAGCCTCTGCAAAGCCAAGGGTCGTGGTCTGCAGCCTAAGGGCTTAAGAGTCAAGGAGACGGCAGATTTTAAAGTTTACACCAGAGGAGCTGGCACTGGAGAGCTTAAAGTCACCATCAAGGGTCCCAGTGAGTTTTTCTATCAGTTTTTAATACTGCTGGGTTTCCACCATGATATCTTTTGTGTATTATTCTGTTGGTAGTTTATTAAAAAAAATAAAAAAAAAACTGGAAGATGTTTTCTTGTTTACAGAGGGACTTGAGGAACCGTGCAAGAGGAATGATTTGGGAGATGGTGTGTATGGGTTTGAATATTACCCCACTGCAACCGGCACTTACACCATCACCATCACTTGGGGAGGACAGCATATCCCTCGCAGGTACATGCTTGGACACACCAAAATGACCAACAACAAATGGAACATTTTCACCATGTGCCCAATTTTCTTTTTAAACACATACCTGTGCATATTGTCTCTTTTCAGTCCCATCGAGGTCAAGATTGGTTCTGAGGCTGGCCAGCAGAAGGTGAGGGCCTGGGGTCCCGGCCTTGAGGGCGGCGTGATAGGCAAATCTGCCGACTTTGTCGTGGAGGCTGTCGGAGACAATGTTGGCACTTTGGGTATGTTTTTTGTGCGTCTTGAAATGCTCATTACCGCTTACCTTCGGGTTGCTTTGCTTAAACTTTGAATGCTCTCTTCAGGTTTCTCTGTGGAGGGTCCATCTCAGGCCAAGATTGAATGTGACGACAAGGGCGATGGTTCGTGTGACGTGCGCTACTGGCCTACAGAGCCTGGCGAGTATGCAGTACATGTGCTCTGCAACAGTGAGGACATTCAGCATTCTCCCTTCATGGCTGAGATTGTCAACCCACCTGGCAAAGACTTCTATCCTGACAAGGTGAGCAATAACTTGGGGGACACAACACATGTAACGGTGGCCTCCCCCCCCCCCTCTACAAATGGAAGTTTTTTTTTTTTCTTCAGGTTAAAGCACATGGCCCTGGTCTTCAGAGCAGTGGGTTGGCTGTTGGCAAGCCCACTGAGTTTACGGTAGATGCCAAGCAAGGTGGAAAAGCGCCGCTGAAGATTGTTGCTCAGGTAATGTTGTCGTATAGGAATGTAAATTTCTGTTGAGTTAAGCCCAGTGTGAAAAGTCTGGGGACCATTCTTAAAGTTGTTACTAGGCTTCCATTCCCTGCTCTTGTTCCTTTTTGGGCAATAGCGCACTAAGCTAGGTGGAGATGATCTCATTTTAAATGTAAATTTTGCTGATGCATAGCCTATTACACACGAGTTTGCCTCCACTCTGCAGGATGGGGAAGGCACCCCCGTGGAAGTCCAGGTTAAAGACAATGGGAACGGCACATACGCTTGTTCTTACACACCCCGCAAACCTTTAAAACACACGGTCATGGTCTCCTGGGGGGGAGTCAACATTCCCGACAGCCCCTTTAGGGTATGTATGCTCTGACGGTTGCGCAATGTTTTGCAGTCCCCGCCCCGAAAAATGACATTTTTACATTGAATGGTCTCTTTTGAACTTCAGATGAACGTTGGGGCAGGCTGCCACCCAAACAAGGTGAAGGTATCTGGACCCGGAGTGGCCAAGACTGGTCTGAAAGCCTTTGAGCCAACATATTTTACAGTTGACTGCGCTGAGGCTGGTCAAGGTAACAATGGGATAGTTTACTAGCTCTTCAATGTTATCCCGGTGTATTAGTAGTTCAGCAAACAGATGCGCTGTTTGCAGCTACTATCATGATTTGACTTTTTCTGTTGTCCAAAGGTGACATCAGCATTGGAATCAAGTGCGCCCCTGGCATTGTGGGCAACGCAGAAGCCGACATCGACTTTGATATCATTAGGAACGATAACGATACGTTCACGGTCAAATACACGCCACCTGGGGCGGGCAGCTACACCATCATGGTTCTGTTTGCTGACCAAGTGAGTTGTATTCCCTCGTGAGGTTTTCATTCTGTCATGGAAAGGGCATTGGTACTTTTTGTATGTGAGAAGTTGTCAAGACTATCTTCCCGTCATATGTACTATTCAGGCTATTCCAATGACACCCATCAGAATCAAGGTGGATCCTGCTCATGATGCCAGTAAAGTGAAGGCAGAAGGCCCAGGACTCAGCCGCAGTGGTAAGGCTACCATTGTATTCAGATTTTCTCTTGCGGTATTTTTTATTGTCATTTTCAAACTATATTGATGTTCACCCTTTCTGCATTAGTTGTAAAAAACAATGCTTTGCAAATTGATCAAACCACCATTTTTCAGTAACTATCCAGCATCATTCAGTGTTTTGAGGTTTCACTTTCAAGGATCGCTTGCGGTTTTACCAATAGTAGTGGGAAAATGACTAACACTAAACTCCAAATTTGACCTTAGGTCTGAAATTGTTCAAGCATATTTCTCAACAACTAAAACAATTTTTATGTTCAGGGATGCAAATAATTTTGTGAAATATTTTATAAGTCATGGCTAACAACTATTCTGGGATTTTTAGAATACAGTATGTTTTTAAAAACCTTCTACTGACTAGTGGTATGGTTGAGCAATTGCGTACATTTTATGACGTCTTCAGTTCTCCACAATCAATGTTCTCTTGCCCTTTCTAGGTGTTGAATTGAACAAGCCCACTCATTTCACTGTGACCACAAAAGGAGCCGGAAAAGCCAACCTGGACTGCAACTTTGTCGGCCCCATCAAAGCAGAGGCAGTCAAGGACTTTGAAATCATTAACAACCACGACAATACCCACACTGTGAAATACACTCCTGTGCAGCAGGTAAGATGTTAACCGCATCTCCCCAGCGGTTTAAAGCTCTTAGAGTGTCTCTTAAATAATAACAGGACACATGATTGATTGATCCCAGACTTGTTCGACTTACAATACTGGTTGAATTTTGGAGGGGTGGGCTGTGTCTTGCATATGAGCCACAGCTTAGCTTTGTTTTGTGCTAAGACAAGAACACTTTACTACCCTGATTATAGACAGGGTGGCGTCTGAGAAAATGAATGTGAACTATCTAGCATGAATTGCATTTTCACTTGTGGAAGCAGCACTTCATCTGTGCATGTCCTGCATGCAGCAGACGCATTTTCGAATGCAATACTTATCTTAGCCAAAGCTCATCAGTTTGTATGTTGATCATGTGTGTTTTCTTAATCCACAAGTGTACTTTTTTTTTTTTTTTTCTCCAGCTTACTTGTCCCAATTACTCACAGCGCTATTTCTTCCAAGCCTAACATCTTCACCCTCGTTTGTGACATCAACTTCCCTCATGTCTTCCCCTCACTACGTCAATTAACCTTTTTCCTGGCAGTTCCATCCTAATCGTGCTTCTACCAATAACTCGCTCTCCTGAACATGTCCAACGCATGGAGGTCTGGTCTCAAGCATGTAACCTTGGCTGTGTGTCTGCTGATGAGCTTATTTCCAAACCTGTCATCCCTGGTCATTTCTAAAAAGCATCTCCTTTCCACGCTCGTCACTGGTGTGGACTGTGACCCTCATTGAAAGTCCTCCCCTCTCGTTTTCTCACCAACACGATGGAGTTATTTTGCAAAACCTTGTGATTGGTATTGACGCGGACCAGCTTGAATCTCAATTCCTTCCTGACATCAGGGTCCTCTGGGGCTTGCTGTGACCTATGGTGGAGATCATATACCCAAGAGCCCCTTTAATGTTGCGGTGGCGCCCTCACTGGATCTCAGCAAGATCAACGTTACGGGACTGGGGGACAGTACGTGCTTATCAGTCCTGTTCTGAACCATAGTAACAAATCAATGTTTTCTACCTGTCATACCAAACTGCTTTTCAAGCACTTTGAAAACTATATGCATGCTGCATCCTGATCAACTTGCCTAGCCCCCGCCCCCCCAACGTAAATGTCTTTTCAACGCCACGTTACTGTGCTTGTTTATTGTAGAGATGTCTGTAGGCAAGGACCAGGAGGTGACTGTGAAGTCAAAGGGTGCTGGAGGTCAGGGCAAAGTGGCGGCCAAAGTGACAGCACCATCCGGCAAGCCTGTTGCTAGCAAGGTGGGGTCCGTTGTTGCATCTATATTGATTTTGTTTTAAACACACCTTGCCGCATGTATTGATTTCTTAAATGATCTCAGGTGGAGCCTGGGTTGAGTCCAGAAACCAGTCAGGTCAAGTTCATTCCAAGGGAAGCGGGGCCATACCAGGTTGAACTGACTTACGATGGAGTGCAGATCCCTGGATCACCTTTCACGCCCATAGCTTATCCTGCCACAGACCCTTCTAAGGTAATTCTGACTGACTATGTGCACAGTTTCATGGACCAGAATCATAGAAATATTTTTATCTCCTCTCAGGTGCGCTGTTCAGGCCCAGGCTTGGAGCGTGCCAAGGTTGGGGAAACGGGAGAGTTCATTGTGGACTGTACCAACGCCGGCCCAGCTGAACTGACCATAGAGATAATTTCCGACAGTGGTACAGAGGCCGAAGTTCATATCCAGGATAACGGGGACGGCACGTACACTATCACCTACATTCCACTCTATCCTGGCTCGTACACTCTGACCATCCGCTACGGTGGCCAGGATGTGCCGAACTTCCCAGCTCGGCTCACGGTGGAGCCGGCCGTTGATGCCAGCGGAGTCCGTGTGTTTGGGCCAGGAGTGGAAGGCAAAGGTGAGACAAGTTGCGTCATTATTTGAGGTTGAGGTGAAATTACTTGACAAGGAATAAATCATGGTTTCTTTTAGAACTCTTACAGCGCCGACTACTGACATCATAGTTGTACGTTCAGAAGCAAGATGTAGCTCTTGATGAAGTGGAGCTCACAAATTAGTCACAGACAAGCATTGGTTACAGTGACGTTGTCAACATTTAAAACAAAATTATCTTCAGTGGGCTATCGGGGCATTGCGTCATTTGAGCCTGTTGAAACTCCCACCAAATTTGTTGTTTTTGTTTCAGGCATTTTTCGCGAAGCCACCACCGATTTCACAGTTGATGCTCGTGCTCTGACACTGTCTGGAGGCGACCACATCAAAACTCTGATTAGCAACCCATCGGGCAGCCGTACTGATAGCATGATCACAGACCTTGGAGATGGGATTTATAACGTCGAGTACACTCCCTATGAGGAAGGTTCGTAGAAACGTTTCATCTTAGTTAAAAAAAAGTAAAAAGAAAAAGTTGTGCCATTACAGAAACACGGGCTTCAAGATGTTCCTTGTGATTACTTTAGGTCCACACAGTGTAGAGGTTTCCTATGATGGTACGCCAGTGCCAAAAAGCCCATTCCGTGTTGCCGTCACTGAAGGTTGTGATCCGGCCAGAGTACGCGTGCATGGCCCAGGCCTGAAAAGCGGCACTACCAACAAGCCCAACAAGTTCACAGTGGAGACACGGTAAATGGGACTTTAATTGAAAGACAGTTTCACTGCTTAAGGACGTGAGAGCTCAACTGTTGTGTATACAACTTATTTACAGGGGAGCAGGCACTGGCGGTCTTGGCTTGGCAATGGAAGGTCCATCGGAGGCCAAAATGTCCTGCACTGATAACAAGGATGGCAGTTGCAGTGTTGAGTATATCCCCTACGAGCCGGGCACTTATAACCTCAATGTAACCTATGGAGGACAACCCATCAAAGGTATTCAAGTCGCTGCTTTGCCGTGCTCTGTCAGTTGTCATTCATCCGCCCACCATTGTTTAACGTACACAACTCAGTAGCGTCAGAGGAATGTTGGGCAAAATCCTTCTTGAAATGGAATGTTTTTGCAGGCAGTCCTTTCTCAGTGCCAGTCGTTGACACAGTGGACAGTTCTAAGGTGAAATGCCAAGGTCCAGGTCTTGGTGGCAATGTCAGGGCCAATATTCCACAGGCCTTTACAGTGGATGCTACCAAAGCTGGAGTGGCCCCGCTGCAGATTCGTGTGCAGGGACCCAAAGGTGTGTGACTGTTGTCATTGAATTGCAATGCTTGTTTTGTAATAATAGGCGCAATATTAAAAAGAAAACTGTCTAATAACTTAGCCCCTTTGCTCACATTGAAAATGTTTGCTTATGCACACTAGGTGTGGTGGAGCCGGCTGAAATTGTGGATAATGGTGACCAAACTCACACGGTTAACTATGTTCCCACTCGAGAGGGTCCGTATTCCATTAACGTCTTGTATGGTGATGAGGAAATCCCGCGCAGGTACCACACGTGCAAAATGTAATCATAGCGGTTTTCTATGAGACTAACTATATTTACCGTTTTCAGCCCTTATAAGGTCAAGGTGCTTCCTACCCACGACGCCAGTAAAGTGCGAGCTAGTGGGCCGGGTCTGAACACCACAGGGGTGCCCGCCTCTCTGCCTGTGGAGTTTACCATTGATGCCAAAGATGCAGGGGAAGGACTGCTGGCAGTGCAAATCACTGTAAGTGTAATGGCACGCAGAAAATGTAGTTGGAAACTGGAATCACCGTTGAATAATTTTATGTGCAGGACCCAGAAGGAAAGCCAAAGAAGGCCAACATCCGCGATAACCACGACGGAACATACTTGGTGTCTTACGTTCCGGACATGACCGGCAGATATACCATCTTGATCAAGTACGGAGGAGACGAGATCCCGTATTCACCTTATCGCATTCGGGCTCTACCCACAGGAGATGCCAGCAAATGCACAGTCACAGGTATGCGATGAGCAGCCCCCATAGTTTTGCTCTTGAACCTGCTGGTATGGGCATGCCGGAAACCTTCCTCAGATTAAGGCCTTCCAGCTCATTTGAAAAGCGGACAAGGACTTAAACGTGACCGTGAGTTGACAAACGAGCAAGTCCAACAATCTGCAGTTCACAGTGACATGGAATTAAAACCAGCTATTCAGGCCGTAGACTGGTTGGATTGAGATTTCTTGGCTGCTGTCAAGTGGTAGAAACAGTATGGGCGATTGTCCTACATGCGATTATTGATAGTTGTTTGATAGGCAAATTCTTCTTGACCCATCACAATTTTGGGACCTGTTCTCAAAACTGTTCCCACTGTGTGTTATTATTATTATTATTATTATCATTATCATCATTTAGTCAATCAATTCATGTTCCTAGTTTGGAGTTCAAATCTTTTGTCCTGTTTTTCCTTTCAGTCACAATTATTGTTCATATTTGCATGCTCCCCACCACTCATTAGCCATTTCTAAATACTTTATAAGTACTGTTTTTGTTTATCAAAGGCTAAAGAGCATGTGATCACATCAATTAGTAGTTTCCGGTGTGAAAGAAGCTGCCTTGGACCATGGATCCCTGCGACCCAGTATTTTCATCACTGGGTGACATTAATGGGAGCAGAGCCATAGTTGTTGACACAGTATTTTCATCACTGGATGACATTAATGGGAGCAGAGCCATAGTTGTTGGTTTTAAACTCTGGAGGTTTGAATTATGGGACAGTTTGGCCCGTGCTAAACTTGAGCCGATAAACATGGCTGGTTCCCAGCAGGTTTTGTTAACTGCAATTCTGTTACTGCTTCTATTTTATTTAGACAACTTTTCATGCATTTATTTTGTTTCTATTGCTGTTACACTCCTCCTTGGCTCATTTCCTGCCACACACACACACACGCACACACACACACACACTGCCACTGTTTAGTTTCTCATTTGGATTTTTAGAGCACACATTTGCCTCCAATCACCGCCACCCCTACCTGACAATCTTGTGTGTGTCACTTTTGTCTTTTGCACATCCTGCTTGTCACCGTTCCCACTATCAGTCTCAATCGGAGGTCACGGTTTAGGTAAGCCCAAGGAGCAACTTTGTATTGTAGACGAACTCATGACTTTTCGCATGGAAACACTTCAAACCTGGGCTCTAATTCTCTTCTTTTACACCTTCTACTCCCCCCTCTTATCTTTTACTGTCCATATATTTCAGCATTTCATGTGTGCAATTTGCTCACGTGCTCATTTGGATACCCTAATACTAACTTGAAACAAGTTAAGGTCGGCATGCTGAATGACGGGCTAATCAAGCTTCCAGTTCTTTATAGAAATATTAGAAATGTTGGGAAAATTATTTCTGGATTTAACATGACTAGATTTCATCTTTAACTATTCTCTTGGTGGTGAAATATGCATGCTAAATGACTACGGTGAGAGCGCCTTGGTATCGTGAACGTGACAGTTTCCCAATCCACCAGGTGCCGGGGTTGGTCCAACCATTCAGATTGGTGAACAGACGGTCATCACTGTGGACGCCAAGGCAGCCGGCAAAGGCAAAGTGACGTGCACCGTGTGCACGCCCGAGGGAGCCGAGCTAGACGTAGACGTTGTGGAAAACGAGGACGGCACTTTTGACATCTTTTACACGGCGCCACAGCCCGGCGAGTATGTCATCTGCGTCCGTTTTGGAGGAGAGCACATTCCAAACAGCCCCTTCCAAGTCACGGTGAGTACTTTTATTATATTTATGTCATCGTTGAAATTACCATATTCATAGATTCCTGTAACTTATTTGAGGGACAAGGAAAAGATGGGATCACTTCAAGAACATCTTTGAGGGATGTCCCCCTTGGTGTTAGTCTCTCCCCACAGAAATATAATCACTGGATCCCCGTGGTGTCACATTGTTTTACTTCCCTACAACCCCTTCTATTTGTTTTCCACCCAACCTCTCACCCCCACCAGGCATTGGAGGGAGCTCCATCAGACCAGCTCATGCAGCAGTGCCAACTGCCCCAGTACTACGCTCAACAGCCCTGGGTACCAAAATACTTTGTCCCAACCTTTTTCAGCATTTTTCAACAATTGAGTCCTCCTTTTTATCTCCATCGTCCCTTGTCCTACTTCCTTTCTCTGCTCTGCACCATCAAACATATCCGGCGTCAGTGTGTGCTGTGTCATTTCAGGGGTCTCACCTCTGACAGGCCTGCCTTTCTCCTTTTCCGCCATGTTCCTCCATTTCATTAACAGGGCTCCTAACATGGACAATGCAACAGAGTTGCTCAGTAACAAAGAGACACTGGTCAACACTTCCATGTTTATACTGAGTTTCTAAAGTCATTAATTGATACGGTCAAGCAATTGGCCTGGAGCTAAATATCAACAGTACGGTATCTGTTGCCCAGTGCTCTTTGACAACTTACTGAAGGGACGAATTATCTGCGTTGACAGTCTTCCATGTGGACCGGTCTTCTGAGTCATTTGGTGCTTAACTGTCCTTTTTACCTTCCAATGTTTGGTACTCATCTCATTCTCAGTTTCTGTTGGCCTCATCATCATCATAGCAATGATCAACACTGTTGATCATTTCATCGCAAATGTTTCATTCCATTTGTTTGCTTGTATTTTTTTTTGCTCGGTCGTAGACAGACCAAGACAAAGTGTAAAATGTCCACAACATCTTCATACACTGAGTATTAGACCTTTGCTCTCTGTCTCACAGGCAACCGACAGACCATTGGGAATGAATGGTCTCGACGTGACAGGGCTCAGGCCATTTGACTTGGTCATCCCGTTCACCATTCAGAAAGGAGAGATCACGGGTAGGAAAAGCAATCGCAAGGCTGACCTCTTTTTGGGAGTGTTGCTTGAATCTCATTGTGGTCTCAACTCAAGGTGAGGTCCGAATGCCATCGGGCAAGGTTGCCAAGCCCGACATCACGGACAATAAGGACGGAACTGTTACTGTCAAGTATGCGCCAATTGAGGCTGGGCTGCACGAGATGGACATTAAATATGACGGCATTCACATCCCTGGTATGACTTTTGTTTGGAGACATTGCATAACGTTGCCTTCATGAGAGCCTTGTTCTCTAATGTCTTCATTGACTTTCATAGGAAGTCCCCTGCAGTTTTATGTGGATTACATGAACAGCGGTAATGTCAGTGCCTATGGTCCTGGTCTAATCCATGGGACCGTCAACAAGCCTGCAGTCTTCACAGTCAACACTAAAGATGCAGGCGAAGGTATGTGGGGCTCATGAGAGGCATGGGAAGAATGTACAACATCCATTCCGTTCTCCTCTCCAGATCCAAACCATCCGGGTCTTTTTTTTCCTCATTTACTCTTTGTTTCTGTAGGTGGTCTGTCTCTGGCTATTGAGGGCCCATCCAAAGCGGACATCAGCTGCGTGGACAACCAGGATGGGACGTGCAGTGTGTCCTATCTGCCAGTTCTGCCAGGAGACTATAGTATCCTGGTCAAGTACAACGACAAGCATATACCTGGCAGCCCCTTTTCAGCAAAGATTACTGGTAGATCCTGAAATACTGCAGGGTCAAAGTCAAGTAGGTTGTACTTTGCAAGGGTGTGACACCACTGTCCTGTTCTCATTTCCAGGTGATGACTCAATGAGGATGTCCCATCTGAAAGTGGGATCAGCGGCTGAGATTCCGCTGGACATTGGCGATTTCGACCTGAGCCAACTGGCCGCCTCGCTCACCACACCCTCGGGTCGTGAGGAACCCTGCCTGCTCAAGATGCTGCGAAATGGCCATGTTGGTGGGTAGAACAGATGCTGCACGTTTGTGAGCTTAGAAGCTCGTCAATCTCATCATTGTTGTCTCTGTTACAGGGATTTCGTTTGTTCCAAAGGAGATTGGAGAACATTTGGTCAACATCAAGAAAAATGGTCGCCACATTCCGAGCAGCCCCATTTCTGTTATGATTAACCAGTCTGAGATCGCAGACGCCAGCCGTGTTCGTGTTAGCGGCATGGGGCTGAGTGAAGCCAGGACCTTTGAGCCTGCGGAATTCATCATCGACACCCGTGATGCAGGTACAAGCTGAAGAACTTTAAAATTAGCAGAGAAAATACTTCGAGCCTCCATCACGCATTTGGTCTGTTCAGGCTATGGTGGCCTGGGCCTGTCCATCGAAGGACCAAGTAAAGTAGACATCAACACAGAGGACCAAGAAGATGGCACATGTAAGGTCACGTACTGCCCCACTGAACCTGGGAATTACATAATCAACATCAAGTTTGCTGACCAACATGTTCCAGGTGAGAGGCAGTAGCAAGACGGACCTTAACATTAACAGTGCTCTTAAAAAGTGCTGACTTTGGCCAATTTGATGTGATTGCGTTTCCAGGTAGTGCCTTCACTGTCAAGGTTACAGGTGAGGGCAGGATGAAAGAGAGCATCACTAGGAAGAAGAGAGCAGCGTCTGTGGCTAATGTTGGTAGCCAGTGTGACCTCAGCCTCAAGATCCCAGGTGGGCAAGAGATTATTTGGCGCACCACATTCCTTACCTTACGTGCATGTATTTAATTGGTGACCAATATTTCAAAACGTGCTCATTCTGTCACGGCGTCACTGGTTTTAAATGTTTGAAACACCCCACCCGCTTGTTTCTTTAGAGATCAGCATAGCAGACATGTCTGCTCAGGTGACCAGCCCCTCTGGTCAGGTTCACCAGGCCGAAATTATGGAGGGAGAGAACAACACGTACTGCATCCGCTTCGTGCCCACCGAGACGGGTGTGCACACTGTGTGCGTGAAATACAATGGGGTGCACGTGCCCGGCAGCCCCTTCCAGTTCACTGTCGGCCCCCTCGGAGAGGGAGGGGCACATAAGGTCCGTGCCGGTGGGCCAGGCCTGGAGAGAGCGGAGGCTGGAGTGCCAGGTTGGTGTGGTTGTTTTGTAGACTGCTATTACGAGAGTTTCTGCAAAGTCAACCAAGCTTGGTTCTTTTGCGTGTGAAGCTGAATTTAGTATCTGGACGAGGGAGGCTGGAGCTGGTGGGCTCAGTATTGCTGTGGAAGGGCCGAGCAAGGCTGAAATCGCCTTTGAGGATCGCAAGGATGGCTCTAGTGGAGTGTCTTACATTGTGCAGGAACCAGGTGAGACAAGAGATGCAAGTGTTGCTGCATGTTCACACCGAATCAGTCTCCACTGTAGAGGGGGGAATTGAATTTGCAGTAAACAGTTAAAACCAATTTCAAGTCCTGAGAGGCTAAACTTGTCACCTGTGGAATAGACCTCAATGGATTGCCTTTGTATTGTAATCCTTTTTTTTGGTGTGTGTGTGTGTGTAGGAGACTATGAAGTGTCCATCCGTTTCAACGACGAGCACATCCCTGACAGTCCCTTCATCGTACCAGTGGCCTCGCCCTCAGATGACGCCCGACGCCTCACTGTTGCCAGCCTTCAGGTGAGGCTCTGAGACACGCACACATGTCCATGTGCAAGCACACGCCAGGCCGCAGCGCACTGCCCAAAATGCATCCGCTTGGAAAGTGACCTCACGGAATCTACCACTCTACTAACGATCCGGAGTGTGTAGAAGGGGAAAATGCAATAATGCACAGCTAGAATAAAATGACTCGTTGCTAAGCAGAAGTTGTGGATAAAGTAGAGCTTGTTAGATTTAGTGATGAAACTGTGACAGTTGTGTTAGAGGGGTTCTGGCCACTCATCAGCTGCTGCATTGTTGGGCAGTGCCAAGGCACCACTGGCGCAAGAAAGGACTGTGTGTGTTTCTCGTGCCTCATTCTAAAGGCTCCCAACAGCCTACCTCCTCAAAATGGAATTACGGGGCGCTAAAGGGTTAAAGAGGGTTTGAAATAGGCTGTCTCCCCCTCCCCATGCCCTTTTTCCTTTTCCTTTCGCACATGCGGTACATTATCGATAGTAGATCGCATTTCATGACTATGACGTGGAAGAGATTAACGCCGTCGACAATTAACCACAGAAAGTTCTCGTTTATGGCAGGTGTAAAAACACAATTCAGATTTCTGACTTCTTGCAGCATAATTTTCCTTTGACGCATGCTCACCCGAGGTTATTTGACCAAGGACCATCACTTTTTGTGGGCGCAACATTAGATCTAAAGTACTTTTTATTCAATTTGTTTCTAGTGAACTTGACCCGAGGACCTGAAATGAATTGAGCTGAGACCAGATTAGCTTCACTTGATTTCAGAGGGGTATAAGTGTGACTGACACACTTATGCACTAAATTATTGGTTGGGTTAGTCCGGGTAGCTGAAAATCATATAAACGCCATCACTTAGGCACCCACACGCAATACTTTTTTTCTTCCCTTTCACTTTGTGTTCAATCCTGCGTGCTTGTACTATACAGCCTCTTCTTTAACCTTCTTAGCGACCTCCAGGTAAGGTTAAAAACCAACAAAAAAAATTGGCGTGTATAAATGCGTCACAAAGAAGTCTTGGTGTATGTAAATGGGTAATTTTCATCTAACCTGATGTGACACTCTTTTATTGTCCATGTAGCGTATGTACAATGCAGAGCAACATGGATGAGTGTTGAGTGTGTTCTGTCGAGCAGGAGTCTGGCTTGAAGGTGAACCAGCCGGCATCGTTCGCAGTCAGTCTGAATGGAGCAAAGGGTGTGATTGATGCAAAGGTTCACAGCCCATCAGGAACTCTGGAGGAGTGTTGTGTTACGGAGATTGACCAAGGTAATCGCAAAAAGGCTGTTTGAACTCATTTTAGTAACTTCTGAGATGTTTTGATATTGTGGAGAATTTTGGTATCCACGCCTTCATTAAGCCTGGTTCCATCTTTTCTAGACAAGTATGCAGTCCGCTTCATCCCTCGAGAGAACGGCCTGTATTTAATTGACGTGAAGTTCAACGGAAGTCACATCCCTGGTAGTCCATTTAAGATCCGGGTTGGAGAAACTGGTCAGGCCGGAGACCCTGGGATGGTGTCTGCATATGGACTGGGCTTAGAAAGAGGCAGCACAGGTAACTTGTTGCGTGGCCTCGTGTGGGAGAAAACTGTCAGATAGAGAAATTCTTTACGCCGATCCTCTGTTATTCTTGCTACAGGAACTGCGTGTGAATTTGTGGTCAACACAAGCAACGCGGGTCCCGGGGCTTTGTCTGTAACCATTGACGGTCCTTCCAAAGTGAAGATGGACTGTGTCGAGTGCCCGGAGGGCTACAAGGTCACATACACCCCAATGGCACCCGGCAGTTATCTAATATCCATCAAGTATGGTGGACCCTACCACATTGTTGGAAGTCCCTTCAAGGCCAAGATCACTGGTGGGAGAGCCATTTATTGCTACTCTACAAATAAAGGTTGATGGACTTTTGTATGGTTAGATCATGCTGTCCCCCCCGCCCCTTGTCCAGGTTCCAAGCTTGTGTCCAGCCACAGTATGCATGAAACTTCCTCTGTCATGGTTGACCCAGTGACTCGTGCCATCAGCTCCACCCAGCAAGGTGCTCCTATCCAGTCGGATGCCAGTAAGGTGGTGGCTAAAGGCCTTGGCCTCAACAAGGCCTTTGTTGGTCAGAAGAGCAGCTTCAGTGTTGACTGCAGCAAAGCAGGTGTGTCCCAGTTTCAAACATACCCCAGCCTGCATCACTTAATGTGTAACTTGTCATTATCAACCCTTGCTAGCTTAAATTGTAACCCAATGCATCTGTTTCCACAGGTCGAAACATGCTGCTGGTTGGGGTGGACGGCCCCAAAGTTCCCTGCGAGGAGATCCTGGTAAAACATTTGGGCAACCGCCTGTATAATGTCAGCTACCAGCTCAAAGAGAAGGGAGAGTACATCCTGGTGGTCAAATGGGGGGATGATCACATTCCGGGTAGCCCCTTCCATATCGTTGTCTAAAAAAAATAAGATTGAAATTTAAAAAAAACTTGCACCACCATCAGCAACTTCTTACCACTGTTATTGTTTACAGCTTTGTTTTCCACCCATGTTATACATTTCTCTCAACTTATTTCAGTTTATTCAGACCTTTTACAAAATCATTCATCTCCCAAAGATGCAAATATATCTTTGTTTTCAGCCATTGAGTTAACCCCCCCCCCCCCCCCTCATTTCTAATAAGCAAAATCTCGGGAAGGAGACTATTGCACCTTTATTGATTGCCAACTAGCAGTTGATTGTTTAACCATGTGCTTTGCAGTTAACAAAAAATGTGGGCATGCTGTAGTGGGCATTTGGTGGTGGTTAGGATATGCCTTGTCCACTCAGTATGTTGGAGGCCCTTTTTTTTTTTTTTTCTTTCTTTTTTTTCTTTTTGATAACACAGTTGTTTTACCTGCTGATAGATAGTGTGAGCCAGTTTTAGGCACTGCTGTTCCTTAAAATTACGCACGTTAGAGTAGAGGTCTAAACATGACCTAAAAGCATAAGGTCAACAGTAGTACTCAAACACAAAGCTTGTGTCACATCCACAATACTGCTTTTTCTGTGCGGTTGATGCCGCTGCATATTCATTTCTTTGTTCAAATGCCTGCAGATTCAGAACACCGGCTTGTGTCGCAAACATGTCAAAAAGGGAAGAAACCGAAATGACGCTGGACAAATTATGTTGTGCTTCATCACAGCTTTTCAAGATGGTGACCAAAAAAAAAAGTTGCCTTTTTTTAATTTTGACCACACCCCCTCCCCTTTTAGCGCTTGCTACAAAAACTAGAATCTTGTCCAGAATAAAAAAATGCTTTTAAATGTTTGTAAGACAGTATTTTGATACACAATAAAGTTGTTGTCTAGTATTTTGAGTGTAATGACTTTTGTGTACTCTGCAAAAAAAGAATGTTGGTTTCGCTTTTATTTATGGGCTTCACTCTGTCAAAAGAAATCTAATCCAGCATTCCATTTCCCAGTTTAGGGGAAATTGAGTGGTACCTCCCTAAACTGGTCTCCCGAGCAGGAACTGCACAATCATCACCTGGGGACTTTTGCAACTATAAATACATCAGTAGTCCCTACCAGGAACTGCACAATTGTCAGCTGGGCTTCAAACATGCTAAATTTGTCACAACAAAAGCTTTATTAGATCTGGCTGCTCAAGATTGGTACAAAAAATAAAATCTAAATATGCGGAGGTCAGAACAATTTTTTGTCCTTAGGCGACTCCCAGAGGACATCAACTGGAAGTGCTTTCATGTGACAGGTTTTCATATCTGAGTTCACGCAAGCGCACATTCGCACACGCCGACGGTCCAACTAGAAGGAAAAAGTTCGGCATACAATTCGGAAAATCACCTCGACAGTTTAGTTTCGACTATTTTAGGTCTATAAATCAACGTATTTTAGGTCTATAAATCAACCTATTTTAGGTCTATAAATCAACCTATTTTAGGTCTATAAATCAACCTATTTTAGATCTATAAATAAACCTATTTTAAACGTCTACTTTAGGGCTATAAATCAACCTAAGGGTCTATAAATCAACCTAATTTAGGCGTCTATTTTAGGTCTATATATCAACCTATTTTAGATCTAAAAATCAACCTATTTTAGACGTCTATTTCTGGTTTAAAAATCAACCTATTTTAGACGTCTATTTTTGGTTTAAAAATCAACCTTTTTAGACGTCTATTTTTGGTTTAAATTTAGACGTCTTGTAAATTGAGCCAAGATCAAGATTTTGCAAATTAATAAGGGTTGGGAAACGTTGAATGACCCTACCTCGACAGTTTAGTTTTGACTATTTTAGGTCTATAAAGCAACCTATTTTAGATCTATAAATAAACCTATTTTAAACGTCTACTTTAGGGCTATAAATCAACCTAAGGGTCTATAAATCAACCTAATTTAGGCGTCTATTTTAGGTCTATATATCAACCTATTTTAGATCTAAAAATCAACCTATTTTAGACGTCTATTTCTGGTTTAAAAATCAACCTATTTTAGACGTCTATTTTTGGTTTAAAAATCAACCTTTTTAGACGTCTATTTTTGGTTTAAATTTAGACGTCTTGTAAATTGAGCCAAGATCAAGATTTTGCAAATTAATAAGGGTTGGGAAACGTTGAATGACCCTACCTCGACAGTTTAGTTTTGACTATTTTAGGTCTATAAGTCAACCTATTTTAGATCTATAAATAAACCTATTTTAAACGTCTACTTTAGGTCTATAAATCGACCTAAGGGTCTATAAATCAACCTAATTTAGGCGTCTATTTTAGGTCTATATATCAACCTATTTTAGATCTAAAAATCAACCTATTTTAGACGTCTATTTCTGGTTTAAAAATCAACCTATTTTAGACGTCTGTCATACAATAAATGTGTTTTAGTGAGGACAAAGGTGGGCTCTTAGACGGAGCTTAAACCACATTTGCACTAAAACACGCACCACATTGGCCTCCAAAAAGCCAAGCAGGACTCTCCAAATAATGATTACCACATGCTAAACACGAACAAAAGTCAGAATTTGATGTGGTCAACTATTATGAAGACATTCAATGCGATTTTACAAAATTCCGTTAGAAACCTAATGCAAATAAAATCCCAATTCGATGAAAAAAAATTCAAATTCAAATATCCATGTGGAATAGCTGTGACTGTGGACTGATTTGGCAGAGCATGTGACGTCATCGAGCTGGACACGCCCACTTCCTTCTCAGCCCAGACTCCTAACACTTTTCAGGCTCAGACGATTTTGTTTTCTCCAACGCGGGACCCATTTCCGTGATTCTAAAGTAAGTTTGAGTCTTTTTACTACAATGTTCAATTAGTCTTTTTGTTCCAATTGCCCGTCCGTGCTTATTTGCTAAACCGGACAATTTACGATTCTATCGATCGATTAATCTGGGACGTATTATTGTGCAGAATGTCTTTGGGTGACAAAAGCGATGAAGAGCTAAGCAAGATGCTGACCGACTACGGCATCAAACATGGACCTATAGTTGGTAAGAATAATAGACATTTTCATCCGAACAAAGTTAGTAATGTGCTCATTAATTACCTTTTGGAGAAATTGGCGTTTGACAAATGGTTAATTTGTTCCTTCTTATGGAGTGCAATTAAAACAAACTGGTGAATTTGACAATTGAAAAATTACTGCATTGCGTTTCTTACACTGAATATTCTGCTCGCATAATCAAGCCAAGTCATACACGGTTGTGCATCTTTTTTTGGAAGTCGGTGACATTTCACGTGCATCTGTGCCTGTAGAGTCCACTCGCAAATTGTACCTGAAGAAGCTTGAGAGGGCCATGGAACATGTGCCTGAGAAACCCTCCTCTGATAAGACTTACTACAGAGAGGAAGGTAGGATACTCCTGAAATGAGGCTCTCTCAAAATGATGACTTCACAAATCTTGACTGCTTCATGTCCAAGGCCTATTTTACCTGATAATGCTGATTCAAATTCCAAATGTGAAAAGCTTTATTGCATTCGGCCTTCTAGTTTGAAGCTATGTGTTGGTGTCTGGGTTTGACTTGTGATTTGTACCATTCATTGTAAACATCTTCTCTTAAAGGTGTCCCTGGCTAAATTTTTGCTTCCCTCAAAATCCAAGAATGATTAAGAATTATAGCACCAACGAGGTCGACGCTGAGAATTACTTTTGTTACTATGACAACATTTCAAACGCTACAGACTAAGATGACGATACCTGGGGACTCTTTTATTCATTCTTGAAAATTGTGAAATAGAATGAATATGTGTGAATGTCTGCATTAGACTTCTAAGCTGTAAACATGTTCCAAATAACACAATCGACATTTGTTCGTTGTGTTGCCGGACCACCGAGTCCAGAAACAAGTGAACTGATTTGTTTCAATATATCTTCACAGAAGAAGAGATTACGTACATCACGTACCACAGCCCGGTGAGTGAAGCAGCTTATCATTTTGTGTTTGTACCTCACTTCTATGTTTTGACATGCAGACAAGTCTTAGATTCCATCTTGCTTTTGTTTGCACAGGTCAGACATGAAGGTTATGAAGACATGTGAGTGCAGCTTTACGTACCACACAAACAGTCTTCACACAGCTATTCCATCGTGCGTGTGGGTGGGGTAATGTGAAAACCTGCCTGACCAAGTTAGCTTGAGTAATAATTAAGAATGTTAAGTATCGTAAAGTGGTGCTTCCTGGTAAGCAGAGCTTCAGTGAGCTTTGTTTGGTTAACAGCAGATCGCATTAGCTTCTGATAAATGTCAGCATGCAGCACACATACATTTCATTTTGCTAGGTAGCCAACTCGTGGGTCAAATATTAGTGTCACAGGACTCAAACAACTTGATGTGTCATAGACAAATAAAACAGAGGATCCGGCCACTTTCAAAATAAAATATTTTTCAACCGGTAGTGCTTTTAACTTTTTTTTTCCGGCATGGTACAGGTCTTGTTGGGGACCACTGACGTACAGGATACAAGAATTATTTTAAATTGTGGGAGGAAATGCATAAACATTTTCAACGTCAGTAACTTTTGTATTATGTCCTTGTCGATAAGACGGTGATTTTTTTTTTTTTTTCTACCCAGGCTAAAAAGAAGATACAACAGTGAACCATTTGAAGATGAGGAGTTAGACGGGGACATACAGAACACGTATGTCTGTAAGCTTTTCGCATAACAGTTAAATTATTTCCTATAATCGTCGTCAATACCTTCTGTGATTACAGGCCCATCCAGCGCAGCAGCAAAGCAGCCAATCGGAATGTCGTACACTCCAAGGAGGCTGTCCAATCCAGATGCAGCTTCTGTGGGGTGATAAAATTGCTACTGCTGCTAGCGGTTGTGGCAGCTGCCTACTACACTTATTGTTACATTACCAAAGATGAAAATCCTTTCAAGAGTCAATGATCAATCAATGACCACTTCTAGGATGCAATCCCTTGCGCTTTGTTTTATACGTTGTCTTTGGTTTGTATTCATTTTGTCGGCGACATGATGGTGTCATGGGAAAGAAACGTTTTTATATTTTTACAGCAAACGCCGTCCAAATCATGTCAACCCTAGCATTGTCACATTGTATTTCAATGCAAACACTAAAGTTGTCTTCTACTTGTGGGTGAATTTTGTCCTCAAGGGTGCCGTGCAAATTCAAATGATGTTACTTGTTCTGAAATTCACTACAATAATGATGTTTGTTTGTTCATCTATCTATGACAGCCATGTATAGTGACAAGCAGAATATTTAAATATTCTCGCTCGATGGCAGTAGCTACAATTAACCATGTTAACGTTGTCATTCTTCCAACCGACCAATAGGTTTGTGTCAACAGGCCCACCTTAACATTGACTAAACAAATGTGTCTAGTAAACTGAGGTCACTAGAAACAAGATCACAATTTTGGTATACTGTACTGTACTTTTGAGTCTATTTTTGTTTGATGGGGTACTGTGAGTTGTCTTTTGTAAAATGTGTCTTGCCTTAATAAAGATTACTAAGGGGGTAAAGAAACTCTAAAATATTCATATGATTATGTGACTGGTATATTCATCACTTAATTAATTAGGAGTTAGAATATTCTATACAGTGTATAGACTAGAATTGGTTTTTTTTAAGAATAAGGGGGAAAAAAAGACCACCAAAAGCATGTTTTACAAAGTGGAAGCTGTTATTGCCATAAATAAAACCACAACATGAAGTTGCCAGGTATCGTTACTTTTGTGACCAATTACAACTGAAAGATAAAACGTTGACAAAATGTATATTAATTTGACCATCTCATCTGTTGAGTCATGTCAACAAAATTCTGAGATGTCAATATTCATATAAATACAATCAGGCTGTTTATGCATAAAAATTGTGAATTATATAACATTTTGAAGCGTGACAATATAAAGCTCTATGTACATATTGAAAAACTGATTAGGTGAAAGTGGTGCAGGTTCAAAGGCCAGTCGTCATGTTGTGCTCGGAACGTTGCGGGGACATCTCAGGTGTCGCTTCAGACATTGCGCCGTATTTTGACGGCCTGAGAAGGTGGAAGTGGAATAAGGGTTCATTATTAAAGCAAGCAAGGGATGCAACTGTGTGTCGCCGTGTTTGGCGGCCTGCACCTGAAAGCGTGTCCCTCAAAGCCCAACGCCGTGATGAAGATGTTGATGAGGACCGTGAAGAACACCATAACAGTGGCCACATTGTTCATCCTGTTCAACTTGGCATGTTTACGCACGTCGTTCAGATCGTACTTCACTGTTGCCACAGAAGCAAAACAAATTAGTCATACGAAAAGAAGACTTGGGGAAAATGTCGGGGCAAAACAGGTAACGTCAAAGCGGGTCTTGCAGTTACTTGCCTATAAAAACGAGCAGAAGTCCCACGATGACTTGCAGCGTAATGGACAGACACAGGAGGACAATGAGGGGGATGTAGAAACGATACTGCGGCCCCACATAGAGAACGGTCTTCAACTGGGACGAGTTGGCCATCAGCAAGGCCACATCCAGCATGCTTTGAGCGGCACTCTTCTTGGTGGCATAGTGGTTCATGTTGATGGGCCGATACACTTTGCCTGAGGGAGATGTTACCACCTAAGGAGGACACCACAGATCTGATTCGACAAGTAGTATTCGTGCTTGCACTCATTTGGGTGAGCGTCCAAGCAAGGTTATAATGACTTTTTTGATTTCTGGTTTCAAAATGTATCCATCAATTGGTTATGTCTGTAAAATATTATTATGAGGTGATTATAAAATGAACTAGTTTTATAGTTTTACAGCTCTCTGACGGGCGACCGTGATTTTTAATGTTGCCAGCAACAAATATTTGACCTCCCTGCTCTTTTGCAAACCTCAGAGAGGTACTTGTTTGTTTGATCACTAAGCACTTGGACGCGGAGCTACAAAAGGGAGTGGCGCCCACACACACAGGGCGGTGACTCACCTGGGCAGACAACAAACCGTGATCATCGACACTTTCACGACAGCTCAAGTACTGTACGGAGGTACGGCGGTAAATAGACTATCTATTGGAATACGTGGGAAAAAATGCAAGGAAAACTTCTGTTTTGTTGCGCTTTGTTCACACATACCCACACGGGAAGAAATGCAAGGGGAAATTTCAGTTTTGTTCATCTTTGTTTACACACACTCACACGTAGGCTCAAGGCATTTTGCCATGTTTTTACAAAATCCTGTTGTACAGGTAGGTGCAACATGACACTTAAACTCAACTTTCTCTGAGTAACAACGTGCTCATTCATCAAGAAATATCAGTGGGGAAAAAAATCATTGACATTTATATATATATATATCTTACCTCTATGTCTTTGTCATTGGGTTTATTGAGAGCGACGGCCTCCCCGTTGAGTGTGTGTTCTCTATCCATATCGTCTTTCTTCTGTCCTTCTCTGTCAAGTGACTTCCTCTTGCTGTTGACGCCTGAAGTATTTCGAAAGGCAGTCTTAGGAAATTGAAAAGAAAGAGGTATTCAAATGCTGACACAGACAGGATGAGCAAGTCAAGAAGCTCCTCTGGTTACACCGGGAAGAGGGACGTTCTCAGTCTAATAAGGAAGATCACAGTGTAAAATAAATGTGGCATGTTTCAGCCCATCCTCTGAGAGCGTGACGCCGCCCCTCACCGTTACCACAGGTGTCAAAGGTGAGGCCCGGGGGCCAGATTTGGTCCGTCATATGTGGCCTGTGGTCATTCATCGATGCATCTCCATGAGAGCCATGCTGTGTCGCTCATCGTTATTAATGTCTGAATAGCTTCTAATGAGTCCAAATAAATGTGTATTAAGTGTTGAGTTGTTGAAAAAAACTAACTACCGTAATTTCCGGACTATAAGACGCACCGAACTATAAGCCGCACCAGCTAAAATTCGGGGATATTTTAGTTTTTTTTCTTATATAAGCCGCACCGGACTATAAGCCGCACGTGCACACGCGTTTTTTACAAAGAAAGACAGTACACAGAAATCCTTTTTAAAGTTTTAATAACATACTTTAACATGTCTTTCTAAACATTGCCTGTGACGCAGCAGTAGTACCGCAGCAACACGGAAGTGTGCACGCGAGTTATTAACAAAGAAAGACTGCACACAGAAAGCTTTTTTAAAGTTTTAATAACATACCTTAAGATTTCCTTCCAAACACTGCCTGTGACGCGGCAGTAATACCGCAGCAACACGGAAGTAACACAGCACTAATCGGGTTTGATTAAATAAAACATACTGGTAAAAGTCACTGAGACGCGGTGGTAACACAGCAGCAACACAGTAGCACAGCACTAACAGGGCTGATTAAAAAAACATACTAGTAAAAGTAAAATAGAGAGCTTCATCGTCTTCATATTCCTCCTGTGCACCGAAACCCTCAAAGTCTTCCTCCTCAGTGTCCGATTGGAATAGCGTTAGATATCCTTCGCCTCACACTTTCTCAGTCTCTCTTTCGTCGTCGCTTTTATGCATTTTTTTGAGTGTGATGAGGGTCTGTTCATGCTAATTTTATTCATGCACAAAGCGCTAAATTACATTAAACTAGCGAGCGACACGTATAGCTCCAGAGTAGACGGGACCACGAAATAAAGAAAAGGGTGACGCAACACAATGTCATCAACATCGACTGCCTTTAGCTTAAAAGCGGCCTCATATGCATTTCTTTTGTCCCCCATAATGACGGTTTGTGCATAAAAGCTTCCTTTCAGTAATGTCCGTCTTGACAAACTAGCACGTCTTCTTCGGCGCATTATCTCTTCTTCGTCTGTCTCACTCTTGCTTCCTGCTAGAGCGCCCCCTGGAGGCCGTAAAAATCCATGAATAGGCCACGCCGCCACTTAAGCCTCGGGGTTCAAAGTAACCTTCTGAATAAAATGCATTAAAAGTTCACGTTCATTACAACTTGTTTTTGGTGAGCAAAATGTCAGAAGAATTGAATTTAAATGCTGATTGATTGGGTTTTAATACAATGCAGATGGTCCAAACAGCGCCATTGCTTTGTGTAATCTCTGAGTCACATGGCAGAGTAAGAGAAAGGGTTTAGAGCCCTTTGACGCAGGTCACCTAGCGTGCATTCCAACTAAAGCTCATAATAGTCACAAGCAACACAGCCAGAATAAGCAGCAGCCATAGTAGTGTTTCAAAGTAGTATTTTTGTTGTTGGTTTTTTCTTCAAGATACCGCAGTGTATAAAAGTCATCACAAAACTCACGAAAAAAATCCTCAAATAAGCCACACCTGACTATAAGCCGCAGGGTTCAGAATTTTGGAAAAAAGTCGCGGCTTATAGTCCGGAAATTACGGTAGGTGAAAGCGGTGCAGGTTCAAAGGCCAGTCGTCATGTCGAGTTCAGAACGTTGCGGGGACATCTCAGGTGTCGCTTCAAACATTGCGCCGTATTTTGATGGCCTGAGAAGGTGGAAGTGGAATAAGGGTTCATTATTAAAGCAAGCAAAGGATGCGACTGTGTGTCGCCGTGTTTGGCGGCCTGCACCTGAGAGCGTGTCCCTCAAAGCCCAACGCCGTGATGAAGATGTTGATGAGCACCATGAAGAACACCATAACAGTCGCCACATTGTTCATCCTGTTCAACTTGGCATGTTTACGCACGTCGTTCAGATCGTACTTCGCTGTTGCCACAGAAGCAAAACAAATTAGTCCTACGAAAAGAAGACTTGGGAAAAATGTCGGGGCAAAACAGATAACGTCAAAGCAGGCCTTTCAGTTACTTGCCTATAAAAACGAGCAGAACCCCCACGATGACTTGCAGCGTAATGGACAGACACAGGAGGACAATGAGGGGGATGTAGAAACGATACTGCGGCCCAACATAGAGAACGGTCTTCAACTGGGACGAGTTGGCCATCAGCAAGGCCACATCCAGCATGCTTTGAGCGGCACTCTTCTTGGTGGCATAGTGGTTAATGTTGATAGCCCGATACACCTTGCCTGAGGGAGATGTTACCACCTATGGAGGACACCACAGATCTGACTCGACAAGTAGTATTCATGCTTGCACTCATTTGGGTGAGCGTCCAAGAAAGCGTATAATGGCTTTTTTGATTTCTGGTTTCAAAATGTATCCAGCAATTGGTTATGTCTTTAAAATATTATTATGAGGTGATTATAAAATGAACTGGTTTTCTGTACGGAGGTAAATAAATTATCTATTGGAATACGTGGGAAAAAATGCAAGGGAAACTTCTGTTTTGTTGCGCTTTGTTCACACATACCCACACGGGAAGAAATGCAAGGCGAAATTTCTGTTTTGTTCATCTTTGTTTATACACACTCACATGTAGGCTCAAGGCATTTTGCCATGTTTTTACAAAATCCTGTTGAACAGGTAGGTGCAACATGACACTTAAACTCGACTTTCTCTGAGTACAACGTGCTCATTCATCAAGAAATATCAGTGGGGAAAAAAATCATTGACATTTATATATATATATATCTTACCTCTATGTCTTTGTCATTGGGTTTATTGAGAGCGACGGCCTCCCCGTTGAGTGTGTGTTCTCTATCCATATCGTCTTTCTTCTGTCCTTCTCTGTCAAGTGACTTCCTCTTGCTGTTGACGCCTGAAGTATTTCGAAAGGCAGTCTTAGGAAATTGAAAAGAAAGAGGTATTCAAATGCTGACACAGACAGGATGAGCAAGTCAAGAAGCTCCTCTGGTTACACCGGGAGGAGGGACGTTCTCAGTCTAATAAGGAAGATCAGTGTAAAATAAATGTGGCACGTTTCAGCCCATCCTCTGAGAGCGTGACCCTGCCCCTCACCGTTACCACAGGTATCAAAGGTGAGGCCCGGGGGCCAGATCTGGTCCGTCATATGTGGCCTGCAAAAGAAAATTGTGTGCGTTACCATCCATGGTCCTTCCTGTACCGACATTTCATATTGTCATAAGTAATGAATAATAATGTTGAAATATTGCATGTATTTTCTTGTTACTAAACCCATTTTCAATTTGAACAATACAGAACAAAATGAAGAAAAGTAAAAGAAAAATCAAAACTAGGTGTCCATGAATTTGTTGTTTAAATGTAATGATAGGAGGAGGCTATTAACCATTTACGGTATGTGGTTTTACTCAACCCACGAAACTGGCAAAGGTTGAAATGGAACATGCCTTATTGACCCCGCTGTTTTCCACTTTTACCAGCAGGGGGCAGTGCTCTTCATTTATGAAGCAGACAACCGGAAGCTCTTGTATAACTTCCGCCCTTCAGGACAGTCCCCACTTAACATGGCGCTGTACTTTGCCTTTCGTTCGGCAGCGTTGCGTCGATCCCTTGGGTTACATAGGGGCACGCCGGGGTCTCCCAGTGTCATTGTGGGACTCAGGTTTCTATGTGCCGCAAAAGCGCCATTCCAAGAATCCACAGAGGAATATGAATTTGTCGAGCGTCTTATACCGCCCTCACGGGTCCCCACTCCGCCCAAGCACTCCGGACCGACGCCGTCTGGCTGGACCCCTCCGGCTGAGTCTCCGCCGTCACTCCCTTATATGATTCGCCGCTCCCGCATGCACAACATTCCGGTGTACACCGACGTGACGCACGGTAACCGCTTGATGACTTTGGTCCGAAAGGTGGAGGGCGACATTTGGGCTCTGGAGAAAGATGTCAAAGAGTACCTGAAGGACGTGACTGGCAAAGAATTGCCCACTCAAGTCAACGAGGTCACGATGACATTGAGGGTGAAAGGACATTTTGATAAGGAGCTGAAGGAATGGTTGATCAGTAAAGGCTTCTGAAAGAGCTTGGCAACTTGCATGAGTCCGATTCACTCGCGTGTACCACGTGACAGAAAGTGACACCAAAAAGACGCTGCTTGGACTCTGAGAACTTCATAAATGCATCATTCATCGATGCATCTCCATGAGAACCATGCTGTGTCGCTCATCGTTATTAATGTCTGAATTGCTTCTAATGAGTCCAAATAAATGTGTATTAAGTGTTGACAGTTGTACATACGCGACTGTTTAATTTCTTACGACACCGTGTACCATGTTGTTTACTTAACAATTATGCCTTCATGTATTAATAAGCACCAATCTGAGAATTAAGCATACAACATGTTACTTTTTATGTACAAAATGTGAAATTGGCCATAAGCCATTCTCAGTTTTCACACATTCAAAATTATGAACAGATGAGTAAAATGTTTTATTAATGTAGGACAATACCCAAGTACATTGAATACAGTTCCATTAAGAGAATAAAAACAATGTAATTACAAATTATTTAACATTTACAAATGAAATGGAAAAAATATTGTTCATGTATTCTTGGCTGCACTTAGGTGTGAGAGAGAAGCATTGTATCGCTCCGTTAGTTTATCCAGTTGATCATCTGAGAAACACAAAACAAGAACAAAAACCTTGATTATGGAATCTACAAAAACCCTTGATTAAAATCTCTATTAAAGAAAGCAATTAAAGTATTGTAGTTTGTTTCCATCTTGTGGCATCTTCAGGCATTTTTTTGGGAGGTCCATCCAAATAGCATTCATTGTACCGTCTCACTTTCCTGAAACATTTACTTACTGTGAAATATGGATGTTAGATGTTGACTGATAATCTTCATACCAATGAAACTAATGAAGCAATAGAAAATCAAATGCGTAAAATAACTCACATATGGTGCCCTCCCCTTGGCTCGTGCAACAACGCTTTGTCTGGAGGTGGCTCACAAACTGCTTCGCGGCCGTTGATGCTTCCGATACCTCGTTCAGCATTTCCAACTCCTGTAGAAAGTCGCATCCAAGTGAGCTCCTGATTCATCTTCAACAAATTGTGCTTGTGCTTGTACCGTGGAGAAAGCTTGCAGAAGTTCATGGACTCTCTGGAAGACCTGTGGGTCTGCGCTAAAGCGAGGTCTCTCTTTTGTGCAAAAAACTCTCAGGTGTGTCTCTTCCACGTGGCAGAACGTGGTCATCAGCTGCTGGAGGTCGCACATGGCCACATGCAGCGCACGGCAAGCAGAGGCACGGGCATTTGGCTCCTCTTTTGTTGTCAGGAACTCACACTGAGTTGAGAAGAGCAGGAATCATTTTTAAAGAACTACATTATTGACTTGTAAGTGGCAGTAGTTTTGCTAATCATCACTCAGGTCATACCTCAGACTTTAGCTGCTCCAGCATGGAGCGAGTAGATTTAATAAGGGCGGCACTGCTTTCAGCATTGTCTCTTCTTGGCTTGGTTGATTTAGCGCTTTTGCATAAAACCCTTCTGATAGAAATACAGATAGATGGGAAGCAGACGAATGACGGAAAATGCTCAAGAAGCAGGTTCTGGAGGAAGAGTGCAACATACGGGACATTTGAAAAACAGGGGTCCAGCGAAGGCGTGACAATTTGTGCAAGATTCTCATCTGTAAAAACCGTGTCGAGCAAGATCTTCATATCATGCGCAGTGGATGCACTTAAGTCTGAGACCTCAGCGATAAGATTTTCCAGGAACTGAAGCTGCTGGTGGCAACCGGCATCACCCTGGAGGAGGAAACATTAGAGGGACACAAAATACTTGGTGTACGTCAAAGGAGTACAAGGGACAAGGGTTGGCCACAAAAGTTTTCCCACCTTGATTAAGTCCAGGCTGTCTCCTCTGCACAGCATCAGGTCCTGTCCAAGTGCAGCCATCCCTGTTTAGAAAGGCAGAACACGTGAAGAAGTGCTGCTAAGGGAAACATCTATACTAATCTTCTGGGGTTGCCATTATTTTCACTTTAAATCTCCATTTTTCCCATCCACAATTTTATAAACCTGAAGATTTGCCAAATGTGAAGTACACTTTTCATCAAGCATGCAAATAATTTAAAGACCATCATATTACCGTTTGTCAGTATATCAGGATTTCGGGTTCTTAATGCATTCTCTTTCAAACTGGCCAAGTTTGGATCAATACTGGGAAGACAGAAGAGGTCATTTTAACAAATGATTACATTTACTGACGTGCATGCAACACGTATGTCATGTTTTCCCAACCTGCAGCAGACCCAAGTCAGTATGTCAGTACGAAGCTGGGAAGGAGTGCAGAGCAGCTGTAGCATGTCCTCAGACTCCTCTATGTACACACATTCCAGCAAGGGACACGGCATAGCCTCAAAAAAGACAAACACGTCTTACATTAATGACATTTGTCAGGTGTCAGAGGTATTGAAGCTGGTGTTGTTTGCTATTAGCATTTATATATCCTGGAAACGTAAATATCTGAAAACAAAGTTTGGTTGGGATCGCAGAACAAATGTAATCAAGTGCAATAGCAATGATGGGATGCAGACAGAATGGGTTTATGTAAACAAATTCCCAAGGTTCATAACAGATTCTAATCAAACCGGTAGCGTCTGAATATCCATCTTTCTATTTTGATACATCATCTGAAGAAAAGACTGAACAGAAGGTAACAAGCGACCAAAAGTACTACAATTACGAAACAAATAAGTTACCAGCAGGCGTGAATAAATGCGCCGAGCCTGCTCTGTCACGTTCGAAACAGCCGCCATGTTCTTCGTCACTGACAAGAGCGCGCATGCGCACTGGTGGAGGCGCGGCGACGCTTTTACCACGCCCCCCCCCTCCTCCTGTCTGCAGGTGGCAGCATTGAGCACAACAGTCTACAACCTACTAGAAATTTGGAAGTGTACAAAGAAGAAACTCATTTCCGAGTCGAATCGTTATCGCTCGCTAGCCGAATAAGAAACCTTTTTAACCGATTGTCACGTTTCGGTCTTGGTTTTAAAGAACATCTTAAGACTGTGGTGGAGTCTAGCGACTTGAATTTTGTGTAGCCCACAAGACCGCCGCTACCCATCTCTGCCTTCAAAATGAAGAAAAAGGTATCCGAGAAAAATCGCCATGTGGTAGCGTGGCTCAACAAAGCCGAATGGGATCAAGTACGAGAATATCTTTACTCCAAAGATTCCACTCTACAGAAGAATGCCCTTAATAGGATTTCGGCATGGAAAGCAAGGTACGCCAACAGTACTCCTGTGGCAATGGACTGCACCGCCGACTTGGTGAGGTGTCAGGTGCTGGACCGTTCCAAAAAGCTGGACTCTCATGAACTGGTTCTTCTTTATGGAACGGCCCTGGTGAGATTTACTAACCTGATCACCGAACGCCAGCAAGGAAAAATGTCCCGCTCGTTAAGGAGACTGGCCGGTAACTTGAACATCCCAGAATGGATCGTAAACATCAGGCATGAAGTCACCCATCGAAAACTCCCTGCGTTGAAAATGTGTCGGAAGGCATGCGAGGTGATTCTGGAGTGGCTCCAGCAGGAGTATTGGTCCAGACAGTTGGGAGGTGTGCCCAATGGAGACTTGGACGCACAGTCTGATGGAGAGGATGCAGAAATGGACATGAAACAGCAAGAAGACAAGCTGATTGCAAGGCAAAAAGAAATGGAAGCTTATAAGAATGCAAGGGAACTTTTGATCTCTTACGAAAAGGAGCAGTATGATGCTTGTGGGGGCGTACGTGAAGAAAAAAGGCTAGACCCTTTGGTGGATATGAGCTGGATACTCGGCGAGATAAAACATTTTTCTGTTGAGTTTGCCGACTTGCTTATTGAGGTCCTCCTGGAAGATGGCTTCCTTGTTCCAACAGCTGAACAATTGTCATCATTAGGCTGTGACACCTCAGAGAGTGACTGGTTTTGTCCCACAAGGCCCAAACTCCCTCCAACTTTCCTGCGTTTTTGGCTCCCCCTTCTGAAAACGCTTAACTCGCCCACCTTCATCCATCTCTTCCTGGAGAGACTCTTTGCTGAACTGAAGCTTCACACCTGCGAGCAGAGCAAGCACAGGATGTACTACACTTCTGGGTGGATCTCGGAAGTAATGCTCTGTAACAGCAACAAAAATGATTATCACTTTGAAACAAAGACACAGAGGAAAGCTAGGTTGAAGGACAGAATTTTTGTCAACCGCATCCAGCTGATGTGGCAGCAGCTTCTGTCCGCCTGCTTGGATGCTCCCTGTGCTAGTACGCCTTACCTGCTCCAATTAGTCTTGGAGGACATGGAGCATCCTCTTCCTCTGGAAACGCAGCAGAGGCTGATGCAACTCTGCTCCATCTACACTCAGACAGAACCTTCTGATCCAGACACAGAGCAGGAAAAGCGGCCTATTTACACACTGGAGAGTTTGCATGAGAAATTGCAACGTTCAAAGCGCCACGGCCATTCGGAACCGCTGAAGCGAACAGCAGAAGACAACAAATGGTCAGATGCTGAGGTGGAGAAAGCAAAAGTGCTCCGGGGTTCCTCGTGGCAAGTGTGCTTTGATAAAGTTTTGTGGAAAAATTTCCCTCTTGGAAAAGTCCCCGGCCAATCAGATGAGCCGTCGTGCCTGATGCTGGACAATTATTCGACGATGACCGTGTCTGACCAGCCAGCGGAGATGGAGAGCAGCACGGCGCAGAATGTCTCGGGACTTTCTGCTTCCACGAGGACAGCTGAGGGTTTTCTTTGGAGCCACAGTGACCTCAGCAAGCTCAAAACTGGACTGCAACTTTTTTGAGTCTAATGTCAAATATGCAGGCTGGTTGTTAAAAGCACGTCTTTTAGTAGATCCCAGTATTCATTATTCTTATTTAAAAATTAATGAATTCTCGACAAAACTGACACTTTCTACTGACTTTTTAAACACCCATTATCATGTAAGAAAACAGCAGTTACCTTTTCCACACCAATTAAATGCACTCGTCACCCCGACAATGTGACATGGTGGCGTGTAATTTTGTTTTTGTCTATGTGGTCAATAAAAGTTGTTGTTGGCAGTGCATTCAGATTCCTTTATTTTTTATTATTATATTTTTTTTTACAGCGCTTTTCCTCATTAGGGTCACGGGGCTGCTTTCCCAGGTAGCTTTGTGCAAAAAAAACTGCACTTGTCTCAGTGCATCTCAACAAACAAACCACTCACACAATCGAAAAACCAAAGAAGTATGTTCTTGGAAGGTGGAAGGAAACAGGATCATAATAGGGATATTCATCTTTTAAATGAAATTTGAGGGTAAGCAACAGGTGACTTAAACTTTTAAAAGCACATCAGGCCTTCAAGGTTTTACTACATAATGCTGTCGTCTAACAGCCGAATGGCAAAATTCACTCAAAATCTTATGTCTATGAAAATGTATTTTTCCTCTGCGCAGCGTTGATTGCAGATCTTCCCATCTCTATCTGTTAACAGATTACAACCTGCTGCAGATGACTCTAAACATAGTGGCTCGTTTCACTTTATTTCAAGTTATTTGTTTGGTCTCACAGTCTTGGCTACGTCATGTCAAAATTTTAATAATGTGGGTTATGCTATTGACATGAGATGAGCGCATTTCAGGTTCATACTGAAATTGTACCTGAAATCCCAATTTCTCCAACTTTTTGAAAGTACGTAAACGTAACTGGCAAAATGGAGGCCTCACGTTTGGTGTTCAAAGTCCAGTTTTATTTTTTTTACCAAATAACATCTATAATATAGGATTAGCATCACAGACATGTTTTATTGATGTATACGTACATGCATAAGGTTGAGAAGCGGTATCAGACAGTTACGTGTACAAATAAAACAAAAACACGTTTGTTTCGTGGATAACAACAAAAGCAAAAACTACATACGTCATTAAACGCAACACCGCGCCATCTTGAAAGTTGAGTTAGGAGGCCTTCCAGTTCCTGCGGAGCCTTCCCCGTGACAAGCCACCTTTTGGATGTGCGCATTGTGAACTACCGAGAAAATTATTCGAAACTGTGATATTTTCATCCACGATCACCCATCTGTATCATCGCGACTTCGTCCACGTCTGTGAAGAACGGTAAATTATCCGTCCAGATGTCGTGCGTCACCCGTGTATTTATTTAGCGCTTAAACTAGCTTTAGCAAACAAGCTCGCAAGAACGACGCGATCGGACTAGGCGACTGCTTCAAAAAAACACTTGGATAAATCGTTACTTTTCTCTTGGAACTGAAAGGTAAAACATTTTCGATTAAGCTTTGATGTTCTTTGTAATTGCTTTTATCTGCTTTGATCTGGGCCTTGCTAACATTCGTTAAATGCGCTAAAAAGTATAACGTAGGACGCAAATAAATTGCACTAACTGTATTCGTTCTGTAACGACGTTTAACAAGTAAATTTGATCAACAAAGATTTGCACCGTTAATCGGATTTTACGTGCGCTCGAGAGGTGTTTAAGGACTTTGTTTGTTTCGGCTAGTTCCGGCAGCCGTCGAGTAGTAGCCTGGGTCAAACGTTAAGCATGCGGTCGTTGAGCTCCATGTAAAATGGTGGCGCCTTAAAGCGAATGGCTCCGAACATTTGTGCTTTTGTAATTCGGCATTTCTGGACTACTGCATACAGAATAGCAACTTAAATGCCGTTAAAGTTTCGCCATCACGACGTTTTAAGTTTTGCTTGGCCGTGAGCATGCTAAAATGACGTTGTTTTGTAATGTTTACGTAACAAGCCAAAAGTCCAAACATTGTTGATTGATATTGTAATTATTTTTGTTGAACATCAAGGCTCCAGAGAAGTTTTTTTTCCTCCATTTTATTTAAGCCCATTTCTAAAATAGGTGTGTAGTATTGTACTAATGGATCCATTATAGTAAGTAGAATGGCTGACCTAGCTCACAGATTAAATATTATTCATTTGGACAGGTGTATCTAGCAAAGTATATTTTAATAGTAAGAGGCCCTGAAATCATAAATTGTTACGACTAAGTTTAAAAGTTTCTTAAATTGAAATGTAAACATCTACTCTCTTTATCTTTACAGGAATAAGTTCTGCACTTGCTGGACATTTATCAACTGTCCACGTCCAAACAAAATGATAACCAGGAGAAGAGGCAATTGCAGCACGCCACTGAAGTCCCTTGAGGTTGAAGTGAGCACTGCTGTGAAAACTATAGAAGATCATCACCCATGTCTCCCCGAGGAGTTCCAAGTTGATGACTTCAATATGAGAACGGAGTTGGATGAATTTCTGGGAATCGAAGACCTGGAATGGTCTCCTGAGGGAGAGACAACGTCGCCAGTCTTTGACCTTGAGCTTGGTCATTTTTACAGCAGCAAGAATGAAGATTCTGGTGCAGACGTATCAACCGCCTCCTCTCCAGGGAGTGGGTCATCCGCCATGAAGATGAGAAATAAGCAACGGCAAGCAAACCAAGTCAGCAACAAAAATGCAATCGCTGCTCGGATGAATCGTCTTAAAAAGAAAGAATATGTTAACAGCCTTGAAAAACAGGTGGGCATCATGTCCACGGAAAATAACACGCTCAAAACAGAAAACGCTCAACTGACCAAACGAGTGGAGGAATTGGAAGATGAGACCAGGTACCTGCGAGCTGTGCTGGCCAATGAGAGCATGTTAGCTCAGCTGTTGTCACGGCTGAGCGGTGTGAATGGCATGAAATTATCCTCCTCGCTTTTCCAGGGCGCCGACTCAAACGAGCACGACTACTCACTGCCACGGAAACGTGTGAAAGTGGAGGCCAAAGAGACATCTGGTGGCGTGTGCCTCCACGTGGACAAGAACCATGTCTCTGTGGAGTTCTGCACTAAGTGTGCAGCCAGTGCAAGTGCGGCACTTAAAATGTAGGGTCAAGTACTTACCTCTGATTTCACATATTGAGATGAGACACGGCTCTTTAAAGTGCTGACCATCTTGACGGTGGACGAAGACTGTTAACATAACCAGGACCTGCTGATAGTGCATGCGTTTGATGACATGTTGGCTCGGGTGCTCGTTGCCGCTAAACCTTGTTGACAGTTTCTTCTAGGTAATGGTTGCTTCTACCAATGAGGGATGAATGGCGCTCTGAACACCTTAACCTGCTTGACTCCATGGTAAGGATCAGAGCGGAGAGAGTTTTCCCCACTAGTGTTGAAGGCATTTTGGTCAAAGCTAATCTGTAAAAGCTACCAAAAGAAATCTTGAATGCAAGATGTATAAATGACGGTGAAGGTCCACAAAGAGTCAATTGGCTATCAGATTCCAGAAACATGGAAGAGGATTCAAATGGAATGTTTTTCCAATGAAGCTCTTTGTGAACCAGCACCATGTTACAGAAGAATCCCTTTAATATAGAGCCGCCTGTTTTTCTTTATTGCTGAAGTGGATTCTGCTGGTGGAGGTTGAAGAGACTGGACAAGCTGCTGCCACCGTGGCCATTTTTGTCTCTCTCTCTCTTTTTTTAAAGGTAGTATCGGTAAAAATGGTATTTGTCATTCTATTTGCCACATATTTCCTAGTCAAGATTTTCTTTACTGTTTTTTGCGAGCTCAATACAACTGCACTAGGAGTGTTTTTGTTGTGATAATTGAAAAATTATATCCAGAATCATCTGCTTTAGGTGATTATGTTGTCATAAGATGTAAATGTGTACATAATTTGATAATTTGAAAGTGTGCCCGTTGAGGTAATTGACCTCTGCAAGAAGATGAACAAATAAATCCTATTTTAACTGTTTCAGTTGCAGATATTTACATTGCTTTTGTGTGTATTGTTGATATTAATGCATCTCTCTTTCTCTTTCTAAACAGCAAGCTCTCTCCCGATAAAGGTCTTTCTTTTCCTCGGCATTTGGGTCAAGTCTGGTAAAGGTTCCAAGTTTAAGGCACGTGCTGAAAAAGGTCCATAGAGATAGTCTTTTACATTTCGGCCTTTTTTCCACTTGGAAAGAAATGAACAGAAATGTCCTTAAGTCGTTCATAGTTTTAATTTATGCACAGCTAGGGATGGGCATGTGACCTTTAGGTGAGAACATTTAGTCTCACGTGTACAATAAAAATCAAGCCTATAATAGCAGAATTGACAGGATTTTGTAGAATATTAAAAAAAAAAGATCAGACCAAGATAAATTATTTCAAAACGTGAAGCCCCTGTTATCTGTATAACTTGCCAACGCAATTAAGTGGAAGTAAAATCTGCACAATGATCACACACAGCTTTTGGGATTTAATCACTCATTGAAGCTCGTGTCTAAGAGTCAACACATACAGGTGCTGGCCAGTGAATTAGAATATCATCAAAAAGTTAAATTATTTCAGTAATTGCATTCAGAAAGAGAAACTTCCACATTATATTCATGCATTTCACACAGACTGAGATATTTCAAATGTTCGTTTTTTTTTTATTTTGATATTTATAAGTGACAACTAATGAAAACTTCAAATCCGGTATATCAAAAAATGTGCATATTTTTTTATTAGAAATGTTGGCCAACTGAAAAACATGAACATGAAAAGTATGAGCACTCAATACTTGATCGGGTCTTTTGCCTCAATTACTGCATTAATGTGGTGTGGCATGGAGTCGATCAGTCTGTGGCACTGCTCAGGTGTTATGAGAGCCCAGGTTGCTCTGATAGTCACCTTCAGCTCCTCTGCATTGTTGGGTCTGGTGTTTTGCAGCTTCCTCTTCACAATACCCCATAGATTTTCTATGGGGTTAAGGTCAGGCAAGTTTGCTGGCCAATCAAAGACAGGGATACCATGGTCCTTAAACCAGGTACGGGTAATTTTGGCACTGTGTGCAGGTGCCAAGTCCTGTTGGAAAGTGAAGTCTTCATCTCCATAAAATTGGTCAGCAGCAGGAAGCATGAAGTGCTCCAAAACTTCCTAGTAGACGGCGCCATTGACCTTGGACTTCAGAAAACAGTGGTCCAACACCGGCAGATGACACGGCACCCCACGCCATCACTGACCGTGAACAATATTGTTTAACTTTTTGATTTTGGCCAACATTTTTTAAAGTAGGCTTCAGTGGATTGAAACACATTTTGATTGTGTACCCACATTGTGCTATTTTGCAATTCTATTGTCCCCTTTTACTGATAATCTCCAATGGTCTGCAACCCTTTTGTGTACTATGGCTAGTGCCTGAAGATTGATGTGACTACAAAAAAAAGTCAGGAAAAGCCTACTGAAGTATGGTGGCAGCAGTGCACACTGAATTAATTTTAACATGGGTTTCCAATTGATTGGTTAGTGGTCAATTCTGAACACTGCCACACACCCTTAAAGGTGTGCCTACTTGTGCAAGTGCATTATCTCACTTTGTACACAGCACCACTTTTTTTCATTATCGTTTTACAAGTTTGGGTCACAATGTTGGAAAAGTTTTGAAATGATTTATCTTGGCCTCATGTGATAAAAACCTTTCATTTTCATCATAAACGATTTAATGGTAAGAATATAAGGAAAAATAGAATAGAAACCACATTTATCATTTGTCAATTATGTCTACTTGGTCAACAAAAGTTCAATGGTTTGTAAAAACATTTTGGGCAATAAGAGGTCAAGCGTTTATTGTAGGTCTTTCCCTGATTTGCACACATTTAGTATTTTTGCTCATTCCTCCATGCAGATCTTTTCTAGAGCAATGATGTTTTGGGGATGTTGATAGGCTTTTAAGTCCCTCCACAGAATCTCTCTGGGTTCGTGGTCTGGAATGATCAGGCCACTCCAGGATTTACTCCTCCATTGCCTGTGCGTTGAGTTCGGGATCATCGTCATGCCAGAAGACCACGCCACATTTCATCTTCAATGATGGAAGGAAGTTTGGTTCTATTATCTCCTTTGCTGGAAACAACCCCAGAGCACAATGTTGCCACAACCCCAAGCTTTACGGTCGCTATGGTCTTGGGATTGAATTCCTTCGAACATGAGTTCAATTTGTGCCAGCATTTATCTGACCTCATGGTAACCTCTTAATGTTCTAGATCATCCGTCTGTATATCAATACAACCTGAGTTGCTTTTCAAATACATTGCAAATAGGTTACCCTGGAATGCAAGGTGGAATCTCGCTGTATTTGCGAGGTCTCAAAAACACGAGAATCCATCTTTTACCCAGCACAGATTTTTCTCAAGTCAGCCACTAGTTGCACGGAAAACGCAACAAATGTGTTTTGAAGCGGACGTGTTTGCGACATGAGCAGCGAGGCCGTGGGAAATGCATCAACCAAACTGACAATGCTGGACTAATGCATGGGTGCTGCAATTCTGTAATCGCATTGATTCAAAAATAATTGAAAGAAAAGCCGCAAGGGATGCAATTTTAGCTGGAAAAGGTTTGCGTGATTTTTTTTAAACTTCCTAATTAGGATTCCAGTTTCCGCGATTGGTCAAAACCAAAATAAGGTAGGTTGCGCAAGTTGACACATCGTCCAATCAACTTGAAGTATTGTGCTCAGTTGTCCCGCCTTCCCTGAGCACGTCGCAATAGACTGGTCTGTCGTAGCTTGCCAGGTGCGCATCCCAGTTCTTTTAGGTGAACTGAATCCTTAGAATCAGTTCACTCAAAAGAGTCGTTCAACAGTCTCTCACCTGGTCGTGAACGGCAAGTTGCGTCACTGATTCGTTCGTGAACGGGAAAGTACGTCACTGACTCGTAAAGTCCATCTATCATGACGTCACAGTTCAGACAGCCAATCAGAAAGTGGGGGTGAGGGCGGGTGTGTCACTTTTCACTTTCCGTGAAGGTTTGACCATGATTTTTCCCTAATGAAGTGGCCTGTGATTAGGTACTTCAATATGTACACGACACGAGGTAAGAAAAAAAAAGAATAAAGTGTAGCGAACGATTTGGTGAACGATCCTTTTAAACAAATCTTTTGAGTGAACCGATTCTAAAGATTCAGTTCACTTAATAACGGAATGCCCATTACTAGTACAAAAAACTGCAGACGGCCTGTAGATGCCAGGCTGGTTGGAGAGATGAATTCTTACTCGGAAGGATCATGGTTCGATCCCAGGTGTGAGAATATAACAATTCGCTTTGATTGTGCAAAAACCCTTTATTTATTTTTATTTTATTTATTATTTTTGCCTCGTGTAGTGTACCTAAGTGTCCATGAGGTGTACCTAATCACAGGCCACTTCATTAGGGAAATATGGTCAAAGGTCACAGGTGTCAAGGTGTCTTTGGGGCCGCATTCCAACATGTTTTCCAGGATTCCCTCGTTAACTGCACCTGCGTGAAAAGTTTTAGCTCCTGCAGAACGTGAAATGACCAAAAACTTTTCACGCAGGTGTGTTTAACGAGGGTAACTTGGAAAACATATTGGAACGCGGCCCCTCGAGGACTAGAGGTCGACACCCCTGGTTTAAGTGAAAAGTACCACACCCGCCCTCACCCCCACTTTCTGATTGGCTGTTTGACCTGTGATGTCACTCACTCACAAATCCGTTCAGTTGGTGAACAGGAAATGCAATTCGCGACTGGTTTGTGAACAGGAAGTTACGTCATTTTCTTCTTCGTTTTGTTTTACGGCGAGGTGGCACCAGCTTCAATGCGCATTACTGACATCTACTGGTCAAAGTCATATGAACTGAAAATTCTCGTTCACTGGAAAAAAAAATCGTTCTTTTGAACGAATCGTTCACTCACGAGCCAACACTAAATCAAACGTCCCAAATGAGACCCCTTCCAACCATACTTGTTGGACATAAACGTTCGGTACAACCAAAAGAAACAAACTTATCACAAATACACAGAGAAACCACCAACAGGGTGAAGGAGGGAATCCCCAGTCAGATTAATCTCCAGGACTAACTCTAAAAAGGTTGGGACCTCTGAGGAGTTGTTTGGCGCATAAACAAAGGTTGTTTCCCCCCCTCATATATTAGGTGAATGACACCGCTCAGGCACTGGGTAGAGAGCGATAAGCATTACCATACCTGCTTGGTGCCCCTCGCCAGGGCCAAGTTCAGAATTGAAAAGTGACCATTGTCCAACACTTATGAGAGGAGTACAATCCGAGATGGGTGTTGAGATGAGCCTGACTAAACTTGACCTCAGACATCACAATACCCCCTAGCTCAGGCTCCTTACACAAGCAAAAATAAAAGTACTAAAAAATAAAATAGTCCCCAGTACTAAAAAATACTCCCCCCCCCCCCCTAGCATGGCTACTTGTCCCTTTTATAAATGTCCTTTAAATAAATGAATGATAGATGGATTTTTACAACTGTTTCCTTGGCTGCATGAGTGTACTAATCCAGTCCCAAATTTAAAAAAAAAGTTGATGAGGGACAAGCTATCATTTTTAAACAACCCAGATCTAAATGGTGACCAATTTGATGGATTGGAAAAGTAATCAATCTTACACCAACTCTGAATGTTGGGAGCTTCCTATATATTTGAAATAACGCCACACAGAATCAGTTTAAACAAACAACACAGGATCACACAGACTTGTCAAAGTTATTATTGTAGAATACTTTGATGTATTTTTTTTCTTTCATACAGACAAAAGGTGTAGGACTTAATTCCCGATAAATTATCTTAGATTTCCATACAGTTTGTCTACAGTATACAGGTGTGTTCTTCCTCATATATATAGATATTTATTCGCTTAAATAACAGGCAGGTAACTCTTTAATATATTCAATAGTCTTTGTGTGTGTTGGGGTTTTTTTTTTGGTCTTTTTTTTTCTCAGCACAATTCAGGCTGCATTTTCTGTCCACAGAACAGCTCTGCATTGTGCAAGAAGGAGGACCATCCATTCCACGCACCAAATTTACAACAGTATGTATAATGAATAATGTAAAAGCTTAAATTCTCCCCTCGGGCCGTAAAAACCTGCGGCAGATCTAAAAGAGCAGCCTCAACAATGCACACAATGGATGTATTGCACTTCTGCAGTCTCTAGCTCTGTGCCACCCTCCAGTTGTCCAGCCTCATTTTGTCCAGTGCTTTCGATCATAATAATAAAGTGACTTTTGTCTCCAGCTTATCGGCAGAGTGAGTCCCCACTACGGTCTCGAGAGACTCGAAATTATCTCGGCACCTCTGCACGCTTCAGGGGCTGCTCACTGGACAGAAAACACAGCCCGCGGAATATGCTCAGGAGAATGTGCATTGGATGTTTTCCATCAGTGGGAGCACCGGTGGAGAAAATCAGTAATCATGTCATGTACAAGTGCTTCTGTTTAGTTTTTCATCTCCTTACAAAAAGCAAACGGACTGAAAAGGAAAAGAAAAAAAACATAAAATAAAGTAACAGGAACATAGTACCTGTAAATGAAAGTTGCGTGTGTGCACTTTAGGGGTGAGCTGTACAGTTTTGATGCAGTTGTACAATTTCGAATTTGGGATAAATATATTCTTTTTCACATTCTGCTTTTGCCTTCTGGTAATCTATCTCACAACATCATAATGTAACATGGCTGGACAGATGGACAGAAATGGCCGGAACTGATTTGTCTAATTTACAACACTGTAGATTTGCTCAGCATGTTTGGTGTGCGTGTCTTTTTTTTTTTGTTTGTTTACTCTAAGAAGCACCGACAGAGCTGTGCTACGAGGCAATGAAATAGACAAGGTTAGCCTTGAACAGGTGTGTGTGTGTGTGTGTCTGTGTGTGCATGTGTGCGTGCGTGTGCGCATGAGAGAGCAAACGTGGAGAGTTCATAGCACACAGTCGTGACAGTCGTCTAAATGATTAACCTACGCATAAAGAGTGACATTAATGATACCAAAATGCATGCTTCAAAACGGACAGAGTAACACAATGCCACCACCCGGGTGAGGGCGGCGACCATAATGATGATGAGCATTCAAGAAGACAAGAGTTCTGTACAGTTACGGGTTTTTCCAAGGAGCCTTGCGCCCCTCCTGAAACAGAACTAGCAGGACACGCATATTCCCGCTCTGTTTTTGCATGTGTTAGCATCCCTGTTGCACTGCAGTTCGAATCTGGGTTACACGTGATGACATGTCAGTCAGTTGCATATTATCCGCCCTTGCCTTTTTCTGCTTGTGGGTCCAGTCAGGAAGTCAACAGGAGAACAGTGTGGGGAGGCCGGAGGACAAGGTGGTGGTGGTGACCGGAGGGAGGGAGTTAATTTGTATTGCGTTGCACTCCGAGGCAACGTGAAGTCAGCAGTTCACCCGCACGTGGGACAACACGGCATACTTGGGGGACGCGCTTGATTGGAATGTGCTTGATGCTCCACGGAAGGTCACGGAGATGAATGTGGTGGAATGCAATGTCACCGGCTCACATGGTCTTACCATCATGTATGATGTCAAATATTTGTGTGGCTCTGTTACACGCTTGAAAACAGGATTGTTTTTCACATTGTTGCCATGATCACATTGAGGAGCTTATAGGGCAAACCAAGAGCAAAGCAAATAACATGTAACTATACACATATATATATATATATATATATATATACATTATATATATATATATATACTACATAGTGTTTTATTGTGTTACAATTGACCCCAGAGCCACAAGGATGTACTAAATTTTGCTTACTCATTTCATAATGCGTGCATTTAAACTAGCCGACAGATTAGAAAGCACATCTTTCTGCGAAAGCAAAGAAGTGCTGTTGTAGCATATAAACAATTTGACTGTACAAGATCGTTTGGATCCGTTCACTTCCCTCCCTGTATCAGGCAAGCAACCATATTTGGTAACTTCGGAGTTCACAATGGACCCCAAACGCCTCACTATGAGGCAGTAAAAATGCATGATTGCAGCAGAAGAACACGGGTGATGATGACGTGTTTTACAAGTCAAGGGAGGATTAAATTGAACAACTTTAAAATAAAATAGCCCATTGGAATAAGATAATCTGAAGAAAGGAAAAGGAGAATTAAAAAGAAACTTGAGGCAGATATGGTCTAGTTTGGGGACAAATGTAACACTAACCTCCACTTAATTTGATTTTGGAGCTGTTGAAGGTCACACTATAAATTACACATTTAAAAATTGAACAAGTGGTAAAACGCCTTAGGTTTCCGCCTACTGCCGTGTTATCACGTGAAAATATTAATCTTATCATGCAACCATCACACTGTAAAAAATACAATTTGTATTTTGGGGGGACTAGAACTGTTAGAACAACTTTAAAATAGAAATAATCGACATTTATGGCAACGATGTTAGTTAGCAAGCAAATTGTTTGCTCCAACACAGCAATGGACAATGAGTGGTGTGAACTCTACCTAACCCTAACAGCAAAACTTGAAATAGTTTGTTCAACTGCCCAACTTGAAAAAACAATTTTTTGACAGCGCACCTGCTCATTTAACTTTGCTGCCTAACGATGGGAAGTTGATCAAATCAATTATGTGACAAACAATGCGCTTATTGGTTTTACATAGTAGGGTTAGGGGCTAAACCAACAATGAATTATTAGCAGTATGAATCAATCAATCAATCAATCCATCCATCTATCCATCCATCCATCCATTCATGATGGTGTTGACCCCAGACATGTGAGCAAACGCAGCTTTGAGGTGAGTGTCAGTCTTAAAGGGCCCAAAGTCTGTGCATTGTGACCTGATGCAATTTAAAGGGATAATGCTTTCCAAGCATTCAAAAAAAAAAAAGATTAGGGATAGTGAGCCAAAACAAAGTGGGGCAAAGCAAGGGAAGAGGAAATGAAGCGACTTAGCTAGGATACAGTATCGAGACAGAAGCCATACATCAGTTCATCGTATGCATGGGGCCGCTGTGCTGTACTGTATGTTTGGGTGTGTACGTCCCACACAGACAACATATCATGTGGACACGGGGCAGCATTCAAGGATTGGCGACTGGTGACAACTTCTGTATTGTCGCATCCCAATTATTAATAAAAAATAATAATATAATATATACATATGTACTGTATATATATATCTCTCTATATATATATTCATATAATTCCCCTTTACTGTTAGGTTTAAATGAAGGGTACCTGTTTGAAATGTATATCCTTTTTTTTTTTTTTTGTTCCCCAGAAGAGACAAGACAACACACATTGAAAGAGAGCAAGAGACGTGATCGGAAGGACAATGAAAAATATCATGCTGTGGGGACCAAGAGAAGAACTGAAGCAACGTGGAAAAGAATGAGCACCATATTATGTTTGAAAATGAATGACTCCAAGATGAGCATGGATGAGGAAGTTAAAGCTTCAACAATTAAATCACGAGCAAAATGAGTTGTTTGACGTTTTCGATGACAAATTGTTGAGCACGGTGGCTGTAGTGTCATGGCAGGCGAGTAGGTGGGGTCATGGCAACCGCACTCGATTAACACCAGCGGGAATGAAGGGATTGGCCCCCCTCGCTGCCGCATGATCCGGGTCTGCTGACGCTTTGAAGGACGCCCCTCTGCCTCCAAAGCCACTGTCAACGGATGGAGGGCAGGCTGAAGAGTGAGTGGAGGTCAAGGCGGAGTGAGCGGCGAGCGGTTGAGGGGGAGGGAGTGGTCGTTTGATAGAGTCAATGTTCACATGGAGTCGGCAGCCGTTGTCCTCCTCCCTCCTGTGTCACAGGTGAGACCGGATGGAAATGTCATGTGTGCGTCCTCAAGCTCTCTCCTCTGCTCCCGTTTTGACCTCAGTTCCCCTTCTCCCCGACCCACGCAAGTTATAAGGTGGTCTCCACACAGTAGAGGTGGGCGAGGTAAGGGGTTGGGGGGTTCCCCAGCCGGTCCCTGCTATGATGGTCGTTGCAGTGTTGATGGTGGTGATGATGATGAATGGTTTGGTTGCTAGGGGTGATGGTGTTGATGCTGTGATTGTTGGCGTGGGCGATCGATGAAGTGCCGCTGCTGCTGCTGCCGCTGTTGTTATTATTTCGGTTGCACTGGGTCACTGGGAGGCTATACTGGCGGTATGGACGGGTGGGACGGGTGCGGGCCGTGGGCTGGGGCTGGGTGGGAGGGGGCGGCGGCTTGCGAAGGGCCGGGTGCACGTGCTGATATCTGCTGAGTTCGGATTCGTCATCCACATCAGTGTCATCAATCAGTGGGATGTTGTGGATGAGGTCATTGATGAGGAACTCTGGGTGGGCCATGAAGTTGTGGATGGAGTTGCGGGATTCTGGTTTCTCCCGGCCCTCGTACAGCGAACTACGGAATGCTTTCACCACTCGCATCTGCCAAAAAGAAGGGGGGCAGGTGTGGGAGAAATCCACAAGAACAAAAGAAGAACAAGTCAGACGCTTAAATGGAAAAAAATCAAGGGAAACCCGCAAAGACCGGCCGGTCTCCGCCAGAAGACAGACAGACAGACAGACACAAATGGACAGGCACTCAAGGCCAGGTGGCTTTACAGTAAACATTTAATGATGATAAAAATATTATATATTATTTCTAAACTGTTGGTTAAGCTACACTTCCCTCCAAACTTACTGGAACAGTACAGCAGAAAACATTTGAGTTTTTAAAGAAATAGCTAGCGGCTTTAGCAAAACACTCGTTAAAAATAAATTTAGTGACTCGTAGCCGAGAGAAGGAAACTATCACAAAGTCGTAAACTGATGGCTGCCATGTTTGATTATCCCAATTATTAGAATCCATAGAGGTTGAATCAAAAGGCAAGTGGACTTCTTTTTTGTTCAACAATTAAAAAAAAAAAATCCTCCTCTGTTTTGTCTGGTGGAGAGCTCTTCGTGTGTATCACCTTGAATAAAGACACAGTCTGACGAATGAGTCTTCTTAAGTCCGTTTATCCGTCCACCCGTCCGTCCGTCCGACCGTCCACCTGTCCGTCCGTACAACCACCCAAACCACCCACCCAAATCCACCCAAATCCACCCAAATCCACCCAAATCCACCCAAATCCACCCAAATCCACCCAAATCCACCCATCCATCCATCCATCCATCCATCCATCCATCCATCCATCCATCCATCCATCCATCCATCCATCCATCCATCCCCCTCGCCTAACATCATTACGGCTCATTGGTGATCTATCCCAGATGACACAGGAAGGCTGGAGCTGAGATCTAAACCTTTGACCTACGAGGCAGACGTGAAGACCACGATTGCACTGCTCTAAATCTTGATGAAAATGGTTTCTAATTTGAGAAAGAACCACAATGCACCTATGACTGTGAGTTATGTACAATATGAAGACTTTGGGGTCACTCCACCAGACACAAAGCAAAAAAGTCATTTGTTGGAAAGCCCAGACAGACAAAAACAAGAAAGTCGGGTTGATTCAACCTCTGTGGATTATTACATGCCACCATCGGATTCATGGTCATCCGTCCACTTCTTCTCCTGCAGAAAAATGTATTAATGACCATCCATCTGCTTTGATTAAAAATGAATTCATAGGTCCACCTGATCTTGAGTGTTGCCAAAAGATGTTTTTTTTTTTAAAGAAAAGAAAGGTGTTTTGATATGAGTTTGCTATTGACAAACACTTATGTCAGTTCTGACACACCAGACAGACCTTGCAGCATCCACAAAGACCACAGAAGCAGCAAACATCTCACGTAATACACACCTGCCGTGCGCGTATGTGTGTGTGTGTGTGTGTGTTTGAAATACACTCGCACTGCAGCACACTGGATAGCATGCATGCACACGGGTGAGGCTGAATGCCAGGCACAGATGGAGAAGAAGCAGTAAGAGTGAGTTAGTTGAATCAAGAAATCACCAAATGGCCACGCACACGCATGCAGCAGCCCTTGTCATAGAACAGTCGGATTTTTTTTTCTTTCTCCATGTAGCGAGCTTGGCGCTCTGGACATCAGCATGCATTGGAATGTTGTGCACTGAGTTCTGAGTTCGTTTTTTTGCAAGGCTCTACACACGCAAATATCCTGCAGTCATGCAAGAAACGAGTAGCGAGCAGAGTGGAATCAGAATGATGCTGATGAGAAAGGTTACTGCTGGACATAAAAAACAAAATTCACAAGTTGCAAAAAAAAAAATATCATAATAAAGCAGACATCGCAGCAGGTTATAAGAGCATGTGATTGGTTAGATTCTTGAAAACAGGAGATGATTGGTTCCAAGTCAGAAGTGTCAGGCGTCCACAGGCAGCCGGGTCATGCTGAATCGGATCACTGTCACTCACAGTCTCGCGCTCTCGCTAACACGCGCCACAATGAGCTCCACGAGTGTATTATGCTGCGTGTGGTTTAGGCGTGCATGGAGAGAGGCATTCCGTTGCCATGGCGATCGTTCCATGCACCCTTCCCTCGAGCCCAAAGGGAGGAATAGCGGAATGAGTTGAAAGAAACGGCAAAAAGTGAATGCAAGTCTACAGACAGGCAAACGGGCAGACAGAGACTTACATAGAGACAGTTTGGCCAAAACTATCAACTGCAACAAGCGACTAAAACTTTTGGAAGGTGCACAATCGGGCAGCTCAATGGGCGTCCATGCTGCAGTTGGCCAAACTCTGAGAAGTCTCTACACATGACTCTGGCATAGGCGACAGACTGGCAGACAGACAAACTGACGGACAGACAGACAGAAAGACAGACGGAAAGACGGTCAAGCAGTAGGTTCAGTGCTTATCTGTTTTTCCAAAGAGCCTGTCAGACAGCAGAAAAACACTTCATGCAGACTGAGAAGGTTTCGCAACGTTATTTTCCCACTTTTGTCGTCGGCACTTGGTTTGTTTTCATTTTTCGTCCCCGTAGGTGGAGTAAACGTTCGAGTATATGTCGCCCACAGTGTGACCAGAGAAACCTGGAGGTCAGGGCGCTGCTGTGTTACTGCTTTTCTCAGTTTCTCTCCATCCCTCCCTCTCTTCCTTCATCCCTCCCTGACTGGCCCTCTCAGCATAGCTTGATGGAAAAACGATGATGATTAAAAGTACAAGGATAGAAGAGGCACTGGAAGGTTGAGGCTGCTGTGTGAAAAACAAAATGCCGATGAGAAGAAACTGCAACATAAAAACAGAGGGAAGCTGTGAGGTAGATGGCTGCTACATCCTTTCCACAAAAAAAAAAACTGAGCGGTACCGCCTTTTTGAGAAGAACCTTTTTCACTGAGCAACCATTCTGTTTTTATCTTTGACGCAGGGGGTGAATGCTAACGACTCCTCATAAATATCCAACCGCACGAGAAAGAATGAGAGGTGATCTCACAGTAATCTTTTTTCATCTGTACACAAAACTAGGCCAATATCAAATGAAAACAAACTGGATCCACAGGGATCACAAAGGTCCAGCACAGCTCAGGCAGATGAAAGCGCAAAAGACACACATCTTGCATCTGCGATATTAAGTCTGAGGGCTGGGGTTGCTATGGCGAGAACCCAAGTGGAGCGTGACGCAGAAGTTATCTGAACACAAGCGGCACTAAAAGGCGGCTGGATGAACGTGGTCACAAAGCTAAAAACAATGCTAGCTAGCGGCTGAGTCCGTGTTACAGCCTGCGGGCGCTGCTAGCTTTATGCTAGGCTAGCTTTATACCAGGCTAGCTCCTGTTTTGATTCAGTGGCGGAACAACACTGACAACAACTTTGTATACAAAGTGTCATAATGCAGCTGTCTATATCCCTAGCTCGCTCACTCGGGATGATAGCGCAAGATGAAGAAGAAGGCAGCGTGGGATGGCGGGAAGGTAAAAGGGCATGAGGGAAGGAGCAAGGTTGGAAAGGAGAAGCAACTGAGAAGACTGATGAGGAGACAGCACAAGCATGCACGCACACGGACAGGTCAAAAGCAGCGGCGCACACATCGCCATACACACAATGACCTTCTTACACACAGTGAGAAACACATGCACACAGACGCAACACCAGCAAGCACACACACAGACGCTCGCCGAACTGACATACAGAGAAATTAAGAGGAAACATGAAGTGGGTGGGTGGCGGTGCTACTCTTCACGGGAGATGGGGACAATGACAAAAAGGCTGGAAATCACGGATGAGGGAAATGACAAAAGAAGGAGGAACAGGGGAAAAAAAGGATGAGGAAATCTAAAGAAATCTTATCTTTTATACTACACAAGAGCCTGTATTTAGATCTGGCACAATCCAAATACATCTACAAGATAACAACTCCACTTTTAGACAAACAGAGTACATTTCACAGTCTTTATGTATACTTTGGGCAAACTGGAAACCTGTAATATCCAAAACAAAAAGAACATACAGGAAAGAGAAAGTCAAGAGCGGCATTGGAGAGAGAGAGAAAGTTAACAAACAAATGGGACAGACAGGAAGAGAAACCACAACTTTTTGGAGCGCTCAGGACGAGAGGCAAACGGGAGATGTTGAAGCTGAAAGTCGTCTTACGGAAATAATCAATCCACAACACGCTGAACAAAAGCGAGACGAGACGAAGGAGAGGAAAAAAAACAAGCTAAAAAGGAAACTCAACAAAACTTAGAATGGCAAGTTAGGCATCAGCAGCGATTTTTGGGGCTTTTATACTCGAAGGTTTACAGCTTTTGGCCAAAACTCAAATTGTAGCATGCCAAAAAAATCACTCCCACAACTCCGACACGCTTATTTTGTTTGACTCCTTTACACTGAAAGCGGGCGTTCAACACAGCAACCTGGCTTGACCTCATTGACACACAGCAAAGATCGGAAGACATGGTGCAGCAGGAGCTGTCCTTTACTCTCTGAACTTTGACCCTTCATCGATGCCAAAATCAATGAGATTGTTTGCTTTCATTTCCTTTTGGAGCGTATCATCTTCATTTATACTTAAAGGAGAAGTCAAGTCAAAAATATGTGTTCTGCATTTTGATCAATATCGTGTTTGAGGAATATGAATTGATCCAGGGGGCGGCCATTTTGTCACTTGAGGACATCATAGTAGCTAAGGGCTCAGGGTTTTTGCCTCTGAACACAGAGAGTGAAAGGCGAGCAACCCCTGCACCACACTCAACACTAAAACCAAACACACTCTGGACTGGGGCCAGACCTGGATTTGGACCAGACCAGATCAGACCAGAATTGCACAGCTGGTCAGGACCGGGTGCTGTTTGAAAGGGAGAATAAGATAAAAAGAATAGAGGATATGTTGTACACGCATGAGCAGCGGGCGAGCTGGAGTGGGGGGACGGGGGGGGGCACAACCATAGACAGTAAAATACTGCAAGTCCACGTGCCGTGCATATGTGTGAGTGTGGTTTTGTGTGTGTATGTGTATGAGAACTGTGTGCACATGCTTTCGGCGGACTCACTCCCTGGGGCTGGGCTGGTATTGGCTGTCGCGGTGGAGAGAGCTACGTGAGAGGGGGTAGATATAGTGTTTACGTCGTGGAGCTGACTTAGCACGGAGGAGCGCCTTCTCACTGCTCCCTGAAACGAGCCGCTTCGCTTGAACGTGCTCACTACCTCCATCTGCAGGACAGAGATAAAACAGTGGCACTCAGTGAAGGCGGGAGGGGGGACCAGCCGGAGTGCGGAACCCTCTTAATGAGTGTGCGTGGGCGTGCGTGTGCGTGCGTGTGTGTGCGCGTGTTACCCATTCTTCCACATAAACACACACTTGAACAGTGTTTGCATTGGGAGTTTAATATGAAACGAGTTTTCAAGGTCTTATTTTCAAGTATTTCTATTTCTTTTATTTATTTTTGTTTGTGTATGTATGTATGTATGTATGTATGTATGTATGTATGTATGTATGTATGTATGTATGTATGCATTTATTTATTTATTTATTTATTTATTTATTTATTTATTTATTTATTTATTTATTTATTTATTTATTTATTTATTTATTTATTTATTTATTTATTTATTTATTTATTTATTTATTTATTTAACAAAGCTTACAAACTACCAGTTTCTGGCCATCAAAAGTCTAATTCAAAAAACTTTTTCAGTTGTTATCATTACGTAATTTTGCATTTATTAATTCAATTCATAATATTAGCAACGCATTGGGTATATTTTTTGAAAAGTCAAAGCAAAACTAGGTAGCTCTTAAACATATTTTTTTCTTTCCTTTTTACAAGCACTATGTAAGTTAATTAAAAGTGGGAAACTATTATGTGTGCAAATATATTTTTTGACGACAACCTATATATTTTTTACTTTTGTCCTTCAGTATATTTCAGAGTCTACTTTTTTTTTCAGCTTGAATTTAAGTACAGGAGTTGAATTAGTACTTGGACTATTAGCATTGCATTTCACACAAGCTTTACTTTAGTACGGAGCATGAATATTTTGGTTACACACACACACACACACACACACACACATCCATGCCTTTGTCATGTTGCAGTGCATCTTACAAACCACCACTTTTATGTTGCGAGAGAATCAAAGACAGAGGCGAGCATAATATTGGCTGTGTTGAAGAGAAGCAGAGATTAGAGGGAAAACTCACAGTACACAGAAAAAACAATCAAGAAGCACCAAGTCTTGTGTTTTGGGTTCCAGTCTGGTCAAGCACACTTTACCTGAGTCTGTATGCGGTTGAGGCCTCGGAACCAGAGGATCTGTCCACGACGCAGCTCTCTCTCAGCACAGTCAATCTCCTCTTCATCCTCTGCAAGCTCCTCCCCTTCCTCCTCCCCGGGCTCCAGACCGAGACCCGCTTCCTTCAGGCACGGCAGCCGCTCCGACGGGACGGTGGCGATCACCTGCACATCAGATTTGTTACATTTTCCCTACACCAAGTGTGGGATGGCGCCACCTCAAGGGAATGTTCCACATAAACAGCTCCCACTTAGCAGGCATGTTTAGCCTCAACAAGCCAAAGAGGTTTTTACCTGACCCCACAGCAGCTCTCCAACTCCCACAAACAGACACCAGAGCCACTGCTCTATGTTGAGTGGAGCACAGCTGAATGGCTTCCCACCCCACTGCACAATCACAATCTGCAGCAGAGAGAGAGAGAGAGAGAGAGAGAGAGAGAGAGAGAAATAAATATATTTTCATGATAAACAGGAAATTTAAATTTCAGTTTAACAAAAACATGCATATTTTTTTAAGTTTATATACAGTATAAAATAATCAATTGGCCTCTTCCATATTCAAATTACATATCTTCAAGATATAAACATTTGAATTGATGGAATTTTCGCCCAGTGTTTTCCTTATGATTGAGTGGCGAGTGAGGCCTGCAGTTCTTTGGATGTGGTTATGAGTCATTTGGTGACAAGACATCTCACACAATGCGAATAACAGAATTTCACTGGCGGGGTGATAATGGCTTGATGTGACAAAACCGACTCGTCTCTTCAGTCAGGCAGAAAACAAAAATGGAATTTTCCCCAAAATGTTTCACAGTCCAAAACTGAGCATTTAGCAATAGCTAAATTGCGATGGTAGCAAACAGTCAATCTTTTTCTGACATGACCTTTCGCTACATGAATTGGATGTCCTCTAACTCTCTTAAATTGTTCAAATTGATGCAGCAACAAATGGCCTTCCATAGGCCCGTTAGAGGAACGCAACCTCGTCGACAGCAAAGCGTCCTCTCAATTAGATGACGAGAACCCTCTCCGAAGCACTGCATCCGTCCCTGTTATTTCACTCAACCTCTCTGGAGCCTCCTCCTGTCCACATCACTGATATTTATTCTACTCAAAATCCTACTACTCTGTCACACCCGGAATCACCGCCACCTCTCTCAGTTCTGGTTTCCCCCACGAGAGCCAATAAGCGCTCAAGTGCTTTGCTTGCTCGTCTTGTCCTCACAATATTGTATTCCTGTGTGGCACTGTCCCTCGCTATTGAATTTGGCTAAAACATATAAGACAGCAGTCCTCAAACTCTTTTAAATAATGCATCCCGACTTGCTGTGCCTCTCAGCATGATTTATTGATACGCAAACTTGTCATTATGGTGCACTTTGCAACAAGCCTACATTAAGCTTGATGTGAATAGCTTACTTGCCTATGACAAACATGAGTTAACCCTTTAATGCTCATGGAATGGTAACCTCAAATGGACGCGTTTTTGGCTCCAGTCTCAATCCCACACAATCAATTTCCAACAAACCTTAAATGGAATTATCAGAAGAAAAGGGTTCTCCAACTCACTTGTACCGCAAAGGTGCCCAGAACAATGGAGCAGAAGATTGGGTTGGAGAATATGCCGTCAAAGACGTTTCTCTCGCCGTGGATCTTCCGTGCGTTGATCTCATTGAACAGCTGCATTAGGACAAAAGTGTTGAAGATGATGGTGTAGTGCTCGGATGGGGGTGAGTGGAGCGGAGCGTTGCGGCCGCTGTCGATGTTGAAAATGCGCTCGCCTGAAAGCAGGTGAGGGAAGAGAAGGAGAGATTATGAGTAGCCTGCTGAGTTCACGAGGATGAATACAAAAGCAACCTCAAGGCAAGAAAAATGAAATGGAAAAAAATCCACTGCTAATAACGTACTCACCGTCACTGGCGGAGAGAATGCTTTATGCAATACGATATGTGTTGACCAAATAGATTTTTTGCATGCTGATTTAAAAATAATTTCTTTACTTTGTTTCCCGAGCACATCAGGTTTTGAGATATTTTCTTTTTTTTGTTTGTTTTAAGTTTGACCTATGAAAATGTGTGCATTGTGGCTTAAATAATCATTTATAGCTATGATGTTTCAGAAAAAAAGTCCACCAGTTGCTTAACCAAGCACTTAATTCATTAATACAGTATTACTAAATATATTGCAACAGTGTATTATTATTATTATTATTATTATTTTAGAAAAGCGTCATGCGGCAGAGAAAAACAAGGGCAGATTTGGAATCAGCTCAAAAAAATGTTGACTCCAATCTCTGATTCAAAAATTCCGTATGTGTAACCATCACTGGCATCAATGAATCTTCCAACGTACTCTGTTTTGAAATTTCTCATTCCTGCTCAAATCGATAAAACATCAAGAGCTCAGTAAAATTCAAAGAGCCCACATTAAAGCAATTCAAGTTTACTTGATGTTCTCTTCATGACAGGCGGCCAAATAAATGCAGAGTAAACATTATATTGAAGACACTCTCTTTGTACTTTCTGTCTGTGTGTGCCCACCTATGAAAAGCAGGGTGAAGATGATAACCAGCTGGTAAACTCCATGACCCAGGATGTTTTTCATCATGGTGAGGGAAATGAGCGGGTTGTTGCGACCATAAGGTTTCCGTAGCAACAGGGCCTCTGTAGGGGGCTCGGTGGCCAGGGCCAAAGAGGCAAAAGTGTCCATGATGAGGTTCACCCACAGCATCTGCACCGCCTTCAGAGGAGAATCCTGCGAAGTGGAGAGATGAAGCCGACTGATCACAAGCCATGTGTGGTCAACAAAATTCTTAGGCCAATTTTAAAACAGACGCAAGCACAAATACTTGGACAGGGGCGGAGCTATGTGGTAGACAGGGGAAGCCATGGCCACCCATGCTTTCTCTCTGGTCACCCCTAATTGATAAGATAATCAGTTCTGAAAATATTAGTTAGTGACAGCCCTGAAAGAGGCCGGCTTGTTTACCTTCTCTTAAATAAATTAGCAGGTAATTTTGCTAACATGATGTTAGTTAGGGCAAGCAGCTCTATTTGCAGCCCAAATAAAAGTGGATGACTCAGAGTACCTGAGTGATGCAAGCTCCAGTGAAGGCGACGATGACGGCCACGATGTTCACTGTGAGCTGGAACTGCAGGAACTTGGAAATGCTGTCGTAGACGTTTCGTCCCCACATCACCGCCTTCACGATGCTGCTGAAGTTATCGTCAGTCAAGATGATGTCAGATGCCTCTTTAGCCACGTCTGTGCCGGCGATGCCCTGACAAAGTTTGCGACGATGAGGAGGACATGCACAGAGTCACGGCATGAATCATGGGAGCGTTCAAGCATTCTAATCATTCTGGAGAGTCACTGCCTCCATGCTGTGTTGTTCCCCTCCAAGTCTGAGCAGTTGGCATGAGTAAAACTGTGGCCCAAAAAAATGCACGGCACTCCTACTAAAATTGTTAACATGTATTATTATTCATAATGGGGCATCTGAGGCAAAACTGCTTTTGTTGCTGCAAAAGCATTCAAGCACCCTAACCCTTCCTAAATGAGAAAAAAAATAAAAAATAACATATTATTTGCCAATTTGCTTTGAGGTAGTAAGCAGCATATTTGTCCAGTTTTGTTCATGATAGATACAAAAATGTTCATACGAAAATGAAACGAATGACTTTTTTTTTTATTAGTTAATAGTATAACTAGTGGAAAAATGAACCAATAATAAGAATCACCATAGCGAAGCCAACATCAGCCTTCTTCAAAGCTGGTCCGTCATTGGTTCCATCGCCTGTGACAGCAACCACCTGCCTCTGTTCTAGAACGGTACTGTCAATAATTCCTACCGAGAAAACAGATCGACCGGAGGTAAGCGTCTGCATGCCTGTGAGTGAATTTCAAAGTGTGTGTGTGTGTTTGTGTCGATCAAGCCGCAACTCACCTTTGACGAGGGTATGTTTATCTGTTGGTGAAGACCGAGCCAACACGCGCAACTTGGGCCAGATTTTATCAATTCGCTCTTGTTCAATCTGCATGCACATGGAAAAGGGCACTCAACAGACAATATCGATCACTTTCACTGGTGATTACCAATTTCCATTCTGGCAGTTTGTAGATGTGAGTGTCAATCTTAGAGGGCTGTTGAAAAAATATCATAACCCACACATGCTGCCTGGTAGTAAATTGCCATTTGTTTTGTCTTTCACATGCTTGGAAGAGCACTGATAGAAAACTGCACATGAATGAGACCCCGACTCACCTCCCCCTTCTCGTTCCTGATTCGTCGGTTGAAGTCTTTCCCCTCAAGACAAATAAAGTCATCCCCAGGGTGGATGATTCCACACTTGGCAGCAATGGCCCTGGCCGTGTTAATGTTATCACCAGTCACCATCCGCACAGTGATGCCCGCACGCTGACACTTCCGGATGGCCTCGGGTACCTTGGAAAAATTTGGTTCACACACAATAAAGTTTTAGTTACTTATGGTGCCGGCAGTCGGGTGTAGCACGTTCCTACCTCGGGTCGTACTGGATCCTCGATGCCGACCACAGTGATACAGGTCAACTCTGTCACTATTTCTGCTTCATTTTCCCAATCGGGCTCTGGATTGGCGGGCAAGTCTCGATAAGCGATGCCGATGGTCCTCAGGCCCTCACATGCCATCGGCTCGATCACCTGTTCAGTGAAATCATCATAGGAGATGGAGACAGGAAGAAAATCAAACAGCTTAAATATGTTCTTATACTGGAAACAAAATATAAGAACAGCTCCGATTGTCTTTAACGTTGATGTCTGGGGAAATTCGAAGCATTTGTGCTGGTATTCATTCTGACAACGCTGAGAGGGAAAGCCCACCATCTCCCCCGACAAGCTCAAAGAGCTGAAGAAGACAATATGATGAAGAGCTGGCATGGCATAAAACTGCCACAATGCAAGCAGGATAAATGAGCCGGAGTACACTTGTGTCAGGACAAGAGCTATTTCTCTCGTGGCGTCGGCCGAGGTCGCCGTGAGGCAGGTCAGCCCGCCTGTCATTCAAGGGAGGACTTGCTCACACTGCTGCATAATCGCATGTGTGAGTGGAGCAAATACTTGCTTGGTGCTGGTGAAGAATTTTGACCGATCTAGCAATTTGTGCTGCAAGGGGTGAGAAATGCTCATGGGTGACGGCACATTTCACAACCAGTCACGTGACGTGAGTTGGGCTAAGTTTATATGAACGGTTTCTCATTAAATATTTATTCATCTAGTTACAAAACTTGTGTGTGAAACACTTGAATGAAATCATTGGTCATGATGGTGGGAATTTAGGTACTTTTGACATTTGAGCACCGCTGCTTTAAATAACTACCTGTTTGACCATTTCATCTCTGTCCCTTGGGCGGAAACTACGAGGTTCTCCATTGGCTTCGAGGACGTAAGAACATCTGAGGAGAGAAAGATTGCATAAAGTGTAGCACAGAAGATCGACAAATATAAACCTGAGCTCTTCATTTTGCTTCCACTCACTTTTTTAGCATGATCTCAGAAGCTCCTTTGCTGTAGAGACGAAAGGAACCATCTGGCAGCTTTATCACCGTGCTCATGGATTTACGCACTGAGTTAAAGGTATACACCTGAGAGGAAATGGGAAAATAAGAATTATTTAGAATATTGTCATCAAAGCATTGGGCAGCAGCAACACCACCAAAATCTCTTCAATGATCACACTGTGTGAGTGTTAGCATACCTGAGCCTCTGAACTTTATTTATTTTTAATCAGAAGGACTTTAAATAGTGGCTTGTGTGTGCTGACTCATATTTAATATGAATTGAATGATTCATTGTGAACGTCGAGGGTGTGCAAACTTATGCAACCACATCCGTTGTTTATTTTTACTTCCCCTGTTCCAAAACACCCACCCAATCAATCTGCACAGTTCATATTATGTTCTTTTTTGATGATTTACTGTATTTCAGTCATTTTGTTTAATGTCACACGCCTCTACAGAACATCTCGTGTAATGATGTGTTTGCGCTTGTGTGACAGTAAGGTGCATTCTGAGTCACAAAGCTGACACCATTCCAGCCCTGATTCACAGTTGTGAATCATTGTGAGCAAGAAATTCAATGACCGTAGCATTTCCCGCTATGTTCGCAGATAAAGATGGTAGACATGCTCCTCCTTACTTTGTAGAGCCTCTCCTCTGGGATCTGCTCTCTGACGGGAGTATAGTCTTGTTGTAGGTCTAATACAAATCCCAGCAGGCCGCACTCCGTCTTGTTGCCCACCTGCTTCGCCAGACCTCCCTCCATATCCGGTGGCTGATAAAAGATGATCCGAAGGGAGGTAAATTCATTTTTTTTATTTTTGAAAAACAATCAGTATATGACTCACTAAGATCTTGGAGGTGTAGGCACTGTTGACTGAAATAGCATGGACTAACAGCTCCAATGTCCGCGGGCTGATCTGTCCAGGATCTGGGATCAAGCGGTGGTGCACGTCCCCTAGGCGACGACAAACATCTTAATAACAAGAAATGCATGCCAATAGATGACCGCAATACATCTCGTGGATGTTGATGAAAGAAATAGCCAGCTGGTGCTTTTGGGGAAGTTGCTCATGCTGAGATCTCAACACACAAAATGCCATTTGATTTGCATTCCAATATTGCGCCCCCTTGTGTCCAGACAGAAGATCAATTTGTCTCTACATACCTATAAAAGCCTGCACCACAGTCATTCGATTGGTGGTGAGCGTGCCTGTCTTGTCCGAGCAGATAGCTGTGGCATTACCCATCGTCTCACATGCGTCCAAATGGCGTACAAGGTTGTTGTCCTTCATCATTTTCTACACAATAAAGTAAAGAGTGAGGTCATTAATCACTTGCTACAATGAGCTAGTGGATGGATTTACTGGACCAAAACAAGAGAAACATCAGACATTTGTTCCGTAAATGTCCATTTGGGATGCAGCCTACCTTGACAGAGTACGCCAGAGAGATGGTGACAGCGAGAGGTAACCCTTCTGGGACCGCCACCACCAACACAGTGACTCCGATAATGAAAAACTTGACAAAGTATTGGATGTAGACCGGAGTGCACTCCGTCACCCAGGTGTGACCTGCAAGATGCAACGTCATGTTCAACTTGCATAGTTGAGGTCAACATGATGGTTGTGTGCTAAGATGGCCGCACGCAGACCTTCAACAACAAAGGTGTCGATGACAAAGTAGAGCACCAGAATGAGGACAGTGATTGCGGACATCACCAAACCTACGAAAGAATTACGCCTTGTTAATCAGCGTGGAAGGTTTTTCCTCCATTGTAACATTTTCATATCTGACTGTACAGTTTTGGGGGTTTAGCTTACAGACTTGAAAGTAGTCCATACCTGCTTTTCCAATTTGAACGGCAAGTTTGGTAAGCTTGCCCTGCAAGACGCTCTTCTCCTTTTTGGGTACGTTGGTCTTCTTCTTCTCTCTGTCCTCTACTTCTCCTCCCTCGGCGCTCTTTAGGGGTTGCATCTCCATGGCGACACCCCCATCCTGCTTCTTGGCTAGATCAGACGCACAAAACCAAAAATACAGTACCTTAGCAACAAAAATGTGTCCAAATCACAAAATACTAGGTTCTCACCTTTGTTCTGGTTGTTCTCCACTGCGCCGTCGGGTTGTTTCCCTGCGGAAAGCAGACGGTCAAGAATGTAGGATTTGCATTTATGTGCTGTCATCAACAGTTGCAACAATGAACACATTTTCAACCCACACGGAAAGAATATGGAAAGGGAAGAGAGACAAAGACACGGTCTTTGACGGATCATTGACATTGTCACGCCACTTTGTACTGGGGGTTGTGTTTACTTGCTAAAGGGAGCAAAAAGAGGGCAGGACGAACGACCGTGTGCTCACATACCATTGGTGACCGTGCTGTAACTCGCATCTGTGGAGATGAGCAACTGAGTATTGTCCTCTGTTTGGGGGCATTGTGCGAGGAGGGGGGGGGGGGGGGAGAAGGGTTGGAGGACACGTGAGAGAATTTGGCAAAAATCAAAAGAAAAAGTGGGGAGGATTTGTTTGCAAATGAGATTCCATTGAAAACCAAAAGACACACGTGTAAAACATGGACGATAAATCTGGATGAAAAGCGCACGCATTTCATGGGGAGGAGGTGGATCAACAATTTATGACATGACGTTGACTAAATAATACATTAGCTCCAGTAAATGACTGCTTGAATGGTTGAGGTTGCAAGGATTGCTGCCACATGTGCACTCTGCAACGTCACTTATGCTAGAATTAAAACGCATATAATTGTGAATTAAAATTTTTTTTTAAAAAATGAAACCAACCGCTGCCTCTTCATTCCAGGTTGCCACTTATCATTTCTCATTGTAACGATGCAGATAATGTCTGGAATCGTGCACTCACGCAGGCACGGCCAGCGCTACGGCGTAACGATATTATCATTAAGTGCTTCTGGAAGTATGCGAAGGCTCTGCTCGGACCGCGGGCTCAAACATATTTGAGCGCAAGACTAATGCTTCGCATCTTGACCAAGCAACACTCTTTCCAGAGTGTCTCTGGCTCCCTCCGCTCTCCGCTGCTCTTTCAATAATTGATTCAATCTGCAGCCTCTCTCTCGGATTAGGGGGGAGGCAAGCATGCAGGGGGGAGACAGTGAAAGAGGGCAAGAGTGGTGGTAAACAAGTAGGTAAGAGCGAGTAAGAGTCATAGAGAAGTGACAACGGGCAAAGAGGGAAAGAGGGAGTGGAGAGGATGTAGGCTGAATTATCCATGAGGTTAAACTGCCGTGCTTCCTGTGGATACTCTTATCTCAAATCAGTCAGTCACACACACACACAGGTGAAAGTATTCCTTCTGTGTGATTGTTTTTTTTTTCGCTCATTACCATTTACCTTTTTTTTCTTTCCCATCTTCCTCCACATCACCAGCCCCCAGCAGAGTGAAGATGATGCCCGTTTGCGAGTTGACACCGACGGCCGTCACCAGCATGCGGCCTGAGCCTTCCATCACATGTGTACCTACGTGTCCAAAGAGATTTGAATTGAGTAATTTCCAATTACCAAAATGTACCAACGATGGTCACAGTGAGAACCAACCTGAGAGCAACATGGGGTCCTTGTCCACAGACTTGCGTACATGGTCCGACTCGCCTGTGAGGGAGCTCTCGTCTATCTTCAGATCATTACCTTGAACTAAAATACCATCGGCTGGCAGCAGGTCCCCTGAAAACACACGTTTTGTTATTTTGAAGAAAGATTTCATTTGATGACATCATTACAGGAAATGAACAATGCTCACTTGACACGGTACGTATTCTGTGGTTGCCGAGCCGCTTACCATATTTGACCTGGGCCATGTCCCCCACCACCATGTCAGCCACAGGAATCTGGATGACATTTCCTTTCCGTACCACGGTGAACTTTTGTTCCTGCTCGATTCGACTCTGTAGACCCCGGAATTGCTTCTCTTTGGACCAGTCGTTGAAGGCCGTCACCAGGACGACACACGCCACAGACAGTAGAATGGCCGCACCCTCGATCCAATTGGCCTCCCCCTCGCCTTCATCCTCCGCTCCCGCCGCCACGTTGCCGCACGCTGGACAGACGGAAACACACACACACGGCTCAAAGCGGAGATTTGAGTGGTATGATGCGTTTGACCGAAACGACACATCCCCTTCAGATTATGCATGGCTGGAAATGCTAATGATGATGTCATTCCGGCCGTCATTAGAGAATCATTATGGCTTTTGTATGCCTCGTCACTTACACTCTGAATCGTCTCCGGGAGGCTGGTAAAAAGAAAGGGCGAGGGAGATGATTGCAGCAATCTCCAAAATGATGAGCGTGACATCTTGCAGGGCCTCCCACACCAGCTCAAGGAAAGTCTTGGGCTTCTTTGGGGGGATAAAGTTTTGGCCAAAGGTCTGACCACGACGCTCCAAGTCGGCTGGATCCCCGCTTAGACCTGACAGAAGGGGAAGGCAAGGCAAGTTAGGCATAAGCAGAGGAGGGCAAACACTTGCATTTCCATCACATATGTTTTTTTTGTTATTATTTTATCAAATCCTGATAGCATGGGTAGTAATTGAGACACACACAAAACCAGAAGCACCATCCCACTTTGATCCCAACGTGCTGCCAGGGGCCTAGCTGATCATTTTTGGCGCCCAACTTCCACGTCAATATATTTTATTTTAAACTCAACGCAAGAGGTCCTAGAAAGGCATTCTGGCGGACCGGCGGCAATTTCTATATTACGCTCCCAGAGCACCTGACAATTTGGTGTCAGAAACTAGACAAACCTTTTGACCAAGTGAAACCAAGTTAAAGTTGTGGCGCAGGTGGTGTAACACGATTTTAGGGAATTTGATCTAGGCACAGGAAGACAGGGAAAACAATTGCGGTGGATGTCATCATGTTTCATTCATTCAGTGTGTCTCGAAGCATCTGAATGGTTATAGCCTATAACCGAGTCCGAGTCCCCGAGTCCGAACCGAGTCCACAGCCCTGGACCCAATCTGTTCATTGATTGCATTATTGACTGGTTGTCACACACACTGTCTCTGAGTGCCCTTTTTACATCATATACAAGTAGAGACCTTGCTCTTCCTTATAAACGTACTTTGCGCGAGCCGATCTCCAGTGAGGGAGTCCGTTATGATCCGCCAAGTAAACTGGACACCTCACCTGCGCTGAATTAAAATGGAATGACAGGCGCCGCTTTGAGTGGCTGGGAATCAACTGTTCACTCCCACAACGGCGCAAACACCTGTTTCAAACTGGGCATGTCTATGAAAATACTAAATGAAAGAAAACTTGCACTGGGCATTAAAATAAGACATTTGTACTTATAGAACTATACCATTGCTAAACCCAAGCAAAACATTTTTCAATTTAAAAATCGTTGAAATCAACTCCAAGGTTGTTTTTCTTCCGCCAAAATTTGAAGTTGTTCTGCTCACCCTCCTCTCCCTTTCAAGCTCCCATCTAAGTGAGTCAGTTTCCATGGTGATCAGTACATATATCAAGTCCCGGGCTTCCTGTCTCAAACAGGTTTCTGCCTGGCAACAGGTGATGTCATTCCTCCAATGTGCAAATGTTTGGATTTTTCTTTGGGTTTGTGTAATCCATTTTTTTTTTGGACTGGCTGTTGAGGAAGGAGAACAGCAATGCGCCTGCAGTGGTTGGCTCGGAGCACTGACGCTCTTTTGTGTACGTGTGCTGTTTGCAGATATCGCGCACTTGCTGCAGCGACTGTTGCTTGTGGCCTTGAACAAATGTGCGACGATATGACACCCAACAGAGTTCAGGCCAAGGCGACGTACATAGTGAGGGAGGGAGGGAGGGGGCGGGGACAGGTGATGCTGACTAATGGTCACATAGCCCTTTTCTCTTCAATGTAGTCCATCCTCTTTTCTCTCCATCTCTCTACGTCTCATCCCTCCCTCCGCACTCATCCTCCCTGGTTGGCTCCCTTCTTTTTCCTCCCTCTCTCTATCTCCCCTTGATGTGTCCTTGACAATGCGGCAAGCTGTTCTAGCTTTCTCTCTTCTCTCCCCCATCACGCACGCACGCACGCACACATACGTGCACACACACACACACGCACACCCCCACACACACTTCTTTCTCTCCATGTTTTTTCCATAATTGCTCTTCATCCTCCTCGTGCTCTCTTGAATGTGGATCTAATGGTCTCATACTGCAGCGCTGGGTGTCCATATCAGAGTATGTGGCTTTGCATGTGTGTGCGTGTGTGTGTGTATGCTGTATTCGTTTGTATCATATTACAGATGATGTTTTGAATTATGTATATTTGCAGGGATACATTCACCATGGTGGTGATGTCTGAATGGTCTGAATTTGACGATTCCTTATAACTGGAAAACACAAGCTCACAATTTGTCTTTGCGATCGCCGCGCTTGAGATGATTATAGCTACTTCGCTCGGTGGGAGGAGGCCAAACGAAGTTTGTGTCAGCAATGATGCATGTAGCAATAGACATATGATTGCCTCCGGAAGTAGAGGATGTCCCACAAGTCAGTTCTCTTCAGGTATCATTCGGACCGACATGACATCAGCGTCTGACAGTTTAGGCTTTGCAGTTTTTGTTCTCCTTGCCCACGGCTTGCCAGTCGACACTGAAGCAGCACTGCAAAAACTGCACCTTTGCAAAAAAAAAAGAAAAGGCCTAAAATGCAGTTCAGCACTAATTTAAGAAACTTTATACCTATCCATGGCATTTTTTAATGAAACCTTACCCAACTTCAGGTTGATCAAAAGCTTCGAGTGTAAGATTATGATGCTCATTTGTCTAAATGTACACTGCAGTTGGCTCAAAGTCAGATGGGATCGGCTCCAACTCACCCCTGACCCCAATGCAGTAAAGAAAATGGACGGATGGACGGATTTATACTTTGGCTGCTTTGTCACATCAGAGGACAACAAATACAAGAAAGTGTGTTGAGGGCAACAAACGTATCTGTGTATGCGAGAGAGAAAGTGTTGACTTACAGTAAGTTACTCTGTAAGTCTCTGTTGATAATTGGATACTACAACCAAGTCAAACCAGCTCTGAATACACTCCACAGTCACATAAAGACAAATACACTGCCCAGACACAACATGATGACCACTACAAGATCTTTATCAAATATTTGCCCTGACATGCTCACTTTTGAATGACACTGTCAGAGAAGGATGTATTTATGATCATGGTTGTGGATAGCAGTGGAGTACAATTGCACTGCACCACACTGCTAATATTTTGCTTGCCTCAATTAGCTACATGACTCAAAAGTCAAAATATTGGACGCAGCTCTCAACATGATGCATCGAAGTACACTTCGACTCCATTACAAACTTACAACCACAGCAAAGGATAAACACATATAGAGAAAAAATCCGTCATTGTCAGTCAAAACCAAACATTATTGGCGGTATAATAATATGGTAGATATAAAAAGTCCACACACCCTTAAATGCAAAGTTTTTGTGATTTAAAGAAATAAGAGCAAGAAAAATCATTTTCAACCATCAATGTGACCTAAAAATATTTTAAAAAATAATCAAGTGAGACCTTATGGTTGTACAAGTCTCCACGCCCTCTTACTTCGTAACTGGGGATGTGGTTGTGTTCAGAATGAGCCAATATGAAATTTGTATTCTCATTTTTAGGAAAAACCCAATAAATGCAAAAGGTATTATCAGAACACACCAATATCAGCAACAAGAAACTACGAGATGAACATTTACGACATGGCACATAAGACAAAGTAAATGAGCCATACTTTGTCTCTATTTTAGTGTAAGCCATAAAACAACATTTCAACTATTGAACAAATGGGTCACTGAGCTGCATACCGCGAAAAGATGTTGCTGACCTCAAACTACCACACCCCTGTAAGAAAAAGTGTGTAAATGCATTCGAAATGAGCTGCAACAAAACACACACACACACACGAACACACTCACACATATACAAACACACTCAAGACTCAACCCAAACCTGCTGCAAATAATCTGTCAATATTCTGGCATTTTTGTCAAAAATAGTAGATCAATTTAGAACGCCAGCAGACAAGTTAGTCACAATCAAAATAAAGATGAACCACAAGCCTGAAAGTGCATTTTCCCACAATAATATCCTCCAACAATGGCAGATGTGAAACCCAAGCGCCAGCGCTACTTCCTAGCACTCTCACTCATCCATTTATTGATTTGGTCGATCAGCTTTCCATTAATAAAATCTCTTCATCCACTCATCAGTCAATGCACCTGGCATGTCCTTTAGGTTGGCACCAAACTCGGTTAAAGCCGCTTTCTCTAGTCTGGATTAAACTCTGTCAGTGTAATGAGGAGTTTTGACGATCTATTTCTATTTATTTACCCAAACCTGACTTTTCACACTTCTTTCAATGAATTGACATCAACAATAATTCAGAAGGGTTGTCCCAAGGTGTTGTCAAATTTTGAATCAAATACATAGGTTGACATCCACCTCGCACGTCCGCGTAGCACCGAATCTGTTTGCCCCCACCTCGATCAAATCTATCAAAATCGAATTATTCCACCTGCGCCAGCACTTAGACCTGCTTTTAGCGGGTCTATAATCAAGAATTTTTTTATTTGTTGACAAAATAAGTCATTAAAACAACGCAAGGCCTTTGCATAATGCAGCTGTAAATGTTCATTAAATCCTGACTTGTAGCACCTTGGAGGCATTGGACTTGCTGAGCTGCTTCATGTATGAAACCATCCAGCATGTCCTCAAACATCCTTCCATTCATGTCGCCATGCCATCTGTGAGCTTAGCTCTCCATTCCTGAATAGATGAACAACCATATTTGGTCCATGCCTACTCACCATCAGTAGTGTTGGACTTTAGTCTCTGGCAGAGCCCGTCTGTGTCTCCATAGCTATCCTGGATCTTCTGCAGGGCCTCGCCCCCTCTCAGCTCCATCAGCTCTCTCAGCTCCTTCAACGTGACCCCAAAGTCTCCGCCTCCACGGCTCACGTCTTCCCTTCCTCCTCCTCCTCCTCCTCCTCCCCGAGTGGCTTTGGGGTAAAACTCCACTGCGCTGTTAGCCATTTCGCCCATTGTTGCCGTTGTTGACATGACACGAGGTTGATTTGTGTTGTGTTCGTCTTTCCCCACCTCCTTCCTTGTCTGTCCTCAGCTCAGTGACCCGCTGGTGCAATTGCTGACAGCTTGTTCATGTGTTCAACAGGCCGTCTCGCTCCTTCCTTGATTTCTTATTCAAAACTCTCTAATGCATACGCTTCAATTGCCTTTTGTTGAATAAAGGGGCGCTGATTGCGTTGTTTTTCCTCTTCAGTGTCTCAGCCTGGCCTTCCGCTGTTCCTTCACTTCTCCATCACTGGAGGAGGAGGGTGAGGGGGGTGAAGAACAGTGTGCAGGAGCACTTGAGAAGCGCGGCGGTATCTGAAAAAAATCCAGCTTTCTTTGCCTTTGTCTCTCCTGTCTCCCTCCTTGCGGGTTCACAGCCAGTCCATGGACGGGCGGGTCGGCTGACGCATATGCGGGTGGGGGCAAAGGTGGTGACTGACGGGTGGAAAGCGCGGCCAAGAGCCAAAGTAAGATGATAAATCAAAGAGAGGAAGTGGGTGCAGATGTGAGGTAGGTAGACGCTACTGCCGCTCCACAGAGACCTACGAAACGAGAAGAATCAAACATGGCCATGAGTGCTCGCAATTATAGTTCTGGAGACATTTTAAGCATATGTCACATTTGGTACCTTAAAGGTACTTTACTGTCTTTACCTTTTGAATTATATTGCTAGAGAACAAGAATATTATATCATCTTTAGGTATGTTTGATACCTTTTTTTTTTTATTTCAGATCAATACCAGTAAGAATATTTACTCTTCAGTACTCCCCGATACCAAGTACCGATACCATAAATCATTTTGATACAATTTTAATGAACACAATGAATAATTGTGAACAAATAAACTTCTGTCTTTCTGACGCAAATGATGGTTCACAAATGTGTTAAACGGTCGCAGTATAGTACCACCTACTGGCAAGGAGGACTTACTCCACGTCAGAAGTATTGGTGGCTGGTATGGGCATCCTTTATGTCTTCAAAAAGGGGCCAGTGTTGTTCCAATATTGATACCTGGTATCGGTACTTGCCCATCTCTAATAATCATTAAAATACTGAGAAAATGACAACACAATACATATGATGAGTTGGAAGACATAACTATTGCCTGGTGGCTCTTAGTGCTGAGCTAGCATACATTTGGTTTAAGAGCTCGCTGCTGCACCTCATAACAACTCTGAGCAGAGCACTCAAGAGTGAAGCAAAGCAGTGAAGCTTCACAATCAACTGTTCCTCCATGGAGCACTGATTAGACACATTTAAATTTGCAAATGAAATATGTACTTGAAAATGTGGACGTCTTACATAATATGTCCATCCCACGAGGAATCAGACCCACTCAATTATTTGAAAAAAAAACCTGGCAAATACATAAAATTAGGACTCTTGGATGTCACTTATTTTCAGACAGATACCGGAACGAGTATGTAAGTCCTGTGTACTCACCGATACCGATAACAAGTAACCGATACTATTCGTACGTAACAATTTAATTAAGCTAATATGGTTTTAAAGCAGGTGACCTTCTGTGTTTTATTATCCATTAACTGTGAACCCATGGATAGCGCATCTGCCTCACAATCAGAAAATTCAGGTTTGAACCTCCAAAGGAACTTCTTTGTGTGAAGTTTGCAGATTCAGCTTGATTTCAGAGTAATAGTCCCGATAATGCTGCTTAAAGGAGCACCTGTACCTCAGGGTGTGTCCAAAAGAAGAACGCCAGTGATGCAAGCTGCTTTCGTCGAAGGAACTCTACATAATTTCCTAATTGCAGAATTCGTGTTCATGTTTCAGACCATCTCGGGAGATGATTTAATTAAAATAAATCTGACATAAACAGTGTTTTCATGCAGGCCGGGAGCTCGGGTTGCTCCCACTATCCCGAAGCCGGCTTCATCCCACATGGGCAATTAGTGAGGCTGTGTACTGTGCCGAATTGTGTCAGCATCACACATGTCACACACAGCCTATTCTGATGAGGCTATTTTACATCAGGGGAAGCAAGAAAGCTCATAATGAATTCTTTGTCTCCTCCCTCCTTTCCACTCCTCATCTTCACTGGGCTCTGTCATGCATCCCCCCCCCCCCGCCCTCCCGTTCTTTCCCTGCCCTACCATGCCGCCATACTGACGGAGAGTGTTAGCTTATGACTGAGTCACCCTGCTGCCTTCCTTCAAGTTTCCTCTCTTACGGGACCTTCTCCTCCAAATGCACATGTGCGCGTGCAAATCCGTGGCCTAGATGGCTTCCTCATTTCGTCATTTGAATTCCTCCTTTCTCCTCCTGCGACTGTCTCCCCAGCTATGCGCTTCCTGCCATTGCAATGATTTATTTACTCAGCCTGTCACACGCTTTCTTCCCAGCCTGGTCTCTTACTCACTGATTCTGTCTGATTTTATAAAGCTCACGCAAGAACGGGGCTCCTGCCGCAGCTATCCTCAACGGCATTTTTCTGCTGGGCTCATTCAGAGCTGTGACGTGTGCAATTGCACATGTGCAGCAGATGTGCACCGAGGAGTCGGAAAACATGCACAATATCATTGTTCGGTCTTCATTGTCAAATAAGCAAGGCACGCACAGCCCATGTCACTTATGCAACTGTATGCATCACAGATATACACACTCATGCCCGGAGACATCACTCTCATTACACATATGTGTCTTTGAGCGCAGCCCTTTCTAAATAAGAGAGCGTGACAGGCAAAGAGAGAGAGAGAGAGAGAGAGAGAGAGAGAGAGAGAGAGAGAGAGAGAGAGAGAGAGAGAGAGAGAGAGAGAGAGAGAGAGAGAGAGCAAGAGAAAGAGCGAGAGAGAGAGAGAGAGAGAGAGAGAGAGAGCAAGAGAAAGAGCGAGAGAGAGAGAGAGAGAGAGAGAGAGAGAGAAAAAGCGAGAGAGAGAGAAAGAGAGAGGTCTTTCCATGCAGGGCTGAGATGTGTTTGAACATGAAAACAGACACACAAAAGGTCATGCAGTTCTTCTCCCCGTCACTTCCTGTCGCGGGGTTTTATTTTGAAGGCACTCGTTGAAATATTTCAGGATATTCAACATAGGAATATTTTTTTACTTTTGTAGTTCTGTTAGGCACTAATTTGTTCTTGTTATACCAGATCGTAGTGAGGTGTGTCACCACTGGCGGAGCTTTGGGGGGGGGGGGGGGGGCACTGGCTATATTTATTTATACTTATTTTATATATACTGTATATGTTTATTTCATTTTTTAAATGATATTCTATTCATAAGTCTAAGAAATGCAGTCCACATGTTTCATGAATCATGAAAAGTTAAAGTGATAAATTTGCTGAGTTTTTTGCATGCATTCATTTGTTGTGATCCAATTTATTATGTCGTTTTTGTTTGGTAGAATCTTGTGCAGTTGTCAGTGTTTATTAAATTAAAGGGACAGTGTAGAGAATTTTTTTGGGCATCCAGTCATGAACTAATGCAATACACCGACCTAAATCCGATGCACGAGCACTACAGGTTACTACCACCCATTTCCTCAGCGAAAGTCCCAATCTGATATTATTTATTCCAATGCAGACTGATATAGTATATGACTTGTGTTTGTTAAAAAAAAAATACATAGGACCTTGAAAAAAAGAATGACGTAGTGCAATATTGACAAAAAAATGCAAGCAGATTATTTTTCAAAATCATTCATCCCTATGCAGCCGAAACATAGTTGACCGCTGAGAGAGAGGAATTGTCCTCCTGGGATTTAATTCCAGGCCAGTAGGCCCACGTATGCTCTGTGACAGTGTGTATGCGCCAGACGAGTTAATCCAGGATACGCGCACGCACATGCACACACACATGCGTGCGCACACACACATGCGTGCGCACACACACACACACACACACACATTTGAGCATTCATGAAAAACCTAATATGGGTATGTGCTTTGTTTCTTGCTACTCTTAGCTGTCATTCTTAGCTTCATAGGTAATAAAATGAACTGAAAGCTATCTGTGTACCTTGTGATACTGTATGAGATGCGTACATAAGGGGTCACACATACTTTGGTTGAACCAGTTGCCCAATCAGGCTTCGACACAGTGGCGGCATTAAGAGACGAGTTGCACTTTGAAGCAACTTGATGGTGAGAATGGTGGCTTTGATTGAGACCAAAATACATGCAGTCATAAAATTTGTAGATTAGACAGACAGACAGACAGACGGACGGTATCCCATGTCCCTCCCACGTGAGCCCCTGTTCACCTCCACTCATAGCCGCACACACAAACACAACGTACTTGCTAATGCTCTGGTTCACTGTTCTCTTGTGAGCAGCACGGGTCCAATTCAAACACAAAATGACCTTTGCTGGTCACCTTCAGACGTGCCTGAGCCTCATCCGGCTCCTCCTCATCATCATTCTGTTGCTGCCCTTCATCACGGCAACAATATCAAGCGTATACTGTGCCCACTCGCCTCCTTCAAATTCAACGACATGGGTTCAAGGTGCGCCACTAACCCGTGCCCACCTCACGGCAAGGTTACCACACTACACGGTGGCTCTGGCCGACAACCCGCTGCAGGTGCGACGCGCCGCGGGAAAAAAACCATGTGAAGGAAGGAAGGACGGACGGACGGGAGAGGACTGCCGGTGCTCACTGTGCAGCGCAGATGCCCGTGCAAATATAGAGTGCTCGCGCTCGGCGACAATACTGGACTGCAGCCCTTTATCCACCCTCCGTGGACGGATGGACATGCAACGGCGTGCAGCTCGGCAAACGCGCGCACACTCGCAGAATGTTACAGCGCTGTTTACCGGGGTATTACGGTATCCCCGACTGTATGGCTATTATAGTAGCTCCGCAAGGCCCGCGATGACACACCAGGCCCGAACGCCGTTTAAAAATGTCTTTTAGAGGGCGGAAAGCCCACGCGTGCTCTTCCACCATCAGAGCAAGAGACACGCGTGGGGTAAATAGGAGTCACGCACCCATGCAAGCACGCACGCACGCACGCACGCCAACGCGCACGGACTCGCCACTCACCGTGCAGGCCGAGCTCAAGGACATCAGCATCAGTGGGCGGGCGAGCGGGCGAATGGGCGCAGAGCCACAATCCCCAGTTAATCTTGCGTGAGCGTGGAGCGGAGAATGTCCCGGCCCGGATGAGAGAGGATGCACAGGAGGGCGGGAGGAAGATGGGTTGTAGTGGCGGAGGTGGCGGTGGAAGAGGAGGAGGACCGCGAGTGGGCTGCTGCAGCCCTACAGTCCGATGGAGGAGCGGGGATGAGACAAGCACGGTGCTGATGAATATTCCACTCCGCGCTGTCACCTGACCGTGAGTCGGTCGAGTTCTGCAGCTGACGGAGGGAGAGAGACAGAGAGGGAGAGAGATGGAGGGAGGGAGCGAGAGAAAGAGAGAGATTCACCGGGTTTACCTCTATTGCGGAGGGGGTGGGGAG